>NC_072387.2:74783204-76033204 GCF_028885625.2 Pongo pygmaeus
AGAGACCTGTAACTCCCACGTGTTCAGGGACGGAGGTGACTGGATGATAAGAGTGGTTTCCCCCGTGCTGTTCTCATTATTAGTGTGTGAGTTTCCATGAGATCTGATGGTTTTATTAAGTGTTTGGAAGTTCCTCCTTCCTTCTTCTCTTTCCTGCTGCCTTGTGAAGAGGGTTCCTGCTTCCCCTTCACCTTCTGCTATGATTGTAAGTTTCCTAAGGCCTCCCCAGCCATGTGGAACTGTGAGTCAATTAAAATTCTTTCCTTTATAAATTACCCAGTCTTGAGTATTCCTTTATAGCAGTGTGAAAACAGACTAATAGAGTATCTAATTTGTTGATATACAGTGGAGTATTCGTTTATAATTCTTTTTACTTCTATAACATAATTGATAATATCTCTTATTTCATTCCTAATTTTAGTAATTTCCATCTGCTCTCTTTTTCACTTAGTCAATGTAACTAAAGATTTGCTGATTTTGTTTTTCTTTTTAAATAACCAACTTTTCATTTGTTGATTTTCTCTATTGTTTTCTGTTGTCTCCCTTATTGATTTCTACGTTAATATTTATTATTTTCTTCCATTTGCTTTCTTTAGGTTTAATTTGCTCTTCTTTTTCCATTTTTTTAAGGTAGAAGTTTAAGATGTTTATTTGAGATTTGAGATACAAAGACATCCCCAGCTTGGATTGAGAGAATCAGAGACAGCACAAAATGATGAGAGATCTTTGGATCCCCGGAATTCTATTGGCAGTCAGCAGGCTGAGACAGCTACTCAGTAGCAGATGCATGCTATTTTTTATTAAAAAAGGAAAGGCTAGACACAGAGGCTAGAACCAAGAGCCCAGATGGCAGAGTTTACAACCATGGAGGATTATTTTCAGATCTTGAAACTGAATCCAAGAACTATCAACATTTATAAGTCAGAATTTCTGTGGGCTACTTTCTGTCTTTGTTCTCTCAATTCTCCCCTTTTGGAACAAAGGTGTCTATAGTGCATGCTCACCTACCCCTATTCTTATCCCTAGCTTTAGCCATCCTTTATCTACCCCAATATTATATGCTGGTGTTTCTTGGGGTGGTGATGGGGTGCTGATTATTTGTCTACTTTCACAGGTCTGAAAAAGTTGCACTTGCAGTATTATCTCAAGGAACTACATCTGTGTTTTTTTTTTTTAGACCTGGACCTGATTTAGATGATGAAATTGTGGACTTTGAACAGATGCCATAATGAGATGAGAATTTAGAGGCACCTTGGAAGGGACAGAGTGCATGTTGCACAGTAGAGAAACATGACTTATTGGAAATCAAAGTGAAGTCCCAGATAGGCAGGCTCTAGGATGGCCTTCAGTGAACCTTGACTCCTGGCATTTGTGTTCTTATATTGTAATTCCCTACACTTGAATGTGGGCTGTACTTCTTTACTTGCTGCTAGTGAGCAGGATATGGCAGAAGTGATGTGTGTTTTCCATCTTTGGAGCTCCCTTTTGTTCACCTCTCTCTCTCTCTGCTTCTCTCTCTCTCTCTCTCTGACACCTAACTCTGGGAAATACAAGGTGCCACATTGTTTGTATCCCTATGAATATGACCACATGGTAAGAAAGAGTTGTCTCTAGTTAACAGCCACTGAGACCTGAGGCTCAACAAGCCTTGAGTGTGCTTGCAAGCAGTTCCCCTTCTACATGAGCCTTGAAATGACTGCACTTCCAGGAGATATCTTGATTGTAGCCATATGAAATTCCCTTAGTTAAGTCCACACAGATAAATTTTTCTCATATCCCAACTTACAGAAACTGTTAGATAATAGAAGGTCTTTGTTTTCAGCTGTCAAATTGTGGGGTACTTTTTTGCACAACAGTATATAATGCATACATTGGGTTACATAATGTCTTACTAAACCTGATCTCTGAATTTTGTAAAAATGGCATCTTACATCCCCCAGAAACCATGGTTTTCATTAACCACAATACATTTATTTCACTATAACATAGAAAGCCACTATATTCATTATTCATGACACACACATTATAGTAATATTGGTAAATGCTATAACAAATTTCAAACTTGCTATCTAAGAATCTGTTCAATGTTAACAAAGTTGTTCTTCAGTTTTCCCAGAGGAGACTGTAGAAAAGAAAAAGATTCAAGCATAAATAAATTTCTGACAATATAAATTACCTTTCTGTGTGTGTGTGTGTGTGTGTGTGTGTGTGTGTGTGTGTTCTCTTTATAAGAACAAAATAATAACATATTCAAACTTTTAGCCTGAATTCCTGTCATCATCTAAGAGATTGAGTTGCATTTTCTGTCTTAAAATTTTGGAAACAATGTATTTCATTGTGTAATTGAACATAAACAATGAATCACTGATAACCTTTATGTTTTAAAGTCATTGTAGCCTGAGCTACAAACTAAAATGCAAAATATAATATACCATCTCAAATCTGATGAACTTAATATAAAAGTTAAAATTAAGCTGGAGTGCAGTGGCACGGTCTCGATTCACTGCCACCTCTGCCTACTGGGTTCAAGCAATTCTCCTGCTTCAGCTTCTCAAGTAGCTGGGATTACAGGCCTCTGCCACCAGGCCGAGATAATTTTTTGTATTTTTAGTAGAGACAGTGTTTCACCATGTTGGCCAGGCCCGTCTCGAATTCCTTACTTTGTGATCCGCCTGCCTCGGCCTCCCAAAGTGCTGGATTATAGGCATGAGCCACTGTGCCCAGCTGCCTTTCAAAAGTTAATTTTGGTTCTAATAAAATTATTCTTTAGCATTGTGGTAAGAATATAAAAAAACACACATCAGGATGCAAAATTAATGTACATAAATCAGTAGCTCTCCGATACACCAACAGTGACCAAGTTGAGAATCAAATAAAGAACTCAATTCCTTTTACAATAGCTGCAAAATAAAAAAAAAAATTAAATTAAATACTTAGGAATACACCTAACCAAGATGGTGAAAGACCTCTACAAGGAAAACCACAAAACTCTGCTGAAAGAAATTATAGATGACACAAACAAATGGAAACACATCCCATGCTCATGGAGGGTAGAATCAATACTGTGAAAATAACCATATTGCCAAAAGCAATCTACAAATTCAATCCAATTACCATCAAAATACACCATCATTCTTCACAGAACTAGAAAAAAAAATCCTAAAATTCATATGGAACCAAAAAAGAGCTCCAATAGCCAAAGCAAGACTAAGCAAAAAGAATAAATCTGAAAGCATCACATTACCTGATTTCAAAATATACTATAAGGCCATAGTCACCAAAACAGCATGACACTGGTTTGAAAATAGGCACATAGACCAATGGAACAGAATAGAGCGCCCAGAAATAAACCTAAATACTTACAGCCAACTGATCTTCAACAAAGCAAACAAAAACATAAAGTGGAAAAAGATCACCCTATTCAACAAACGGTGCTGGGATAATTGGCTAGCCACATGTAGGAAAATAAAACTGGATCCTCGTATCTCACCTTATACAAAAATCAACTCAAGGTGGATCAAGAACCTGAATCAAAAACCTGAAACTATAAAAATTCTCTAAGATAACATCAAAAAAACCTTTCTACACATTGGCTTAGGCAAGAATTTCATGACCAAGGACCCCAAAGCAAATGCAATACAAACAAAGATAAATTGCTGGGACTTAATTAAACTAAAGAGCTTTTGCATGGCAAAAGGAATAGTCAGAAGAGTAACCAGACAACCCACAGAGTGAGAGAAAACCTTCACAATCTATACACCTGACAGAGGACTAATATCCAGAATCTACAAGAAACTCAAACAAATAAGTAAGAAAAAAATAAACAGTCCCATCAAAAGGTGGGCTAAGGACATGAATAGACAATTCTCAACAGAAGATATACAAATGACAAATAAACATATTTTAAAATGCTCAACATCTCTAATGATCAGGGAAATAAAAATGAATGCAATGTGATACCACCTTTCTCCTACAAAAATGGCCATAAAAAATAATAATAAAATAGATGCTGGCATGGATGCAGTGAAAAGGGAGCACTCCTACACAGCTGGTGGAAATGCAAACTAGTACAACCACTGTGAAAACCACTGTAGAGATTCCTTAAGGAGCTAAAAGTAGAACTCTCATTTGATTCAGCAATCTCACTACAGAGTATCTACCCAGAGGAAAATCAGTCATTATATGAAAAAGATAGTTGGTCATGCATATTTATAGCAGCACAATTTGCAATTGCAAAAATGTGGAACCAACCCAAATGCCCATCAATCAGCAAATGGATAAAGAAGTTGTAATATATATGATGGAGTCCTACTCAGCCATATAAATGAATGAATTAATGGCACTCACAGCAACCTGGATGGGATTGGAGACTATTATTCTAAGTAAAGTAACTCAGGAATGGAAAACCAAACATCATACGTTCTCACTTATAAGTGAGAGCTAAACTATGAGAATACAAAGCCATAAGAATGATACAATGGACTTTGGGGACTCAGGGGGGAAAGGTGGGAAGAGGGTGAGGGACAAAAGACTACAAATTGGCTTCGGTGTATGCTGCTCAGGAGATGGGTACGCCGAAATCTCACAAATCATCACTAAAGAACTTACTCATGTAACCTAATACCACCTGTTCCCCTCAAAAACCTAGGAAAATTAAAACTAAAAAAATTAAAAAAAAATTTTTAAATTGTTTCTTTAAATTTCCTAGAATGATTATAAAGAAAGGATAAGAATGGTGCAAGGCTGGGTATCAGATTGGGATTATCATTCATATATACATATATATAAAATACATATGCATATAGACATATATATGTATGTCTCATTTGAGTCATGCTGTAATATTTCATATAAAAGATGTGAGGATTATACAGAACTACACACACGCACACACACACATTCATTTTACATTAATTGGTACTATATATGTTGAAATAAATTTCATCAAAGTATCTTAATTATTTTGAAAGCATTGAAACTTAGTTTAGCAAAGGTTAAATTACTTCTCAAATACTCTACAGCTAATAATGGTAAATTTAGACATTTCACGAAAACATTACAAAGATTCAGATAATTTTTATTCAGTATTTGTTCTTCACTTCTGTAATCATTAATCACTAATATATAGCCATGCACATGGCTGTCTAAATAAGGACATATTTCTTAAGCTCCTTTGCATCTAAGTGCAGTGATACTGTTGACTTTGTTCAATGAAAATGTAGGCAGAAGCAGTGGGTACAAGTTTTGGTAATTGTTTTTAGAGGAAGTGTTTGTTTCTTATATCTGTGTTAGCCATTCTCAAAAATGAGATAACATTTGTAAAGTATACCATGCACAGCAGAACAAAATTAGAGGAACCAAGACTACATAATTAGATATTTATGTGAAAAATATATTTGATTGTGTTTAATTCTGTTATTTGGATACTTATGTCATTCAGAGATAAATTGAAACATAATTATTACAGAATTTGGTCTTGGGTTGTTGTCTTGCATCTATAAGAATCAATCACTTGTATAGGTTTAGTACAAGTGACAAGTTAATGGGCACACATGCTCAGATAATGTATGCTAAAAAAAAAAAAAAACTGGTGACTCCTGCTGGGAGGTTTTTAAATACCTGGAAAAATTTACCTGCACTCTTCCTTAGAAAATTGTCATTTGCCAACTAAAGCTTTAGGGTTACAGTATCTTCAAAAGTTTGGGGTTGGTGTTGCCTATTTCAGCAGTATCCTTAAATAGGCAGTACTGAGATAATAGTGCTGAAATCAGGAAATTACATTCATTTAATTCTTCATATATAAAAAATAAAATAAACTTAATCTAGAGCTACCCAACATATAAGTGGAGAAGAAGTCACCTCTTCTATGAACATCATAGTATAAGTTGACTGAGAGTTCAGCTATGTGCAAACTTGCAAGGTTGAAAGAAGACAATTTGTTGTCTGTTTTGTATATTGGGTCAATTAAAACCAGTGGCTGAAGCAACAACCTTAGTAGGAGATTGAGACCATAGCTCAAAACTTTTTTTTTTGTATTTTTTTTTATTATTATACTTTAAGATTTAGGGTACATGTGCACAATGTGCAGATTAGTTACATATGTATACATGTGCCATACTGGTGTGCTGCACCCATTAACTCGTCATTTAGCATTGGGTATATCTCCTAAAGCTATCCCTCCCCACCCCCACCCCACAACAGTCCCCAGAGTATGATGTTCCCCTTCCTGTGTCCATTTGTTCTCATTGTTCAATTCCCAACTATGAGTAAGAATATGCGGTGTTTGGTTTTTTGTTCTTGTGATAGTTTACTGAGAATGATGATTTCCAATTTCATCCATGTCCCTACAAAGGACATGAACTCATCTTTTTTTATGGCTGCATAGTATTCCATGGTGTATATGTGCCACATTTTCTTAATCCAGTCGATCGTTGTTGGACATTTGGGTTGGTTCCAAGTCTTTGCTGTTGTGAATAGTGCCACAATAAACATACATGTGCATGTGTCTTTATAGCAGCATGATTTATAGTCCTTTGGGTATATACCCAGTAATGGGATGGCTGGGTCAAATGGTAAAAGGATTCCCTATTTAATAAATGGTGCTGGGAAAACTGGCTAGCCATATGTAGAAAGCTGAAACTGGATCCCTTCCTTACACCTTATACAAAAATTAATTCAAGATGGATTAAAGACTTAAACGTTAGACCTAAAACCATAAAAACCCTAGAAGAAAACCTAGGCAATACCATTCAGGACATAGGCATGGGCAAGGACTTCATGTCTAAAACACCAAAAGCAAGGCAACAAAAGCCAAAATTGACAAATGGGATCTAATTAAACTAAAGAGCTTCTGCACAGCAAAAGAAACTACCATCAGAGTAAACAGGCAACCTACAAAATGGGAGAAAATTTTCACAACCTACTCATCTGACAAAGGGCTAATATCTAGAATCTACAATGAACTCAAACAAATGTACAAGAAAAAAACAAACAACCCCATCAAAAAGTGGGCGAAGGACATGAACAGACACTTCTCAAAAGAAGACATTTATGCAGCCAAAAAACACATGAAAAAATGCTCACCATCACTGGCCATCAGAGAAATGCAAATCAAAACCACAATGAGATACCATCTCACACCAGTTAGAATGGCAATCACTAAAAAGTCAGGAAACAACAGGTGTTGGAGAGGATGTGTAGAAATAGGAACACTTTTACACTGTTGGTGGAACTGTAAACTAGTTCAACCATTGTGGAAGACAGTGTGGCGATTCCTCAGGGATCTAGAACTAGCTCAAAACTTTTTTGAAAAATTTCCCTTCAGCGTTTTTGTCCACACAAAGAAAAAATGCCAAATGCTTGCAGGCAATGGTGAGATTAATGATGTTGCCTTTCTTCCTAAGCCTTTAAAACACACACAAACACAAAGCAAACAAACAAACAAAAACAATAAGAGATCAGTGTAATAGCTTCCATTAAATGAAGAGGAGGTTGAGGGAGGCATCATGTAGAGGTCAGAATTTAAGAAGAAATCAGAGTCCGTTTTAAGTCTTCAAGGCAAAACAAAAACAAAACAAAACAAACAAACAAAAAAACCTTCTAGAAAAGACCTCTGGCTGTCATTTTTTTTTAATCACATGAGACTGACTGCAAGCAAATAGGCTAGAAAACATTAAGTTTTAGGAATAATTATATTATCAAGTAAAACAAAACCTTGGCTACAAAAGCTTGTTGTGATTGCTCCCTGAAGTGAATCACAGGCTTTAAATCTGCACCAGCAGAACGTGGGTGACAGACACTGCATAGCTCCCAAGAAAGGTCTGACCTTCATTAAATGCCTCAAATATGTCTGTTGTGTGTACGAAATAAGAAAAAAACTAGCAGGGTAAGCCAGAGCCATGAAGAATAATGGATAGTGGAATCATTTCTAGAGAACATCCAGGGGCTACAGAAAGGTTAACCGAGGAACTCTACCCAAAGAGAACACTCTTGTGAACTCTTTCTATGCAGGACTATGTGATAAGTGCTTTACACACAGTTGCTTTGTTTCCTTTTTTTCCACTTTTTTTCATAATGAGAATCCTATGGTAGCTATATGCCTATTTTTCAAACTCTATACAATTGCAGAAAACACATTTCTGATTTTGTAGGTCATCAGTTTGTAGATTTTGAAGTTGTTACTTCATGCTACGAAAAGGTGTGTGCATCACCCAAAACTCCTGAATTTCGAGAAAAATTCATTAATCATAATTAGTTAGTCTTTGGACGTGGGATTCATGGGAGTGTTGTGTGGGGAGAAGAGGACTCACAGCACAAGTAGGCTATGGGAGAGAATGCCAGTTCAAATAATTATCCATTCTCTCCTTCATTCATTAAAATAAAACAATCAAATTATACTTGATTACATTATACCTGGGAAAAGATAACTCAACATTACCCTCTTTTCAGTTGTGCATGGTGATGTGATTAAGTTCTGAAAATGCAATATAATAGAAGTTAGTATAAGCAACCTTCTGAATTTAACCCTAAAGGGAAGGCTTGTGCCTGTGCTCTGCTTTTTGCCTTTTCCTCAGGTTGGTATATGGATATTGTGATTTGTTGGCATAGCTGTCATGGATCTTGGAGATGGAGCCCACATATGTAGGAATAATAAGATTGAAGGAGCCTTCTTTTTTTATATCCATGAAATAAGTTATGGTAAATGAAGTGAAGGAGAAGATATGTGCAGTTGCCTGATATTGTCCTTAAGAGAATGGTATACTTACCCGCTTCATTCTTTTTCCCTAATAGTTGGACTGTAGATATTATTGTTTGGTTTGAGTGATCCTCTTTGAGTCAAAAACTGGCAAAACAAAAATAAGATAGGAGAAGCCTCTGGAGTTTCAAGCCACTGTGCTTTAGTAGTTTTTTCTATTTCAGGTCTTTAAGATGAAAAAAAGGACAACTTAAAAAAATCATAAATACATTAGAGGATTTTTCACATGCAACTAAACCTAGCAAATAATTGTAAAATACGCATGGTTCTCTAACACTCAAGCTTTTTGATGGTGGCACACTAAACTAGCATAGCATAGCATATTCTTGTTGTCCACAGTACCTAGTTGTTAGTATTAGTTTGCTAGGGCTCCCTAACAAAGTAGCACAAACCAAGTGGCTTAAACAGCAGAAATGTATTTTCTCACAGTGGTGGAGTCTTGAAGACTGAAAGCAAAGTGTTGGCATACTTGGTTCCTTCTGAGAGCTGTCAGGAAAGGATTTGTTCTGGGACTTTCTCCTTGACATTTAGATGGTTTTCTTCTCTTTGTGTCTCTACACAACATATTCCCTCTATGAAGGTCTGTCACTGGTTTCAAAATTCTCCTTTTTATAAGAAAGCTAGTCAAATTGGATTAGGGTCCACCATAATGACCTCATTTTAATTTGATTAAATCTGTGAAGACCCTGTCTTCAAATGAGGGACTGGAGTTTAGGACTTCAACATATTATTTCTGAAGGGCAAAATTTAACCCATAACACTTCTTGAAATAACTCATTGATTAAAAAAAAATTGAAAAGAAACAAATAAAACAAATAAAAATTTGCTCAGTATTTTTTAGCATTTTACTATTACAATAGTTCCTCCTTATTCTCTGGGGATATGTTCCAAGACTCCCAGAGGCTGCCTGAAAATTGGATAGTACTGAACTCCATATATACTATGGTTTCATGATTTGATAACCAAGGTGGCTACTAAGCGACTAGTGGGCAGGTAGCATACCTATCGCAGATATGCTGGATAAGGAACAATTCAGGTACTAGACAGGGCCTAACAAGACAGCATGAGATCTCATCAAGCTACTTAGAATGGTATGCAATTTAAAACTTACAAATTGTTTATTTCTGGAATTTTTCATTTAATGATTTTTGCACTGCATTTGACCATGAGTAACTGAAACCACAGAAAGCAAAGCCACAGATAAGGAGGAACTATTTAATTTATTTTATAAAATAAATACGATTTTATGCCCAGAATTTTACATTACAAAATGTCTAATAAAGCAATATATTGCAAGTTACAGAATTAGCAAAGATTCACCAATAGTATATTCTAATTGGAATGTCACTGCACATAAAATGAAACTGTATGAATTCATGTCAAGGTATATATCTGCTTTGGAAAGCAATGTTTTAAAAATCATAGCAAAAACACTCAACATGAGATCCACTCTAAAAAAAATTATGTGCACAGTATAGTCACATAATTCAACTTTCATAACTGATACCTTATCCCAGTGGAACAATTCCCCATTTCCCCTTTTACCTAGGCCCTGGCAAAAACCATTTCTATTATCTCTTTCTCAGTTTGACTATTTTAGAGAGCTCTTATAGTGGAATTATGCAAGATTTGTTTTTATGTGACTGTCTTATTTCATTTAGCATAGTGTCCTCTAAGTTCATCCATGTTGTTGAATACTGTAAGATGTCCTTTTAAAAGGTTAAATAATATTCCATTTCATGTATATACAACATTTTTAAAATCTGTTACTCTGTTGAAGGGCATTTAGGTGGTTTCCTTGTCTTGGCTACTTTGATACTGCTGCAATTAATATGGGAGTACAGGTATTTCATTAAAATCCTGATTTCAACTTTTTAAATATATGCTCAGAAATGAGATTTCTGGATTGTATGCTACTTCTATATTTAATTTTTTGAGAATCCTGCATACTGTTTTCCATAGCTGCTGCACCATTTTACCTTCCCGCCAATAGTGTACAATGGTTCCAACCTTTCTACATCCTCACCAACATTATTTTCTTAATAATAGGCATCCTGACATGTGTGAGGTGGTATATAATGTTGGTGTTTATTTGAATTTCCTTGATTAGTTGCATTGAGTATACTTTCATGTACTTTTTGGCCATTTGTACATCTTCTTTGGAGAAATGGCTTTTTTTTTTACATAAATTTAAAAAAAGATCTAAAATCCAATGGAACCACAAAAGACTCCAAACAGCCAAAGAAAGCTGGAGGCTGCACACTTTCTAATTTCAAAATATATTACAAAGCTACAGTAATTATAACAGTACAGTGTTGGCTTAGAAAAAGACACCTAGACAAACAGAACAGAATAAAGAGCCAAGATATAAATCAATGCATATGTGGTCAACTGATCTTTGACAGGGGCACCAAGAAGACACAATGGAAAAGCCATAGTCTCTACAACAAATGATGCTAGAGAAACCAGATATCCACACAAAAAAGGATGAAATTCAACCCTTCTCTTACACCATACACAAAACTTGACTCAAAATGGATTAGAGGTTTACACATAAGTCCTGAAACTAAAACTCCTAGGTAAAAAACTCTTTGACATTGGTTTTAACAACGATTTTTTTTTTTGCACATCAAAAGCACAAGCAACTAAAGTGAAAATAGACAAGTGATATTAAATCAAACTAAAAAGCTTCTGTCCAGCATAGGAAACAATCAAAATGGTGAAAAGGCAACCTAAAGAATGGGAGAAAATATCTGCAAACCATATTATCTGAAAAGGGATGAATACCCAAAATATGTGACGAGCACTTGGAATTCAATAATAACAAATAAATAAATAACCTCATTTAAAAATGAGCAAAGGCAAGTAATAAATGATTATTTGAGCCACAACAAATACATCTTTTAAAGGGTGTTCACTTGGAGGATCATCAGCCAAAATATGTTTAATATTATAATAAAATAAGTACTTTTTGAGTAGTTCCTATATATTATGTCCTGTATTAGGCATGGAAAATACAGTGTTAGTATAAAAAAACAGCAGCAGGCTGGGCACAGTGGCTCAAGCCTGTAATCTCAGCACTTTGAAGAGCTGAGGCGGGCAGATTGCTTGAGTCCACGAGTTCAAGATGAGCCTAGGCAACACAGAGAAACTCTGTCTTTACAAAAAAATACAAAAATTAGCCAAGCATGGTGGCATGTGCCTGTATTTCCAGCTACCTGGGAGGCAGAGGTTGGTAGATCACCTGAGTTCAGGAGGTCAAGGCTGCAGTGAGCTGAGATCTCCCCTCTGCACTCTAGCCTGGGTGGTGGAGGGAGGCTCTGTCTCCAAACAACAACAGCAACAACAACAACAACAACAACAGTAACATAAATTCCTGACCTCATAATTCTTACATTCTAGTCATTGAAGAGTTACATCTACAATAAATAAAATGCAATTTATATAGAATTTAAAAATTATAAGTGCAGCCTAAGTAGCATAGAGCAGGTTTAAATCTCAGGATTTTGAAGGCTGAAATTTTAAATGATATGAAGTTTGCTTTGTGTACTACAAAAAATGGGCTTTTAATAAAAGATGTAATAGACAAGAAGGAAGGAGTCACTTGAATATCTGAAAGAGGAGATTTGAATACCTGAAAGAACATGAATCACCAGTAAAAAGGCTCTGAATAAAGAATATTTTGTATATTAAAAGAAAATCCAGGCTACTACTGTGGTTGCAATGGACTGACTGAGAGAGAAAACTGAAAGATTATAAGGTAAGAGAGACAAAAGTGTCAGATAACCTAGATCTTTATAAGCCCCTGTGAACTTCTAGGATTTTATACTAAGTGAAGCAGAGAAACACTGAAGGCCTGAAGGCCTTGAGTAGAGGAGTGATGTAATGAAGATGAGAGTGTTGTCTTTTCACCTAAGCCTTTAATTTTTCAGATGAACACAGACACACACACATACACACAGACATATTTTCAGAGGTCTTGCTGTCTGTCTGTTAGAGAAGATTTTGAGGAAGAATATACTAGAGATGATGGTGGATCGAATCAGTCAGACAACCACAAGTAGGGTAGAAAAAATGGTAAAAATCCATAATATTTTGAAAGCAGAATCAAAAGGATGTACTGATGATTTAGATGTGATATGTGAGAAAAAAAGTATTTGAGAATGAATATAAAATTTTTGTCCTACTAAGAACTTAGTGTGTGGGTCCTGGGAAAGGAGGGAATTTGGGAGGAAATCAGTTTATTTTGTGACATGTCAAGATCAAAATGTTGAATAGTCCAAGTAGGATATGAGTCTAGAATTCATGGAAGATGACTGAACTGGAGACACAAATTTTCTGAATTATCAGCGCATAGAAATTATTCAAGTTTGTAAGACCAAATGGAATAGAAACCATCTGGTAAGGACAGGTGATATGAGACCAAGGAAATAAATGTTTGATAATGGAGAGAAAGAGATCTAAGGACATAAATTTGTGATATTATGATATCAATAGTTTTGTTAGAAGAAGGTAAACTAGCAAAGACTTTATGGAAAGGGTAACCAGTTAAGTCAGGACAACTAGTTATGTCTGATATCCTGAAAACAAAACATATAAAACATTTCATGGAGAAGAAAAATCAATTGTATAACCTAGTCCCTGCCATTTAAGTAATATGAAGATTAAATATTGACCACTGGATTTAGCCGGTATAGGAACTATTGTTGCCCTTGCCAGGAGCTGTTTTGGTGGAGTTATGGGGGCAAATCTTAATTGAATGAGGTCTGAAAGAAGATAGAAAGAGAGAAATTGAAAAGAGAGAGTAGAAAAAAACAACTTAAAGGTAGAGTTATTGGGCCTTTAAGATGAAAGAAATAATAGCATTTTTGAAAATAGGTGTGGACTCTGGTGGAGAGAGAAAAACTAATGACATAGGTGACAAAGGGAGAATTTCTGGAGCAATATTATTACCACGAGAAGGTATGGCATCTACTACGTGAGTGGGAGTTGATCTTGAATTAAGAATTGACAAACATAACAAAATGATGGCAGAATATATGCAGCAAGAATTTGCAGAGATAAGTAATTGAGAATTAACTTAAAGTATGTAGAAGTTCTCTTATGATTGCTTCAATTTCCCCAAGGCAGGAGAAAGCAAAGTATATAGATGTATTAATTTGTTCTCACGCTGCTATGAAGAAATATCTGAGACTGGGTAATTTATAAAGAAAAGAGGTTGGATTGACACACAGTTTCACATGCCTTGGGAGTCTTCAGGAAGCTTACAATCATGGCAGAAGGCACCTCTTAACAGGGTGGCAGGAGAGAGAATGAGAGCCAGCAGGGGAAATGCCACATGCTTATAAAACCATCAGATCTTGTGGGAAGTCACTCACTATCATGAGAACAGCATGGGGGAAACCGTCCCCACAATTCAATTACCTCCCACTGGGTCCCTCTCACAATACGTGGGGATTATGGGAACTAAAATTCAAGATGAGATTTGAGTGGGGACACAGCCAAACTATATCAATAGATTAGAAGGAAGAAGATAAAAAGTACATGGTTTTGGAGGTTTGTAAAGAGGGGATTTACCCAGAATTATGTTTTTGAGTTTAAGAAGACAGAGGGGTGTAAACGTATTGAGGATGTATGCAAGAGTACAATGATTGACCGTAACATTTATTCTGGGTAGAAATGGAAGATAATATATTAGGGGGATGAATAACAGTACAAGTCAGTAGGATCAACGTCTACCGTGGGTTGTTAGAAGTGAGCAATCGGGCACTAGAAGGAGGTGGTAGACAAAGGGCTGAGCATGGCATTCAGTTATGAATGTTTTGCAGTTATCAGTAATAAACATGAGTCAAAGCTTGGAGGTTTTAAGATAAAAGGAGGAAGTGTCCTCAAAGGGACAAAGAATGGGTATCAGTAGGCTATCAACACTGCCTATGTGGACAGTGGTAGAGAAAACAGGTGCCTCCTCAGAAAACTGAAGGCAAATAACTAGAGATCTCAGGGGAGAGCCAGGTATTTTTTTACTAAAGAAGATAATAAAAATGTTCAGAGAAAATTTCAGGGACACAAAATATTTTTATGATGGACCTTGATTTCAGACAGAGACAGAAAAACAGAAGAAGAAAGGGGACATACCAATCTGTCTGATGATTAGTTTGTGAGATATTAGGGATCGCTATGAGTCTGGGGATTTGGATTGGACACAGTATGACTAATAATGGAATATTGGAGATTGGGTATGTCTACGTTTTATAGATGGCAGCAGCATCCTGAGAAGTTGCCACCTTACTATAAGCAAGCAGGTTCCCTCTTGACCCATTTCTATGAGAAGATGGAAAGACTGTGTAGGTGTGGACTTAGTCCCAGAACATGGGCTTCATTTTTTAATCCTTCTAGGGTTTGTGATTTGGGGGCTGTCTCATTGAGGATGTGGAACTATCTCTTGAACCCTGTTTATGAGGTCAAGAATGTCATGGCAGACAACTGTACTCAGAAATCCCTCTTGATTCATAAAATAATCAACTTTGCATTGAAAACTTAAAATGTCCTTCTTAAAAATTTCAGTAATTCCAACTATCAGCAAGTATTCATGAGCCATAGGAGATTTGCAACTTTGAGCTGCAAACAGGTTTATTAGCAGAACATGAAATTAGAGACCCCAATAAGCCCTATTTATGTAATAGTTATAATTTGTAGACACACCAAATTTTAGTAGTCACAACTGACTATGAAAAATATACACTTTCTATAAAGCAAACTAAAAAAAATAGAAAGTATATGATTTTTACTAAGCTCTTATAAAAGGGAGGGAATAACATATAACTATATTTCGTTTCTAATGGTCTTGATATTTGAATTTTACCCACAAGAATTCCATCTAAATGAAGCCACCAAACTGATAAATTCTGTGTTTTATAGTCAGTTATGAATTTTATGTGAGATTTTGTTGTCATTTACTATGCTTTTTTTTATCAAATTGCAAGTAATCTGATTGACATTATGGCAATTTCATATTGCCAGTAGGGTCTATAAATGAATAAACATGTAAATGTAGATTAGTTGGCTTTCATTTACTTATTAGCAAATATTTCTGTATTGTCCCCTCTGGGTGGAGTAGTTACTGAGTAATATAAGGTACTTGGTTTTTTTCTAACATAGTTTTTCACTAGAAAACAAACAAACAAACAAAAGACAATTTGGCACATTGAAAAAATTGCAATAAAAATTTTTTAAGGGTTCTGAGACAGTTAATATATTCAAGAAACTTAGATTTTTATCAATGAGTCATTTTTAGCAGAGGAACATTCTTATTTGTCTGAAAATTAAAATATTTTATTCATAATACTATTTTTTGAGGTCCTTAACTTTTTATGTTTTTATCCTCCAAAGATGGCAAATAAATGTCTGCGTTATAAGGAAACTTGTACACTCCGTTCCTTTACAATTATTCCAACAAGCTGCTACTAACACTTGCTTTATGAAACTTTGAAACTCCACACTCAACAAACTCTAAAAAATTATTAGACCTGGTTTCTACAAATACCACCAATTATCTTTAAAGAGTTATGCTATGTGCTTTATTTATTCCATTTTATGTAATTCTTGGCTCAAACTAATAATGTTTTTATTGAAAACAGGAAGAAGATTTAAAAAGCAAGCAATAAGGAAGAAAAAGCTCAGTTTGAGAGATCAATAAGCTTCTCAAGGTAATTAGAAAAGTGTGTGATGCCTAATTGTGTGCTAACCCAACTGGACCATGGTGCCCAGATATTTGATCAAGCATTATTCTGGATGTTACTGTGAGGGTGTTTTTAACATTTAAATCAGCGGATTATGAACAAAGCAAATTGTCCTCCTTAATTTCGTTGGGCTTCATCCAATTAGTTGAAGGCCTACATAGAACAAAATAGTAACATGCCTTAGACAGAAGGAATTCTACCAGCAGATGGCCTTCAAACCTGAGCTACAACAGTGGCTCCTTCCTGCATCTCTAGCCTCCCAGCCTGCATTACAGACTTTGGTCTTGCCAGCCTCCATAATCTCATGAACCAATTTGTTAAAATAAATCTCTCTCTCTCTACATATATAAAAGTCCTACTGGTTCTGTTTCTCTAGAGAACCCGGACTAATATGAAGTTGATCAAGGATTATAACCCATTACTATCTAACCCCAAAGCCCGTACTCTTCTCTTTCTAATATGTAACTTTTTTTTGTAAAACATAAACCCTAAAGCAAGATTCAGACATTATATTAGTTCATTTTCACACTGCTATAAAGAAATACCCGAGTCTGGGTAATTTATAAAGGAAAGAGGTTTAATTGACTCATAGTTCTGCATGGCTGGGGAGGCCCCAGGAAGCTTACAATCATGGTGGAACGAGAAGGAGAAGCAAGAAGGCAAGAAAGAGAGAGAGAGGGCCAGTTATAAAACCATCAGTCCTCATGATAACTGACTCACTGTCACAAGAACAGCATGGAGGACACTGCCCCCGTGATCCAATCACTTCCCACCAGGTCCCTCCCTTGACATGTGGGGATTACGATTCAAGATGAGACTTGGGTGGGGACACAGAGCCAAACCTCAAAGTCAGTTTTTAGAGTGAAGCATGTATCTTAGCTGGGAGTTTAGCCAATTGAGAAGAGAGACCAGGCTGACGGACTGAAGTTCTAAATTAATGTTTAAAATGGGATAACAGCACTGTACAGTAGTTAAGAGCACAGAATTGAGAATAAGGTGCCCAGGGTTTCAATACCAGCTCTACTGCCTACTTGGGAGAATGTATGTTAAATTATTTAACCTCCTATACCTGATAATGGTACTATTCCTCCTAAACTCCTTTGGATCTAGATGCTTTTCACTGTTTTTGTTCATTTCATCCCCAGCTGTGTTATTTATTTTAAACTGCTTCACCAAGGATGCCATTCAAAAGATTCCCATTTGCGTGTGTGAAGCTTTTTTGCCACATGTAGATAGCAGGATTTGCCTGGACACTCACAACTGTCTGAGGTATTGTTAATCAATGAGTAATTGGGGCAGGAGGGTGAACGTTTAGCTCATTTTTCTCCAGGACAAAATATAAAGTACAATCTGTACTTCACAGCTTCTCTCTGGGATAAGGCCACACTTAGCTAGAAATTATACCCTCTCTTGGTTTCTTTACCTTTCCCAACCTGTTTTCTCCACTCTCTGCTTGTTTCTCCTTTGGACACTTTCTAGCTAAATCTTTTTGCAACAAACCTCATCTCAGAATCTCCTTCTGGAGAAATTGACTAAAGGCATCCAGTTTTCCCATCTCTAAAATTGGAATATTGTCCCTATTTCAAAGGATATTGTCAAAGTTTAATGGTATGTATAACTATAACTAGCACATATTATGTGATAAATGCATATTAGTATATTAATTATAAAATAGTAAAACTAAATGTGTTCCACTTAATAAAACAATAAATTGTTGAATGCCTAGTTTATAGTAAGCAAATCTTGAACATCAAAAAATAAGAAATCAATTATCTTGTCTTCATTTTTATGCCTATACAGTCTTTCTGGAGAGAGATACTTAAGCCAATACTAAAAATCCAATGTTGGCAATATGAGCTCATAGAGTGCTAATAATTTTTACACACAAAAAAATAATAAGGCAGGACATGGTGGTTCACTCCTGTAATCCCTGTGCTTTGGGAGGCCTAGGCTTGAGCATTGCCTGACACCAGGTGTTCAAGACCTTCCTGGGCAACATAGCAAGACTCAATCTCTACCAAAAAATAATAATATTAAAAAATTGCAAGGCTAGTAGTGTGCACCTGTATTCCTAGCTAATTGGGAGGCTGAGGTGGAAGAATCACTGGAGCCCAGGAGTTCAAGACTGTGGTGATCTGTGGTCACAACACTGCACTCCAACCTAGGTGACAAAGCAAGACCCTGTCTCTAAACAACAAATAAAATGAAATAAAAAGGGACACTTTGAGTACCTGTCAGCCCAAGTAGTCAGGGAAGAGATATGTTAGAATGCCTAAGTAGTAATTACACAATTTGAAAAGTGGAAAGGGGAGTGAGAGGGTGGAAAAGAAAACAACAACAAAACAATACATATAACTGTTATGGAAGACTTTTGCTAGTTTTTTGTTGTTATTGTTACTATTATTTGAGTTGGGTACAGGTGTGTTTGTGTTTGTATCTATGAGTGTATGTTCAAATGTGTGTTGTCATGTATGTGTTTGTCCATTTTAGGATGTGTGTGTGTGTGTGTGCATGTTTCTGTATTGTGTGTTTGGGGAAGTAGGTTTGGCACTGAGGCAGAAGGGATAGGCAGAAACTCCACTGGCATTCTACGATATATTCAAGAGTTTATACTTCATCCTGAAGGCACTGCCAAGTCACTGAAGGATTTTGGTAGGGGAATGGAATGTTAGAAAGACAAGTCTGGCAGCAGTGTTGAGAATGGAATTGAGGGCAGGGATGGTAAATAGGTTTTCAACTTACATGCCAACTCTGATCAATTGGTAGTGGCTGGCTGGAGCACTTTTTGAGAAGGATTTTGAGGTCTTGTCTCGGCTTAGTGAGAATGAGCACCATGATTGATTATCAATGTTTTCCATTTATTTCCCATGTTCTAATATTTTCTTTATTGAATCTGCCTTCTACAATGCATAATTTGTTATAGATATCAGATATAGATCAACTGATATCATCGTAAAAAGCTACGTATGGAAAACTTTTCTTCTCCGAAGGCGTCTAACCTTGAAAATGCAATAAAATTTTTATTGGGTAGGAAAAAGTCTAAGGGTTAACACAGACTTTAGCATGTAAACATATTAAAATCATTAATTTGTTTCAGTTTATTTGCAAACACTATTTGGAAGAAGAGCTCTGGTAATCCATACCTGTTGTAGCATTGGAATAAAAATGAAACCACACACACAAATAAGAAAGAAATTTTAAGATCACTTAAAGATTATGAGAGACTAATATTGTGTTTGTAAATACATTAATTTTGCCAAAACTTTCTTCCTCTTCTACTTCACATAGGCTAAATGTCCCTTATATTAATTTTTGTACTTATTGCTTTACTGATTTATATTTAATTGGCTACATGTTGTAAAAGATTATAGTATCAACTTTAAAAAATACTCTCTGGTAGTAGAAAGAGTACAGCATTTGGAGCCAGACAAACTTACTTTTTAATCTTGGCTTTGTCACGTACTAACAGTCAGATCTCAGGCAAGTCTTTTGGTGTGCCTCCTTACTTTATTAATAAAGTTTTCATAAGGACAAAATTTCATTCTCCATTAGGCCAAGTGCATCTTGAGTCAAATTTCCTAAGGCCGACACAAGAAAAAAATCACATGGTGACTATTAAATATCAGCGTAACAGTAAATTGAGTTTTTACGGAAATACTTTGAACTACATTTATTCCACAAGGCTGTTATTACATGAATTCTGAGTTGAAACACAGCTTCAAATAATATTACACTACCCAAAATGCACACACATGTGATCAGATGTGAGAGTAAATACAGGAGATTGTTATACTTTTTAATGCCTAATAATCGGTGTTTTAAAAATGACACCTTCATTAATGGTACTGTTTTAATTGCAAACTTTGTTTGAGTCTATTAAATATAAAATTTTTGGAAATGGAACAAATCATTTTACACAAAATAATGGTTTTTGTACTGCTTCAGATAACTCATACTTTGAAATTGATTGTGGTTGATTTGAAATACGTTCAGTGTTTTTCTACCCCATCAGGTGCTGCATTAATAATATCCCAGGGCAGAAGCTGCAAAAAAAAGGAGCAAAACTTGTCAAGAAAATAGCTACTGGTGGGGAGTGGTGGCTCACACCTGTAATCCTAGCACTTTGGGAGGCGTGTGGATTGTCTGAGCTCAGGAGTTTGAGACCAGCCTGGGCAACATGATGAAACCCCGTCTCTACTAAAATACAAAAAATTAGCCTGATGTGGCAGCGTGCACCTGTAGTCCCAGCTACTCAGGAGGCTGAGGCAGGAGAACTGCTAGAACCCATGAGGCAGAGGTTGCAATGAGCTGAGATCATGCCACATGCCACTGCAGCCTGGGTGACAGAGCGAGACTCCGTCTCTAAAAAAAAAAAAGAAAAGAAAAGAAAAGAAAATGGCTACTGCAGTAGTCAAACATTTGGAAAAATATTGTTCTAAAAATTAGCATCTTTGATCCAGCAATAAATGTATAGTAATTTTGATAGAAACAGCAAAGTATGAAACTATTCTTCTAATATTGACACTCATATATTTTAAAACATTAAACATTTCAAAAAGTGTTCCTTGAAATGTTTAAAGAATATCACATAAAATGGATCACCATTTAATACACCATTAGTGCATCATTGCTCATTTAGATAATGAACAGAACGCTAGAGAAATGAGCCATTTTATAAATCCTTGCTATATTTAGAATTAAAATCTGTCTGTTTTGTGGTCTTTAGGAATTTTATTTCACACATTATCATCTTTTTTTCATTTAATAGAAGCACGGGGAAAGAAAATGTACTATCCAGTTATGGTTGAGTTTCTTTATGTTTCACTTCAGTTTTCTGGGCATTCCTAGTAGCTTTTATTTCACAGTTGTTTCTTGTTTAAGTCTCACACAAGATGACAACAGCATGGGGCAAATCATTTTTGGCTTAATTTGAAATGCTGTTTTCAGGGTATTTTAACAGCAGCAATTCTCATATGAGCAAGTAAAGATCATAAATGTTATCCGTATCTCCCCAGATAAACTGCAAATAGAAAAACAAACACATGACAGAATTTGTAAAGTGATAAAGAAATTTCGTATGTCTAAGCCTTGCCAGTGTATTTTAAACACGGACAAAATGTATATATATCAAATTTGACATACTCTTAAAAGAAACCAGGTAAAAACATGAAAAATTAAAATGCCTATATATAAACTCTACAACTGAAATCTAATGTAAATCTATACTATCTAGGTGAAAGATATAGTAGGTGTCAGAAAAAATTAACTATTGTAAAGTCAATGACTGTGGGATGCGTGTGTGCCTTGGAGTAGAGATGTTCTTAAAAAGAAACCATCAAGGCCCTCTGGTTAACTTACTGAAAATGTTCTGAAATTCTTTCAACAAAGGTGGATTGGTGTCAATTTATGAGAGTAGAAATTGTGAATTGCAGATTTTGTATTCTTTCTTGCCAGCAAATGACCTCCTATCTGTTGGTTAAAAAAAAAAGAATCTGTGAGATGACCAATTCACCTTACTTAAGCACAAATTGTTACTACTACAATTATTTTCATCCATTGTTGTTTTATATATTAGACCAAATTTATATTGGGTAGAAATAATTTTTTCAAATGTTATTTGAGAGAATAATAAACATCTCATTTATTATGTTTGTAAATGCAAATCCCCATTAACTTCATTCACTTCATGAGTGAGGGAAAACTTTTGGAACTTCTTCATCCCAGTTGTAACCTTTGAGACATGCCTGTATTTATTGACATCTGATTTACAGTGAGTATTTGAATACAGTGAAAAATATTTTTGTCTTCTTACCATCTGCAATTAACATTGTTAATAAACTCTGCATTCAGAACTATAATAAGACTGTATGTGGACTTTTCTTTGTCATCTCTAGATAAATTCTAACCATCAAATTATATATTGAGACTCTTTCCTCCCTGGATCTATATTCTATTACTATATAACTTAAGCCTAAGTTTACATCTGCTTTTAATAATGCCTTTGAATTACATTAATGATTCATATTTGTTTTTAAATAAAACCCCAGCTTCTTTCTAACACTAAGTAATCAGGCCAGGTTTTGTTTTTGTTTCATTTTTGTATTTTCTCCTGGATATATGTAACTGATATTTTGGAAACTCGTTGTAAAAGTTTTAGTAAGTAAAATTAAAATTTTGGTGAGAGAAGTGATAGCCCAAGGTAAGTAAATGTACTTAATATTCATTTATTTATGAATATGAGAGACACTATTTTATACTTTATGGATCTTAATTTAAATTATTCTGCTGAGACTGAGGTGAATGAATTTGAAAGACACAACACTTTCAGACATATTCTATGAGGGTCATAGCTGAATAAAAAGTAATGGGAAAAATGTCACCTGAAGTGTGTCAGTTTTTATTGTTATTACTAACTTTTTCATTGTTTTTCATTTTTACATTCATGAACACCCCACTTAATTATCACCCACCCTAGACCACCCTGCTTCACTCACATGTATATTTTATATTCCCTCTAAACAACAGTTGAACCTGATATTATTCATGTAAGCTTAATAATTAAGGAAATGAATATAAGTTCACATGAATTAGAGTTCATATCATTTTGCCGACAAAATGATATGTGGATATTTGCAGTCAAACCCATTTATTCCTAAAAATTACATGAAGTATATGTATGCTATTAAAAATAATTTTCCAATAAAAGTTAGCCTTTGAAAAAGAAAGCGCTAGAGTAACACCGCAAAGAGATGGAGGCAAGAGGTCCCTTGCTTTCCTGGTTCTAGTCCTGCTTCAATTAAAAAAAAAACATGTTTGCTGAGACCTGTTGGTGCTCATATTGTAAGAGCAAATACAAAGTTAAAATAAGAAACTTAATTCTCCCTGTTGAAAATAAAGAGACTTTTGTGCCACCCCTCCACCCTTTTCCTAGAAAACTTCACTTTAGAAAACTTGTAAGTTCTTTGTGTCTTAGAAATGTATGCAAGTCACTTAAAAGGATAAATAAGCAACCTGGGGACCTGGGAATCTGGTCAAAGCCTTGAAATGTAATCATCACGGAAGACAGTAGTCCTATCTCCCAGTTTCCTGAGACGTAGAAGCCTGACTTTAATTGGCACCTGGCTCCAAATTGCAAACCTATCTCCTATCATAAGAACTCAAGACATTTATTTTTTTTTCTTTTAAAGACAATTAGCAAAATAAGCAACTACCACAATGACCAGGTGGTTCAGGATGAAATATTTGTAACAAATGGTGCTGCCCAATTCTAGGTTTTATTTATCATGAGAAAATCTATACAGTATATCTCCTGGCTATAAGAAAAGGTGAGATTCCTTTCTGTCTTAATCTCTTTCATGACTGCTTGTGATGCCCATCACACCCTGTTTTAATGCTTATTCAATAACAAAACAGGTTTATTTCTCATACTTTTATAAAGAGATTTTCTAGGGTGCCAGGAGATTTTGTTTTAATCATATTTCACCAACGATATCATTGGCACTCACAGCCTTTCTCTGCACCGAGGATGTTTTGATGACATTTGTCATTCAAGCTCTTCTCTCTCTAACTCTATGATACTTTGTAGAGGACATTTCTTTCTACAATCGGAGACCATACTCTCCCCATCAATGGGCTTTTTCTTTAAATGAATTCTTACCACCTTTCAGACAGCAGCTTCCTTACATAAGCAACTGCCTCTATAGATTATTTCTGCCTCTGCCTGAGTTAACTTTCTCTACCCAAAGATCCTTCCCATAGCAGCTCTGGCTGTGCCTTCTATCAGCTCTTTTCAACTCAGTGAACACATTTCTAGATCACCTCTGCCTGCTCCTACCTGGTGGCAATTGTAGGTGACTTCTACAGAATGGCTCCAGCCCACACTTTCAGGCAACTTTTGACATCATTGTTTTGTTTACTTGTTTGTTTCTGTGTGAGTCAATCTTTCTTTAAAGAGATTTGAATATCTTTGGGTAGGCATCCTCTGTTTTCATCACTCTTACTAGTCTCCAGATAGTTGCTTCATTTTGCATTTGCTAATTCTGGATTTCTTAGTGTACTTTCTTGCCTCTTTTAGTAGCTGATCACTTTTGTCTAGTTAAACACTCCTTATATGAAAATTCTCTTTTTCAAATTCCAAACGTGTTTTCTTTCTCTGAACTAGATCTAATTGATGCAGAATTGACATTGAGGGAGATTCCAGGAGACAGTCTCTTCTGGATTGGATTGGGCTTCCGTGTAGCGCTGTGTTCCTTGCATATGATCGCTAAGTAGCTAGCTATCCATAGCGTGTGGCGGTGTCTAATTTATTAAGTTATTACATGCAGTTGGTTGTTATAAATTTCTAACTGAAATAAGTGCCTTGGGAGCCCAAGAGGCCATTCTACTTGACTGTTATGGAAGTGATGATGGTAACTGTGTGACTGTGGTATTATATGGATTCCTCTAACTGCACTGCAGTGCTTACAGAGAGAAAATGATAAGCTCAAGCCTGTAACTATCAGTTTACATTACAGTCTGAAAACTAAAACTAAAGTTTCCATGGCAGCCACAAAATAATCTCTTATTTCGTGTATCCACAGAACCAATATTGCTAAAAATCAAACACGAAATTTAACGTGTGCAGCAAAATACAACATCAACTGAATTCACAGCCTCGCCAAGTTCTCATATGACAAAGAGTGCATGGATTGGGAAAAAAGGAGGACTCTGAAACTGGAAATACTTGAAATGGAAACTTTGGACTCAGATAAAAGAAGAGATTTTGGATTCCTGGATTACTCTGTGCTTTTCTTGTTAGTGAAAGTATTGTTTCCTCTTGTTTCTCTTCACAGACTTGCCTTCTTGCTTTCTGTACTTTAAAAGCTTGTGAAAGTTGTGTGTGTGTGTGTGTGTCTGTGTGTTTCTGGAGTAGATACTTTGTAAGGGGCAACATAATCACATACTATTACCATTAGACGCATAACATTAGTAATAACTCTAATGCTACAGAAGCAATGTCATCCTAGGTAGAACTGCAAGCGTAATTGCCATTATAAATATATTTTTAAAAACTGTTGGTGATGGCATTTACTAAATTCCTTTAATGTCACCTTTTTAGTCTGTGTAGGATCAGATGGCTGTTGATAATAACTATGGATTATTTCAAAGCTAATCTGGTTTTAACTCCAGTTGAAACTGCTGTCTGGACATAGTATTATTATAATTGGACAAATCATCACAGGCCCTGGCACTTGGCATGTAACTATTGACCTAACTTTTATATATATATAATATCAATTGGCAAAGATTATTAGAAGCAGTTTTCCTTTACCTAGTAAGACCAATAGTACAACTTCACAACTTTGCCTCAGGGCTATGCTCTCTGCCATAATATGCTCTCCAAATCTTTATAGATTTCCACAAAATATTATGCTGCTTATTATGGACTGCATCATTTTGATTGAATTTTAGGAGAAAAAAGAGTCAAGAGTACTTGGTTGCCTCAGTATGACCTATGGCAACCAGAAGAGGGATTGGAAAACTACAGCCTGCAGGTTAAATATTTTGTAAATAAAACTTAATTGGAACAAAGCCATGCTCGTTTCTTTCCATATTATCTATGGATACTTTGATAGTGCAAAAGTAGAGTAGTTGCAGCAGCACCACTCTGTACAACAGATGTTAAAATATTTATTATATTGTCCTTTACAAAAGAAGTTTCCATCCTTTGAAATACGGAATGAAAAATAAATACCACAAGAGCTTAGGGGCCTGTTAGCTACATAAAGTTGCTTGGTTTCAGTGGTCTGAAGCACACTAAGATGCCATCTCTATAGTCAAGAAAAGTTTTTGTACCTGTCAATATAATACAGTAAAACTTTTAAGACTTCAACTCATCACAAAGTCACTCATGAGACTACCAATTGCAAGCAAGAGAAGGCTCGGAAGCAAATCCAGGCTGCAATGCAAGCTTCACTCTCAACTGGACATTATTTTCCAAACTATGTAATAATATTCAAAGTGTCCATGGCAAATAGGTATGTTGTGTAGAGGATCACTCAAGCCAAAAGAAAGAATATGTCTGGAAACCAGAAAATTCTCTGAAGGTACCTCTTTGTGCTTATATTATCAATAGTATAATGGAAAAATATAGCATCTAACAGAGAAAAATTTTGAGAAGCCAGACCATTCAAAAAGGATTTATATAACTCCACGAGGGGAAAAACCTGGACAAGAAAAATATGGGATGGATAGTAGAAGAAATAAGTCATAAATATTAACCTTGACATTGTAATAACAACCTAAGAGCTTTTCATATTTTCTCTCTGCTTGTTATATGTGTGTATGCATATAAAATGTTATTATTTTCTGTACTTCTGTGCATTTTTATTTTAAATACAATTTGTTAGAAGTGATCTTCACAATTTAGTTTTATTATTTGCACCATGTCTATGTTCAGTAGTACAATGAGAAAAATTGAGAAGTAATTAACATAGCTAGAGATGGATATAATGACTATTGAAAGTATTCGCCTTCTCATTATTGGAAGAAGGTGAAGCTATCTATACCTGAAAGAGGAATAGCTGTTTCTTGTTGGGTATGAAGAATGCTATCTATGTCAGTTGAGTACCCAATGGGTTAGATCATACTAGTTATTTATTTAGTGTCTCTTTGCTCCAAATATATCGTTTTTGCCATGCTCTGTAATACTGAAAGTGGACCCATAAAATTTTTTCTTTGTTAGGCTTTGTTAATAGGGGGTTTTGAAATGCCACTGTAAGCCTTACTACTAAGAAACTTTCTCCTCTGCACTCCTGATTTCTTTCTCTTCCTCTATCCTGAACTAATATGCTTTAAGGAAAAAGATGATTAGAGTTGGAGCCAAAGACTCAGTGTCCACAGCAAAGACTGAAAATCATACACACCTGTTTGCATATACTGAGTAGCTTTGGAGAGAAGCAGAAATAAAATATCTATGCCTCTGTTAGAGTCAGGCACTGAAGGAAATAATGTATACAGTGGTCCATTTCCAAGACAGAGTGCCTTGAATTGACTTAGGTCAGCAAACTACAGAAAAAACAGGATGTACTAGGCCCCTGAATGGATAACCAATGCCTCCTTTTTGGTCTCCCCCTCCCCACCCTCCCCCCACCACACCTGAATGAAACAAGTTTAGTCTAAGATAAAAGTTTCAAGCCTGCAAAATAGCTCATTTTGTCTGCTCTTATCAGCCTGCCCAGCTTCTTAGGTCATAAGTTACTTGAAAAGTCATACCACTTGAAAAGCCCCTGAGCTAACTAGGATTGCAATGCATTCTGGGCTGCAACAAAATGCAGCAAGAAAACCCTAAAAAGAACACCTAAAGCCCCTACCCAACAATCAATAAGTGACATCTGGAAAGACTGTGACCCCATAGTACTCAGCCTATAAGGAACCGGGAAACAGATCTGCACACTAGGGGATAAATTGCTTGTTGAAACTATGCTGGATGTGCCTGCTCATCAGACACCTGATCTTGCAAGACCATCATTAAAAGTCTCACTTTCACTGTTTTCCGGGCCCCTGAGTCCATTCTTTGGGTTGGACAAGTGAGTTTGTTTCTCACAGGCACCAAAGTCAAAATCCTGCCTTGTACCATGGGGCAGAGGTGTATGAATTCAATGGATGGGTTTTAGGCAAATTCACAATGGAGAATGGAGCCTATCATGGTCTTGTGTTGGAGGCCCTTTATACCACACAAATCTACTATTGTTGCTTCTACATTTAAGTGCATAATAAAATTCAATATTATGTTATATATTTGTTATATATTTGTACCCAAAGTGTCGGAGATTATTTTCTTGATAATGAATTGCTGAATGTAGAAAAGTGTTAGGGAGACAAACTCTCTTGGAATCCCTTTCTACCACCTTTGTTAAATAAGGATGTAGCACTAGTATCTCTACCTCTGCTGTCCGAAGATCTCACTTATAGATGGTAACCTACTAATTGCCAAGTCAGAAGCCTCAGTTTCATCAACCCTGATTACTTTGTTATCAAACCTCTGCCAGCAGAGGTAGGTTATAGTTTCTGACAACATTCAGTGGCCTGTTCACCAAATAAATTTTCTCTGGATTATGTGGGAAGACTTACAATGCTCTATCCCTCTGGCAGTCAAGGAAAAACTGCCATCCCCTCAACCCTCCACAGATAAAAAGGGAGGCCCAGAACCATATGGAACTCAAGTATTGAAGACACTAAGTGCATCACTTGGGCATCCTTGGATTTTTTTAGATATTTGTTAATTCACAAATCAGTATTTATTGAGTGGGGTCCAAATCAACAGGTTTCACTGGAAAATATCCAGAAAGCTGTGGAGTCTAATGTTGGGGACATGCAACCCTGATGATACCTTGAGTTATAAGCCTGTGTGATTAATGATTTTGCTGATTGGAGCCTCTGGCAAAGGAAGATATACTCCACCTACGGTGGTTCCTTTGGGTTTTAGACCTGTCATTTTTCTAGCATGATTACCAGGCAAACTGTGTTTTATAAACAGCTATGAGCTTGCTACTGGGCTCTGGTAAAAAGAAAATGTCTGACTCCCCAAGAACTTGTGACTCTCTAATCTGTTATTTTTGGGTGAGCCAACTCAGACTATGACTAACAAAGTGGGAAGGTCCCAACAAACCTCACTTGTCAAATGTAAACAGATATTTAAAAATGCAGCTTTCCTGGGCCCCGCTCCATCACCACTTGATATAAAAAAGTGGCAGCTAGTTCTCTGTGGGAACTGAAATCCTCATTCTACTCTGGAGAAAAATCTCCTAGCTTAATGGGGTCCACTATTCATAAAAGTTCCCCTAAATGCTTCAACCTGATTCATTGATGTTTCAGCTAAACTGAAACTCAACGGTGATCCCTGAGCTGGTGACACTTTTTAACCTCAGTGCCATTCATGAAGAACTGAATGGAGATTTTTTTTTTCTCTGTTCAATGGGCAGGATTTAAGACTAATTTTTTCCATAGCACTGCCCAATACTCTCCTTGATGAATTTTGTTATACTTGTACTGACTTATGGAATATTGCTAATGGCCTAGCTCTTTGGTCTTTTGCTTCAGAAACTATAGGTTGACATGTTACCAGCAGTGAGAGCCCATTCTCTGATTATACCCACTAGAATCAATCTGCTTATAGGGCCTGTACTGGCTTATTGCCCCCAGCCACCTGCATCCATTTTTGTACCAGATGAGCAATACATCACCATTACAGATTAGGCACAAATTAAAGTACTACATGTTTGTTATGAAGAGGTGATCAATACATGTCAAACTCGTAGCTTCAGCTGAATTTGAGTTGTTCATCTCTTAATAAGGAGGCCATATAACATGGGGTATGAGCTGTGCTCGTTCATGGAAGAGTGACTGTCTCAAAACTTTGACTCCCTCTTGAGGCTGTCAGTGGTGTTACACAAATATTCTGAAACTTCGAGTTACAGTGTTCTTTTTCCATTCTGATAAGTTAACTCTACCTTTATGGCCTTAATACTAAATCGTGTTATGCTTTTGACTCTCCATTACCATTTCCAAACTGCCAATGGTGTGCCTTTTAACTCATAAGCACTCAAAATTATCAAAAGATTTGATGTTTTTTTCACAGGCTGCATCATTCACAATTATTTAAATTTGCTGAGCATTAGAGAAGCCTTCTCAAAAATGGAGTCAAAAACATTTCTGACTCTAACTCCCTGATTTCCTCCAGGGACCTTAGTAATGCAGTTTGACCAACACATGCAACTATTCCTAGAAATGGATTTTAACCTATTTGCTACTTTCTGTTTAATCATCAGGATAAAAACTGTAAGTGGTTTCATATAGCCTTTTTTGAAAATTAAGTTTTCTGATCTGCTATTTCCGGGCACAATTCTTCTCCACCTCACCCTCTTCTAACATAAATTTCATGCTGGCCTGAGTTTTCAAACTTAATTCAAATTTAGTTACATGGATTGCTTTTTTTGATGGGAATGATCTAGGATCATAAGGATAATGACCACTTGTTGGATATTCTGGTCACTAAGTATCCCTACTCAAGGCCAAAGGGGGAAACATAATTAGTCTTTGTAAGTTTTATAAGAATACGCTTGTTTCTCTCACACCTAAACAAAAGTTTTATGTGTGAGTATTAAAATATTGTAACCTCCATTTTTCTTTAACCTTAGGAAGTATTCTTTCAGAAACAGAAAAGGATGGCCCCGGCTCCTGTACCTTCCACGTCAAATGCCTGACAATACCTCTGGATGCCCTTTCCACTGTTACTCTCATAGCCCTTTCTCAACCTCTTCATGGGATGAATAAATGGCATTGGGCTGTTGATATGAGCAAGTTCTGCAGATTGGGATAACTACCCTTAGGCGTTTCTTCTAAAAACAAGAACTACTCTCAATTATTTAACTGAGTTGAGAGACCCAAGATCTGCCATCCATCTGGAAGGTCATATTGTAGGCATTGTCACCATGTTCCTCTTAGCAGTTGTAGGTACAACTTGGAGAGGCCTAACAATTGTAAACAATATTTTCTTTTTATGGACACCGTGTGCTTCTGTGTCTTTGCTTCTTACCTAGAATTAACCTTGAGGATTAGTTCACTTCCTTCCTAAAACCATGGTGACATGTACCTTAATTAAAGGTGGCCACAAAAAACTTGCAAATATTTGAGGAAACACAATAAGTAAATCAGCAGGATGATGAGTAGGATAGTTTCCCCATAATTAGGCTAAAGTTAGTTCCTTGATGAATTTCCCTTTGGGAAGTTATCCTGCTGCTTGGAGTCCTATAGATGATAGCCATAATTAAATTCTGTATGAGACAACTGGAACAAAATTTGTCCCAGCCTCTGTTGGTCAGGTAAATTAGAATGTCCTAGAGCATTTTACACATGACAATTCAACTAAAGCCAAAATCATGTAGGGACGAGGAGCGAATATTTGTAGGAGACTCTTCAGTCTTTTGCAATTCTGTATGTCTAGTGAACAAAGGCCCTGATGATCTCTTGTTTTGGATGATCTTCTCTAGTGTGTTTATATACTGGACAGTGTTGGAAAATAGACATTGTATTTTATTCAGAACAAATGACAGGTTTCTTACTGTCTCTTATGAAATACTCATTTTTATGCTCAGGGTTTCTCTTCTGTAATGTAACAAAAGGCATACACAGGTATCCTGCTACAATGATTAACATTATCCCTCTGGGACTTGGAATCAAGCATAACTGAGGCAAATATGCTGATGTTCTTTCTCCCTTTTACGCCATCAGTAATGATGTCATTTATCTCTTACCTGGTAGTCCACCTCTTCAATCCATGATATTGCGGAAAACTAGTATGTTAGCTTGCAAAGGAGGATAGAATTCAGGCCCTTCACAGTTCTTTATACTTTTCCCTATCTTGCTATATTTTATATTCTCCTTTATAATAATTTAAGACACTATATTTTGCTCTTTTAATCTTATGTATTACCCTAAAATTAATTTAAGTAGGGATTTTCATCTGTTTGATTGACTTCTGTATTCTTAGTTCTTAGAAAAGAATCTGTCATATAGTAGGTGATGTATAAATATATATTTGGTGAATGGATGACTTCTGTATACAACAAATAAATAATAAATGTTATTCTCAATAATAAATAGAGTATATATTTAAAAATAGCTAACCACCAGGATACAGTAACCTGACCTACATGCAAATAAACTCAAAATAGAAAGATAAATATAGTTTAAAAATCATCATTTAATTAAAATTGAAATAAAATGGCCAAAAATAAGAGTACAGAATAATCACAACAATTATTTTACAACATTTAGATCTAAATTTTAATGAAGTACTGTGTATCAAAACCTATTAGATAAACCAAATTTAAATTAGAATTAAATTAGACTCCAGCTTGTTTTAAAATATATAAATATATAAATAAGCCTGACAATATTAGAAGTAGAAAAGCACATCAGAAATCTAGTAAAACAACATGATAAATTCAAAGGTAGTAGCTCCTCCATATTTTAAAAATCTCCGCAACAAAGTCTTAATGGGACTACTTGAGATTTTCGAGCAGTGTATATGTCCCCAAGAGGAAGTTTGATTAATTTTTTTCTGGGAAAATTAGCAAATCCACATGGCTATGAAAAATAAGCCACTATGTCCTAAGCAGTGTTTCTCAGTAAAATAATGAGGATTTGGTTTTTTGGACCTGCATTCATAATTGAGAAACACAAATTTTTTTCCCAATTATTTTGATGAAGCACCAGAAGTGTTAATTTTTAACCTTCTTAAAATTCACCAATATCAAATTCACACTGTGTTTCCTAAGAAGTCAAGAATGGCTAAATATTGAAATAGCCATTAATAAAATCTACTATTTTAACTGAATAAACATAAAATATAGAATGATAAAAGTCAAGGTCAAATAACTTTTACTAAAGTATACTTGATAAATAAATAAATGAACCTTGGAAACCAAGAATAGAAAAAAAATTTAACCAGGAGTGGTGGCGCACACCTGTAGTCCCAGAGCTACTCAGGAGGCTGAGGCAGGGGAATTGCTTGAATACGGGAGGCAGAGATTGCAGTGAGCCGAGATCGCCCTACTGCACTCCAACCTAGGTTACAGAGCAAGACTCCGTCTGAAAAAAAAAAGAAAAATTGCTATATCCCAATCATTTTACATTATACTGGAAGCCATAGCTAATTCCATAAGGTAAGCAAAGAGAAATGAGAATCACAAGTATTAAAAATAAAAATAAAAATATCATTTACAGAAAATATTATTGTCTATAGTATATCAAAAGTATTTAAAAATATTTTTATGGCTAGAATAAGCACAAAAAAGTAAAAACTGAATCATAAAATTGCAGTAACTAATTGGAAATTACAATAAAATAAATATTCCATCAACCATAACCATAAGATATATGTAAAAACAATTTATAAAATATTTATGGAGAAATGAAAAATATTAATTTAAAGATAACCTAGCCAAATAATGAGATTTCCAATGTTAATGGATGATAAAATTCAAAATTATAAAGAGATTAATGTATTTAAAAATCTATGATATTAAAAAAACCAGTGAAAACTCCAATATTCTTCAGAACATTTAGAAACAAAAACGTATCTTAAAAGGAATAAAGGGAATAAAACCCACAAAGAAACAAGATAAATTTTATGTTAAAAAATGGTGTGAATGATTCTATAATGTTATTTATAATTTGACTTCTGCTTTAAACAATATGGCAAACCACATGTTTTGAAACCCTTGGTTTATAAATACTAGTAATATTTGTATAAAGCAAATGTTGGTTAAGGCAAACATACTTTCAGTTGCATACCGAAATAAATTAGAAAGAGAGAGGGATCTACAGAGAGACCTAAAATAAAGTGATTGCTGAACCCAGAGGGTTAACAAGCGCTGGGGATATGGTTTGTGTTGTGGAGACTAGACTCTGCTTCTAATGGCTAAATGACAGAGGAGAAAATAGAGCTTCAGGTCCATGTCAAGTGAAAAGGGAAGGCTTTAAAAAAAAAAAAAAAAAACAGGCTTGGAAGACTACCATTTTAAAGAAAAGGTAAGCTTGGGGAATAAAAATCACACATTTTCAAAGAAAAACTGTGAAACAACGTGGCAGTGTGTGTGTGTGTGTGTGTGTCAGTCTTAGAAAATTGGTATAGTGTCTATTTTCTACACATACCCCTGAGAATTTGCAATCTTAATCTTTCCTTCATGAGGTTCTTTGTTTTGTTTTGTTTTTTCACTTGCATTTTCTTTATGATCCAGAAAGTAACTAAGTCATTGCCTATGTTGGCTGTGAGCACTTACAGGAAGGACTACCTATCTGCTCTGGAGTGATAAAATTTTTCTCAGTGGTCTGTTAAACTCTTTCATAAGGTTTTAAGGGACATCAATAAATTATTGTAAGGACAAGAAACAATAGTATTTGTAAATTATCACTGACTGCTGATTGGATTTGAGAACAATGTTAATTCTGTTTTGCAAATAATTAAAGCATTCAAGGGAACATTGACACTAACTTTAATTCTTCATTACTAATAGATTAATGAAGAACTTTAACCAAGTATAACGAAGAGAAAATGTTCAGTTTGTTGTTTGTGTTTGGCCTGTTGTGTTGAGGTTATTAATGGAAAGAGTTTCCAAGCTGAAAAGCACTTTTTCCATTGAAATAAGGACATCATGATATAGGCATCATGATATGTAAACCTGTCTAATGTCACACCTCTCCCCATCAGCTCTCTTTCCTACAGTGTTTATAAATGTGCTTACAAATTATCAAAAACTCAACCAAAAATGCATTATTTAAGGCAGCAGCATGTGAATTTGTAACCTGCTAGGGAAAATAAAAACAAACCAATGAAAGTCTTAGTTTTTCTAATAAAACCAAAATCATCATTGTACTCAATTATTTTTCACTGTTTACATAACTGATTTACTGTCTCGGGCAGAGAGAAAGACACACACAGAGTCTTCACTATGTTAAGGTCAGATAATCAATTTCCTATCCCAAAAGGCAAAACTAATAGTACAGAGGATTATCGCTAAATACAAGCAGCTGCTTTTGTAAGACTGGAGCTTTTCTAGGGAATCCTGAAATAATGGAGTAGGTAGGAAACAGAATTCTATATATCTCGATCTTTGAATTTGTAAAAGCCGCGCAGGTGCTTTTTAACTACAGATGAAATGAGGATTAATTTTGCTTTGATTCAAGTAATTGCTATTAAACATAAATGCATTTCAAGCAAAACATGGAGTGGTTATGGATCAAAGGATATGTCTTTTGTTCTGAATGTCATTAAGGCTTTATCTTTAACAAATTTAACTCTAATTTTATACATTGAAGAATTTCAGGAGTTTGTCTGGTATAAACCATTTAATGTCAGTTTTAACTTTGAACCTCACTATCTCTAAATCTAATCATTAAAATTCACAGGTTATTATACCATTCTTATTTAACATTGATAACAATCCATGTATTACTCTCTTTTCATAAGTTCATGCAGGGCTGTACATTCTGTAAAGACTGATAATAACATAAACAATTTCTAAATTTAATTAATGCTATAGATCAGTTTCACTTTATAAGGAAACTCACATGCAATTTTATTTTTCTCTAAGGGTTCTCTTTTAAAATCTATTGATGCAATGCAACTTATTAATATTTTAAATCCTCCTTAGTTTTAATTTTAGGCATAACACATGCAGGCAAATTATATGTCTTTCCATGAAATATAAACAAATAGATCAGTAATTTTGATGTTAATACTATTTTTTAACATATTTAGTCAATTAGCTTGACATCACACAATTGAATTAATATTTCTTTTCAAGTACTTTCTTTTCTTAATATTCATCAGATTACATATTTCCTCTCTATCATTTCATAGCTCTAACTATTCAACCTGCTGTATCAATACTAGACAAACTCATTTCCACACTCTGTTTTATCATGTCAAATCCAGCTCTAGATAAATTTATTTACAAGTCTTTTAAACCATCTGGTATCATCTATCAAAATTATATTTTCTATTTGTAACAATCCAGATCCATATATTCAAATGCAATATTGCATTGTCCATTGTACATATGTTCTTAGCCACCTTAAGATTAATATCTTCAAAACTGAATGAGTGACTCATCTCCCATCCTACTGCTTCCCCATTCCAGTCCTACAACCTACCTCCTAACAATTTAGTGAAGCAATTTAGTCTGTGTTTAGACTCCCTGTGTCTCTTCATTTCAATAAATTTTATTTCATCTAACAAGTTGGTTCTTCCTAAAAGCTAGGAGATTGATTATCTTTGAATAATCTTATCTGTCAATTTCCTCCCTACTTTGGTATTCAAAATATTACGATTTTATACATATCTAACATCTTGGATAAATATCACATACATCCACTATTTTTCCTAGCCCCCGTCACCATCCTCGTATAGCCACCATCATTGTGCACTACTTGAAGCCTCTACATGTCTCCCTTCTTCCATTCTTAGCACCAAAGTTTGGTCCCTAAGTTTTCTCTGTAGAGTGATTTCTCAATAATCATAATACTGCAACTTTCTATGATACAAACAATTCAATAATTTTCCATACCAGTTGGGCAAATTCACAAAGTCTACGTTTCCTCTGCTATTTTCTATTCCTGCCTTACTTTCAAATCTAGTCTCCCTTGCTTCCACTTTTCCCTTCATTAAACTAGTTCTGCTTTTTTATTCTAGTTCCTTGAACACAGTAAAATATTCATCACACCAAAGCAAGCATTCCTCCCTTTTTTGGGATGCCCTTCTCTTTGGTTACTGGGTTACCTTTCATAGCTTTTCATTTTTCAAATATACCTAATCTGAATCTCTAATCTCAATTAGATATTTCTGTTATACTCATTAATTTTATCTTCAGTTTTTCTTCACATTAACTAATCTATTTAACTACACACCTATTATGTATGTATGTATGTATGTATGTATCTAACCATCCATTCATTCATCTAGGTAGCTATTCTCTATCTGTAGTACTTTGTTTAGATTCTCCATGATCATTAAGCATTTTGAAGGGCTATCAGTGTTTTGTTTATTATTATGTTCCCAGAGGTTCTTCAAATGCTCCTGCATAGTCAGTATCCATTAAGTATTTGTTGAATGAGTAAAAAAAGCAATAAAAGATTGATGAATAATCAAATGAATGAGCAAATTATTTTTCTAATTTCCAGCACATTTACACTACTAATTATGCTTTGAAAGTTGAGGTGACAGCAAATATTTGATACACCTCCATATTTAATTCCAAGATATGATTACCTAAGACATTAGGTTTAAACTGTAATAAAAATTACACAAAGCCATAATATCATCCTAAAAAATAAACTTTTGGTTTACCCTAAATTTGTGGACATTTTAGTCTTATTTATTGCTAATAAAACTACAATATCCAACCAATTTGCATTCTTTCCCAACAAATTATTAGTATCTACTGTAAATAAGTGGGAATTTTCAGCGTGCTTTTGGAAACTGAAATTTTCAGTTTTCAGCTTCACATAATTATTGAGTGAACATTTTGTACGTAACAAAATTGGAAAATATATACAAATGAATATTTTTGAACAATTATCAAGTTTTAAAAATAGTTTTCATATTTTTAATGCCTTCATAGCTTGCAAAATTTATTACAAAACTAAGTGGTTACACATACTTTAAAACACTGAAAGTAGTTATGATCCCACACTCTTACAGAAAGATGCTATTATCCTATTAAACTGTAGGTTTACCCACATTTTAATACATGTTTGCTGATTTAATCATCATTGATAACAAATAAGTTCTAAGTACTCAGTAACCTATTCAAAAGTATTTACAGTGTTCGCTAAGTCAGCAGGAGACTTTGAAGATGTTTTGCCTCTCTACTTGGAGCAGCCACTTCTGCAAAAGTTGATAGCAGAGAATAATCAAATATGCATTATACAACATCAGAAATGCAAATAGCACCACTTAAGTACTCTGCTTATAACATAGATCCCTGAAGAAAAGATGGAAAACAAATTGAAAGCCTTAATAATAAAGTATGATGGGCCATCATTTATGATATTATCAGGTTTTTCTTAACATACAAATTTGCGCTAACTTAAATCCAACAAATAACAATTGAAAAGTATCAGTACCATGTTTCCCTAGCTTCAAGGAGCTTGAACAACAGAGTTGCAGAACAGTAGAGTACATGTAATATTGATTGCTCTTAGTGAGATTTCGCAGATTTTTTAAAAAGATACAGAATGGGAGAAATTATAAAATTGCTGTAAAGGCCTAGCTAATTTAGAAGAAATAGCCTTTGAATTGAATTTGAAGAATGAGTGTTGGATAAGTACAAATGTGACATAAGGCATCTTCAGAAATGGAGGACTATAGCCAAATGTCCAAAAAAATTAAAAATGTAAATAGCAAGTGGTCTCATGTAGCTATATTTTGAGAATCTACAAAATGTTAGTAGACAATAAAAGAAAACAGAAAGATTAAAGCCTGATCTTACATTTTATATTATAAGTTTGGGGCTAGATTTTAGAGGAAATGAAAAATTATTGAATGCTTTAAAAGCAGTAATTTTCAGATTTGTGTTTTAAAGATGTAACTTTATTCAAATGTGATTGTACTGCAAGATAAAATAGGTTCATTACCACTCAATTCACTGTTTTCACCATACTCCATCACCTAGAAGCAGCTTACATGGTGAAGCAGCCAAATAAAAGTTTATTTAAGGAATCTACACTTCGGAGTTTCTCTACCATGTTAGGGTATATTCCTTAAACCAAAGTCTCTTTATAATGGCATCTATGCCATAGATGAAGTATATGGCAATGAAGGGAAGGAGGTGTGACTGTATTATCACGCAATTACAACTATCAATTCATTGGAGGAAATTCTGCTTTGGGTCTTAAGATTTTCAGGTCCTAGTGCCTGAGGGATGAATGCTTCTCTGAGAGAAGCAAATCACGTGTCTGATTAATTAGAAGCTGAGATTGTAACCTGCACATTTTGGGTTCTTCGTCCACTGAATCTGTAGCAGAGGAGAAGGTTGCTCTGTTAACTTTCTAGAAGAAATTGGCTCACTGCCTCATAATAGGGAAAATAAAATTTTTTCTATCCAATGCGACCCACTGAGGTGCTTTTTAGTTGTCCCTCTCTGATGGTCCTAATACAACACCTTCAGAAACTCAAGACAAGACTCACAAGGACTTACATAATGTAGAAGTGAATATTTGGGTTTCTCCACTAACAAAAGGACCCTGTCCAGCTGAGATGCCTGCAGAAGTTAAAGGGAACATGTAGTAGGAAGAAGCTGAACATGTTTAGAATATTAGGCTTTATGACTAAATATAAAAGAGAGGACTATGGCAGTATGCTTTACCTTATTAAAAAATTATTTCATTTTACCAACCCTTTCCCACTACCTTATATAAAGAATGCTGCGTACCTAGTATTTTAGGTTTTGGGAAGAAGTATAATCAAATTAATATCACCTATGATTACATAATAGATTATGAGAGACTGTATTGGGAATACAAGGTTTTCACCTTAATAAAGAAAAGGAGTAGATGCTGGGGGCCAAAAGGGTGGAGAATGTGGATATCATGCATTTGCCTGTCCAGAATTACTCTCCACCATGCTATACGTTGCCTCTAGATGTTGAACTGTTTTGTATATATTATTTGGCTCCATTGCTTCCTTGCTTCCAGTTAGTGTAAGTCACACCTAAAGTCAAGCAGTAGATCTGAGGAAGGGAGGAGTATACGGATGTGTTATTAATTTCTTCAGTTTATTTCCTTCAGGTTCACTTTGTGGAGGCAGAGTAAAGGCCATAGCTACTGGCAAATGACTTTCCCTAGCCTCCCCTTTCTGATTTTCATCAATCACATTATCCCCTTGCTCCTTCCAGCTTAGTGGTGGTAAGAAATCATACTCCCTTATACATCTTTCCCACTGTTGCTGGCCCTTGTGCTTTATGTCAAGGCGCTTTTCCTATACTCACCTATAAGTTTTATGGGCTCTGTAAGTTTGTCCAAGACTGTTCTTACTAGCTTTTGGTTAGTTTCTTTATAAAATAATAAAATTGATTTATGTGATCTGTAAATTGAACAAGTTAGGATCGTTAGATATTAAAGTTTGTCTAATTCGTTGTGCTGCCAATAGTTAGTTAAGGAACTGGCAATCTGTTAATACATATCAACTGGAATTGTTTTTAGCCATAAAATCTTCCCGTGTTCTTTTTTAAAAACTCAAAGTGTGACATGCAAATATGAATTTGATTCTGTGATACACTAGTCAGTATTAGAAAAAAATGTAGCTTACTTGCATGTTATATTTATCACAATGTGACTGAATTTAAACTAATATTTTTATCATAAATTGTGTGGAAGAAATGTTTCATGATTTGCTGGTATTTCAAATTTGGAAACTAACACTAAATTGTGGAAGGTCCACAGAGAGTTATTCAATGTATTTGGTCTTTTATTTATACTATATTAATATATTAGACTTATTACCTATGTTAGTTTATCAAAGAATATTAAAGAGAAACTTTAAAAGAAATTAAAACAAAATAGAAGTAAATATAATAGTTTGTAAAATCAACAAACATTATTTTTAAATAAAGTCCACCCAGTGTCAGTGTTCAGTTATTATAAGTATTATCTATACTTGAGGTGTCCTAAGTTCAATCTACTAATTAATCACTGTAACTGTTGAGTTAGTTGAGTATATTTAAAAAGAAAAAACAGAAAGACATAAAGATGCTAATATATGCTGAAATAATATTTTGAAGTACAAATTTATTTTGCTTTTAGTATGAAGTAGAGCTCTTCTTGTTGAAAAGTAAATTTCCAAATAACAACTTCTCTTCTAAATTTTAAAATTAATTCAACATTATTTCTTAAAAGTTCATCATTTAATTAAAAGTAAGTATTACTATGTACCCATGATAGCATTTCATATATTTTCAAAAATGTGTTAATTTATATATAAAGAAAGTATGCAACTTTAACAACGTGTCTGTAATATGTCACAAATAAGACAGTGTTATTATATGTGCTTATATATAAATACTCTGATATGTTTGCTCTTTTCTATCTGTGACAAAATTTTATGACATCCCTCATTATCTATTATTGAATATAGTTTGTGGACTAGAAATGAGTAAATAATTCAACAATCCACTTGTTCCTTCTGTAAATACACAGGAGAAACTGCCTAGTTGTCCTTTTAGCTAGGCACTATCACAAGCTTATAAATACTATGTTTTCACTTTTCTCTATTATTTCCCCAATGTGTAGTGTATGAAATTGGGCTGATATCACATGAGAAATAGAATAATCTGAACTGATATAATAAAAACATATGGTGAAAATATAAATTATTCTATTATTAAGTAGGGATATAAAATATGCATGAAGAAATCTTTTATTATTTGATTTCAAAATAACTTTGTGTTGGTGTATATTGTGCATTTCTTTAACATCTCAAAGGGATTCTCTTTAAAACGAATTCCAAGAATGCTGTTCTGGCATATGCAACTCTGAAAGCTAATTTCCAGAACAACAGTCTTGCAAAATTCCCCTCAGAAATATCTCTGAATAAAAGCAAATGGATGGATGTATACTTTCCATGCAATCCAAGATCAAATGAATTTGCTGCTGAGAATTGAAGGAACTTGACTATTGTCATTTTTTTCTGTTCATATTATTCTGTATTGGTAAGTTTTTGCTGTCCCCTGAATGTGAGCTTCTCAGTGAAGTTTTTATAGAATTTGTTCTCTTGTTTCCCCATTATGCATATTACGTAATAGTCATAAACTTTTAGGCAAATTTTTATTTTTTATTTTTAAAATTTTCAGTGATTTAATTCAGGTTTTCATTTCTGCCATAGAGCTATAATTCATACATTCTTTTTAATTAACTGTTTGCTTGTTGGCCTAGCAATAGACCCTTAGAATTTCAACAAGTTCTGCACATAGTACACCATCAATACATTTAATAAATAAATAGATGACATTATTACACGTATAGCTAATTGTCAAATAACCTGTATTACAAATTGACTTGTATCACCCGTCAAAATTTTTGAGTCCTAATTCCAACACTCTGATATTCCAGAAACAACAACAAAAGCTATCTTTAAAAAATTATACGACTCACCAGAAGACCATTTTTTTTAACAATTCAGTTTCCCCAGTGTAGTTATTTTGAATTCTTTAAAAGTTTATAGTATTCTTTTAATTTTAATTCATTCTCTTTCAGATTATGGAACTTCTAAAAATAATCAAAATAGTTATTTTTTTATATGAATAAGCAATCTGTTACATTTTGGGGAGATTCACCTTTAATTTGCAATGATACTAGTAAGACCATCAAAATAAAAAAAAAGTCTCAACCGAGTGGGATATTAGTATTTTTTGATAAAATGGAATGCAGCACTAAGATATTTCTGTTAACCCTCCCACCTTTTTTTATGTCCCATGGGATTCATCCAAGTTTGAATTTAATTTTTAAACCAATAGAAAAAACATATGTAGATAGACTCTAGAGAAATGAGCAAAAATAATATAGATGCACAGTAAATATGACCTTTCATTGTTTTTTATTGTGTGTATTTAAGGTATACATAATGTTTTGAAATAAACATATAAAGAGAAATGATTACTACAGTCAAGCAAATTAACATATTCATCACCTAACAGCTAGATTTTATTTTCCTTTACTTTTGGTGGTAACAGCACCTAAAATCTACTCCTTTAGCAAATGCTCTACAAAACAATATTATTAACTACCATCTCCACGCTGTACCTTAGATTTCTAGACTTATTCATCCTACAGAACTGAAAGTCTGTACCCTATTTCCCACTTCTTCCCACTTCATATCCTTTCCTGCTTCTGACAACCACTGCTTTACTATCAAGTTCTATATATTCATGATTTTAGATTCAGCACATAAATGAGATCATACAGTATTTTTTACTCTGTGCATGGTTTATTTCATGATTTCACTTAGCATAATGTTCTCCAGGCTCATCCACGTTGCTGCAAATGAATCTTTTTAAAGTCTCGATAATATTCCATGGTCAATACAGCACAATTTCTTTATCTAGTCATTTATTGATGGTCACTTAGGTTGTTTCCACATCTTAGTTATTGTGAATGAACATGAGAGTGCAGATATCACGATGACATACTGAATTCATTTCCTTTGGGTATATAACCGGAAGAAAGATTGACGGAGGATATGGTAGTTCTATTTTTAAATTTTTTTTGAGGAAACTTCATACTCTTTTCCACAATGACTGGACCAATATACTTGGCCATTTTTATGTCTTCTTTGGAAAAATGTGTCTACTTATGTTCTTTGCTCAATTTTTCTTTTCTTTCTTTCTTTATTTTTATTTATTTATTTATTTGAGAAGGAGTCTTTCTCTGTTGCCCAGGCTGGAGGGCAGTGGCACGATCTTGGCTCACTGCAAGCTCCGCCTCCTGGGTTCACGCCATCCTCCCGCCTCAGCCTCCCGAGTAGCTGGGACTACAGGCACCCGCCACCAAGCCCGGCTCATTTTTTTTGTATTTTTAGTAGAGATGGGGTTTCACAGTATTAGCCAGGATGGTCTCGATATCCTGACTTCGTGATCCACCTGCCTTGGCCTCCCAAAGTGCTGGGATTACAGGCGTGAGCCACCGTGCCCGGCCTTTTTTATTTTTTAAAGTTATAGGGTTTTTATGTCATTCAGGCTGGCCTCAAAACTCCTAGGCTCAAACTATGCTGCCTCAGCCTCTTGAGTAGCTGGGGTTACACGTGGGTGCCACTGTACTTGGGCAGTTAGGTCCTTGACTCATTTTAATTTTTTTTTTTTTTTTGCTAGTGAGTGTGTGAAGTTCTTTTATATCATAGATACTAACCCCTTATCAGATACATGGTTTGCAAATACTTTCTCTTCATCCATATATTGCCTTCTCATTTTATTGATTGTTTCCTTTGCTGTGCAGAAGCTTTTTAGGTTGATGTAGTTCCACTTGTTAATTTTTCTTTTTATTGCCTGAGCTTTTGGTGTGATATCCAAAGTTTCATTGCAAGGGCCAATGTCAAGGAGCTTTTCCTTTAGGTTTACTTCTAGGAGATTAATTTCAGGTCTTAAGTTTACATCTTTAATTTACTTCTAGTTGATTTTTGTGTATAGTATAAGTTTTATTCTTTTGCATTTGGATTTTCAGTTTTCCCATTTTGTTGGAGAAATTTTTTCTTTTTTGTTGGAGAAACTTTCCTCCATTGTGTCCTCTTGGTCACCTTTTGATAATTAATTGACTGTAAGTGCTTGAATTTATCTATTCTTTAAGTGTACACTATGAGGACAAAGATAATAGACAAACCAAAAGTGACTTTCTACTAGCATTAAACTTCAAAGTGACATTAATCCGTAGCTTTAGAAATAGAAGCCACCCCAAAACAAAAGATTGTATTATGAACAAAATACGCAACATTTTGTGGCATTTTGCTTTTAAAATCATGTTGCACATTCATAGAAAAACAATGAAGACCTAAAATAGATCTTTAACATATGTACAAATGAGCAAAATGGCATCTCAGTTTTTCTGCTAACTGCAAAGCACAGCAACATCACCACTGGGTCTGAAGGGTGAAGTTACAGTCTCCATTTCCAAAATGCTTTCTCAGTTGCTTCTAAAAAAAATTCCTTACTCTATCACATTTACATGTACATCTTTACAGCCACAATTCTGCCTCAGGCACATTCTGGTGTCAGAGGCTACCATCTGGTAGGTGGTTGTGTGTAGTAAATGAGTTTTAACAGAACCAATTGTGCTCGTTTCCTCCAGAGGGAAGAAGCCCTAACTGAAAACTCAGTACAGCATTGCACTTTGCAGGAGAGTCTACCCTACCTATCTGCTATGTACTCAGTTGCCACCAGCTGTTTTATGCACTCTTAGCTCCCCAGCTGAGACAATTAAAGGAACGGGATTTGGCATTCTGTATAAATATGAGATATGACTCTGGAGCTGTTTTCACACTGGCAGAACATAGGGCAAAAAACAAGGCTTTGCTCCAGAATAGACTTTTTAATCTTATGGGCAATGATCAAGAAATGAAAAAGGCAGATGCTGAGATGATAATAAGGGGAGATATGAAAGCCTGGTTATCAGCAAAATATTGCAAATTAAACTAAGTATAGGGAAGTAGCAGCATCCTTCCCTATAAAACAGGCTAGCAGAGAAGATGCTAAATGTTTGGATGAGTACAGCAATCTGGGTATTTTGCATTGTGTGCTGCTTTTTCTGTACACTGTATCTAGCTAAGCATGAGCCGTTGTAGCTACATATCACTTCTGCTTATGTAATCTATTGGAGTGTTGAGTCCGAAATCCTGTAAAATTAATAGCATGGGGGAAAGACATTTTAAAAATGATAAATGGGGTAAAGATGTGTTCTTTAATGGAGCTAGTGTTAGATTTTAAAATGTTACTTCCTAACTAAAGAAAAAAAAAGTTGTTGGTGATGTTTTAGTTGCAATCATGTTATACAATGAAGTTTCCACCTTTATAATTTGTTTTCTGCATAGAAAATCTGTAAATAACAGCAAGATACTAATTATTGTGCTCATTAATGTTGGCCTATTGCTTTTTTCTTACTTAGCTTTAAATTTCCAATGATCAATATGCTATTTTTATAGGAAAATATAAAATAGAAATTAGAATTTTCTCTTTCCCATGTCACATAAAAACAGTGATTGAAAATGTTTTAAGAAGGCTTATAGGTTTGTTTCTAGAGCACCAATTGCATTAATATGCAGATAGTTCTAAAAGCTGTGTTTTCTACGGTGACTTCCAGTTCAAACACTAGTCTCCTATCAATAATTACTTACTTGATAGCTCTACAAGAAAAACATCTCAAAACTGAAAACGCCAAAACAGAAATATTGATTCTGCCATCACTTAAATTAAACCTCCACCTGTTTCTCAATTTTGTAAAAGGCAACGCTAGCATTTAAATGTTTAAGGAAACACTAGCAGCAACTGTCAAACCTAGTTTAATTGTGTTGCCCTTGATACTTCACTTTTCTCAATCACACACTCCCAAATTTATTTAATCAGAAAATATATTTTAGTATGTTCAAACACACATGGACTCTGCCCATGTCCTTACATATGTCCTATCATCCTAATAAAAGCCACCACCATCTCTCACAGGGTTTACCGAAATAAAAAAGAAAGGAAGGAAGAAAAGAAGGAAGAAACGAAGACGGGAAGGAGGATGAGAGAAATGAAAGTCAAAACTCCTTACCCTCTTTATGAAAGCCTTATCTGATCTGGCCCCAACCATAGATCCCATCACACTTTTATCTTACCTACTATGCTGATCCCAAATTGCAGCAGTAATCTTGAAATATGACAAACTCTTAGGAACTTAAGAGTCTGCAAAATAGGTATTCTGATTTCCTGGAATATACCTCTTCCTTTTTCTATGATTTCAAATTTCTGTTTAAATGTCATCTTTCTGCCTATGCAATCTAAAGAAATTTTAAAAATCCCTATCTCAAAAGAAAATCACTACCACGTCACTTAATTCCCTACACAGCGCTTAGTGCTATCCCGCATATGACACACATACACATGCACATGTATGTATACATATATAATTTGTCTGTATCTCCTTATTGACATATAAGCTCTTTAAGAGCACCACATGAAGTGCTTTAATTGCATTAAGTACAAATGAATCCTGGCCATGTAAAACAGTGACTGGTAAATAATATTCATTCAGTAATTACTTGTTTAATAAGCAAATGAATTGATAAGATTGAATATTAATTATTCTAATATTTTAGAGTTTTATATAATTGGAGTAACCAGACTAATTCCATTAAATTTCACTTTCAGTTTCAACTCAAGCCAACCATATCAGGAAGAGATTCTTTTTTCAAAAGAATATTGGAAAAATGTACTCGTTTAATAATATTTTACAACTTCTAATACTGATGAATTATTTTAAACATACTTTATTGCATTCACTGAAAATAAGGTAGCCAAATTACATTCTCGTAAATACAATGTATCAAAATATTTAAATATTTGCTTGAATATCCATATTATTAGCTTCTTACAACCTAAGTTGGTTTCAAAATCCCTTTTGCTTTAATATTTTCTTTTGGCTAACACTCATCAAGTGTTCTTATACATTGTCCTAGTGCATATTTTGCATTTATCAGAGTTCTGTGTTTTTTCCTAAATAGATTTGCAGGGCTAGAAACAACTAGAGATTAAATAGCAACGTGAAGGTATTGTAGAATAAAATGAAAAGTGGCCAACCACAATCAGAATCGATAAATTTAAATTATGTCACCTAAATGCAAACTACTTGTAAATATTCTAGTGTATCCCAAACAGAAATTAATTCAAATACGTTCTTCTAGAAGATACTTGGCAAACATTAGATGTGATTTTCCTATGACTACCTGTATTCATAAACTAAGTGTAAGTTGAATTCTCTGCTCTCTATATTGCTTAGCTTTTTCTATCAGGGCAAAGCCAATGACATGTATTTCATGATATAAAGATGATGAACATTAATGAGTTATTTTATATAGTGCTCTCAATCTTTATTGATATAAAAACACATTAGTTCTAAAGCTTATCAGCAACTCAGGGCAATTAAGTGGAACTTCCTACAGTTTTAAATGAAGTATTTCTGGCAATTAGCAGAGAGAAAATGATTTTTTTAAGATGCAGTGACAGCAGTAAAAGACAAATCCCTTAATGCTATGAGAAAGCAACAGTGTTCATGTAGTAATTTTTTAAATGGCATTAATACTGTTAATCATTTTGACCTATCTTCATTGACCTTCATAGTTATACTATCTAAAATTGTTATCTAATTGTTGAGTTAAATTTTGTTGCTGTGAATTGCTCAAAAAGTAAGCTAGATGGTGCTAGAGAACACCATTCCATTTATTATGTGATAACATTTATAACCTAATTCTTGTTGATAAGAATGACTGAAATGTTGAGACCCATTACATTGATCTGAAATTTAGTATCACACTATAAATTTAACATAAAGTATTTATAAAGATATCAAACTCAATAAAGGTACAAGATTAAGAGGAAGTATATATTCATAAGCTTATACTAAAGTATAAGATATCACAATCCCAAAATTATAGAAAATCTATAATAAATTTTTATGGCAAATAATTACTATTATTTTAATAAATCTATGGCATGTGCATATTTTTATCCTTTTGGGATAACTTTTTTTTTCTTGCAGATGTTAAAAACTGGGTGATATGGTTTAAATTGATAAACTACAATTGAGTTATGCCAAATATCTATTTAGATCTTATCTAGAGCTCATCTTAATATTGCTATTAACATCATTTACACTCATTTCTTAAAGAAAACTAATGTTTGAATTAAAAATAACATTTTTTTAAACAAAAGGAGTCCCTTTTGGTTTAAATCAGATTTATTTGTGTAAAGAAACTAATCAATTCAAAGTTTATATTCAGAGTTCTCCCTATCAAACTTTCTCCCTTACATATTTTATATACCATTTATAATGTCATTACATTTTCTTTCATTATCTAATAAGAAAATTTCCAAAATATGGTACTAAGAAAATTTAGAAAGATTTTTAGAGGTTGGTGTATTAGTTTACCAGGGCTGCCATACAAAATACCACAGACTGGATGCCTTCAGCAACAGATACTAATTTTTCCACTTTTCCGAAGGCTAGAAATCCAAGATCAAAGTACTGCCAGGATTGGTTTCTAGGGAGGCCACACTTTTTGGCTTGTAGGCATCTTCTCATTGTGTCCCTCCGTGGCCTTTTTTTCTGATGACACAGAGAGCTCTCTGGAGTCTCATCCACATCTTATAAAGACACGCATCCTGTGGGATTAGGATCCCACCCACGTGACCTCATTTAACCACCTTAAAGTCTCTATCTCCATATACGGTTAAATTAGCTGTTAGAGGTTCAATATATGAATTCTGGCAAGACACAATTTAGTTGAGAATGTATGCTTTTGAGTCATCCTTGAGTCCTGATGTTAGGACTGATGTTTAATATCTTATGATTGAGCTCTTACTTACTCAGGTTCAACTGGTCTCTACCAGTCAACATGGATTTCCAGCAAAATTTCTTCTCTGGAGGGTCATGGTCTGTACACAGCTTCCTTTCTCGTGTTCTTCTTGTACTACTTTCTGATCTTAATGACAGGCCTATTAGGACCTACCCATTTTGTTAGCACGTTGCTGTCCTTGCACAACTAAGAAAACCTGTCTCTGTGATGGTGCTCTTAATTCTTTCTTTCCAATTATAATTTATCATCTACTTCTAATCCAAGGCATGGGATACCCTGTAGTTCAGATGCCATGAGTAATGTGGGCACAAAGAACTTTCGAAACTACATCTTTAGAAACATGAGGAAAGCTACATTGCACGAGAAGTTTCCCAAGCCTAGTGAGTGATCCAATTGCCCTTTAATCTGAATTATGATCCTACAGTGAAGAGAACCAACACAATTTTTACTGACCTCTTGCCTCTATTCTCACTCCTTGCTTCTTTCCTTTTCCTACATAAACTTAAGGGCATTATATTTCCTCTTCAAATGTTGGCTGTTTCTTTAGTCATTATCTCTTTCTTGCCTGTGCTATTGTTTATTTGAAACCATATTGCCTTTTCCCAGACACTGAGACTTCTCTGCTCATCTTTATTGGAGAATATATATGGTAAAAAATAAGGGTTGTCAAGAAGGTAAGTACACTATGGTGTAGATGGTGGATTCAAAACATATTATGTTGAGTATCAATCTTAAAGTATAACATAGCAGACAATTACTACTAAACGTTTGCTTTATTTTTTCATTAATTTAAGTTTAAGCCCTATTCAATTTTAATTGACTACATTATGCTAAATTTTCTCATAATACTCTTATCCTACTATTTTTATGTTTTATTGTAATATCTGGTCTTACCAAATTTCTCACTGCCTAGATTAACATTTTTAGAGGATAAAAACTAAGTAGATCCTGCACATTTATTCTTGTATTATTAAATTTTTCTTTTGAAATAACTATGGGTTCATAGGAAGTTTTAAAAATGTACAGGGAGGTGTCTTCTACCTTTCACCCAGTGTTCCGCAGTGGTACCACATTGCATAATTATGGATAATGCCAAAACAAGAGAATTGATATTGGTTCCATAGAGCTTATTTACATTTCATCAGTTTTTACATATATTACTGTGCATAGGTAGTGCAACGCAACTTTATACATGTATAGATGTATGCATTCACCACCACAATTGAAGATAAAGGACTATTCCATTACCTCAGGGATCTCTTGTGCTATACCTTTATGGCCATACTCACCCTTCTCTTAAGAGAGGTCCCAATCTCTTAACTCCTGGCAACTACTAATTTGTTATTCATGTCTACAATTGCAGTATTAGAAGAACATATATAAATTTAATTACATAATATGTAACTGTTTGTGATTTTCTTTTTTCAATAAGTATGATTCTCTGGAGATCCACTCAAGTGATGAAAAGCATCAATAGTGTGTTCCTTTTTATTGTTTAGTAGTATTCCTCGGGATGTATGTGGAGTTTGTTTAGCCTTTGGCCATTTAAGGACATCTAGGTTGCTTTAAAGTTTTGGCAATTATTAATAAAGCTTCTATGAAAGTTTTTGTACAAGGTTTTGTGTGAACACATGGTTTTATTTCTCCTAGATAAGTGATAAAGGGTGCAACTTCCAGGTCATAGTCCAAATGCATAGAGTTTTGAAACTGCCAAACTGCTTTTCGGAGTGGCTGAACCATTTTCTATTTTCACAAGCAATGAATGAATAATCAACTTTCTCCTCATCATTACCGTCATCTGCATTTGTTGCACATTTTTTAATTTAGCCATTATGATAGGTATCTCATAGTTTTATTTTCACTTCTTAATGATGTCACTGATCATTATTTTTAATAACAGACACTGCTACAATGCTTCACATATTGTTTTTGTTGCAAATATGATATAATACATCTATTAAATGAGTGATAAATCTTCCACCCCATGAAAAAAGATACGTTATTTTATACTCACCAGATCAACCTTGGAGGGTGTTATATAATCCTCTGAAGATGGCCTTGGCTCAGGAAAAAACTGCATGCAGATTCCTTTAAAGAATGCCATAAAAGTAACAGTTGATCATCAGCATCAGAAGTCAAAAGTCTATGTGCTGGTTTTCAAGTTAGTGAGAAGTTACAATGTAGTGTTTGTAAAGATACAGGTTGACGGTGTATGCCACATTCTCAAATAGTCTATCAACTGGGTTTTGGAGAGGGTCACTGATACAGGGAATTGAGGAAGGAAGCTTTTTCTCTAAGAATAACATTTTTTACTATAGATAATGTGAGCCCTATTCTTTTGCGATTTTCTGGTAAAGGAAATTAGAAATTAAACCTTTGGTTACTTAGGAATATTCTTACTTAAACTTTGCATAGAACATTTTAGCAACAGAAACATAACAGTAATGTGTAGTACTTGAAAAATGAAGAGAAACAGAATAAATGAGAGAATTAGCAAATTTTTTTAGTTATATTGAAATTTTAACCTAATAAAAGAACATATGTGTACTATGTAATATGGTTCTTAAACCACAGAGAAATACTGCACTTTGGGCTGATCTTATGCTGCTTTGAGTTTTTGAAATTCAATACTAGGAATTTTTCAGAAATAGCTGTTTTCCACAGCAGTTTACAGCTGCTTTCCACAGCCTCCTTCTCAATTCTCTACACGAAAGGACAGATGAATAAATTGACAGCATTTCATATTGTGTTTGATAGGTAACCAAAGCTTTTTGCAGGGGCCAAAATGTGAATGAATCACACACATACAAATATACAAGTGAATTGTAAAGTGCAGGAAATTGAAAGCAGATGGATCAGTTCTGGTGGTAAGACCATAAGAAAATCATCTTCTCGGAGTTGAGGCTGTTGTTTTTTCATTCAAAGCATGCATCACAGACCATCCCAGAAGTTTAAAACCAAATATATAGATTAGGCTGGGTGAAATGTTAATCATGTAAAGCAAAACTGAAGGATTTAAGTTTCACACTGCAGTATGCACCATATGCGTGTTAAATATTGGAAGTTGAAATTCCATCTAACTAATTGACAACGATATTGAATAAATTTTACATTAAGGGATGTATAATTATAGTGATATCCCCAAATGTTGATTTACTTAATGAAAAACTGTTTAGCAAAATGAACTCTGATAGTGGAGTGAATCTTACTAGAGATCAACTCTATATCATACTTTTTCTTTTATATCTTTCACTTATCCACACATCTTTATTTTTTAAAAATGTCATAATGGATATGCATCAATCTTTCTAAAAAAATAAGAAGTTGTGTAATTCTACAGTAAACTACAGTGTTCATATAAATATTTTACACAATATAAGCTCTTCTAAGATGCTGAATACTATAACAGGAAACATAACCATGTTCTGAAGTGCCATCCAACAGACCAAGTACACTTGAGCAATGAAAACTCAATTAGGTAATTGCAATGATAAATCAGGAAACTATAGACTATATTATTTACTGGCTATTTTAGTTTAGAAACAAGTAGTGGAAAACAGAACTGCTAGAGCTCCCTACATGTTTTTAGGCTGAGACTGGTAAATGTGCTTCATGTAACATAAAAATTAATTCATAATTCTCCTTGCACCTTTAAGGTATTTCCTTAGAAGATAATGGAAGAAAATTGGGTAGCAATATAAATCAGAGTTTTTCTAATTGCATTTAATTACAACTGCCTTCAACGAATATCTTCTATTTCTTGTAGAGGATGGAAAATTCTTCCACAAATTGTAACCAGATTGAAAAATGTGAGAAAACAGTGTTTTAATTTAATGTTGTTCCCTCTCCATAAACCTGAAATTCACTTTATCTCTTTGGGGGAATATATATTACTTTCACATGAAAAAATTAAATGTCTAATTGACCACTCAATTATAGAAGCACACAGTATAATCATTCTTAAACACTTTGGTTTGCACACTTGTCTTCCTGAAATGGTTATCTTAATTATTATTATTTTAGAAATTCCATTTGAACTTGCATGGGAGGCAGGATTCTAAGGTGGCTGCAAGATTTCTACTCCATAGTACACATGCCTTGGCTAGATTGAGCGGTGAAGCCAGCTGGGCTTCTGGGTGGGGTGGGGACTCAGAGAACTTTTGTGTCTAACTAAAGGATTGTAAATGCACCAATCAGTGCTCTGTGTCTAGCTAAAGGATTGTAAAAGCACCAATCAGCACTCTGTAAAAATGCACCAATCAGCACTCTGTAAAATGGACCAATCAGCAGGATATGGGCTAGGCCAAATAAGGGAATAAAAGCTGGTCACCCAAGCCAGCAGCGGCAATCTGCTTGAGTCTCCTTTCACACTGTGGAAGCTTTGTTTTTTCACTCTTCACAGTGAATCTTGTTACTGCTCACTCTTTGGGTCTGCACCAACTTTAAGAGCTGTAACACTCGCTGAAAAGGTCCGCGGTTTCATTCTTGAAGTCAGTGAGACTACAAACCCACTGAAAGGAAGAAACTCCAGCCACATCTGAACATCTGAAGGAACAAACTCCGGACACACCATCTTTAAGAGCTGTGACACTCACTGCAGAGGTCCACAGCTTCATTCTTGAAGTCAGAGAGACCAAGAACCCACCAGAAGGAATAAATTCCAGACACAAGATTACATTATATGACAAAAGTAAATAGATTTTGCAGATACATTTAAGATCTCTCATTCTTTGACTTTGAGATAACTAACATGGAAATCATCCTAGATGGCTTTCATAAGCATGTAAGCAGGTAGTAAGAAAGTGAACCCTGTAAAAGAGGGACAAAGATAAGAGAAAGAAAGTGGTAGATGCTTCTCTTGGTCTTTGGAAAAGACCAAGCTTTGAAATAAATAGCAAACTATCATGTTGTGAAGAGGACCATGTGGTAAGGACTAATAGGTAGTTTCCAGAAGCTGAGGACCTCAGTCCTACAACTTCAAGGAATTTCCAATAGCCAGTGAACCTGGCGGAAAACCCTGGGCCTCAGATTAGATTACCACCCTGGCTGATACCTTGACTGACCCATTGTGAAGACCATGAGCAACGGATTCAGTCAATCCACATCCAAGATTCCACCCTGCAAAATATGAATCTTGTTTTAAAACACAAAATGTGTGTCATTTTATTACATAGCAAAGATAATGATATAGTTTGGCTGTGTCCCCACCCAAATCTCATCTTGAATTGTAACTGTCACAATTCCAACGTGTGGTGGGAGGAACCTGGTGGGAGGAACCCGGTGGGAGGAACCTGGTGGGAGGTAGTTGAATCATGGGGGAGGATCTTTCTCATGCTGTTTCCGTGATACTGAATAAGTCTCACGAGATCTGATGGTTTTAAAAATGGGAGTTTCCCTGCACAAGCCCTCTTCTCTTTTCTGACGCCACGTAAGGCATGACTTTAACTTTCTGCCATGATTGTAAGGCCTCCCCAGCCATGTAGAACTGTAAGTTCATTAAACCTCTTTCTTTTGTAAATTGCCCAGGCTTGGGTATGCCTTTTTCAGCAGTGTGAAAATGGACTCATACAGATGATGTGTTAGTCTGTCCTCACACTGCTATAAAGATGTTACCTGAGACTGAAAGAGGTTCAATTGACTCACAGCTCTGCATCATGGCTGGGGAGGCCTCAGGAAACTCACAATCACAGTGGAAGGCGAAGGGGAAGCGGGCACCTTATCCCAAGGTGGCAGAAGAGAGAGTGAGTGAAGAGGGAATTGCCACAGACTCTTTTTTTTTTTTTTTTTTTGAGACAGAGTCTCGCTCTGTCATCCAGGCTGGAGTGAAGTGGCGCAATCTTGGCTCACTGCAAGCTCCACCTCCCGGGTTCACACCATTCTCCTGCCTCAGTCACCCACCACCACACCCAGCTACTTTTTTGTATTCTTTTAGTAGAGATGGGATTTCACTGTGTTAGCCAGGATGGTCTCGATCTCCTGACCTCGTGATCCGCCCGTCTCGGCCTCCCAAAGTGCTGGGATTACAGTCGTGAGCCACCGTGCCTGGCCTGCCACAGACTTTTAAACCATCAGATCACAAGAAAACTCCCTTATTATTATGAGAACAGCATGGGAGGAATCTGCCTGTATGATCCAATCACCTCCCACCAGATCCCTCCCTGGACACCTGGGCATTACAGTTCAAGATATGATTTGGGTCGGGAGACAGAGCCAAACTATGCCAGATAACTAATATGACTCTTCCATTAAAAGCAAGATGATATTAATAAATCAAATCTTTCTGTCTCAGGGATTTCAATAGGACATTCCAGAACTAGGCCATTATTGATAAAAATACCAACACTCTGGTGCATTTTTAAAACTCCGAATAAAATAGAAATAGAGATTTACAAGAATTTTTTCCTGGAAGTTAAACTGCATTAACTTTAATACTCTTGTATGAAACAAGGTTCAGAAATCTGGAACATAAGTTAAAATGATTTTTCAGTTTGGTGGTCTGTATAGATAGGTTTACTCTAAATTTCTTCTGGAGCATGTTAACATTCTTAAATACAAACCAAAAATTTATCCATTGAATATACACACAAAGCATGGAATCCAGAAGCAAATGCCACTTTCAGAAGCAGAAAAAGGGAAAACATTCAGCCACTCATGCATGTGTAAATCACCTTTAACTAGATACTTATATATTTGACTGAATAATGGTAGTAAGGAATTTCCAAACTCAGTGGAAATAAACTAACAATATAAAAACATTGAACCGCAGCTGGTGAAGTGGTGCTTTATTAATCAGTTAAAGAGTTATTTTTGTTTCACATGCCACTTCTTACCCTTTCCACTTACCTCAAAAATTAACATATTCAACCTCATTAGAGAAATGTTTTACCAGATAATATTTGATTTTATGTAATCGAAATAGCATGAATACGTTATAATTTTTTGATTTAAAAACAAAACAGGCCAGGCGCGGTGGCTCATGCCTGTAATCCCAGCAGTTTGAGAGGCCGAGGCAGGTAGATCATGAGGTCAGGAGATTGAGGCCATCCTGGCCAGCATGGAGAAACCCCGTCTCCACTAAAAATACAAAAATTAGCTGGGTGTGGTGGCATGTGCCTGTAATCTCAGCTACTCCGGAGGCTGAGGCACTAAAATCACTTGAACCCAGGAGGCGGAGGTTGCTGTGAGCCGAGATCGCACCACTGCACTCCAGTCTGGCAAGAGAGCAAGACTCCATCACAAAAAACAAAACAAACAAACAAAAAAACTTTATATTTTTGGCGGTTACTGTGTATTCTCAGATAAGGCCCAGAAAACTAAAGGAAAAGTAAAAATTTTACTTAAACTGTATAGGCATTTCACAAACAATCTGAAGGCATAAGAAAACCAATTGAGATAAATTTCCTTTAAAACAAAATTACTGTGTATGTTTAAAGTATACAACATGGCGATATGGGATACATCCACATAGATAGTAAAAAAGTTGCTACAGTGAAACAAATTAACTTATTTATTATCTCACAGTTACCAATTTATTTTTGTTTTTGTGGCAAGAGAAGCTAAAATCAAATTTAGTATGAATCCCATATGTGGTACAATTCTATTACCTTTATGTCCCTTGATGGACATTAGATCTCTAGACTTATTCATCCCACATATCTGCTTCTTTGTATCCTCTGAACCACATATCTCCATTTCCTCTCTCTACCCTATTCCTGGTAACCACTGATTTGTTCTCTCTCTCTCTCTGTATATCTGAGCTGTAAAATTATATTCAACATAAAAGTGAGATCATGCAATATTTTTCTTTCGATATCTGGCATATTTTACTTCGCATACTGTTCTCAAGATTGGTCTAGGTGGTGGCAAGTAGCAAAATTGTGTTCCTTTTTAAGGCTGAATAAAATTTCACTGTACATATGTACCACTGTTTCTTTATCCATTCACCTGTCATTGAACATTTAGGTTGTTTCTATATCTTGGCTACCGTAAATAATGTTGCAAAGAACATGGGAGTGCAGGTATCTTGATGAGGTGGTGATTTCATTTTCTTTTGGTACATGTTCAGAAGAGGAATTTCTGGGTCACATGGTAGTTCTATTTTTAATTTCTGTGGAAATCACCATGCTGTTTTTTATAATGACTGTGCGTACATTCCCAACAGCAGGGTATGAGTTCCCTTTTCTCCACACCTTTGGCAACATTTGTTATTGTTTGATTTTTAATAGCCATTCTAGTTGGTGTGAGGTGGTATCTCATAGTAGTTTCATTTTGCATTTTTCTGACGATTAATGATGTTAAGCACCTTTTCATATAACTGTTAGCACTTATGTCTTCTTTGGAGAAATGTCTATTCATGTCTTCTGCTCATTTTTTTTATTATACTTTAAGTTTTAGGGTACATGTGCACAATGTGCAGGTTAGTTACATATGTATACATGTGCCATGTTGGTGTGCTGCACCTGTTAACTCGTCGTTTAACATTAGGTATATCTCCTAATGCTATCTACTTTCCCACTTTTGAGAGGCATGACTTCCTTATAAATACTGGATATTAACCCCCTTATTAGACGTGTGGTTTGCAAATATATTTTCCCATCCATAGGCTGCTGTCTCATTTTCCCATATTGTATAGAAGCTTTTCAGTTTGGTGTACTTGCATTTGTTTACTTTTTTCTTTGTGGCCTGAGCTTTTGGTGTTGTATCTCAAAAATCATTGCCAGGAGCTTTTCCTTTATGAGTTACTCTAGAAGTTTTATAGTTTCTCTTCTTATATTTAGGTCTTTTATCCATTTTGAATTGTTTTTGTGTACGCTAAAATGGTCAAATTTCATTCCCTTGGATGTAGAAATTTCATTTTCTCAGCACCATTTATTAAAGAGGCTATCATTTCTCCATTGTGTTTTCTTGGGGCCCTTGTAAAAATCAGTTGACCATATATATTTGGATTCATTTTTGAGCTCTCTATTTTATTCCACTGGTGTATGTGTCAGCTTTTTATGCCAGTATTATATTATTTTGATTAATATAGCTTTGTAATACAATTTTAAATAAGAGAAACGTGATGCCTCCAACTTTGTTTCTATTTCTCAGAATTGTTTTGGCTACTGGGGGTCTTTTATGATTCCATAGATATTTTAAGATTTTTTTTCTATTTCTGTGAGGAATGTGATTAGAACTTTGACAGGCAAAGCATCGAATCTGAATATTGCCTTTGCACTACGGACAGTTTAGTAATATTATTTTTTCTGACCTATGTTCATGAAATATCTTTACTTTTTTGTGTCTTTTTATCAATGTTTATAATTTTCAGTGTACAAATATTTTACCTCCTTGTTTACATTTTTATTCATAGGTATTTATTATTTTGATGCTATAAGAAATGGGATTTTATAATTTCTTTTTCAATATACTCATTTTCAATTAGCACATTAAAATGCTGCTAATTTTGTGTACTGATTTTGTGTCCCGAAATTTTATTGAATTCATTTCTCACTTCTAATGGTTATTTTTGTGAAATATTTGGGGTTTTAAAATATAAGATCATGTTATCTGCAAATAAAAATAATTAGACTTTTTTCCTTTCTAACTTGGAGGGTTTCTTATTACTTTTTCTTTTCCAATTGCTTTTGCTAGTACTTAGAGTCTATAGATAGACATGATGAGAGTGGGTGTCCTTGCCTTCGATCAAAGTTTAGTGGAAAAGTTTTCAATTTCCCCCATTGATTATAAGGTTAGCTGTGGGTTTTTTATAAATGGTTTGATTATGTTGAGGAACTTTCCTTTCTATGCCTAAAGTGTTGAGAGTTTTTATTAAGAAATATCGTTGACCTTTTTAAAATTTTCAATATCAGTTGAAATGATCATGTGTTTTTTTTTTTATCTTTCATTTTGTTAATGTGATATATTGCATTTATTGATTTACATATTTTAAGCCAGACTTGTATGCCAGAGACAAATCCCACTTGGTCATGATGCATAATCTTTTTGATGTGTTATTGGAATATGTTTGCTAATCCTTTTATTGGGGATGTTTGTATTGATGCTCATCCGAGAAATTGGGCTGTAGTTTCTTTTCTTGTGATATTTTTGCCTGGCTTTGGTATCAAGGTGATGTTTGCCTCATAAAATATGTTTGGAAGTATTTCCTCCACATCTATTTTTTGGAAGAGTATAAGAAATATGGGTATTAGTTCTTTGAATTTTGGTAGAATTACACTGTAAAGCCACCTGGTGCTGAGCTTTTCTTTTTGGGGTAAGTTTTTGATTAATTCTTCAATTTATTTCTTTGTATTTGTCTGTTCACTGTTTCTATTTCTCCCTGATTTACTCTTAGTAGGTTACATCCTGTTGGAATTTATCCATTTCCTCTAGGTTACCCAATTTGTTGGCATGTAATTATTCATAATATTCCCTTAATATTATCTCATTTCTGAGGTGTCTGTTTTAATTTATTCATGTTTATTTTTCATGTATTGGAGTCTTTTTTCTTTTCGTAGACTACCTAAAATTTTGTCAATTTTGTTTATTAAAAAAATCTGTTTTATGGATTACTTCTGTAGTTTTTCTGTCCTCTATTTGATTTATTTTTGTTCTGATTTGTAATTATTTTCTTCTGTCTGCTACTTTTGGGTTTAGTTTGTTTTCTTTTGTTCATTCCTTAAGAAATAATGTTAGACTATATATTTGGGAACTTCTTCTTTTCTAATGCATGCATTTCTTCCTATAAAATTCCTTCTTACAATTGCATAGGCTGCATTTCATAGGTTACAGTATGTTTTGTTTCCATTGTTATTTGTCTCAAATTATTTTTAATTCCCCTTTCGATTTCTTCTTTGATTCATTGGTTGTTTAGGAGAATGCCATTTAATTTTCACAAATTCCATATTTGTGAATTTTCTAAAATCCTTCTATTATTGATTTCTAGTTTCATAACATTGTTGTATAAAATGATATGGATATGATTTCAATCTTACTTGTTTTGTGGACTAAGATATGATCTATCCTGGAGAATGTTCCGTGTGCACTGACAAAAAAAGGCATATTCTGTTGTTGTTGGATGAAAAGTTCTACATAGGTTGTTAGGTCCATTTGGCCAAAAGTGTAATTCAAGTCCAGTATTTCATGTCCATTAATATTTACTTTATATATTTAGGTGCTCCAACATTTAGTGTATATACATAAATATACACACACTATATATATAGTAATTATATTCTCCTGATTAAAGGACTCCTTGATAATTAAGTAATAACCTACTCTATTGCCTGTGATAATTTTTGACTTGAAGTCTGCTTTATCAGATATAGGGATAGCCATCACTCCTCTCTTTTGGTTATCTTTTGCAGGAAATATTTTCTTTCACCCTGTCACTTTCAACCTATATGTGTCCTTAAAGCTTTCTAGTGGGTATCATATAGGTGAATCTATTTTTTTAATCCATTCAGTCACTTTATGTCTTTTGATTAGAAAATTTAGTCCATTGAGAGTTAAGGCTATTATTTATAAGTCAGGACTTAATATTTTGTTATATTTGTTTTCTCATTCTTTTGTAGTTCCATTGTTCCCTTTTATCTCTGTTGTCTACTTTCATGATTTAATAGGATTCTGTAGTATTAAACTTTTATTTTTATCATCCATATATTTTCTGTAGTTTTTTTGTTTTGTGTTTTTCATGAGGCTTACATAAAATATCTTATTATCTATTCTAAACTGATAACTTTGATTGCATTAAAAACTCTAGAATGTTATCCTCCCCACAAGTTATGTTTTTGATACCACAATTTAAATATTTTTACATTGCATATCTTTATCTTTGACAATTTTTACTTTTCCATAATAATAAAGATATGTATGATTTACCACACCAGCATTACAGTATTAGAGTATTCTGGACTTGACTACTTACCTCTAACAGTGAATTTTATATTTTCATATGTATTCATGATAGTAATGATTGTCTTTCTGTTTCCACTTGAATAACTTCTTTAAGTATTTCTTGTAAGGAGAGTCTAATGGCAATGAGTTCTCTCAGCTTTTACTTGACTGCCAAAGACTTCATTTCTACTTCATTTCTGAAGTACAGATTTGCTTGGTATAATATTCTAGGTTGGAAGGTTTTTTCTTTTTCTTTCAGTGCTTTGAATATATAATTCCATTCTCTCCTGGCCTGCAAGACTTCTACTGAGAAATCTTCAGATAGTCCCGTGGATATTTCCTTATATGTTACTTGATACTTTTCTTTTGCTGTTTTTAAAACTCTCTCATTGTTTTTGACTTTTGATATTTGATTATAACATGCCTCAAAGAGGACATCTTTGCTTCAAATCTATTTGAGAATCTTTGAGTTTCCCTGATCCGGATGTCCGTATCTCTCACAAGACTTGGGAAGTTTTCAGGATTTATTTTATTAATAAGCTTCTGTCTCTTCTTCTTTCTTTCTAAAACATTCACAATAAGGATACCTATTCACTTAATGGTGTCACATAAGTCCTGTAGGCTGGATTAATTATTTTCCTTTTCTTTTTTTAAATTTTTTAACTGCATCTCTAATGGAATATAGGTCATTTCAATTGACCTATATTCAAGTTCATAAATTATTCCTTTTGCTTAATCTAGTCTGCTGTTGAAGTGGTCAGTTGTATTTTTCATTTCATTGATTGAATTCTTCAGCTCCAACATTTCTATTTGAGAATTATTTATGATATCTCTTTGTTGAATTCCTCATTTAAATTACAATTTGTTTTCCTGATATTACTATATTTTCTATTTTTATTCTTTTGCCTAGGTTTTCTTCCTGGGTTTTTATGATTTTATGTCTTACATTTAAGTCTTTAATCCATCATGAGTTAATTTTTGTATAAGGTATAAGGGAGGGATCCAGTTTCAGCTTTCTACATATGGCTAGCCAGTTTTCCCAGCACCATTTATTAAATAGGGAATCCTTTCCCCATTGCTTGTTTTTGTCAGGTTTGTCGAAGATCGGATGGTTGGAGATGTGTGATCTTATTTCTGAGGCCTCTGTTCTGTTCCATCGGTCTGTATATCTGTTTTGGTATCAGTACCATGATGTTTTGGTTACTGTAGCCTTGTAGTATAGCTTGAATTCAGGTAGCATAATGCCTCCAACTTTGTTCTTTTTGCTTAGGATTGTTTTGGCTATGTGGGCTTTTTTTTGGTTCCATATGAATTTGAAAGTAGTTTTTTCCAATTCTGTGAATAAAGTCATTGGTAGCTTGATGGGATGGCATTGAATCTATAAATTACCTTGGGCAGTATGACCATTTTCACGATTTTGATCCTTCCTATCCATGAGCATGGAATGTTCTTCCATTTGTTTGTCCTCTTTTATTTCTTTGAGCAGTGGTTTGTAGTTCTCCTCGAAGAGGTACTTCCATCCCTTTTAAGTTGGATTCCTAGGTATTTTATTCTCTTTGTAGCAATTGTGAATGGGAGTTCACTCATGATTTGGCTCTCTGTTTGTCTGTTATTGGTGTATAGGAATGCTTGTGATTTTTGCACATTGTTTCCTGAGACTTTGCTGAAGTTGCTTATCAGCTTAAGGAAATTTTGGGCTGAGACAATGGGGTTTTCTAAATATACAATCATGTCATCTACAAACAGGGACAATTTGACTTTCTCTTTTCCTAATTGAATACGCTTTATTTCTTTCTCTTGCCTGATTGTCCTGGCCAGAACTTCCAACACTATGTTAAATAGGAGTGGTGAGAGAGGGCATCCTTGTCGTGTGCCACTTTTCAAAGGGAATGCTTCCAGTTTTTCCTCATTCAGTATAATATTGGCTGTGGGTTTGTCATAAATAGCTCTTATTATTTTGAGATACATTCCATCAATACCTAGTTTAGTGAGAGTTTTTAGCATGAATGGCTGTTGAATTTTGTCGAAGTCTTTTCTTGCATCTATTGAGATAATCATGTGGTTTTTGTCTTTGGTCTGTGTATGTGATGGGTTATGTTTATTGATTTGTGTACGTTGAACCAGTATTGCATCCCAGGGAAGAAGCCCACTTGATCGTGGTGGATAAGTTTTTGATGTGCTGCTGGATTCGGTTTGCCAGTATTTTATTGAGGAGTTTTGCATCAATGTTCATTATGGATATCGGTCTAAAATTCTCTTTTTTTGTTGTGTCTCTGCCAGGCTTTGGTATCAGGATGATGTTGGCCTCATAAAATCAGTTAGGGAGGATTCCCTCTTTTTCTATTGATTGAAATAGTTTCGGAGGGAATAGTACCAGCTCCTCTTTGTACCTCTGGTAGAATTCGGCTGTGAAACCATCTGGTCCTGGACTTTTTTTGGTTGGTGGTCCATTAATTATTGACCTAATTTCAATGGTCTATTCAGAGACAAAACTTCTTCCTGGTTTAGTCTTTGGAGGGTGTATGTGTTCAAGAATTTATCCATTTCTTCTAGATTTTCAAGTTTATTTGCATAGAGTTGTTTATAGTATTCTCTGCTGGTAGTTTGCATTTCTGTGGGATCACTGGTGATATCCCCTTTATCATTCCCTATTGTGCCTATTTGATTCTTCTCCCTTTTCTTGTTAGTCTTGCTTGTGGTCTATCTATTTTGTTGATCTTTTCAAAAAACAAGCTTCTGGATTTATTGATCTTTTGAAGGGTTTTTTGTGTCTCTATATCCTTCAGTTCTGCTCTGATCTTAGTTATTTCCTGCCTTCTGCTAGCTTTTGAATTTCTTTGCTCTTGATTCCCTAGTTCTTTTAATTATGATGTTAGGGTGTCGATTTTAGATCTTTCCTGCTTTCTATTGTGGCCATTTAGTGCTATATATTTCCCTCTACACACTGCTTTAAATGTGTCCCAGATATTCTGGGACGTGGTGTCTTTGCTCTCATTGGTTTCAAAGAACATCTTTATTTTTGCCTTCATTTCGTTATTTACCCAGTAGTCATTCAGGAGCATGTTGTTCAGTTTCCATGTAGTTGTGAGGTTTGGAATGAGTTTCTTAATCCTGAGTTCTAATTTGATTGCAGTGAGGTCTGAAAGACAGTTTTTTTTGTGATTCCTATTCTTTTACATTTGCTGAGGAGTGTTTTACTTCCAATTATGTGGCCAATCTTAGAATAAGTGTGACGTAGTGATGAGAAGAATGTATATTCTGTTGATTTGGGGTGGAGAGTTCTGTAATGTCTATTAGGTCCACTAGGTCCAGAGCTGAGTTCAAGTCCTGGATACCCTTGTTAACCCTCTGTCTTGTTTATCTGTCTAATATTGACAGTGGGGTGTTGAAGACTCCCACTATTATTGTGTGAAAGTCTAAGTCTCTTTATAGTTCCCTGAGGACTTGCTTTATGAAACTAGGTGCTCCTGTATTGAGTGCATATATATTTAGGATAGTTAGCTCTTCTTGTTGAATTGATCCCTTTCCCATTATGTAATGTCCTTCTTGTCTCTTTTGATCTTTGTTGGTTTAAAGTCTGTTTTATCAGAGACTAGGATTGCAACCCCTGCTTTTTTCTTTCTTTCCTTTTGCTTGGTAAATCTTCCTTCATCCATTTATTTTGATCCTATGTGTGTCTCTGCATGTGAGATGGGTCTCCTGAATACAGCACACTGATGGGTCTTGACTCTTTATCCAATTTGCCAGTTGGTGTCTTTTAATTGGGACATTTAGCCCATTTACATTTAAGGTTAATATTGTTATGTTTGAATTTGATCCTTTTATTATGACATTAGCTGGTTATTTTGCCCGTTAATTGATGTAGTTTCTTCATAGTGTCGATGGTCTTTACAATTTGTCATGTTTATGTATGCCATGGCTGGTACCAGTTGTTCCTTTCCATGTTTAGTGCTTCCTTTAGAAGCTCTTGTAAGGCAGGCCTGGTGGTGACAAAATCTCTCAGCATTTGCTTGTATGTACAGGATTTTCTTTCTCCTTCACTTATGAAGCTTATTTTGGCTGGATATGAAATTCTGGATTTTCTTTAAGAATGTTGAATATTGGCCCCCACTGTCTTCTTGCTTGTAGGGTTTCTCTCAAGAGATCCACTGTTAATGTAATGGGTTTCCCTTTGTGGGTAACCCGAACTTTCTCTCTGGCTGCGCTTAACATTTTTTCCTTCATTTCAACCTTGGTGAATCTGACGATTATGTGTCTTGGGGTTGCTCTCCTCAAGGACTATCTTTGTGGTGTTCTCTATATTTCCTGAATTTGAATGTTGGCCTGCTTTCCACAGGTGGGGAAGTTCTCCTAGATAATATCCTGATGGGCGTTTTCTAACTTGGTTCCATTCTCCCTGTCACTTTCAGGTACACCAATCAAACATAGATTTGGTCTTTTCACATAGTCCTATATTTCTTGGAGGCTTTGTTCATTTATTTTCACCTTTTTTCTCTAATCTTGTCTTCTCACTTTATATCATTAATTTGATCTTCAATCACTGATATCCTTTCTTCCACTTGATAAAATCAGCTATTGAAGCTTGTGCATGTGTCACAAAGTTCTCGTGCTGTGGTTCTAAACTCATGAGATCATTTAAGGTCTTCTCTAGACTGTTTATTCTAGTTAGTCTTTCATCTAACTTTTTTTCAAGATTTTTTGCTTTCTTGCGATGGGTTAGAACATGCTCCTTTAGCTCAGAGAAGTTGTTATTACTGAGCTTCTGAAGACTACTGCTGTCAACTCATCAAACTCATTCTCGTCCAATTTTGTCTGTTGTTGGTGAGGAGCTGCAATCCTTTGGAAGAGAAGATGTGCTCTGGTTTTTGGAATTTTCAGCTTTTCTGTTCTGGTTTCTCCCCATCTTTTGTGGTTTTATCTACCTTTGGTCTTTGATGCTGGTGACCTACAGGTGGGGTTTTGGTGTGGATGTCCATTTTGTTTATTTTGAGGCTATTCCTTTCTGTTTTTTTTTTTTTTTTTTTTCCTTCTAACAGGTCCCTCAGCTGCAGGTCTGTTGGAGTTTGCTGGAGGTCTACTCCAGACCCTGTTTGCCTAGGTATCACCAGCGGAGGCTGCAGAACAGCAAATATTGCAGAACAGCAAATATTGCTGCCTGACCCTTCCTCTGGAAGCTTCGTCCCTGAGGGGCACCCGCCTGTATGAGATGTCTGTCTGCCCCTACTGAGACATGTCTCCTAATCAGGCTACACGAGAGTCAGGGACCCACTTGAGGAGGCAATCTGTCCATTCTCAGAGCTCAAACGCCATGCTGGGAGAATCATTGCTCTCTTCAGAGCTATCAAAGAGGGATGTTTAAGTCTTCAGAAGTTGTCTGCTGCCTTTTGTTCAGCTATGCCCTGCCCACAGAGTTTGAGTCTAGAGAGGCAGTATGCCTTGATGAGCTGCAGTGGACTCCACCCAGTTCGAGCTTCCTGGCCACTTTACCTACTCAAGCCTCAGCAATGACAGGAGCCCCTCCCCCTACCAGGCTGCAGCCTTGCAGGTCGATCTCAGACTGCAGTGCTAACAGTGAGCAAGGCTCCATGGGTGTGGGACCCACTGAGCCAGGCACGGGTGGGAATCTCCTGGTCTGCCAGTTGCTAAGACCATGGGAAAAGTGCAGTATTTGGGCGGGAGTGTATCGTTCCTCCAGGTACAGTCTGTTACGGCTTCCCTCGGCTAGAAAGGGAAATCCCCCGACCCCTAGTGCTTCCAGGGTGAGGTGACACCCTGCCCTGCTTCCACTTGCCCTTCATGGACTGCACCCACTGTCCAAACAGTCCCAATTAGATGAACCAGGTACCTCAATAGGAAATGCAGAAATCACCCATCTTCTGTGTCTATCTCGATGGGAGCTGCAGACTGGAGCTCTTCCTATTCGCCCATCTCGTCATGTACTTTTAATGGTATAATATTTCTTTACTTTTTTATGCTTTTTGTGTACTTACATTGATGTCTGTGGAACTGGTGGTGCAGTCACCTCTTCCAAACTTCACAGAGTGTTTTTTTGTAGAGGAAGATTTTTACCTGTGCATTGGTCTGAGTATATAGTTGGGCAGGGTGTGGTGGCTTTGGTTCTCTGTGGGAACAGTGATATAGTCTTCATGCAGCTCTTTCAGTTGTGATCAACATTAACAATAACTGTTGATGGCTCAGTGGTAAAGACTGCGGGAGTTTCTGGCAGTGACAGAAGCTGTGTAAGTCATTAGGGCAAGGGCTTTAGGGATCCCCTTGTTCTTGTATTCTTCCAAGTGGGAGTAATAGCTAAATGGATCTTTCTTGGTGCTGAGTCTGACAGGATGCACAAGAAGCCACAGCAGTAGTGAGATTTACTGCACAGGTGTTTGGAATGGCTCTGAAGCCAGATTCCAAGCCTCGGGGTCTTGTTAAACCACTGTAGCACTTGGGACTTGAAGTACAGGTTTACTCTTCAAGGGAAGAATGGATGTAGCTCTCCCTCTAAGATAGAATCTGTTGCTCTGAGGCACACTCCAACAGCTCAAGCCCGGTGGGTAGGATGTAGCATTGGCTCCAACATGGGGGGCAGGATACAACATTGGAATGGCTGTGGGGGAGGAGTGCTTTGCAGTCTCAGGTCTCAAGGAACAGGGCACACTTGCAATTTCGGAACCAGAACCAGTAGAGTAGAGTGGTAACATATGTTCTGTGGGGATGAGGTACCATGTAGTGGTGACTCTGGATGCTGGTATGGTGGGACACAGCAGTTGTTCAAGCTTTGTGAGTTTGAGTGAAGCAGCAGTAAGGACACAGGAATGGTAAGATGTGGGGCAGGGACCAGCACAGAAATATTTACATTCCCTGAAAAGGATGGGTACCTCAGCATCTCAGACTGTGGGAACCTAGTCCAGTTTCAGGTAAGTGGGGCACAGTGGTTGTTCAGCCTAGAAGGCAGAGTGGCACAGCTCAGAAAAGACTCTGATTTCCTGGGACCCCTGCCACCACATCTGCTCAGTCCCAGAAAGTGCAGCTGCATGGGTCAACAGAGCCTTTGGATCCCTGGGAGTGGGTGCTGCCTCACTGGTGGCATGGGAGTAGAGGGTATTGTTTCAGTGTATCAGATGCCTGAGGTTCCTAGAGGCAGAGTACTGCAGTAGCTGAGGCACTAGGGCTTGAAACTGCTCTGGTGTACTGGAGGCCTGTGATCCTGGTGGGGTTGGAACATTTTCTTGGCTGTGGCACTAGGTTCATGACTAGACTGGAAATTTGAGACTCTGGATCTTCAGAGGTGGGCACTTCTTCAGCTTTTCTCTAAGGTTAGGGTTTGCTAGCAACTCGTTTAGGGGGTGGAGGAGATCTGTGTTAGCTTGGCCCTAGTGAGTAATAGCACTGCTTGAAGATGGAGTGCTACTGGGTAAGCTTTGTGCAGTGGTAGCTTAACCTCAGGGATGGAGGGATGAAATGACTACTCACTCTTAAAGCAGGACACACTCTAGCAGTGATTTTGGTTTTAAGATGATGCAACACAGTAGTAGCATCGGCCACAAAGACCCAGGGTGCAATGTGGCTGCTTCTCTGAAGGTAGCTCAGCTTGTAGACTCCAGTGAGCTCACTCAGCTGGGCCCAAAACGTGAGAACTGTAGGATTCTTCAGTAGCAAAGAATTCAGATGTCCATGATTGTGATATGGGCTTCTGTGGTCCTTTTGTTCACATTTTCTCCACAGAAATAAGTACCTTCTTGTTCTGAGCTGATTCCCACTGGGGAGACAAAGTGGGAGAAGCAAGGTGATCCTTCTCCTTCTCTATACAGTCATCCTGGTTTCTCTTCTCTATAGGATTTCTGCTGCTTCTTTGTTGCTCTCCAGCACTATTTTTTTTCTTGGTCAAAATGTAGTTAATTGTTGTTTTGGGTTGTCTTGCAGAAGGAAGAGCACTAGGAGCTTCTAATTGGCCACCTTGCTGACATCACCTGTCGAATTCCACCTTTGAATGGAAAGTAGCATACTAGATGAGATCCTAATTTCATGGACTTTGCCTAGAATGCCACTGGGAACAGAGCACAAACAGAAGGGGGCAGCCTTATTGGGTTGAGTCAGAGTTTAGCACAATTGCATCAGAATGGAAGTGGGAAGAGGAATGCATCACAAATTGCTCCCCTCCTCACTTAGAACACACAAGATGATCCCTCTTTTCTTAGGTAGATTTTTCATTAGTGGTCTGAAAACAATTTTGTCAAGATAAAGTCATCTGGTCCTGGACTAATTCTGCAGCTTTATGCAGCTTCTCCTACTCTTGTTCCAACTGAACTGTCCTCCTTACATCTTTTCTGAACATATTCTCCTCCCATCACACAACCTGTTTGTATGCTGAACCTTTCACCTAGGTAGTGCTTCCTTATTTTCAATTCTTAGCTTATCTTTCATTTCCTTGGGAAATCTTTCTCTGACAACCCCGACAAGGAGAAGTCTACCTCTTTTATAATATTAAGTGACTCTCATTAATAAATGTCAGAATTTTTAATTTAACTTTAAATAATAGTTTTTGATGAATGTCTATGTCTTCTGCCATCCTATAAATTCTTAACATGGACTTGCATATAAGTGCTAAATTACTATCTCTTAGATGTTTCTCTGCCATTTTAATATTGTTCTATATGTACGTTAATTTATAATTATAAGAAAAATAAATAATACATATTTTAAAACTCACCATAGAAAATTAGAATATATAGAATATTTCTGGACCATAATAAGAAAGCCTGTGAAGTAGGTGGTTATGAATTTAGAAAAGAACCCATTTGCTCTGTTACGAAGTTTTATCCATTAGAGCTCATTTTCCTTGGTGATAGCATGGAGAAAAGCAGACAAGAGAGATCATTAGAAATCAAGTTCCTCCATCAGGTACACCAAAAAAGTTAATGTAGTATGCTATAAGTAATGTATTATGACTATAAAATTAATGATAGCCAAAGGCCTAATTAAACATCTTGCAGGGCCAATACTACCTGCCACTTAATGGTAGATGGTAACGAGGCCTAGGGGACTTTCCAGATCTCCATGGGAACTAGAGCTGGGGACTTTCCAATGACCCCCCAGGATGGGACTTTATAGACCCCCATAGCAACCAGGACTAGGGATTATTGGGTCTTTATGACAAGACCTAAAAAATATCTTTGCCCTACAGAAAAGGCCACCTTAGCACAGACATAACTCTCATAAACCTTAAAACAAAACTTAACTTTATGAGAATAGCTTAGGCTTACTTTATGAAATAAATAGCTGGTAACTGACCCAGACTAAATATAGTTTAAGAAATGAAGAAGAGTCTTGCAGACTCTGAGAATGGTCTCCATATGGTAATCCTCCTGGTCAGTCAGTCATCCGGCCCATGTTACTGGCTTGCTCCTGCTATCTGTCTTGTTAACAGCACTTCCAAAATAAACTGCTTGAACATCAGTCAGTGTCTATGACTCATCTTTAGTGCAAATCAGACAGAAGGGGAGAAGCTATTCCTGGAGAAGTTGGTCAACTAGGACCACTTGAGACTCCCAAACATGACAGTTAGAGCTGGAGTTTATGTTGTCTTTTTCTCAAAGTTTTATTAAAACAATCATAATGCAATATTACATCAATTTTCTATACTCTTCTACTGATACAAAATCATAATCATAATAGATTTACTTTTACAAATTACTATGCTATAAAGCAACATAAATATACAACTTTTTTTTTCTTATAGATGCGATATAAAATGGATTTGTTTTTGCCATACATATGTATTGCATAGTGCTTGTTGGTGCAAGTGTTTAAAATCATAGATTTGCAAAAATATTACCTTAAAGAGACAATATTAACTATCCAATCCAAATTGTATTTAGTTCTACAAAGCTGGAATTGAAGAAAATAAGAATAGTTTACATAAGGAAATAAGTGTAGTTAATCATAAATACTGACTATCCATTAAACAAGACCTTTTCAGTCATTACAGTTCCTGTTAATTTACACAGTACCAGCTTCTAAGCTTTCTAGGAAACCTCCACACATGCTAGTGTGTACTCTGCAAACTAGTAAACTGCCAGACAATGGAATTTTTAAGTGTTTGAGGAGGTTTCTAATTTAAGAGAACCAACTTTATTCATTAGTTCCACAATCAACAGAGAATCCTTGGGTTCATGTCATAGTTAATGAAAACCTACAATTTCCAGAAAAGAAAATATATTTCCTTAGTCACATCATTACAGAGCCATACACTAATGCTTAGGAATTTGCATGACCTGTGGGAAATCTCAAATTGCCATAATGCTAAATCACATTGATACATGTTTTATGAAAACAGTCTACTGTTTTGGACCTTGAATGTTTATAATGGAAGTGTGTATTTTAGACATAAGTATTCTTTAACTCTCCTTACAATGTTATAATTTAAAGTTCAGGTATATGCTTGGTTTCTTTTTTTTTCTTTTTAACCAGGAGCTATAAGTTACAAATTTCAGGAATTCTTAACCAATATCTTCAAAGCAAAAACAAAACAAAACAAAAAAACACACACACACACATTCTGTTTAGTTTATTACATGGCTTCCACCTACTTAAAAGACAAAATTCAAAATATTTTCATTTATTAAAAATATACTTAACCTGATCACCATAACTAACAGATGCTGGTGGTGAGAACATATGGTTTATTCATAATACCTAAATTTAAACCTTAAAACCCTGCTGTTTGTCTCAATTTGTTTTTGTGAAGAATCATTTTCTAGCTTTTATATTTCAACCTTACATTGTTCTGTTGTGTGCTTAGAGAAAAGGATCTTTTCAATGTCTTCATCAGTTGTAGGTTGAACAATCATAGAGAAAAATGATAGACTTGAAGTTAATAGAAAATAATTAGAAATTATCCTTTATAATGCTGGCTGCTTATTTAACTTCAATGTCATTATATTACATTAATGTAATAAAAATCAATCACTCTATATTATAGCTTCGTTGTACAAGATGATAGAAACTTGAGAAAAATCAATTTAGCTTTTGTACCAATTGAGATGACACACATGGCTTGTGACAACTAAAGAAGTGAAGAAACTACTTCAGTAGCCACTATTGACAGGGCCAGTGTTAATTAAAATCCAACACAATTCTAAGCCACCTGTGTTATAATCTTGATCTTTTGTTAGTTGAAAAGAAAAACTCCTTGTTATTGTTTAAATCATCTGGTTTAGCATATTACAAATGCATTTTCAAAACAGTTTAATAATCATATTCAGGCATATTATTTTAATATGTATTTAAAACAATCAAATATATTGGTTTTATTGGTAGTTACAGTGCCTAGGGAAAACTAAAATAATGAGATTCTGACAATGGCTTGATTTTCAATTTAGTTTATTGAGTGATATTTAAATGGAATCACAGAGTAAGAAGTGATTTAAGGAATGTATTTTGTCTATAATCTTCAATTTAGATAGGACAATAGTTAAATATGCTATCAACACACACTATGATTCTGAATTATAGATAATTAATAATGTTGTAACAAGCTTTTCTATGTAACATTATCTTTAATATGGAAGCAGTCTAATTTTTTTACATATGACATTTACAAATAATATTTTTTATTTACAGATGGTATTGTTGGTAAAGTATATTGTTCTCAATTTGTTGATATTTTATATTTGGAATATGTACATAAATATTTATGGTAGATTATGTAGGTAGTTTCTTTGAGACATCATGATATAGAGGTTCTAAATGAAAACCAACAAAGAAATAAAATAACACTTAAAATTATAAAATATTTTATATTAGTGCTGACAAATAATTCATTATTTTCATACTTGCTTAATTTATAATTTTGATATTCTTTATTCATACAATAAACCACTGCTGCTCTCCTAGTAGTAGAGACATTCTCTATCAATTTAAAAATATGTTTTAATCTTTTTCTTTATCTTCGTTATTGAAAGGTCTTCTAAATTGCTAACTCAAAGCTTTTTGTGATAACCTCTAATTAAATTCTATGCTTTTGAGTCTACTGTAAACATTATTTCAAGTTAGAAATAATGCCTGATTGAATACATCATAAACTTTCTATTGATCTTTAACTCTGCCAGCCCTTAACTGACTGTAAGTGTCTAGATGCAAAAGGCAAAGATCCTACAGTTGACCAAACACATCATATTCCATTGTACAGAGTGCCATCCCCATGAATTATCCGTCTTTACACAACACACTCATAAAACAACAAAACAGACATTGAAATAAGTATTTACTGAATGTATAATATACCCACATGTATGGTAAACCTCATAGATAAAAAGTATTTACAGCTGGGCATAGTGGCTCATGCCTATAATTCCAACACTTTGGGAGGCAGAGTCAGGAGGATTACTTGAACCCAGGAGTTCAAGACCAGCCTGGGCAATAAAATAAGACCTCGTCTTTACAAAAAAATAAAAATACAAAATAGCCAGTCATGGTGGCATGCACCTGTAGTCCCAGGTAATTGGGAAGCTAATGTGGGAGGATTGCTTGAGTCTGGGAGGCCAAAACCATAGGGAGCTATGATGGTACCACTGTACTCCAGCCTGGGTAGCAGAGTGAAATACTTTCTCCAAAACGAAAAGTATTTAAAATCATTAATGATAAATGAAAAATACAATGAAATAAAAATTTTTATGTAAAAGGGTACATAAACATTCATTTTTTACATGAAAGTGCACACAAACATACATAAACATACATATATTAGAGGGCTGTATTATGGAGATGGTATGCACTGAACTGCGGAGAGATGAAATAAAGTCAATCATATTTGTATTCACTCTTGCTGTATTTTTAATAGACTATATTCTTCTACAGCAGTTTAGATTCACAGCAAAATTAATCAGTAGTTTCAGAGATTATTCATATATTTCCCACGTCCACACATGCATAGCCTCCCTCATTATCAGCATCCCTTAATAGTGTGGTTCATTTGTTATCATTGATAAACTTATGATGACACATTATTGTCACCCAGATGTGATGTTTACATTAAAGTACATTCTGGGTGTTGAACATTCTATTGGCTTAGACAAATGTATAATGACATGTGTCCATCATTATAGTATCACACAGAGTAGTTTCATGACTCTAAAATTCCTCTCTGTTCTGTCTGTTGATCCATCTCCCAAACACCTAGCAACATTGATCTTTTAACTGTGTTCTTAGTTTTGCATTTTACACAATGTAACTGTGCACATACAGCATGCAGCCTTGTCAGATTGGCTTCTTTTTCTCTTAAAAATATGCATTTAATGTTCTTCCACTTCTTTTCAAGGCTTTATAGTTCATCCGATTTTAGCACTAAATAATATTCCATTATCTGGTTGTACCACAGTTTATCCATTTACTTTCTGAAAGACATCTTGGTTGTTTCAAGATTTGGCAACCGTGAATAAAGTTACTATGAATATTGTGCTTCTATTCTATAGATCTAGATTTCTTTTCAGGTATATTTACTGCGTTTGAGTAAATATTAAGGAGCACAATTGCTGGATCATATGGCAAGAGAATGTTTACTCATGTAAAAAACTGCCAAACTGTCTCCCAAAGTGGCTGTACCATTTTGCATGTCTACCAGCTATGATTGAGAGGTTCTGTTGCTCAACATCCTCACCAGCATTAAGCGTTGTCAGTGTTCTGGATTTTTGCCATTCTAATAGGTGTGTAGGGGTATCTTATTGTTTTAATTACATTTACCTGATGACATATGATTTGGAGCACCTTTTCATTTGCTTACTCGCCATCTTTGGTGAGGTGTCCACGTCTTTTATGTGGTTTTAAATTGAGTTGTTTCTTTTCTTACTGTTGTATTAAAGAATTCTGTGTATATTTTGGAAAAAGTCCTTTTTTCAAATGGATCTTTTGCAAATATTTCCTCCCAGTCTGTAGATTTTCTTCTTCTCTTGATACTATCTTTCATAGAGCTGAAGTTTTTAATTTTAATGAAATTCATCTAATCAATAATTTATCCCATCGATTCTGCCTTCGGTGTTGTATTTAAAAAATTATCACCATTCCCAAGGCCATCTAGGTTTTTTCCTATGTTATTTTCTAAGGGTTTTATAGTTTTATATTTCATATTTAAATCTGTAATCTATTTTGAGTTAATTTTTTGTGAAGGTTATAAGTTGGCATCTAGACTTCCTTTCAGGCATATGGATGGCCAGTTTTCCTAACACCTGTTTTTGAAAATATTGTATTTGCTGCATTGTATTGCCTTTGCTCCTTTGTTAAAGAACAGTTGTCTCTATATATGTGGATGTATTTCTGGACTCTCTATTCTGTTCCATTGATCTATTTGTCTATCATTTTGTTAATACCACACTGTGTTGATTACTGTAGTTGTATAGTAAATCTTGAAGTTAGATAGTATCAGTCTCTTATATTGTGTTGTTTATTCTAGTCTTTTTCCTTTTCATAGAAGCTTTAGCATCCATCTGTCAGTATTCACAAAATAACCTGATGGAATTTTGGTAGAGATTGCTTCTAATCTGTAGATCAAATGGTAAAAACTAACATCTTGACAATATTGAGTCTTCCTGTTCATGAACATGGAGTACTTCTCCATTTAGTTATTTTAAATTTTTTATTAGAATTTGTAATTTTTCTCATATAGATTTTGTACATATTGTGTTAGAGTTATACCTAAGTATTTCACATACATGCTAATGTAAATGATATGGTCTTTTTAAATTCAAATTCGAATTGTTCATTGCTGGTACATAAGAAAGTGATGGAATTTTGAATGTTAACCTTATATAGTTCCATCTTGATATAATTGCTTATTAGTTCCTCAAGTTTTTTTTTTTTTGATGATAGTTCGTATTTTCTACATAAACATTCATGTCATCTGCAAACAAAGACAAATTTATATTTTGTTCCCAATAAGTATAACTTTATATTCTTTCATTGTCTCATTGAATTAGCTAGGACTTCTAGTACTATGCTGAATAAGAGTGATGAAAGAGAACATCCTTGCCTTGTTTCTCATCTTAGTGGGAAAGCTGCCAGTTTCTCACCATTATGTATGATGTTAGCCGTAGGATTTTTGTTAATATTTTTTACCAAGTTGGGCAAATTCTTCCCTATTTCTAGTTTACAGAATTTTTTTTTAATATTATACTTTAAGTTCTAGGGTACATGTGCACAATGTGCAGGTTTGTTACATATATATACATGTGCCATGTTGGTGTGCTGCACCCATTAGCTCGTCATTTACATTAGGTATATCTCCTAATGCTATCCCTCCCCCATCTCCCCACCCCACAACAGGGCCCCGTGTGTGATGTTCCCCTTCCTGTGTCCAGGTGTTCTCATTGTTCAATTCCCACCTATGAGTGAGAACATGCGGTGTTTGGTTTTTTGTCCTCGTGATAGTTTGCTGAGAATGATGGTTTCCAGCTTCATCCATGTCCCTACAAAGGACATGAACTCATCTTTTTTTATGGCTGCATAGTATTCCATGGTGTATATGTGCCACATTTTCTTAATCCAGTCTATCATTGCTGGACATTTGAGTTGGTTCCAAGTCTTTGCTATTGTGAATAGTGCCACAATAAACATACGTGTGCATGTGTCTTTATAGCAGCATGATTTATAATCCTTTGGATATATACCCAGTAATGGGATGGCTGGGTCAAATGGTATTTCTAGTTCTAGATCCCTGAGGAATCGCCACACTATCTTCCAGAATGTTTGAACTAGTTTACAATCCCACCAACAGTGTAAAAGTGTTCCTATTTCTCCACATCCTCTCCAGCACCTGTTGTTTCCTGACTTTTTAATGATTGCCATTCTAACTGGTGTGAGATGGTATCTCATTGTAGTTTTGATTTGCATTTCTCTGATGGTCAGTGATGACGAGCATTTTTTCATGTGTTTTTTGGCTGCATAAATGTCTTCTTTTGAGAAGTGTCTGTTCATATCCTTTGCCCACTTTTTGATGGGGTTGTTTGTTTTTTTCTTGTAAATTTGTTGGAGTTCTTTATAGATTCTGGATATTAGCCCTTTGTCAGATGACTAGATTGCAAAAATTTTCTCCCATTCTGTAGGTTGCCTGTTCACTCTGATGGTAGTTTCTTTTGCTGTGCAGAAGCTCTTTAGTTTAATTAGATCCCATTTGTCAATTTTGGCTTTTGTTGCCATTGCTTTTGGTGTTTTAGACATGAAGTCCTTGCCCATGCCTATGTCCTGAATGGTATTGCCTAGGTTTTCTTCTAGGGTTTTTATGGTTTTAGGTCTAACATTTAAGTCTTTAATCCATCTTGAATTAATTTTTGTATAAGGTGTAAGGAAGGGATCCAGTTTCAGCTTTCTACATATGGCTAGCCAGTTTTCCCAGCACCATTTATTAAATAGGGAATCCTTTCCCCATTGCTTGTTTTTCTCAGGTTTGTCAAAGATCAGATGGTTGTAGATGTGTGGTATTATTTCTGAGGGCTCTGTTCTGTTCCATTTGTCTATATCTCTGTTTTGGTACCAGTACCACGCTGTTTTGGTTACTGTAGACTTGTAGTATAGTTTGAAGTCAGGTAGCGTGATGCCTCCAAAAAAAGTCCAGGACCAGATGGATTCACAGTCTAATTCTACCAGAGATACAAGGAGGAGGTGGTACCATTCCTTCTGAAACTATTCCAATCAACAGAAAAAGTGGGAATCCTCCCTGACTCATTTTATGAGGCTAGCATCATCCTGATACCAAAGCCTGGCAGACACACAACAAAAAAAGAGAATTTTAGACCAATATCCCTGATGAACATCGATGCAAAAATCCTCAATAAAATACTGGCAAACCAAATCCAGCAGCACATCAAAAAGCTTATCCACCATGATCAAGTGGGCTTCATCCCTGTGATACAAGGCTGGTTCAACATACGCAAATCAATAAACATAATCCAGCATATAAACAGAACCAATGACAAAAACCACATGATTATCTCAATAGATGCAGAAAAGGCCTTTGACAAAATTCAACAGCCCTTCATGCTAAAAACTCTCAATAAATTAGGTATTGATGGGATGTATCTCAAAATAATAAGAGCTATTTATGACAAACCCACAGCCAATATCATTTGCCTGCAGTATTCCGTACAGTGACATGGCATACAGGTTTTTAGCCTAGGTGAAATAAGCTATATCATATAGTGGAGATGTGTAGTAGGCTATGTCATCCAGGTTTGCATAAGTGCGCTCTATGATGTTCACACAAGGATGAGGTCACATAGTGACACATTTCTCAAAACATATTTTTGTCATAACGTGACACATGACTAACTGTATTTTAAAATCAGATACTCAAAATTCAATATTTAAGGCAATTTTTAAGTGTATTCAAGTTAAATTTTTTAAAAAATATATTTGTTTTTGTTTCAAAAGATCATTTTAGAGTTAAACCTGTATGTGTATACAACATATATATTTTCTATGCCACTAATAAGGTACCCACCAGTTTTACGTGTCCAAGAAAACTATTAGTTCAATGAAAAAGGTGAATATTTATTAGTATCACTATTTAATTATTTTAAAAATTGGCTTTATAAACCATTTAGCAGGATCTCAGGATCTGTGAGGTGGAAGCTTTAAGAACCACAAGGAAAGCAGAGCTATGTAATTTAACTTTACAGAAATTATCTCTTTTGGACAAAAATAATTTATAATATATTTGCTTTTTACATATTAACATAAATTTTATGGAAGAATGACTTGTTCTAGCTGCTGTGAATGATGTTTGAAGATTTTCTCAGTCATCTGCTCCTTCGGAAATTGCCTGCTGTGAACAAGCCAACATTACCCACGCCTACATTACAGCCTTTCTTGAGTTTTCCTCCATTTAAAGACTGAGGAGTTGTTTTATCTCTACAGGTTTATTTGGTGGTCAGCAGAATGTGGTGACCAGGCATTACAGTTCTTCCTGTGCCCAATCTTGCTCCCTTTCCTTCGTTTACCAGATGTTGATATTGAAAAAAAGAAATTATTGGCATTTTAAACTCTATCACAGACTGTGTTTCCTGAGAATTTAAAATTTAGCACTTGCTTGACTAATGGGCATAAAATATATACAAATATATCTCTATATAAAATCTATAGTGATATTATGAATAGATTCTTTTCATTTCCCTTCTGGAGGGAACTCCAGAATGTCAAAATAGTCATTCAAGAAAATGTACATATTTGGGACAGACCTCAAATATAATGTACTGTGGTAATGAATGAAGATTTTGATGGAAGAATGTTCACTTTAGTTACCACATTAGAGAGATGATTGTAATGTGTGGAAGACACTCCTCAATTTCAAGATAGAGTTTTTATAATATTTCACCAGGAAAACAAGAGCTCATTTTCTTATACAAGAAGTTGAAATAGTAGGTAGTAAGGATGCCTTCAAAGACAATTCCTTTTGTTATATACTAGACCTCCCCCCACCCCACCAACTAGCACTAGGTAGAAGAAAAAGCTAACATAGAATATTACTTTTAAAACAATCTACTATGGGATTAAATGAAGAACCATCACACTCTTTTATTTACACTTCTTGCATTTTCGGTACATTCCTTGACCTCCAAGTAAATCTGTACTGAACATAATATATATATTTTACTAAATAATTTAACATACGTAATGAATATTTTAGTCTAAAAATATATTTTGAAATGCGTAATATTGGCTTTCGTAAAAAAAAAGAAATGTAATTTTTTAAAAGTATTTGATTAATAATTAAACAAGACGAACCTTCTACATTTGAAATTTAAAAATAAATACATCAAAAGAAAGCACAAAATTCTCAGGAAAAAAGGTAAATATTTTGAAGACACATGGAGGTAGAACAGTGCAATATGAATTTCAAGCTTTAATACTATCTAATTCTTATGACAAAAGTATCACTAGTTTTACACAAAATATATGAAGGTCAGATGATGTGTGCAAAAATTACATGAAAAATAGGTACCTGATCCAATATTTGAAATTAGGGTTTCTTACTGCATTTACAGTCCTCCACTCTATCCCATGGCTGAATGAATAGGAAGCTGCTGAAGTAACTATGGTGACAAGTTGAGAAAAGCTGAGATTTTCCTATCAAATATTGAGATATATATGTTTAAAAACAAAAAGAAAGCACTTCCAATGCAGGTTATCATTTTTCTAAAACTAGATTTCCCACTTTTTCTTCTAAATAATTTTGATATTTAATGTATTTCTACAAAACCTCTAACATTTTTGCCTATAGTAGCTTACATTTTCCATTAGCCTGTCTAAATGTATTATTTGATCTATTTTAATATGTTCTCACATAGTTTTAGAGGCAGACAATATGTAAATGTAGTAAATCTCAGCTCTGTAAATATATACCATCTATTTAACAACTTGGGTTACTGTACCCCTTTTAAATGTGTGTACTATTGTTTAGGATTTGTTAATTCAGTTCCACTTAACTGATTTTCACAGGTTGCCATAGTTTGCAATAAATCATGACTCTTTTTTATTCTTTGTGGTGTCAAGAAAATAATGCAGCTATTTATATCAATATAAAATATGCAGATATGTAATTAGAAAGTGATTCTAATTACTATCTAGCCTGCTAATAACAATAAACTTAGTCAGATGATGACATAATATATCCAAACACAATTCTTCTAATAATTTTAAATAGTACACCCTACAATTAATCATTACAAACATGACTTTACAGGTAAATCCTACTTGTGATTCACAAAATACCTTTTGTAAAGAGATTTCCTTTATAAAATAAAAATGTGAGATAAATGCAACATTTGAGTTTACGAAAGTAGACAATTAACTTCCTGGTGATGATTATTTTAATTGGTAAAATGCCATTTTCGTTATTATATTTACCATCAAGAGAAAAATAAGGGGCAGATGTAATGTAGCATACATAAAATTTCTTCACTTGCCAACAGATGTGTACTTCAACTCAAACAGCTGTTTGCTCTTTTTTGGTGTTTATTCATGTCTGTGAGTACATAATTTATATTAATTTGTAAAATAATCTTAAAAAGCTAAATATTTTAAAGGAACTGGGGCTTTGGAGAAATTGTGGGCTATTTTAAATAAATTCTGTAAAGTGGAGAAATTTCAGAAAAATTATCAGATGTTTATATGTCTTTGAGACACTAAGAGTATTGGGAATATACATTCAGTTGCTTCATGCCTGGAAAGTATTAGTAGTACTATTGTGGAGTCATCATTTCATTTTGATCAGAAATTGTAGTGCTTTTCAGTAGGCGTTTCTATGGGATTTTTCCTAAAGAAGAGAATGAGTAGCAATACATTTGTATTTAATTTGAACCTCAAGTAATAGAAATGTATCATTTTGTTAAAACGAAGAACATTTACTTTAAAAAATCAACTGATTTTACAAAGAATATTCATACCCTATCTTGTCATTAGTGAACTTCAACATTTTCTATAAATGTAACAACAGAATCAACAAATACAATACTCCAAATGATGTTTCTTTAAAACGTGATTCTGAAATATCCAAAAATAAACTTATGAAAACATTATTCAAATTAGAAATTATTCAATTATTGTCTGTGACTTCTGCCCCCTGCCTCCACAACCCACAAAAAAAACCTTCAAAATATAAGCTTCTTGATGGTTTCATGGTCCAGGCTACAATTGAACAATTTTTGATGCATTCAGAACTGGGGACACTGCTTTATTAATTACTTTTCAACTTTTAGACTATTATCCTGGTTATTAAATGAATAATTTATTTTCTTCTTAAGTGATAACTGCCCTTTTCTAGTTTTCCACTATTTCCCAGGCACTTAAGAAGATTATTATTGCATTTATGTGGAACACATGAATTAGGTTTATTATCTACTCTCTATTTTGAGGGTCTCCTAAAGAGTTACTTCGACAGTGGCAATCTGTCCAACAATTTTTCACTTCCTCTGTTTCCCCATCACTCCTCACAGACTCTCTCTCAGCCACTCACATTCCATTTACTCTAGTAGGAAACATATGGCACAAGAGGATTTTGGGGCTATGGCACTGCCAGTGTCCAGCTGGGGAGAAAACTTCAATGGAGTTCCTAGAGTACTTTATTTCCCTAGCCCTCATGCTCCCCTAGAGAATTTTCCCTTATCTATTTTCTCATTTAACTTCCTTTCTGCTAAATTCCTGTTTACTGAAGGAGATAATTAGCTCTGGGTGATTATGATAATTTTGTCTTCACTCTCCAGTTATCCTTCCAGTAGGCACACACACACAAAATGCTTAGTACACTGGTTTTCCTTGCCTTTTGGAGAATCACAAGCTCTATGAGAAGCTTCTGCTATTAACATGTTTTAGGTTCGTGTATCTATCCCCAGAATACCTGCTTAAGCTGACCATCTGCTTCACTTTAAATTAGGAGTAAGGGAAATTTCAGGATTTCTGTCTGATTAATTTTTATTTCTGTCTTATATCACATTCTCACAGAACTTTTGATGGAGTCTATGTGAAGGGAGGGTTGGAAAGATCAGAGCTAAAAGATTTATTTATTTTTCTATCTTTGCTTACCAAATCCACTTTGAAAGATAGGCCATGATATGCTCCTTTGCTAATTTGACTGCTGTTTGGATTAATGTGGTATAGAGTTATAGATACATATGTAAATAGACACATATTCATGTGGATAGATAAAGACATAGAGATACATATATAAATCTGTTAGATTTTCATTTTTCTTTTAACTTATTTTCCTTCCATTTTTAGTACTGATGAGTAGGCTTTCTTTTGTATGTCTTTACCCTGCTAACGTAAGCTATAATTTGGTGATGAGTTTGAATTTGCAGAATTTTATTCAATTGAATTAAAATTTATCATTATTTGTAGTGAGTTGTGTTTTTAGTTGTATGTATCAATAGAGTTTATATATTCCTAAAAGGCCACCAAAATAGCATGCTGATAAAGCAAAACTGAGATAATTCTTAGAGTTCTAAGATAGATTTTTACCTTGACAGAATCCTCATAACACCTCAAATCAGGGAGGGCAAAGTGGTGATATATTTGAAGTTTTGAGTCTAGTTTAAATTATATATAGATGCTTTTGATTAACATAACGCATTAATTTAAATAAATCAAAATACAGTATTCTTAATCGTCGCGTGTTTAGTGACTATAACAAATGTGCTACCCTAGTGTGATGGACTGAATGTTTGTGTCCTCCCTAAATCCATATGTTGAAATCTTAATCCCTAATGTGATAATATTAGATGGGGCCTTCGGGAGGTAATTCAGTCATGAGGGTGGGGAACTAATGAAGCAGATTAGTGTCCTTATAAGAGACTTCAGAGAGCTCTCTTGCTCTCTCTCTTTTTTCTTTTCCAAGTGAGGCTACAGTGAGACAATTGCCTTCTAGAAACCAGTGAGGTAGAAGGCCCTCAGCAGATATCAACTTTACCAGCGCCTTAATTGGGATTTCTCATCCTCCAGAACCATGAGAAATAAAGGTTTGTTGTTTAAGACACCTAGTCTATGGTGGCCGGGTGTGGTGGCTCACGACAGTAATCCCAGCACTTTGGGAGACTGGGGCCGGTGAATCACAAGTTCAGGGGATAGAGATCATCCTGGCTAACACAGTGAAACCCCATCTCTACTGAAAATACAAATAGCCAGGCGTGGTGGCGGGCTCCTGTAGTCTCAGCTACTCAGGAGGCTGAGGCAGGGGAATGGTGCGAAAGGGGGAGGCGGAGCTTGCAGTGAGCCGAGATCGCGCCACTGCACTCCAGCCTGGGCGACAGAGCGAGACTCCGTCTCAAACAAACAAACAAACGAAACACCTATTCCATGGTGTATTTGTTAAAACTGAGCCCTTAATGAAAATGTTAGAATCATAAAGTAAAACTTATAAGTAAAAGGGAATTTATTACTCTTTCCAATGCAGGAGTATGTTCTACCAAATTCTCGATAGAAGAATTCTTAGAAAAATTAGCAACATTAGCAAAATAAAAATATCTTGCTAACAAAAGACTCCTTTATACAAATATAGAAAGAAGAGGCTGAACTATTTAGTATTAAATAAACATTATCAGATGAACATCTTGCTAACAAAAGAATCCTTTATACCAACATAGAAAAGAGAGTCTAAACTATTTAATATTAAACATTATGGGATGAGTATGTCTTCAAGTTAACACAAGGGTCACTACAAGTCTGGATAGAATTTTACAGAAATTCATACAATAACGTGAAAAAATAAAATAAAACTATGTCCTTGAGAGACAAATAGTTGCATTTAGTGATTATCGCCAGTATAACCTATAAGGAAATTATTTTCAGAGTTACATATTCACTATTCCAAGGGTTAGAAAGCCTTCAGTCTTGCATTGCAAAATCAAAAGATTGGGCCTTTTATACAGCGTATTATGCTTTCAAGGAGACACACTGCAGAGTGTGCATGGGGATGCGGAGGCTGCCTCACATCTCAAAAAACAGTTTATCATTTTACTCTTACACAATCCTTTATTTTGATGCTTCATTTATTCATTTATTCAGATTTGATATCCTCTTGCCTATATCCTATAAGATTCGGTAAACACATCATTTGTAATATTGCATTGCAATCTATTCACTTTATCTGCTTTCTTTAACTAGAGTCCAAGTTCATAAAGGATAAACTATATTTTATGCTTAGTTTAATACCCAACATTTAGCATGCTACATAGCAGTCACTTAAAAGATATGTATTTACTTTATATATGTAAAATTTTGTCAATATTTCTATTAACAGGTAGAGTCCAGACAGAAAAGGATGCCCCAGTATGAAGTATACACTTTACCATTTATAGTTCACATACTTTGGTAAAATTTCCAAGCTTTCAGAAACATTGATTTTTCTACTGCTTGGAACATCAAGAATAATTATGCCCTGATCGTGCTTACGCTGATCATGCTTACCCTGATATTTTTAACTTCTATTTGCTTGCATTAGCATTAACTAATACATTTTTCACTAGAAACTGCATCTAATGTTCATTTCATACTTATTTCTGCTCTATTAATGGTTTCTGTGTTTTAAGACGCAAGAAATCTAAGGACTGGATAATTGTATAAATGGAGGATCATTGGTGTGATGTACGAACCATTTCTGATCTCATGTTATAAATATTTAATTTTCGTGATTTCTGATGTGACCTCTTCACTAACGCAGCTTAATTGCACTTCTAAAAAGGCAGCATCATATATCAGCTGGAATAGAAGTACTGCCTTTAAATTAGAATCTGCCTCCACATAATAAGAAAGATTTAGAAGCTTCAAATATCTTCAAATCCTTTTTTTGGTTTGGAGCTAAGGAGCCTTTTTACTTAAGATTTGACTGAAACCAGTATTTATAGCATGGTGTGGTCAGCTATTCTGCTGGGTTTCTACAACAGAGAAAGGCTAAAATGCAGGGAGACATTGCTTTTGATTGGAGCAACTGTTGAGTGCAAGAACAATGGGAAAGAAAAAGGCACACAGCCAAAATAAGCTAAAATGTGGTAGAAAACATACTTTAGAGAAAATTCCTACTTCAAAACAGACCAATGTCATTCAATTTTCTCGTATTCACTTAAGCGTTTTTTAAAACATTGAAATACTACATAAGCATGAACTATTAATTGAAGTTAACATATTTTCCTGTATTATATATGTGTAGATATGACACAAACCATTTGTTTTGAAGTGATACCTCATAAGAGATATATTTGTTAAATATAGTACTTAATATCTTAATTGAAGTTTCTCAGACAAGATTTCAAAATTGTTTTTCTTTAAAATTGATCCAGAGATTACTCAAGAGTGAGCAGTTACATTCCAGTATAGGTAGAGGACAGTAAGAACAACGATGTCCTGGATTATCAGTGAACTTTAAGCTGAGGAGTTGGACATTAAACTATAGGTAACTAGAGATCAATGTAGTTTCCTTAATATAATGGAAAGTGAAAAAATAAAAAGTGTTTTCAGAAATAAGATTAGAAATGACATTTGAGGAAAGATGTGGTGAATTAAAATTAGGATTCAGGATTGCCTACAAGGATTAATTTTAGTTAAGTCAAAATTTCCTCCATATTTGGGTTTATGAGTTTAGAGAAAATTTAAGAAAGCCACACCAAAGTCCATTGTCAGTAACTAACAAAAAATGGAATGAGACCTTTGGTGAATTTCATGGTAAAAATATCCAAAACAGCAAAAATTAACTTCTTTTGCTCTTAAATTGTTGGCTAACTCTGTGCCAAACAAAATTGACAAAGTTTCAGAACTGAAGTTTCTATTACTAAGTTAATATATAATTTATGGTATAGTAAGGCTGGCATCTTTAAGGGTCACATATAATTATCCACTGATATCCCAACAAGAAGTGACACAGTTCAAAGGAACTTGTGAGTAGATACTAGATTTTATTTTTTGCCAATGCTGACACCTCTGTTTTTCTTCGGATAATTTTCTGAATAAATTAGACATGTATACACATGCATATTTTTTTCTCTACACTTAACAAAACCTACTTTGGGTGAAGGTTTATGTTTGATAAAGCATCAAGTATAATGCCTAGTGCTATAGAATTTGATTAAAAGCATATCCATTAGTTTACACAATTTGGAAAAGCAAAATCAATTAAATATTGTGTTAGCATTCATGTAATTCAACATAATTTGATAGATAAACACAAGAGTTTTTTATTCCAGCAGGATTTGTTTCAATTCCTGCTATGTCATTTGCTAGTATCCACTTTCTAGATGTGTGTCTTGAAGCAATTATTAAATCTTTCTATCCTTAAATTTTCTCATTGCTTAAATAAAAATACTTATTGTGTACAATTGTTATGAGATTTAAAAAAGATAATGACTTAACATTGTAAATATTATTTAAATATTAATTATTATTGTAAATATGCAATGAAATATAAATATATTACACAATATTGAATATAATATTCAATAGATATACTATTATACATAAATATAATATTACAGAATTAAATATAATAAAGGCTTAAAAAAATTCATTACTTGTAACAACATGGATGGATCTGGAGGACATTATGCCAAGTAAAATAAGCTAGGCACAAGACAAATACTGTATGAGATCACTTAAACCTAGAGTCTAAAGAGTTGAACTCATGGAAACAGAGAGTAGAAAGGTGGTTACCACAGGTTGAGTTTGGGGAGGAATGAAGAAAGGGGAGATATTGATCAAAGAATACAAAGATTCAGACAGACTGTAGAAATGAGATTTAATTATCTGATGTACTCAATGGTGGCCACAGTTATTAATAATGTATTTCAAATATATTTGAAATACATTATATGTATTTCAAAATTGCAAAGTGAATAGACTGTAAAAAGAATAGACTGTTAATGTTCTTACAACAAAAACAAAGATAAGTTGGTGAGGTGATAGATATGTTAATTAGCTTGATTTAATCTTTCTACTGTATATCTAGATCAAAACACCACATTGTACCCCATAAATAGACATAATTAACATATTTCAGTTAAAAAATTAAATTAAAAATATTTAATATAATCATAACAAATAGGACATTAATAGAATAATACTTTGATATAAAGTAAGGTTTTTTGTTTTGTTTTGTTTTGTTTTTTTTGAGACAGAGTCTTGCTCTGTCACCCAGGCTGGAGTGCAGGGGCAGCACGATATCGACTTACTGCAACCTCTGCATCCCAGGTTCAAGCAATTCTCCCTGCCTCAGCCTCCCGAATAGCTGGGATTACAGCCACCAACTACCACACCCGGCTATTTTTGTATTTTTAGTACAGATGGGGTTTCGCCATGTTGGCCAGTTTGGTATTGAACTCCTGACTTCAAGTGATCCTCCCACCTCGGCCTCCCAAAGTGCTGGGATTACAGGTGTGAGTCACTGCGCCCAGCCTCAGGTGAGTTTTAATTAAAAAAGGCAAGGATAGTTCAATATTAGAAAACTATTAATATAGTTCATTATATTCATATAGTGGTAATGGAATTATAATATAATTATAATATAATTCACTATTATTAATAGTTCTATGGAGATAAATCACGTAATAATCATATTCAACAAAATTTAGGATTTACTTTTATCAAAAATTTCCAAATCAAAATTATAAGGAATTACATAAGGAATGACCCCCAAACTGAAATCTGAACAAGGCAAGTATATGTGAAATAAGTTATACATTTATTTCACAACTCTGTTTGAAATAAATGAAACCTCTGTTCTGTTTCTTTAACAACATCAATTATTATATTATCTGACATTAAGTATTAGTCAGAGATGAGCTAAATAGAAACATCTGAATGTATTTTAAACAGCTGTTTACTGTTAGACAGGGCCGAAGCAAGATGCATAACTTTTAAAAAAGTACTCAAGAAGTTCATCCTAAGATGAACATAAATTTCATCTTTTAGTAGTTCAAAGAAAAAAAACAGACAAAAGTATAGGAAAATTTGTTATTTAAAGCAATCAAGAAAGTAGCTGAAATAATAAGTTGGAATAAATAAAAAGAAGACATATACAATAATTTGACTCATACATTTCAGAAAGTATTTTTCAGAAAGCAAACTCCGTTTCCAAATGGCTCCATGGGCAAACTCACCTATGGATTTGAGAAAACGAAACAATAACTATCTTACATAAAGCACTTTAAAATATAGAAAAAGAGGAAGAATTTTCCAACAAATTTTATTAGACCACTATAACTATGATATCAAAACCTGAAATGAACATTACAAGAAAAGAATAAGGCCAATATCTCTCATGGCTATAAATACAAAAATTTAAAATACAATATATCAAATTGAATTTATTGATATATTTATTGATATATAAAGGATACTACTTCATGTCCAAAACAAGTTTTTTAGAATACTAAGGTTGGCTTAACTTTTGAAAAAAAGATCAATCAATATCATTTACCACATGTCATTTAGTTGTTTTTGTTTTGTTTGTTCATTTTCTTGGAAATGCTGCTTGGGCCAGTATTGAGAACCTGCAGTCTAGTTCGTTCTCCTTCTTATGCAGTTGATTAAATCCACACTCCATTTTCTTCTTTTCTATGGCTTGAACGGTTGGGGTTATTATGTACTTTTCCTAACATCCCCAGGGTTCAGGTACCAGACAGCTAGCAACAGGTCTTATGCTGCCCTGGAGCTCATGAAATTATTCAAGTTAGACAAGTCACAGCGAACTAGCTAGGCCTGCCCAACTTGACAGGTAGGAACTGCCTTCAACAGTTCCAGCTTGTACTTACCCTGCCCCAAGCTGTAACCAACCCCCTTCATGGCCCAGCCTGCAGACGTTCTTTCCTTTGGAGCTGTAAGTAACAAAGAGTTCTGCATTTCCTCTATCCAAGTGTCAGTGTGTTGTGTCCCTCCATTAAAAGAATCTTTAAATTTTATAAAAACACCATGTTAGCAATGTTTAGAAATTCTCAATGTGAACTTATTGCATATTTTAAAATGGCCAAGATACTAATTATATTAATTGCATTTTATTATTATATACTAGACCAAAATGATATTACTTTTGGTATTACATTGTAATGGTTTATTGATAATCCATAGAAATAATATTGATTTTTATATATTTACGTCAATTCTAGAAATATACTTTATTTATTTAGTAATAATATTTATTTGTTAATAGATTCATCATTTCCATTGTATTTTCTCCGATATGTACATCGTGAAGTCTGCGAATCATGATGGTTTTACATTTTTTTCTTCAAATACCATACCCTTTATTTTTTGTTTATTATGGCACTACCAAAAATCATATTAAATATTTAGTAGAACCACTAATAGTAGGCATCCTTGTTTTTATTCTAAACTTGGAACAGAAACATTTCATTTTCACACTTAAGTCATATAGTCATTCAAGTTTTTAAGTAGACATTCTGTTTATGTTTAAATGAGATCTCTTCTATTGAAAGCTTGCTAAAAGTTTGTTTATTATAAATGGAGTGTGATTTTTTTCCGGAATGTTTTGGTGTCTAATACAATGATCATATTTTTAATTTTCCTTTATTTTGTTAATGTGGTAAATTTATAAGGATACAAAGGAACTAGAATAGTGAGATATTGTATTATTGAAAAAAGCTATAAAAGGAAATACCATTAGAAAGACCTATTTACTATAAAAATACATGAAATGAATTCCATTATTAAAGTTAAGGAATTATGTTTATAAAAATGCCAAAAATTATGAACCAGTAATTCAGACTGAAAAAAAATATGTTTGCAACATATATATTGGAAAGGTACCTCATCCAGAATACCTAAATAACTTATCCAAGAGAAAAGACAAATATCCTGTTGGAAAAGTCATCAAAAGGCTTGAACTGGCATATTACAAAAGAAGATATTAACATAGCAAATACATACATAACAAGATGATCTATGTCTTTATTCATTACAGAAATTAATACCATAACTAGGGAAATATCACTACTGTTTTGTTTAGGTCCTCTGGGAAGCAGATGTCAAGAGGGAAGTAGATATATGGGATTTACCCGGGTAATGAGTGTGAACCATCAAGGAAAGAAGGAGCAAGAGTAGGCAGTAAAATCCTTCTGTTGCAATGTAGGTCTTGAAAAGTGATAGGAGCAACGGGGGATCAGGTAAGAAGAACCTGAGAGTGTAGTGGAGCACTGAGAATGTTTTAGCAATCACAATGAGAAACTTCAGTGCTAATGTTAACCCACAGAAAAATTCTACATTGGCCAGTAATGACGACTCTTTGTAGTAGTAGTCTGCTCAGTCATTGGCTGGACATTGCCAGAAAAGTGCACAGTTTCAGCTCAAAGTCTAAGACAGGCAATATGAACAACTGCCAGTTGCATTCTTAGTGTCAGGTTCTCTTTTGAAAGATGTCTGAGACACGAAGCACCAATCAGCTACACCTATAAACCCATCACAATGGCTAAAAGCTAAAGTGACTTATAAAACCAGTGGTTGGTAAACATGTTGAATGTTCATATATTGCCAATAGTCATATAATTGGCATAACTGGTTTGAAAAACTGCTTGACAGGTTATACTAAAGCTAATCATATGTCTTTTAATTCGTCCTTAGGTATATGTTTCTAGGCAGCAATTCCCAAAAGAATTGAGAGCTTTGCTAACACAAACATTTGTGTGAAATATTTGTAACAACTTTATTCATAAAAGCCAAACACGGTAAACAATCCAGATGTTCATCAGTGATAAATTTTGGTATATTCATATACTGTAATATCGCATGGCAAAAACAAATAAATTATCATGCTTTGCACAATAACACAATATAATCCCAAAGTCAATATGTTGAGTGAAAATGCCAGGTGCCAAAGAGTACGTAGTATATGATACTATTAATTTAACACTCAACAGGCAAACATTCCAGATTTTGGAGCTAGTTACTCAATCACTGTGTAATACTTTTTTCTCCTGTAATAATGCAGGTTCTTCAGGAATAACACCCTTTGTCTATGAAGATTTTCTGAACATATCACATTCTGTATTTCATATTTGCCTCGAGCTGTGTCCAGAAGAAAGCCTCCAATGTCATCACCCCGCCACTCCTTGCTTGGCTACGTTATTCTAATCATGAAAATATTAATTTCTAGTAATTTTATTTAACAAAATTTGTAAACTCTAGGAATATGCCCCTTCTATCTGCCCTTCTAGAAAAAAACTGCAAGACTCTGTGAGACCCTGAAACACTTCGCCTATGTTATTTCATTTAGTCATTACATACATGCACACAAACTATCAGATAGTTATTATTATCATTTCCATTTTACAAATAAGAAAACTAAAGCACAGTAAAATGTTTGAATAACTTGCAAAACAAAATACGTTTTCAAATGGTGAATCTTATATATTATTTCTCTTAACATCTCTCTAATTCTCCAATTCTCTGTTTCTTGCTCTTTCTCTCTCTTGCTCTCATTTACACTTTAAATCTCTCACTGTAGCTCTACAACTACCATATACAATATTAGGTGTTAGAGTTTTCTAATGATTTATTACACATACACTTGCTATCTTTAAGTGCTTCATATATATTAAATCTGCATTAGCTATTCAAATTTCAGCGAATGCTCTTAATGAATTAAAGCCATTTTGTTAATGAATAATAATGTGTAAAATTGTTTACCTACCCTCCAGGAGTTCACACTAAACACATGAATACTTGTTTTATATGTCTTTCTTATGACCTTACTTCAGATTAATCAATTTAAATTCTATAGCTTTTTCTTTAGTAATGTATCACCAATGTATTTCTGTCAGAGACTTGGAAAAAGAGGAGAGCACTTATGAAGTGATATCCAGGGACCAAAGATAACAATGGTTAATGTGAACAATAATTATAATTACATTCTATTATAGCATTGATTAGAGGCTTTGGCAAACTAAAAGTATCAGTATTCATTGGGACTTATCATTATGGAAATAGATGGCTCTCTATCACCATATATTACTGTAGTGACTTTAAACAAAACATCAGAGTTTACTGGGAGCTAAAATTATGTCTATACAAAGGAAATTATTAAGATTTATATATATATTTATGTACCAATGTATTCTATCATTTTTTGCAGTCATTTAAATAATTTATTTAAAATATTAGCTAAGACATAATTAATTATATATTAATTAAGTTAAAGTTTTAAAAATCCTGAGTTCCCTAGAGACAGTATTGATTAATTTACTCAGGGATTTCCATTCTAGAGTTGGTGTTAGAACTCCAGATGAAAAGCGAAGCTGCAACTTCTTTATAAATAACTGAATATTAACCAATATTTGATTTAAAAGGACAGGTATAATATTCTCTCCAAACTTATTGTTGTTATATTTCCCTTAAAGGCTCATTTGTAACCCAAATAGGTACAGTGTGATTTTGTTCTATGGTGATGCTTATTGAAAATTTTTAAGATAAATTTAATTTTTAATTTTATAATTTTAACAAAAGATTTACTAATATTAAGGTACTGGAAATAGTTGAATAGTTGATGTAAAAATTTCACATTACACATTAAGTTAACATCTCTGGGTGTACATATATGTTTCAATTATTAATGACACAGTAAACACCAGAGAAAACAACAACATTCTTAATTAAATTACTTTGCAGATGTATGCTGATAGTCTAAGCCATGGAAACATAAAACGTTACTTCAAATCTTCTAAACATTCTATAAACTGACATGCTTTGCTGAAGCAATGTTCATTTTGTCAAACCCTTCCCATATACTTGCAATTTTATCACACTGTTATGAATAATAAAATCTATCTTTGTGAAGAGTATCAGTTTAGCATGTGAATAATCCATGCTTTTCTTTGGTTATTATCTTAAAGTATTATGTCAGCATGTTTTGAGAATTATTTCCTCCATATAAACTAATTCTAAGTTGATTTATTGTAATAAATACTGGTTGTTTTTCTTTGGGAGGATTGAATGCACCACATTATATGTGGTAAGTAGAATATGATTGAACTAAGAAAACAATGCTAGACAATGCAATTAATTTCATTAATGTTTACCAGCTGTAAATAGAAACCAGCATGAGATGAGTTTGTAAGAGACTTTTATTGTAATACATTTGGGACTGATAATGAAGCTAATCTTATTTTCTTTTTGTAAAGTAGTTATAATATCGTCAGTACAAACTTGTAAGTATATAGGTGGTTCATTTTGAGTGTATTAGAGAGTGAATTAAGATTGTTTTATTCCTGCTTTGTATTTTCACTACAACAGGTTTATCCACCAGATTTCATCAAAACAGATTGTCAAATCAACACTACTGACTTGCAACATATGCCTGGGCTTCATTCAATACACTTGAACTAAATTGATGCTTATTAATAACCTCTGTGTGATTATAATATAATGCATGTAAAAATACATAACAATATCTCTTAATTTCAATACAAATTAAGACAAATAAAATACATTACCTCTGCTTTGTATTTAATATTTAAATCTGGTATCATTTTTAGTAATTTAAGGCATCTTTGTCTTTGATGTAAGTACGGACTGGGCAGCATTCTTAAATTTTAGTTAATCACTAAACACAAGCTCCAAAATGTCTTTTGAACCAAGGATAATGTATGCAGTGGTCCTACTCTCAGTTACAAAACAAAAGTATAGGTATCATGTGTCAGGTAACATACTAGGAAAAACTGAAGGCATGTCAAAGAATTTGTGCTTTTTAAGGAGATTCTTCAATCATAGGTAAACATGGGCATACATTTCTGTGGGCAAACATAATGAAGAATTTTGAGATTTCAGACACTCTTAAATAAGAAAGACACTTCAAAAGTAAATTATTCAGGGCTTAAAATAAAGATTATAAAATAAATTGACCAATGACTACTGTTTCTCCTACCTTAAAGTATTTCGAACAAGGCAAGTGTTTCTACATCTTTAACATTAAAGCCTATTTCAACAGCAAAAAATATCCAGATAGCATATGTTAATAATGCACTAAACAAGTCTCTCAACTGGCTGAGAAATCATGTGGCCCTTCATATATAATCAATACAGAATTACAAAATTATAAGTATTCAGAGAAATGTGACTTAAAATAGCATCAAGAAACTATGCTATAAATTAGCTACAAATTACCACATTCTGGTACAAATTAGCAGACTGTGGAATAAGATTAAGTGTTGAGGAATGTGTACAAAAACTACTTCAGAAATACAAATCGACTAAGAAAACATAAAAAGAAATGTAACCCCATTTATTTATACAAATACCCTACATATCAACAATTCTATTCTCAGGTATTTACAAAAGAGAAATCAGCATCAGTTCACAAATCAGTTTCATCAGTTCACAAGACTCATCATCTTGTGATGGATTGCTTGAGCCCAGGAGCTCAGACTAACTCTGGCAATATAGCGAGATCCCTTCACTAGAAAAACATTTAAAAAGTTAACTGGTCATGTTGGCTTTTGCCTGCAGTCCTGGCAACTTGTGAGGCTGAGGCAGGAAAATCACTTGAGCCAGTGAAGACGAGGCTGCAGTAAGCCATGTTTGCACTGCTACACTCCAGCCTAGGCAACGAAGGAGACTGTGTCTCAAAAAAAAAAAAAAAAAAAAAAAATTGAGAGCACAATTTATACACAATAAAATTTATACAAATTTAAATATATATATATATACACACAACAAAGCAAATCTAACTTTTAAGACTATCCCTCCAGGTATCTACATATATTTTAATTGTACGTATTAATACAATTATCACTGGATTCATACATGCATATAGCTAGCTGTATACATACAAAAATACTTTATAATACATGTATAGAGGTATATATAGTTTGCTTAGCATATAATCAAAATTATGCTGTACTCCCTGTGCATACAATGAAAAAAAACTTGATTATATGTCTTTGACGGTGATACATACTACTGCATCCTATTGTGTCCGGAATTGGTTTCTTCTGGTGGGTTCTTGGTCTCGCTGACTTCAAGAATGAAGCCGCGGACCCTCGCGGTGAGTGTTACAGTTCTTAAAGGTGGTGTGTCCGGAATTTTTTCCTGCTGATGTTGAGATGTGCCTGGAGTTTCTTCCTTCTGGTGGGTTCGTGGTCTTGCTGATTTTAGGAGCAAAGCTGCAGACCTTCACAGTGAGTATTACAGCTCTCAAAAGTGGCTTATCCAGAGTTGTTTGTTATTCTCAGTGGGTTCGTGGTCTCGCTGGCTTCAGTAGTGAAGTTGCAGACCTTCGTGGTGAGTGTTACAACTCATAAAGGTAGTGCGGACCCAAACAGCGAGCAGCAGCAAGATTTACTGCAAAGAGTGAAATAACAAAGCCTCCATAGTGTGAAAGCAGACCCCAGCGGGTTGCCTTTGCTGGAGCTGGTGGCCTGCTTTTATTCCCTTATTTGGCCCCACCCACATCCTGCTGATTGGTCCATTTTACAGAGCACTGATTGGTCCATTTACAGAGTGCTGATTGGTCCATTTTACAGAGTGCTGATTGGTGCATTTACAATCCTTTAGCTAGACGCAAAAGTTCTCCAAGCCCCCACCCGATTAGCTAGACAGGGAGCACTGATTGCTGTGTATACAAACCTTTAACTAGACACAGAGTGCTGGTTGGTGTGTTTACAATCCTTTAGCTAGACAGAAAAATTCTCCAAGTCTCCACCCGACTAACTAGACACAGAGTGCTGACTGGTGTGTTTACAAACCTTTAGCTAGACACAGAGTGCCGATTGGTGCGTTTACAATCCTTTAACTAGACAGAAAAGCTCTCCAAGGTCCCACCTGACCCAGAATCCCAGCTGGCTTCACCTCTCACTATCACTAAGCAAATCCTTCCCCAAATTAGCCATACCCTCTGCCTTTCAAATAATGTAATTGATTCAGTATTTTCTCATAAACATTAACATGTAGAAAGTACATTGTTCCCAGATATGAATCTATGTTCTATCTATGTCAGAAAAACTGGAATATTTATTAAAATTACTTATTCACAGGCACCTATTCCTGACCTATTGAATCAATATCTCTAAAATAGGACCCAGAAAACTTTATATTCTTAAAGTATCCTACATGACTCTTGGAAACAGCCAGGTTTTGGATAACAGGTGTGCACTAGTGTTTATATTAAAGGTTTCAGACTATGACACAAAATGACACGTTCTTTCCATCAAGAAAATATTATGTGTAATTTGTTCTTATTACTGTTGTCTTCATTTGTATTGAAATTAAGTATATCACCAATTTTAAATATTTTTTAAAATTAGAAGTAATATTTGACTACATTTAATTCCATTCAAATCTGGAATACTTTTACATTCTAATATGAATTATGGAGCTCTTCTTTATTATCTAAGAATGAAACATTCTTTTCTGAGGATGGCTAAGTTTAAGGGAAAGATATGTTGGAAATTTTACTGAGTGAAGTTGAAGTAGCCTCAAGGGAGATAAAAAAAAGGATTTCTCCTAAAGTCAGGTACTTTTGCTCTTTGTGTCAAATTTTCAGGAATGAATAATCCGCACTTTTTTCCACTTGTCTTTAGACCAGCTTCATGCTTAAAAAAATACAAATATCTTCTGTTTCAGAAGAGAGGAGAACTGAAGGTCAAGTAAGCAATATTTTTGGCTCTTGAAAACATACATATGTGTTTTAAAGCTGATCTAAAGTGGTCACTAATGGGGAAAAGTGTTGGCCAAAAATGAAAAATTACATAACAAAGAAAAAGAAATTTCAAGTCGAAATTTGAGAAAACTGTTGCTAGAATAAGTGAAGTAATTTTATATTTTTAAAAATATGTCAGCTTATGATTATCTTTCATTTTTGGTAATGGGCAAACAAATTTGATAAGTGGCATACAGCTGTATTGAAAATAAAACTTAAAGAATTAGCAAGAAAAGATTAATTATGATTTGTGTTTATTTTGTAAGTAAACAAACATCATGAAATATAAAGAATTCCAATAAATATACAAATACATCTTTCTTGCCTAATAATTCAAGGTATTTGTTAAACATCTTAATGTTACTAAACTAGTAAATGAATTATTTCAGATAGGCCCCTAAAAAACCTTTCTTAGGAAAAAGGCAGAAAAATGATAACACAATTTGATCACTCTTTAAAATATTTACTAACCAACAGGTTCCAATCAAGGTATGAAATTTAGGAGATACAAAGAGGACAGATAGAGTTCCTGCCATCTATGACCTCACAGTCCAAAGTGGAAGACTCACTGATAAGCAAACCATACATATTAGAACTTGTAATGATAAAATGTAGTTACACATTGTGCAATGTATGATTATAGAGGCAAAAACACAATGGGAAATATATATGAATTCTGGGACTGTGAAGCTTGCGGATAATGTTAAAAAAATTTCTAGACAAAGTAGTATTTAAGTGATATTATTGAAGCTAAATAACATTTTATCACAAGACCAAAGAAATATGCTAAGTCCAGACAAGACAAGAAAAAAATATAAATGAAAAGATGTGAGAAATGCCATAGAGATTTTGAACAGTTTTAGGAACTGTGTAAAAAAAAAAAAAAGCTGGACTTTTCCAATACCACTATAAGCAAAGTCTATCTATGAAACATGTCGTGATCTTCTATCTGCAACACAGTGATGTTACCAAAATACGTAAGTGGTAATGGGAAAATAAAGCACACCCAGGAAGGTTATGGGGTGCAGAAGCTTTGAAACAGTGGAAGCTATGAGCAAACAAAAGCAGAAAATTTGCAAAAGCTATGGAGAAATCCTACAAAAGTAAAAGAAAATCAATAAACTTCACCTATTGATAGCATGAAATGGTATCACAGAGTTTCATTTGACGCTGAATAATCTGTTTTAATCTGTTTTCCTATTTTTTTTTTATTTTTCTTTGAGATGGAGTCTTGCTCTGTCACCCACGCTGGAGTGCAATGGTGCTATCTCAGCTCACTGCAACGTCTGCCTCCCAGGTTCAAGCAATTCTCCTGACTCAGCCTCCTGGGTAGCTGGGATTACAGGCACACACCACAACGCCCAGCTAATTTTTGTATTATTAGTAGAGAAGGGGTTTCACCATGTTGGTCAGACTGGTCTTGAACTCCTGACCTCGTGATCCACCCACCTCAGCCTCCCAAAGTGCTGGGATTACAGGTGTGAGCCACTGCTCCTGGCCATAATCTCTGTTTTCTAAATCATGGTCCCAGATTCTCTTGAGTCCTACGTATGCTGCTGTTCCTGGCAGTCACTTTTTTATGTTTATGCGAATTTTGAACATTCACTCGTTTTTTGGAGTTAACATGAATAAATCTGTTTTTATGCTGCAATAAAAATGAATTAAGAAATTAGAAGTGATGTATAGGATAAAAATAAAGCTCTAAAACTTATAATTCGTATCTCAGCTCATGCAAATACTGTACATACGGCTATCACCATAGTCTTTCAGAGCCTTGGTTTTCTAATCTGTAGAATGGGGATAATGCTATGCATTTTTATAAATTTATCATCAGCAGTGATTATATTTTATATGTTAGGCTTGATGACTGGCAGGCAATAAGCTAATAACACATTGTATTCAGTGTTGTTCTAATATCAATAGACATTTCTTGAAGGAATAAATAAGCCAGAGTAAAGGGCATCTCTATATGCTGAAGCTATGTTCAAGCTCCAGAGCCAAATCACTAATTCTATCTCTTTTATTTGCTGTATTTGTCAATATGTTAAAAAGAGGTTTAAATGGCCTAGTTATCAAATTTGCTAATCACCAAAAACTAGTTGCAAGAGTTAGTTCTGGGTAGTAGTTAAGTTTTCAAAAATGTCTTAATACAGCTTAACAATGAAAAAAATAAAGTCGCTTGTTTGGAAGTATTTTAACGTGTAGAAAAGTTTTCAGGACTGATAAAAATGTTAAATATAACTACTCTTTAGCCCTGGCATTTAGTTACTAGAAAATTGTCTTACAGAAATAACAGTGCAATATTATACGCAAGATATATGCAATATTTTTATTCCGGTTGCATACATAATGCAAGGTTATATGTACATAAATGTTTACCAGCGTTATTAAAAAACTGGAGACAATCTAAATTTCCATCAATTGGAAAAATCTTAAACTTATTATGATGCATTTATATTATGTAATGGCAGGTGGCTGATGAAAAGGATGAAGGTGACCCCTTTGTAGAAAGAAAGTATAGTGCAGTATTTAAGAACATGTTTTCTGGAGCCAGATTAGCTGGGATAGAATCATAGTTGGAGATCATGTGCTAGTAATACTTAAGCCCTCTGTGCTTCTGTTTCCTCATCTATAAAATGTAAATAAGAGTAGCACCTACTTCTTAGGGTTGTTGTGACAATTATGTGAGTTAATATATGTAAAACTTTTAGCTCATTACCTAGAATATAGGAAGCACTGGATGACTAGTCTTACTTATTAATTGTGATAGTATAAAAATATTCACAATGTACAAGTTAAAAATAAAAGTATGAAACAACATGTAGATTTGGAATTTCTATTTCTTAAAAAAGGAGTGTTATCGCACATGCACATAGAAATAAGTAGAAATACAGATTTGATAAGAGGAGAGAGAAGGAATTAATTATCAATAAACAGTAAGTACAGATATAAAATTAGAAATAACAGGTATTTTTAACTCTTTCTGCATGCCAGCTTCCTCTGGAGTGCTTTGAAACTAAAATGACATTGATACCAATGGTAACGGCTTATTTACATTGTTTGAAGAAGATAAAGTTGAAAATATTTGGTGAAAACTAAGCAAAATGGTTAGTACAAAGAAAGAAGAAGTATCACTTGAGTGCTACAGTTATTTGTATGGAAACTAATACATACCAGCTGAGGTCATCATATTATTTTTTTTTTAAAAAAGTATTATTTTTTAATTTCTGAAAGCAGCATAGGACAGCCTGGAACTTGTGACAACATTACTCATTAAAATAATTTTATTTATTTTCAAAAAAATCATTCTGACAAGAAATCTAGTTTTCTAGTTAGTTTTTTTCTTTTACTTTCTGTTAAAAATATTATTTAATTTTTTTCTAATATTAAAATACACATGGAAAGCATACTAATTTTTACACAAAACAATGTTTTCCGTTTTATTTGATAATGCAGTAAACATGGTTAGCATGTTCTGGGTCTTTCTACTAATACGCTTTTTTGTGTAGGTAATCCTTAGACTTAATAGGAAAGGTGACTATGTTAAAATGCTGAAGAAAAACAGTTAGGTGATCATTGTAGGTTACTTAGGGTATAATTAGCATTAATGTCGTTTACACATCAGAGCCCTTTGGCAGCTACTTATGCCCGATCAAAATCTATTTTTTGTCTTTGACACTGGAGCAATAAAAAATCTGTGGAAAGTGTGGCCCACAGAGAGGAAACACATTTATCTTTAGTCAACACATGTTACTAGACTCAGTGGCGCTTGAGAAATAGCAGTGATAACCTCGACAATCAGCTATTTGTGTTCTTACTGTGATTCCTATTGTGCAACTGATGGTGTGCCTTTTGGCTTTTTGGTTAAGAGAACTATTCATTCTGCTGTATAAATTAGATAAGTCAAATAAGGTTATGACACAGGGGCAAATTGTGGCTCATGTTCTAACTCCATAGGAATTATCGAAATGGAAAAGGCATTTTTGTTGTGGAAAGTAAATTTGTGCTATAACCTCAAGGTAATGATGTGCACTAAATTATTATGCTGAAACACAGATTAAACAAGAGGGGGCCAAAGAAAGGATGTTCATGCTGTTGGGGGGGTGAAACACTAAAACTCACAGATAAAATTGTTAAATTTTTAAACACATATAAAAATAGTCATCATTGTTAATTATAATTATGTCATCTTTCTTATGAGATATGCTAAATTTATAAATAGCATAAATAATCTATATTAAGTCTACTATAATACTATAAGAAATTAACAACATAAAATGATAAATAATAGCAAATTTAAAAATCTAAAAATGGCCTAGGAAAAACATTGTAGTCTATCTTGTTTTGAAAAACCGACTATTTATAGGCCAATGGTTAAGTTACCTAGTATTCTGAGAGTTTCAAAGCTTTTAATTTATTGATTGATATAAAGTATTTCCCATACTCAATGCTGAAGAAAAACAGTACATAAAACTCTTTTCCAAAAAGGGAAATGATTGCATATTGTATCTGTACCACTTTTTAAAGCATCAATGGGCAGTGCTTTTCATGTAGCTTTCCATGAAAGCTATGCATGTTTCTTCACGCAAAAGTCATCTTTAAAATTTCTAATACACATGCTTACTAAAAGAAATTCCTATGAATTCTTCAATGTAAATACTTTCATTACGTATAGGTAAGGTAAACTTTCTTTTGATTTTCTGTTTATTTTCTTGAAAAGGAAAGGTAGGTAAAATGCAAGATATCTTACAAAAGAGGTAGGTAATATGCAAGGTATATTATAAAACATAGTTACTTTCATAAAGCTAAAAACTAACGGACACAACTGGCTGGGCACGGTGGCTCATGCTTGTAATCCCAGCACTTTGGAAGGCCGAGGTGGGTGGATCACCTAAGGTCAGGAGTTTGAGACCAGCCTGACCAACTTGGCAAAACCCCGTCTCTACTGAAAATAGAGAAATTAGCCGGGGGTGGTAATCCCAGCTACTCGGGAGGCTGAGGCACAAGAATAGCTCAGGAGACGGAGGTTACAGTGAGCTGAGATTGCACCACTACACTCCAGCCAGGGAGACACAGCGAGACTCTGTCTCAGAAAAAAACAAACAAACAAACAAAAAAACCTAATAAACACAACCAAGGATATTGGCTGATATTTTGTCCTGACTAGAAGACAGGATATATATATATATAACTTAGAAAAGCTTCATTAGTAGAATTTCTGAGGGGTCATTATATATATATTGACTTTTGGACTTGAAAACTTAGATAATTTTTATGCTTGTATTTTTTGTTTCTTAAGTTTCACACAACCCATTGCTGTTTCAGGTAGAGCAAAGGCAAACTCAACTTATAAGAATGCTATAATATAATAAAACTCATTTATCATATTCTTTCATTTAAAAAAAAATTCTTTTTATGTCAGCAAATGCTTAAAAGTTCTTACTATCAACTAAACAGTGGATTTGAGTCTGGGCATCACAGTAGATTTGGGTTTGGGTATGACCATCAAGGACTCTGCCTTGGCGCAATTTGTTGTCTAGATCCACAGTCACCAAGCCTAATAAAGGGCATGCAACCTACACTTATGCATACATTTGTTCATATGTTCAATCACGTATTATAATCCTTTTTACATTTCAAAAGTAAAAAATAGTAATCATTATTAACTTACTTGTTGTTCCCTATGTGTTAAGTTCTGTGCTAAGCATTTCACACATATCAAATTTTTTAATGTTGTAACTATATGAAGTGGGTAGAATTTTTGTTCTAATTATATATGAAAAGATTGAGGCTCAGAAAATTTAAAGGGTTTGCTCATGATTATACAGCTAATGACTAGTAGGAAAACATTATACATCATTTATTAAGAAATTCTAAAGAATGAACAGTACAATTAAATTTTTCAAGTCCAGTCGTAAAAAACCTAGACCCTGGTTTCTAGATCTGTTCCATGAAGGAAAATGTACATGGTCAAATTGTACATGGTCAAATAATTTCTGTACTATACACATGTCCTCTTCTTACGAAGTTTGTGTTAGTTTTCATAAGGCTATGAGAATACTGCACCAAAAATCCCTGCTTGACTTTATTCAAATCTACCAGAAACCCATGTTTTTTTTAACTTCAAGAATACATTATTTCCATGACACTTGTAAGCATAGAAAATACTTAGGTAAACATTGACCTATGGGTCAAGTTAAGATTGTAAATTTTCACTGTGGAGAATGAGAGCAGAACAAAGAAAATCAGCTGTATTCTCAAGTGTAAGTCTAAAAATTCGGAATCAATAAATTTACTGTGTAAACAATAAATATTTATCCCGATCCTCCCAGTTTAACATGTCTTTGGAAATTTTGAGACATTAAAGCAAAACAAAACAAAAAAAATGGATTATCACTGATTGCTGTTGTCCATTTTACTGTGCTCTGTCACATAACTTTACAATGTCCTCCAATACCAAGGGTGTTGTCTGCTAAAGGTGAAATTTTAATTACTTGCAGTAATAGGGGAAAGTGTGCAGCTAGCTAATTAACAATCTATCACTACTACCAAAAATAAAATTAAATTACTTGGACCTCTAGTTGAGGTGAGATCTGTCATCTTTACATAAAATGAACTGAAACTTTCTGTATTACTTTACTTTCATGATTTTACCCAAGATTATTGATCTGGTTGATGATGCTCAGCAAGTTTTATATGGCTCTCTGTTACTTTAACATTGTACTACGTCATAAGCAAGTATCAAGTATAGGATGACACCAAAGAGTCTTGGGAAATAATGGCAAGAGAAAGTAAACTTATTATACTCATTTTGAAAGGTAAAATTTAATCATTTATCAGGTCCAAAATGACAATGCCTCACTAAGAAATCCATCTTATGAAACTCATCATCCCAGGATTGCACTAGGATTAGCATCATCCTTTATTCCTTGGAAACCAAGCTTACCAAATTTATTTCCCATCACTTCTTCTCTGAAAAGGTCTAATAGCAGCACTTTTTTTCCTACATTTTTGTAGATCTCATGTGTTTCTACTTTTTCCATATTCTTTCTCTCTCTGTCTCTTAGGCTAAAATGTATGGTTTTCCAGCTTCCTGCTCCTGTGCAGTCATTTGCCTCTCTTAATGTACACTAAAACAAATGGGAATCAAAATTTAAGAAATGATTCGGCAGTGCCTTAAACATCCTTGCTTTAAAATTTAAGAAAGGACTTTAATGAGGTTCCTACCGTCATGCAAGATAGGTGAATCTGTAATTTCATGACATATTCAAGAATTATTTTCCATTTCAGTGGACTAAAAGTATTGTTTCTCATTCCTTGAAACCAAGGGACTATTTGCTGGCTTCTTAAAAAATGTTTTATGAGGAAATTTAGCTCAACGAACTGAAGGAAAATGTGGAACTAAGTCATGCTGACAGACAAAATGGAATAAAGAAAAGTCCTTCTTTGCAGTCCATTAGGAAGTCATCTCTCTTTTCTTTGTACTCATTACCTGTATTTTCTCTCACTACATTCACAAAAACCTAAGTAATAAATGTATAAGAAGCTCTTAGTAAATTATTGATTTTTGAAAGGTGAAAGAAATACAGAAGAAAAACTAGTGAAGTTTTGTACTAGTTTTCAGAGTGGGGGATATTGTATTCACCAGCAAATTAACTAGATTTATTAATCCTTCAATATTATTGTGAACTTTGTCTACAATTTTATGAAAATTGTATTGTATGTCTTTCTAGAGATAAACTACTAATAGACAGAAATACGTATATATAAAAACTTTGTTTCCCACATTGACATCTAGCATTGCCCTTTCTCTATACCAAGGGAAATTTTTAACATCTAATGTAATTCATCAATTATATCAGGACATTATCAAAATTTCCTGTACTAAGTTGTGAAAAAAAAACCTCCAGATAGTGATTATACATTCCATTAATGTCCAATATATTCAAACAACATAATATTTTAAATTACAAATGCATGAAACTTAGAGTTTGGAGGAACAGATAAAACATCAACACAAAATAGAAGTATTTTAATGTATAGGTCATTCATTAGATGAAGAAGTTCAGAGTATTTTAGATTTTACTTTATTAAACCTACAATAGATCTGAAACTAAAGAAAGGGATTTTCATGAATTATACTGAGTAAAATACAAAAGCCTATGATCTATATTGCAAAGTAGTCTTACCCCTCTAGATGTGGTATTTCATATTTATGGACAACACCAACCTGAGTTCAATTGCTTTGAATTTCTCAACCCATGTATTTATTTTTCCAAGCTATGTGTAGCTGAGATTTCCGTTATATGCTACATGATAATTTGGATAGAAGACACATTGTGTTCTTTCACAAAACAACCATATTTAATTTCTTACAATATTCAATGATACATTTCTACTATTATTCTATCATTGTATTCTACAATTGTTGTTCGACTTCTCTCTTCTCTCTGAACTCTTAAAATGTCAAAACAAGATTCTGTATATCTACAAAATATTTCTGGACCTGAAATTGATGCCTTAAATTTTTAGCATTAAAAGCAATTAAAATCAGATAAAATACTTGAGGACTTAAAGCCAACATATATTTTGCTCTAAGACAATTTTTTTTTTGTTTCATAGGGAGAAGTGTCTAAGAGATTCCTGTTTTACTGGCTTAACAGCATTTTTCTCCACTTCTCTTGCCAACAAAGATGAACAATAAAATAATTGTTTGTGTTGTCTTTAAGATTAAAAGATCTTATAGGAAAATATCCTCTTAATATGTTATTTTTGGCATTAAGAAAATATTATTTGCATACATGATTTAGAAAGGCCTATGGACTAGCATCTTGATTGCAGTGGGGACATGGCTTTGGTATTAAAGGCAGTTTGATGTTCTATTTTCTTTATAAAGTACCCTACCATACCTCAATGCTGTACTTTGTTTTGGTAAGTGGTATTTTAAATTTTATAAGCCAGAATAGAATACCATATACTAACCCTACTCAAATTATTTCTGTGAACTTAGAAAAATAAGGGGATCTTTCTGGTCTTTGAGTTTCTTCACTTGTAAAGTGGGTGGTTTTAATGTAATAATTAATGATTTCCTTCAGTTCTTATATGTGAGAATTCTGTGGAACTATCCTGAATCTGGGTTTATTTATAAGATTCTTAAGGTGGCTGGTGAACTGAGAAATAGTATGTTAAGATATAGTAAGGCTTTGACATATATGTTCTTCCAAAAACTCCAAATAAAAGCAGTGCGTAATGCATTTCCTTCTTCTGCCAGCTGACATTATTTTTTTTTTCTTTTAGGCATAACTACTTTATTATTGTTTGTAAAAACGAGGAGGGTTAAAGAAAATAAAGATAGAGGAGATACAGAAGATGAAATAAGAAGAGAGTTATAATTTTATTAAAGTCTTCTAGCTCTAGATTCCATAATCTAGAATCTAAAGCAAATAATTCCAAGAAAAGAATGAATATATGTGTGGATATTTTTCCTTTAAACTATGCAAACAAATCTAATTATTGTTAAATATGACAATTGATAAATGAAGGAAATGACTTATGTTGTCTTAATGAGCACGGGTGAGTGAAAAATGCCCAGAGGAGGTGGCTGGGAACTTCAAACCAACTAACATTGCTGGTTGGACTGGGGATATTTAATTTAAAGGGAGAGAAGTTCTGGGGAGAGGCATGAGAGTCATTCTCAAATCTGTGAAGGCATTTTATATCCTAAAGGGAGAAGGCTTTCTTCACTTGGCCACAGAAGTCAGGAAAATATCCCCTGGATGAAAGTCAAAGATTACGAACTTTAGGTAGAAATTTATTATAATCAGACTTCCAGGAGGTGGGTATGAAAACTTCAGAGAGGTTGAATTCTCCATTGCTGGAAATGTCTTTTTCAAGGTCAAAGAACAGGTTGAGGTGTTTAGAGGGTCCTAATGCATCAGATAAAAATGTGCTTGGCAAGAAGGAAGGTTAAGAAACAGTGGAACAGAAACCTTCAATATGAGTACTCAATTTCTGATATATATATATATAAAATATATATATATATAATTTTCTTTGGATTTTTAAGGATACTTTTATTATTAAATTTTGTGGTATTTTGCTCTCTTTCTTTTTAAATTTTAATAGTTTTGGAGGAACAGATGATTTTTGGTTATGTGGATAAGTTCTTTAGTGGTAATAACTGAGATTTTGGAGCACCCATCACCCAAGCAGTGTACACTGCACCCGATGTGTAGTCTTTTAGCCTTCACTCCCCTGCCCACTTCCCCCACCCAAAGTCTATTATATAACTCTTATGCTTTTGCATCCTTGTACCTTAGCTCCTACTTATAAGTGGGAACATATAAGATTTGGTTTTCCATTCCTAAGTTACTTAATTTAGGATAAAGGTCTTCAAATCCATCAAGGTTGCTGCAAATATCATTGTTTCACTCCTTTTTATGGCTGAGTAGTATTCCATGATATGTGGATATATATAAAATTTTCTTTATCCACCTGTTGGTTGATGAGCATTTAGCTGGTTCCATATTTTTGCAATTGCAAATTGCACTGTTATAAATACACATGTGTAAATGTCTTTTTCATATAATGACTTATTTTCCTCTGGGTAGATACCCAGTAGCGGGATTGCTGGGAGAAATGGTAGTTCTACTTTTAGTTCTTTAAGAAATCTACATACTGTTTTCCATAGTGGTTGTTCTAGTTTACACTCCCACTAGCAGTGTAAGAGTGTTCCATTTTTTACCACATCCATGTCAACATCTATTGTTTTTTGATTTTTTTTATTATGGCCATTCTTGCAGGAGTAAGGTGGTACCTCACTGTGTTTTTAATTTGCATTTCCCTGATAATTAGTGATGTTGAGCATTTTTTCATATATTTGTTGGCCATTCATAGATCTTCTTTTGAGAATTGCCTATTCATGTGCTTTGCCCACTTTTTGGTGGGCATTCTTTTTTTTTTCTCTTTTGTTTGAGTTCCTTGTAGATTCTCAATATTAGTCCTCTGCTGGATGCATAGTTTGCAAATATTTTCTCTCATTCTGTGAGTTGTCTGTTGACTCTGCTGATTATTTCTTTTGCTGTGTGGAAGCTGTTTAGTTTAATTAGGTCCCATTTATTTATTTTCGTTTTTGTCACGTTTGCTTTTGGTTTCTTTGTCATGAACTATTTTCCTAAGCCAACATCTAGGAGAGTTTTACCCATGTTATCTTCTAGAATTTTTATGGTTTCAGGTCTTAGATTTAAGTCCTTGGTCTGTCTCAAGTTGATTTTTGTATAAAGTGAGAGATGATGATCCAGTTTCATTATTCTACATTTGTCTTGCCACCAGTTTTCCCAGCACCATTTGTTGGATAGGGTGTTCTTTCCCTACTTTTTGTTTTTATTTGCTTTGTCAAAGATTAGTTGGCTGTATTCAGCTTTATTTCTGGATTTTCTATTCTGTTCCATTGGTATACATGCCAATTTTTATACCAGTACTATGCTGTTTTGGTAACTGTGGCCTTGTCATATAGTTTGAATTCAGATAATGTGATGCCTCCAGATTTGTTCTTTTTGGTGGTCTTGCTTTGGCTATATGGGGTCTTTTTTGGTTCCATACAAATTTTAGGATTATTTTTTCCAGTTCTGTGGAGAACAATGATGGTACTTTGATGGAAATTGCATTGACTTTGTCGATTGCTTTTGGCAGTATGGTCATTTTCTCTATATTTGATTTTACCCATCCATGAGCATGGAATGTATTTCCATTTGTAAACTGAAAATTAACTCCAAAAGGAACGACCAAAACTGTACAAATACATGGAAAGTAAATAATCTGCTCTTGAATAATCTTTGGGTCAACAATGAAATCAAGATGGAAATTTAAAACCTCTCTGAGTTACATAATAGTGACACAACTTATCAAAACCTCTGGGATACAGCAAAAGTGGTGTCAAGAGGAAAGTCCATAGCATTAAATACCTATATCAAAAAATCTGAAAGAGCTCAAATAGAAAATAGAAGGTCAAACCACAACAAACTAGAGAAATAAGAACAAACCTAACCCAAACTCAGCAGAAGAAAAGAAATAACAAAGATCAGAGCAGAACTAAATGAAATTGAAACACAAAAATACTACAAACGATAAGTGAAACAAAAAGCTGGTTATTTAAAAAGATAAAATTGATGGACCATTAGCAAGATTAACCAAGAGAAACAGAGAGAACATCCAAATAAGCTCAGTTATAAATGAAATGGTAGATATTACAATTGATACCACAGAAATACAGAAGATTGTTCAAGGCTTCTTTGAACACCTTTATGCACACAAACTAGAAAATCTAGAAGAGATGGATAAATTCCTGGAAATATATAATGTTCCTATACTAAATCAGGAAGACATAGAAACTCTAAACACAGCAATAACAAGTAGCAAAATTGAAACAGTAATTTAAAAACTGCCAACAACAACAAAAAAGTCCATGACCAGATGGATTCACAGCTGAATTCTATCAGACATTCAAAGAAGAATTGGTACCAATCTTACACAAACTATTCCAAAAGGTAGAGAAAAAGAAGATCCTCCAAAAATCATTCCATAAAGTTAGTATTACCCTAATTCCAAAAGCAGGAAAGGACATAATAAAAAAAGAAAACTACTGACCAATATCCCTGATAAACATAGATACAAAAATCCTCAACAATATACTAGCTAATCAAATCCAACAGTGTATCAAAAAGATAATGCACCATGATCAAATGGGTCACATACCAGGAATGCAGTGAAGTCCGTAAACAGGATACATCACATGAACAGAATTAAAAACAAAACTTATATGATCATCTCAATAGATGCAGAAAAAGCATTTGACAAAATCCAGTAGGCTTTTAAGATTAAAACCATCAGCAAAATTGGTATAGAAAGGATATGCCTCAAGGTAATAAAAGCCATCTATGGCAAACCCACAGCCAACATCATACTAACCAGTGAAAAGTTGAAAGTATTTCCCCTGAGAACTGGAACAATACAAGGATACCCACTTTAATCACTTCTATTCAACATAGTAATGAAAGTCCTAGCCAGAGCAGTCGGACAAGAGAAAGAAATAAAGGGCATCCAAGTCAGTAAAGAGGAAGTCAAACCGTTGCTGCTTGCCAATGATATGATTGTATAGCTAAAACCCTAAAGATTCATCCAAAAAGCCCCTAGATCTGATAAACGAATTCAGTAAAGTTTCAGGATACAAAATCAATGTTCACAAATCTGTAGCACCGTTATATACAAACAGCAATCAAGCTGAGAAACAAATCAAGAACTCAATCTCTTTTACAACAGCTGCAGACAAACAAACAAACCAACCAACTTAACAATAAATCTAACCAAGGAAGTGAAAGATCTCTACAAGGAAAACTGTGAAACACTGTATTACCTTAATTAGAAAAGACCATCAGGAGTTCATAGAAACCCACAATTCAAATATTCAAAGTATAGACATTTTAAAATTTGTGTCCACTTTTAAGACCTCCTTCATGAATATTTTTGAGGAGTAATTGAAGAAATAAATCTTTTTTTCAGAAATCTAAAGCTTCAAAAGTAGGTGTGAATCAAATCAAACAAATTTATCAATTGCTAAAACTTTCAGCTTTTGCAGTTTGAATCAAACTCAAGGAAAGCATTTCCTACACATATTTAAGGCTGTTGAAATGGCTACTTTCCCCTCTCTTTTTCATTTCCTAATTCACCTACCTTTACTCCCTTTTTGTAATTATATATGAGCAAACATCGGATGTATATGGAACTCAATAAACAAAGTTATTTTGTAGAGAAACTGTAGAGAAAAACGTTTAGCTCTTCATAATGCTTTAACAAAGTCCACACGAGAATTAGGTGAGAGTTATTGAAGATATTACTCGGTGACACAGTAAAAAATAGCTGTTACCGTCCAGATGATCCTGAGGTGGTAGGTCATCGATTTAATGATTTCTAAAAGTAAACTGAATGCAATAGTAGGACTGAATAGGTGGTGGCACTATAAGCCAATTTGAAAATAATCATCTGTGAAACAATGACATAAAGTTATGAAAAAGTTTAAAATTATTGGATTTATAAACGCAGAGCAAGAATACAAAGACTTACAGGGGAAAGTTAAATTAATAGTTTTGCTTTAGTGGTTGACTTTCTCATGAAGTATTAAACTTTTTTGTATATTTTATTTTAGTTTTCAGTATTAACAGAAAAAAAGGCAATTTTTGAGGTTGTTTACCTTTTCAACTTCATGTAAAAAAAAATGAAGGACGAATGAAGGGGTAGGGAATAATCCCTTTAGGCAAATCTTGAGCTCACCTTGTTGTGTTATTAATGCATTAACCTCAAAGGAATCGATAGTCCTTTGAGGTTAAAACATCAGCAAGTCCAATCCCTTTTTTTGTTTTTATTTGAAGCAGCTGTAGAAACAATAGTTATATAAACTATGGCTTTGGAAATTCTTGTATTTGCATAACAATTTAAAGTTTATAAAATACTTTCATATGCATCATTTAATTTTTATTTTTACTTTTCAAGCTCTGTAAGAAAAAGGCAGGAGAGGCATATTATCAGATTTTATAGAACAAAAAGCTGATAGATTGGGAATAACTTACTCAAATTCATGAAACAAGTATGTGAACCCAGTTTTCATGGATCAAGCCTACTACATCTCATGGCTTCCTTCAATAGTCCATTGATTATAGGCAGTTTTGAAATACAATCTATAGCCTCAGAATAGAAACACTTCTTTAAAAATTCATTTCCCATATATGCTTTCAAAGTTATCTATGCAAACATTTTGTAAAAAGAGATTAAATCCTTGCATACCTTCCATAGAAAGATAAGTAGATGATGTTAGATGTCTTGCTAAAAATATATTTTCTTCCTATACTTGAAAATAACTTTAATTTTCTATAGGTGTTTGTATAGGTTATTTTCACTTTTATTCTTGTATCCTGTTAAAAGTCCAGAAATGTGTGTTACATTTTAATGATGGGGACTAGGTAGAATATCAGGAAGGTAAACTATTTTCATTAATTGTTCCCAGTTCAGCTCAAGCTGCCTTTTCCTTGGCTTAACTGATATATTAACTCCTAGTTATATAAAATAACTAAGCCAGAAATAATTAAGACTCAGATAGTAATATGCATAATATGCATATTTTAATTATTGAAATTCAATCTTAATCTAAAATATTGCTGCCATTCTTTAATATCTTAGAAGTAGAAAAGCATGAGCTGTCTTATTCAGTCTAATTCCTAGTGTGTGAAGTTTCATAAATGTTGGTAAACTGACCTTGTGTAATGGATATTAATAGGTTAATAAATCTATCTTCCTTGTTCCAAACGGAACAACATCTAAAAATGTCCCATATTTGATCTCATTAATTGATATCAGGTCTGAAAATTGTATATATTCAGTAATATTTATATCATGGGTTGAGTAAAATTATAAAACATCTAAATTCAATATTTGTATTATGCCAGAAAAATTTCAGTACCTTCAATATAAATTCATGTTTTATGATTACAATTATCTTATAATATTTTTCTATACAGCACATAGCTACAATAAACGTTTCTTGCAGTTATCAAAACTTGAGTCAAACAGAGTTTGTCAAAAGTATCGAAATGATGTGCACTGAGGATTTATGTGACAAAGAAGAAAACAAACCCCACACATTTGTAATTTACAGACATTCTACATGGAAAGTTTCAGCTGTAGAAGATAGAAGGCCAAGTTGATGTATGAGTCAACAATCACCTCCATGTGTTATCCTGCGGCCCAGCAGCACTGGTCTCTACAGAGATCTCTCTACAGTGTTTCTCAAATTCTATTATTTGTCTTTAAAACCTGTCACTGTGCAAGGTAGAGAATATAACTTTATGTAAATTACACTTATGAAACTTCAGTGAAATTAAGAATGCTGGATGTATAGAAGGTAATTTGTCTCTCAGTTTGTATGTATGAGAGTCCATGTATGTGTGAATATGTATAAATTTCTCAAAATAAAGACAGACAAATGTCAGCAAAACTAATAGTAATTTAATACCTGCTCACTGAAAAGCATTTCTCTTCACCTGAATTAAATAGGATTTCATAGTTTATTGAAACATAATTGTTTAAAATTAGATATTTATTGAAAAATCCACGGTAATATTGTATACACACATATTTTTATATTAATATATACACTCGTATATATGTCAGTGTATAACTTCTCAATGAAGTATTAATCATATTTAACTAAACATTATAATGAATATTAAATTATCGCATAAAATTACTGAAAGTAGAAAGAAGTTTGACAAATCATTTAGAAATGTAAATATCTACATTACTATGATATACATATCATTAAATTTTGGATAAAATAAATTGCTAACATTTTAATAATGTGGCTGCTCATTATCTTATAATTTTTCTGAATATTTATACAAAATTATATTTAAATAATATACTCTTACCATCAGTGAACTTACTAGTCTCTTAAGGCTAATTGTACACTGTGTGTGTTTGTGTGTCTGTATATATATATACACACACACATACATTTGTGTATATATGTGTATATATATACACATACATGTATTTGTAAGCTTATATCATTGCATACAACTCATAAAACCAAAATTCAAAATGTTCCTTTCTAGTTATTTATTGGCAATAAAATCTTACTCAAAGTAAGCAAGCTCAAGCATGGAATATTTGGGTAAATAAACAATGCATAGAAAATTAATACCAAAAAACCTTATTTATGGTGTGGCTTCAAATATACACTTTGTTTAATAGATGGCAAGTGGACTACATTGCCATTAGCATAACCAATCAGCCCAGAAATAATTATCAAACCCCTACTCTGTACCAGACAATATTTTGCCAAATTAGTTCAAAGAGTGAATAAAACAGACAAATATTTCTGCTAAGATAGAGTTTATATTCTAGTAGAAAGAGGTAAACAAATATATTCTTTCAAATGGTGATGGTGTTTGCTCCTGGTGTTTGTGCGCTTGTCGATGGAGGGAGCTTTGGAATTTTATGTAGGGTGACCACAAAAGCCATAGAGAAAATGTCACTGAGCAGAGACCTGAAGAAGGTGATGGAGCAAGTCAAACAAATATATGAGGAAAGAACATTCCACACAAAGGAAAGAGGTCGAGCTAAGCTTTGAAGTTGAGGCTCGCCTGGCAAACTCAATAAGTAAGGAAGAAGACAGACTTGAGCAAAGAGGGGTAGGAGTTGATCGACAGAAGTTAGATCACACAGAGCCTCCTAGTACATTAGAAGGCCTTGGCATTTATTCTGAGTAACGTTGAAAGGGTTGAGCATAGTAGTGACTTGATCTAATTTATTTTTTTTAATAGGTCCGAGTACAGCTGTTGAAACACAATAGAATTCTGAACACATCTTGGTTTTGAATTTGAACACATGTGTTTTAGCTTAATGCAGACACTGAATTTTTAACCCACTTACTGCTGCCAAAGCTACATCCTGTGCGATATGAAATATGCAGTGGAAATGTGATGTGTTATGCTTATTTCATTGCTATGTGTGCAAGAAACTATTCTACAAGTTTCATTTGGTTTGTATACTATTATTTCTCAAAAATATTTATACAATAACAACTAAATTGTCAAAGTGAGTTAAGTAAATTTGTTGTAATTAAAAATTTCTTAGGTTGCAATTTTGTTATTTGCATATGTCTTTTGTACTAAACGTTGATACAAGTTAATAAAAATGGTGAAAATACAGATACTAGTCCTATTCAATGTAAATACATAATATTTACTAAGATGCTTGTACACATCAAAATGTAAGTTATTCCATGTGTTATTTTAAAAATATATATGAATATCATATATTTTCTGAAGAACTTAAGGTTACACAAAAAAAGGAAAAAAAGCAATTCAGAATACCTTTTTATATTGCCATATTTCTTTGTTGAATTGTCCTTAGATATTCTAAAATCTGTACATTGTACCAAAAGCAGGCCCCACGAGAGTGTTTGTGAGCTTTGATTAGGAGCCAGTATACGGTCGCTTTTATCTAATGCATTCCTATACAGAAAACCTAAAATGAACACACACTGTTATCTTCTCTGAAAACAACATACCATAATAACCAGAGGTCATCTTCCAGACAAGTCTATCAGCAGGAACATTGGGGTCCAATGAGAATCCGACAGAGAAGCAGTCATGGCATGCAAGCAGCAAGCTGAGAAGTTCTTCAGTTAAGTGTACTATAGTAGATTTGACCTTGCCTCTGGGTACAAAAAAAAATCACACTTTGCATGAGCTATTTTATGTTAACCACAGACTCAGTGATTCTCTCTGTTTGGTTTTTGGATCTTAATGCTTTTCTGCAGCATATTTCCTTTAAAAGGCATGATTATACAGTAGTAGGAATCATTTGGAATATACACCCGAGTTGCAGTTTTCTTTCCACAGTGATAGCTTCCCTTAACTTTCAAATTTCATGTGAATTTAGTTTTCCTCTTGCTCTATTGCTATGCTATTGTCAAGAAATGAGGAATTTTTCAACAATTATATTTTATTATAGCATAGAGTAGAAACACAGCACAGTAGCATAAGAGCACTGGAGTGGAAATCAAAATAAGTAATTAGTTAGTTTGGCTTTGTGAATTATTACTCACATGATCTTGGGAACTCTGTGACCTAAAATATCTTAGTTTATAAAAAGTAGGCAATAATATATTTTTGCTTATCTCAGAGATATATGGTAAATTATTTTAATGGTAAAATTTAATATGTAAGGTATTTTAAATACATTTATTTTGTTTTTTTGGTTTTCACTATACACACACTCACACACACACATATATACATTATGTGTATAAAGATAATTCCTTAATTGGATAATAAATTGTGACATTTTTCAAACATAAAATGTATTCACTTATTTCAGATATTATCCAGTGCAACCTTGATGAACGTCTTCCACAACATCGGGCTTTCAATTCCTGGCTTTGACCACAGCATTAAACATCTAATGTTATTACTACTCAACTTATTACTACATGTTTAAAAATAATTTTTGAATTAATTAATAAATGCATAATGAATTAAGGAATTAGTGTTTCATTTCTGTGGTATTTTCATATATACCTACATATGCGCAAAATTTTGTATAAACACTATTGAAACGTGTATTGGTAAAGTAATTTTAAAATATCTATTTCCACATAAAACTTTGTTTTAAGTCTACTACATGGAATCTTTGCCTATATCCTCATTGTGTAGTTTTTTTAGACTAGGATCTCAAGTTTGATTCTACATATTTTCTGAAACTTCTTAAGCACATTTACTTGTATTGAACACATCATCTGATTGCCCAATTTCCTGTCCCAAAAACATTTAGTCACCTCATAATTCTGTGCTTTCCAAAGTTTTCATGTATCTATGCTAATGCAAAAGAATTGTAGTCTCTAACAAAACTTAAATATTTTTTTCTAAAACATTGATATAATTTCTGAGATGAACAGGATTTATAGAATGAGGATTCGGCTGCACATAGAAAATTGAATGATTCCTTAAAATGATGAATAATTTTATTTTCTGTCTTTATGGTTAGTTTATGTAACAGTTAATATTCATGAACAGACATGTCAATTGATGACTAATAGAAATTTATTAATGGAGACACAACAAGGTGGATAAATATCAACAAGAAGTATTGTGAAATTGTACTAATACCCTATTCCGTAGAATTTATGTGAATGTGTGTTAAAAGAGTATGGATAATATTTTTCAAAGGTGATATTTTTGTTTGACTCAAAAAATAACCTACCAAGTACAAAAAAAAAGGGTCAAATGTAGCCAAGGAACATCTGTCCCTACTAGATGCATAATTTCATTTTATAAATTAATAAATGTAATAGAATGTTTAAATATAATAATACAATTATCTTATACCTTACAATATTTTTGCAGTATGTCCAAGTTCTTCCTTCTTAGGTGAGTAAGTTTCTCACTAGTTTTAATTTATTACCCATAGTAACCACTAGTAAAGACTTGAGAAAATATGATTCAATATCTAATTGAGACCAGTGCATTTTCAGCAAAATATGTGTCATTTGTATATTTAAATAGGCCTTAACCTGGCCATTCAGAAACTTTTAAATACAGTATTATCTGTGGTGTGTGTGTATGTGTGTGTGTGTGTGTGAGAGAGAGAGATTTCTCTAGAAACATCTGCTTGTTCCCAAGAGTGTAATTGTGACACATGCCACATGTGAACTTCAGTGATTGTGTCCCAACAGTATTGAAAATTAAGAGAACTAAAAGACGTGCATATGTTAGCTGAAAGAGAGGCCAAGAGGTTTGAGGAGTAATAAATAATTTGTCTAATCCTATTCAGTTATGAGGACAGCTGGTTCAGATTCTAAGCTCATCTCTGAATTAGTTTTAGCACGCTTAGGTAAATTAGCATGGGAAACAGCAGAAATAGTTGCCAAAGTTTCTTTTATATTAAATTTGTTACCCTATTATTTGCTTTTCTCTGTGGATGCTGTTGATAGTGCTACTTGTGAAAATTTTTCTTTATTTCTTGTCTTTTACCGTTGTCCTAATTCTCTAGTTGTATATTTCTTCTAATTTTGACTACTTATTTTTACTTCTATTCTAAATTTCTATTTGCCATCCACTATTCATTAGTTTGTCAAGTTCTGAAAAGCACAGAGGATTCAGTTTATCTTATTCATTACCCATTATATTACTTCACGTTGCAGGCTCTCAATAAGTAAGCAGTATTGTGGGTATAAGAGTTAGATGATTTCTAAAGTTATATACAAATGTTTAAATTACTTTATATATTACTCAAATTTTCAGTTAATACTAAAAGTTTTAAGCAAAAAATATTTTAGGGAAATTCAAGTTTGTGTGATGGAGATTGAAAGCAAAGAGCACGTGGAGTAAAAATGCTTATAAATATAAGAAATGTATAATGAATTTTACTATTTTAAGTAATACAATAACAATTTATTTTATAATTCTATCAATTTGGGTGCTGAATTTGGGTAAAAAACAGAACCTAAGTTTTTTTTTTTTAAATGAATAACTGAGTTACTTGTACATTAAACATACATATGTACATAATACAATAAAATATCTGTTTTGAAAATATGAACATTTCAGTTACTCTGTGTGTGTGTGTGTGTGTGTGTGTGTGTGTGTGTGTGTGTACTGTTCAGGTAATGAAGGCCCTGAAGATCCACACATGTCCACATGTCCAGACCTGCATTAACTTTGTTTTCTCATTAACTTTGTTTTCTCAATATCTGAAGGGCATGAGCAGTAATTCAAATTCAAAGCTAACAACAAATGAAACACTCTTGGACTTGGAAATGAGCTATAGACTGCCTGAGTATTATTGTGTATTAGTGGCATGAAATTTGAATAGCTAATTTAGAGAGACACACACCACAGCTTCTAACATCTTTTAAATTCTAGTTACCCATAAAAATACAAAAGCCTAGATATTACTATGATAGAAAGTTATGATTACTTTCAATTATATTGAAACTCTTTTTATCATATTGTACACTCAGCACATAAATATAAGAGAAATGAATGCATATATAAAATGTAGGTGTATATGGAGGTGTGTAGATACTATATAAGTAAAACAGTTAAAGCATTATAATAAGTCAATATAGCATTACTAAACTTAAAATATCTATTCTTAATATTTAGGAACCCCAGTATTACACAATAATATGAATAACTGGATTTCACTGAAATTGTATTATCCACTGGATACTCTTCTAAGATCTATGCAAACATGTTAATGCTCTTGACTACTTTTGTGGTCCCTGTTTTATATTTAAGAATTCCGAGGATTATGGTTTTAGTAACTTTGCCCAAGTAGTTAGTAGATAGAGGTTGGACAGTCTTTTATAAAGTCTGAATTTTTTACCAAAAATTCAATGGAATAAATAGCCATAATTAAGTCATTGGTAATATAACAAACAATGCAATGTGTTTGAGACTAGCCTGGCCAACATGATGAAACCTGTCTCTACTAAAAATACAAAAATTAGCCCAGTGTGGTGGCGCACACCTGTAATCCCAGCTATTATGGAGGCAGAGGCAGGAGAATTGCTTGAACCCAGGAGGCAGAGGTTACAGTGAGCTGAGATCACGCCACTGCACTCCAGCCTGGTGACAGAGCGAGATTCCATCTCAAAAAAAAAATATATATATATTTTATATATTTTTTCTAGAGATTTATACAGAAATATGAACCCATCATAAAAATAAGCAAGGCTGAAAAATTATTTGTTAACTAAAACTGTTTTTCCAAACTTTAACATAAAAATATTCATGTCCAGCCTTCTTAAGAATTTTATTCTTAATATAACTGTTGACCTCTACTGCTAGAATATGTATGTTCCAATAGTATTACTGCAGCTATGTTAACAAAAATGTTTGGTAGAAAAACAAGGTGCTTTCTATATGATTTAGCTCCAAGAGTTTCTAATATGGTATAAAGAGTAACAACTTCCTTTTTATAAACTATCTGTGTTGATAATTCTCTAAAATCATGTTTATCTGCAACATTTATCAGGAAAATTAATTTTCTTTCATTTATTAGGGTACACTTTTTCAATGTAGTTATTGAAAACAATCTAAGTATTATCAATATTAACCTCAAAATAAAATGCCATTGTTAATATTCACTGCAACATGGAATTACTGTATATAGAAAAATGGTCTTCATGTGAGTATATGTCAAAATTCAGGACACAATTATTTGATATTTCTAGATTTCATTTATTAATTTTATTGTATTAGAAATGTTAGAAATGTTGCTTATCTTGATAAGATTATAAAGATGATTTGGTAGTCACTTTGGGCTATTGTGTTAAGTGAATGGAAGTCAGGTAAAAAGTGTGTTTGTGTGTGCATGTGTTTGCTTATTTTTGATGAGCAAAGATAACACTTTACGTACACCATCTGGATGCTTTTAATTACATTTAATTAAAAATAACCTTCAACTAACTTGTTTTTCTTAGAAAACACACAGACATAAACCACATACATTTTCTTTTAACTTATTTTGTAATAATTCAAAATCATTTTTTATGGTACATAATTTTTTGTAAATTTCCCATTAAATTAAATTACCCAGCTTTCCTGAATTTGGAGTTTTTTGTATAATTTTTTCTGAAATACCTGGTAGCATTGGCTGTCATTTTGCATTTTGAGTTAGTTGTGTGTGAAAACTCGAAACTTCTTTCCCCTCACAGATCCTTTCCAGCTATTTGGTTGTTAGTAATTTGAATAGATAATTTATAGGGTCCATTTTTGACATAAGATTCATGTGAAATATTCTGGTAATGCCAATTTTTAGAATATTTTATTCAAGGATGAATGTTTTCTAAACAATGATGCAACTTCAATTAAAATGGCTGAATGTTAAGTTACCATAGTTGTACAACTTTAAATACACTGCAAAGCAAATTTTTATTACCTTAACTATATTCAGCTGGATTTAACCTCCCTCTTAGTCCATACAGATATAACCTTTCTTCCAACATTACCATAAAACCTCCTTTAATTTCTCAAATGTAGGAAGATTGATACACATTTCTGGAATTTCAGCTTCTTTTGAGTACTGACTCTGTACAATCTCTCTTAGAAGCCATTCTGGATGATGCTATTACTTATGGTATGCTGCAGAAATAATTTCAAGAGATTTTTACTTAAAATATGGTCTACAGTCAAAATGGTTTTAAGTACTACCTCTGTCTTCAGTTCTATGTATTTTTTTCTAAAATTTATGTACCTTAAATCTACAATAGAAGTGATAATTCTTCTCTCACATCAAGATAATGTTTCCAAAAAGCATCCAACATATACCTTTTCCAAAAAAGTAGCCATTACATATAGTTTTTCTTCACTTTTTTCCTCAGGTAGTGATACAGTTTGGCTGTGTCTCCACCCAAATCTCATCTGGAATTGTAGCTCCCATAATTTCCACGTGTTGGGGAGGGAACTGGTGGGAGATATTTGAATCATGTGGTCAGTTCATACTGTTCTCATGAGAGTGAGTAAGTCTCATGGGAACTGATGGTTATATAAGGGGAAATGCCTTTCACTTGGCTCTCAATCTCTCTTGTCTGTCGTTCTCTCCTGTCTGCTGCCATGTAAGGTGTGACTTTCGCCTTCTGCCTTGATTGTGAGGCCTCCCCAGCCACGTGGAACTGTGAGACATTAAACCTCTTTTTCTTTATAAATTATCCAGTCTTGGGTATGTCTTTATCAGCAGCGTGAAAATGGACTAATACAGGTAAGTAAACCAAATTTTGTTCTAAGTGTTTACTAACTATATATACATTGTTTTCCTTTAATACATAAACAAAATCTGTTCAATTACAAAATAAGACAAATATTACATCTACCCCTAAAAGGACCAGGCAGAACATTTCTCCAGTTTGTAAAATTTAGAAGAAATTACCCCCTTTTGCTATTAGAGAAAAGATGAAAGAAGGAGATATCTTCATACCGTACCAAAGAGGCTGATTTTACTAAGTTGGTGTCTATTTCTGAACAATTTGAGTTATAAAAGTGAAGATAGCAAGCAAAATATAGAGAACAACTTATTGTAAGCCATGATGATTTTGCTAATGAAAAAAATATATGATAAAACCATTAAAAGCTTAGGGATAAAATGAATCAAATATACTGTATAAAGTACATTCACTAGGGAGACATTTTATATTGTTTAGTACCTGCCTTTGTGTGTTATTTCTTGTTGATTTAGTAATGTTTTAGGGATTCTTATATAGCTGGCTATAAATTGCTTATTAATGTTGGTGATGTAGGGGGGAATTTTTAAGCATAGAACATAGCCACAAGTCATAAATTCTGGAAAGGAATACAAGAAATGGAGCCCTATAACAAGATAGAAGGTAAAACAACTTTCAGAACACTGGCATGAGAAGTTCTATGGGCCTTTTAACAGTAAAGAAAGCTTAAGTGGTGAAAATAATTATACACACATACATAGTTACTGCAGGTAAAAAAAAAAAATTTTATAATAATAAAGTGCCAATCAATCAGGAAGCCATAAAAATTATACACATATGTTCAATAAAAAATAGAGCTGCAATGTACATTAAGAAAAATCAAACAGAAATAAAAGGAATTGATAATTCAACAATAATTTCAACAGTAAATAGAAAACTAAGGAGAAGTTCAAAAAAATAGGTGATTCAACCAAAACTATAAATCTAGTAGATCGAACAAGCATCAATAAAACACTCAACCTAACAATAGCAAGATGCACATTCTTTTCAAGTGCACATAGAATAGAAAACATTATCCAAGCTATAGCATATGCTAGGGCACAAAACACTCTTGAATAAATTTTAACAGACTAAATCATGCAAAATATGTTCTCTGACTGCAATGCAATGAAATTAGAAATCAATATAAGAAAATCAAAAAAATCACAAATATGTAAAAATTAAAGAAAAACATATTCCTAATTAGTGAGTCAACAAAGTCACAAACAAGTTGTATGACATGTGAATTATATGTTAATGAAAGTAAAGAGAGAGAATGAGAGAGAGAGAGAGAGAGAAACAATCTACAATTAGAAAGAATAGACCTTGACCAAATGTTGGAGTAGTGCAAACTGTTTACTCTCTCCCACAGAAAACCAAAAACAATATACAGCACCAAACTTATCATCAGCAATAGTCCAGAAATAAAATATGACAATAAGACAGTTCTTGAGGCCACAGAGAAGTGAAAAGACCTCATGTGAATGGGAAAATAATTGAACTTTTATATCCACAATGCCCTTCCTCCAGTCTACGAGGTACCAGGAATGTGGAAAATTTCCAACTAATTGTAACACTGGAAAAAATGAGATTCAGGTGTATAACCAGCTTCCCCACCAGGTTGTTCTCTCCAGCAGGAGACCTTTCCCTGCTTCAACTCATGTGAAGCATTGCAAGTGCCTGAAGAGAGAAAAATTCCACAGGACAGCTGAAAACAAGGAAGCAGGAAGGAGGGACTAGCATCACAGGGGGGACTAGCATCACAGCACAACAGAGAACTCTTTTCTGTGTATCTCAGCCACAAAAGACATGAAATCAGGGTAGCTGTTCAGCAACACTATGACATGAGGCACCTCCCATGGGTCCCCTCTGCACAAATGCCTAGCCATTCTTCCCATACTGCTGGAATATCCCCTTGGGATCTTTCTCCCCACCTGGGACAAGCAACATTCTGAAGTTTGCTGGTGATGAGGCAAACCCGGGTTTAAGCACATCTAGTGCAGAAGAAGAGGAGGTGACTTCGTGAAAAAGATACTCAACAGATAGATTGCAGAGAAATCCTTAAGGAAACATATCCAATAAAATCCAAAACAAGTAAGACAGAGAAGACTGGAATAAATAACAAATTCTTCAATGCAAAGACACAGATGTACATTCAGAAAAAACAATAGCAAACAGAGACCATAGTCTCCCCAAACAGACAAAGTTATGAGCCAGTGACCAAGCTAAGGAAATGGTGAAAGGTGAGTTTTCTGATAAAAAATTCAAAATAGCAATTTTAAAGAAACCCAGTGAACTCCAAAATAACACAGAAAACCAACTCAAAACATTGTTAGAAAATTTTAATAAAGAGATTGAATTTAAAAGTCAAACAAAAATCTTGGAAACAAAAATATATTTGCTGCTCTGAAGTTTATGAAGATCTGAACACTAAAATAGATCAAGCAGAGGGAAGAATCAGTGAGCTTAAAAACAAGCTATTGAAAAACACATCCTGAGAAGAAAAATGAAAAAAAAAAAAACAAAGGATTAAAACGAATAAAGAATGCCCTCAAGAAAGTAAATATAAGAATTATTGGTGTTCCTGCATGTTCTCACTCATAAGTGGGAGTTGAACAATGAGAACACATGGACACAGAGAGAGGAACAACACACACCGGGGCCTGTTGTGGGGTAGGGGACAAGGGGAGGCGACATAAAGGACAGGTCAATAGGTGCAGCAAACCACCATGACAGACATATACCTATGTAACAAACCTGCATGTTCTGCACATGTATCCTGGAATTTACAGTAACATTTAAAAAAAATTTAAAAGAAGAATTATTGGTGTTCAAAAGGAGTTAAGCAAGAGCAAGGGGTAGAAATCTTATTCAGAGAAATAATGATAGAAAACTTTTCAAAATGTGTGAAATATATAAAAGTCCAAATACAAGAAAGTCAGAGAGCACCAAACAGATAAAACTAAAATGAAACTATCCCAAGGCAAGTAATCAATCTCAAGGGTCAAGAACAAACAGAAGATCCTAAACATAGCAAAAGAAAAGAAGATCCAATTTATCTGGCAACAGGCTTCTCAACCGAAATTATACAGGCCAGCAGAGAGAGGGATGGCATATTTCAATTGCTGAAAGGAAACAATTGACAACCCACAATTTTGTACCCTGCAAAGCTATAATTTCAAGCGTGAAGAAACAACAAAATATTTCTTAGACAAACAAAAGCTGAGGGGATACATCATCACCAACGCAACTTATAAGAAATGCTAAGGGAAATTGTTCAATATGAAAAAAAATACCACTAATGTGCAGAAAGAAAACATTTGAAGGTATAAAACTTAATAAGAGTAAGTACACAGAAAAAGTCAGGACACTTGAACACAATAATTGTGGCATGCAATCCCCCAATCCACTTATAATTCTAGTATGAAGACTAAAAGTCAAATCTATCAGAAAATAATAACAGCTACAGCAACCTGTTAAGAGATAAGCAACATAAAATATGTAAATTGAGGCAACAAAATGTCAAAATGGGGAGGGCGGAATTAAAGTGTAGAGTTTCTTTCTATTTTTTCTCTTTGGAGCAAAGATAAGTTCTCATCTGTTTAAAGCAATTTTTTAAAACTAAAAGATGTTTTGTTGTAAGCCTTACAATAGCCACAAAGCAAAAAACTATAGTAAATCCACTAAAAATGAAAAGCAATAAATTAAAACAACCTACAAAAGAAAACGCTTAAGCACAAAGGAAGACAATAAGAAAAAGAAGGGGAAGAAAAAAAAGAAAAACAAATGAAGAAAAAAGAAGAGTTACAAAACAACCAGAAAACAAGTAACAACATGGCAATAGTAAGTCCTTACCTATCAACAATTATATTGAATGTAAATGGACTAAATTTTCCAATTAAAAGGATAGGGTCACTGAATGGTTAAAGAAAGACCCAACTATACGCCGCCTATAAGAAACTTACTTAACCTATGAAGACACACGTAGACTAAAAATGAAATGGGGGAGAAAGATACTCCATGCAAATAGAATCACCAAATACTGCAGGAGCAGCTATACTTATATCAGATAAAATAGTAAAGTAAAATACTGTAAAAAGAGACAAGGAATGACAAGATATAATGATAAAGAGATTAATTCAGCAGTAGGACGTCATAATTATAAATATCTATCCACTTAACATAGGCCTACCAAAGTTTATAAAACAATAATAGATTTAAAGGGAGAGATAGACTACAATCCAATAATGGGAGATGATTTCAATACTCCATTCACAGTAATAAACAGATCATCCTGACAAAAAAAAATCAACAAATAAACATCAGAGTTAAACTACATACTAGACCAAATCAGCCTAGCTGATATTTAGAGAACATTTAACCCAACTGCTGCAGGATACAGATTTTTCTCATTAACACATGGAACATTCTTCAGAATAGACCATATGCCAGGTAAAAAAACACAAGTCTCAACAAATTCAAGAGTGAAATTATATCACATCTGTATCCTGATTACAATGGAATAAAAATGGAAATCAATAGAAAGTGGAACCTTGGAAACTATAAAAATGCATAGAAATTAAAAACATGCCCCTGAACAATCAATGAGTCAATGAAGAAATCAAGAAGAAAATTTGTTATTCAAACAAATGAACATAGAAATACATTATATCTAACTCTGTGGGATACAGCAAAAATAGTTCCAAGAGAGTAGTTTATAGCAACAAATGCCTATACCAAAATAAGGTAGAGACTTCAAATTCATAACCTAATAAATTCACCTCAAGGAAATAGAAAAGCAAGAAAAGTCCAACCAAAATTTAGTAGAATGAAAAAAATAATAATAGTCAGAACGGAAATAAAATTAAGCCTAAGAACTATACTAAAATTAATAAAATAAAATGTAAATTTTATGAAATGAAAAACAAAATTGGCAAACTTAGCTAGACAGAAAAAATGAGAGAAAATTCAAACAAATAAAGTCAGAAATAAAAAGAAGACATAACAACTGATTCCACAGAAATATGAATAATCATTAAAGTTTATTATGAGCCATCTGATGCCAAAGAAATGGAAAACTTAGGAGAAATGGATAAATTTCTGGACACATCCAAGTTACCAAGATTGAATCTTGAGGGAGTAGAAAACCCCAGCAAATCAATAACGAGTAACAAGATCAAAGCCGTAATAAAATGTCTCCAATCAAAGATAACCCCAGGAGCTGATAGCTTCACTGCTTAACTATACCAGACAGTTTTTGAATAACTAATACTAATCCTTCTCAAACTTTTCCAAAAACTAAAAGAGGAGAGAATACTATTATACTCATTCTATGAAGCAAGAAATACTCTGATACCACAACCAGACAAAAATACAACAAAAAAAGACAACTATAGGCCAATATTGCTGATGAAGATAGATGCAAAAATCTTTAAGCAAATATGAACAAACTGAATTCAACAACATATTAAACAGATCGTCCACCATGATCAAGTGGGATTTATCCTAGGGGCACAAGGATGAGTCACCATACGTGAATTAATAAGAGTAATACATCTCATTAACAGAACCAAGAACAAAAACCATATGATCATTTCAATAGATGCTGAAAAGGCATTTCATAAAATTTAATATCCTTTTATAGTAAAGATCTCTCAAGGAGCTAGGTATGGAAGGCATATAATTTAAAACCATAAAGGCTAAATATAAAAAACCCACAGCTAATATTATATTGAATGAGAAAAATATTGGAATATTTTCTTCAAAAGTCTGGCACAAAATAGGATGCCCACTTTCAGTGCTTTTATTCAACACAATACTGGAAGTCCTTGCCAGAGCAATCAGACAAAAGAGGGAAATAAAGGCATCCAATTGAGAAAGAAAAACAAATTATTTTTGTCTGCAGGTGATATAATCATATATTTAGAAAACCCTAACGATTTCATCAGAACTGATAAACAAATTCAGTAAGGTTGCAGAACACAAAATCAACATACGAAAATCAGTAGCATTTATATTTGCAATCAGTGAACAACATAAAACATAAATCAATAAAACAATTACACTTAGAATAGCTACAAAAAATGTAAAATATCTAGGAATACATTTAACCAAAGTAGGGAATGCTCTTCACAAGAACAACTATAATACTCTGATGAAAGAAACTGAAGAAGACACACAAAAATGGAAAGATATTTCATGCTCATGAGTTGGAAGAATTAATATTGTTAAAGTGTCAATATTACTAGAAGTGATCTACAGAACCAATGCAATCCTTATCGAAATCACAATGGTAGTCTTCTCAGAAATAGATAAAAACTATTCTAAAAATTATATCGATCTGTATAAACCCCTGAATAGCCAAACATATCCTGAGCAAAAAGAACAAAGCTGGAGACATCATACTACCTGACTTTAAAATATGCTACAAAGCTATAGTAAGAAAACAGCATAGTACTGACATAAAAACAGACAAATAGACAACTGAGACAGAATAAGAAAACCAAAAATAAATACATGCATTTTCAGCCAACTGATTTTCAACAAAGACATCAAGAACATACATTCAGGGAAAGGACAGTCTCTTCAACAAATGATGCTGAGAAAAATGGATATTCATATGCAGAAGCATAGAACTAGATCCCCACCTTTCACCATTTACAAAAATCAAATCAAAATAGATTAAAGATTCATCTAAGGCCTGAAACTTTGTAACTACTAGAAAAAAACCTTGAGGAAATACTCCAGGATACTGGTCTGGGCAAAGATTTTTTTAAGTAAGACCTCAAAAGCACAGGCAAAAATAAACAAATGAGATTATGTCAAGCTAAAAAGTTTCAGCAAACCAAAAGAAACAAGGAAAAAAAGCAAAGAGGAAACCCAAAGAATGGGAAAAAATATTTGCAAGCCATTTATTTGACAAGAGATTAATAACCAAAATACATAGATAACTTAAGCAAGTTAATGATAATATAAACAAACAAACCGATTAAAATGTGGGCAAATAACATGAATAGACATTTTTTAAAGAAGACATAAAATAGCCAATAAGTATATTTTCTTAAATGTTCAACTTCACTAATCATCAAGGAAATGAAAATCAAAACCACAATGGGATATTATCTCACCCCAGTTAAAATTGCTTTTAGCAAAAAGACAAAAAATAACAAATGCTGGTGAGGATATGAATAAAGAGGATTCCTCATACTCTGTTGGTGGAAATGTAAATTAGTTCAGTCTCCAGGAAAAAGAGTATGGGGATTCCTTTATAAACTAAAAATAGAACTGCCATATGATTCAACAGTCTCACTAATTGGTATATATTGAAAAGAAGTAAAGTCAATATACAAGAGATATCTGCTGTCCCGTGTTTATTGCAGCACTATTCACAATAGCCAGGATATGGAATCAACCTAAGTACTCATCAATGTATAAATAATATGTAATTTATTGTATAAAAATATAGACAATGTCTATGAAGAGAGTGTGGTGTATATACACAATGGAATATTATTCAGTCATAAAAAAGAATAAAGTTTTGTCACTTTCAGCAATATGGATAGAACTTGGAAGTCATTATGTTAAGTGAAATAAGCCAACCATAGAAAAGTAAATTTCACATTTTTTACTCATGTGGGAGCTAAGAAAGTTGATCTCATGAAGGTAGGGACTAGAGGGGTGGTTACCAGAGATCAGGGAGGGTAGCAGGAAGAGGATAACAAAGAGAGTCTGGTTAACGAGTACAAAAATACAGTTAAAGAAACAGAAACTTTTTGATCATCAGTAGAGTGACTATATTTTATAATAATCTACTGTATATTCTAAAATAGCTGGTAGAGGATAATTTGAATGTCACCAGTATTAAGAAATAAGAAACTTTTGAAGTAATGGATATACCAATTACCCTGATTTGACTATTACACATTATATGAATGTATAAAAAAACACAAGTACCCCCAAAATACATAATGTACACTTATTATGTATCAATAAAAAGAAAGAGCAGATCTTATAACAGATCTATTATTGTACTTTTTTTTTTTTTTTTAAGATGGTCTCGCTCTGTCACCCAGGCTGGATGCGGTGGCTCAATCTCAGCTTACTGCAACATCCTCCCCCTGGGTTCAAGCGATTCTCCTGATTCAGCTGCCTGAGTAGCTGGGACGACAGGCAAGTGCCACCATGCCTGGGTAATTTTTTGTATGTTTAGTAGAGACGGGGTTTCACCGTGTTAGACAAGACAGTCTCGATCTCTTGACCTTTTGATCCGCCTGCCTCGGCCTCCCAAAGTGCTGGGATTACAGGCGTGAGCCACCGCTCCTGGCCTATTGTATGATTTTTACCAAACCACTTCATTCTTCTAATTATTTGGGCCTATTGTATGGTTTTTACCAAGCTGCTTCATTCTTCTAATTGTTTAAATTCCCTCAACTATCTATTCACTAAAACAAAGTTTTTAACCACTTTACAGAGAAGCATGGTAACAGAACATCAATTAGTGTTTAATTATACCAGTTGACATTTGATGTCTTTTTTTGAATACTGAAATAAATGAATTAAGCCATAGCTAAATAAATGAGCAAACTAGTATGTGAATTCAAGAATGTATGACCCACAAGATCTATACTCCTTCTCCACTCTTGTGCTTTAAAGACAAACTGTTCCTTGCAGGAGAAGAATTTGAAGCATGTTGCTCACCACTGAGAGCAGGCCAAGGTGAGATGTGGCATAGGTTGGGGTAGAGGAGACAGTGAGTCCCCACCTATTATGAAGATGCTAATTGCTGATGAATGTTAAAAATCATTTTCTCTGCTTCTGTTCTCCAGAAGATATTGTAGAGAATTGTCACTATTTCTTTTTAAAGTTTGGTAAAATTCATCTGTGAAACCATCTGGACCCTTTGATCTCTCTTTTTTGATAATTAATAATTAAATACATTTTAATAGGGATATGACTATTATCTGCTTCCTCTTGAGTGTATTTTGACAGTTTAGGTATTTCCAAGAATTCATTTATTCCTTACTAACAAAATGTTATCAAATGTCTGGGCATAGAGTTGTTAGTCTTGTACTTTTATAACATTTTTAATGTCTAAAGAATCCATGTGATAACCCCTTTTCATTTTTTACTTTGGTTATGTCTCCTTTCTTTTTTCTCTGATAGCCTGGGATAAATATTTATCAGTTTCATTGAATTTCTCAAAGAATAAGTTTTTGTTTTTATTAATTTTCTCTATTATTTTCCTGTTATCTATTTTATTTCTGCTCTAATTTTTATTATATCATGTGGTTTTTTGTTTAATTTTATTTTCTTTATCTAGTTCCCTAAGGTGGAAGTTTAGATAATCAATTTTAGATCTCTTCTAATGGATGAAATTAACAATATAGATTTTCATCCCAGCATTGCTTTTGTTCTTATAAACGTTGATAAGTTTTACTTTTATTTTCATCAAATTCAAAATATTTTTAAAATTTTTCTTGAGACCTTCTCTTCGATCTCTGGGTTATTTAGCAGTGTCTTGTTTAATATTCTAATACATATTTTTTCCACCTGTCTTAATTTATTAGTTTCCAATATAATTCCATTTTGGTTTGAGAACATATCTTTTGTTTCCTATCCTTTTAAATATATTATGGCATGCTTTATGGATCAGATGAGGTTTATTTTAGTGAATGTTTCATGTGAGCTTCAGAAGAATGTGTATTTTGCCACCATCGGATAGAGTGTATTATAAAAGCTATTTAAATTGGTTAAAAATCTTGTTCAGGTCACCTATGGCCTTAGTAATTGTTGTTAGAGCCATATATATATATGGGATTTTTATATATTATGGGAAACTTAACCTCTTTATTGTACATAATACTCTTCTTCTTTTCTCATAATCATCCATGTTCTAAAGTTGTCTTTGTCAGAAATTAACACTGCTGCTGGAAATTTCTTTTGAATTTTAGCATGTTATAATTTTTAACTTTTAACATCTCTGAGATTTTATATTAAGGAGGGTTATTGAAGACAGTACGTAATTGCGTTTGTATTTTATCCACTCTGAAAATCTGATTTCAACTGATACATTTAGAGATATAGTTAATGTTACTGTGATATAATTACATTGATATTTATCATGTTTGTATTAATAACTATTTTCTATTCCTGGCATCTGTTCTTTGTTTCTTTTTTTCTCTTCTTTTTATGCTTCTCTGGTTTAATTGAACATTTTATATGATTTCATTTTGTTTCCTCTCTTGTCAATTAGACTACTTTTTTAGGAACTTTTTTTGGTTGTTTTCTAGCATTTACAATGTGTTTTTAAATTAACCTTAATCCACCTTCAAATAACCCTAAGCCATTTTATCTGCAGTGGAGAAAATTTATAACAATATATTCCCAATTCATTTCTCCCATTCTTTATGATATTGCTATTATTTATTTCATTTATTCCAGTGATATAATTACCTAATACATTATTACTATTATTGCTCTAAACAAATAATTATCTTTTAAATCATTTGAGTATAAGAAAAATAAAATACATTATTTCACCTTCATTTATTCTTTCCACAATGCTTTTTCTTTCTTTAGATAGATATGTTTCTTACTTTAGATTTGTTTTTCTACCTGTAAAACTTGTTTTAACATTTCTAACAAGGCAGTTCTGCTGGCAATAAATTTCCTCCATCTTTGTCTCAGACGTCTATTTCTTCTGTACTTTTAAAGAATAATATTACTGGATATTGAACTCTAGATTGTTGGGTATTTTTCTTTCAACATGAAATATTTCACTTCACTTTTTTCTTGTGTGTATGGTTTCTGATAAGAAATACACTGTAATTTTTATCCTGTTTCTTCTGTGGGAAACCCCTCTCTCAGCTTTATACAATTTTCACTTTGTATTTGCTTTTCTATAGTTTGAATACTGTATGCCTATTTTGGTTTGCTTTTTAAATTTATCATGCTTATTTTTTCTGAGCTTCCTGAAGTGTAGTTTGGTGTCTATAATTGATTTATAAAGTTATTTTTCATTAATATTTCAAATATTCCTTATGCTCTATGCCCTTTTGCTTCTCCTTTCAAACCCAATGACATTTACAGGATACCCGTTGATATTTTCTTGATGGCAAAGCTCACATACAAAAAAAAATGTTTCCACCATATGGTGCAGCTCCAGGAGTTTCTCATTCTCCTGCTAGTCCACATAGCTTACAGTAATTTGTCAAAATTGCAATTTAAATGCTCCTACTAGTTTATGGCTCCAGCAGCTTCTGCTCCAGGTAGGAGCCTGATTATGACTGTGGGTTCACCTCTCTCTAGATTTGGTGTGGTTGTTTGCCCCATGACTTCAAATCTCTGATGTGTCAAAGAAAATTAATTGTTTTCTAGAAAGTCCAGCTCTTCCTTTTTGTAAGAATGGGAGTATTGACTTCCAAACTTTTTATAAGTCAGAGCTAAAACCAGAAGTCCCTGAGAATAGATTTCTGATATCTATTAGAAAATCAAATCAAAAGAAAAATGTTGCAATAGAGTTATCAGTTGGAAAATAATTGTGGAGAAAGAAAGGGACCAGCCACTGGTTAATTCTAAAGCATAAAACAAATATGGTACATGTTCCTCTGTAAATTTCAGTTTCTGAATGTAACTCAGAAATCAGACAGCCCATAGGAATTGCATGTTGCTTTTAAAAAATAGTTGGGGATTAACTGACTGAAAAAGTTCAACTCAATTGACTTAGTCACCCTTAATTTCATGGACTACTGTTACATTGCAAGACACAAAGCTGAGACATGCTTCTAGCTTGTGTGTCCTCATTGTACTACATCACTGGTTCTCAAGTGTGTGGGACTCCAATAGCACCAAGAAAATTATCTGGCAGCTGTTTAAAAATGCACATTTTGGATCTTATCCCAGACATATTGAATCAGAAATTCTGGGAATAAGGCCCAGAAATCTGTTTATTAAAAAAAGCCCTTCAGGTCATTCTAATGCAGACTAAAGTTTGAGAACTGATTTCCTATATCATATTATAGAATGATTTCAACTGTATTATTCCCCTAGAAGGTCAACACACCACATACTGGGGATTGCTCTTTCCCCAGGTCCCTTGTTTACAGGAAAGCAGTAGAAGCAAGCTTGACTCTGCTGCAGGCCAAAACTATGTGGTCACTTACTATGACAGTACTATTCCATTAGAAAGGCACCTTGATGAAGATTAGCCAATTAAAATGCCTCATTTGAAAATTTGGCTTTGGAATTTACTTGAATAAAGAAAATAAGTCAGCACCTCTAGATGAGGGCTATTTTCTTTTTTTTTTTTTTTCTTTTGTTGAGACAGAGTCTCACTCTGTTGCCCAGGCTGGAGAGCAGTGGCGCAATCTCGGTTCACTGCAAGCTCCGCCTCCCAGGTTCAAGTGATTCTCCTGCCTCAGCCTCCCAAGCAGCTGGGACTACAGGTGCACCACCACACCCAGCTAATTTTTTGTATTTTTAGTAGAGGCGGGGTCTCACCGTGTTAGCCAAGATGGTCTCGATCTCCTGCCACCATGATCCGCAATGAGGGCCATTATCAAATTTAGTCTGGAAAGTATAAAAACTAGCTTTCCCAAAGAGAGTAGAGCTGAAATGTAGAGAGATTTCAAGGAACACTCAAGACAGATCTCTTTTTTTTTAGTTTCTACTGTGCTGTATCAGCAGTTCTCATCCAAACCAGAGGTAAAGCTGAACTCCTAACACTGTATTCTTTGTTAAACTTATACATTCTGGTAAATAGATATAAATTTTGCTTATGCTAGGTTGATTGGGATTCTTTGTAAATGAAAAAGAGCTATAAACATCACAACAGGTAGAAGATTTTCTTCTGATTATTAGGAAGCATCTTTCTTACCTATAATGCTTTCTGATATTTACTTAACAAAAGACAAAATAATTTATATCCAGCTTCAAATGAAGAGCTCAAACTCTTAAGAGGAAGAGATTTTACATTACTATGTATTTGATCCAGTGAAAAGCCACATTCCAGAAAAGTTTTCATGGATGTGTATAGTCTATCAAGTACCATTGACAGGTCTAAGACTGGACTGGCAGCATATTCACATTTGTCTTAGTCCATTTTATGTTGTTGTAACAGAGTACCTGATGCTGGGTAATTTATTTTTTAAAAAGAGGTTTATTTGGCTCATGATTCTGGTAGCTGGAAGGCTCAAGGATAGGCAGCTGCATCTGGTGAGGGCCTCATGCTGTTTCAACTTACGGTGGAAGGTGGAAGGGAAGCTGGCATATGCAGAGACTATTTTGCAAGAGAGGAAGCAAGAGTGAGAAATCCAAGAAGCCAGATTTTTAACAACACATTCCCAAGGAAACTAATCCATTCCAGTAAGAGAAACAACTCATTAATTCCTGAGGGAGGTCATTAATTTATTTATGAGGGATCTACCCCCATGACCCAAATACTTCCCAGTAGGCCCCACTTTCCAACACTTCACATTGTGAATCAAATTTTAATGTGAGTTCTGGTGGGGACAAATCATGTCCAAACCACAGTAACAATTAAACATCGCTGGGCTGCAGTATTCCCAACATCCACAGATGCTGTTGCATCCACAGTCACATAAACACTCACATTCACCCACTCATGAGCTACTGCTCAAAATTCCAATGGGCAGTACATACACACACACACATACACCACCTCCACCCCCCAAAAAATAAACCTAATAACTGCTAGGATATCTGCCTTTGTCCAAGATGTCTCTCTATTTTCCAAACCAGACAACTGAATTGAAGATTTACAGAAAACACATATTTGACATGTGTGAGTACAAAATTTAGTATGAGGTGGAAAAGGTTTAATTGTTTATTGCAGTATATTGCAATATATTTTCTTGAGTAATACCTAATGTCCTGAAAATAAAGAATGCCAAACCAAAATAGCACTAAAGTTTTAAGAATTATCTTACCATTATGAGCAAGTCAAGTAGATCCATTAATTTATTTAGTCTTTCTTTAGGCCTTTTTTTCAGTAAGGCATTCCCAATAAAATAATAAAATGAAAGCATTATGATTTGATATTTATCACTGCTTATTGAAATAAACAAAAATTGCTCAACTATCTTTTATGGGACAGCCATTTTGAATGATCACTGCCCATCATCAAGTAGCAGAAAAGTATATAAATACTTAATTATTAGCAAACTAATGATTTTATGGTTGTATTTTCTTAATTAATGGCCTAGCTAATTGTGAAAATAATTAAGTGAACTCTTAAAGAAATTTGTTGTGGTAAAAACAAACAACATTAAATTTACCATCTTAATTATTTTTAAGTGTACAGTTCAGTAGTGTTAAATATATTCATTGTTGTAGCACAGATCTCTAGAATTTTTCATCTCGCAACATTAAATCTCTATGCCCATTAAACACTAATTTCCTCTCCCTTATCCCTCCAGGCTTTGTCAACCCTTATATACTTCATAGAAGCAGAAGCATATAGTATTTGTCTTTTTGTGACTGGATTATTTTGATTAGCATCACGTCCTTGAGGTTCATCCATGTTACTGCATGTTACAGGATTTTTTTAAGGATGGATAATATTCTATTGTGTATATATATATATATATATATATATATATATATATATATGACATTTTATTTATTCAGTCCTAGAAATTAGGGTGGCTTCTGCTTCTTGATTATTGTGAATAATGCTGCAATAAACAGGGATATGCAAATACCCTTTTGTGATCCTGCTTCCAGTTATTTCGGACACATAACCAGAAGTGAGATTGCCGGATCAAATGGTAATTCTATTTTTAATTTATTGGAGGGCTCTACATACTGTTTTTAATAATTTAGGCTACCATTTTACAATCATATCAACAGTGCACAAGAGTTCCAGTTTCTGTGCATCCTCAGAAACACTTGTTTTTTCTGTTCTTTTGATAGTTGCCATCCTAATGGGTATGAGGTAATGTCTTACTATATATTTGATTTGCATTTCTCTTACGATGAGTGATTTGAGCATCATTTTGTTACCGGTGGGTCTTTGATCTTAGAGGTCCCAAGATGTGGTGGGCCACTCCCAAGATGGTGGCGGCCACTCTCAAGATGGCAGCAAGCCTTTTGTTCTCTGACCTGGGGTTCTTGGCCTCACGGATTCCAAGGAATGGAAACTTGGGCCATGCGAAGGGTGTCATAGCTCTATTAGAAGCCATGGGTCACGGAAGAGAACCGTGGAACCCAACAACTAGTGTTGAGCTCAATTAGGACAAATCCTGGGCCCTTAGCCATGCGGGAGCAATGGCAAGCCTCTATCCCGATTGGGAGCGTCAATGGGTGCCTCACTGGATCAGAAGCGCAGTGGACACCCTGCCGGATCCGGAGGGTTGGAAGTCAGCGGCGGGTCTGGACTGCGGCAAACAGCAGTGGTGGAGGGACAAGCGAAAGTTCAGCTCCAGCCGTAGCAAACGCGGACCAGAAAAGTGTGCAGTTGCAAGATTTAATAGAGTGAAAAAAGAGCTCCCATACAACAGGAGGGGACCCAAAGGGGGTTGCCCACTCTCTGCTCAAATGCCTGGGTTTATATCCCGACCATTGTCCCTCCTGCTGTGCTCTCAGATGATATATGATTTGACTATTTCTTTACCTCCTGCTTTTGCCTAATTTGTATTTTAGTAAGCCCTCTTTACTACCTGATTGGTCGAGTGTGAGCTGAGTTACCAACCCTGTGTTTAAAGGTGGGTGTGGTCACCTTCCTCAGCTAGGCTTAGGAATTCTTAGTCCGCCTAGGAAATCCAGCTAGTCCTGTCTCTCAATTTCCTGTTTGTTGGGCATTTGTACACCATCTTAGAAGAATTGTCTGTTCACACTCTTTGGCCATTTTTATAGGATTATCTGGTGGGGGGGTGTTGTTATTGCTGAGTTGAAGCACTTTCTTATATATTGTAGATTCACATATATGATTTACAAATATTTACTCCCATTCTGTAGCCTGACTTTTTATTCTGTTGATAGTTTCCTTTAATGCACAGAAGGTTTTAAGTTTGATATAGCCCCATTTGTCTAGTTTGCTTTCTGTTGCTTGTGCTTTTAATGTCATATTTAAGAATGACAAGGCAATTTAAACGTTCTTGGCAAATTAATGTTCTGAAGCTTTTCTACTTGTTTTCTCCCATGACTTTTACAGTTTTAGATTTTAACCTTTAGGTCATTGATCTATTTTGAGTTGATTTTTGTTTATGGTACAAAGTAAGGGTCCAACTCCATTATTTTCATATGAATATCCAGTATTCCCAACATCTCTTGTTGAAAAGGCTGTGTAGTCTTGCTTCTTCAAAGTTTGTTTACACATATACGCACAGGTTTATTTCCAGGCTCTCTCTTATGTTCAATTGTTCTATTTTTCTTCTGCTATTGATTTCTAGTTTTACTCTCTTGTAGTTGGAGAAGATACTTTTTATGATTTTAATCTTCTTAAATGTATTAAATATTTATTTTGTTGCCTAACATGTGGTCTCTTTTGGAGATTAGTCCATGTGCACTTAGAAGACTATGTATTCTGATGTTGCTGTATGGAACCTTCTATATATGTTTGTTAGGTCTTATTGCTCTACAGTGTTATTAAAGTTCTCTATTCTGATTTTTCTTATTTCTTAATTATTTCTCTATTAGATCTTTTTTTAAAAATAATTTCAAATTTTATTTTAGATTCCGAAGGTAAATGTTCAGTTTTGTTACATGGGTAGATTGTGTGATGCTGAGCTTTGGGATATGACTGAAGCCTTCACCCAGGAAGTGAGTATAATACCCAATAGGTAGTTTTTCAGCCCATGGCATGGCACCCTCCCTTCCAGCAGTCTCCTGTATCTATCCTCCCATCTTTATGTCTGTGGGTACTCCATGTTTAGCTCCCACTTTGAGAACATGTGGTATTTGGTTTTATGTTCCTGAGATAATGTACTTAGGATAATGGCCTTCAGCTGCATCCATGTTGCTGCAAAGTACATGCTTTTGGTTTTTTTTATGTCTGCATGGAATTCCATTGTGTATCTGTACCATATTTTCCTCATTCAATCCACTCCTGATGGGCACCTAGGTTGATTCTATGTCTTTGCTATTGTGAAGAGTACTGCAATGAACATACAAATACACGTGCCTTTTTTGGGAACAATTTAATTTCTTTGGGTATGCACCCTGTAATGAGATTGCTGGGTTGAATGGCACTTCTAAGTTCCTTTAGAAATATCCAAACGGTTTTCCACAGAGACTGAACTAATTTGCATTTCCACTGAAGTGTTCCCTTTTCTTTGTAGCCTCACCAGCTTCAGTTATTTTTTGACTTTTTAATAATAGCCATTCTGACTGGTGTGAGATGCTATTTCATTGTGGTTACGGTTTGCATTTCTATGATGATTAGCGATGTTGAGCATTTTTTCATGTTTTTTGGCACTTATATGTCCTCTTTTTGAGAAGTGTTTGTGTCTTTTGCCAATTTTTAATGTGAGTTTTTTTTTTTTTGCTTGCTGGTTTTCTTTAAATTTGTTATAAATGCTGGATATTAGACCCTTGTCAGATACATAGTTCACAAATATTTTCTCCCATTCAGTAGATTGTTCCTTATATTCTGTTGAGAGTTTATTTTGCTGTGCAGAAGCTCTTTCATTTAATTAGGTCCACTTGGAAAAACTTTCTTAGTTCCAATTACTTTTGAGGACTTAGCCATAAATTGTTTGCCAAGGCTGATGTTGAGTAGGCTATTTCTTAGTTTTCCTTCTAGGATTCTTATAGTTTGAAGTTTTATATTTAAATCTTCAATCTATCTTGAGTTCATTTTTGTATATGATGAAAAGTAGGGGTCTGATTTTATTCTTCTGCATAAGACCAGTTATCCCAGAACCATTTGTTGAATAGGAAGTTCTTTTCTCATTGCTTGTTTTTGGGAACTTTGTCAAAGATCACATGGTTATAGGTGTGTGGCTGTATTTCAGGGTTTCTTTATTCCATTTCACTGATCTGTGGGTCTGTTTTTGTGCTGTTCTCTGTCTGGTTGTTCTAATCATAACTGAAACTGGGCTATGGAAGACTACTATTGTTATTGTGTTGCTATCTATTTCTCTCTTCAATTCTGTCAGTGTTTGCTTCATATATTTAAGGGCTCTAATGCTATACATATATACATTTATAATTGTCATATTTTTCTGGTATATTGATAATTTTATCATATTATAATGTTCTTCTTTTTCTCTTGTGAGTGCCTTTGTCTCCGTATATATTGGGTCCAATAGATGTATGGGCATGCCTGCTGTCTTTAGGTTCTCTTTTATGTAGCATATCTTTTTTCATCCTTTTACGTTCAGCTTATGTGTGTCCGTAGATATAAAGTGAGTCTTTTGTAGATAGCATGCAGTTGGATCCTGGGTTTTGTTTTTTAACTTAAATTTTTTTTTAATTTATTCAGCCCCTCTGTGTCCTTTAATTGGTGACTTAAAATTCATATATATTTATAGTAATCACTAATAAGAAGATAATAATACCATTTTAGTCATTATTTTCTATATGTCTTACAGCTGTATTATCTCTCGTTTCTCCTCGTTTGGTTCCTTTGTGTTCTATTGTTTCTTTTCTTTTTGTGTGGTGACATTTTTTGATTCTCTTTTCATTTCATTTTGTGCACATTCTATAATTTCTTTGTGACTAACATTACATTGCATAAAATATTTTTAAATTATAGCAATCTATTTCTAATTGATAGCAACTTAATTTTAATCACATATAAAAATTTTACTCTTTTGCATCTCTGCTTTTCCACTTAATGTGATTGATGATACAAAATTTCTCCTTTTATTATATATCTATTAACATAAATTTGGTTACATTTTATGCTTTTTTCTTTAAAATTATTTACTAAATTTAAAAGTAATGAGTATAACTATATTACAATACTACAAGATCCTATATTGTCTGTAAACTTACTGTTGGCAAAGAGTTTTGTATTTTCAGACGATTTTGTGATGCTGTATAGTGTCTTTTTTGTTTCAAATTAAAGGATTCTCTTTAGCATTTCTTGTAGGGCAGAAATGGATACATAAATTATCAAAGATTTATCAAAAAGTGATAAATCTTTGATAATTCATGTATCCATTATTTTAGGGTCAGTTTCTGAAAGAAAGTAGTTTTTTGTCTTTTAATTGGACCATGTTTTTGTTTCTTTATATGCCTGTTATATTTTGTTGGGACTTGGGAACTTGAAAGCAATACCATTACTCTTAGTCTTTATGGTCTGGACTCATATGGGCAGGACATTCACCAATCAACCTGGTTAAAGATTCTGGAAGCCTTTTCAGGGAATATGTCTTCTTTGTGCTGTACATATAATTCCCTAGATAAGGAGCACTTATTTCTACTCAAGAGTTCTCCTTGGTGATTGTTGGTGGTACTGCTGACTCTCTAGTGCTAGGCAAAGTGAGGAGTTCTTCTTTGTTTTAAGAAGCCCTCATTCTAGTGCCTATTACTGTCAGCATTTATATTCTGGCAAGACAGAAATCAATCCCTCAAAGAGCTGTCTAAAAATGTCAGAAGGTTGGACATACATGCCATTCTTCTTATTCTCCCTAGACAGAAGCTAGAAGTTGAAAATTTTCTCCTGATCAGGCCATGCTTCCTGAGAGGAGAAGCTATTGGAAGTATATTGCTGTGAATATTCCTGTCAGCTTTCATGTGGTTCTTCTTGGGTTGCTTGCACTGCAAGAACCTCTTAACTGGTTCCTAGATTTTTCACAATGGTAGTTTCTCTATGTATTGTTGTCATGGGCGAAGGAAAACCTAGAGCTTCCCATTTAGCCATCTTGCTAATGTCATCCTTCCTGGAAAGAAGTTGGATTTATGTGCTCAAATATAAACTCAATATTTTTTCTGCTATCCATTTCAAAACTAATAAAGTTCTATTAATGATAAAAAGGACATTCTGCTTGATAAAAGATGAAAGAATTTTGGTTATATTTTTCATAGAAATTGTATCATTTAGGGTAATATAATTTTTATTTAGTCTGCAGTCATTATTTTTAAAAAGTTTTGCTTTTATTAAAACTGTATTAATTTTATAAAGCAAAATAATCCATTTGCTCTGGACAAATGTCAGTTCTTCGTGAGGGCAGAGACCAATAATTTCCGGAAAGTTGATAACATGACATTGTAATTTGAGTATATTTTTTTGAATCTGTTGTGACTTTGATTAGAAGCAATACTAAGATAGGAATTTAGGCACACAACTTAATACAGATTGATACATTTAGGCTCTGTTTAATCAATTCTCACTGAAGATACTGCTACTTTACTTAGATATTGGGTGATTTGTTCATGTTATTTAATCTCTCTGAATGTCAGTTTTCTTATATCTAAAACACTGTAAGGATAATACCCACTTAAAAGGATTGTTCTGAAGATTAAATAGTACTAAAAATAATAGTAGCAGAAGCAGTAGTAACAGTAATACTAGCAGTATTGGCTAACATATATTGACTGCCTATCATGTGTTGGGCAGAGTGTTAAGAGGTTTACATGCATTAACTCATAGCACATTTTCTGAAATATAATCTTAGCATTCAATAAATGTTAACTCATTGTCATTATTACTGCCACTATTCATGAAAAGCACCAAATTGAATTTGATTACAAAATTACATGACAGGTCACTAGAAAAAAACCTATGTTGAAAGAGGCAATTGAGAATTCTAATTTTAGTGAAAAAAATCATTTGTAACTGAAAAAATGCCTGTATATTTTATGCCACCAGAAATGGTTTTAAAGAAATTTGAGACATGCAATGTTGTTTTTACCATTAAGCTTTTTATTGGATAATTGTACCCAATAAAAGGACGTACTGGTTCTTTCTTTCTATCATTGATATTCTTACTTTCCCATTTAAAGTTTCCTCTGGTCACCAAAGTCTCTCATTTTAGTGTGATTCAATGGATCTATTTCTTTTTCTTTATTCATACATAACAAGAATTTCAGGACTTATTATATTATAGTTTTTATCTCTTCTGATATCTGTGAAAATAGACTGATAATATTTTATGTACCTATACATCTATACATTACTCATTTTCATTAAAAACTCATTAAGACACATACATTTATGTGTGTGTGCACATGTGTGTCTGTTTACTAAAATGATATCTCTATTTAAAAGAAAATACTTTAAATATAAATATTAAATTTTGTATTTTTCATGCTCATGTGTTGATAAACAGATTAAATAATATGTTTTGATCTGGATGGCTTTTAGTAGGCTCTGGAATTGCCACGTGGGTTTTTTCTGCATTGCCCATATTGTCTTTGGGGATGCCTCTATTCAAGAACATCAGCTATCCAGATTTTTAGCAAATATTTTTTATGGTTTCCTCGTCCTAAAACATGACTTGACTCTTGTCATCCTGTAACTTTTAAAAAATATACATATTTTATGTAATATTGTACCCTTATATTATGATTTAACTATCCAGTCTGTGGTAGAACATGTATATTCTTTTTGTGAAAAAATAAATAGCAGATGATTGAGAAAAACTTGCAGGTTTGAGCAACACAGATTTAGGAATTAAGTGCAGAGATTAATTTTGTTTTCATTCAGAGTTCTTCACACTAACATTGGAATTCATATAAATGTAGTGTCTTTAGGGCATTAAAATATAAGCAAAAATAGTGCTAACCTATGTCAGGGAGAAAAGTATCCGTTATAACCACTCTTCCTCTTTTAAGATTCTACATCAGTGCTACTCAGAGTTCAGTGTTTCCAGGAATTACCTTACAATCTCATAAAAATTTGATTTCGATTTTCTAGGTCTGGAGTGAATTTTAACTGTGCATTTCTAACTAGCTCTTAGGGGGTGGTTGCCAGATACCAGATGACATCTTGAGCTTTCCAAGGAAAAATAATCTAAACTCAAGTAAATTGTATAATGTTACTTTAAAAGTATTTAGGGGAACAAGGCAGCTCAAAATCCCTGACTTTATAATAAAAAAATTTATTCCTATGGAAACAAAACAATTCAAGTAACTAAAAATCAGTTAACACAGTTTGTTATTTAAGATGACAAAAAATATATACCCTTTTCAGAGAAGCGCTTCAAGATGGCTAACTAGAGACATCCAGTACTCACCTCCACAAAGAACAAAAATAGCAATAGATAATCACAGTTTGAATAGTGGATGATATGGTTTGGCTGTGTTCCCACCCAAATCCCATCCTGAATTTTAGCTCCCATAATTTCCATGTGTTGCGGGAGGGACCCAGTGGGAGATAATTGAATCGTGGGGGCTGTTTCTCCCATACTGTCCTCATAAGTCTCACAGGATCTGGTGGTTTATAACAGGATTCTTCTTTCACTCGGCTCTCATTCTCTCTTGCCTGCTGCTATGTGAGATGGGGCTTTTGCCTTCCGCCATGATTGTGAGACCTCCCCAGTCATGTGGAACTGCGAGTCCATTAAACCTTTTTTTCCTTATAAATTACCAAGTCTCAGGTATGTTTTTATCAGCAGTGTGAAAACAGACTAATACAGTAAATTGGTACCACTAGCTTGAGACACTGCTGTAAAGATATCCAAAAATGTGGAGGCAACTTTGGAACTGGGTAATAAGCAGAGGCTGGAAACATTTGGAGGGCTCAGAAGACAGAAAAATGTGTGAAAGTTTAGAGTTCCCTAGAGACTTGTTGAATGGCTTTGACCAAAATGCTGATAACGATAGGGACAATGAAATACAGGCTAAGGTTGTCTCAGATGGAGATTAGGAACTTGCTGGGAACTGGCATAAAGGTGACTCTTGCTATGTTTTAGCAAGGAGACTGGTGGCATTTTGCCCCTGTGCTAGAGATTTGTGCAACTTTGAATTTGAGGGAGATGATTTAGAATATTTGGTGGAAGAAATTTCTAAGGAGCAAAGTACTCAAGAAGTGACTTGGGTGCTGTTAAAAGCATTCAGTTTTAAAAGGGAAGCAGCATGAAAGTCAGAAAATTTATAGCCTGACAATATGATAGAAAAGAAAATCCCATTTTCTGAGGAGAAATTCAAGCCAGCTGCAGAAATTTGCATGAGTAACGAGAAGCCAAATGTTAATCACAAAGACAACAGGGAAAATGTCTTTAGCACATGTCAGAGACCTTTGCAACTGGCCCTTCCATCACAGGCCCAGAGGCCTAGAAGGAAAACATGGTTTCATGGGCCAGGCCCAGGACCCCCTGCTGTATGCAGCCAAGGAACTTGGTGCCCTGCATCCCAGCCACGCTAGCCACAGCTATAAAGGGCCAAGGTACAGCTCAGGCTGTGGCTTCAGAGAGTACAAGCCACAAGCCTTGGCGGTTTCCACGTGGTGTTGAGCCTTGGGTGCACAGAAGTCAAGAATTGAGGTTTGGAAACCTCTGCCTAGACTTCAGAGCATGTATGGAAGTGACTAAATGTCCACGCAGAAGTTTGCTGCAAGGGAGGGGAGCTCATGGAGAACCTCTGCTAGGACAATGTGAAAGGGAAATAAGGGGTTGAAGCCCACACAGAGTCCCTACTAGGGCACTACCTAGTGGAGCTATGAGAAGAAGGCCACCATCCTCCCAAACCCAGAATGGCAGATCCACTGACAGCTTGCACCATGCTCCTGGAAAAGCTACAGGCACTCTACAACAGCAACCAAGAAGGAAGCTGTACTCTGCAAAGCCACAGAGACAGAGCTGCCCCAGGCCATGGGAACCCACATCTTGCATGACTGCATGTAAGACATGGAGTCAAAGGAGATCATTTGGGATCTTTAAGATATGACTTCCCTGCTGGATTTTGGACTTGCATGGGCCTTTAGCCTATTCATTTTGGCCAATTTCTCTCATTTGGAATAGGTGTATTTATCCAAAGCCTTATCCCCATTGTATCCAGGAAGTAACAACTTGCTTTTGATTTTACAGGCTCGTAGGTGAAAGGGACTTTCCTTGTCTCAGATGAGACTTTGGACTGTGTACTTGTGAGTTAATGCTGAAATGAGTTAAAACTTTGGGGGACTGTTGGGAAAGCATGATTGGTTTTGAAATGTGAGGACATGAGATTTGGGAAGGGCCAGTGGTGGAATGATTTCATGGGAGGGAAAATGAGGGACATGATTCAGAGTATGTGGTATAAGAAATTTGGCTGGGTCTCCACCGAAATCCCATCTTGAATTGGAGCTCCCATAATTCCAAGTGTTCTAGGAGGGACCCAGTGGGAGATAATCGAATCATGGGGTTGGTTTCCCCCATACTGTTCTAATGCTAGTGAATAAGTCTCATAAGATCTGATGATTTTATAAGGGGTTTCTCCTTTCACTTGGCTCTCATTTCTCTTGCCTGCTGCCATGTAAAGAGGTACCTTTTGCCTTACACCATGATTGTGAGGCCTCCCCAGCCACGTGGAACTCTGAGTCCATTAAACCTCTTTTTCTTTATAAATTACCCAGTCTTGGGTATGTCTTTATCAGCAGCATGAAAACAGACTAATACAGAGCATCTAAGACAGAACACTGAAATTCAACAGAGAAGCAAAAGGAAACAACTGAGACACAAAAGGAGAAATGAGTGAGAAAGCCATCTCAGTTGGGATTGGCTGGGAACCTGAGGAAGCTCCCCAGTATGGGGAAAGAGTGAATGAGGATCCCTGCAGTTCATATTCCCACCATAGAATCTTACAACTCTAGCCATGGAAGAGCCCCTCCATCCTTGCAGGCCATAAGAATAGCATAGGGAGATGCCTGGAGACCACACAGCAGCATTGTCCCAGAAAGGGAGCTCGTGCTGGGTCCCACAAACACCACAAGTACTAAGCAGCTTATGCATGGCACCATTTTGAGGGCCTGGTCCCCGCGAGACTTCATTTTGCCCTATGGCCCAACAACCCCCCTGCATCTCCATGGCCCCAGACACCACTAAAATCACCCTGCATTCATCCAGAGGCTGGCAGTCATATAATGCCTGTTAGATGTAGAGTCCCCGGCAGTCTAGCAGACATACTGTCCTGCTCCCTGGAGAATGGGCAGTGTTATGCACCAGGGATGCTGCCCTTGAGACAAAGGGGACCAGAGTGCCCACTCTCCAGATCCTGAAATCTGACTGTCTGTGGTCACTGCCACTGAGAACAACACTGCTTCCACTATCAGCAGGGCCCTCACACATTTGCACAAGTCCTGAAGATTGGCTCTTCCTGTCCACTGTTGGTGTTATTTTCACCATCCACACACGTTACTGGGGCCACAGGAATCATGCGACAATGCCCACCATATCCCCTATCTATTTGCACTGCTAAGAGGCCTAAGTATTGGCTCACCTAGCTTGGCATCACCTCCCAAGCCCCAGTACCAAAGCATACTGCCCAGGCACATTTGTATCACCCTACCTCATGTATCTCATGCACCTCATGCTGATATCTATGTATTCCTACCAGGGACCTGAGGATGGACCCATCTCTGCTTCTACCATCACAGCCAGCACCTGCACAAGCCACCTGAGGACCTGAGACTGGCCTATCCAGTAGCCACTAATAACACAAGCTCATGCCATATGGGAGCCTAGGGTTTTCCAACCACTGCTTTGGCCATTGCCTGCAACATGCTTGCTGCCCAAAGCTTAAGGCCCAACCCCTTGCTACCTCAGCACTATCACAGCAAAACACCCAAGAAAACCATCTAGAGGCTTCAGAATTGGCCCACTTAGACCCACCAACACTGGTCCACATGTATGCCACCTGGGGCCCAAGGACAGGAACGCTTGACCCGCTGATGCCACTATTAGAGCCTGAGGACTGGCTCACCTAGTGTTCCCATTCCCAGCAAAACTTCACCCAAAGCCTTCACTGACAACCACAGCCTAAGCCACTGTGGAAATCACATACATCATCAGCATTGCTTACAGGCAAAGAAATCATACAAAGAATACACACTACATGCACCCAGAATAAATGATGAATTATCATATTTAACAAACACAATAGATAAATATGCAGGAAAAAGTCCTCCCTTAAAAAAGCCAATCCAAAAAAATGGAAGAAAGGACTGTTTAACTAGATATGCAGATATCAATGTATGAACAGAAGAAAGATTAAAAAGCAAGGAAAGATAACATTTCCAAAAAAACACAATAATTCTCTAGCAATAGATTCCAATGAAAAAGAAATTTATAAAATGCTAAAAAAATTCAAAATAATAATGTTAAATAAGCTCAGTGAGATACTGGAGAACAGAGATGAACAGAACAGAGAAATCAGAAAAAAAAATTAGGGATATAAATAAGAAATTCACCAAGGACATAGATATCATAAAAAGAACTAAACAGAAACTGTGAAACTGAAGAATTCAATGAATGATATAAAAATGTATTTGACAGCTTCAACAATAAACTAGATCAAGCAGAAGAAAAGATTTCAGAATTTGGGTAGGTCTTTTGGAAAAAACCAATGAAACAAAAATAAAGAAAAAATAAAAGTAAATGTGGAAAAACCCTGCATAACATGGGACACCATAAGGCAACCAAATATTTTGGCATCTTAGAAGTCAAAGAGAAAACCAAATGAATAGGAAACCAATTCAATAAAATAATAATTGAAAGCTTCCAAATCTAGCAAGAGATTTAGACATTAAGATGCAGGAAGCTCAGATATCCCCAAACAGATAAAACCCAGAAAATCTTCTCCATGGCACATTTTAACCATAGTGTCAAAAGTCAAAGATGAAGAATTCTAAAAACAGCAAGAGCAAAGCATTGAGTAACATATAAGGAAACCTCCATTAGACTAACAACAAATTGGTTGGCAGGAAACTTACTGACCAGTAGAGAATGGGATGATATTCAAAGTATTGAAGGAATATAATGATGACTCAAGAATATTATACCCAGTTCAGTTATCCTTCATAAACGAAGGAGAAATAAAATATTTCCCGGGCAAGCAAAAGCTAAGGAAATGTATCAGCACTACACTAGTCCTGCAAGAAATGCTTAAGGGTGTCTTACACCTGAAAGCAAAAGGAAGATATCTGTCATCAGGAAAGCATATGAAAGTATAAAACTACTGGTATTGCAAACACACATGGAAAGAAAGAACTCAAATATTCCCATTACAGGAAATCAACAAACTGCAATGATAAACAAAAAGAGAGAAAGGAAGGAACAAAAAATATACAAAATGACATGAAAACAATTAACAATTGAAAGGAATAAGTTCTTGCATACTGGTAAATACCTTCAATAAAAATGGATTAAATTTTTCACTTAAAAAATATATGCTAGTTGAAGGGATTTTAAAAAATGACCCAAGTAAATGCTGCTTACAAAAACCTCATATCATCTATAAAGACTCAAATAGACTGGAAGTAAAGGATTGAAACAAGATTTTCCAAAGAAACAGAAACCACCAGTGAACAAGGGTAGCTATGTCAAAACAGACATTTTGTCGAAAACAGTAAAAGGAGACAAGTCCATAATAGAGGGACCAACTCAACAAGAGGACATAACAATTCTAAGTACGTGTACACCCAGCCTTTAGAGTACCCAGATATAGAAAGCACGTATTTCTAGATCTAGAAGAGAGAGACAAACTTGAATACAATAATACTTGGGGACTTCCACATTATATTCTCAGCATTAGACAGATCATCTAGATAAAAAAAAATAAAAATAAAAAGTAAAATTGAATTTAAACTGCACTTCAGACTAAATGGGACTGATAGATACCTACAGAACAGTTTATGTAACAGCTATAGAATACATACTTTTCTCATCAGCACACGGAATATTCTCCGACATAGACCATATGTAAGACACAAATAAATCCCAATATATTATTTAAAAATCAGGATTATACCAAGATTCTTCCCAGATTACAATGGAATAAAACCAGAAATAAAAATGTGAACATGGAAAATGAGAAACATGCTCCTGAGCAAATACTGGATCAATAAAGTAAGAAGAAAATCAATAAATTTCTTGAAACAAATAAACTTGGAAGCACAACATATCAAAACCTATGGGATACAGCAAAAGAAATGCTAAAAGTGAAATTTATAGCAATAAATACCTACATCAAAAAGTAGAATGATTTCAAGTAAACAATACAACAATGCACCTCAAACAACTAGAAAATCAAGAAAAAAGCAAACTGAAAATTAGTAGAAGGAAATAAATGAAAAAGAGCATAACTAAACAAAATAAAAAATCAACAAAATAAAAAGTATGTTTTTTTGAAAAGATAAACAAAATTGATAAGCTGCTATCTAGACTAACCAAAGCAAAAAAAAAGAGACAAGGATCAAATAAAATCAGAAACAAACAAGGAGACATTACAACTGACATACATAAATTCAAAATCTCATCAGAGACTAGTATAAACAACTGTAAATTAACAAACTGCAAAATCTAGAGAAAATAGATAAATCTTGGATACACACAACCTATCAGGATTGAATCAGTAATAAATAAAATACCTGAATAGACTAATAATGAGTAATGTGATTGAATCAGTAGTAAACACTCTCAGTAAAGAAAAGTTCAGGACTGGACAGACTCACTGTCAAATTTTAACAAACTCATAATGAAGAACTAAACTAATTGTCCATAATCTATTCTAAAAAATTGAAGAGGAGCAAATTCTCCCTAATCTGTCTATGAGGCCAGCATTACCCTGATACCCAAAATCGGATAAGGATACAACAAAAAAGAGAAGGACAGGCCAAAATTCCTAATCATCACATATAGAAAAATCTTCAACAAAATACTAACAAACTGAATCCAACAGCACATCAAAAAATAATAATCATAAGGCCATTTTGTCTACGAAGAAAATGCATTGCTTAGTGTAGCTACCATCATCAATTATTTTAGCTAGATCTTCTGGATAACTTGCTGCAGTTTCTCCATCAGCAGTTACTGCTTCACCTTGCACTTTTTTGTTAGATAGCTTCTTTTCTTAAACTTCATGAATTAACATTTGCTACTTTCAAATATATGTATATATATACATATATATATATATATATATTTTTTTTTCTGCAGCTTCCTCATCTCTGTCAGTCTTCAGCACTAGTGCCTTGGTCTGGATTGGGTTTTAGCATAAGAAAATGTTATGGTTGGTTTTGTCTTCTATTCAGACCACTACAACTTTTGCCTAATCAGCAATTAGGCTGTTTTGCTTTCTTATCATATGTGTGTTCACTAGAATAGCACTTTGAATTTTCTTCAGATTTTTCTCTTGCATTCAAAACTTGGCTATTGGCACAGGAGGCCCAGCTTTTGGCCTTTCTTGGCTTTCCACATTCATTCTGAGGATGCTTAATCATTTATAGCTTTTGATTTAAAGTGAGAGATGTGCAATTCTTCCTTTAATTTGATCACTTTAGAGGCCATTGTATAGCTATTAAATGGCCTGATTTCAATATTGTTGTGTTTCAGAGAATAAGGAGGCCCAAGAAGCAGAAGAGAGGTGGGAGAATAGCCAGTAGTTGGAGAACTCAGAACACAACATTTTTTAATTGTTTGCCATCTTTTACAGATGTGGTCTACGACACCCCAAAACAACTACAATAGTAACATCAAAGATCATACATTATGATCACTATAAGAAATATAATAATAATTAAAAATGGAACTATGGAGACAATCGCTAGAGGCACAAATTGACCACATGATATTAGAAAAAAAAAATGGTGCTGATATGTTACTAGGAAATGTAGGAATCCTCAGTTATCAGTCTTCTTGTGAGAAAGAACTCGGACAAGAGACCAATCAGCAATGCAAACAAAGGTTTAAGGGAGGAAAATAAACAGCAGGGAGGTTATTGAAGGAAAACCTGGCTAAGAGAGTAACAGGCTGGTCTGTCTGGAAAACAGCAGTAGTAGCAGCAAAAGTTAAATAGTAGTGGAGAAAGTATACTCTGAACGACAAGGCAGAGTGGGCTGTTCAAAAGAGAATGAGCCAGCAGCTGCGGAGTTCTGCATTGCAGTTTTATTATGCCGGATTCTGATCTTTAAGTTCTTGCCTCTGTCTCACGTCTCCACCTTTTTCTTTGTCTAGTGTATTAGTCCATTTTCACACTGCTATAAGGAACTGCTTGAGACTGAGTAATTTATAAAGGAAAGAAGTTTAGCTGACTCCCTGTTTCACATGGCTAGGGAGGCCTCAGAAGACTTACAATCACGATGGAAGGTGAAGGGGAAGCAAGCACCTTCTTCATGAAGCAGCAGGTGAGAGAGAGAGAGAGAGACCGAGACCACAGGGGAAACTGCCACTTTTAAACCCTCAGATCGCCTGGGCTCAGTGGCTCTTGTCTGTAATCCCAGCACTTTGGGAGGCCAAGGCAGGTGGATTACCTGAGGTCAGGAGTTTGAGGCCAGCCTGGCCAAGGTGGTGAAACCCCATCTCTACTAAAAATACAAAAATTAGCCGGGTGTGGTGGTGCATGCCTGTAATCCCAGCTACTTGGGAGGCTGAGGCAGGAGAATCACTTGAACCCGGGAAGCGGAGGTTGCAATGAGCTGAGATCGTGCCATTGCACTCCAACCTGGATGACAGAGTGAGACTCTGTCTCAAAAAACAAAAGAGCAAAAATGAAAACCATCAGATCTTGTGAGAACTCCCTCACTATCATGAAATCAGCATGGGGGAAACTGCCCTTTTGATCCTATCACCTCCCACCAGGTCCCTTCCTTGACATGTGGGGATTGCAATTCCAGATGAGATTTGGTGGAGACACAGAGCCAAACCATATCATCTGATTTCCCACTTCTGCCTTAAGTCACACCTTTCTCTGCCTAGTTCCTGCCCCAGGTTTGTAACATTCTCCCTTACTGTCAGTTGATGTGCATGTGTGGGTCTGGTGTTGCATACAAATTCTACTTAATGGCGGCATTGCTCATTACCTCCCCCACAGGAATGCATGCATGTTTCAGGTGGCCTCTGGGGTGTAAAATTTTCCAGACTTCCCATTTCTCAGGGGCTCCACCTCCTGCGCATGTCTAGCTATCTGCCTACTGTAACAGACATGCTAGATGCAGGATTGCCACAGATCATTAATTTTTAAGAAATCGGTGTCTGTGAAGTGCAATGAAGTGAAGCCCAATAAAATGAGGTATGCCTGTATATTAAACCCATGTGATCATCACAATTTGATTACATGACTAAACAAACTCTTTTATTATATTTATTTTTGTATAACATTGCTTTGAATTCAAGAAAATATTTGTGATGCCAACATAACTAAGCAATATTAAAGTACGGCAAATGCCAAAAATTGATTATGCTTAAAAACCATTCATTTCATTAAAATATACATGAGAAATAAATTTTGTTTTATTCTAGTATTATTTTTTGTTTGCTTGTTTGTTTTCTGTAGAGATGAGATCTCACCATGTTGTCCAGGTTGGTCCCAAATGCCTGGGTTCATGCAATTCTCCCACCTCAGCCTCCCAAAGTGCTGGGATTACAGGTGTCGGCCACTATGCCCTGCCACTATTAGATGAAGGAAAAAAAAAAAACCTTTTAACAGCTTGGATACATAAGAAACTTTGTACCTGATATTTTTATACTACTCTATTATCTACATTTTAAACCATTGACAAGCACAGTGAGATTATCTTTTAAATCACTCGTTATACATGATATTCTATTATCTTACATCCATTATAACTTGTTAGAAACTTTTAATAATGCATGACTCCAGAAGGCAATTCTCCATAATAGATACAGATACTTAAATATTACTCCATCTATATTTTATTATCTTATGAAGCATACTGGCAACTGAGTCAGCAATTTTGTCAGAAATGAACATTTACTAAGCAGCTTCAAAATTATCTAAAATACTAAATATGACAGCATAAAATAGCAAATCAATTTCATTTTTAAAAATCTTATTTTCCTGCTGAAAAATGAGAAGAGATATTTGAAGTGTTCCTATAAAATTTACTTGAAATTAAAGTAAATTAAAAGGCAATATAATAATTTATATTGTATATATGTCCAATATGCATCATATTGTCTCAATCTGAATAATGTAATTTAATTATTTTTGTATTAAAAACATTTCATATTGTTGGAGCTATTATATTATTTTCTCTGGTCATCACAAAATAAAAATTAATCACATAACTATTAAATTATAGAACATATTAGACAAATAAAACCAAAATTACTTAAATTTAGTTTTAGTTGAAAACAAGAAAATAGATTAACTTTAATTTAGTTCACTGATATAAAATTATTCCAGCTTAGAGGTATTTGCAGAACCATCTTCCAAATAGTAGTAACATGAACTTTATAGAAAAAACAAAAATTTCAGGATTTGATTAAACAGTTTTGTGAGAAATTATAATCAACACTGCCAGTGCTGAATAATGTAGTAAAATTTATTTAACAAAGCTAATTGTAGAGTTTATTTGCTACCTATAAAATGATTTCATCCTTATATGGTTTTAAAGAAGAGTTACATAAGTAACAATTTTCAATGCTTACACAATTGACAAACAAGTAACTATTACTTAAGTATTTTTTAATACTTTTTCCAAAAACAGAAACAAAGTAAATTATCACTAGATTAAGACTCTGTGGTAAGATAGATGGTCACATTTTCCTTAATAATTCATTAGTATGTCTAATCTTCTGCCTAGGCAATAAATTTACTGTAAGTTTTACACATATTTTGGTATATTTTTACTTAGTCTTGGTAATATATAATCATTTAATTCAACCCTCCATGTAATTTCTTTGGGCCTCTGTAGATAAACACAAAAGACGTTTCCAAAACCAGATAGACATCTTATAATTCATAGAGATAGAGATTAATACATTTTCACCTGAAATTTGGAATTATTTTGTAGCAATGTGCTCTAACGCTAGGGTTCTACAATGATTTCTAGCAATTGTATGAGAGTTGTTATTAGTACATAGTATTATTCTAACAAATGAATTGTATTTATATATAATTCTTCTGTTATTTCTTTTAACCATTTACTGAATTTTCTCTATATTTTTTAATCCATTTAAAAAATGTTGCTACTTCTCCCTGTGTAACGTTTGGCTTTACCTTTTTGAATATATACATATTTTTTATTTTTAAATGTAAGTTTTCATGGCTTATGTTACGAGACCTCCTTTTGTTACTTTTGTTACATAACATCCAGATAGAAAAACTGAAGTTTTGTTAATTGGGAATGTAAAGAAATCTCATGGCAAGAAAAAAATACATTCTTAGCTGAAATATAGACAGTACCATATATTTTGACACCAACATCTGATTATAATATAATTATATATATAACTATGTTATATAGTTTATATGTTTAGTGTAAAACAGATGCACTATGCTGAACCAGGGTTTCTAATAAAACTGAATATGATGCCTAGTGAAGCAATTTATTAGATGGTTTGACTCTATATTTACATGAAATTATTATAATATGTTGCTTATCTCTGGTACAGAATGTAGTCATTGATCCTACATAGTGATTAGTTCAGTCTACAGACTTGAACTTGATTCTATACATGCAGCTGAATAGTTTTGTCATGTCTCCTTTCCCAAGATTTGGATGAAATGTTTTTTAAAATTTCTCCTGTAAAAATATAGCATACATCTTCAAAAAGCCATAAAACAGTCAATATAGGATTTTTTATGCTTCTATATGGTTTTGTTTGCTTTTTTAATTCAATAATTTAATTGTCAACAAATATATTAAGAGAAAAAAGGTATGCAATTTACGTAAATATTTACATCTCAAGCCATTACAACATTTGCCTAGTCTTAGAAAGAAGTATTGTGGAAGAGTTGGTTCAATGTAGGTTTTCAAAGCTGTTTCATTTTTTTATCTTAAAAAGAGAACTAATTCAAGTTATAAATATTAATAAAGTCATACACTAAAAGTAGAGCTTAAAAAAAGTCAGCCAGTGTTTTTCTTCAATTCTTTAAAGCACACAATCTAAATATATGAGAAAAATTCTTGGCTCTTTATTCCTTTCTTTGCTTTATCCTAAGATTAAAGTTGCAGATTTTCCTTATCTAAGCACCATTAGAAAAATGTGTGCAATGTTCAATAAAATTGTACTACATTAGTAATTGTGAAAAGCATTCAATAAGTGGCTTTAATATTAAGCATGTTTAGCAAATATGCATAAAATTATATTAAAACTAATTTATTCACAGAGGACTAGTTTTCTAAATTTGACTAAGATACATTAAGGCACCAATTTTGGTACATACCTTCATTTTCTCTTTCCATTGCTCCACAACTGGCACATTCAGAAGCAAGAAAGAAGATTGCATGCATTGCTCTATTAATTAGGGAAAAGTGAGCAATAAAAAATCTATTAAGAATATAAATTGGAAAACATTGCATATATATTAGTGATAGCATTGTGTAGTGTCATGATATAAATAGCCCATTAATTAGCAATGGCTTATTATCCACCAAAATTTTTTTTAAAAAGCAAGCTATTTTTAATATTTTTAAATTAACTCTAAGAATTATTTAAATAACAATCAATGAGCACTGAATGAGCTTGCTATATATCCAGCATAATGTTTAGCTACGCTCGAAACAGAGTTTCTTACTTATTTGGTTTGAATTTATCCACCAAGTTTAATAAATCTTTTCGAAAGAGTATCTTTGCGCAAAAAAAAAAAAAAAAAAAAAAAAATTCTGTTTGCATAATCCTCTTAGGGATATAAGTGAAATAACATAAGTAAATTACTGTATTGTATTATGAACAAATATATGGGGCAGGGTGTGGCAAGGGTATTAGTATCTGAATATATTGTTGTTATTCCTAGCCACATTGTACCTCTTTTAAAAAGTTGATATTCTATCAGCCAACATTTAGAAAAGTAGTTTAAAAGTTTGAACACAGTATAACTTTCAAAGGTATGACATAACCATTCTTGGTCTTCAAAAAAAGAAATCTTAAAAATACAAAAAACAGAACATTCTATGCTGTAATGAACATAATCTTTACTAAAAATATAGTACGATTTCTTAATACAAGTTCTTAGAGAGTTCCTCCACATGGGTCGATGACATCTCATGAAAGCATAATTTGATCAAATGCTATCTGCTATAAGAACAATATGATACACCACTCTGAAGGTGGGAAAACCTAGAGGTACATTTCATAGAAACCAGAGGAATACATGATTTTTACATCCTTCAGGCAATGCTCCACACATATTGTTTCTTTGAACTAAGCTTTTGATAAACACTGAATGGTTGTAAGCTTGAAATTATCCCCCCTGGCTAATGCCTGGAGTGCAGCTCTCTTCTGCTGTTTGTTGAAATCTGCCTCATGTTCCTGACTAGATATGCTGGTTGTATAAAGTTAAGGATGCTTTTATAAAAACTGAAAAGGCTAGAAAGAGCACAGGATAAAACACTGATACGGCTCCCATGACTGGAGGAACACCAGGGTCCTTAGTCTCGCACCAATTTAGGTAAAACGAAATGGACACACGTGGAGTGATTGTAAGGACCAGAGAGTTTAATAGGCAAGAAAGAAGGAAGTCGCTGCCCCATACATAGACGGAGGGAGAGGGGCTCCAAGCGGAGAGAGGAAACCCTGAAGGCAGGGAAGACAGCCAGTCACATGAGGAGGCTGGAGGAGGAGGTGTCTGATTTGCATAGGGCTCAGGGGATTGGTTTGACCAGGCATGTCATTCACGTAGCCCGTGAAAAAACTGGCCCTCCCACCTTGGCCTTTAATATGCAAATACAGGGTGCCCTGAAATTCTACAAACCTAGGAATATGTGGGGACGGCCATGTTGTCAGGCACATGTGGGGGCAAGAAGATGGTGAGAATTGCCATGTTTTGGTGGACCCAGTCTCTAATGGCCTATATTTGCATATCAAGGCTTGCGGGCCTGACTCTAAGAACCAGGCTTTCCTGCTAGACAAGAAACCTTCCTGGAGCTCCAATAAAAGAAACAAACTTCCTAAGGACCCCTTTTCCTCTCTATCAGCCTAAAATGATTGCTTAATGACTCCTTTAACAATACCATGCATATTTCCCACATTATCTCTATTCTGAGTTGTCAAGGAATGTCTGCATGTAAACATAAGATTTGCATTTAAAAAAAAATATTATCACCTGGTATTGCATGCCTGTATCCCAGTTACTTAGGAGGCTGAGCTGGAGGATCACTTAAGCCTGGGAGTTTGAGATTACAGTGCATTATGATAACACCACTGCATGGGTAACAGAGGATGACCCTATGTCTCAAAATAATAATATTTTAATAATAACAATGATAAAATAATAATTATCAGTAGACACACTAAGCTATTAAGTATGCATATTGCTTAACTGTATGTAACATGAACAAAAATATTTTTGTATAATTTTTTTCAGCCAATAGTAATAGTGCCAATCTTCAAATAAAGTCATATCAAAATAAAATATAAGCATAACTTGTTTGGAAGAAAAACATAATAATAAATAAATAAGTGTGGAAGTAGCTGTCATGAAAAGCAGGAAAGCACTACAATGGAAAATGGATGATGCTATATTCTAGTGGTAAAAAGTGCAGATTTTGGAATCATAATACCTATATTCAAATCCAAACTTAGGTAGTCAACATATTAAGCCTCAGTTCTTTCACCCAAATATCAGATTGATAATTAATTTGAGGCTTAAATAAGATAGTATCTGAAAAGTATTTGACATGGTCTATGGAAGGAATTGTTGCAAAGTTAAGTTTACAGTCAGGAGATACTAAAGGTGGACAGTAGGAAATGGCAATTATAAAACATCTAAGGTTAACATTTACATCAAACCAAAGTTAATAGAATGATCACTAAATGAATTGAAAATGTATCATGGGGAAAACAAACAAACTATTAAACAAATAACTATCAGTGGAAAGTAGACTCCCTAAAGAAAAATAACTTCCTGTTTCTGAACTTTGAGAGGCCCCTCTGTATACCTTGTAGGAAAAGCTTCTCTTAAAATCTAAGTTAGAAACTTATCAGGTAACCAACAAGCCCCAGGCACATTTAGGTCTCTGTCATTCTTCTCATTTTGTTAAAATGCTGACTGTACATAAGATCCATTTATACAGCAGAGAAATCAGACCAAATTTTTACCACATAAAACAATAGACAACCCAGGATTAATATGCATATGAAGGAAATTCATGAAATAAAAAATAAATTTAATAACATAAAATTAATAATAAAATAAATCTCAAAGGAAAAATTTTGAGGTAATTCTGAAAATCAAGAGCAAATCGCTGTCTATCAAATTAAGAAGAACTAATAATAAGAAAATGCCCTTGAGAATTTGTTTTAATGTTTAGAAATAACAAAAATTCAATCTCTGTTGGAGATTAAATTTGATATTTCTCAAATCACAGAGCAAATCACAAATAGTTGCAATATATGAGATAAACTTAGAAATATAAAAACTATTCAGGACATACAACACTCATCTAATATGAATGCAATTAATGAGAAAGAAAATGGAGGTGGAACCTATCAAGACAAGAATAAACAAAGGTTTATTCTACATTTTCAGATCCTCCTACATTTTCAGAAACAAAAGATCCATTGAAAATAAAACAGTGTAAATAAAAAGAAAACTAAAATTAGTCTTAAAATTTTGCAGTGGGAATGAGCAGTTAATAATACAAAATGAAAAATACAAAATAAATGAGAAATAGGATTTAAATACGTAGACAATAGAATAAAAAGAAAAAGAGCCATAAATTCTAAGTTCTGAGACTAGATAGATAGATAGATCGATAGATTCTATTAATTATCTCCAGAGCAACCGAGATACAGGCATGCAATTATATTGATATATATGTTTATATATATATATTATTTATATATATGTTTATATATATATTATTTATATATATATAATATATATATGGAGAGAGAGAGAGAGTGAGAGAGTAATCCCACCTTATCCATGCAAGATATATTCCAAGACTCCCAGGGGATTCCTGAAACTGTAGATGATACCAAACCCTGTATATACAAGGTATTTTCCTATACATACATAACTATTATAAAATTCAATCTATAAATTATATAGAGTAAGAGATGAACAACTGTAAACCACAGATAAAATCCTAAGCTTCCCAGCTGACTGAATGGATCACCCCTTGGCCAACAGACTCTAGAGAAACCTGAAAACCTATATTCCTGGCAATGATGGGAAGGGGTTCATACACCCCTTGTTATATTCCCTTCCAGCATTAAGGTTAAAATAAAAGATCAAAAGATTGACAAAGCAGACTCTTTATAGCAATAAGATACCAAATTATAAACACGATCTAAGGACATGAAAGGCAATGGTTAAGTCTGTTGTGGGAAGTCAGGGACCCCGAACGGAGGGACTGGCTGGAGCTGCGGCAGAGGAACATAAATTGTGAAGATTTCATGGACATTTATCTCTTCCCTAATAATACTCTTATAATTTCTTACGCCTGCCTTACTTTAATGTCTTAATCCTGTTATCTTCATAAGCTGAGGATGTACGTCACCTCAGGACCACTATAATTGTGTTAACTATACAAATTGATTGTATGTGTGTTTGAACAATATGAAATAAGTGTACCTTGAAAAAGAACAGAATAACAGTGATTTTAGGGAACAAGGGAAGACAACCATAAGGTCTGACTGCCTGTAGGGTTGGGCAAAAAGAGCCATATTTTTCATGTTGCAGAGAGCCTATAAATGGACGTGCAAGTAGGAGAGATATTGCTAAATTCTTTCCCTAGCAAGGAATATTAATATTAAGACCCTGGGAAAGGAATTGCAATCCTGGGGGGAGGTCTATAAATGGGCGCTCTGGGAGTACCTGTCTTATGTGGTTGAGATAAGGACTGAAATATGCCCTGGTCTCCTGCAGTACCCTCAGGCTTACTAGGATTGGGAAATTCCAGCCTGGTAAACTTTTGGTCAGACTGGTTCTCTGCTCTCGAACCCTATTTTCTGTTAAGATGTTTATCAAGACAATACGTGCACCGCTGAACATAGACCCTTATCAGGAGTTTCTGATTTTGCCCTGGTCCTGTTTCCTTAGAAGCATGTGGTCTTTATTCTCCTTTTTGCCCTTTGAAGCATGTGATCTTGTGACCTACTCCCTGTTCTTGCACCCCCTCCCCTTTTGAAATCCATAATAAAACTCGCTGGTTTTGCGGCACAGGTGGGCATCATGGTCCTACCAGTATGTGATGTCACCCCAGGCAGCCCAGCTGTAAAATTCCTGTCTTTGTACTCTTTCTCTTTATTTCTCAGCCAGCTGACACTTATGGAAAATAGAAAGAACCTATGTTGAAATATTGGGGGTGGGTTCCCCCAATATAAGTTGTACCCTATAAACCATAAAATCTCATTAAATAGGTATTTTATTAATCTTGTATAATGTGGCTTACTTCAGTCTTGACCCTTTTATAAGCATCACATGATATGACAGATAGCAGACCCTGAAGAAAAAGTGTTTTATCCCCAAATATGTTTCTTTGTCACCATTAAAATGATCCTGCATAGCTATGTTTTCTGGGAGAAATTTTCATCTGTGAAAAATCTCCAATAATGCAGCCAGCCCTTCCCTATTTAGGTCTTTCCTAAATCTAGGAGACTGTGACACCTTAAGAAACCTGAAAAGAGATATTTACCATCTATTCTTTCTAAGAGTTGTAAAATTTACCTCTGAGGTTTCATCTACATATCATGGGCCTTGGCCTCTACAACCCCCTTATTTTAACTGGAGCATTCCTTTCTACTGACTTCACGTCTTTAGACAGTAGCTTAACTCATTCAACCAATTGTCAGCTAAAGAATCCCTAAAGTCGACCTATGACTTGTAAGTCCCAGCTTTCTACATCCCACCTTTTCAGGCCAAACCAATGTGTACTTTCCATGTATTGATTTGTCTTTGACTGTAACTCTTGTCTCCCTAAAACATAAAACCAAACTGTAACCTGACTGCCTTGGAACCATTTACTCAAGGCTTCCTGAATTTGTGTTTTCTCTGAGCTGTGGTCACTCATACTGGCTCAGAATAAACCTCTAAAATATTTCACAAAGTTTGGTTTTTCCATTAACACAACAACAACTAATAATAAGCTAGAAAAAGTATAATAATAAGGGTTATGTGAATGTAGTCTCTCTCTCAACATATTTTGTGATGTAACTGAAGCCATAGAAAGCAAAACTGCAGACAAGGGAAGAATGTTGTATCTTTACAAGCTGAAATATCAACTGAAAATATAGAAAAATAAGTACATTTTTAGACACTTATTAAAACACAGATTCATCATATGTAAAAATATATTTACATGTATTTATATGTATATAAATTCTCAAGTAATTTGTTCAGAAAATATATATGAGTGTATATATATATGTGTATATATATTTATATTTATATATCCTATATATACATATTAGGTAATTTCTTCAGAAAAAAATTGTGTATAATATGTGTATATGTATGTATCAGGTAATTTCTTCAGAAAACATATATAGTTATATATGTATACTATATATGTAAGAAATATATCCTTTATATTTTCACATATACATAAAGTAATTTCTTTAGAAAAGGTATAGATAGATAAAAAGATAGAGAGATAGATAGATCTTTTCTGAATAAAATACTTGATAATGTATCCCAGTAAAATAAGAGTGAAAATCTAGACGGACCTTCAGCTTAAAAAATAGTTGATTTGGCTCAAAGTCAAAATAAATCCAAGAGAAATATCTATCTCTAATTAGGAGGTGACCAGTCATAGGAGGTCAAAATTTCCACTAACAGCCATTTGAAAAATGAAATACATGTGTAAAAATCATAATTTTAAAGGCATCATGTTTCTGTGGATATAACAACAACAAAAACATACAGAATAAGTATTCCAGAAAGAGCAAAAAGAAGTAAGGTGAGCTAATAGCAGGTATCTCCACCCTGTCCCCTTTTTTGCCTTTGAGATCATTTGTTTGAGTTAAAGATGGAGAATGAGATCCCTAGATATTAATGGCAACTTGGAACATCTGTCCAATAATCCCCAAAATATTTAGATGGTTCCCTTTCCCCAGTACACATTTTCTGAGTAAATGGTCTGGTAGGGTCTCTTGGTGGAAGGATTGGATAAATCACTATCACACACACTTACTATTGTGATGCAGGGACCTTAGTGCCTAGAGATTGAGGATCCAACCTCTCTTTAAATTGTTCTTTTTTTTTTTATAAAAGCTGGTTCAAGTCAATGATTTGGCTTGAGTAATTACTTCTCAACCTATCAATTATTTTATTTATTTATTTGCTATAATGCTATGATCTGAGTGTGGCACCCCAAAATTTATATGTTGAAGCTTAATCACCAGTGTGTTAGTATTAAGAGGTGGGATCTTTAGGAGGCAATTAAATCATGAGGGCAGAGCCCCTATGAATGGGATTAGTTACTTATAAAGAGGTGCGAGGGAGCTGTTTGTCTTTTCTGCCATGTCAGAACACAGCAACAAGGTACCATCTATGGAGTAGTGGATGAGGCTTCACCAAATATCAAATATGCTGGCACCTTGATCTTGGGGTTCCTGTCCTCCAGAACTGTGAGAAATAAATTTTTATTATTTATAAATTACCTAGTCTAAGGTATTTTGTTACAGCTGCAGGAATGGACTAAGACACACACCATTGTTGGGTAGCCATCTGTATTCCCAATTATGTTGCAATAACCATTCCCTAAAATTCTTCAGGTCAAGTGTTTCTGGCCACAGTTACAATGCCATTATTCATTATGGTAATGGATTTCTTCTGACAGGTGAGCTCTGCTGTGTAGACCTCTATAATTTTGTAATTCTCTATTTGTTTTGCTAGTGGTGAGCCTAATACTACATCATCCTACCATCCCTGGAGTCATCTACATAGAAAGCAGGCACCACTGTAGGTCTCAGTGATGCTTACACCCTTGTCACCAGAGCATTTCTCATCACTCTTGTGAATAGACTAATTTTAATGTCCTCAAATGGAATGCAGTTATCTGGTGAGCTCTCTAATTTCACTAATCTAGCATGTCAACTTCCCTGAGTTTTCTTAATCCCTTCTACCACCATATACCATGGCTGTTCTATTTCTGCTTCACCTAATGTGGAACATTGCTTTTTCCAAGATTCCAAGAGCCATTCTCACAGTATGGTAGCACTAAATCCACAAGTCCTTGTCAAGAAATTAGTGCTATAACATGGGAAAATTATTTACTAATGATAAACATTCACTTATTACCCTATGTTCTAAGCATTTGATCAAGTACCTTCAGACCCAGTGCTTTGTATAGTCCCTGGGCTCCCGCTGTTACATGGTGGTTAGGTCTTGAAAGTCCTCCAGGATACATTTACTTTCACTTTTCTTTTTTTATAGATGTGAACTGATACTATGTGATCTGGCTTGAGTAATTATGTGACATAATTATAATGGTGGACAGGAAAGGAGATGGGTTTTATCTTGAAGAAAACACATGTTGTCTTGTAAGCCAGATCCTTACTTCGTCTTCAAGCTCGTAGGGGAGTACAAGCTATTAGGAAAATGAACCTCTTCTTTAGGCACCACATTTACAATAAATCTGAGGATTCAATATTTTTATATGCACACCTGCAATTGCCCACATCTCAGGGTCTCAATCCTTCTTAATGCCTACAAACTCAGGGTCTTGGCTCTTCCTGATCAGACCTGAGTGCTTGGTGTTTGTCAAGATTGAGAATTCACATTTCTTCAGATCTCTTAATTCATATACAGATGGGACTTGACTCACATTGGGGTTACTCACTAATAAACCCATCGTAAGTTGAAAATATAAGTTGAAATGCATTTAACACATTTAACCTATCAAACATCATGGCTTAGCCTAGACTACCTAAAATGTGCTCAGAACATTTATGTTAGCCTACAGTTGGGCAAAATTACCTAACATAAAGCCAATTTTATGAAAAAGTATTGATTTGCTCATGTAATTTATTGAATACTGTACTGAGAGTGGAAAACAGAGGTTGTAAGGGTACTCAAAATATTGCTTCTACTGAATGCTTATCACTTCCATACCATTGTAAAGTTGAAAACACTTAAATTGAACCATTATAAATTGGGGACTGTTTGTAATTAAATCCTAGGCTTGAATATCAGCTACTTTTTGCCCTCTAGCTGTAGGAAATGATAATCTCTTTATGCTATCAAGAAGCTCTTCTCATTTTCACTCTTAGGCTTTAATTGGTGATTAGTCATCCTTAACATTTTATTGTCTTTCTTCAATAAATCACTTTTCTCTGGAAACTATTATCTAATCCCATGATATTTATAATTAGAGTTTTTCTCTAAAAACTCTACATTTCTTTTATCCACTAGCACATTTTTTTTTCAACTGGTATTCCATTCCAGTGTTCCACAGAGTAACATTTTAGAAATTACTGCCACAAGCCAAGGATTATTATTGTTCCACCTACTACCAGTGCTTTGCTCTCATCGCCAGCCCACCACTGAATGATCTAGCTCCAAATTCTGGCTTTGCAGTTGTTTCTTCAGCTTACTTTTATTTTTGACTTTTTAAGATTTTGTTCCTTAAGAAATGAACACAGAGACAGACTCTGATACAAGAAGTTCTGGGGGGAGTTCTTCCAGGGTCAACAAATGTGAGTGAATGACTATAAGAAATACAACACAATTGGGCACAGGAAGACAGTGAACTTCCACGGAGTCGATCAACAGCCTCAGCCAATTCCACAGGTACCTTTGTACCTGAGAAGGCTCTTCAGAGATGTACCAAATGGAGGCAAGCCAAGACCTTTATATTTTCACAATAGTCATTAGATACGGGCTGCATCCAAGAAGGGCACACTACTTTAGAAGAGGTGACTCTGTTCAGCAGAAGATAATTACTGGAGACAGATCCTGCTGAGAGCTGTTAGTCAACTGGGACTATGAAGGCCGTAGTCCTACGGGGAGATTCTGGATGGGCCACCATCACATGAACGACATATGTGTTTACATATATATATTTATATTTGTATATAAAAGCCTAGAAACTTAAAAGCCTTAATGATAACCACATGTTTACTTTCAGAGAGAAAACCCAAAACTGTGGCAATCAGGAATCACAGGTACGTTTTTGCCTTATCTGTTTTATTACTTTTTTATAATGAGAATGTATTAGTATGTCCCTATTATATTAAAAAAAAATCCATAAATTAAACCACTTTTTATTTGCAACATGTACATATTTTAAGACAAATGTTCTAAACGAAGTATGTTATAAATTAAAATTAGTAAAATAAGTGAGTAAAAACCTGGAAGATTTTATATATATTGTTAAAATAAAGTATATATTTTTTTCAGATTGAATAAACCACATAATGACAAAGAAATAACAAAAAACATAACAGCAACTATTTTCATACAAGAAATTGTCACCCAAATTTGGCACAAGTGATTTTGGAAAACTGATAATATGTTCTTATAAAATTGCCTTCCCTTAAGAGATATTTCTCCGTTAAATAACATGAAATTATTTTCATTGAATCCATGGAGGAATGGAGGTATGACTTTTGCATCTTCATTGTCTTTTGCTGTAATTGTATTTAAATAATGTTCAAGTAATATATTGATTTTTAATTAGACATTTAGAATGCAGTAAAGGCAAAGTCAGAAGAGGTTAATAAAATTATATACTTCATTGTTATTATTATTATATTATTACCATACCATTACAGTACTGTTATTGTTATTACATTATTGTAATTTTATTACATTATTAATATTTTTATTTGGCCATCCAAAAGTACACATAATGCCACTAACAAATTGTTAGTGGTAACAAAATGAATTTGGATTCAGCTTTTATTGTGTGGACATACTATAACAATCTGACAGAATAAGAGACAGAGTTATAAGTATGTTAATCAAGCTTCAAAAATTACTTGAAGGATTAAAAAATAAAATTATGTGAAAAATCAGTAGTTTGAATGCGTAATTGAGTTCAGTACTCATCTTGCATGGTATGTTACACAGCAGAATATTCAGGTTGATGGATCAAAAGATAGTGACTTAAACGTGTTAGTTAAAATGCTAAGAAATCACAAGAGAAAACCCCTCTCAACTTTCCCTAAAAAGGTTAAAACCGATTATTGGGGAATGGGGCTGAGGATAGTTAGGGCAAGTTAGGGCAAATGATTCTTGATTCTTATTGAAAAATCCTTCTATCTATTTAATATTATTTACACAAGGCATACATTACTTCAATAAAACAAATAGGTGGACAAAATTGAGGGGTATACCACAAATAATAAATTGTATCCATATAGTGAAGATTAAATTCAGTGGTGCTCCTAGAAAAAGTTTCCACTATCTCTGAAACTTTGGGAAGCATTGCAAGATTTTGAGGCATTCATTAAATACATTCATTTCATCTCTGATTTCACTTAAAATTCCCACCCATCCTTGACGCTCTTCCTTCATTGTATAACTTAGTTCTTTTTCAAGTTATCTTGTCATATTGTATCAATTCTGTATGATGACTTAACTACTTTCTGAATCAGGGTGGTGTAAACTTACATTTTTAACTGTGTTTACCTGGTTTTCCCCTTTGATATCATAGTACACATTTCAGTGGGTAACCTATCTGCACAATCTGATAGGTAATCTTTTCTTTCCACATTAATAGTCATTAAAGAAGATGTGAAGAATCACAATTTCTTGAGTAAATTGGAAAATACAGTCATTCTTAATATTCCTCTTCTTTTTTTTTTTTAACCTTAAGTTCTAGGGTACATGTGCAGAACGTGCAGGTTTGCTACATAGGTATACACGTGCCATGGTGGTTTGCTGTACCCATCAACATTTCATCTACATTAGGTATTTCTCCTAATGCTAACCCTCCCCTAGTCCTCTACCCCCAGACAAGCCCCAGTGTGTGACGTTCCCTTCCCTGTGTCCATGTGTCCTCATTGTTCAACTCCCACTTATGAGTGAGAAGATGAGGTGTTTGGTTTTCTGTTCCTGTTAGTTTGATGAGAATGATGGTTTCCAGCTTCATCCATGTCCCTGAAAAGGACATGAACTCATCATTTTTTATGGCTGTATAGTATTCCATGGTGTATATGTGCCAAATACTCTAAACATACTAGAAATACCCATTCCTATTACCATTTAACATTTACATAATATATTTTAAGAACATTGCACTATCATTTCAGATTTTTTAAAAATAGGCAATTTATTTTGAAAGGGATTTAAATTTTGTATATAGTTGAAACATTGCATTCAAAATGACATTTTATAGATGAAGAGGGTCAATAACTAGAACTCCACCATAAAACCACCACAGTCTTTTCAAAAACTCAATTCTTTGTTACAGAAAGTATTTAAACTTAAATATGCATGTCAACTGAGGTTAACACACAGCACTTCTTATTCTGGCTTTTGCAAGTATCCAAGACATCCTGGGTGGCAGAGTAAGGGCTGCCACACCAAAGGACCTGGTAATAAGAAATTACTGAAAAGAGTATAATGACATATTTTGAACAGACTGTTTTGGATTGTAGTTGTTCTACAATATTTTAATCATAATTTTATAAAATTTTAAAATATTTTTCTTCATATGAAAGTATACATAATCTTTTCATTTTTATGCAAGTTGTTTCACTATTATTTCTATACAAAGGCTTGGATTAATATACTTATCTACTAAAGTAAGTAGATAACTAAACCCTTTTGATTGCACAGAATTATAATAATACCAGTATGGTTTCTTTAATATTGTTTTACCAATCACATATATCTACTTGTCTGAAGAAAGCCTGCTGAACCATTTTAGACAATGGTTACACTAAACCTGATTCTCCTTCACTAATTGTGTTTTAATGATAGTTTTCCATTTTGAGGATAACTGTGTTTAAATATTCAGAGAACAGATTATTAAATTTTTTTGCTGAATGATACATACAGAAACACTAATTAGAACAAGAAAGACAGAGTTGCAATTTTCCAAAATAGTAACTGTGCCAGGTGAACTCAAGACATGTTTCTGCTAACTGAAAACTTTTATATAGAAACCAGCAAATAATACATGTAATAATGATTAATGGTTTTCTTCTGAATATTTAAAAATGAATTGCTTACTTCAAGTCAGGACTGTTGGTTCTCATTCGAAGTTCTGCCACTCATGATTTTACTGAAATATTTCAGTATTTCCACTTACTTATATCTTAATTCTTTTCTCAAAGTATAACCTGGGAATTATAATTGAAAATATACAAATAAATAAACTGGGTAAAGTAACAAATGAAAAATATAACCTCTATTAAGATGTTCTGACTGAAACATTGTTTGTGAAAGATCTACATTTAATATTAATTTGATCCAATAACACCAACCACTGTAAATAGCATGTCATACCATCAAAGAATTTAAACTAAATAGGAAACAATCTTAGGTCATGCTTTCTTTAGTTATTTTCCCCTTTTAAGAGAATAACTAATTAAAATATGTCATGAGTTCCAAAATTTCAATTCTGAATTCTTAATAACAGAAACATAGAGACCTATAGCTGCTTACTAAAGTATACAGAGGAAAAAAATCCACATTTTAAAACTCTGACACAGAAAATTAAGATACTAATACTTTTCTGATTATTTCAAATGTTATATTTTACTTAAAATCTAATCTAATCTCTTTTACAACAGCAATTGCTATCATGTCAATTCAAATGACAGCATAACCCTCACTGGAGCTCAATAGTTTTCTGTTAACAATTAAGGAACACTCTTGCCATCCTGTCTTCTCAGTTTGCTCAGTTGCATTTTTTGAGCCTTTACCAATGTGCAGTGCCACTATGCCTGGTTATTGTGTCTGTGCTCATGACATTTCCAAGCAAAGACTTTCAAAGATCACTTCTCCCAACACAAACATCTTTAGAAAGATGGGAGGTTTACTTAAGATCACACTGCCCCTTGTTCAATCTTTGCTAATGCTGCAGCATTTGGAAGTCTTCCTGAAAATAAATTTTCTGATGTTTTTCTACAGTATGCAGAAAGTACCGTACCTGAAAGATTGTACTAGTCAACTCAGCACATAAAATTCCTTTTCTGGCACCAAACTAAGCTCCAAGGAAATAAAATGATCTTCCCTCTTTACAGTGCCTTGCACATATTGATGTTCATTAACTATTTGGAGCTAGAGGAATTTTTATTTCCTATCCATATTGCAGTAGTAATGCCCCACCATTGAATATTGGTTTCATCCAGTTTTTCACTGTAATTCTCAAGGCCATTAAAAATACCACCTACCAAGTCACAATGTAGCTGTAGATTTGCAATAAATTCCATATCTCCACTTCATTTGTCAGATGCTGAACTATTCTGGCATGAACGGATTCTTTGTGGCATCTTATAGCAATTAAATTTGTAGTAGTTTTTTTGAAGGGTTGAAAGATCTAATTTTTCCTTCATCTAATTGTTCTAGTTTTAGAGTTGTTCAACATCAAATAGTACACAAATAATTCGAGGCAATAAAAGAACAGTAAGTAGCTTAGCAACTATGTAGCTGAAAAAAAGCAGTTATAACTATTTATAGTCAATCCTAAATTTAAGTTAAATTTGCAGAAATGCAAATGACAAGGATTTTCTGAGTTTAATTTAACCTTACTAACAGCCTAGGTTTTCACATATCATTTACGTGAAGAAAAACAAAGACCAGTGAAAAGAAAGCTGGGTATATGAATCACAAAAATGAAACACAATATCTTTTTATGTCAAAATGAATAGTCCTCTTTCAAATTATGATTTTTTTGTGTGTTTAGTTTTTGTTATTACCTACCCTGTCCCTTTCTTTTTTATTTAGCATTACATTATAGTTCTGGGAGTTTTGTATCCTCATAGCCAGGAACAGTACTTATCCAAACCAATAGCCTCATGATTTTCTCATCCTTTGGGGACAGTGAGAATATAAAACACTCACATGAATCTATACTAAATATACTTCCGTAGCATGGACATACTCATTTCCTTAGAATGGACAAACAGTCTTCAAAGGAGCATATACTAATTTATAGGAAAAGATATTTGAGAGGTCACAGGAAGTCCTTTTTCTCACTAGTTTTCTGTTCTTTCACTCCTAATATCAATGTTGGCAGAAATTTTAAAAATTATATTTTTCAAGGCAGAGTGTTCTGGGTTTAATAAAGATATGCATAGAAGCCATAGGAAAATATTTTTGGTCAAGACTGCCATCTGCAAGTGACATTAGTTCAGAATTTTTCCTAACTTCCTGGCAGGTACCCAAAATCAGATTAATTTAATAATTAAAAGCTTGAGAGTTTTGTTTATAAGAGTTTGGTTTATATTGTTCGGGTAGGGTGTGTCCAGATGGAAAGGAAAAAAATAAGTAAGTTATTGTCATTGAACAGGTAGGAAAGCTGGTAAGAGGAGAGAATATTGCAGTGCCCCCCATAACTGCTGACTTCGATGTTTTGCCAAGTCAACATTTCAAGTCAACATGTTTCTCTATGTATTCGTTTAGCAAAGTGGGGGGCACCCCTATTATGTGTTGCTGTATACAACTCTAAACAAAAAAATTTACATTTTATTATAGAAACACTTAAGAATATACAAAGTAGAATATTAAATATATACAAAGTAGAACTCTCACGTGCACATCACTTAATTTAAGCATTGTCAGTTCTTGCCCATCTTCTTTCTTCTGTATCCAAACTTGCTTCCCACACTCAACACCCCTATCTTCTTTTGAATCATATCACAGCCATCAGGCTTTTTCATCTAAAATTATTTAAATCTATACCTTCAAATGCAATAAATCATACATACATATATACTAACTAGAAAACCATTATTACATTTAAATACCAATTATCCAAAGTTTTCTAGATTGCCTTATGTTTTGAGAATTCCTTTATTTGAATTTCTATCCAAATAAAGTCTCTACATTTAGATCAGTTGCTATGTCTATTAAGTCTTTTAATATGTAAGTTACCAGCATCCCTTTATTTTTTTCTTTCTTGCACTTAATTTTTTGAAAAGCATTATGCTATTTGTCCTGTAGTATTCCCCAGAGTCCAGATAATGCTGATTTTCTCCTCATGGCATTGTTTAACATCCTCTTCTCTCCTCTGCATTTCCTGAAGCTGGTTGTTAGAGATGGGAATAGGGATAGTCAAACTACAGCCTGTGACCACATCCAGCCTAAAGCTGTCATGGGATCCTTGGGGTGTTGCTTCACTACCTGGAAACATCTTTAGCCAGCAGCATCTTCTGTGTGAGTATTGCTTGCACCTTCTGGGCTCGTCTGTCCACTTGACCTGGCAGGTCATGCTCAGTTAGCATTATCAGCCCAGATCCCACATCTGCCAAGGGCAAGCCAGGCACGAAGCAGCAAGTGTTGTGTGAGCAAGTGAGCACAGGGTCCAGCCAGTGTGTACAATCAGGCATGCCAGCTGCTGCTTTGGGGCAGGCAGCTCCAGGTGCCAGCCCAGGTGCCAGGTCTGTGTGAGGGTGAGGCTGAACCAGGTGTACTGCATGCATCTTCTGCTGTGGGCACCCGGGTCTCGACAAGGGGAACATGGTGGTGCCTGAAAGCTTGAAGACACCAGGCATTGCAGAGTCCCAAAAGGGTGTCACAGCCCTGGCTTGGGGATCCCCTATGTCTGGGCTCCCAGAAGGGCTGTAGCTCTTCTGTCCTTTTTGTTGCTGTAACATGGAGAGCAGGGGGCTGTGTTTCAGCCCCGTTTGTGTTACAGCAGGTCGTTCCAACAAGTGTCCAGCTTTCAGCAGAGAGGAGACCCGCAGTGGACAGCTCCTTTTCACAGGCAGGTTGAGCTCCTTTTCAAAGGTAGGTCGTCCTGACATCAGTCAAGTCTGGCTGAGTCTGGGTTTTTTTATGGGCTCAGAAGGGAGGAAGAGTGTGCTGATTACTTTATAGGTGGCCTTGGTTGGCCCCCCAAAAGCACCATATAATAGGCCAAACAGTCATCGATGAAGTCCTCACTCCAGGCCCTGGACTTCAACCAGAACTGGCAGCCCGACCCTTAGTCTTCAGGCTGTTCCTGACCTGAAGGTGGGGTTTCACCGGGGACCCACCCCTTTTCACCCAGGAACCTGCCTCCCGCCATCAACATGCGGACTATGGCACCCAGCCTGTTCGTGCTGAGAGGCACCTCAGCTCCATCCCGGCCTCCCTCCTGCGCTCCTTAGTGCCCAAGTCTGGAGGGGGCCGAGGCAGCAAGGGGCTGGGGTGTCAGCATCACCCTGAAGGTATACACCTGGCTGGGTTGCAACAGCACCAGGGCTCAGCCAAAACATTCCTCCCCTCTAGGGCAGGCACTGGGCATGGGGAGAGGCCAGGGAGTGGGGGCAGACACTTCTGATCTTGTGGAGGAAGGAGGATTCCAGGCCTCTGAGAGTGCAGGGATGCTCAGGTCCAGAGCGATGGCTGGGCTGCTTCAGCTGTCCCCAGGAGTGCAGGACTCCCCACCCTAACTCAGTAGAGGGTGGGGCTCTGTCCTATTCCCAGCCCCAGCTAGCTCCATGGAGTGTGCAGTCCCTGCCGTGCTTCCGCCGCTGCAGCTGGCCTCTTCTCAGTGACTGCTCCAGATGGGCCATCGCTGCCATCAAAGCTTATTTTGTTTAGTACTACTTTTGTAGAACCCAGCCAAAATTATTCATTTATGTATTTTCTATGGTTATGTTTACCTAAAAAGGTAGAATTGAGTAGTTGTGGTAGACATCATGCAGTCTATAAAACCTAAAATATTTATTCTCTGGCTCTTTACAGAAAATGTTTATTGCTACTCAATATCAAGGATTGATTTTCATTTGATTGTTTTTGTTCTGTGTACTTCATATTTTGGTGTTGTGTACTTTCTAGCAAATAAGTAATGTCCAGTTGTCTTTTTGTGAGGTTAAAAATCATTTGATGCTCATTTCCTGAATCTACTGATTTTATCAAGGAGTTGAAAATGCTAACAAACTAGTTATTTTAGTACCATTGAGGTAAGAGATCAGCAGGACCTGTTTTCATGGCCCTGCTATCAAAACAGGAGCAAAAAACTGACCAAAACCAGCTACAACTAGGAATTATATTTGCTTCATATAAGACACTACAGCACAATGACAGTTCACACTTGCCACAGCAACACCTGAATATTACCTGATATGGTTCCAGGAGCTCCCCACCCCTTTTCTGGGAATTTAGTGAATAACCTCCTCCTTATTTAGCATATAATGAGGAGGAGGTATACATATAGCTAGCCGCAATCCTCAAGTGCTACTCCACTTATGGGGTAGCCCTGCTGAGTCAATGGAGTAACAATTTTGTTGTACACTGTTGCTCTGATAACTTGCTTTCTTTCACCATTGGCTTGCTCTTGAATTCTTTCCTGAGCAAAACCAAGAACCCTTCCTGGCAAAGACCCCATTTGGGGGTTTCCCCGCATCACCATGACCTGAAACGATTTCTGAAGATCTGACTTTTATAAAATGGACCTGGAAATATTGTACTAGAATATCTCGTTGCATTATTTTATAGGGAGAGGATTTGTAAAACTTTTGAGAAAAGAGTGGACTAATAAAAAAAATTGAATTGGGATTAAACCCTGGCTTTAGAAACATACATTTTTAATATTACTGAATATCAACTTCTGAATATGTAGAATAGAAATATCAGAAACTACTTGATATAACTATGGTAAATATTAGAAATAATGTAATATATAATTACATATTTTATACATAATTTCTAATACATAATGAATACTCAATGTTAACCATTGGCTGTACCATATTTCATGAAAACGCACTTTTTCACATGTCAACATCTCTGAAATTGGACTATATTATGAAATTGGACTGTATTATAAAATTGATAAATCTTAGGTTTAATGAAATATGGAAGTAGCAGTGTTAATATGATAGCTATGTGTTGTGTAAGTGTGTTGATTCTGTGCCATTAATGTTGCTACCAAGAGCGCGAATAAGACTATTTTCATAGAATTTTCTTAGGTCCCCAAATTCTGTTGTTCATTTATATTGACCAAACTTTCATGGAAGCTCTTTATTCTGGTGTTTTAGGTATTTGTACCAAGTGCCCTGTTCAGATTAACAAAGATGAATTTTGAAACTCTAATGCTATCACCAGGCATCTAAGTGTGTTGTGTTCATGTAGTTCCCCGACCCCCACTCCATGTGATTTGTTCTGTAAGAGAGCTAGAGTTAGAGGTAAACCAGTTTGACATAGTCAGGGAGGGGATGCTTAAAGAATCAGTTGTAGTTTTAATTATTCTAGGTCATTCCTGAAATTCAAATACTAGGGTTCAAGAAGATCTCTATTTGCTGTCCACACCCTCCTATCTTCAGAGACAGTTTCTCCCTGGGCGTATGATTGACTAGTCTAATCACCCTGAAACAAAATTGTAAAATATCACTATTAGTAGTAATAACAAAACATACTTAATAAGCTTACAATTTTCCAAGAACTATTAAAAGTACTTTACATATGTTACCATATTTCTTCATTACAAAAATTAGACATGTTAAATGCTATTATTATCTTCATTTGCTGGATGAGGAAGATTAAGTAATATGCTGAAAATCTCACAGATATAAATAGTAGGGTCAAAAATATTATGTATATAAAGTATCTCTTCATTGTTGGGATAATAGGTGTGAGAATTCTTTTCATTGTTGTTTGTTTTGTTTTGTTTTGAATAAAGCATAGGTTTTACTGTAAGCCACACGGCTGTCTGGGAATAGGAGTAGCTGTTAGTATGTATATTCCCCAGGCCTTCAAGGGAGCAGGGGTACCAGATTTTCAACCTGCGGACTCAGTGAGACAATCAAACTGAAAAGAAAACCAAATTAACCTTAGCTGAGTCCTTGTGGATTGGTGCCAGTTCTCCTCTCATTATAAGTACTTAGGAAGATTGCGCTACCTCACTTTCCTCAACTTTAATCATTGTCATATGATTTACTTTGGCCAGTAAAAACTGAGGAAAAATGGTATGTGTTGCTTCCAGTTAAAGCATTCCTGAAACAGAATAAATCCCCCATGTATTCTTATTTTTGCCACAACATCTTGTGTGAATTTTCCAGGCTCATGAATGAATGCGACATGAAGCAGAGACTACTGATGATCTGAAATGGACATATTTAGTGAGTAAAAGCAAATCTTTAATCTTTGACGTCACTGTGGTTGAGAGTTATTTGTTACCATAGAATAACCTGGCTTATTCATACTTTATAGTCAGAGTTAGTTTCTGTCAACACTCATAGAACCTAGATAAGCCTTTGTAATTTGGTCTAGCTCAATTAGCTATATATGATGCCCAACACTGAAGACCCCACTGTAAGTTCGTCCTTCAATGTTCATTTAATTAAGCTTATAAAAAATAAGTAAGCTGAAGACATTTTCTTTTTTTTTTTTTTTGAAAAGTTAAAAATTCCTTAATTTTTTATTCCTGGTACCACTACCACAATTTACAGGGCAATATACCTGATGTAATGAAAAGAACAATAAAAAGACAAAGCTACAACAGATAAAAGACCTCAGGAATGTACATCTAATTGACACTACATTGCATTACTCAATAGCTGCACTTTTTGCAAACTGTGGCTGTGACAGTCCTGAACAAGAAGGGTTTCCTGTTTGAGCTGCAGTAAATTTTCTGACTATGGATCATTGTTCCTTCTGTGGCAGATTTTTACAGTTCCTCTAATGCATTTGGGACAACTCTCTCAAAGTAACCTTCAGCTTTCCTGACAACTCCTTGCTTTCTCGCCTGCTAAGAACTGTAGCCCTTTTCTGCTGTTTTTAGAACCTTCTGCTACCATATCCACCACTTCCACCACCAGATCCATAACCACCACCATAGAGACTGTCCGAGCTTCTTCCACCAAAACTGCCCTCTTTCATGGGTCCATAATTTGACTGCTGTTGTCCACTATAATTTCCAAAATCATTATAGTTCCCACCACCACCATAGTTACCACCGCCAAAATTTCGTCCTTCATTGTAACCATCATATCCTCCACCACCTCCACCATATCCACCACCTTGGTTTCCATATCCTGTTCCACCACCACCATAGCCCCCTCTACTACTATAACCAGGACCACCGCCATAGTTGCCACCATCACCTCCAAATCCATTATATCCACCATCGCCTCCTCCATAACTTCCTCTGCTGCCACTACCTCCACCACCATAGCCTCCTCTTCCACCAAAGTTTCCACCAAGGCCAAAATTACCTCCACCACCTCCAAAGTTTCCTCTGTGACCCATAAAATTGCCAGATCCACCTCCACGACCTCTCTGTGATCCAGCAGACTGCATCTCTTGTTTAGAAAGGGCCTTTTTCACTTCACAATTATGCCCATTAATAGTGTGGTATTTCTGAAGAACAATTTTATCAATTATATCATGATCATCAAAAGTTACAAAAGCAAATCCTCTCTTTTTTCCGCTCTGCCTGTCTTCTATAACTTCTATGGTTTCAATCTTGCCATACTTTTCAAAGTAGTCTTTCAAATTGTATTCTTCTGTATCTTTTTTAATACCACCAACAAAAATTTTCTTCACTGTTAGATGGGCACCAGGCTTTACAGAATCCTCTCTAGAAACAGCTCTCTTTGGTTCCACTATAAGACATTTTCTAAAAATGAAAAAAAACATAAAGCATACAATTGACATTACACATAATTCCTCCAAGTCTTAATATATTAATGTATTTACTTCCATTTTATATCCCAAGAGTATGTGAGTAAATATGAGCATATAAAAAACAACCAATTATATAGAATTTGTTTTAAAAAATCTTTCTCTAGCTCATCTTTTATTTACTATGCAACAGAAATAGCCACTTTCACATATTTTAGAAATTATTTTAGAAATGATTTAAATCTTTAAATAAGCTACTATTTCTGTGTAACTTCCTATGTATCTTTCCTCAATGAAGAATAAGTATTTAATTTGTTTGTGTTTTTCTGTAACTACAATACACACTCAGCACTTTCCGCCCACAACCCCATTCTCTAATTATGGTTTATCATAACTTGAGTTAGATCAAGATTTATATTTCTTTCATAATTACTATACACACACTATTGAGAGCTAAGTAATATGCTTTAATTTTTTGAATCCTCACACATGTATAAAAATGTCTATATTATATTGACAGTTGAGTGACATTTTGACTGATTATGGATTTATGATGAATTTCTGTTTTCTTCAGAATTTTTAAGGCATTTCCATTTTATTTTAGCTTCTAGTGTTTATCACAAAAAGCCTGAAGCATACTAATGACTGAATCTCAGCATGTAGGCATTTTTTCTGATGTGTAATATTGTAGGATCTTTTTATTTTCCAATATTCTGGAATATTATAATGATGTGCCTTGGTGTTGCTCTAATTTTTCCCTTTCTATGGGCACATAATGGATTCTTGAAATATGAAAAAGCGTGTCCTTAATTTATATAAAAATTTTCAAAATTTTTATTTAATACTTTAATCTTTTTAACTTTTTATGCGATTTGTTTCATACATTCCTGTTACTTAGATGTTTGAATTAATAGGATGTGTCTTTTATTGTCTTACACATCTCTATTCTTCCCTTCATGTTTGTCTTTTTGTTGTTTGTTTTCTCTTCTTTCTGTGAAATTTTCTCAGCTTTATCTTTCAAACATACTATTAAGCTTTACATTTCTAATTGTGAAACAATGTTCATTTGTTCTGATACATATGTATATACGTATGTATATGCATGCATGTGTGTATATATCTATATAATCATTATTCTGTTTGTTTCATGAATGAAATACCTTGCTTTATTTCTCTTAAGTGTTTGTTTTATACTTTTGCCACTCTGGCTTTGAGAATTGCTTAGTAATGGTGAACTGTACTCAGCATAGCCAATCAACTGGTCCGTCAGTTAGTCGTCATCTTTTATATAGCAACAGATGACAAGGCATCTAAAGAAAAACTGTTCACGAACAATTTAAAAAAAGAAAAAAAATATGTTTGACAGAACGAAGGTAATAAAAAAAGAACTTAGAAAAAATTAAGAGAGGCAAAATAAGACTCTTTTTATCCTCTTCAGAGAATCATTCTCAGTATTATTTTTCAAAGATAGCAATTATGTGCTTTTCCAAACAATTATAGAACACGAGGTCACGCAACATATTCACTACAAACTACTAATTAATTCCCTTTATTTTAGGCTCAATTCTTTTCTTCTTCTCCATTTCCAGTGACATCTTATATTGCTACATTCTGAGCATTTTGGAAAAATTTTGACATGCAAACATGGTCATTTATCAGCTTTATTTACCACTGGCCAGGTTTGATTTGGGTAGGTTTTCTAAAAAGTGTTATGACAAGTTCAATTAATTTCCAGCATCAATAGTTTGTTGATGATGGATCAGTTACCATTGTACTTCTTCCTGTGTGTTTATTCTAAAATAAATAAATTAATTAATAATCTTTACAGTCACTTAGTGGGTTTTCAGGATAGAGCAATGTAAATATATTCATTCAAATTCTCTTAATTGGGTGGTATCCTTTTTTCCCTCTACATTACATTGTATGAATTGTATGAATTTTTCTAAAACTTTCAAATTCTCTTAATTGGGTGGTATCCTTTTTTCCCTCTACATTACATTGTATGAATTGTATGAATTTTTCTAAAACTTTAATTCTTTCTTTATTTTTATTATTTATTTATTTATTTATTTATTTTGAGACTGGGTGTTGCTCTGTTGCCCAGGCTGGAGTGCAGTGATGTGATCATGGCTCACCATAGTCTTGACCTCCTGGGCTCAAGCTGTCCTCCCACCTCAGCCTCCCAAGCAGCTGGGACTACAGACATGTACCAGCATGACCAATTAATGTATTAATTTTTTTGTAGAGATGGTGCATCCCTATGTTGCCCAGACTGATCTTGAACTCCTGGGTTCAAGCATTCCTCCTGCCTCAGACTCCCAAAGTGCTGGGATTATAGGCATGAGCCACTGCACCTAGCCCAAAACTTTAATTCTTTTACAAAAACTTGATATTAAGGCTGTCCTGAAAGTATGCCATTATGAAATAACTTACAGTTAATTTCACAATTTTCTTTTGTGAAATAACCAGATTGTTTCTCACATTTATGTATGTACATATATATGTATATATGAGTGCATTTAATCAAGAGAGTGAAAGGTTTGCAAATAAATGTAAAGACATCTTTGTTAATGGATAGGAACACTTGATATTGTCCTACCCAAAGCAATATACAGATTCAATACAATCCATATTAAAATTCCAAGGTTTTTTTTTTTTTTTTAATGGACAAGTCAATTCTCAAACTTATTTGGAATTTTAAAAGAGTCAAATAGCAAGCCAGGCACAGTGGCCCACACCTGTAACCCCAGCACTTTGGGAGGCTGAGCGGGCAGATCACAAGGTCAGGAGATCAAGATCATCCTGGCTAACACGATGAAACCCCATTACTACTAAAAATACAAAAACAAAATTAGCTGGGCGTGGTGGTGGGCACCTGTAGTCCCAGCTGCTCAGGAGGCTGAGGCAGGAGAATGGTGTAAACCCGAAGGCAGAGCTTGTAGTGAGCCAAGGTCGCACCACTGCACTCTAGCCTGGGTGACAGAGTGAGACTCCGTCTCAAAACAAACAAACAAAAAAACCTCAAAGTTTCTGTAAATTATGAGTCTGAGTATGGCTTAGCTGAGTCCTCTCTTCAGAATCTCAGAAGACCACATGCTCATCTGGAGTCTTAACTGGGGAATAATTTACTTCCAAGATTCTTCAGGTTGCTGGAAAAATTCATTCCCTTGCAGTTGTAGAACTCAGAGCCCCATCAACTTCCTGATTGTCAGCTGGGGATTGCCTTCACCTCTTAGAGGCCACACTCAGCTGCTAGCCATGTAGACCTGTTAACATGACTACTCAGTTCTTCAAGGCCAGTTAGAGACAAGGTCTCTATAGTATGTCTATATCAGGATAGAGTCTTAATATATTTTTAAAAAAGAGATTCAAATAGCAAAAATATTTTTTTAAAAATAAGAACAAAATGGGAAGACACATTTCCCAATTTCAAAACTTACTACGCAAAGCTAGAGTAATTAAAACTGTTGCACTGGCATAAGAATAGACATATATACTATCAGAATATAATTGAGAGTCTAAAAACAAACTCATATATTTATGACCAGTGGATTTTGGCAAACCATTCAATAGAGAATAAAAGTTTCTTCAACAAATGATGCTAGAACAGCTGGACTATCACATGCAAAATAATTAAGCTGGACTCTTACCTTATATCATGTAAAAAATGACTCAAAATGGATGATCAACCTATATATAAGACCTAAAATTGTAAAACTCTAAGACGACAACACAGGATTAAATGTTCATCAACTTGGGTTTGGCAATGGATACTTAGATATATAACCAAAAGTAGCATCAAAAGATGCTACAAAAGAAAAAAATCACAGCAACAAAAGAAAAAATATACTAATTTTACTTCATCAAAACAAAAACTCATATGCATCAAAGAAGTGAAAAGACAACTACACAATGGTAGAAAATATTTGCAGATTATATATCTAATAAATGTTTTATATCCAGAATATAAAGTGCTTCTATAACCCAACAACAAAAAAGAAACAACTCATTTCAAAAATAGGAAAATACTTGAATACAAACTTCACCAAAGAATAAACAATAAGCACATGTAAAGATGCTCAACATCGCTAATCATTAGGAAAGTGCAAATCGAAACCACAATGAAATACCGCTTCATACTTACTAGTAAGGTTATAAAAACAAAAGGAAAATAAGAAGTGTTGGCTAGGATGTGGAAATTGGGATACATATATTGCTGATGGGAATGTAAAATATTGTATGTTACAGATGTGGAAAACAGTTTGGTGTTATTCAAAAAGCAAAACATAAAATTGCCATGTATCCCAGAAATTCTATTCCTGGGTATACACCCCAAGAATTGAAAACAGGAACTCATTGAGATTCCTCTAGGCCAGTATTTGTTGCAGCATTATTCACAATACCAAAAGTAAAAATAATCAAAGTGTCTATCAAAAAAGGAATGGGTTAAAAAATGTAGTATATACATACAGTGGAATATCATTCAGTCATAAAAAGGAATGAAGCTATGAAACATGCTACAACATGAGTGAACTCTAAAAATATTATGCTTAGTGAAATAAGACAGACACAAAGGAATAAATATTATATGATTCTACTTGCATAAAATATCTAGAATAGGCAAATTCATAGGTACAGAAAGTAGATTAGAGGTAATCAAGGGCTGAGAGTAGTGGTTAACTGTGAGTTATTGCTTGATTGCAACAGAGTTTCTAATTGCAGTGATGAAACTTTTGGAAATTGATAGTGGTGATGGTTAGCACAATTATTTAAACATTAAAAGAACTAATGCTACTCAATTTTCTATTTATAACTGATTAAATAAAAGATTATATGTGTGTATAGATATTATTTTTATCATAGTATATTTTTATCATAGTAATTTTTGTCCAAATAATTATTTCTTCAGATTTTGTCATGAAATACATTTTTTGCACGTACTTATGTGATATTTTATACAAGGTATAATAGCGGAGAAAAAAAGAGCTTGTTGTATAAATTTGTAAGCTCAGGAGTCAGACTGCTACTGTCAAGTAGAATCTTGGAACTATTTCTTACTATGTGGAAATTCTTGTTAGAATCTTAGAACTATCCTTTACTATGTGGAAATTCTTAGGCTAGTTATTTATGTTTTTTTTTCAATTATCTGTAAAATAAAAACATAAAATTTTTCTCATAAGAATTTTTGTGGATGTAATGGCAAAACATATGCATAACACTTAGGAAAGTACACAGTAAACTCAAGTATGTTAGTGATTAATACACTTCCATCATTTACACTAGAGAATGTCCTTAAAATGGTCAAAATATTTAGAATAACAAACCTAACCCACATTGGCTTTCAAATGAAAAAATATATATTAATATGCATATACGAATCCAGTTAATAAAATAAAAAATTTAACTCTGAAGAATTTCTGCCCCACTAAATTCTTAACTAACAATGTAAAATCACACTGGGGCAAAAGAGCTATCCCCTCCCATTTGGAATTATCTCAATAATCTCATAAATCTTTCATTAATTTTACAAGTAGAAACACTTTTCCAACTATATGAAGAATATGGAGCAAAACAAAATAAGATGTAAAACGTAATCAAGAATTTATAGTGTACTTTGAGAAATACGTAGTAAATTTTATGAAGACCTCTATATTTTGAAATAAATACCTATTAATAAGGATTGCATCTTCAAGATAGCAGAAGTTTGGAAAAGAAATATTAGTAGGCTCTTTTTCATGCAGATTCATGTAGTTTCTAGCAAGCTACCTCATCTGAACAAATGGCAGTTGCTATCTATGATAGCTGAGCAATTTAACAACCTGCTGTATCACACGTGCACAAATCCTAATACAAGGAGAATGTAATCTTGCCAAGCACAGAGATTCATTGTTAATTACACTTTCCTTCTGTAACTTATAATATTTAACAGGTTCTTAAATAATTTAAGGTTTACTCACAAGCTATTAAGTCAACTTATTTTTCATATTTTTCTTATCTGTTTAATACAAACTCAAAAATATTGTAAAAAGTGAGTTGTTTCAGATTTTTAAAAAGTTAATATTTTTCATGGAAAATTCAGTATTTGCTGGGTAATGTGTAATGTGGATAACATATTTTGGTTATTTTTGCAGCTTCTAAAAAAGATAGGTTCAATGCGACTAAGACTATAAAATTAGTTGTAATTTTGATGTGTTGAGAATGAAAATATTAATACAATCAAGTGGTATAGCTGTTTAGTGTTTACCAATCATTTTACACATTTGCAAATTAAAATCACACTCATTATCAGTAACACAAAAATGACATTTTATGAGACTTCCTGAAGAACCTATGGGAAATCACCACTATGTAAAACATAGTTTGTTCTTATTTAAAAAGAACTTTAAAAAAAAACCTATTTTAAAGTTCACTTAAAACATTCACCTCAATTTTATAGTAGAATAATTTTAAAAAGATGTGATTATGATTTTATCTTGAAAATGCATCTAACATATTATATTTACATATTACATGTACATATTTACATATTACAGTGTTTACATATTTACATTTTATATAACGTTGACCGTATTTACATTTTAATATAACATTGACCTTATTTTCAATAGAATTAAATCGTTATTTTAAATATGCATTAATTCTCTGAAAACTTTAAGCGTGCATTATACTAACTTAAGTTTGTGTTTTTGTATGCATTTGTATTTTTTGCTAAAACTTGATAATTGCACATAACATTGTGATTTTTTAAAAGAACAATCAGAAAAAAAGGTCATTTTTGCCAAAATATTGTAGGGCTTCATTAATTTTCCCAAGAACCTTTTTCAATTCTTTGATATCCAAATCATTCTCTTTTGAAGCACATAATGTATCAACATCTTTGACAATATGTTTCTTTAATTTTTAACCAGTTTATGATACTCTCAATTGTAAAAGGCTTTTAGTGATAAACTCTAGTAATTCTGCTTACCTTTATTGGCTTCACGAAATCATGTAGTTATTGCAAGATTGCAATTTTTCTTTGCATATATTTCATGGTTTTGTTAGATGTATAGAACATCCTAAAACCAAAAGGAAAATAACTGAAAAAGATGCTGCTCGGTTTACTGGGATGGATATTGTTGGTCATAAAAGAAAATTTGAGGTAGTGATCAGTTAAATCAGTGGTATTAATAAATAATATCTTGTTTTGATGACTTGTTTTCTAGAAAAATTATAAATAATAACTACTTGGATACAAGGAAAAATTCCTATACATCTAGAGATTGGAGATTTGAGTAGAACTTTTGCATAAAGATTTGATTTATTATGTAATTTGTTTGCTCTTCCAAATATAATAAAATTGCAAATTAGATTTAAGACACTTTCACATATGTTTTATAATGACTAGTGAATAAGGTGCCTATGATTATCATGGACATTTTGAAGACATCTTAACTCATATAGTTAAAATACTAATTTAAAACATGTTTTTAGCTATAATATTTCTGGAAAGTGGTCAACTTTCATGTATTTCAACACCCAATTATCAAGAGCTATTTATTATTCCACCAAATTATCACCATCATTTTATTTTTTAGTGACATATGTTTCATAGCTGTTTCCTTAAACACATTCCCTTGCTGATTCTAGTTAAGAATTCTGCACTTAGGCAGACTAAGATAAGTTTCCATTTCAATAAACTTTTATATATATGCAGTTCACAATTTGATATACCTTAGTGTTTTCTCTTCCAGGCTAACATTTTCTAGTTTTTCGTCTCATTTCTCATGACATCTTTATGCTCTGCTGTTACAACCCCTGGATTCAATTTGGTTATGGATGCTCATCTTAAAATGAGGTATCCAGAACTAATCATGTTCGTTAAGAGTCATCCCTCAAATGTAAAATTGGCTTGGACTATTTTTGTGATGGTGTTCTCAAAGAATAAAACATTCTTATTTTCTTAAGTTCCTGTTTGTGCTGAAACTGACACGTGGTGATCTATTACAACCCTCTCTTAAGGTGACTTATGCCTCATGTCATTTTTCTTACCTTAAATCCTACTTGGGAAAAGGAGAGTTTTGTTTTTTTTTTTAAATGACTGTATCTTATCTTCACTGCCACACTGTGTCTCTTTATAATCGGTTTGTGTCTATAAAATACTTAGGCATATTAATCCTATTATGCATGCTCTCTCACAAAATTTTCTCAAGCAACATTTCGTCATAAAATAATGTTTCCTATGTTTTACATATCGTAAAGCGCTGTTCTTTCTTTCTAAGAGTGAATCACAATTTTATCATATTTTCTATTCTGTAGTTATAGACAAATTCAAACCAAATTCTTAAATATTTGCTGGAAAAAAAGCAGGAATAATAATGCATACATATACATTCTCTTAATTGACAAGTAATTAATTTGCTGACATTTGATCTGAAAATATACACAGACCACATGATTCCAAGGACTGAAAACACACAAGATGATAGTAATTACAAAAAAAAGTAACAATTGCACATAACACTTCATATAATCAAATCTACATTCTAGAGAAAAATACAATAGGTAAATAAAAATTGTTTCAAGCTGTAATAGCTATTATACAAGAAATAAAACATAAACAGAAATTGAAGTAATCAAGTAAGAGACCTACTTTTGACAGGATGGTCAGCAAATTTCTGACTAGGAAAGAAATTAGCTGAAATTTAAACGGAGAAGTAGTCTAATAAAGAGGCGGGCAGCATATTCTGGAAATCAGAAATAACGTTTGTTAAAACATCTATTTTTTGCTTATATGAATGAAGTCTGCCTTTACAAGACTGGTATCTTTAAATTACTGTGAAGAAGAAATCCAACAAAATGGAATTCTAGACTCAGAAAAATTGTTACTCGAGACTGAGGACACATAAAATATATACTTAAATGAAATAAATGAGAGAGATTACCACTCAAAGATTTTGGGAAAATAATTACAATATCCTTAGCTTCAAAGGTGGAAGACTGATCATACAAATGGACAATGGTCAGACCGTATATGACAACAGGACTCTGACACACAAACTTTGCACAACTAGTCCAGGAAACAGTCCCAACTTCTGCAGCAGTTTGCCCAGAATGGTAAATTAATCACCAGTTACCATCTTTTTCTGTATTTTGTTCGGACTTCTAATTCAGTCCATAACAGAGAAAGCAAAACATGCTTCCCAAAACTATCATATAAGATGTCCATCTTTCTCATGCCAAAAACTTCCAAACAGAGCACATCTAACGTTTTGCTCTCTCTCTCTCTCTCTCTTTTTTTTTCCCCATTATAAAGCTTTCCAGCCTGCCTTTGAGTCTCTGCCTAATACAAATGGTGGTACCCAACTCACTTGCAATAGCAAGCTCTGAATAAATGGCTTCTGCTTCTCATTTCCATGATTCTAGTGTATTTCACAAAGGAAATAGAGAATTTAAAACAGAATGGAGATAGGGATAAAAGAATAAGTGGTTAACAGAGACTAGTAAAAATGTGAGGAAATAGAATGGGTATTTTTTTAGAAGAACAATTCAAATAATTTTATTAACTAATAGAGTGTTAGGAAAAAGACAACTAAAATAAAAAGAGGGTAATAATAGTGATGACATGATGAGGTCACCCAAATGTCCTCATGTTACACTGGTAGAGGAATGATATTCACACTTTGTTAAATCAGGTGTTCACTTGAACAGTTTAAAGATCAATAGTATATACCATTTATGAAACACTTGAGAAAAAGAGAGGAGAAATCAAGAAAACTTAATTTGATGGCAAAAAATTATATAGCTATAGATACAATGTAATTCTAGAAAATGCTGGAGAATGCAAAAAGTTAAGTTATTGTCAGGGTCTTTTGTATTTTTCCGTTTTGCTTTCCCTGCTATAGAATTTGTTATGTCCATCTTAATAACTTTCACCACTGCTGTGGATCTATTACTCTTCTTTTTCACTATCTATGACCTGTGGTCAGTTTTTTTAGAGCATATGCATCCTACATTCACAAATGAATTTCATTTGAGCTAGCCAGGTATATGTGAGTGAGAACAATTGTTAATACACCCATTACGTGAATGAGCATGCTGAAGTATATATCATTTAAGTAAATCATGTAAGCAATTTAAGTAACACAAATAATAGAGTAGTCACTAGTCCTCAGGTAGAACTTAATACAGTACGTTAGTATTTTTTTTTAGAATTCTAGCTGCCTCCAGATAGACTATCAATGTCAATGAGCCACATACATTATTTTCCAATCAAGTGAAGCTGAGAGCAAGAAGTCTTCAATATGTTAGACACTCAAAGAACAATTTCAGTGTGGCCAGAAAGTATCACTTTAACACTTTTATTTAATTAGAAAAGCTTTCTATTAGCATTATAAAGGTCGTTCAAGACACTGTTGTCAGTGACATCCACCAGCAAGTCGATCAGACTTGATCTGATTGTCCCGAGTACTTCTTTGCGCCTATTGAACTTGACCCTTTGCCCAGGTGGAATTTGAAGAAAGAGATGCTGGAATAAGCACTGCAAACCTTCTAAACTGCAAACTGGATAATTCAATCTTGAGACAACCTCTCAAAGTAATTTTGTCTTTAACAGACAAGAGATGACTAGAATATTTCCATATTTGAAGGATGCTTGAAAATGTTTTTCTCCTAACATTTTATTTCTGAAGCTTAAAACTACTCTTTTTACCACAAATGTAAGTCATTTGTTCTGTTTAAAAGACATGAAAATTATATGAGTTTTCTGGTGTGTAATATGTTTCTACCTGTATAAGTTTTATTGAAAGGTTTGTGATACTTAAAATATTGTGTCTGCAATAACCCCAAGTTAACTTCAAATTAGTATTTAGTTTTTTGCCTTGAAAAATATTTTAAAATTTAAACTTCTAAATCCAGTAGTCCAGGCTACCACTTTCATTATTATTTCTTAGCTTCTGGGCAAAATTAAATATCAAATCTTCAATCACGAAGATCCTTTTAGAATCATGAAATTCAGTAACAACCACATTATGACTTTTAGCTTATATTTATGTAAGCTCAAAATAACACATCACACTACTGTTCTGATATTTAATATATTTCCCACAGATTAATTTTAACAGTGTGGCTCTTGAACATAAAAGACAACGTCCATATTTTAAAGAGTTTGGTCTAAAGCACAGACACCTTGAATTCATTTATTTGACAAGGAAATTAACCTAAAGAATCCAAAGATGTAAATATATAATTGCCTGTTTTTGTAAGATATGAAAATATATTTATGGTCCATTTTATTTCAGATAATTAATATGCACCTTGTCCAACTAAAATTAAAATTAAATGAAGAAAACTGTTATGGTTAGCACGTGCATTGTGAAAAAGTAATTGTGTAGTGACTACAGTTTGCTTACATTTGAAACTGCTGAGGTATCATGCTAAAGTGTAAAACTGTTTTTTAGCTTTTGAATTTGAGTTATCTTTATTTTGGAATCTCAAGCTCTATTCATTTATTTATTCACCCAATATATATTTATTGATTAGCCATTACATGCCAGGGACATATTAAACAGTAATGAACAAGACAAAGTTAGACTGTGGCTTTATGAATGTACGGTATGATTTTACAACTATCTAAAGCATCTTAACTTCAAACTACTTTAAAAAGATTAATCTATTAAATAAATTTCACCTGTTTCATTCAGTGAACATGAGAGATAAATATATATCTACTCTTGTGAGCAGTTATTAAATATTACAAACTTTTTCCAAAGTGAATGAATACAAAGTACATTTTTGCTTCGTATTTTAGAAATTCTATATAATACAAGATTGATTAGGCACCTGTCCAACATAATTAGTCCCTCTACCTAAATTTCTAATGTTATTTTCTTTTATAAATAAATAATGGATGGGAAAATATATGCAATTATTAGCTACACAATACTCTTCCATTACTTCATTTATTACAAATTAGTTTTATCCCTGAATTTGCAGTTTGTCACTCCACAGATTGAAAAATCTGAAGTACATCTATCATTATCTGCCCTCATTTTTTAGTTGATAATATCATTGATAATATTACAATTCTATAAACAACGGATAATGTATATGTGAAAGTTTTATACGTGCCAGTTTTTCCTGGTTATTAATCCTTCATAATTTTTCAGTTTTATTGTATAATATGATTTAAAAAAACTTTTAAAGCTCAGAAAGTTATAATTAAAAATTTCTCTAAAAATTCCAACTTCGTATTGGTCTAAGTTTTTTCATCAAATGGGAGCCAAGTTAAAAGAAGCACCAGGCCCACAAATTCCCCCTACTATGGTGTGGGTGTGGTGAATATATACTGACGTCATGGAGATCATTATTCAGAGACAGAGTCACTGTTGTGGCCCACACTGCAAATACAAAGCAAAGAAAAATCTCAGCTTCATTTTCATTATACAACTTGTCTTTATATTTTAAGAATAAATAAAATAGCTCTAGTCACAATGATCAGTGAATTTAAATTCACAATAAATAGGACCTTTAGAAAATGACATGCTCTCCTATAGAGTCATCTAAAATATTCTGCATTCCTCGATATTGATTCTGTTAAGAAAGTTGTCCCTCTAGTCAGTTACTTCAACACACACAATGTGGTTGTAAGTCCACAGTCTAGTCATACATTCTGAACAATGACTTTGTAAGAAGCCTCTTCCTTTAAAATTTTTTAAAGTTTACAAATGATTGGACCTGTGTGGAGATAAATTAGAGACTAGTGGTAGGGGCTATGACAATTATGTTCCTGGTACTTATATTCAGCAATAATGAAAAATGTTACATGTCTCTGTGTTATGAGCTCAACTAAAGTGCTACCTTAAACTGATTACACATCAATTTTGAAATAACTTTCATTTAGTTTAATATATTAAGAAATGTTCACACTACCACACTGAGAATCGATCACTTTATATGTTAGTCATGGAACACATTGAAGAACATGCTTAGTTTCATTATGTATTGCTTAAATTAGAATCTTAAAACTACTGAAGCAGTCTGCCTTTCACTGTATAAATTTCATCAGCAGAATTTCTATTACTCAAGTTTTCTTTCCCTAATCGATTTCTCATGATTCAGAAACTTCATTAGATATAGAGTCTCCTCCACCGCTCCCCACCACTCACGTACTCTGCTCATGCCGACAGCAAAAATGCTGCTAAAAATGAGTGGGTGGAAGAAGTATCATAAATGTTATAAAATGTATCAAATGGTTGGTAAAGGAAAGAATACATATATGCTTTCTTTTCACTTGGATGTGACTGGGAATATTTTTTCCTATGGTACTCGAAAGGTCTTTTTTTCTATAAGCTGTTTTTTGTTTCCCCCAAAATAGTGTTTCTAAAATTTCAAGCTATGTATGAATTAAGTAGGACCTTACTGAAAAGGGAGATTTGGATATTGTAGGTCTGAAGTGAGGTCTGATGTTCTGCATTTGTAAAAAGCTCTCAGGGATGATAATGCTGCTAGTCCACAGGCCACACTGAAGGCTCTAAGAGTCTCTCTCCTAACATTCCAGTTTAAACAACTATGACTAAAATATTTTTTCCTGGAGAACCCAGTTGGGAATAGAGTGGAAAAATATGCTATGTTGTCATTCCTTGTGGGATAAACAAACAGATGCTCAGGATAAAATGTGATGCAGTAAGAAAAGCACTATGATTTTGAATCGGACAATTTAAACTTGACTGTTAAGTTCCAACATTAAAGTCATGCAACATGGAAAAAATAAGATATCTCACTTTACATTTTCTCTCTTATAAAATCTGCATACATCAAAGCATGTTTCTGATATTAAGGTGGGATGATCTATATGAAAGTGCTTCCTGTATGACGAAGCTCTATATAGGCACATTACATTGTTATTTTATGCAGTGAGATGTCTTTCTGCCCTCCTCCCCACCATCAGTGCCATAGTCTGTGCCCTTTCTGTTTTTAGCTGCTGTGAAAACTGCTCAGGAAACTGTCACTCAGCAGCTGCAATGACTGCCAGTACTAAACCAGTTGATAGAAGGATCCAAGAGGGGAGAGGACAGACAATTTTCTTTCCTCTGCAGTTCTAGTTATAAAGCTTGGATATAAAAGGAGAAAATCGTTGTGGTGTGGAATGTGAATTTTAAGATGCTTTCCATTGGTTTCATTCACATTCTAGAGTAGTGTCCTCAAGAGTGTTCACCATCTTAGAAAGTTTTTTTTTAAGTCTTTCTTTAAAAAATATTAAAAGGAATATGTCATCTTCACAAAGATGTTTATTATAGTCATTGATCATGTAACTACATAGGTAAGATTCTGGACTTATTTGCAGCTAGCTGAAAATCAACCGGCAACTTCATATTTGATATATAGATGAAGTGAAATTGCTTTAAAACTAATGTAGAATTTATTTGTAGTGCACAATTTATTAGTATGCGTGAAGATGAATTAGAACCTGCAAGCTATATTAAATTTAATGCATGAGAAAGGGAAGTAATGAATTACTTGAAAATCATTTTAAAGCATCATTGCTAATGCGCTGTTAAACCGCACTAGTACTAACTGCAGAGACAAATATTATTAAATCTGCCAAAGTCCCCAAACTGTGTTTTACACTACTCCTTCAAGAAAATAAGGAAAGGCATTTTACTCCCATCTTTATGAATAAATACAGTATGAAAGCATATACACCAAATATTCAAAGAAAGGCTTTAACAATTTGAATATCTCATAAAATAAATTTTATTCTAAGGCTAAAACAAAAGTTGTTTTAATTTTCAGACAGACATAACATGGAATTTATTAACTTCACATTTCTAATGGATAAAAGAAAATGTAATAAATGAAGAGATAAGCCCAAACTGCACTCACTCAGCTTTATTTAGCATTGGTGCTCAGTTAGCTGACTTCTCTATCTGCGGCTGTAATATTGTACTGGCTAAGCCTTTTAGTGTGCACTAAATCCTAGCTGCATAAAAGTGAAGCTAAATGGTATTTACAGGTCCTTTTCCTACAAAGTGCAAACTAGCATATTCCATTTATAATCCTATAATAACACTTTGTAATCTGCATACCAATGCAGTGCAAATAACACATTTACTTTAGAAATGAGCATAATTAGATTATATAGATCATAGTTGAATTGGACTGAGTGACCTTTTGCTAGCATTCTCTGATAACGCCAGAAAATTTTACTACTTGGCTGACTTTTCTCATTTAATCTAAATGATCAGTTTCTGACATAGGCCTTGAAAATCTTCAGACTCTTTCACAGTCTGGAGTTTATGTGAAGATTTTTTTTTCCCCAATAGAAGGAGTCTTAGTGTTGAACACTAAGAGCTGGAGTTAATGTTCTCTATACACACTAGAAGTAAGGAGGAGGAACACATAAAATGTAAAATGAGTGGGTCGGGCACAGTGGCTCATGCTTGTAATCCCAGCACTTTAGGAGGCCCAGGCGGGTGGATCACCTGAGGTCGAGAGTTCGCGACTAGCCTAACCAACATGGAGAAACCCTGTCTCTGCTAAAAAAAAAAACAAAATTAGCTGGGCGTTCGGGCACATGCCTGTAATCCTAGCTACTCAGGAGGCTGAGGCAGGAGAACCGCTTGAACCCAGGAGGCGCAGGTTGAGGTGAGCTGAGATCGCGCCATTGCACTCCAGCCTGGCAACAAGAGCAAAACTCAAAAAAAAAAAAAAAAAAAGTAAAATGAGTGATGATATAAAATTATTTATAATTGGGTTTATTATGGTTTTTGTACTTATGTTTTTGAACTTATATTTTTGAGACTATGCTTTTCCTATTTGTGTATAATTCAAACTTTATATTATATATTACATAGTTTAAGCCTAGTTTTTCCACTTGGCAATACATGAGATATTTTGCATCTGAATGGTTAATTTTTTTAAGTCATTTATTCACTAAATGGTTATTGTGCACTCACCTTGAGTCTCCTATATTGGGGTAAGTGGTGAAAGCTGAACGTTTATTTCTGGAAATTTCCTTTTGAAACTCAAAACTGTAATCAAAGATAAGGGAGATACAGTGACAATAACAACAGCAACATAGAGTAAATTCAGAGTAAATCACATCTCCTTCCTATTAAGAAAAGTTAAGGGAATTAAGAGTCATTTGTAACCTTAACACATTTATTTCTACTCTTTCACTCCTAGGACCTCCCATTAAGCAAAAATGTACGTAAAGTAGGAACGTGTTCCTGAATGTTTGCCACTGACAAAGACTCTAGTCCCCTCAAGGTCACAGAGAGTTACATCTGCGTCGTGCATCCACTATCCCTCCAGTCTTCCAATCTTGTATAGGAGTTCAAAAACATAGCTAAAACAACACAAAGATAGATTGAGAGGCGATCCTCAAGAATTTTTTTTACTACCTCTTTTATAAATTCCGTATGGGAAAACTTGTTTCAAGATGTTCCTTGCTCAGAAAATAATCATAAAAGAGTAAAAGAACTTTCTTTGCTTAGGTTAGTTAGGCCATATTTATAGGATGGTAAGAAATGCCACAAGTCTGAAATAAATATGAATGTTCACTTAATAACAGAAAAAGCTGAAACCTGAGCTTCTTATGGTTCTAAATCACAAAATTAAATAATAGATGTGTGCGAATCTGCGTGTGTCTAAATGTCAATAGATACATACATAAAAATATATGCTTACAAACTCACTCTTCTATGATTTGTGTTATGTCCAATAAACAAAATAATTAACACTATCATAGTTAGTTTCCTTCCTTTTTCCTCACCCCTCACATGATTCCAAATATCCATTCAGCCTTAAGGATATATTGTGAATTTCCATTGACACCATTTCAGCCAAGCTGCTCTAAGAGCTCCTGCAAACTGCTTCTGACTGATTTCCCTGCTTCCATTCTTGTCCTGTCCAATTAATTTCCTACACAGCAGCCAATGTCATGTTTTTCAAAAATAATATCATCTTTTGATTTGACCTATCCAATGTATCCCCATTTCTCTCATATGAAAATGCAGTGTCTAATCACAGTTATGTAGCTGAAAATGTTACTTTCCTGTGAAGGCTATTCTGTATCTCCTTATTTAAACAGACATAGGATGGGCAACGTGGCTCACGCCTGTAATCCCAGCAGTTTGGGAGGCGGAGGCAGGTGGATCACCTGAGGTCAGGAGTTTGAGACCAGCCTGGCCAAGATGAAGAAAACCCCATCTCTACTAAAAATACAAAAATTAGCCGGGCATGATGGCATGTGCCTGTAGTCCCAGCTACTCGGGAGGCTGAGGTGGGATAATCGCTTGAACCCGGGAGGCGGAGGTTGCAGTGAGCTGAGATCATGCCACTGCACTCCAGCCTGGGCAACAGAGCGAGATTCTATCTCAAAAAACAATAGTAATAATAAAAAATAAACTGGCCTTTATTAGTTCAGTTTTTATTGCAAAATGTGGAATGTAGTTATTCCTTTATAACACTTATCATGGTCTTTAATAATTGTATTTATCCCTTCTTTGCTTATTGTCCATTTCTACCACTAGTATAGGCAGAGAAGTAACACCCTTGCTTTCCTAGTTCACCTTTCTATTTCTGCACAGTACCTGATATCTAGCACTCATGCAGCTGAATGCTGAATGAATGTGTTGCATACACTAGTGGCAAGGGGTGAGGTGTATGATCCAATTGTGGGATGATTATGGATAGATTTGGCTTCTGCTTAATTACATCATAATTAAAATATAATTTTCTTCTTAGTTATATTATACTTAGGTATACAATGATACAATGTTACTTACACAGTGTGGTTGTTTTATATCTCTTGACCATAATGAAGTAGCAGAAAAAATGTGTGTACCTCAATATTTTGATATATTAAGATTTTTAAATTATTGCATGAGGGATATTGCCCTAGCATCTGCATCCCTTCACAATTTCAATTCTTTAGCTATCTTCTGAAATTTTCCTTTTTTTTCAGTTGGATTTATTGATTGTAACTTATCTCCTAGTCCTATATCCTTCTTTCTTATCTTTCTTACCATCACTTTGCTAAACTCAGTGAATTTACCTATCCTTATGTCTCCAGCTACTGCATGTATACTGAAAACCACTTCTAATTTTGATATTTCACTTGCGTGTGCATAATCCTAAGACCTTGAAGAACAGCATGATAGTAGACTTTCATCTCAGTCTTGCCAGATTGAAAAAAAAAAAAATCAACTTCCTTAACTTTCTTTCTCCCTTCAGATTTTCTGTTTCTTTTATTGACATGTCCAGGGCTGGAAATCTTGGAGTCTTCTTTAAATCAGTATTCTTTAGTTCTGTCTCCTTTCACTTTGTTTGTTCTTAGTATTTTCTTCACAAACTCTCTTAGAATTTTCCTTTCTATTTCTTTTCCCATGGCCCTCACTCTAATCCTTTAACTCACTCTTAAATAACTATAAATATTTTCTTTCCAGCTCACTGCCTCCAGATTCTTTCTACCATCCACCACTACCGGATTATATTTTTAAAAACCATTTTTCATCATTTTTGCTCCTGTACAAGAACTCAGATGGTTTACAGTAATCTATGTTAAATAACACAGAGAGAGAGAGACACACACACACACACACACGTGCGCATACACACACTCCCCAAACTAAAGCCCTAAAAAAATTGATAAATTTGGGTCTTTTTAAAAATTAACTTTTTTTTACCAACAGTAAAACATATTTTCTCCTCTATATCATTCAGTGTGTTAGTACTCCAACTACAGAATTCTTATATTTTTCTTCTCTTCTATTAAACCTATATGAGATACGTTATTTAGAAATAAACTCTAATATTTCCATTACTTCTCCTTCTACTTCATGTTGTATTGCATCTTCTTTAGATTTCATGGTCCATTATATCTTGTGTCACGCATACTATTGCTTGACTGTGTATACCTTGTTTATGTATACTTTTTATATTCTTTATCAAGCTCGTTAAGAACACAAAATTTAAAACAGTTTCAAAGATTAAGGTTGGAAAGTGATATATACTTCTAAATGTAGGTAGTAAAATAAACTTAGTTAGTTAAAAATTGATATATTTAATGAGTATGTATACCTCATTTGCAATGATCTTTACCTTCATTAATATAAGCATTACTCTAACTCAAAAGTGATATAGATCTTTTCCAAAGCACCTGAAGACAATATTTATTCCTCCTTTGACATCAGTAAATGTTTAAAATTTCCTGATGAGTTCAAAACAAGATATAATAAACACATTTTTAAATGCCATACTTTTTAGAATATCTTATTTTACATATATTTAAAGCACCAATGTTTTATAATTTTTCTTCGGGGTGTAGTATAATATTTTTAACAAAGTTATGTTGGTAAAATTAAAAAGTTTAATATATGATGTTATTCTGCACTAAATTCATTTCGTAACTAAGATTGTTAAAAACTCTTTGACTCTGCAGTGGATTTTTGAAATATTTCATTTCTGTAAAGCTGTTTAAGACAGTGGAGACAAATAGTTTATAAGATGTTCATAGTTGGGAATGCTTCTTTCTTTTCATTTTGACACATCTAGGGCATCCAATTATTCACAAAGGTCACTTTCTAAAGAAGAAAAAGAACAATGACCAATGGCAGCATTTAGGTTTCAAATAGACTATGACAATTTAATCAATGACAAAACTCAATGTCAAGAAGCATCTTATTTCTAGGTAGACAGAGAATGACATTTCATCAGAACTAAGTACAATTGTCTACATTAAAAACTCACCAAAAATGGCTACAGAAAAAGATTTAGAGGAAAAAAAGGAGAGAAATCATATTAAATTTAAATGTGAATAAAAGTTTCCTTTTTTGACTGATACTTTCAAAAGTCTCATTGTGAATTAAGCAATGTTGATAATCTTAAGGAATAATAAAACTAAAAGCTTCATGAAGAATATTATGTACCACTTCACCCCCATAAAACTCATATTTTTCAAACATGTACTACGATTAATTGGTTGAGAAATTTAAAAGAGCAAGACTGCCCTTTCAAGTGATGCTTTAAACAGTGTATGGAATAAATACAGTCTATACATATTCAGGCATGCTGGTTTATATATATGTTTTTAAAATAAAATTGTTTAACATTCTTGATCAGCTACTGTAGCCACTTCAACCTATGTATATTTAATCTATAACAGACATTAATATTTACCTGGAAAATAGCTATTTTTTTTAAGTTATTGCAAGTCTATAAGACTCAATTTCTATTCCTTAACATAATTATAATAATACTTTAATACATGTGGGACTTTGACCTAATTCAGTATCACAATATATATTGTGTAAGCCCTAGCAATGTTTTAGGCATAAAGTTTGCAATAAATATTTTAACGAGTTAGTCATCATTTTGTGCTACTTCCTATGCTGCAAAATGTGTATCTTCATTTCTTTTAGGCATGCCTTACTCTTTCAGAAAAATATATTAAAATAGGAAGGCGTTGTAACAAGATATTCATATTACTTTTTTCACATACTTGCAAAACTATATTTCAGGAGATCAAAAGCATAAGACAATGAATCAGGGCTCCAGTGGAAATAGCTAATCCAACCAATATGTGATAGCAAATGCATATAAGTGATAAAATTATGAGATTTCTGATACAGGTAGGATAGTATTAGAAAAATGGAAAGTCATAGAATAAAAAGAGTCATATTTTAGTATCTTTCTGCAATCTGAAATGCTTGGATAAATTAGACTAAATCCTAAAAATTTTTATTTTTTATTAAGAAAAACAAATGTGATAGATTATCATAGCTGTAACTGAAAGAACAGCATGATCTCTATCCCCAAAATACAACGAATAGATATTCATACATACCAAAGACAACATAATTAAGAGATACAGTTAAAGGGCACTGTGAAATTTGCAGTTTATATACCTGAGCTACTTTTAACTGAAAAATGAAAACATTTTCATGAATATTCAAGAGACAGAAAAATAGTAGTCAAAGAAAATTCTAGATTTTCCATAAATAGAAATATTGTTTGTTAACTGGAGAAGAAAAAGAGAAAGAGAATAAAAACTTTTGAAGAATAGGTTAAACACAGTAAAAAACTTGAAATAGTATTTTCAGAAGTTCATTATTCTTTCAATTTTGCTATTTTACTTTATGTTCATCACACTCTTCAACAATCAAATGGCCAAAACCTTTCCATTTTGCCAGTCACCCATCAGACCACCTGAAATCTCTTCCTGTTGCTCACCCTTTTTCTACACTCTATCTTCCTTTACTTGAAAGTATTCTGAGATTGGAGTATGAAATAGCTATTGACTATTTTGCAATTTATAAAAGTCTATCAATAAGCTAATTTAATTTTCCTCCCCCCAAAAGCTTTAAACCCTACAATAGTTACAAATGTTTATTATTTGCACCTACATTCAGCAAGGCAGATATTTGCTTATCAGGATTAGTATAAGAATCAAATCTGAATAATTGAGAAACCAAAACCAATACGTGTTTGTAATTTATGGAATATATAAACGGCACACTTTGGAGCACAAATTTTTAAACATCAATTATATTCACTAATTTAAGTTAAATTATAACTGTATTTCACTTTCCTTTGTGTTGGGTACATAGAGTTGTGTGTATGGGAGTAATCTAGTTAAATTAAAGAATTCTTTCTACTGCTCCTTACAAATGTAGACATAGCTATGATTCTAAATTCTCAATTATAAAGTGACTATGCCTAAATAAGCCTTCAAGTTATCTTTTTTTAAACGTAATAACATGACTTGGAAGATCGTTTACAAAATTTTAAAATTTATATCATTGGAATCTTCTTTAAGAAGTTTAATAGGATTTTAAACAATTCTAAATGTTTGTATAAATATTGAAGTAACAGTTTTACATATGGCAGGAGAATGTAGGCAGAAGTCAAGATGATTGGATGATTTAATACAGGAATAGTAGATTAAGTGGCTAGAAATAGCAATGTGTATCTTGCAAGCTGAAAACTATCATTAAGAATTTTTTGTATCCTGAGACTTTGCTGAAGTTGCTTATCAGCTTAAGGAGATTTTGGGCTGAGACAGTGGGGTTTTCTAGATATACAATCATGTCATCTGCAAACAAGGACAATTTGACTTCCTCTTTTCCTAATTGAATACCCTTGATTTCCTTCTCCTGCCTAATTGCCCTGGCCAGAACTTCCAACACTATGTTGAATAGAAGTGGCGAGAGAGGGCATCCCTGTCTTGTGCCAGTTTTCAAAGGGAATGCTTCCAGTTTTTGCCCATTCAGTATGATATTGGCTGTGGGTTTGTCATAAATAGCTCTTATTATTTTGAGATACTTCCCATCAATTCCTAATTTATTGAGAGTTTTTAGCATGAAGGGTTGTTGAATTTTGTCAAAGGCCTTTTCTGCATCTATTGAGATAATCATGTGGTTTTTGTCTTTGGTTCTGTTTATATGCTGGATTACATTTATTGATTTGCGTATATTGAACCAGCCTTGCATCCCAGGGATGAAGCCCGCTTGATCATGGTGGATAAGCTTTTTGATGTGCTGCTGGATTCTGTTTGCCAGTATCTTATTGAGGATTTTTGCATCAATGTTCATCAAGGATATTGGTCTAAAATTCTCTTTTTTTGTTGTGTCTCTGCCAGGCTTTGGTATCAGGATGATGCTGGCCTCATAAAATGAGTTAGGGAGGATTCCCTCTTTTTCTATTGATTGGAATAGTTTCAGAAGGAATGGTACCAGCTCCTCCTTGTACCTCTGGTAGAATTCGGCTGTGAACCCATCTGGTCCTGGACTTTTTTTGGTTGGTAAGCTATTGATTATTGCCACAATTTCAGCTCCTGTTATTGGTCTATTCAGAGATTCAACTTCTTCCTGGTTTAGTCTTGGGAGGGTGTATGTGTTGAGGAATTTATCCATTTCTTCTAGATTTTCTAGTTTATTTGCATAGAGGTGTTTGTAATATTCTCTGATGGTAGTTTGTATTTCTGTGGGATCGGTGGTGATATCCCCTTTATCATTTTTTATTGCATCTATTTGATTCTTCTCTCTTTTTTTCTTTATTAATCTTGCTAGCGGTCTATCAATTTTGTTGATCCTTTCAAAAAACCAGCTCCCGGATTCATTTATTTTTTGAAGGGTTTTTTGTGTCTCTATTTCCTTCAGTTCTGCTCTGATTTTAGTTATTTCTTGCCTTCTGCTAGCTTTTGAATGTGTTTGCTCTTGCTGTGCAAAAATCACAAGCATTCTTATACATCAATAACAGACAAACAGAGAGCCAAATCATGAGTGAACTCCCATTCACAATTGCTTCAAAGAGAATAAAATACCTAGGAATCCAACTTACAAGGGATGTGAAAGACCTCTTCAAGGAGAACTACAAACCACTGCTCAAGGAAATAAAAGAGGATACAAACAAATGGAAGAACATTCCATGCTCATGGGTAGGAAGAATCAATATCATGAAAATGGCCATCCTTCCCAAGGTAATTTACAGATTCAATGCCATCCCCATCAAGCTACCAATGACTTTCTTCACAGAATTGGAAAAAACTACTTTAAAGTTCATATGGAACGAAAAAAGAGCCCGCATCGCCAAGTCAATCCTAAGCCAAAAGAACAAAGCTGGAGGCATCACGCTACCTGACTTCAAACTATACTACAAGGCTACAGTAACCAAAACAGCATGGTACTGGTACCAAAACAGAGATATAGATCAATGGAACAGAACAGAGCCGTCAGAAATAACGCCACATATCTACAAGTATCTGATCTTTGACAAACCTGACAAAAACAAGAAATGGGGAAAGGATTCCCTATTTAATAAATGGTGCTGGGAAAACTGGCTAGCCATATGTAGAAAGCTGAAACTGGATCCCTTCCTTACACCTTATACAAAAATCAATTCAAGATGGATTAAAGACTTAAATGTTAGACCTAAAACCATAAAAACCCTAGAAGAAAACCTAGGCATTACCATTCAGGACATAGGCATGGGCAAGGACTTCATGTCTAAAACACCAAAAGCAATGGCAACAAAAGCCAAAATTGACAAATGGGATCTAATTAAACTAAAGAGCTTCTGCACAGCAAAGGAAACTACCATCAGAGTGAACAGGCAACCTACAAAATGGGAGAACATTTTCGCAACCTACTCATCTGACAAAGGGCTAATATCCAGAATCTACAATGAACTCCAACAAATTTACAAGAAAAAAACAAACAACCCCATCAACAAGTGGGCGAAGGACATGAACAGACACTTCTCAAAAGAAGACATTTATGCAGCCAAAAAACACATGAAAAAATGCTCACCATCACTGGCCATCAGAGAAATGCAAATCAAAACCACAATGAGATACCATCTCACACCAGTTAGAATGGCAATCATGAAAAAGTCAGGAAACAACAAGTGCTGGAGAGGATGTGGAGAAATAGGAACACTTTTACACTGTTGGTGGGACTGTAAACTAGTTCAACCCTTGTGGAAGTCAGTGTGGCGATTCCTCAGGGATCTAGAACTAGAAATTCCATTCGACCCAGCCATCCCATTACTGGGTATATACCCAAAGGACTATAAATCATGCTGCTATAAAGACACATGCACACGTATGTTTATTGCCGCATTATTCACAATAGCAAAGACTTGGAACCAACCCAAATGTCCAACAATGATAGACTGGATTAAGAAAATGTGGCACATATACACCATGGAATACTATGCAGCCATAAAAAATGATGAGTTCACGTCCTTTGTAGGGACATGGATGAAACTGGAAATCATCATTCTCAGTAAACTATCGCAAGAACAAAAAACCAAACACCGCATATTCTCACTCATAGGTGGGAATTGAACAATGAGAACACATGGACACAGGAAGGGGAACATCACACTTTGGGGACTGTTGTGGGGTGGGGGGAGGGGGGAGGGATAGCATTGGGAGATATACCTAATGCTAGATGACAAGTTGGTGGGTGCAGCGCACCAGCATGGCACAGGTATACATATGTAACTTACCTGCACATTGCGCACATGTACCATAAAACCTAAAGTATAATAATGATAATAATAATAATAATAAAAGAAAAAAAAAGTTACAAAAAAAAATAAATAAATAAATATTATTATTTAAAAAAAAAAAAAGAACTGTGTCAAGAAAAAAAATTTTTAGATGTTTTCTGTATCATCTGAGCACTGAATAAAATATGTTTTGGGGGAAAAAAAAAAAAAAGAATTTTTTTAAATTTTATTTTGGCTTGAGGGGATACATGTTGAAGTTTGTTACCTAGATATAGTCCGTGATGCTGAGGTTTGGGGAACAAGTGATCTCAATACTAAGTAGTACCCAACAGTAAGTTTTTCAGCCCTGTCCCTATCCTTCCTTCTCCACTCCAGTGGTCCCCAGTTTCTATTGTTGCCGTCTTTATGTCCATGTGTACTCAATGTTAAGCTCCAACTTATAAGTGAGAATATGTAGTATTGGTTTTCTGTTTTTGCATTAATTCACTTAGAATAATGGCCTCCAGTTGCATTCATGTTGCAGAAAGGACATAATTTTCTTTTTGATGGCTTTGTAATATTCTATGGCATATATGCACCACATTTTCTTTGTTCAATATACCATTGATGGGCACCTGGGTTGATTCCATGTCTTTGCTATTGTGCATAGTGCTCCAAGGAACATGCAAGAGCGTGTGACTTTTTTGGGTAGGAAGACTTGTTTTCTTTGGGATCTATACCCATGATGGGATTGCTGGGTTGAATGGCAGTCCTGAGTTATTTGAGACATCTCAAAACTGCTTTTCACAGTGGCTGAACTAATTTGCATTCTACCAACAGTGAATAAGCATTCCCTTTTCTCAACATCTTTGCCAGCATTTGTTGCTTTTGACTTTTTAATAATAGCCATTTAGCCATTCTGACTGGTATGAGATGATATCTCATTGTGGTTTTGATTTGCATTTCTCTGATGATTAGTGATGTGGAGCCTTTTTGTATATGTTTGTTGGCTGCTTGTGTGTCTTCTTTTGAGAAGTATCTGTTCATGTTTTTTGCCCAGTTTTTGATAGGGTTATTTGTTCTTGCTTGTTCAATTATTTAATTTCCTTATAGATTCTGGATATGAGACCCTTATCAGATGCAAAGTTTGCACATATATATTTTCTCCCGTGAGAAACAGTTTGTCTGTTTACTATGTTGATAGTTTCTTTTGCTGTGCAGAAGCTCTTTAGTTTAATCAAGTCTCTCTTGTCAATTTTTGTTTGTATTGCAATTGCTTTTGAGGACTTAGTTATAACTTCTTTCACAAGGTCAATGTTCAGAATGGTGTTTCCTAGGTTTTCTTCTAAGAGCCTTATAGTTTCGGGTTTTACATTTAAATCTTTAACCCATCCTGAGTTAATTTTCATATATGGTCAAAAGTAGAGGTCCAGTTTCATTCTTCTGCATATGACTAACCAGCTATTCCAGCATCATTTATTGAAAAGGGAGTCTTTTCTCCATTGCTTATTTTTGTTGACTTTGTTGAAGATCAGATGGTTGTAGGTGTGCAACTTTATTTTTGGATTCCCTATTCTGTTCCTTTGTCTGTGTGTCTGTTTTTATACCAGTCCCATGCTGTTTTGGTTACTGTAGCTTGGAATCTTAAGTGAATGTTCTAATCTACTTTAAGTAACTCCGCCATAGGTTTTACAAAGCATAACCAACATCAATGACATATACTTTTTCATCTTTCTAATTCATCATGTAGACATAAAATCTAATCTATATTTAGATAACATATAAAGGATTGAAAAAGTCTATTTGCACATGCATTATTTGTAGAATCTCCAAAATAAACCTGGAGTTTCTCAGTGACACATACATAAAAGACAAAATCTATTATGTTTTATAAAACTAATTCATACTAATAAAATAACATATTGATAGCAGCAGAAGCCAGCCAAATGCCAAAGCAGGTAGGGGCAGGTACCTAGTGAAACCCCACTTCCAAGCTGAAGACAGTTTAAAGCCTGAAAGCCAAGCTACAGGTTAAATCCTCAGACCGGATTGAGAACTTTTCTTCTTGTTTCGCACGCTTTCCTCTGATTGATCCCACCCTTCACCTATTTTACATATACCTACCCTTTCCAAATTGGTTTTCTACACTGTCATGCCCACCTTGGAGTGGTGTCTTTGCTTTAACCTATTTTGCATACTCACAAACCAATCAGCACGCAGTCCCCATCTTGTGCCTACAAAGACCCCAGACTCAGCTGGTAGAGGGGAGTTGGCTGGATTCCAAGGAGACAACCAGACTTCGAGGAGGAAATGGAGACTTTGAAGAAGAGACAGCAGGACTATGGAAGAGAGGCCTGACTTTAGAGGAAGATGGCCAGCACTTCCTGTCAGTTCTCCAGCTCTCCTCTATGCTGAGAGCTGTTTTCCTTGCTTAACAAAATTCTCCGCCTTCACCATCCTTCAATTGTTCACACAACCTCATTCTTCATGGACGGTGGACAAAGACTGGGGACCCACCCCTTTGCCTGTGCTGGTGGAGGGCAACCACCTTACATAATTAGGCAAGGGGCCAACTGACTTGGTAACACACCATTGACCAGGAACAGTGAAACTAGGAGAGCATCGTAACATCCCTTCTGGGGTTTCAGGGTCCCAGGCACCCCTACCTGGGTGCTGCCACAGGTCCTGCATGGAGCTTGCTCCTGCTGGTGCCCAGAGCAACTGACTGGATCCTGCACTGGCTTGCTCACATGCTCCCTCCCACTAGGAGTTGAGCGTGGCAGACCAAATAAACAGGCCACCTCTGTCGCGAGTCCAGCGAAGGGGCCAAGAAAAATCTTGCATCAATATTGTTACAATTTTTTTTCTTAATGCCAATATAACAAACTGAGAATATCATTAAAATTTAATATCCTGAGTCAGTTTATGCACAGGCAGAGTAGTTATATACTTAGTGTTAATTCAGATAGGTCCAAAGGAGGTTCTTGAGATTAATCATTTTATCTCTAGGCTCTAAAATTTTGAGGTTTTTAATTTTTTTTTTAATCACTGGGTTCTGATCTCTATTAAAATTCAAAGACTCTTGGAAGAAGGGTTACCTTTCTGACTATAGCTAGTAATTGAGATTAAAAGGCCTGAAATCTAAAAAGAAATGGACATAAGAAAAATAAGATATTGGTAAAAAAAATTTTTTTAATAGGGAAGCATGAGAAAAAATGTCAGGAAAAATAAAATCTTGGTAAAAAAAATTAATAGGGAAGTATGAGAAAGTGTCACTTTTGTTTCCTTGGGTGTTTGGAAAAAGCAAAGCTATGAGTATGCTGACCTTTTACAAAAAATAAATATACTGGTCTTCAGAATTTTTGTCATTGTGGTCAACTATTTATAACTGACCTATTCAATGGTCCTAAGTATATTAATGGTGGATATTGCAATCTCTGAATGCTTCTTTCCTGATTTTCTGAGGTTTCTTGTTCCACATTTTCCAATATTAGACCAGAAGACTGAATATAGAGATAATGAAGACAGAAAAGGAGTGATATTTCTATATATGCATGTGTGGAATATATAATATGACTTAGAAGATGCACTCTAGAACATTACTTTGAGCAATGACTACAGGATAATTTCACTTGTTGGCTCCTGGGATGGAGATTGAATTCTAGTTCCAGTTCTTAGGATGCCAATGTGAATGTAAATACCAAAGGCTAACATATCCACTGTAGACTGAAATAAGTTATTTATTCATCCCTTATTCATGTTAATTCCACTGGTAGACAGAAATACACATTTTCACTAATTATTAGGTGCTCAACCTCAAGGCATATGCCCTGAGTTTCAATATTCTAATAAAATATTATTATACAAGGATAATAACAAATTGAAGATAAAGATAAATTGAGTCCTTTCAGAATGTCTAATAAATTCACATTCTTTAAGGATAACATATTTTTTTTCCTATGCCCAAGATTTCAAAAGTTCAATTACATCCAGGAATTGAGTTCTTATGTTTAATTAAGTGAAACCTTGAAGAAAGACATATGCATAATATCCTAAAAAGATTTATGTGTGTGTTAACCAATATTTGAAACAAATGAAATCTATAACATGTCTGATATTTTCATTGTTACTTATAGGGAAATATTGGGATTTAAGTCATTGAGATACGTTTGCTGTTAATCAAAACCGCATAACTCAATTGAAATACTGAGTTTATCTAGTGATACTAAGGTCCAATTTTCACTCTGTCGCCCAAGCTGGAGTGCATTGGCACGATCTCGGCTCACTGCAAGCTCTGGCTCCCGGGTTCACGCCATTCTCCCGCCTCACCCTCCTGAGTAACTGGGACTATAGGCGCCCGCCAACACACCCAGCTAATTTTTTTGTATTTTTTAGTAGAGACGGGTTTTCACTGTGTTAGCCAGGATGGTCTTGATCAACTGACCTCGTGATCTGCCCGCCTCAGCCTCCCAAAGTGCTGGGATTAAAGGAGTAAGCCACCGCGCCCGGCAAAAATGTTTTGAAGTTTTTGAAGAAACTTTCCTGAACATTGTTGCCTTATTTTATTCTTACAACAAATAGGAGGTGGTATATAACCAGTTATTTCTCCCTTTTAGAAATGATTAAAGTTTGATTATAAATAATACCTGGCTGAAGTGTGAACAAAAATCCAGAATTTATTTCCCTACACCATTCCTTACTAACCATTTTAATATTTATAATCTGTATCTTCTCCATCCATTGTATATGTTCTCAAAATCTTTATTGGGGAGATGAAATAGAGAAGCCATAGAGGTCTATGCTGTTATACCAGAAGTTTTATAACATGAAAATTGTAAAAAATGGTTAAATAACTGCAAAATACTTGAATATGATACAGTTGCTTCTTGAAATCTTGCAACATTGGATAAAGACTGCAAGATGTGAAACAGAGGAGATTCACCTGTGCTAAGACGGGTCAAGCTAAATATTGTAAAAAGAAAGCAGGTTAAAATAGTGCACATAGGACACCTTTCAGTGGGTTTACAAGAGACAAAACACAATCCAAATCTGGTGACCACACTTCCACCTTCCCCAAGGAAACTAAGTGATTTCTAGAAGAAGCATGACATTTTGATTAGGCACAAAATGGATTTTGTCCTTTTTATAGATGCTTTGTTTAAGGAAAGGCATCCTAAAATGCCTAAATCAGGAGTTGTTTGTGGACAAACTTCATGTGGCACATAAGCTTCTAACATTAATATATCTACGTAAGCTTCTAATGCTTAATGTGTTTGCATGATACCCATTATTCCACATTTTACTTCCAGTTGCTCTGTTTTCAACGTGAGTATTTTTTTAAATTACAATTCAATATTGTTATTTTTATTCAGCATCCATTTTTAACTTTTTATTAGAATATTCCATCCATTTACATTTAAGGCGATTATTAACATTATTGGGTAACAGTCTACTATTTTTATCATGACCTGTTGATCTGTGATTCTCCATTCCTCAGTTTTAGCCTTCTTTTAAGTGAATCCAGCTTGTATTTTTTTTTTTTAGTGTTTTACTTTATCTTATATATTGACTTCTTAGGTATATTTGCCTGTTTTCTTTCTAGACAATAGAGCAAATTTCTTCACCATTAATGTATTCCTCAAATAATATTATTTTATATCATGAACAATGTAAAAATCTCATAGTAGTTTAATTCCATTTACCCCTTTCCTACTTGTTCTGTTTTTGTTCTCATATATTTCACATCTACATGTGCAATTATCCCATAACAATCAATGATCTTTAAAAATGTAAAAATGCATATTTACAAATGCGATTTTATGAAAAGCATTTTTTTTTACATATTTACCTTTTTCCTTGTCTTCTTTGAATTTTTGTTTGTATAAACTTCTCATAAAAATGATTTCAAGGCTACAACACCATAAAACTCCAGGGAAACAAATTCTTATTGTGATCTTTGCAAATGGTGTTCCTTTGAGATGTGCTTTGCACATGTATGTCATTACATTGTATAACAGTAATCTTCAAAGATAATCTAATATGATTGTTCTGATTTATTTCCAATTTCTAAACTTATTAACTAATTTTTTGCTTCAATATTCTTCTTATTTTATATTAGCCATTGTCAGTACACCTGTGACTTCAGAATACATGTGTAGCATGCAGTAAAGTAACAAAACTTAACTGATTTCTGAATACATTATTTTTCAAGTCACTGAAAAGTTAATGTTTGTAATTAAAAACAAATGATAAAAGATATATTGAGCCAAGGGTTTTATGTCATAAAAGAATAGTGTATCATGCAAATAAAAAAAAGAAGTGAATAAACAGGTAGTTTTATAATTTTACTAGGGTAAGATTTATTTAAGTTAGAAAGAATTTCAGTAAAGAGGGCAAAGCTGAAGATGCTTCAAACTTATAGTAATCAAAGGTGCATATCAGGGTGAAAACTTATGTCACACAATGGTAGATAAAAGATATTAATAGCCTTGTATGGCAAATAAAATATTTTGGAGGAATCCATATATGCGCAGCTTTTCTTACTGTTGGGCCTATGCAAATTGGAATTTATCAGTATGTATTCTTCAGGTGTGTATTATCCTACAGGAATTCCATCTGCATTGGTAAACAAATAAACAAAAAGATATCCTATAGTATACATACATAACGTTGAAGCCTTAGGTCAATCTGAAGGCCAAGTCTTATGTTGAAGGCAAGTAATTCAGTAGCTATAGCAACAGCTGCAATCCCATGAGAAATGGAGAAATTTTGCTATTCGCTTCTTTACTAGCTTTGTAGTTATGTTTATCTTTATTTTTTCAATAAATTTAAGTACAAGGTCAAGTAAATTCATGAGAATATTGAAACTCACATAAAAATCATATTAATATGTTCCTTCAGAGACATAAGTAAATTTATTCTAATGAGTTACAGGTAAAACAGTTTAAGACAAAGTGAAAATTTCAGAAAGAATACAGACTATTAAATAAATGGAGAAAAATATTACATTAAAGAAAAATAGCCCTAGATCTCATTAGTGAAAACATAATTTTACTTCAAAAAATTTACTTCAGAAAAGAACTAAAAATTATGTATAGCGATATTTAAAGTATCAATCATCCTTCCCTTGAACCATTCAGTTAATGTGTACAAGTAGCTTGAAAATAGGTATAAGTTCCTTGAAAGTAGAAATAATGTGCAAGTATTCAATCGTATTTGAAGTCTTTTATAATCCCAAATAATAATTACTGAGATCATTTTGACACCATACCATCAAAAAAAAAAAAAAAACTAATGGTATTCAATGTTTACATAGATTGCTATATTGAATACAAATTGCTATATTGAAAACAAATTGCTATATTGAAAATAGATTGCTATATTGAAAGTATTCATTGAATTATTTGATGTATTAATATCCACTTGAATTTTATTTTTTTAAATTTACTTTTACCTATCCTCCTTGTATCTGAGTTTTGACAAATTTACCCGCATGTTAGATGTAAGCTCTTCTCTTCAGAGGAGGAGGCAGAGCAAGATGGCCAAAGGGAAGCCTCCACTGATCATCCTCCCCACAAGAACATCAAATGTAACAACTATGTACACACACACACACACACACACACACACACACACACACAAAGCACCTTCATAAGAACCAAAAATCAGCTTAGGTATCAGGTCGCCCACAGTAGGGTAGAGCACCAATCTGCCCCATTACAGCAGAAAACAAAATCGGAATGAACTCAGCTGACACCTACCCATGGAGGGAGCATTTAAACCAGCCCTAGCCAGAGCGGAATTGCCCGGCCCAGTGGTTGGAAACTGAGTTCCCACAAGCCTTGCCACGGTAGACTAAAGCGCTATCGGGCCTTAAATAAACTTGAGAAGCAATCTTAGCCACAAGGACTGCAAATCCTAGGCAAGTTCTAGTACTGAACTGGGCTCAGAGCCAGTGGACTGAGGGGAACACAACCTACTGATACACCAGCTGGTGCAGGTAAAGGAACACCGATACGCAGCTCCCTTAGCTGCAGACTACATAGTTCATGGCTCCAAAACAGATTCTTCTCTTCCACTTGAAGAGAAGAGAGGGAAGAGTGGGGAGGACTTTTTCTTGCATCTTGGTTACCAGCTCAGCCACAGCAGGATAGGGCACCAGTCAGAGTCGTAAGTTCCCCTTTCCAGGACCTAGCTCCTGGATGACATTTCTAGACACACCCAGGGCCAGAAGGAAACCAGCTGCCCTGAAGGGAAGGAACCAGTCCTGGAAGAATTCATCAGCTGCTAACTGAAGAACCCTTAGGCCCTGAATAACCAGCAGCAATACACAGGTACTACATTGAGGGATTTGACTGAGTCTCTGAGACTGTCTGCTTTAAGGTGAGACTCAGCACATCCCCAGCTTTGGTGGCTACAGGGAGAGGCTCTTTTTTCTTGAGCAAAATGGAGGGAAAGGTAGAGAGGACTTTGTATTGCACTTTGGATACAAGCTTGACAACAAGAGGGTAGAACACCAAACAGGCTCTTGCAGTCCCCAACTCTAGGCCTTGGCTCTTGGGTGATATTTCTGGACCTGCCTGGGGCCAGAGGGAAGCCTACTGCCCTGGAAAGTGGTGAGTCCCACACCAGGCACTACTCACCACAATCTGACTGAAGAGACCTGAGGCTCTCTTTGGTAGCAGCCTGGTAGAACTCCCCATGGGCCTGTGGTGATGGTGGCCACGGGTGAGGCTCCTCTTTCTTTGGAAAGGGGAGGGAAGAGTAGAACATTCTGCTTCTTGTGGTTTTGATGCCAGCTCAGCTGCAGTACAACAGAACACTGGATAGACTTCTAAGGTATTTGACTCTAGTCCCTGGCTCCCAGATGGCACCTCTGCACTTGCTTGGGGCCTGGGAGAACCCACCACCCTGAAGGGAAGAACCATGCCTGGCTTACTTTGCTGCCTGCTGATGTGGCAACCTACAACCTTTAATGAACATAGGTGGTAGCCAGCTAGTGGTTGTAGTAGGCTAGTAGGCTTTAGGCAGACAAAGTGCTGTGCTGGCTTCAGATCAGACAGAGCACAGTCCAAGTGGTGGTGGCCATAATGATCCTCGTGTACACCTTCTCCAATTCCAGGCAGCTCAGCACAGATAGAGAGATTTCATTTGTTTGGGATAAAAGCAAGGGAAGAGAACAAGTGTCTCTGCCTCCAGAGAATTCTTCTATATCTTATTCACGACCATCAAGGTACTACCTCCGCAAGTCTGCAAGAGCTACAGTGTTACTTGGATTGGAGTGCCCCCTAATTAAGATACGACTGTAGTGATTAAAAGTCTAAATCATAAGACCCAAGTCCCTTTGAATACCTGGAAAGCCTTCCCAGGAAGGACAGGTACAAATACCTGGAAAGCCTTCCCAGGAAGGACAGGTACAAACAAAGCTGGATTGTTAAGACTACAATAAATACTTAACTCTTCAAAGTCCAGACACCAACTGATAAGGTTTGACTGTATCCCCATCCAAATCTCATCTTTAATTATAGTTCCCATAATCCCCTGTGTTGTGGGTGATACCTGGTGGGAGGTAATTGAATCATGGGAGCAGTTTCCCCCATGCTATTCTCGTGATAGGAAGTTCTCACAAGATCTGAGGGTTTTATAAGGTTCTTCCGCCTTCACTTGGCTCTTCTTCTTCTTCTACCTGACACCATGTGAGGAAAGATATGTTTGCTTTCCCTTCTGCCATGAGTGTAAGTTTCCTGAGGCTTCCCCACCCATGCTGAACTGTGAATCAATTAAATCTCTTTTTTTTTTTTTTAAATAAATCAACCAGTCTTGCGGGTGTCTTTATTAGCAGTGTGAGAACTGACTAATACACCAACAAACATCTACAAGTAACAAAACCATCTAGGAAAACATGACCTCACAAAACAAACTAAATAAGGCACCAGAGTCCAATCTCAGAGTGACAGGAACTTGTGACTTTTCAGACAGGGAATTCAAAATAGCTGTATTGAGGAAAGTCAACAAAATTCAAGGTAACGTAGAGAAGGAATTCAGAATTCTATCAGATAAATTTAACAAAGACATTAAAATAATTAAAATAATCAAGCAGAAATTCTGGAGTTGAAAAATGCAACTGACATATTGAATAATGCATCAGAGTCTCATAATAGCAGAATTGATCAAGCAGAAGAAAGAATTAGTGAGCTTGAAGATGGGCCATTTAAAAGTGCACAGTCAGAGAAAACAAAAGAAAAAAGAAGAAAAAACGAAGCACACCTACAATATCTAGAAAATAGCCTCAAAAGGGTAAATCTAAAAGTTCTTGGCCTTAAACAGAAAGTAGAGAGAGAGATGCAGAAAGTTTATTCAAAGAAATAATAACACAGAACTTCCCAAACCTAGAGAGAGGTATCAATACTTAAAGTATACAATAATAGCTGAAATCTTCAACACCCCACTTTCAGCACTGACAGTTCATCCAGAAATAAAATCAACAAAGAAACATTGAACTTAATCTGCACTAATACCAAATGGGCCTAATTAATATTTACGGAACATTTTATCCAAGGGCTGCAGAACACACATTATTCTCCTCAGCACATTTATTATTCTCAAGGATAGACCATTTGTTATGTCAAAAACAAATCTTTTAAAAATTCAAAAAAAATTGAAATCACAGTAATTATCTCCTTTGACCACAAAGAACTAAAACTAGAAATCAATAGAAGAGGAATTTTGAAAACTATACAAACACATGGAAGTTAAACAATATGCCCCTGAATGACCAGTGGATCAATAAGTAAATTAGGAAGAAAATGGGGGCTGGGTGAGGTGGTTCACATCTGTAATCCTAACACTTTGGGAGTCCGAGGCAGGTAGATTGCTTGAGCTCAAGAGTTTGAGACCAGCCTAGGCAACATAGGGAGACCCTGTCTATACAAAAAAAATTTAAAAATAGCGAGGCATGGTGTCACATGTCTGTAGTCCCAGCAACTTGAGAGGCTGGGGTAGGAGGATTGCTTGAGCCTGGGAGGTAGGCTGCAGGGAGCTATGATTGTGCCACTGCACACTCCAGCCTGGATGACATAGAGAGAGCCCGTCTCAAAAACTAAAAAAAGGAAAACTTAAAAATTTATTGAAACAAATGATAATAGAAACAAAACATACCGAAACCTATGGGATACCATGAAATTAATACTCAGAATGAAGTTTAAAACTATAAGTGCCAACATCAAAAAAAAGCAGAAAAACTTCAAATAAATAACCTAGTGTATCCAAGACCTTAATTGAGAATCTGACATTTAATAGAACCAGCATTTTAGATCAGTATGCAATCTATTTTTTAATAAATACATTTCAAATTCTGTCTACAGCATTTATCAAAACAATTGCTGTTGCATGAAGGGCTTACATGTAAAATTCAACGCTTAAAAAAATTTTAAAACTTTTAGCAGAAAATATGGGAAAATATTTTTATCAACTTTCCGCAGAGAAGAATTCTCTAAGTAGGACAACAGCCAAAATATGCATTATAACAGTAATAACTTCAAACATATTAAAATTAAAATTGTATCCACTAAAATTTACTACAAAAAGAGATAATATAAGCCTTAAAAATGTTACCAGGATACATGGGCATTAATACATATCTTCATTGTTTATTATAACAACAGTTTAGAAACAGGCCACATTCTCAAAAGCAGCGGTTGAACAGATAAACACCTTAGGGCATTTTCTTTTCTTTCTTTCTTTGTGTGTGTGTGTGTGTGTGTGTGTGTGTGTGACGGAGTTTTGCTCTTGTTGCCCAGGCTGGAGTGCAATGGTGTGATCTAGACTCACTGCAACCTCTACCTCCCAGGTTCAAGCGATTCTCCTGCCTCAGCCTCCTGAGTGGCTGGGATTATAGGCATCTGCCACCACGCCTGGCAAATTTTTTGTATTTTAGAAGAGACGGGGTTTCACAGTGTTGGTAAGGCTGGTCTTGAACTCCTGACCTCAGGTGATCTACCTGCCTCGGCCTCCCAAAGTGCTGAGATTACAGGTATGAGCCACTGCACCTTAGGGCATTTTCATAAAATGAATATTATACAATTATGAAAAGAAATAAAGCAACACATATCAATAGGGAAAGATCTCAAAGTAACAATTTGAAAAAAATCAAATCATGTAACAATGCACATTATATAGAATAATTTATGTAAAATACAACAGATACATATATGTATATATGTGTGTGTGTATATATATGGTAAAATCGATAAAAAGCATATAAAGTACAAGATGGTTTTTATTTCTTGGGAAATATAAAGTAATGTGATATTGTAGTACCATACAGGATGCTCCATATTTCTTGGTGATTTTCCATATCCTAAGCTAGGTAAATTGTCAATGTGTGTTAATCTTTTTATAGACTTTTTGCTATATATTAAGCATTTATAGCAAAAATGTTAAAGTATAAATAGAAATGTAATACCACTAAAGCACTGAATATAGACTTATGGAGGTGAACGTTTTAGCTTGATTGACTATAAAAGAAGAGTCTTGGTCACATACAGCTGTTGGGCAAACAGGAAAAGGAGAGTAGGATTTCATTATAAAGGAAAGATAGAGAAAGATGAAGAAGCAAAACACATTCAGACCACAAGTAGCTACATATTCCACCTATGCCTTGGGTAAGAGAAGAAATATTTTCCCAATGGTATTGAAGGAAAAAATGTAAGAATAGTGGATACAAATACATGTTTAGGTAGGGCAGGGACAGATAAGACAAAAAAAGATATTATTACCTTGCTGTCTGTTTTTTATGAGAAATAGAAGTTAGTTTTCTCAAAAAAGAAGAAAGGCAAGTATAGGAAGTTGAAGACATTGGTAAAATTTGAAATTACTGCAGGAAAGAATTGGAGAAGGAACAGATAATGGAAACAGAATAATGTACTGGCATTATTGAGGATAAAGATAAGGTATGTTATATTATCACCAATCTACACAGCCAACTGATTTTCTTCATTAGTACTTAGAAACTCAGTTGTAGAATCAAAAATCTATTGACAGACGAAGGACTGGTGGAGTTATACAGAAAACAGGGCAGAGAGTTTCAAGTTTCTAAGAAGAAAATGATGAAAGTGAGGGAATTCTGACTTCCAGATTGAAGAGGTAAGGATATAAACACAGGAGACACAGAAAAATTGGATGGAAATTCCAGTGTCAAAAGACAGTGAGACCTAAACCTAGTTATACTTGCAGCAAGGGAAGGAGAAGCTTTATGTGAGCCTGGGTTATTAACAAAAGTTATTTCAAGGTTTAAAATAGAGATAATGGCAAAGTCCAGGGCAAGGCTTTGAGTCCAAGTGAAAGTAACACTTGTTAGTAGTTGAAAAATAAAAATAATTTATTATGTTAAATTGCGTTGCTTCAATCTTACTGACTAGTTTAGGAAAATAAACTCCAGGAAAAATACTTTCAAGATGTGCCAAAAATCCCCGAGATGCTTATACATGTAAAGTTACATTTAACCATAAAATGTCAATTTATCATATCCTTTGGCAGTTATATAAAAAGACTAGGGCATGTGGTAACCGTATTTCCTCCTATACAAAACTCATGTTTCATTTTGAACTTTTATTCTGAATTATTACCAATCTTTTATTTTGTAGGATTAGGATTATCAGTAGTCTATTTTAATGAGTTTTTTTTTTTTTTAATCTTGATTTCTTGTAAGAAGTGCCAAGGGGAAGAAATCCACAATCAGATTGGCTACAGGCTTGGAGAAAATTGTTTATGCATTTGGCTATGCAACATCATTGCTGTATGACATGCAGCAAGCCACTGAATCTCTCTTGCACAACATTTATTAATTAATTAGTGTAGCAGTACCTTATCTGTCTCCTTCACAAATTTGTAAAGAACCAATGAGATTATGCATGTCAAAGTAAAATGGAAATGCAAAGTATTACAGTTTGTGATTCTACAAGTAAGCATCAAATACTGAGAAACTTAACAAGCAAGATTAGAGAACGAAACATGAAATGAGATTTTCTACAGAGATGAATTTGAAGTCACATATTAACTTTGGTCCACGTAGGAATTTTGTTTATTTTATTTTTTATTTATCATTTTAAATTTTTAAAATAGATTAAGAGGGTACAAGTGAAATTTTATAACATTGATATATTGTATAGTGAAGTCTGGGCTTTTAGTATACCTGTCACTCAAATAGTAAACATTGTACCTAATAGGTAATTTTTCAACCGTCACCCACCTCCCACCCTGCCACCTATTGTAATCTACAATGTGTATTTTCCCCTTGTCCCCTCAAATCCCCTACATCCATGTGTACTGTTTGTTTAGATCCCACTTGTAAGTGAGACCATGTGGTATTTCACTCTGATTCTGAGTTATTTCACTTAAGATAACAGCCTTCAGTTCCATTGTGAAATACACGATTTTATTCTTTTTTATAGCTGAGTAGTATTCCATGGTGTGTAGAAATAAATAAATGAATAAATGTATATTACAAATATATACATAGGCAGAGACCTAGATGATAAACACACACAACATGCACACACAAACACACACACACACACACACACACACACCATACTTTATCTAATTATTTGTTGATCACTTAGTCTGATTCCATAACTTTGTTATGGTGAATAATGCTGCAATAAATATATGCCTCAGGTTTTTCTTCCATAATGATTCATTTGCCTTTGAGTATATACACAGCAGTGAGATTGCTAGTAATTCTTTTACCAGTAATTAGTTCTTTGAGAAATCTCCATGCTGTTTTTTATAGAGGATGTACTAAGTTACATTCCTATCAACAGTGTATAAACTTTCCCTTTTCTCTGCATTATCACCAACATCTACTGGTTTTTTTTTATTATTATTATACTTTAGGTTTTATGGTACATGTGCGCAATGTGCAGGTTAGTTACATATGGATACATGTGCCATGCTGGTGCACTGCACCCACTAACTCGTCATCTAGCATTAGGTATATCTCCCAATGCTATACCTCCCCCCTCCCCCCCACCCCACAACAGTCCCCAGCGTGTGATGTTCCCCTTCCTGTGTCCATGTGTTCTCATTGTTCAATTCCCACCTATGAGTGAGAATATGCGGTGTTTGGTTTTTTGTTCTTGTGATAGTTTACTGAGAATGATGATTTCAAATTTCATCCATGTCCCTACAAAGGACATGAACTCATCATTTTTTATGGCTGCATAGTATTCCATGGTTTTTTTCTGACTTTTTCGTAATAGCCATATTGGCTGGTGTAAGATTGTATCTCATTGTAGTTTTAACTTGCATTTTTTCATGTTTGTTGGCTTCTAAGTCTTCTTAAAAAAAAAAGTCTGTTCGTATCCTTTCCCCACTTTTTAATGGGGCTATTTGTTTTCTTCTTCATGAGTTGTTTGAGTTCCTTGTAGATTCTGGGTATTAGACCTTGATCAGATAATTAGTTTGCAAATATTTTCTTACATTCTGTAGGTTGTCTGTTCTCTCTGTTGATTATTTCTTTTGCTGTGCAGAAGCTTTTTAAATTTTTACAGAACCATTGTAGTGTTAGTATATTAAATCTTCTATATGAATAATTTGACTAATTTTTCATTTGACACTGTAATGTTTATGTCTTTTTGTTGTATTTGATAAAAGGCTAAAATATTTTTGGCATCAACTATTTTCTCACAAAGTATTGTTTCCTCTTTTATATTGTATGCAGTTTTCTATGAAATAAAAATTAGTTTCAAATAAAACAAAACAGATTTGATTAGTCTTTTTATAAGAGGAATTTTTATATAATAAAGTACAGATTATAATTAAAATGTTTTAATATACATCCACCATTTGATCTTTAAAAAAACAAAATTAATATAACTTTATTATTAAAAAATAAATTATTTACAGATTAAATCTTATAGGCTTTCAATAATTAGAGATTGAAAGACAGCATTTTGATCATTAATATATTTCTTATGGAATGACAAATATTCAGTAAGAGGCACTACATGCCCAATGCAGTTTTATTTAAATTATAATGTGTATATTTTAAATTTACATCATTTAGTATATGTAAGAGCTGCGTTTTTATTTAAAGATTTTGCCTTAAAAGAAATATCTGGTTTTTGTCTTTAAAATTCACAAGTTCTTATGAGTTTACATAGAATAGCACACTTTGTTCCATCTTAATAAAGGCAATTGGCTTCCTAGATATTCAGTACTTTTGCCTAAAAGTTTAAATATCATGTAAGTAGCATTATCTAGCTCATTTTCCTTTGAAAATAAGAACTTCAGTTTATAAAATTTGGCACTTATAAAGTAGTTTGGTTACTCAGGTATTTAAAATATATATAAATTGCAAAGTATACGTGGTATATAAACACTATATAGTATATATAATGTAGCTTATATATATATTTATATATTATTTTAATAATATTTATGTAGTATATAAATACGTATAGTCACATTTTTCCAAAGTATAATTTGTAAAGATTCTGTCATGTTTATAAACCAACCTTTTATTCTTGTTGACAATAATTCCTATAATAAGACTGCAAGTATCACATTTTTTAGAGTATATTATAGAAGAAAGCCCAAATGATTTTAAGATATATGTAAAATCTTACCTTCTAAAATGTCTGTACTATTGTCTTTCTCAGGAAGATTGGGTATAAGACTTGCATATTCTAGTCCTGATTCTATTTCCTCAAAGAATAATGAGTGCTTCAATTCGGTTTTCTCACATCTTAAAATCATTTATCTGTCACCTGCTGCAGAGGGCACATGGTCTCATGCAAGAAAATAATTACTGCTGTGGAAACATTCTTTGGACAATGTGAAAGATCTTTTGCTGTTCATCTGCATTGTTCCAAAACAGTAGCAGAACAAATTTAAATAAGTTAGAGCTGCAATTATTTATTGTTATCTTTTGGATTATTTTTTACCTGGGTAACACAGAAGATTAAACATAATCAGTTCCAGCTGGAAACACTTCTACAGTATGTCAAGGACAATAAGTTCACAAATTGACTTTACTTGCTATTCATGTGGTATATGAAAAGAATCTGGCAAAGGGGAATTTAATTAGTGTGTCTCATGGTAGAAATAAATAAAAAAAAAGATAGACTGCTGATTGCATTGAAAATAAGTAGCATGCTTAGCTGTCAGCAATGAAGCAGAAATGGTTTGTTAGTATTTCTTTGGTCACAGAAATTTTGATTTCTTTAGATTATCTCATGTGAAGTCTAACACGTATTATTTTAAGCATGAACTATAAAATGCAATTTTATTATACACATGGAGAGTTGTTGTTGTTTAAGATGATACAATGACAAGTATTTACACTAAAAAACTAAAGGATTATGATAGCTACTGAAAGCTTTTATAGACTGAAAGAAGCCAAAGAAATAATACCAAAGATAAGTTATTTTCATATCTAAGCTTTTCCTCTTAAAAATTTGAATAGCAAAGAATATATATCTGTTTCAATAAAGCACATTATCAAAGATATTTTATCACATATGTGTAATTATTATTTGCTGCTTATTATTGTAAAAAGGAAGGAATTCTTAAAAGTAAAAATCAGAAAGTTTCCAAATTGCCAATTTTTTGCTAGTAACTATAAGAGTTAAATTATGTAAATGATAAGTATTACAGTAATTTTTATTTTGTTAAATTTGTGCATTTCGTAAGCATCCATATAAGGAAGAACAAACGTTAACAATTCTTAAAAATATACTAAGGAAATAATTTGCATCATTTGTCATTACATTCTACTCCTGATATTTAGGATCCAATCTAACATTGCCTTTTACTTATGTCTTATCTATTGCCTTTGAAATAGAAAATAGCCTAATTCATGAATCACAAAATAATAGCTTAGTTTTCACTTTGCTTTGTGCTGTATAAGAAATACAAATTTAAAAGATGCATGCCTTTTTACATTTATTTTCCAAAAATTATATTGAGTTCCCAGAATATGCAATCCTATTAAAATGTGTAAGACAGTACATTTTCCTAAAAAATTAAAAATTTATGGGAAATAACTATGAAAATAATCATAAATCCAGAGAAAATAAAATATGAGTTACCATAAGAAAAATCCATGGAACTGGAGAAAGAGAGATTCATTCTATGTGCTGTGGTGAAAGGGTGGAGTTGGGAAAAAAATGTCAGAGAAAGTGACATGAAATAGCCTTAGGGCTGTGTAAAAGATCAGTAGATTTGTGAGAGCCAGGTATTTTAAGTTTAAGGAATAACATGAAAAAGTGTATTACAAAAAGAAAACTACTATTTTTTTTAGTTCTTTTTGTATACCAATGCCATTCAAGGTGCCTTCAAAATATCCTTTCTGTTAATTCTTAAAACCCACCATGGGTTTGACGGTGATGAGGAGCTGGCAGGCAGCAATCATAGGCTGCTGGAGCACAGACTTTATGGTCAAGTTGTGAAGGTGTAGAATTCCTGGCTTAAAACTTTAGGCTTTATCATTGAAGCATAAACAGTTAAGGATTTTAGAAGATCTGTTTTCCAAATAGTTAATTCTGCCAGCCTTATAAAGAGAGAGTAGAGACACTTAAGAGGCTATTAGTGACAGCACCACCTATGAAGTATTTCCACACAAGCACACATGCACACAACAATGCTCACCCACCCCGGGCACACATGCATATTGAGCTTGACTATCATCGACCCTACATTGAGCGATCATTCAACAGGAAGTCAATAGAAAGTGCGGGGGAAGGAGAGATAAACTGATCAACACCAACAAGAAACAATCAGCCAAATCCAAAATGAGGTATAGTCTTCAGGCTATCTAACCTGTTTTCTTTAGCAAAGTTTTTATTTTCGTGAAGAAAAAAGTAAAAAAAAAAAAAAAAAAGATATTCTAACATTACTTCATCAGAATTAAAAGATAATTCATTAACATTATTACAATAATTGGACCTCATTTGAACTCTATTTCAAGCAAACTATTTTTTTTAAATAATCAGGACTTTTATTATGGAGAAGTTATTAGAAGATATTAAATAATTATTCTTAATTCTTGAGATGCAGTAATAGCATTATAGTTACTTAAGAAAAACGTCCTCTTTTTGAAACACATATAGAAACAAATACCCTAATTTAAAAAAAAAAAAAGAAGGAAAGAAAAGGAAGGGAATGCTGGAGAAGGGAATAGATAAAGCTAGTAGAATTGTCCATTTTTGTTGATCCAAGCTGAGGAACATATATGATGGTAGTGGTGGCCCATCTGGAGTGGCCGCTGTGAAGATGCCAGCTGCAGCGGTATGGGCATGGCCAGGGTTGTTTGCTCCATGCTCCTGGGGGCAGCTGTAGCTGCCCAGTTGTGGCTCCGATTCTTGGCATCTCTGTGCTCTCAGGGGCCTGGTAATCCTCTGCCACCTAGGCTCGGAAGTGCCTGCTCCCAGTGTCTGGCTTCTCCCCACTCCCAGTAGCCAGTCTGGTGTGAAGAAAAATTGTTGCCAAGCACGGTTGCCTTGTTGACCTGGCTGGGTGTGCACGTACTCTGGGTGGCACTGACATACCAGACCCCTGCCACTTCAGCCCCCTCTAGACTTTGGGCACTGGCCAGCATGGGAGGAAGTTAATAGGGGGGATAAGTGTGGCTCAGCCTGAGCCTGCAGGTGCCCCTCAGCACAAACATCCTAGGCACCGTGGACAGCATGTTGATGGCAGGAGGCAGACATGTTCCTGGGCAGATAGGGGCCGGCCCTTGATAAAACCCCACTTTCAAGCCAACGACAACCTGAAGCCTGAGGGCGGAGCTGCCAGTTCCAGGTGGAGTCCGCGTCGCCCAGAGTGAGAACTTACAGTGCTTTTTCGGCTGCCCGTGGACCAGTCAGCACATACTTCCTCCCTTCTGAGCTCATACCAACTCCAGTTTCAGCCAGACTCACACAGATGTCGGGAGGACTTGTCTGTAAAAAGAAACTACCCACTGCAGGTCTGCTCTCCACTAAGAGCTGGACAGATGTCGGGACATCTGCCCGCAGCAAGGAGCTACCCACTGCGGGTCTCCTGAGAGCTGTTCTGTGGCTCAATGAAGTTCCTCTCTGCCTTGTTCTCCCTTCAGTTATCCATGTACCTCATTCTTCCTGGAGATGGGACAAGAACTCGGGACACACTAAATGGTGAGACTGAAAGAGCTGTAATACAAACAGAGCTGAAACACATCTCTCTGCTCACCATGTTGCAGAAGATGAGGAGAGAAGAGCTGCAGTTCTTCAGGGAACCCAGACCTAGGGGGTCCCTGAGCCAGAGCTGTGACACCTTCCTTGGGGCTTTGCAGTAACTGGCTTCTGCAGGCTTCCAGATGCCAGTGGATTTTCCTTTTCCAGGCACGGTGCCCACAGCAGAAACCACGTGTGGTACATTTGGTCCAGCTACAGCTTTGTACAGAGCCGGCACCTGTGCCAGTGCCTTGAGCAGCCTGCCCCATCACAACAAGCACCGTGCCTGGCTGTGGACAGTGGCCAGCCCCCAACCTTGCTTGCCTATACACCTCGCACTGCTCTGTGCCTGGCTTGCCCTTGGGTGGTATGAAATCTGAGCTGGTAGCACGAGCCAAGTGCAGCCTGCAGGGCCGAGTGTGTGGAACAAGCCCAGTGGCCACAAGCAATACTCAGGCAGAAGACACCTCCAGCCATAGAGATTTCTGGCTGGCAAAGCAACACCCCAAAGATCCCATGACACATACATAGTGGTTAATTTTATATATTGGAAATCATCATAAAAAAAGACTTGCTATAGAATAATATGACTTGTCTGAGCAATGACAATAATAGTAGGCAATTACAGTAGGGATGTAAAAAAGAAACATTAAATAGGATTAGCAGGGTCAATGAGACAAATAAATCAAGATAGGGAACGAAAGAAACAGCAGGATGACAAGAGATACATTTCATTTGGACATTTATAATTACAGTGCCCACACTCCTGCTTCCCTCATCACATCTTTTCCTTCTGTAGTCATCTCCATCTTAGTTAATGCCAAATGCATCCTTCAGTATTCCCAGCCCAAAAACCATGAAATAATCTGTGTATTCTCTTTTTTACTGGTGCTGTGATAGAAATACTTCAGAATCCAACCGCTTCCCACTATTGTACCGCTGCTACCACCTTGGTCTAACCCACTCTAATTCAATTTCTGGGTGTTCGTATATTTTTAAAAATTAATAAAGGCATTGGAGAGATTGTCTTAAGACATGAAGAAGATGATTGCATCACTTTTCTCACAACCTTCTAATGGTACCATCATTTTTCTTTCATAGTAAAGCTATTTTTTTTACAATACCCTCTAAAGATTTATACATTATGATCTTCTTTTATATATCTCCTCTTCTACTACTCCCCTGGACTTTTTTGCTGTTATTTAATTATGCCAGAAACACTTATGCAACAGGTCCTTTGCACTGGCTGTTACCTGTACCTGGAACATTCTCCCTGCAGATATATGCACAGGCTGCCTCTTTTTGTTTTTGATCATATGTCAAATTCTCAGTAAGGCTTACCACAATGCTCTGAAGCTCCCTACCTCTCTTATCCACCTTGATTTTTTTAAATGATAATTTTTATTTTGTATTATATAATATAAATTACTTGCTAAATATATTTATTTTAAGTTCTTCCTTCATTGGAATATTATCTTCAAAAAGACAAGATTATTTTCAATTAAATTTCAACTTATCCCCCATGCCCCAAACTTCACCTGTTGAATTCTACATTCTCAAAAAATATTTTTCAGATTGATATTGAATAAGGCACTTATGTAAAATTGTAGTAGACAATTGAAAACTAAAGAGTATTACTCAGGAAATCAGCCAAAGTTGGAGATGGATATTTAGGACCAATTGGTGAGCAATGTGGATTGTAGACAAAGGAATTAAAAGCAAGATAAAGCCTCCAAAATGCTTAGAATTAAGGGAGTAGAAGGAGTTTAAGTGGAAATAAAAATAAGAATTCAGTGAATAAGACTGCTATCACTAAAATTCAATTTGAAACAGTTTAACAGTTATTTCTCATTTAAAGAAGAATTACTAAAAGTTTATGGTAAACTATTTTGGTAGGTTGTATTTCCTTGGATTTTTTTATTCCTTTACTCCCGTCCCTCACGCCCCCGCCCCTCCACCTCCAGTTTTCTTTTTATCTTCTTCTTTTTTTGCTTTCTTTTTTCTTTTTTCTTCTTTTTTGTTTTTGTTTTTGTTTTTTGAGATGAAATCTCACTCTGTTGCTCAGGCTGGAGTGTGGTGGCACAATCTTGGCTCACTGCAATCTCTGTCTCCTGGGCTCAAGCCATTCTCCTGCCTCAGCCTCCTGAGTAGCTGGGACTATAGGCATGTGCCACCATGCCTGGCTAATTTTTTTGTATTTTTAGTTGATACAGGTTTACCATGTTAGCCAGGATGGTCTCGATTTCCTGACCTTGTGATCTGCCTGCCTTGGCCTCCCGGAGTGTTGGAATTACAGGCATGAGCCACCACACCCGGCCTCCAGTTTTCTTATAGCTGTTAGTAAATGCTGAAATGATTTATGGGTAGAATAATTGACAATTTCCATTATAAAGAACACGAAAGGAATTTCTTAACATGGATGCAGACCTAAAATTCCTGGCTGTTATTAAAAAGTATACATTTTATTTTATTAATAGAAAAAATTAAAAGTCACATATTAACTCTGTTAAAAAGACTGAGAATAGACTAGCCATGGTGGCTCATACCTGTAATCCCAGCACTTTGGGAGGCCGAGACAGATGGATCACTTGAGGTCAGGAGTTCAAGACCAGCATGGCCTATATGGTGAAACCCCGTCTCTACTAAAAACACAAAAAATTTAGCCAGGTCTGGTGGGGCATGCCTGTAGTCCCAGCTACTCGGGAGGCTGAGGCAGGAGAATCCTTGAACCCGGGAGGCAGAGGTTGCAGTGAGCTGAGATTGTGTCACTGCACTCCAGCCTGGGCGACAAGAGTGAAACTCTGTCTCAAAAACAAACAAAAAAACAAAACAAAACAAAACAAAAGACTAGAATGTCTTGACACATATTAAACAAAATTATTTTAATATATGTATCCTAGAAAATAGACTAATATAATTTGGTTACCAAATGTGTATAATCTGTACTTTTCCCCAGCATTCCAAAATAACTGTGAATATTGTTTTCTAACAAACCTGTTTAATCATCTTGCCTGAGTCACTGTCAGGGTGCACTGGCATCCTAAATTGCTTAGAAAAATTGATAAGGACCTGTTTTCTAGACTCTTTAAATCTGAGAGGTAGTTATTATTTGTATTAAAATATAATGCCTAAATATTATATAATATTGAAATATGAAAGATAACAGTGAACTCAAATATTCAGAAAAATGCTTCATTTTCATGGATAAAGTAAATTTTATAGGATATAAAGATTGATAAATGAAAGTGCAACCCTAAGAAATCTATGAAGGCTTGAAAATCTGTTTTCTGTATGTAGTTTGGAATTCAAATTTTACGTTATGTTTCTGCATGGCTCTGTGCTTTTTAAATGTTTCTTTCCTTCACTGTAAAGTAGTAAAGACCTATAGGATGATTTTTGCAATAACCACTAAGCTCTCTGAAAGACACACCTACTGTGAAATTTGAATCATTGTAAGTCATTGCAAAGTTGAATACAGTAAAATAGAAACCAATGAAAAGATAGTTAAAAATACATAAAGCCACAAAGATTTTTCATTTTTAAAAATCAGAAAATCAACTCAGAAACAAAATATGATTAGTTAATTAAGGTTCTTGGTGACATTATAAAAATCTGGTAAAATGTAGGAGAAATATTAACATTAGATGTTAATGTTAAACTAGACATGCTGGACTTATGTTGAAGAAAGTTATATTTATTTTAGATATTTGCCAAACTTTTTGACAGTAAGGTCAATCAAACTGTAGAAAAATTTTATTAATGAGGTAGATACGGCAAAGTCACTAAATATCTTTAAATAAAGTTTAGCAATATTAGTGGAAAGGATAGGAGAGCCCTTATTTGGACTAGACATTTCTTCCAATCAGTACATTTGCTTTCAACCTTATTACCTAAAAATTTTCTATGGGCTGCTAGTCTCCAGATAACTGGCATTTTCAATAACAGTCCTTGAACTTGATCTTTCTGTCTACCCAAGGGCATCTGGAGCCCCTTGTAAGAAAAGTGGAAATCACGTAGTCAAAGATTGAAAGTCTTCATTTGCAATGAGCACACATAATTTAACATGATAAATTAGAACACGCAGAACAAACGTAAAAGAAATTTAAAGTGAATTATTTAATCTCCATGATGAAATTTCTCATAGTTTCTAAACATCAGATGGAAGGTGTGTTACACAACATGAGGTACAACTCAAAATATAGCTCTATAAAAAGTTACTGTCTAGCAGGGAGAGATCATTATTCTAATCATATACTTGAATCAGGTTTTAAATTTCAGTGGTATTTATGTAAAAATTATGAAAATTTATAAATAGCAGCTAAGGGGCCATAGACATTGTTATATTAATGTTAAAAATTAAAAATTATCTATTATATAATGTCTAAATAATAAATATGAATAAAGTAATTAGATATTTTAATAATACAAATACAAAGAAATAAAAATGGAAATAATTTGATCAGATCAAAGATGGATCTTTCAAGGACATAAAGAAAATTGCTGAAAGAGATAAATTGTAACAAAATACTATAGTTGTATTCCACCCAAAGTAAAGAAAAAAAGTGGGAATAATTTGATTATTTTAAATAGTACTGTGCTTCAGATATGTAATTTAAAAATAAAGCTAAGTTTTCTTTAATTATCCGGGGCCAAAAAAGGTTGTTCATCTCATTATAACAACACATCTTTTGATATTTGAAGGCAAGAAGACATCATTTCCTACTAAAGATTTATTAAAAATAAACAATGTGTATTAGCAACAAAATCAAGGCTCTGGAGTTGATTTAAGTGCACACTACATTCATGCATTCTACAACCACTTAGCTATTGAGTCGTTCTCTCAGGCACTATGACAGTAAACAGACAGATAAAAATGGAAAATGCAAAGACCACACAGAGTTCAACTGAAAGTCAGTTTCAAATATAATTCATAAATATATTTTATCCACTTTTTAAAGTATTCCTTCAGAAACTAATATTTTTCATTATCATTTAGTTTCTTTTCACATAAAAAGGTACTATAATGTTGAATAGAACCCACACTCCATTTTGCACAGATTCTATACATTGCCTTGAAACACCAATATTGTGTATGAGAACAACTGAATTCTTGTTAATTTTATATGGACTATTCAGAAAAAAAATAGGTCCCCTGGTAATAGCTATGTAGTCAGGCACAGTGCTGAGCATTTTCTGAAGATTATATTTCCAATAGCCCTATGAGTGCCTCTTTATATAAATATTCTAATGGAAGGAAAGAGAGGTGTGCAATTTACTCAGGGCAAAAATTGTGTTAATTGCTGTGGACGTGATTTTAACTCTTGGATGGCCTGACTGCTAAAACTGTTTTTAACTACTTCACTATATCCCGACAGCCATGGATTAACTGGCCTTCCAGAAAAGCTGTGAAGGCAAACAGATATGTGAAAGTTCCCTAACACAATTATTTTCTGTATGGACACACCTGCTTCCAAACCTACTATATGTTTCATTTGTGTATAGTACTAGTCATTATGCAAGAACTTTTGGAAACTTGAAACTATTTGCAAATAGCACTGACTGAGATTTTTTTCATAAAAATATATTTAAAAAATTGGAATACTACTAAAACGTATGGTAAGAAATTTGCCATGTTTACTCAGATAATACAGGTGGATGGGGCTCTTTGACTGGGAGAGTGACTGCTCTTTACAAAAGCTGTTGCAAGCTGAAATGCTGCAGCTTCACCTGGCTGCACACCTTTGCTGCTCCAATTGCTCCACATTGGGTCAGTCTTTCCCCTGATATTATTTCCCAGTCTTCTGCAGCCATGCTTCATTACTTGAAATGGTTCTTCAATGTGTCTGTGGCATGTTCCTTCAGACTACCCTATTTGAGATCTCCTCAGTTCAGCTCACCATACAACAGCTGGCCAGGTGTCCTCCTGCTGTCATCCATTTCTTATACTTGTTTAGTCCAGTGGAGCTGTATTGTAGCAAAGAATAACTTCACTGCTGTTGCACTGGCTGTGTTCCAGGACTTCCTGTTGGTGAATATGTTTCTTCTACTTGTGATGCTAACTAAAATCAAGGTTAAACATAATGATCAATATTTTGCTCATTTTTTTATTATGGTATATTAGTAAACATCTATGTACTCTACATAATCTGTCTTATTAATCAAGTTATTCAAATGTTTAGTTTGATAATATACTGCTTTTAGCAGGATTTAAATAGAGCTGTGTTAATATATTTAAAAAAATGAACAACCACTGCAGTTACCTTCAACTTACAGACTAAATAATATCTTACATATTAATCAACAATCTCTGGCCAGTTCAGAAATTTTATGAGCCATTGTGCAAAAGAGAATGAACACCAACTATGCAATGAAAAAAGTAAAGTAAACCTACAAATATTCTCCTAAACCTTCTTTAAGATAGAAAACATTATTCGGAATATCAGGAAATATTTTGAAAAGCTGCCAAAAAGGTACCTGATATTAATAAAAATGTGTATCTAGTCACTAATATGCTTATGATACTGGCCTATATATGATTTTGAACTCCAAGCATAGCAGAAGTAAAAAAAATAGTATTTTTCAGTGGCTGTGATGCATAAATGATTCCGGCTAACTTAATATTCAGTTTCCACACACTTTCACATAAAATACTCATAAATTATAGTTAACATGAAATGGTCGAATACATAACGTGCAATCATTAGCATTTCCCTTTCATATTCAGTACATAATAAACGTTATTGGTTTTCTTATATGATAAGGTGTGATAATAAAACCAGAATGAGATTAATATTGCTGTATTAGAAACAAGTGGATAGTACACAAGTACTGTGACAAGAAGTACTGCCAGAAGGAAACTACGAAGAAAATAGATACAGTTACAAATTTACTGACAGTATTTGGCAGATCATACTGGTATGGAATATATCACTTAGAGTACATTGTATAGCTCTTTGTCAAAAAGTGAATCCTCATTTATCACTGATAGTACGTATTTAATTTTGCATCTGCATCTAAATCTATACTAAAGAGAAATACATTTTGGTAACTGCAGTTTGTTTTCTTTTAAATTCATTTGTTTTGTTTTGTTTTGTTTTTATTGTTAATGGTGGTCAGGATCTGTAGGAATCAGTGAAATTGCATTCCAGACATCCATATTTTGCGAAATAACTGTCATTTTTCTCTAAGCTATACTATAGTGAAGTCTGAAGTATTGGTGAATTAAATATTTATTAAGGATTTATTATAAATAAATTTTCTTTTTAATAAAGATTTAATTCACCAATAACTCAGACATTATAGTTGGCATTTTAAATAGTTCTATTTCTTTTGTGCCTGGATATTATGAATTTATACATCTTTCAGAATCTGCAGTATTGGAGAAGACACTTCCAAATATCTACTGGTTTATTGGAAGCTTAAAAATTACGATCTGTCATATATTGCAGAGCTTCTTATAAAAATCAATTCTATATTTTTATAGTATACATAAAATTAGTAACACATATGTTTATTCATTAATTATAACAGGTATTTGCGGGATAACTACTATGTTCCAAGGGACTGCAAAGATGCTGGAGATATAATGATGATCAAGGGATTTTACCTCCCTTATGGAGTTGTCAATGCCCACCAGACAAAACTTACAAAACTTACAAGGAACACACTGGTAGTCAAGCAAAGCTGGGCTTATTTACTTGCATTGAGGAAGACTGCACACCATTGAAAATTTTAGAGTATTTTATTAAGAGGGTGTAAAAAGCTCTTACTGCATGTATTAGTTCATTCTTGCACTGCTATAAATAAATACTTGAGACTGGGTAATTTATGAAGAAAAGAGATTTAATTGGCTCACAGTGCCACAGGCTATATAGGAAGCATGGCTGAGGAGGCCTCAGGAAACTTACAATCATGGTGGAAGGCAAAGGAAATCAGGCACGTCTTCACATGGCCAGAGCAGGAGGAAGAGAGAGAGAAGCTGCTACATACTTTTAAACAACCGGATCTCATGATAACTCACTCACTATCAGGAGAATGGCACCAAAGGGGAAATCTGGCCCCATGATCCAGTGACTTCCCCTCAGGTCCCACCTCCAGTGTTGGGATTACAGTCAGACAAGAGTTTTTGCTTGAATTGGGTGATATTAGGGATGTTTTGAAGAAGTAAAGTCTGCCCTGGATTCAATAATGCCAATAAAGCAGGTAATTTACTGATTTGATACCTTAATCATTCTTAACCTACAAGGTGAGAGGAGCAAATAGAGGCTAGGAACAGCAATTATACATATTAGCCAGAATAGAGGGTGCATTTGGTCAGTTTTTAGTTTTGGACATTGTTCTTGGCTTATTCTGGAGGGGACTTGTTTTTGTCTTATTCCTTCATAATCGCAATACCCTTTTCTGATGTGAATGTACTTTGAAGTTGTTTTTTTCAAGCAGTAGAATAAAGCATCATGGCCTGGCTGTGAGTGCTGAGCCAGCTCCTAGCAGCACCAAGGCGTAAATGATAGTGTCAGAGCGTCTTCCAGCTGTCGATGTCTACTTTTCTCTTCGTCAGAGGTAATTGCCTGAGGAAACTAAGGCAGGTTGTAGAGGACTTTTTCAAATGCTTAGATAATGACAAAACAAGGACCCTAGTCTGTTGTTTTTTGAATAGCCCCACAGTATCATTTTTTATTTAGCCACAGCCATTTTCCTACTTGTACCCCACACAACTTAGCCACATCGGCATACTGTAATTACAACGTGATACATGACAATATTTGATGTAGCTAAATAAAATGATACATTTCTGCATGTAACATGTAGTTTAAAATGAATAGAGTTAACTAGAGTATAGTTCAGACATATGTAACCAATAAACATCATATTTCATAAATTCATGTATAAGAAATTTATTGTCATCCTTCAATAATGTGAATTGCTTTGTCTTATCTACACAGTAGATGTTTATTGTTAGTCAATTCAACTTTTTTCCATGCCTCCTTTTTCCTCCTTGCTTCAGTTTTCTAAAGTTAAGTAAAAGTTTTAAGGGCCTGAGGCATTAAAAGACTATCATATTTTTGATTTAATCTCTAATCGTCTAGTCTTACTGATTCACTTACTGAAATCTACTTTTGCAACTGGTCTCTAAAGCTCCACAAATTTGATGGCCATTTTCTCCTCATCCAGACAGCAACACATGTTGAATTCATTGGCTCCTGGTACCCTGTTACTGGTACTCCTAGGTAATGGAAAGCACACTAAAGCCAGAGGATACTCTATAGGCTGCCTCAGACCCATCTATGCAGACACTTCACAAAGATATTTCTGCTCACTTCCTGTCACACTGGTGCAGGAACACTTGGTCACTCGGGGGAAAAAGGGCTCAAGCAGAGGATTCTTCACTCAACTGGCCATCCTATCTGGGTATTCTAACGCCAACATTCCTCAGAGTTGAGTTGGAAAAAACTCCTTCTTAGCTTCTGATTCAATTATTTTCTCAATTCAGATCATCTGTAGTTCAGTTTAAGCTGTTAATCTATTCCTCTAAATCTATTGTTTATAAAATCAATGATACTTTTTGAATCCAATAGTTTGCCTTGGGTTTTGAAATGGAGTATTTTGGAAAAGGTCATGAGGTACCTGGAAATATGGGAAACAAACTAGTGTAATATCCAACAATATTATTCTGCCAGATATATTTTTAATGTAAGAAAATTATTGGTCATTCAACTTCGTAACTTTGTCTTTAGTTATTCTAATACAAATATGTTTCATTGAGTAAGAAATAAATTATGAAATAATGTATGGTATTTAAACTATAAATTGCTCTTTATTTTAATAAAATATTATTGTATTTTGACATATATTTTTAACTTTGAAGTGTCCAGTGGTTGAAATCCTCATCAGTTTATTTTTATTTCCTGTTGAATATATGTAATTTAAATAATAAAACATTTACTAGATAATATTTTTCAAGAAACAATTATCTTACATATTAGCAACATTTTTCCACATATTGGAAAAAAACAAAAAACATGTGAGATATTTTTTTCTGGTACTTTCTACAAGATATAAATAACCTAACATTGTGCACAGAGCTGCATGGAGAATGGTTTAAATTAAATTTTCCTCAGGTTGTTGTCCTGTGTGCAAAATCATGGGGTGATTTTTTATTTTTTCCAGAATTGAAAATCCTCAGGGGAAAAAAGAACTTTTAATGGGATCACTGCTGGAACCTAAACTTCTTAGAGTTCAGCAGATGATGAGAATTTAAGAGACCCACATAAATGTGCTGCCATTGTAGACTACTAAATGCGTTATCCCAGAGAGGAAATGTTATCCAGATCTCTATCAGGAGTTCAAAAATGTGATGTAGCTCTAAGGAAGTCTTGTGACTCTTCAAAATTAAGTTCTTTATTTTGTATCAATGGGATATTATGAAAGAACTACCCTTCCAGGTGATGATTTATATAATAAAGTGAATATACATGTTCTGCTGAAGATCTAAATAAATGAGCTTCACTGAGGGCCCAGGATGATCTCCTCTTCAAAACAGAAATTTTGAAGTTTCAGTTGCTTTTAAATCTTAGGGGAGTTTTGTTTAATGAAAATACATTGGTAATATGATGCATCTACAAATTTCTATTTAGGAAATTAATAGAATTTAAAAAGGGCTAGATGTTTTCCAAAGAAATAACTCTTAAACATGTACATTAAACACAGCAAAAGAAGTGTTAAGATCTAAGAAACCCAACTTTAGAAGGTTATTCTTAGCAATTCACAAAAGTAACATTTAAACTGGCTTTTACTAACTTCAAATTTAGAAGATGAAACTATGAGAATTTTTTGTTGCTGTTGTTGTTGTCATTGTTGTTCTATTACTTTGTAGATAATATTAAAGGGCTATTTTAATGTAATTTATTCCAACTATAATAAAATTTGTCCAACTGGATGTAGAGTTTAGCTTCCTTTGGCAGCACATCAACTAGAATTGAAAGAATTAGCACGGTAAAAATATCAGTGTTAGTCTCTGCACGGGTGAAAGTCATACTTGCCAAATACTTACTTGATAAATGGAGGCTGACTTTGTGGTCCAACTTTTAGTTTAAAAGTATTTTATTAATGTCTATGGAATGTGAACAAAGGAGGCCAAGGTTTTATTTATTAAGCATAAATATTGAAAAGTATTATTCTGATTTTGATTTCTTTAGAAGAAAACTACAAATTTTAAAACCTACCCAGTCCTAATAAACCTATTAAGTCCTACTAAGACTATTTTGCCACATCCATGTAATTCAATTGAACAGGTATTTATTAATTGCAACTAACTCCCTTAGGCAGGGCATATAATTAAAAAGATGACTAAATGATATGCCCATCCTAAGATAGCTTAAACAAAGACAAGGACAAATTCAGAGTTTTATGTTTTTACTAGTACGTGCTGGTGCATTACAAACATTCAAATCACAAGTTACAAGAGGCTCTTCACCTGGATCTTTACATAGACATTGACACCACTTTTAAGATAAAGCACATCATAAGTTTTTAATAAAAGTCACTCCATCTTCTGTGAGGCTAAAAATTGTTTCTGCATGTGGTAAGGAAACTTCAAAATAAATACTACCGTTGCTGTCATGAACTGAATGCTTGTGTCTCTTCCAAAATTCATATCTTGAAATCCTAACCCACCAAGGGATTGATGCTGGAGGATGGGGCCTTTGGGAGGTAATTAGGTCATGACAGAGGAGCCCTCATGAAACAGATTAATGCCCTTAAAAAAGATACCTCAGAGAGGTCTCTTGCCCTTTTTCTGACATGTGAGGAATAAGAATTCAGCAGTTTGCAACCTGGAAGAGATCCCTCATCAGAACCAGAGCTTGCTGGCACTCTGACCTCAGACTTCCAGCCTTCAGAACTATGAGAAATAGATTTCTGTTGTTTATAAGCCATCCAGTCTATGATATTCTGTTATAGCAGTCCAGACTGACTAAAACAATTGCCAGTATTCTCTCTTGAGTACCTAAAAGAAAAAAGATATAAGGAAATAATACATTTCATAGAAAAAATATTTTTTCACTTTCTAAATAATGATAGGGATACAATATAAAAATTATAAAATTAATGTGAAAGTAACCAAGCTTAGAAAAGCCAAGAAACTGAGTTGACGAATTTAGACTGATATAAAGATAGTGAAGTATAATTTACTCCCAAAATACAAAAAAATATTCCCACAGATCACTTATCTATACTTTTTATCAAGGACCTGAAGCAATTACCAAAAAATAACAAAGAATTTCCTTCAATTAAATGTTCTCTTCCTCTGATGTTACCATTATTATTGTTCCTTCTAACACAGTTTTAGTGCTGAAAGCTTGTTCTACTGCAAGCTTTCCACTCTATCATCTTGTCTCAAATTAGAGCTTTATAATCTCCTACTGCTATTTACCCAATCTTTGCTGTATGCCAGCTCACCCATCATCCAAACAAAGGGAAAAAGCAATAATAATAATGTCAATATCTACTCCTAAAACAACCAGTACTTTGTACATATGTTATCTCATCTGATGCTCTTGGAAGTCCTGGAGGTAGGTAAGTCAGCATTCTTGTTTTCACTTGCAATGTTAGTGAATTACTTGGTAACAATTTGTGAATTACCAGTCCCAAATTTGTTTCGAGCTTCTCGGGATTATCCAGCCATTCTAAATGAAATACACAGAGAATCCTTTTCTACAAATGTAGAAAGCCCAGATCTTCCCTGCCAACCAGTTTCTGAGTCGATTGCCATCCATTGACAATTCTTAACCTCCATTTCAAAACAAATATGATAGAAATTTGTTTTGCTTTTTTTCTAATAAGGTTTCTATGCCAGCTTATTCAATCATCCATCTCCTGTTTTTAGATAACTGACACTCAGGTTTGATGGCAGCCGTGGCCTGTCTACAGCAGCCACTGTTAAGACGCTGGCTGCAGCAGGAAGATGTGTGACTGGCATTATGCGCTCTGAGGGGCGGTGGGAGCTGAGAACAGTAGGGAGCCCCGCCCCCTACTGAGTCGGCAAGGTGGGAGCCCCGTGCTCCTAGGCACAGCTGCAGCTTCCCAGCCACAGCTCTGGACCTGGCATCCCTGCACTCTCGGAGGCTTGGGAAGCCCCTGCTCCTACAGGCTCAGAAGTGCCTGTTCCCACTGTCTGGCCTCTCCTGGCTCCTGGCACTTGCTTCGGTGCAGAGCAAAGTTGTGGCCAAGCCCGGGTGCTGTTGTGATCCAGCCAGTTGTCCGTGCACTTGTGGCGGCGCTGGCACACCAGCCCCCCTGCCTCCTCGACCCCCTCCAAATTTTGGGCACCCGTGATCATGGAAGGGAAACAGGGTTGGGGGCTGAATGCAGCTTGGTGTGGGCCTGCAGGCACCCCTTGGCACTAACAGCATGGGCACCATGGACAGCATGTTGATGGCAGGAAGCAGACAGGTTTTTGGTCAGAAAGGGACAGGTCCCTGGTGAAATGCCACCTTCAAACCAGGGAAGGTGACTGCCTAAAGCCTGGGGGCAGGGTTGCCAGTTCTGGGTGGGGGAGTTGAAGTCTGGAGTGAAAACTCACGATGCTTTTTCCAGGCCTGCCCATGGACACCCATGGACCAATCAGCACACACTTCTTCCTTCCAGAGCTTATAAAGACCCCAGACTCATCTGGATTCACACAGACGTTGGGACAACCTGCCTGTGGAAAGGAGCTACCCACTGTAGGTCTCCTCTCCACTGAGAGCTAGACTCTCACCAGGACGACCTGCCTATGGAAAGGAGCTACCCACTGCAGGTCTCCTGAGAACTGTTCTGTTGCTCAATGAAGGTACTCTCTGCCGTGCTCAACCTCCAGTTGTCCACAAACCTCATTCTTCCTGGATGTGGCACAAGAACTTGGAACCCACTGAATGGTGGGACTGAAAGAGCTGTAACACAAACAGGGCTGAAACATGCTTCCCCACTTGCCATGTTGTGGGTGACAAGAAGGAGAGAAGAGCTGGGGACCTTTGGGGAGCCCAGACCCAGGGGCTCCTTGAACCAAGGCTGTGACACCCTCTTTGGGACTCTGTGGTTCCTGGCATCTCCAGGCTTCAAGGTGCCACCACGGTCCTCTCGTAGAGTTGTGTGTGCCTGCAGTAGAATCTGTGTACAGCTGGTCCAGCTGCAGCCTCGCATGGTGCAGGCACCTGTACCAATGCCTGGAGCTGCCTGCCCTGCCACAGCCGGCGTACCTGGCTGTGCACAGTGGCCGGATCCTGCGCTCACTTGCTCACACATACCTCACCCCTCTGCACCTGGCTCGCCCCTGGCAGGCACGGGATCAAGGCTGGTAGCATGAGCCGAGTGCAGCCTGCCGGTCCAAGTAGTCAGAACAAGCCCAGCAGGTGCAAGCAAAACCCAAGCAGAGCCACCGGTGGCCACAGAAGTTGCTGGCTGGTGAAGCAACACCCTAAGGATCCCATGACAGATTCACCTTGTCTAGAGCAAGGCCTGAATATCCTCATAGACCCTACCTTATACAAATAGTTACCCATCATTTATTACTCCTTTGTAAACCAGCTACTCTGGAGATGGACATGTTTCCCCACACCTCAGTCTATCACCTTGATTGTACACTTGCCCACACACACGTAAGACATTTAGGTATCATCTTGTTTCCCTCATTCATAGGACTAGCTGCCTTTTCATCATCTCTGCCTCACTTCCTTGCATTTAGATTTTGTGTGTGCTTGGTGGATGAGAGACTTACTCAAGCCAGAGCCACCCCCAAGTTCAGCAATCCCTCCCTGTGCCCTCCCTCACTTCCCTCCATATTCTTTATCCTACAGTCTGGACTCTGTTCTTGTTTCTTTAGCACTTAATGACTTTCAATCTATTTTGTTTCTATCTTCAGCCTACATTAAATATAATTTATACCCTAATAAGCCAGGATAAAAACACACATACAAACACATTTAATACAGGATTCATGAAACAATGCTAACTCTTGGCAAGTGAATTTGTCAATTGAATTGGCAAATGTAAGCACTCTAAATTTTCTATTCTATTCTGTTTTATTCGAGTATTTCCTATTATTTCACCTAAAAGGGCTGATCAAAATAAAATAAAATGGATTTACAACTTACTGAAGGGATCATGATCCACAATCTGAGAAACGACATTCTAACTGGCTAGTCGTGTTTCACTTAGGAAAACATTTACCCAAAAGATAATGGCTGCTCACCAGGCTGCCAAAGTCTTTGGCCTCAAGATTTGAGACCTCTGACAAAGGTTTAAATACATTCTCATACCTCCCAGCAGAGGTTAAAATGCACATGAACTACTACCATTTGCTCATCAATTCATAGGACAATTATGATATTATTAAAAAATCTAGTTGCTATTTTTTCTTCTAAAGTCTATTTGTAAGATACATAAGAACAGATAATGTATTTTATTAATTGATGTAGCCCTTGTTTCTAGGCACTTGCTGGCACATAGTGGCCATTCTAACATTTGCTGAATAAATCAATCAATGAATCAATGAATGTTTGGAAGTGGCTTAGTAGGTTGTTACTCATTCATGCATTCTCTCATTCAGTAAGCATCTGATGAATACCCGTTACATTATATGTCAGTCACTATGCTTGTTCCTGCTTACTTTATGCAATTGATTGAAACCAAGTCCTTATTTTTAAGAATAAGTAGTAGAATATGTAGTTTCTGAATGTTAAAGGAATTAAATGAAAGATTAATGTCTAGCTCTTGCTATACATGGAACTAACAAATGACATGTACGTCAATTTTCTCATCACCCAATCAACAAATATTTAAAAAGCACATGGAATGTGTTAGACACTATTTTAGGCCTTGGAGACAGCGTGAATAAACAAGAAAAATTTCCTACCTTCAAGGAGCTCACATTCAGTGCGATAAGATAGAAATGGAACATAAGCAAATGAACAAGATAAAGTAGATAGTATTAAGCTCTATGAAGAAATAAAACATGGTGAAGAGATAAGGAGGTGGGCAGGTTAAAAGGAAGAGAGTACTTTTCTTTAGAACAGCATTTAGATGTTTCTGGAAGGCAATGGGAAACTGAGAGATTAAGAAAACTTTATTAGGAAAATGCAAATGGCTACTTTCCCCAGTTCAGAAGGATCTTTGCCTCAGCTCAGGAGGATAAAGTGCTTGCACTTCTCAAAATGTAAAAAAGAAAAAGCTCTCACTATTGCTGGTCATTGGTCCTCCATGAAGTAAAAAATAAAAAAAAAATAACAAAAATATAAGACAAGAAAGAAAAGGAACAGATCCTTACCTCATTAAGCAACCAAGGTTAGTACAGAATATTTTGCTGAAAAGGAGGACAGAGATTAAATTGAACCTATATTTAAAGCAAAATGATTGCTGTGACATGCATTTCTCATATCAGAGCAATTTAGATAGGAAATAGCTGGTAAGCAAACATTCTGTATTATAAATGAAAAAATCCTGGAAAGATTATTGTTGTCTTTTTCACTGAACACATCAGCAAGAAAATTATTCAGCCCCAGGCAGAGGAAACAAATATCATCAAGTACAACAGGGTTGCTGTTTGGATCCTTCTACTATCCTCAAGGACTGTCATGTTTTCAGTACTCATTTCTTTGTATGTCGCCTTTCAGTACAAGTCTTTATGTCTTGTACACATTCAGTCTGTTTATTTTTTGTACTGCTGCCATTGTAAACTTCTAGAATCTTAAGTATACCAAGGACAACTGCTTTTTCTGAAATAATAATATGATGCAAACACTGAAAATAAATATAATTTGAACAAATCTAAAGCAGATTTATATAACTTGACTGTTTCAATATTTACAACATTTAGAAAATAGATTTCATTTGCACAGAAGTCCAAAAAAAATTAGGACTACCTAGGGTAGTGTTACATAGTAATAAAAACAAGCTATATGAAAAACAAAACAAGTAGTAAAGCCATTTAATCACAAACTACCCAGACTGATGAGGAGAGCAGAAATGCAGTCTCATAAGATCCATTACCCACTATTTGCCTTCTCTGCTTATATGACAGAGTTCCTGACTGTATGGGTTTATTTCCCAAGTTCTCAAGTCAGGAAACCTCTGACTGGAGTTGGCCAATGGGAGGCCTCGGTGAGAGACAGGAGAATGAAAGAAAAGAAGCAGCAGAGTTATTTCTTCTTCTTCCTGCGCATTTCTAGCACTCTGTCAGAGTGACTGCTCTAGAAATGCTTACACGTTCTCTGTGGTCTGACGCCCACTAAACAGGATTGCCTAAATCCAGCTATTGCAGACAAACCTCTTAGCAGAATGGGATGGCCTCTTTCCTTTTTAGCTCTGGCTAAAATGAATTGGCCACTCCCCATGGTTGCTGATATTTGCATTATCTCACTGTCTTTATTTTCTTGCTGAGCTTTTCCATCACCAGTACAACCAATCCTATTCATTAAGTTTTCTCTGCTTTGCATTCATTGCGTGATTTCATATTCCTAGTTAAAACTTGAAGAATACAAGCAATATCTGATCCGCTATATATGTATAATATTAAAATGTTATGATATTTGTATTGAAACTGTCTTTTCATAAATCTGGTCATAAATATATATCCTCATACATTTTGACTCCATTCTCAAATTTTAAGGGAAGTTAAACTTTTATATGCGTGTTTTATAATTCCTTTCATGAAAGCACAATTATTTTATAATGTTGGCCAACTACTATGGGGCTAAGGTTTCCTATTCCTTACGTGAAAAATATCAATAAATCTCTCTCGTTCCTCTCTCCAAAATTGCCCCTTTTTGCAGAAAGCAAGTCATCCTTCTTGGCATTATCTTTTGCCTACCTATTCTTTATTGTTTGTACTGAAGTTGTTGTTTTCTTCCACAGATTAATCCTTCATATTTGATTGGCCCAAGCTAGGCCAAAAAAAAGAAGAAAGAAAAAAAGAAAGTGAGAGAAAGAGAGGAAGGAAGGAAATATGGAAGGAAGGAAGGAAAAGATGGAAGGAAGGAAGGAAGGAAGGAAAAGAAAGAAAGAAAAAGGAAGAGAGAAAGAAAATAACGTTTTCTTTGAATGTCAGTCTTAGGAATGCACTAACTATGGTTAACTATGTTTCTGGCCTTGTGAAGAAAATTAATCTGCAGTACAAAGTGATGGAACAATATTCAAAGTGAAGCAGAGATAAGAAAGGTAGAGTTTAAGATTCTCCTTGCTGTTCTTTTGAAGTCGACCTTCATTAGTGTCTTTCTTACCTATATTTGTTAAATATAAATATAAGTATGTGTGTGTATATGTATTAATTTAAATAACTGAGGAATATACTCTAAGCCAATATAATCATTTTTTATTAAGCTAGGTTGAGTTTATTTTCTGTCATTTGCAACCTAAGATGTCTTAAGTAATACACATATCATTTTATTACATTGTATTAAAATGTCACTGTTAGACCTGCTCCTTGGAACAAGGACTTTCATTGGATTAGGATAATGAGGCCTCACAAAGAAGTTAAGTCATTCTTGTTGCCTAGAATCCATTTTTAAGGCTTGAATCTCAGACATCAACCAGAACTGAGAGCAAAAGCCACAAGTGGGCTACAGAGTGAAAATTTGCCTCTTTCAGTCTTGACTAGCCATAAATAAGTCAAAATGTCTATCCACCTTGGGGGGTAAATTTTAAGATGGTATAAAAACAGACAGAAAGAAATGAAATCAGGAAATATGTCAGGAAAATCGAGCCAGCTGTTTTTAGATATAGTGTAAATGTTGCAAGGCAATGGATGAAATAGGATTAGTAACTGTGTCCTCCAAATAAGTGAGCTGAGCAGAACACAGAGACTTGCCATGTGAAATTATACTGTTTCCTGCTCTATTTAAGGCATTATTTTCTCTTCTATTCCTCCTTATACAACTTAAACAGATGAATCCAAGGGCAAAATGAATTGACATGCTATTGCCAGAGAAAACATGACAGGTCAGGACTGGAATCTGCCTTCAAAATGTCTATTTTATGGTCTTATATGTTTATAAAATATACTTTAAAACCTAGGTATTCATAGTAAAAATGTACAGAATTATTCCAATTGTGTTTCCTCCAGTTTTTTCCTACCACTTTAAATATGCTATATCAAATGTCTTTGTTGACGTTGTTGTTTTACAATAAGACATTTATATTTAAAAACATAAAATTCTCATTCAGGAAAAGTACATATTGCCCCAGGATAGGTAACAGAAAATAAAATTTCTTCAAAGCCTCACACCCTGTGTTTTCCCTCAACCACATTTTGGACTCTTCCCCAAAAATAAACACACACACACACACACACAATTTTTGATAACTAAGTTGGAGATGTCTAAAAACACGTAAGTTTTTGGCCAAATCATTTAGCAGATAAATGTGCATAGTCACACTTTGCTTCCTCTGTATATTTTTTTCTTTCAGAACTTTCCTAGTATATGTGTCCTTCATTCCTTAACTCATTGATTATTTTCTAATAATAAATCTAATGGGTTAAGGGATGACAAAGATTTTCACATTTAAATTATACTTGTATTTTAATTGGGAAATTTTTAGAGATTGAAACTTTTAAATTCATGATAAATAAATTTTTAATAGCAGGCACTCTGACCTTGATACTACACTAAGAAGACAGAGTTAGATATGTGTTTGAATATTAGGTTGGTGCAAACATAATTGTGGTTTCGAACCATGAAATTTAAATCTTTATAACAGGCTCAAACACATCTTTTTTAATCAAAATAGGAACCATTACAATCAACACATTTTTGCCAATGAGAAATAAGTTTGTTTATTCCTATAGCATAAAAATCCATGCTTCGGGATTTGATGAACTCTTGGAAAGCATTTTCTGCATTCTGCTGGTTGTGGAAGCGTTTTCCCTGCAAAAACTTGTTGAGATGCTTGAAGAAGTGGTGGTTGGTTGACGAGAGGTCAGGTGGATATAGCAGATGAGGCAAAACTTTACAGCCCAGTTCATTCAACTTTTGAAGCATTAGCTGTGTGACATGCAATCAGGCTTTGTGGAGAAGAGTAAGGGTCTTTCTGTTGACCAATGCTGGCTGCAGGCGTTGCAATTTTCAGTGCAGCTCATGGATTTGCTGTAATGGTTTCACTGGGATTCAGAAAGCTGTAGTGGATCAGACTGGCAGCAGACCACGGAACAGTGACCATGACCTTTTTTTGGTGCAAGTTTGGCTTTGAGAAGTGCTTTGGAGCTTCTTCTCAGTCCAGTCACTGAGCTGGTCATCATTAGTTGTCATATAAAATCAATGTTCTGTCACGCATCACAATCCAATCAAGAAATTTTTCATTGTTTTGTGAAATAAGAGATGACAACACTTCAAAATGAAGATGTTTAAAATTGTCTCTCAGCTCATGAGGCACCAAATTATTGAGCTTTTTCACTGTTCCAATTTGCTCCAAATGCCAAATGACCACAGAATGATCAATGTTGAGTCCTTAGGCAACTTCTTGTGTAGTTGTAAGAGGATCAGCTTCGATGATTGGTCTCAGTTGGTCATTGTCAACTTCCAATGGCCGGCCACTACACTCCTCATCTTCAAGGCTCTAGTCTCCTTTGCAAAACTCCTTGAACCACCACTGCATTGTATGCTCATTAGCAGTTCCTGGGCCAAAAGCGTTGCTGACATTGAGAGTTGTCTCCATTACTTTATGTCTCATTTTGAACTCGAATAAGAAATCACTTGAATTTGCTTTTTGTCTAACATCGTTTCCATAGTCTACAATAAATATAAAATAAACAGCAAGTAATAAGTCATTAGCAAAAACATAAAGCGACACATCCCCTTTAAAACGAAGTATAACATAACCACATTTAAATAAGAATGCATTCCAATATCAAGTGGCAAATTCCAACAATGCAAAAACCGCAATCTCTTTTGCACCAATCTAATAGTCCACTGAAGCGAATACTTATTCCACCAAATTGTTAGTCAAATACTGGGAATGTCAGTATGTAAAAGAACTATGAATTCTCTTAGACTATTTTATTTACTGTACATAACCATATTAAATTATCTATTATTTAATAATATGTACATTTAATTTTTTGAAATACTGAATTTATTCTTATTAGTTGTTACCTCATTTAGGGATCTTAGGCTTAAAGTCAATTTCATTCAACGTGACAGTAAAACTCTTTTTGAAAAATATATATTTGTTTAAGTTCCTTTTCACTGGCATAGAAATGGAAACAAGGTACTGTCTACTTCATGTAATAATACTTAAATATATGTCCAGATTATCTAGGTGTTTGGATTTTTAAAAAATTTAATTCCATTAGGGTGAGTCATGAGAACACTGATATAATTTTTGACAGGTTTTAGGAGTTTTTTTTTTCTTTTTAATTGGGTCCATTTAATCAACTTTAAAATGTATGAGTGAATGGACGTTATCTAACAATATGAATACCAGATTTTACTCAACAGTGTAAGAGCTCTGGTAAGGAGGTGGTTTAGAATTAGCTTCTCAAAACTTAATTTTCATATGCTTTTACAATACTAATGGCATTTTTTCATTCTGGATTTGTTTATTCCCTAAACTTATGCAAGACTTGATTTTTCAAAATACTGCAAAGGAAACCACTACTAATTGCTATTTTTAATAAAAAATTCCTTGTTTGGGACCAAGTTCCACTTATGTCTGTAATGTAATTCCTTATTCTATCACCGGATGATGACTATGCTCATCCATTAACTCAGTGTCACAAAGATTTCCTTTGCAGATTCTCCATGCCCTGCTGCCATAATTAAACTAATCATACAGTGGGGACCATTGTGGCCTACTCAATTTTATGTAATTTTATAAATTACTTAACAAAATTTCTTAAACTATGTGCAAGACTGTTCGTATAGATGATTTCACAAGTTAAAAACAATTCTTTATTAGACTTCTGGTAATAACTTTTACTTTGCTAAACATGACCACAAAAATTACAGTAAGTTTTCCAATCATTATTATAAATATTTCTCAGCTGCTGCTACAGTTGGCCTTGTGGCCGCTGCCAATTTTACATGGCCTTTTCTAGGCTCCTGCACAATTATGTGTATCATTAGCTTACACTGTTTACTTCTTATTGCCATTTGCAATTTTGTTACTGTAACTCTCAAGAACACACATTTTTTGTCTTTCTTTTTTTTTTTTCCTGGCTATTTGTTCTTAAGAAACAAAAATCCAGGTGCTCTTTTCCTTGTGGCATGTCATTGCTTTCATTGGTTAACCTCCTACGTCTGCCATCTTCAAGGCAAAACTATTGTGTCTTTTACTATACAATTTATACTATTTGTGGTCTGTACTGGCTCCACACTGACCATTACATCTTTCCATTCTAATATATCCTGTAAGATCTGATTTAGTCCTAAGAGCAATGTGATGAGGTAAGCCTCTGACTTACAAGCACTAACATCTGGATTCACTCACTTCTCTTTTCCAACTGCATTCTGAGTATTGGAATGAAACGAATGTTTTCTATGAAGAATGACACCAGGATACCTTTCAGTATCTCTTCCTTAGGGCACAGGATATTACATTCAGAATAATACACAGAATATTTTCAAACGCAGAATAGAAAAATTTGGTTAATATACAAATATTGAAAAGTATTCAAAATTAGAATACATAGCAAATTATATGTTAACCTAAATAGTAAGATATACATCAAATATACTAAAATGAGAGTTTATTATACCATTCTATGGGACAAAATTGTATGTAATCACAGGAGCTGTTATCCAATAAAGGAAGTAAAATTTCAAGAGAATATAACTGAGATTTTTAAGATAAAAAGAGGAGAATTACATATTTAAGAAGCATAAATAAATCACTGCTTATAAAATATTTCATATTAATAGAATAAATATGAATAAAAAGTCAAACAACTTACTAAATAAAATGAAGAAATCATAAGAATATAATTAAATTATATTTTATTGTTTTAAAGGACCTAACAGTTGGAAATAATAAAGTACAAATAAAGTATGATTAGACATATTCGCAAACCCAAAATATACATAGGTAAATTTTCTTTAGAGTCTCTGATTCTTTGCTTCTTTGATTCTGGTAATACTATAAAATACTGTGTAAGAAACTGTGTTTGGCTGTGTGAGAAATAAAATCCAGAATACAATATGCTGCTTGGATATAGAATTAAGAGTAATTGTTTTATGGTTAAGGAAGACTTTATGGTAAGGAAGTATCTTTATAATAGGTAAGAAGAAATATCTTTGAAATCTGAAGAAACAACATAGACAAGTACAGAGACTTGAAAGTGTCCATCAAATTCAGAAATCAATAAGAAATTCACCTCTTCTGACTTCCCTTTCAAGTCTAATCATTATCAGATGAGAGAGGGCAGAACCATCTTTGACAGAAGATAATCAAAGTCCAAAATACACTAGGAGATAACAAGTGAGCACCTAGGTAATCTAAATAACTTTGGGAGTCTCGAGTCAGACAAATTACTTACTGAAGTATAGTAAGATGTGCACCGATATCACTGAACTGCAGCTAATGATGTCAGAAGAACTATGTTGAAAATAACACAGTCCTAAAATCTGTCAGGCTGACATATTTGTGGAAAACAGCAGACGTGGTTTAAGAAAGTTTTATGAAGTAAATACCTGTAAGAATTTAGAAAAAGGAAGGAGGGAGCCGTGGTTAAGAGCCAGGATAAAACGTAACCTAGAACTTCAAGTATGATAAAATATATATATTTTTAGATATATATATAAATCGCAAAGAACAAATCTCAATAAGCACATGTCATTTTCTTTTTTCCTTGCTTTCTTTCATTTTTTCTTCCTTCCTTCCTTCCTTCCTTCCTTCTTTCCTTCTTTTCTGCACTTGTCAAATTAGTTAATTGGGGCAGTGATAGAGTTTCACTTTTCTCAATATTGTCATTGTAGAAATCTTGGGCTGGATAATTTTTTGTTGGTGGGAGGGGTCTGCCTGCATACTGTTGGATGTTAAGCTGCTGCTTGGCCCCAGTCCTTCCCTCCTTACCTCTCTAATTGATTTATGAAAACCTGTTTTTTTTTTTTTCTCCCCTGGGGAGAAAAATCATGCATATGATTGAGAATCCTTATCTCAGATACAAGATATGTGAAAATTTTCCAGGCATTTGATGACGTCTGTTATTATGTTACTGAGATAAAATGAACAGATATAAACTGAAGATTTCTTAAAAGTAAGTTCATTGTTATCTGGCCTATTAACTTACTCATAAATATTTATTGAAAATTTACATGATGTCGGGCACAATACCTGGCATTGGGGTCAAAAACAATGTGAGATTATATATCAGTATCCATTTGCAGAAAGTTTTTCATGGCTCTATCTTTAGTCTTATAATGTTCAACATTCTACTGATGACCTGGCTATAGAAAAATATGTTATGAGTACCCAAGCAAATCTGGAAGCATTATTTAAGTGGATTTCCAAAGATTAGTCAGCATTTGCTGTGCAAAAGAGGAGGAAAGTGGAAGTTGGAAAGTGTTTACACTGAAGAAACAGAAAATCTAAAACCGCTGTTGTGAAAATCTCAAGGTCTGTTAGAAGAACTTTTTTTTTTTTTATTATTATACTTTAGGTTTTATGGTACATGTGCGCAATGTGCAGGTTAGTTACATATGTATACATGTGCCATGCTGGTGCGCTGCACCCACTAACTCGTCATCTAGCATTAGGTATATCTCCCAATGCTATCCCTCCCCCCACCCCCCACCCCACAACAGTCCCCGAAGTGTGATGTTCCCCTTCCTTTGTCCATGTGTTCTCATTGCTCAGTTCCCACCTATGAGTGAGAATATGCGGCGTTTGGTTTTTTGTTCTTGCGATAGTTTACTGAGAATGATGATTTCCAATTTCATCCATGTCCCTACAAAGGACATGAACTCATCCTTTTTTATGGCTGCATAGTATTCCATGGTGTATATGTGCCACATTTTCTTAATCCAGTCTATCATTGTTGGACATTTGGGTTGGTTCCAAGTCTTTGCTATTGTGAATAGTGCCGCAATAAACATACGTGTGCATGTGTCTTTATAGCAGCATGATTTATAGTCCTTTGGGTATATACCCAGTAATGGGATGGCTGGGTCAAATGGAATTTCTAGTTCTAGATCCCTGAGGAATCGCCACACTGACTTCCACAATGGTTGAACTAGTTTACAGTCCCACCAACAGTGTAAAAGTGTTCCTATTTCTCCACATCCTTAGAAGAACTTTTAACCACCCATTCAGCTGGAGGCAAAGAGTAAGGAAAAGTGTGAGAGTAAGGAAGAGTATGTAACGGTTAAAAAAAAAAAGGGCAATGCCATTATGAGCCTTGTTAATAGACAACGCATATTCTCACTCATAGGTGGGAATTGAACAATGAGAACACATGGACACAGGAAGGGGAACATCACACTCTGGGGACTGTTGTGGGGTGGGGGGAGTGGGGAGGGGTAGCATTGGAAGATATACCTAATGCTACATGACGAGTTAGTGAGTGCAGCGCACCAGCACAGCACATGTATACATATGTAACTAACCTGCACATTGCACACATGTACCCTAAAATCTAAAGTATAATAATAATAAAAAAAAGTAAGAAAAAAGAAAGTCATAGAATATTTACTTTACATATGAGCAATGAGAATACATTGGAGGGATGAAGAACGTGTAAGATAGGAAAACAGTTTTTATTTACAAGATTAACACTCAATGCAATGTAAAAAAAAGTAGACTGAGAACAATAGAGAGCCCTTGCGATAATCAGGTGAGATGTGATTAGAATGGTGGGGTGAGACTGAAGAGAAGCAGAGGGATTTGAAATGAATTTAAGATGAAGTGAAAGAAGATATTGTTGTGCAACACCCTGATCCACTCCCACCCCTTTCAAAAATGAAGCAATCATTCCCACCGCTGCTGGGTTGTGGGAAGCTGACAGCTCTCATCTGATTGCCTACCTGGAAATTTCCTTTTAGAAGAGAGCTACTATGTTCAAAGCCATGACCCATTTTTATGGTCAACCTGCATTCAATGAAAAGTCAATGCGGGGTTACACAATTCTGGGATGATTTGTTACACACAAAGACGAACTAAAACATGCCTATTGTTTCAGATGCCTGTGATTTTACTTTTTAATTAGTTTATAAATATCTTGTAAGCTACAAATGACTGATATGATTAAAATTGTACTTGATAAAATATTTACATCTATCGCGGACACTGTTAAATTAATAATGTTGCATGAAAATCACTCTGATAAGTGGTAGCTTTTGTGGTAATGAAAAGTAGTGAGGTGTTAACTTTGTTGCCTACACTTAGGGTGTTTCCTGATTAACTTTCACGGCTTGGGAAGTTTTTTTTTTTAATTCCATTAATTCTGTTGCAATGAAATATTGTATTTATACCCCTCAAATGCATGAAGTGTCACATTTTTCACTTGAAAACGTTTTATGTAAAGGCTAAAAGAGAGCCAAAGATAAGAATACACCTCACAATCTCAGAAGAAGATAAGAACATAGTAACAAAAAATAATTGCAAACATTAGTACTATAAAGTACTCAAATCTTGTACTGAGTATATTTGTCTCCTACTTTCCCTTCAACATCACAGCTTTGCTAAATGTTTCACTGTAAATTTTAGAATACTGTAATATGTGCTTTATAGTTGTACCAAAATGAAAAGAAATCTCCACCAATGAATATTGATCCAAAGAAACTTGCTTCTATCCACGTTTTCATTTCCCCAGAACATTTTCTCTATGGTTTCTGCAGGTGAGTGTTGATCCTTCGGCTTCAAGGAGGGAATCTCCATGTACTTTTTCTATATTCTTCTTTGGTACCTTTGTTCTGAAATGAGACAAGAAAGGTGTACTTTCTGCAATGAGCCACAGTTCAAGTAGTCCTTACTTTTAAATTTTCCAATTGCTTCTCTTTCTGGAGACATTTATTTAAGAGTGTTCTTGATCATTATTAAATCTGGCAGATTCATCCTGAGTGCCTGCAGTGCACCAGTTCCTTTTGGAAGCAGAAAGAGAGAGTGACTGCTGTATAGAGAATAACATCTGTCTGAAATAGCACTGAGCTTTGACCTTGGCAGTTTCTCTTTAGCTACTTTGAGCATTTATTCAGAGTAGGCAGTGACTCATTGGATCTGTCACTACACTGGTCATGTTATATTAATTCTGAAGCCTTGGTGGGGCAGAGCCTCCATCTTTAATCTCTGTTTGTGTACAACAAATGTTCAGACTTATGTATAGTTAACCTTCAAAATAAACTCATTTTATGCTTTTAAACATTCGTTTGGAAATAAAGATCTGATTATGAGACTGCTTTTCTTAATGTAGAGTAACGATAAGACCACCTTATATGTGGCTCCTTTTTGGCTGGTTTTTGCAAAGTGATTTTGAAATTTTCTTCTCATGATGAGAAAAATAAGAATATTCCTTTTATTTCATTTTTCTAGGTCTATTAGAGTAGGAATTTTATTTACATATTCACATGCAACTTAACAAAAGGAATTTTTAATACTTTGTCAACAAACAAAACTAAAATCATACGGCATTCTCAAATATGATACTTAATAATTACCATATATACACGTATACCACATACAGTTAAATCCACCAATACCATTAGATTTGTTTAGACTAGTGGTGATTTACAAAATAATAAAGCAATGACATGCAGAAATTATTTAACATATATTTTCTCTATTCTATGATACACACATACACACACATATATATGTGTATTCATCATATGTATACATATTTATACATATATAATGAAAAATGTTTTATTTGGACAACAGTTTTTGAAAAATGTGCCATATCCTCCATTAATATAAACTAGATATTTAAAAATTTCACTGAGGGGGATACATAGAGAAATAAACATTTAAGCATTTTGACTAAATGCTGTCATTCTGATTATAAAATCCAAAAGCATATAGTTCATATGTCATTTTTCTTTTCTGAAACTATCAAAGACAAACACAGAAGGAAAACAAACTCTGCGTAATTGATTACATAAAACAGATTTTATTTTCAACAACAAAATTTACATCTGAAATTATATTAGAATTCCATCAAAAACTACCTATTCAATTTCGTATCTGAAGTAAGTTTTTTAAATGGAATCTTAATTAATGTTAATTATTTTCTACAGTGAATTTGCCATTTTATTTAAGGTGCATTTAATCATGTATTTCTTTTGAATATTGAGTGAGTAAAATTATATACTCTCTCTCTCACCTTTCACACATTTGTCTTTTGCAGTATTTCTCTTTTATTGTTGTTCATCAATTGAATTAATGAACTGTGAAATCAGTTATTATTCTGAGGGTATATAAATTATCATTTTTAAATCTATGCTTCCTTTAATCCGTATAAAACTGGGAAGCATTTTTTATACATCTTGAAAAAGGATTAAATAAACATCAACCTAAGAAATAACGGCTGGTGAGTTAGAGAGTGTCAGTCACTAGCTGCACATGTGATTCCAGCTGAGACATTGCACTCTATGTGCAAGCTACAAGTAAATGGTATAGAAAGTACTCTGTCAGGGTGAATCTGTCCTCTGGGTCTTTACGGAGCATAATTAGTTTCACGTAAAATGAGTGGTTTTCAAGTTTATTATATATGAATTTAATATACCAAATAGATAGAATACAAGAAATGATAAGTGGGAAAATTTCAAAAGATTTATATTTCTCTAGTGAGCACAAAAATAGCCTATCCTGCATTCTTCTCAGTTGCCACAAGATGTGTAGTACTCTGACTTTTCCCACAAGTGAAGTGATTAACTGTCTTGTGAGGGGCATTTTACTCTTTCATTTTTTTTCTACTAAGGATAAAAAAGAAAAAAAAAACATAAAAAGGATACATGACTGAGTTTGTAAAATTAAACTCTGTGCAAAAATGACACCTCCTCCATATAAAGTGTTTGAATTATACGAATCTCTGGACAATAACTTTGGAAAATTTCGTAGGTGCCTTTCAGTTCACCTCTAGTTTATTTGTTATTGATAATATGAATACAACAGGAAAATGAATTCGATAAATTTCCTCTGCTTGTCTATGATCATATATTTATTTTAGGAAGCTTTTCTTTCTATAATGTATTAATAGGGACTTCTGTAACATTTTATCTTTAGCTTTCTCTTATTACATATTTGAAATAATACATTATATTATTAGAAATATATTTCTTATATAATATTAGAAATATTTTTTTCTTAGACAGAAGTAGGGTTTTCCTATAATATTTTCCTTCTATTAAAAGCTTTACTTAATTAAACAAAAGATCTTTATGACCAGAGACAGCTCCTTCTAGTCTATATGTTTGGTGGATCAGAGAAATGGCCACGTACATTCTTAGGGGCTGTCTTTTTAAAAAGCCCTTCTCTGACTATCTGCTCTGACATTGTCTCCTCAGTTACTTCTTAGTATATCACTCTGTTTCATTCTCTGTCTAGGATTTACTGTTATTTGGCACATTTTCTTCACTTACTTTTTCCCGATACACATATTTTTTTCAGGTTTTGCCCCCAGCTACCATCATTTCCACACAAGATCAGTATCCTTGCCAAACTTGTTTATTTCCTTTTTCTTATACCTAGCAGTATGCCTTGTACCACTAAGAATAAAGAAAAACACTCAAAAACTACCTTTACATATCAAGGACAAAAGGAAAATAAATGACATATGTATTGAGCATCAGCTATGAGTCTGACAGTAAAGTAAAAAATGTGTGTGTGCAACTGGATCTTAAAATAAAGATTTCACTTAGGCACTTTCTAAAATGCTATGCTGACATAAGTTTCAAAAATTTTCAGATTACTATGCAAAAAACAGTTAGAATAATGAGCAAGAAGATTGAAAGAGAGAAACAGACAGCAAGGCAAATGCAGAGAACATGTAAACAATGCAGGAAGCAAGTATTGAGGAAATAAAGCTCATTTCTATCTTTGACTCCCCTCTGCTCCTGTCTACTGAACATTCTGTGAACATATTCTATACATTCATCATTTCTAATGCAGCATTTCATTTCTTCACCCAAATGATCGCTGCTCCAATTTTCCTTACCTGAAATATCATTCGGAGTATTTAAGGCTTAACTCAGTTGCCATGGCTTCTCTAAGTAGTTTCTAATCCCACCAGCATATAACCCCAAAATATAGCATTTACTTCATTTTAGACCTTGGAAAATATTATTGAATTCATATCTGCTTCCTCTACTCAATTTTAAGGTCTTTCATTATAGGTAACTACTTTATTGATCTTAGCAACTCACTGCAAGAGAGGACAACTTGTATGTAATTTCCTATAAATAATGAAATGTAATGTACTCAAGTGGAAATAGTATGGACTTGGAAACCACAGAAAAGGGTTTTGTCTGTCTGAGGGATTTTCCACACACCTCCCAGTGAGCACGACACACACTAGCTTTGCAACTTTTAATAAGACGCCTAAATTCCCTAAGCCTCCCTATACGGCTTATAAATTTAGATGTCTAATGCCTCCCTCATAGAGTTTTTGTAGCAATTATATGGGCAACATATATAAAAAACTAATGCATTCCATATATTACAACTGCTGTTACTATTAATACTTTAACTGCGATTAATATTTTAATAATTGCTTTTTTTAATGGAAATAAATTTAGTTAGAATGTTGAAAAAATATAGTCATATGTATCTGTGAGCTTCTTCCTTCCACAGTTCAGTGTGCTCATTTTTCATTGATGTAAAACAAATTGCCACAAATTGAGCGGCTTAAAACAACATCCTTTCACATCTCAAAGTTCTGTACATCTGAAGTTTTTGCAAGGCTTTGTGGTATTCTCTACTTTGTTTCTCAAACGGCTGCATCAAGGTTTCAGCCAGGATTGAGGGCTTATCCGAGGCTCAGGGTCCTCTTCCAGTTTTCTGATTTTTAAAAGAATTCAACTCCTCACAGCTGCAGAACTCATGGAGGCCGTGTATTCAAAGGCAGAAAAGAAGCATCTCTCTAATGTCTCACCTTTTTTTAAAGTCTTACCTGGCTATGTTGACCCCATCTAAGATTATTTTCCTTTTGATTAACTCAAAATCAATTAATTAGTAGCTTTATAAAGGGAGAGATATCTCATCCATCAGTTAAGTCCATACTCAAAGGAAGGGGACTATACAAGATGCCCAGGGATGAAAATTTGGGAGGCCATTAGAGAATCTTGCCTGTTACAGTCAATTTAGTAACAGCAAGCTAGAAAATGCACATTTGTAGTTACATATATTAGCAGTGTACCTGTGTGTGTGGATGAACATGTGGTTACAGCAATTTCCTTGGAATATACCAAGTAAACTGTTCTAAAGATCTTAATGGAACTCTTGGGTGTAAATGAGTTGGATCTCTGGAACTGAGAATCAGAAACATGTAAAAGCATATTTTATTACTTTCAAAATATATAGCTATAAGTAAAGCAAGTAGTATGTGTAGGTGTCGTGCATCCTTCGGATAAAGACAAACTAAAGTTCTATTTTTAAATTAATGAGCAAAGAGGAATTCAGTTTAAAAAATATTTGACGTGGTAAGAAAAAGATCTTGAGTTTGGTTGAGAAGGCTTTTGGTCTTTGAGTGGTACCTAGATAGCACAAAAATGAAAATCAATAAAAAATAGTGTTTTAAGAGAATTAAATAGAGAAATGAAAGGGGGTGGAAGTAAAAGGAGAGAGAAAGGAAGACAAAGCTTAGAATTTGAAGACAAAAAGTACCCACACCCTTCCCTCTACTTGAAATACATTTTCTGGTGACAGCAATAAAGATAAAAAGAGATGAAAAATAAACATGAAGAAAGTGACCTAAAACCAAAATGCTAAAATATATACAATTTATATAAAAAATTATTGAGAAAAGTATTCAAAAAGAAATTATACTCCATTATGATTTAAAAACCAAATTGAAGGCTCATACTTTTTTCAACCTAAAAGCTTACATCATGAAATTTTTGCAACATTATTTTTAAACTCTAGAAACATCACACCTTGCCCAACTACTGCCTACATACTCTAGAAGAAAACATGGGATTCTTACTAACAAATGACAGACATATTTGTTTTGCATTTTAATGTGATATGCAGAAATAGATTGGAAGCAAATATTGCATTTTTTGGTATCATTTCTCAGAAAAAAACCTTGAGGAAAAATTTTTTCATAATTAGTTTTGACTTTGTATTATACCAAATGCATTCATTTTGGGGGCATGTTTCCCAAAAATCTCTGAAGTAATGATGAAGCTTTAAGTCCATATAAGTATTTGTTGGCATAATTCCACTCTGAACAGCAAGCACGTATGACATGAGGGTTGCACTCTGCTGGGGAAGATATGAATGAAAAGACTAAGAATTAAATGGGAATTTAAAAAATGCTTTTTCTTAATAAAAGGAAATGAAACCTTTTCTGCAAATTTGCTTGGGGCTAGAGAATTTAAACTAATACCCCTGGGATATTAAATGGCAAATTAGTAGATTAATGAAGGATTATAAATATAAATATATATTTATTTTTATACATATACATATAAATATATGTATATGTATATATGTATACATTGTATACATATATACGTACATTTATATATATAACCTCCATGTCACACATATTTGCCTTTCAGAGTGGAACTATGCCAACATATACATATATGGACTTAATTATTCATCATTACTTCAGAAATTTTTGGAAAACATGTCACCAAAATGAATGCATTTAATATACTACAAATTCAAAACTAATTATAAAAAAATTTCCTCAAGGTTTTCTTCTGAGAAATGATATCAAATATGTAATATTTGCCTCATATACATATACATATACAGATTATATATGATTATATATGATATATACATAAAGATTATACATGATATATATATTTACATGATAAAAAACTAGTTGTTGCAGGAAACCATATACATCTCTTTAGAGTACTTTAGACATTTACTTATCTTGAAAGAGAAGATAGAACTCCATTGTTAAAGATAAAGTTTCACTTTTCTTGGGATTTTATGGTGTTTATGTCCATAGATGCAAAAACATCTTTCTCTGGGTGGAGATTTACTCAAAAGGAATATTTACAGAGAATGAATTAAGCTACCACTTTATTAATAGCTCTTACATAATCTATATAACAACAAATTCAGAAAAAGTCTGACTGGAGCTCCTGAGTTATGATCAAAAGTTGAATGGGACTCCTAATCAGCAAAATGTCCGCTATCTGTCAGCAGTATTTTGGGACACCTGTGATCAGACAACTAATGGCTACAGGTAGAGTAATCTACAAAGAAGGCCCTGACTTGAATAGACCCACATACCTGCAGAATTAGAAAAATAAGAGAAAGAAACTTTACCCTGAAAATCCAAACTGCCCAATGAATGAAGCTTTTCATAGGTCTGTTTTCTATATAGAGGCATGGAGTTCTAGAAAAAGAATAAATTCTTGACTTTAAAGGATTAAAAAAAAAAACCCTCTTTAGTAAAATTTAGCTCAAGGAGCAGAGAAGGCTTTGCAAACCATTTTAAGATATTGTACAAGATGCCCTGAGCTTGGTTGCATGACTCAGCATTTGCAATGATGCTAAAGGTATCTATATTAGAAAGAGAAGCTATATAAGGTCTCTGGAAAGCTCCAACTTGAGGTTGTAACTCATGCTAGCATACTGTAGCAAGGCCATGTCTTCAGTCACAGATAATTATTCTTTGTGTTTAAAATAGTTCCTGCTGTGTGAATGAATTCCTGATCACGAAAAAGCAAGTGACTATGTAATCAGACTATTGGCTGCAACTCTGCCCTACACCAGATATTGGGCAATGACAACCCCCATCATTATCTTGGTATTATAAAATTACCAAATCATAAGGTAAGATGGCCATAGAAGTAATCCATAGTGCAATTAAAATGATACTTTCTGGAACTGGCCAGAGAACATCTAGAGGGCACAAGTAAGTTACATAAGCAGGTAGCCCAGTATTGTTGAACAAAGTCTCTTTCTCAGCTCTTATCTCTGGCCTTATGGCTGACAGAAGCTTAGTTCACAAATGGGTTGGCCTGATAAATTAATACAAGCTGAAAATGTAAAACCACGTCAAGACAGAACAATGAGGAGTTTATTTGTTTGCTAGGGCTCTTGTAAAAATGTACCATAGTCTGGGTGGTTTGAAACAGCAGAAATTTATTTTCTTATTGTTCTGGAAGCTAGATCTCTGAAATCAAGGCATCAGCTGGGCCATTCTCCCTCTGAAATCTGTAGAAAACAAGTGTTCCTTGCCTCATCCTAGCTTCTGGAGGCTGTCAGAAATCCTTGGCATGTCTTGTCTTACAGCTACATTGCTCCAACCTCTGCCTCTGTTGTCACATGGCGTTATGCCTGTGTGTGTCTCCATATCCAACCCTTTCTTTCCTTTCTTTTATAAAGACACCAGTTACTGGATTAGGGTCACATTCACAGGTCCCAAGAGTTATAACTTCAACATATATAGGTTGGTGCAAAAGTAATTGTGGTTTTTGTCATTGAAAGTAATTGAAAAAACTGCAATAACTTTTGCACCAAGCTAATAATTTGAGGAGACACAATTCAACACACAACAAGAAGTGACACTAAAGGCTGGTGTCAAGGGGAATCCTCATTGTGAGCAGACCTTGGAGGAGTAACTTGGTCACTCAGTTGTCTAGCCAATTGGTGAGGGCCTTGAAAGGAATGAGATGAGGAGTTCAGAATCAAAGAGGCCTGGAGGAGTGGTACTCAGATTTATGCTGGTTAAGATTTTTGTGCCTCAAGGCTGGAAGCAGTGGCTCATGCCTGTAATCCTGACACTTTGGGAGGCTGAGGGGGAGTGGATCACCTGAGGTCACAAGTTCAAGACAAGCCTGGCCAACATGGCAAGACGCTATCTCTACTAAAAATACAAAAATTAGCCAGACATGGTGGCACAGGCCTGTAGGGATGTGGGAGGCTACATGGGAGGCTGAGGCAGGAGAATTGCTTGAACCTAGGAGGCAGAGGTTGCAGTGAGCCGAGAATGCACCACTGCATACCAGCCTAGGCAGCAGAGCAAGACTCCATCTCAAAAAAAAAAAAAAAAAAAAGATTTTTGTGCCTCAGGTTAATGACCACTACAGTTTATACATAACATATGACATGTTCAAAAACTATATAGACTGGCAGGGCGCAGTGGCTCACACCTGTAATCACAGCACTTTGGGAGGATGAGGTGGGCAGATCACCTGAGGTCAGGAGTTCGAGACCAGCCTGGCCAACATGGTGAAACCCCGTCTCTACTAAAAATACAAAAATTAGCCAGATGTGGTGGCAAGCACCTGTAATCCCAGCTACTCAGGAGGCTGAGGCAGGAGAATCACTTGAACTTGGGAGGCGGAGGTTGCAGTGAGCTGAGATCGTGCCATTGCACTCCATCCTGGGGAACAAGAGCAAGAGTTCATCTAAAAAAAAAAACACACACACAAAACACCATATAGACAGGATGGCCCATTAAGTGAGCATCAGCCATCTTATGCTCTTGACTACCAGTGTTTGTGGAAGAAGCCATGAATACAATAAGTGTGGCTGTAGAAAGAAAAGCTATGCATGGATCCAGTGGTTTAAGCTTCTTTTCGAAAAACAAGATCTACCTTCCACTCATGTTTGAAAGTCTAAAGTTTACAAAACAGATATCAATGATGAGCCCCTGAAATGGTGCTAATGGCTCCAAGGAGACTAATTCAGTTGCTCATGAGAAGATAATTATTTCCAGTCCTTGTATCCTGGAGAGGAGCATTTCATCCAAAACATAATTAGCTCTTAATTTATTACTGATTTTCCTTCCCTGCCCATAGTTTTACTGATAACACCAACATCTAAGATTTATAACATGTGACAACATTTCAGTTTAAAAGATCCATTTTATATAAAAGACAGGGTGACAATAAGAACATGATTATGAGATCCACTGATTCTATTCCATGTCATATTATCCAGAATTACCAGGCTAATGGTAAAATGGGACGTCTTATTAAAGACGCAACTATGGTACCATGTCCAACAAAACACTCCTCAGGGTTGCAGTGTTGTCTGCAAGAATACAGTGTATGCATTGAAATGATTTCTTGAAATATGAAATTTGAATCGAATGGTAGAACATACAAGTTCATTGATGAAAGAAGACTGGCCTTTTTCACCACCACTGCCAGTCACCTGTGAGGAATTTATGCTTCCTTCTTCTGAAATCTTAGGTTCTGATGGATTAGATGTCTTGGTTTCTGAGGCGTGAGAGGTGAGAACATTTGTAGTAGGGAACACAGTAGAACAGGGTTCTCTATTACATAATGGTGGCAGGGAGTATGTGTTGACATCGGAACATCCTCTTGGGTCTCTGGTGGTCTTCCATGCCTAGCATAATGGGGAAAAAACAACTGGAGCAATTGAAGTTAGGGTTAAGGATCTCAAGGGCTTGGACTTCTCAGAGATGAAGGTCTGGGTCACTCCATCAGGCAAGCAACGAAGACCAGATGAAATGCTGCTTGAAGGGCTGGCATATCTAGAATTGGTGGTGGAAATGTGAGAGGAAAAATATCACTAACAACCTGGGGGCTAGTTGGAGTAAATATGATTGTAGCTTCTGTAGCTTATTTCGCTGACCACTGCATATTACATCATTTGTAGAGACCGTGAAGACTAAGTAACTGAGAAGATTTAATGCAGGGTGCATATGGATTGAGTTCAGGGTGTGCTTTTCATCCCTTTATTACTAATATCCCAGCTGTCCATCCTCCATCCCTCCCCCATGATTTCTGCCAAGGACAAAGTAGGAAGGGCCCACAGAAAGTGCAACTCAAAAAGACGGGAATAAACACTCTGAAGAAGCAATGTTTGATCAATTGAAGTGAAAGCTAATGGATAAATTATTGGATTGGACAATCTTGAAAAGCATCGTATATGCTTCCTAGAAGCATCTGTTGCCCATAACAATAAACTCAAAAATGCACGTTGGTATTGTTGTTTCCCTCCTCCGTGCCTCACTCTCCCTAGTTCTTCCCTCCTGCACCCTGGTATCGGTTCTCAAACTATTTGCACACAATGCCTCACCTCAAGTCTATGTTTGAGGAAATTCAAGCTAAGACAAGAAATTTTATCCTCGGCCCCCCACCTCATATTTAGTATTGTTTAAATCATTACAGCAGTAATATATTTATTTCTAACACCTGATTTTTAAAAGTAGCAAACAACCAAAGCAGACCGTGTCCCATAGCATAGACTATTACGCATACATTAGCATGCTTTGGTTATTTTCAGCACTTTTTTCCCTTACGGCCTCAATGTCAATTAATAAGACAAAGAGTTGCGTATGTTTAATTTTAAAGTACTCAAGAAGGATTGATAAACTGTCCTTTTTAATACAATGGGGGGGGGTCACTTGAAAGATGAATATCTGTTATTGAGGAATACTTTGAAGTCGGTTCTCTGCTCTCTTTCATGAAAAGAGACAGCAAGAAAATCTGAGAAAGTAAGTAGGTTATCTAAGGTAACTCCAGAGGATTATGAACAATATCCTGCTTGTTACTTGTACAGATCTCTTCATTCATCCAAACCACTAATATTTTGATCATCTGCTAGGTTCCAGGAAGTTTTCTGGATGTTTAGAGTACAGCAGTGAATAAAATAAAGAGCCTCTGACTTCTTGCAACTTATATTCTGTTTGGTAAATTGAACAAAATAATAAGCGTGTATGTCATGTAGTGATGCATGCTAAGAAGAAAATGATTAGAAAGGTAAAGGGAGATAAAAGGGACAAAAAGGGCTGAGGACTGGCATCTAGACAAGGGAATAAAAAAAGGCATTCTTAAGAAGATGACATTTCAACAGCATCCTGAAGGAACTGAGGAAGTGAACCATCAACTATTTGGGGATAAGTTTTCAAGACAAAAAGAATAAAAAGGCAAAGGATCTGAGGCAGGAACATGCAGAGCACACAAGGAAAGAGTGCTGAGGCCAGGGCAGGGTGCAAAGGGGAGGTGGGAAAGAGAGGCCAGATTGCCGAGGGGCATGTAGGCCACTGTAAGACCTTTGCTTTTTTCTTTTCTTAGAAAGATGGAAATGCCCATGAGTGTTTTATGTGCAGGGAAACCTTGACATAAAAAGAAGACGCAAATCAGAAGTTTGATGAGATCCTAAGCAAGTAGTGTGGTAACAATAGGGTCTCAGGATTCCACTAACTTTCAAAGCACACAAAATTAATTGGAAATGTAAACATTAAGTAAAACTATTTAAACTCCACTTAAACTCTATAATAATGTGAACTCAGTTTTTAGGCCACTCTTTCTCTCTTTTCTACTCTCTCAATATCTGAGATTGTTGACTGCTAAAATATCACTAATTTTACTATAATCTGCTACCATAGAACATTTGGCAGACAAAGTTGTGATTGCCTGTCTCTGAAAGCTTCACAGACAGAATGCAGAAGCCATAGATAATGCTGAGCCTCAGACCCGAGGGATTGCCCTTGGTTAATTGAAAAGTTTATTTTTTTGTCTCTTTTTATAATGCTGTGTCATCTAGGGGTCCCCAGTCCAATGGCTTGTGTTCTGTTGCTTAGTTCCTCATGTCTACTGAACAGCTGCTAAATGTGGCAGCCTGGTGTCAGAGACCACAAGTCACGTTTCCAGCACACGTTCCCACATTACCATCATCATTTCACATTTTAAAAGGATATCAACTGAAAATGAGGTGCCAATCTACAAAAGCCATTATAAAGCCCATTTATTTATATAGATAGAAAGATAAAAACATATAAAACTTGATGCTTAAGTAAATTTTATTTTATATAAAAATAAAAAGTTATTTAACACCAGAATTATTTGTTGGCTGAAATATCTCAAAGGGGTACCCTGACATATATTTTATATTTATGGATTATATATTGCAAAGGAAACACATGATTCTTTTTTAGTTGACTAGCCTGAGGTTTATCGTATACCTTATATACCTATGCCCTTGATTTTATTTTCTCAAATGAGCAGAGATTTGAAAATGGCTCTCATGAAATTCAATTACCATTTCTTAATGTGCCAGGGCTTCCAAAGAATATAATTATGGTAAATCCTCAGAGATTATCCCAATGATCAATGGAAAGTGTTTGCAGGGTAGAAAACATGTTGCCTAATCTGCTCTCAAAAACAAATTTATCTACCAAAGGTGGTCTTTATAGTAAACCGATGAGCAATTTTATTTCCGCCACCCAGAGCCAAGAACTGCACTGGTTTCCCAACTTTGCACTTCTGCCATATGAGAGCACAGCCAGGAGAGAGAGAAGAAATGGGTAAAAATGGCAGCATGAAGCTGTGTACACCAGCAGGTGTCTAGTCACAGCCTCTGTGCCATAGTATATCTGAGTTTCCTAAGCAACTATGGTCCCTAGGAAACTGGTTAAACTGCTTCTGTATAAACTATTTACTGAGCAATTCCTCCTTCAAAACAGCTTTATGTAGAGAGTGCAAGAACGTGATGGGAGAATATTTTCCACTTCCTCAGTTCTATAGATCTTCTTGTGGAGTATTTTAGAACTATACTGAATAAATGTGAAACCATATTTGTCACGGTTTTTTATTAATTTTCTGCTTATTTCATTGCATATAATACAGAGAAAGCAATGCTGTAGAATATTGTTCTTCATTTGGTAGTTTTGGAGAGCTAGAGAAATTACCCAATTTGCTTATGGAACTAATTTGTGCTATTGCTCTCCCAAACAAGGCACATAAATGACATACACTGTAACTTGGGTTCAATAGAACATTGCATTGACCTGTCTTATAATGAGTTACATCTTATCATTACTAAATTGAACCATATTTATGCACTATCATGAGAAACATGGAGTTACATTTTTAATACTGTTAAAAATGCATATCTTAATTAAAATACATACCTTTTTGTGATCTCCATGTTTTATTTGCATGTTTATGAAAGTTAATTTTTATTACTGCTTTCATTTATTAATCCAACCTTTAAATATATCCTGTACATTTCCGTTTCATTAACTTTAACACAAGATTTGCAATTTAGAAATAAAATTTGTCTAGGGCCAAAATATGTGTGAGTTGACAAAAGATAGAAAAGAGAGTTATAAAAAAATCTTTATCTGTAAAGTTCTTGATTCACATTATGGTGTGGTTTTTTAAAAAATTTTTTTATTTTTATTTGAGACGGCATTTCCCTCTGTCACCCAGGCTGAAGTGCAGTGGTATGAACTCGGCTCACTGCAAGCCCCGCCTCCCGGGTTCACGCCATTCTCCTGCCTCAGCCTCCCGAGTTGCTGGGACTACAGGCGCCCGCCACCACGCCCGGCTAATTTTCTGTATTTTTAGTAGAGACGGGTTTTCACCATGTTAGTCAGGATGGTCTGGAGCTCCTGACCTTAGGTGATCCGCCCGCCTAGGCCTCCCAAAGTGCTGGGATTATAGGCGTGAGCCACCGCACCTGGCCTATGGTGCTTATTACAGTAGAAAATAATGCGTTTGTTTTCAGATCTATTTTATCCATTAGAATACAAGTCCCATAAGAGCAACTATAGTTTTCATTTTTAAACTCTAGCTCAGAGAAGGTCATGAATGTTTAGCAGATTAAAAAAAAAACTAGTACAAGATAGAGTGAACTGAACACCCCACAAAATACCTGGAAAAGCTGGATCTGCTCAGTTTTTCACAACAAAACATGTATTGCTTTTCTCTGCTTTATTTTTAACTTGCATATATTAATATGTTAAAGAAAGTAAACTTGTTACGTTCTTATCGCCCTAAATTAAGTACTATTCATAGACTATAATTGTCTGCTTCTCTTTCTGCAGATATATATACATATATACTATACACATGCTTTTACTTAAATAAAATAATGTGATATTACTTTTAAAATATACATATTTGTCTTGTTTTCTCCGCCTTATACCACTCCTGCTCTAAGCCTTTCATTTTTTATTATTGTAAAATTAGTTTAGTAGAACTTCGTATGTATTGTAAGTTTTAGCATTAGAAATACTAAGGCAAATTTTTTGACTCGATGCTGTTTACATCTCTTGCCGTATTTTGGATACTTTTTACATATTCAAATATTTCTATATTTTCTGATATAATTTTCAACATTTCAGTATTTTTTAAAATCCTCAATCTCTAGATTATAAAGTTAAGCTTTTATATTATATTTTCACATTTTTATTTGCTTTATTTTCTACATTTATGTCACCAGGGATGATAGAATTTATTTTTGTTCATAATGTAAAATCAAAGTTCAAATTTATTTCATTCCAGAGTGAGCTGGATGGAGGCTTTCCCCATTCCAACATACACATAGAAAACAGAGGGCTAATTAGCCAGAGAGGATCCCTTTAATCTTAGAAATTGGCTGTTATTCATTATTGAGTGTCCAGAGCACACCAACACCTAAATTACATAACAATATTTTTAATAATAATTTTTTGTTAATCTTTTTAAGATACTTCACATTTTCTTGCTTTATTGAATAATGTTGAGTTACATTTCTTGCTGAGGACTGTTTCTGCCTTCCTCTTACTCCTTGCAATAGACTTGAAGCTCTTTACCATTCCTACCTTAAATCATTCTCTTATTTTAAAGTGGTGGAAATACAGGCTGACTTCCTTCTAGCTAATACTCCACAACCTTTATCAGTGTTTCCACCAAAAGAAATCTACATATTGAAATTCCACATATGTGCATTTCCAAGCTTTGTTTCTTTTCTCTCTGTGCTCTCTTGATAGGTGGTTCCATTATGAGTTGAATTGTGTCTCACAGAAAAGTATGTTGAAGCCCTGACTCTCAGTACCTCAGAATGTGGCCTTATTTGAAAATAAAATCGTATACCACATAACAACATTTTGGTTAATGGCAGATCTCATATAGAACAGTGGTCCATTAAGATTATAATACCATGTTTTTACTGTACTGTATGTTTCCTATGTTTAGAGACACAAATACCATTGTGTTACAATTGCTTACAGAATTCAGCACAATAACATGCTGTACAAGTTTGTAGCCTGGGAGCAATAGGCTATACCATACAGCCTAGGTGTGCAGTAGACTATACCATCTATGTAAGTATACTCTACATAGACGTTATAGTCTACTATACTGTAGAAGAGCCAATTCACTCTTCTACTTACTTACTACCATCTATCCACACTGCTCATCTTTCACATATTGGAGTATTTGATTCTGTTTGTTTATGCTGTTCTCTTGCATGAATCATTCTTCCCCATACCCACAATCATTATTTTTCATGGATGTCTCGTCATCATTATTCAAGTATCAATTTGAGTGCTGCTTTCTTAGAGAAGCCTTCTTTAACTACCCTATCTAATGCTGTTACTGTATACTGAACTTAACATGTTCATACAATGACAAAAATCACCTAATAATGCATTTCTAAGAATGTATCCCTATCACTAAGTGAAACATCACTGTAGTGTCACTGCCGATGTTAATAGTTAAGATGGGGTCATACTGGAGTAACGTGGGCTTTTAATCCAATATTAGTGCTGTCCTCACAAGAAAAGGAAAGAGACACACACACATAGAGAAGAATGTCACATGAAGACACAGAAACACACAGACCATGTAAGAATGGAGAAATAAATTGTAGTTACGCTGCCACAAACCAAGGGACATCTAGTGCTACCAGAAGCTGGCAGAAAGAAGCAAGGATTCTCTACTTGAGGCTTCAGAAGAAGCAAGGCCTTGCCAATTCCTTGAATTTGGACATATAGACTCCAAAGATGGGAGGGAATAAATTTCTGTTTCTTTAGAGTCCCCCAGTTTATAGTAATTTATTATGGCAGCCCAAGAAAGCTAACAGAGTAACACTTCCTTCCCAAGACTATATTCCAATTAAATGCATATCATCAATGTAAGTCTCCCTTTTAATGTATAGACAATCCAACAAACAAAAAAACTATATTAAAATTTGACATGCTCAACAACAAATTTTTAATTTCCTCTGCTCAACTTGCCTCTCTCCCAACCAGGCATCCTCATTTCAGTGAATGGTTTTGCTGAGTTACCCAAGCTACATACTGAAGAATCTACTCTTTCTTCTTAAAAAAACACCCATATCATTTATCACTAATCCTGCCAAAGTGCCTCTAAAATGGATCTTGCATTCTTCACAGTTTCCTACCTCTCTGCTTTACTAGTCCTGGCCACCTATACCGACCTGGATGAGTTGAATAGGCCACTAATTAGTCTCTCCCTTTCATTCTTGCTCACTTTCCGTACAAAACTTATTGATATTTAAAATGAATATAAAATAGATCTTATAACTCCTTTTCCTAGCATTTCAGTTGTTCTTCATTGCACATAGACCAGAATTCAAATGCTTTAATTTAGATTGCAAGACTTGCCTGATATGGCCTATGCCTATTTCTGCAACTTCAAGCCAATTCACTCTTCTACTTACTCACAACCATCTATCCACACTGCTCATCTTTCACATATTGGAGGATTTGATTCTGTTTGTTTATGCTGTTCTCTTGTGTGAATCATTCTCCCCCATACCCACACTCTTTTTTGTGGATGTCTATTCATCATTATTCAAGTATCAATTTAAGTGCTACTTTCTTAGAGAAGCCTTCTTTACCCTATCTAATGCTGTTACTGTATTTGCTATTACTATTAATCTATTTCAAAATATTTGGCCATTGGCTCCGTTGTACTTACCATAATATTATATAATTTACAATGTAGAAAATTGTAGATTTTTTGTATGCAAATTTGATAGCTGTCTGCCTCCCACTTTAGACTCAATTCTGTGAAGAACAGAGTCACAGCTATTGCATTTGCCACTGTATCTTGCTTCTTAGTATAAGGCCTAGTAATAAAATAGCTATCATCAATGAAGAAGAAAAGGAAGGAAGGAAAGAAGGAAGGGAGAAAGGTACTGAGGGAGAAAGGAAGGAAGGAATGACATAAACAAAAGATGTTATCCTACAATGAAGTGGCTCTCATCCAACATGCTAAACAACTGGATAGAGAGACTCATCTATTATCAACTGTTCTTGTCTCTGTTGACATGTGTCCAGCTATTGGAATCTATGGCATTGTTTTAAGTAGCCAAAGAGTGACTTTAGCTTCTAATGGTATACATTTAGCTAGTGTTTCTATTTTCTCTAAATTTTAGGTGGACAATTGTGTTTTTTAAATGTTAAGCTTAAAGAAAATCTGATTTCTTCTCCATCAAGATATTACTATCATTATCTGCAATCAATCAGTCATGTATTTATAGACTGTGCATTATCATTTGACATTTATTCTAAGAAAAACACTAAGATACATTCAAATATGTATTATATATTAAAATGTTGTTTATATTTATTTATTTATTTTTATATTTTATTCATTTTTTTGAGACAGGGTCTTGCTCTGTTGACCAGATTGGAGTGCAGTGGCATGATCATGGCTCACTGCAGCCTTGACCTCCTAAATGAATTAATATCTCAGCTCAAACTGTAGATTTTGAAAAAGAAGTTATTCAGTTATTATTGAATGTGACTAAAGCAGGATGGAAGAAGTTATCTGATTTTTCAATAATATGATTGTCCAGTTAAATTTTTTCTAACTTTAAGGAATTCTGGAAATATTAAATATTCCCATTATGTAGTTTAAAGAGGAGTGTTATAAACTGTTATCTCCAATTTTTTTCTCCTGCTTCAACTTACTGGTTCTATTTCTAAGATGCAAAACAAAGTAATGGAGGAAAGAAGAGCACACAAAAATAATATTTTGGAAGTATTTCTTCAGGGTGCTTAGGCAGCTTTCACTTAGGAATGTTCAGAAAGTATATGCCATGCTCTCAGAACATCTCCATGAACTCAGGTAGCAGAAGGAAGCAACGTGATGGGTTTCCAGTGTCAGTCATGAGCATTTTACCATAAAGCCTTAATAAACTGAAGAGCTTTGCAGTGCCTGTAAATCATATTTATAAGCCAATATAAACTTTCTCCAATAATGTAAAGGAAAACCATAGAAAATTGAAAGAGAAATTCAGTGGCCTCACTTGTGGAATCTGACCACATAATTATTAAAGACCATGGACACAGCATTTTTATGTTTTACTTTTTGGAAAAGACAGCTTGAGTTAATCCAATAGTCCCCCAAACTCTATTGAATGTGATTACAGCATAAGGTTTATATGAAAGAGCTACTAGTAAAAGAACAAAGAATTTGAAAAGTGGATAAGACTAGGCCTACACTGTTCCTCTATGATTTATTAGTGCTTCATTCCATTGAAGGTATAATTTTTCTGTCTACATTTAATAGTTTCTACTATTTTTCTATAATCAGAATAAAGTAACTAAAAATGCATATCTCACTGGTCCATAATGAATGCAGATTTAATGTTAGACAATGTCAATGAGTGGGAAAATGCAGTTATTCTCATGGCAGCAACTCTTAATTTAGGTTATCTCCCAACAAGCTGTTGGCTATTTCAAAAAATTAAAATACTCAATCCAAAACCATCTTGAGATATGTATGGTAATGCTAGACTTTTTCTCATAGCCATGTATTTAGAACTTAACATTTCTTAAAATTCTTGTTTCTTAGCAAATTGGCAGAGTTGCTGGCTTGAAGAAAATTGTTAAATTTCTGAAAAGACCATGTGTATTTTATTTTAATGTTCATCATATGTATCTTTTCCAGGAAAAGTAGTTAAAATTTGGCTTCTATATTCATATAGATGAAGGCAGCTTAGAGGCAATTTAGCTCATTCTTCTGCGTTAAGCAGTGACTATTTCCTCTGAGCAATATCAGTCTGATAAAAATCAATTCTGCTTTTCACAGACTTCTATAACAAGTTCCTGCAAGAACCTTTTCATCTAATAACAGTGTGCAAATTTCTTCATTGTATTTAATTTTTTTTTCAGTTTATCTCACCATCATAAAGGCAGAAAGAAATTTCAGGGATAATTTATCCACCCCAGTGTTTTTATATAAAAAAGTAACTGAATCTTTTAGATAGCTTGTTGTCTCTTCTATTTTTAAAGATCTTTGCTTGAAAGTTTGCTCAAGAAACACTATGCATATTTGACATCATAAGGAAAGAACTGGTAAGAATTTTCAGACAAAGATTCTGAAGTTATAAAAGACTGGGCCGCAACTGTTTTCTAAATTTGTAGTCTTGGATAAGTTATTTCAATTCTGATGCTATATTTTCTCATCTGTAAAATAACAATGATAGTACACCCTCATGTTTGTTAAAATAATTAATTTCTATAATTCAAGTGGAGTTCATATTTATTTATAATAGGAACATTGCTTTCCTGACAAAGGTTGTACTAAATTTAACTTTCTATAAAGGTAAAGTCAATATTTCATATAGGTAAGCTGGGAATTCATTTATGAGATATGGTTTAGCAAAAAATACTATAAATTAAAGGTAAAAGTATGTTAAATTATATTTACCATATCATACTCCAATAAGGGTTATGATTAGTTTGATCCCGGTTAAAAACTATTTTTATGGAATATTAATCCAAATGCTCATTTCAGGCAAGCATCTTGTCTGCAAAAAATTCTGACGACTTTTCAAACTTTATATAAAATTTCTAAGAATGAAGACACTGCTATCTTTATAAACACTATTCTGTCTTCAAATAACTATAAAGAAGTTTATGCCAACATTTCATTGTAATTCGCTCCTGTAATTTCAACCCATTTGTATCGATTATAATCCTTAGATATTGATCCCTCAATCTCATGATAGTTATTCTAATACTTAATGATATCAAGCTCCATTCTCTACTATTTTTTCCCTTCAGATTAAATCTCCCTTCAGTCATTGTTTACCTCACATAATTAAAATTCAAGTTATCTCATAACCACATTAATCCTTGATAAATGTGATCTATTTAGTCCACCAAACACTTGAGTTAGCAGCTAGGAATTGTTCTTTCCTTCTTTGATCCCCTTCCGTTCCTTAAAGGCAAGGCTCTAGCCGTATGTATATACTATGTTCCATCTTGAAAGTTTTGATTATAAACCAATCTGCATTCCTATATTCGCTAATGGCGGACATAAAGTATGTGTCCTAAGGTAATTTACTTTCTAAGGAGAATCTTGATATGCAAAACACATTAAAGTAAAAGTAAGCTCTAATGGTGGGGTGAAGTTTTATGATGTGATCATAATTTAGAAAGAAACTCAGTTCAGGGCTATATCAAATGACAACGGAGAAAGTTCCTCATTCTAACTACTCACAAAGGGTCATATTCTTTTAAAGATATATTGAGACAGACTATCAAGATTTCTCTAATTATCCATAGGGATTTTGCTACAGATACAAAAGCCCATGGACATTTTAGTCAGAGAATATTAGGAGAGCATGGCATCTTTGTGATTATTTACCACTCTTTTACAGTTGGCTGAAGTAACGCCCAGAAAATTTTAGAAATTTGTACAAGTTCATACACTTAGTTCACTTAGAAGATGTGTCTTACTTAAATCCAGGCATCCTGAGACTTAGGCCCATTTTTGTTCTATTAAGTTCATGAAACCACCATCAGTTGATGTTTGTGGGGATGAGGTGATATTTTAGACAGTAGCAAAACTATCCTGGAGTTGGCAAATTGTCAATACAAATAATCACTTATGGATGAGAAAGGATAATTTTATTTCCATTTATATTTAAAGAGATACATTAGTAGAACTTTATGTTTGCTATGGAGTATATAAATTTGCTAATGATGATATTAGAATCATCTAAGTTGTCTTTGACACATGTGTTTGTGCTCTTTTTGAGAGTTAATATCTGTGCAATCACAAATTTAATTGGAATTTACAATTAATAGGTAGACTTCTGCCTTTGTGAGCCATTCAAATTCAATATTGTCTAATGACTATTTGATTGTCATCATCAATACAATATGTATTGTCAAGCATATACCTATAACATGCAGTCATTTTAAAAATTAACACTATGTTTTATGCCAAACGGTTAATCATTGAGAATTGAGAATAGTTGTTCAGGCGACTGTGATATGTGTTGTTTGATGCGTGAGTTGCTGTGATTAAAACAATGGCCTTCAGTTTGCAGTGCCATCAGCCTGGTACATGTCACTAATACTGAATTCATTTTTTAGAGCAGGACCATACATCCAGCTTACATTGCAATTACTGCAGAGGAAAAGAGATGGAGAAGCTAAAATGAAACATTTCAAGGATGAATGGGCACTGAAAATTGGCAAAGTGGCAGAAAAGTCCAAGTATGAAGAATGAAAAAGTAAATTTATGGAGAAAAAAGAGTTTGGAAAACAGGAAAAAAAAAAGAAGATATTTTGCAGAAACATCTGTTTGCTCTTGCTAAAAATTTTAGCATTTAAATGTTCTCATTTGGGCTCTGAAGTTAGCACTTCCTTGAAGTAGTTCACACCTTTCCTATTGCTCCTGTTCAGCTACAGATCATTTTATGCAAGGCTGATTTTAACAAGAAAATGGTGCATTAATTTACAATGTGTTGAGTGTTTTAAAAGTGGCAAAATCTAGGCTTTTGTAAAATTTTAGAATCTGGAAAAAATAGAAATACTTATATAAAGCTCTTTAAAATACCAGAATGGCTTTATGCACAAAAAATTACATGCTGATTAAGAAAATTAGAAGATTCGGTAATAAAAAAAGAAGTACATCTACCTCTAAGCCAGTGGGTTTCCTATGACTCTCTAGAGTTTGTATTTAATAGTGAGGCACATATAAACTTAGACACTATTTAAATATAATTTTTATTATAATCCCTCATAATTTTCTTCCTTCCCTACCTATTCTCCCTCTTCTTTCTTCCACTGTCTTCTTTTTTTGTGTTTCCATTTTTTTCTTTCCTTTCCTTTTTTTTCTCCATTGCCTCATTTTCTTTTTTCTGTCTCTTATTTTTTTGTGTGTTTCAAATGTTTATTTGCGTTTTCATTTAAAAAATAAACTTGAAAGCAAAAAAAAAAAAAAAAAAGCCTGTTCAGGGTTCTTTCTCATCTCCCTCATTGGAGTAACTAATGTTTTGGAGTTTCATATTTCTGAAATATCTTAATATTTCAAATGCAAATAAGATAAGCAGTGGAGTATTTTGTGCATTATATATATACTTTTATATACTTTTTTGTAAATACCAAACTAATAGGCAAAATTGGCCTAAATTTATGAATGATGTTTCATTATTTAACACAATGAATTTCCCCAAATTAAAATTATAAATACAGTAATTCCTCACTTAACATTGTTGATAGGTTCTTGGAAACTATAATAAAATCTATTTTACCATAAGCCAATTGGTATATATCAGAGTTAAGTTCTCATGTCATATTTGGGTCACAAAAATATCATCAAACCCTAAAAATGACCCAAAACACTTTTAATATTAAACATTGAAACAAATGTAAGGTACACATATATTTAAGAAAGATTAATAAAAACAAGTATAATAATTAGTTACCCAATTACTCCAGTTCAGGGTTGAGGGTCACCTAAGCCCATCTAGGCAGCTTGGGGTACATGGCAGGCACCAGCTCTGGACCAGATACTGACTCATCTTGGGGTGCACTCACATGTACACCTACAGGCACTCAGATGGGACAATCTAGACACACAAATTCACCCAATGTGTATACCTTGGGATGTAAGAGGAAACTGCAGTACCTGGAAAAACCCAGGTAGACATGGGGAGAATATGCACACTCTATTCAGACAGTAGCCTCAGCCAGGAATTAATTATTTCCTCATCAATGTTATAACAAAATGACATTGAATGTAATAATGTTATTTGAGTACCTGCTGTATAAAGTTGGGGACTTCTATCGGCTAAATATTGAAGTTGAAAAAGGCTACTTTTCTGATACAATAATTACTCTCTCTTGTCAAAGTACCAAGATAATTGAACACAAAAGAACATAAACACTATTTGGGTGCTGTCTGAGTCTGTTTTTGCCACTGTAATAGAACACCCGAGACTGGGTAATTCATAAAGAGCAGAAATGTATTTTTCATAGAGTGAAGCCTGAAAAGTCCAAGATCAAGGTGCCGGTAGGTTCTGTTGTCTGTTAAGGGCTGCTATCTGCTTCCAAGGAAGGCAGAATGGTAAGCTAACTGAATGTGGCCTGTAGCCTCTCTAATAAGGGCCTTCAACACATTCACGAGGGAGAAGCCCTCCTGGTCTAATTACCGCTCAACAGCTCACTTCTTAATGCAATCACATTGACAATACCTGAATTTTGAAATGGACGTACTCAAACCACAACAATTGATTTATAGACTAAAATTATAGTAGAGAAGGGATACTGTACTTGTTTTACACGTTTGGGGTGCACACTAGACTCCAAAGTATGTATGACCCAGAAAAATAATTGAGGGACAGATTTATTATTATTTTAATATTTATAGGTGGGAAAATTAAGATAAGGAAAGGTATTAACATACACTAAGAAAAACATTAGTAAGGATAGCAACAATTTTTTCAAATGACAAACTAAACTATGGATGGTAATGGAAACAGTGAGTTATGTTACAAAGCAGATTATGTGCTGCTTTAAACCTAGGTTGCTTTAGCACTACCTGCCAGTCAAACCCTTATTCCCTGAGCCACTATCCAGACCAGAATAAGCAGCATCTAAGGACTATGCTGTACCACATGGTCAATTTCCTAGAAAATTTAATTAGGAAATACAAATAATTATTTTCTGAATTTATGATAGTTCACTATAATTACAGAAAAGTCCTCAAAGGAAATGAAGAGTTATTGTACATGAACTTAATTGATATAAGTATAAAGATGGCTATAGGTAGGAAGATAGAGGAGATAGAGATAGATAGATAGATAGATAGATAGATAGATAGACAGATGAGTAGGAGAGTGGACTATTCATTTGTGGCACATATTTGCAGAAATTACACTATACTCAGTTCTAGCCTTTCTCATTTTTTAATAACATCCTAATACCTAATGGATTTACAAATCTACTGCATTCTTACACTGAGTAAAATTCTGTAAGTAAATAAACACAACTTTCACTAAACCAGTAATGTGATTTTTGCTGTAAAGCAAAAATGCTGAAGACATGCCCTTACTTATACATGCCCAAATTGAAGGAATGCAAAGCTACAACAATCTAAGTACAAACAGTTGAGTGAGCCTCTGGGAACAGAGAAATAGAAGTAGAGTACCAAACATATCCTGAAGAAGTTAGAGTGATTATCCTTTTTCCGGACCCTCTCACTTTTTAAAATATATTTACATTAGGCTAAGGATATGCTTTGCACTTAGATTACAAATCAATTCTGCGCTGGGTTTCTTGTTTTCCTTTTAACTTATCTGTTAATCTAAATTTTTCTTTCTTGTATCTGCTTCTTATTCCTAACTGATCATGGTTTTATTTATGTATTTCACTGTTTACCTTTGTCTTTTTTATGCATTGCTTCTCCACCTGTAATTGTAAGCTAGTGCAAATAAGCACACGTGTTGTAGGATCTCCCAGGTCCCCTGGCTTTTTCTCTTGTCCTGACCTAGAAACAAAGAGTGCCTTGAACATTCCTGGGCACTGAGGAAGGTGTTTAGGTGGTTTCCCAAAACACTGAAAGAAACTAGCCCCAGCCCTGAGCCAAATTCCTTAAACTCTCATATAAACTCCCTATCCTGACACCCTTGTTGCAGACATGCCCTAGGTTGAGCATCTCTTTTTCTTGTTTTCTGCCCAAGGAGATGCTGCAGCACTCTATAAGTAGGTTCCCTTAATAAATGCTTTGACTGATTACCCTGGTGTCCAGTGTGTTTTTCTTTGCAATCCAAATTGACCCCATTTCAGGACAATTTGGGTCACTCTCTTGTGGGAACTCCCCTACCACTGCTTTTGGGGAAACTCTAGCCACAAGTTCATCCGAGACAAAACATATACACGTAAAACTATAATTCTGCCTTTGTAACCACCCAATAGTTTCCTCCTGTCTGCTGCACAAATAAAGACCACAACATTGCAGTAAAGAAATAGTTTAAGCGATGAGAGACCGGCCACACCACATGGGAGATGGAGTTGTACCTCAAATCAATCTTCCCAAAATTTGAGGATCAGGGTTCTTAAGGATAATTTGGGTGGCAGGGGGACAGAAAGTGGGGAGTGGTGATTATTGAGTCAGAGATAAAATCACAAGGAATTGAAGCTCTCTTTTGCAGTTAGTCAGTTCCTGGATGGGAGCCACAAGACCAGATGAGCCAGTTTATCAATTGGGGTGGCATCTGCTGGTGCATCAGAATGCAGTCTGCAAAATATCTCAAAAATTCGTTGCAAATTTTATAGCAGTTACTCCTAAACCATAATTTCTAATTTTGTGTCTAATTTCTTAGTCCTGAAAAGGCAGCCTAGTTCCCGGACAAGAAAAAGGATTGTTTCGGGAAATGGCTGTTATTGTTCTTGTTTCAGAATTAAACTATAAACTAGTTTCCTCCCAAAGTTAGTTTGATCTATGCCCAGGAATGGATAAGGACACCTTGGAGGTTAGAAGCCAGATGGAGTTGGTGGGGTGAGATCTCTTTCATGTAATAATTTTCTGTTATAATTTTTGCAAAGGTGGTTTCTTCTGCATTTCTGCATCCAAATTTCTTATTAATTTACTCCAAGCTTATTGAATTTTGCCAAATCTAGATAGAATAACTGAATAATTACTCATTAAATCTGTAATTCAGACTTCTTTCTTTGTTTATGGGAAAATAATATTCAACTCCCTTCCTGTATGAGAATCCTTCTTCCGAAGGAGGTGCATTAAATGACTAGAAATGTAGAATGAGACCCTGATAAATGAAAATGTAAAGAGGACAAAATGATATCGTGATTTTTATTGCTAACTCATTGGGCTTGTTTTTTAAGCTCTTTTCCCTCAGCTTCGAAACATCCCTTCTCTACTCTGCTGCATGAGGTGAGGCTAGGGCTGGGGTGCTGTAAAACACATTTCTACTTCTCTAGCTCCTTTATTCATGCTCCTTTAGACTCAGGAAAGAGCACTTGAAGGAAACCTAAATGTTAGAAGAGAAAGAAAAAAACAATCTATTTTCTGTGAAAACCAGCAACATTTCTTTACCCTGACAGTGGCAGTTCGTTCCTACAGTGGCAGTTGGTTCCGATTTGAGTTTCTTCTATATTTTTAGAATAAGTCTCCATATTTCTCCTCAGAAGAACAAGCTGAGACTTTTTATCAGAGATCCAGCCCTGAATTCCACAGGCCCCTACTGCAATTTGTCAAGGTTTAATAATTCCAAATACTTCCCACCCTAGTGGTGGTAGCTGAGTCCTGTAGTTACTATCTGTGTGTTCTCTCGCTGTCTCTCTTTCTTCTTTTTCTTTTCACTTCTCCAATTTTATATATATGTGTATATACATATAAAATTTTCTGTTAAAATAATGAAGTTGTCTCAGATGTTCTGTCTGGATCCTACCATATATACTATTTTTTTATTTCAGGCTATTAGCTCCTAGCTACTGGTAGTTATGTGGAAGCAACTAGGGAGATAAAAATTGGAAGTTATGTCTCTCCTGAACTCACCTGCTCTTATAGTTTTTCTTAGAAAACACTGAAATATAGGATTGATTTGTATTATTTTCCTCAGGAAAGGGAGCTCTGTCCTACAGGTGCCCTACTAGTTTTTATTTCAATATATATCATTTGTACAAAAATGAATCATTTTCATTATAATCTACTTGTAAGTGATTGCATTTGAAAAGGACAGATTAGAGTTCATAAAGTTATGATAGTTAGCTGTATTTAGGTAGGAAGAAAGCTTTATAGACTCACCAAATAAGAGCCTTAAGAAAGGCAGTGCTTAAATCATTCATTCATTCAAGAATAAACATTGATTATGTGACAAATATTATCCTTCAAGAGATGAAAAACATGATTTTTATTTTCAAATATTGTATATTCTGTGTAGAGGAGAGCTTGACACCATATTATATGAGTTTGAAAATATAACAGCCACATATTATGACTTTTGTTAAACACTAAAGCAAGAGAAATATAGGCTATACAGGAAAAAGAATAAGGTATTTTTAATAGTGAAAGACTCAAGGAAGATATAGATCATTCAACAAGCACTTTTATGTTCTACTGACCATGGTAATTGAGAATAAAGAGTGAACTTCAGAGATAGTTCTGCACTAAAAAATATCTATAATCTTAAGTAAATTATAAGGAGATTTATTCCTCTAAGATTATGTAATACTTAACTTAGTGGCTTCAAATAAACAAACAAAACTTAGTGGCTTAAGACAATAGAAGTCAATTATTTTGCTTCTGAATCTTCAGTTCAAGAGCATTCACGTCTGCTTTACTCATTTTGGGATGTAGTGTCTCTACTTGGATTTAAGGAGATAATTCATTCACATTGTAGGTAATTTGGTGCAGTCAGCACAGCTGGAATCTTTGCTGGGGCTAGTACAGGGATTGGGTTCCCCTTCACATCGGCCCCTTCATGAGGCTGCTTGAACTTCCTCACAAGATAGTGACTGAGTTGCAACAGTTGGTATTCTAAGAGACAGAAAGTAGAAGATGCCAATACCATGTGGAATCAGTCCGGAAATGGTGTTACATTCTCTGTATTCTTTTTGGTTAATTAGTCATGGAGCCCTCAATAGATTCAAAAGTAGAGGCCACAGACCCCACTTTTTATTGGAAGAAGTGTTTAAGAATGTGAAGCCATTTTTAATGTACCACTTCTTCATTCTGTCATGTTTGTACATATCTCTTATGTTAACAGATATTGAGTTATCAGTTTTGGGGGTGTTTGTCTTCGAGACAGAGTCTCACTCTGTCACCCAGGCTGGAGTGCAGTGGCATGATCTAGGCTCACTGCAACCTCCACCTCCCAGGTTCAAGTGATTCTCATGCCTCAGCCTCCAGAGTAGCTGGGGCTACAAATGTGCACCACCATGCCCAGCTAATTTTTGTATTTTTAGTAGAAACAGAGTTTCACCATGTTGGCCAGGCTGGTCTTGAACTCCTGACCTCAAGTGATCTGCCCCGCCTCGACCCCCTCAAAGTGCTGGTATTATAGGTGTGAGCCACCACACCTGGCCGAGGGAGTCAGTTTTAAAATGTCAAAAAAAAAAAAGCTCAGTTAAAAATTATTTTCAGAAGTTGCATAATTCACTTTAAAAAATGAATTTTAAATATATATATATATATATATATATATATATATATATATATATATATGAGAAGGACCTCCAGAAGGGCAAAGGTTTTCTTGTAATATATTACAACTAATGATATTAATGATATTAATACTAATATATTAATTATATATATGATATTAATACACAGCTGGGATATTAATGATATTAATATGCAGCTGGGATAAAGTTAATAGTGATAAAGAGTTATAGTAGATTGACAACTGATAACTGATAATTATTCCCAATTAACTAAAATTCTAAGGAAGGGAAACAGTATACAAATTCAACTGGATATTATTCTGAAATATATGTATTTTTAAATAAATATAGATACTTTTAACTTTTCATATGTCTGATGGTCTTTTTTTCCACCATAATTATAATTCAACTTAAGCCATTTATTTAAAAAATTTTCATCACATGTGAGACTTGCTTCAAATTAGTTCAGGAGAAGGAGAAATGAGTGAGAATATAGATAAAACAAGATTGGCCATGAATTGGTCATTGTTATTAACAAGTAATGGCAATTTGAGTTTTTTATATTATTCATTCTATTTTTTCACAGTTTGAAATTTTCCGTGATTTAATGTTAAATACAGATGCTTTACTCATAAGAAAAGTTTTATAAAAGACATATGAGTAATTCTGTTGGGTTTCACTTTCTGAGAGCTAGTTGTTAAATATTACTAATTCTAAAGGAGTTTAAGAACATTAACTTTTAGTCTCTGTCAGTTTAATGATGATCTCTGACAATTAGGGAACACCTGATATGTATTGTTTAATCAAAGACAAAACCTTCATACATATGAACGTATTTTATATCCAATAGTCATTTGAAGTCTATGGAATCTACCTATTCATTTTTTTCTTATTCCTTGCAAAAAGCCTATGTTTAAACAAGAAGTTTTAGTCCTCTGCAGCAGCAAAAAGTAGTCTTCACTATGTAAATCAATGCAGGATTGTCACACTAAGCCTCAAGCAAAACAGACTAAAACAATATGACCAAAGGTGATATTAATGAAGCTTTATTTTAGGAATAAAAGATGCACCATTTATATATTAACATTATTAGTCCAGTATATCAAAACAAATAGCTTCCATTCACATATATTGAATAACTGGGAATGAAATAAACTATTTCAACATCAGGCTTTATTGGGCAAGAATAGCCCTCCATAGATTAGAGTGGTTATACTTTTCCCTCACTTCAGGTTCACCAACTGGTATGGGATATGACATTTAGATAGACAATAACAGTGATTTGTTTTATTTTCTAGAAGGAAAGATAATACATTCCTTATTTTCTTGAGACATACTAAAAAAATTCTATCCTATTAATTTAGTTACTAGTATTTATGTAGTATTTAGTATTAGTATTTATGTATTATTCACACATGGTTAAGAAAAGTGAGTCGAATGCTTCATACATACGGTCTTTGGGGAAGAAAGCTTACTTATTTTATAAAAGAAATAGAAGACATTGCAAGAAAATTTAAACACTACTGAGACAGAAAACATCAGACATTTAAAAAACTATGCTTGCTATTTTGCTACTGTGCTCATCAACTTTCTGGAGCTTCAGATTTATTAGCAAAAAAGAGAGAGAATTTTAGAACTAAATGGCTCCTAACTGTAATAATTACTGAAGACATTGTGATACTTAGGATAAGGATGACTACTGTAATATATAAATGCCAGGGGAATTTTCCTCCTCACTCATGTGTCAGTTCAATGCTGATTTTCTTTTTTTCTTTTTTCTTTTTTCTTTTTTTGAAACGTTGTCTCACGCTGTCGCCCAGGCTGGAGTGCAGTGGTTCAATCTCGGCTCACTGCAACCTCTGCCATCTTGGTTCAAGCAGTTCTGCCTCAGCCTCCCCATTAGCTGGGATTACAGGCGCCTGCCACCACACCTGGCTAATTTTTGTATTTTTAGTAGAGACAGGATTTTACCATCTTGACCAGGCTTGTTTTGAACTCCTGACCTTGCGATCCACCCGCCTCGGCCTTCCAAAGTGCTGGATTACAGACATAAGCCATCGTGCCCGGCCAATACTGATTTTCGCTAGGCAACCTTCTATAAGACAATTCCAAAAATCAGATTCTTACCAAACCGTCTCCATTATCGTGTGTCTTCAAAAGTCACTATTTAAGAAGTAAGCAAGCATGGGGATAGTAGGTCTTACTTCTTAATAACATCAGCCCAGAATAATACAGGTAACATCTGGAACACCCTAAAGGGAAATTGAAATGCCATTAATAGAAATGGATACTCTTTTCTAGACAAAATAGCTCCTTCATAGTTCTAGTAATCCTTGGGTTGACACCTTGGGCATGTATTATTTTCTATGTCCATATTTAAATTGGGCACGGGGGAGAATAGGTAGCTTCTTAGCCTGCCTCCCTGCAAGTTGTTTTAAGGTTTACCAAAGAATCAAAGTCTTTTTAAAAAAAAAAAAAAAAAGCATATAGTTTCTCTCATGAGAATTTATCTTAAAATTGGTAAAGACTAATTTCTGCTTCTGAAAAGATGCACTAGACATACTTCTCTCTATTTCTCCTGTTAACTATGTGCAGCACAAAACCCTGTCCATTACCTACAAGATACACATTGCAAGACAAGAAAGAGGAAAGAAAAAGAAAGACTAGCTAGGAATTATAGGTCCTGAGAACAATATGATAAATTTGATGCTAAAAACACAATCTATAAAAACATCAATAATTTTGCTTCATCAAAATTTAAAACTTTTGCTCTATGAAAACCTTTGTTGAGAGGATGGCAAGTCAACCTACACACAGGGAGAAAATATTTGAAAGCCACACATACAAGTTAACAAAGCACAAGGAAATAGAATACATAAGAGATTCTCAAAACTCAGCAGTTAAAAAATAATCCATTTAGAAAATCGGCAAAGACATAAAGAACCATTTCACAAAGGAGCGCATGCAAATGACAAATAAGCACTTGGAAATATGTTCAGCATTAATAGCCATTAGAGAAGTGCAAGATTAAAACCACAATGAGAAATCATTGTATACCTGTAGGAATGGCTACTTAAAAAAAAAAAAAAAACAATAATGACATCACCAAAATCTTTTAAGAATTTGGAGAATGGAATCATCATATCTTGCTGGTGGCTGGTAGGAATGTGAACTTGCACAGCCATTCTGGAAAACAGCATATTTGTTTCCTTAAGAGCTAAATATACAACTTCTATTTGATCAAGTATTGCATTGTGGGCATGTATTCAAGAGAAGTTAAAACTTACATTCACACAAAATCTTATACATTAATGTTTATAGAAGCTTTGCACATTGTAACCACAATAATTTTTCCCAAAACTGGAAACAACTCAGATATTCTTCTATGAGTACATGGTTAAACAAACAGCACTATATCCATACCCTGAAATACTACTGAGCAATGTAAAGGAACTATTAACACACAACATCCTAGACAGATCTCCAGAGAATTATCCTAAATGAAAAGAGTCTATTTCAAAAGGTCACATAGCTGAAGATTCTATTTATATAACATCCTTGAAATTATGAAATTATAGGGTGAAAAACAAATCAAAGTTTGCCAACTGTTAGTGATAAGGGAGTAAGGTTTGTGTGGCTATAAAGGGGTAGTATGAGGAATAGCTTTGTCGTCGATATTGATAGCATATTGGAAATAATCTGTAATTTAAAAATGAAATAGCTTATTGTCTTGATTGTGGTGACTACCCAAATCTACATTTATGACAAAGTGATATAGAAGTATACAAGTACATTTTACCAATGTCAAAATTTTGGCTTTGAGAGTACACAATAATTATGCAAGATGCCATTGGAACAAACCGGATGAAAATGCATAAGACTTATTTGTACCATGTTTGCAACTGCCTGCGTATAGATAACTATTTCCAAATTAAAAAATCCTTTGGTGTGTATAATTTTTTTCATCACGTGTTTTCTATATACAGTTACCTTACTCAAAGTCTTTCTCTGTACATAGATTTTAAGTCTGGTTTATTATTTTTTGCTTCCTTACATCATGTTTTCCACACTTCTTAATTTTGTGATGGATACCTTAAGCAATCTGAAAAAAAGGATTCAAATCTTTAACAATAAGCTCTAATGTGAAACAATTGTCTTTCGTCTTTTCTGTGGTGCTGAGTCATTAGTTTAAGTGAAGAGTTTTACATGGCCTTTGTGACTTCAGGTATGCGACCTTTCGAAATAGACTCTTTTCATTTAGGATAATTCTCTGGAGAGCTGTCTAGGTTGTTGTATATGTTAATAGTTCCTTTACATTGCTCAGTAGTATTTCAGGGTATGGATATAGTGCTGTTTGTTTAACCATGTGCTCATTGAAGACTGAGTTGTTTACAGTTTTTGGAAAAATCATTGTGGTTACTATGTGCAAAGCTGCTATAAACATTAATGTACAGGATTTTGTGTGAATGCAAGTTTTAACTTCTCTTGAATACATGTCCACAATGCGATGCTCGGTTAAATAGAAGTTGTATATTTAGTTCTTAAGGAAACAAATATGTTGTTTTCCAGAATGACTAAGCAAGTATGCATTCCCACCAGCAAGATATGAGTGATCCCTTTCTCCAAATTCTTTGTGACTCTTCAATCTTCCATCATCAATGTTGACAGCACAGTGGGGAGAATCTGTAATTTAAAAATAAAATGCAGCACTGGCTTAATGGGTAGACAGTGTGAGAAAACGGATATCAGTGATTGGAAAGTTAAGCATTGCATAAGGACAAATTATTTGGTAACTCATCATCATTAAGAACTTGGAAGAGAGACCACATGCCTATTGAGCTTGAAATTCTATTGAAAATGGTAAGAAAATCAAGAATTAGTGTGAAGTGATCCTCTGCCATAAATAACAACTAGCAATTTTACAAAATTGGCTTTGACATTTTAAAGGCATCATATCTTGTTTGTACTACAGTAGTTATTGCTTCTAAAGTTTAGTCATCCAGGGGGCTGCAGATTACCTCAATTAGTATCAAGTATCTTTTAAATCAATGATTATTTATAGGACTAAGACATACTAAAATTTCAATTTATGTTAATCATGGTTTTGGCTACAAATAACAGAGAATCCAATTTTTTAAGTATAAAAGTTTATTATTCTAACTATATATATACACATACATATATGAATATATACATATGCATATACATATATGTATACGTGTGTATTTATATGTGTGTGTATATATTTATATATGTATTTATACACATTATACGTGTATATATTTATGTATACACATACAATATGTATACATAAATACACATTGTATTTATATGTTTATGTGTATATGTGTATATGTGTATATACACATAATTATATATTTATGTGTATATGTGTATATATTTATGTATATATACACATATATATGTATTTATATATGTGTATATATAGTGTTAGGATAATACACACACACACACACACACATACACACATAGGTTGATATATAGACATAGGTTGATAGCTCCAAGGTTTGTTCAGTGGCTTGATAATGTTAAGGATCTGAGCCAACCTGTCTGAAAAGTTTTTGATCTTCTCGTGATTAAAATATGGCTTATAGCATTGCTTAGCATCATAAAATTGTCCAGAAAGAAGGGCTGATATGAAGGGGTGGTGAGACAGCTTGCTGAGCATCTCCTCTTTTTATCAAGTAGATTAACATTTTCCATCGTTAAAACTGCACTCTATTTCTTTTCCAGGTGTGGACTTATGAACATCCCTAAACTGATCCTTAGTAAAATTAATGAGTTCATTCTGTAGAGGTTATTGTCTAATATCTGAAGAAACTCCACAATAAACTCCACAATTATTTTATTCAGAAAGCAAAGATAGACCACCAATAGTGGCTACTACACAGTGAAAAGACAGAACTAAGGGCAATTATGGGTTCTAAATATTCAGTGTAACTTAATAAATATAACACAATGTGTCAAATGCATTAGTTTTAATGGAATAGGTGAAAGTTCCATTCAAATGCCACCACTTAGTACATATTCAAGATTAGAATGTAATACCATTTTGATATTATAATCTATAGGCACACATTTTTCATTCAATGCCACTACATACAACCTTGAAGTGAAGTGGCCATATCTTCATCTCAACCTCCCCTATTTATGATGGAAGGCTTGAGGGATAAGTTGACATCTATTGCAAACATAGCGACATACATATTGGATTTCCTTTGAAAATTATAATTTCATATAGTCCATCCCATTAACAGCTAAGTATAGTAGTGATTTTTAGATCAAGTATTTCAAGTTTCCAAGATCAAACTTCCATAACCAGAGTTAAGTAAAAAGATTCCCTGCTTTTCCCCCCACTCAATATAACCATGGTGTATAATTGGCCTCAATATTTCTCGAGTTGATAAGAGAGAAAACTACACAGAGAGGGAAGGTATATTACATGCACTGTCTTCAGCAAAGTTGATAATTTATCATAATAGTTTAAAATAAATTCTGAAAGAATAAAAATATTTTGAATATTTATTAAGAGAAAAGATTTATATAACTAATGTAAAGATTTGCTTATTATTTTTCAAAAATAGTTACACAATTATTATACAGTGAATGGGCATTAGCTATGAGCAATAAGGCGTAAGTTCATTGAGTAACACAAAGACAAATCGGACAGAAATATGATAATAATTCAACAGTTCACTTCAATTCCAGAAAATATAAGTGTTTTAAATATTCAGAGAGGTACAAGCTACTTTTCTCTCCCTCTGCCTCCCTCTCGCCACTCTGTTAAAGATGGGTATGGCACAGAAAATATCAAGGATTAAGGAAATTTCAGTGTTAATGGAAGCATTTTATCTGAGCTTTGAAAATTATATGTATTTTATACATGCAAATATAGAAATATCTATATTTTTCAGGACCCCCCATACATTTATCTTCCTATATTGACATGCTATGTCTTCTATACCCACGTTTTTTCTTCTCTATTTTCTTCTAACATTTCTACCTATGGTAATATTCAACTATATGTACTTACTGGTGATAAATTACCTAAGTGTAAAAAAGAAACTTTAATTTAATAAACAAATACAGAACTTTTCTGCACTAAAAATTCTTCACAAATTATTACACTAATAATGGCTACTTTTTGGCATAGTAACAAATACAAAAGTACAGAGCCACTTTTTAGTTCTGTTTCTCCCCCTTAGAAACCAGTTTACTTAACTCTTGGAGGACATCTCTTTACTAATAAGCACAGGAGGAAAGAGGAAGGGAGACTGGGAGTTTGGGAGGACCCCTGCCTTTTTCCTGAAAGCATATAGAGAGGTGGGCACACCATTGGGCTATCTCTTTCACTTCTCAGCACAGTATGACAGATGCGCACAGCACAGAGGAGCTGGAAAACAGTAAAGTATAAAGAACCAGCTGGCTCTCTTAACCTGCAAATTCAGAAGCCTACAAATTGGTAGAAAATCTTGCAATAGTGATTTCTTGAGGAATTTAAGGTGCCACATAGCACAAAACCCTAATCTATAATCTCTTCCTCAAGGGAAAGATGTAGTTTATACATTTTTAATGTGTAGACTAGTTTAACGTGAAGTTGAAAGTAATCATGGTTGTACTGCATACATTTTTTCCATTGCTCCAAGTGGGGGGAAGAAAAAAGAACAGATAATGTTCTCAAACCAGCTACTACAGATGCTATATTATAAAAATGGTTTCAGTTATTAAGAAGAAACATTTATTAAATTGTTTTAAATATTTAATTGTCTATAATTGCTATTATATATCATTGTAATTATATCCTTACAGGTCATACTAAACAACACCTTCATTGTTCAAGGAAGAAAGAAAACTTTATTCATTGTGCACTGAGAGAAAACTTTCAGAATGGCCATTTTGAAAGGATAATAAAATAATCCTAAAAGCACATGCAAATAAGGACATAGAAAAGAAAGCTAGGATTGTAAGCAACAGGGTGAAATGGTGGGTGGGGGCGAGGTTAATTGTTTACTATATCCATGCAAATGTTTCTCAACTGTCATTGACATAACAAGAAAAAAGGTTTTCATTTGAAATTAAAGTTTTATTTTTTAAAACTTTTTTTTTCTGATGATGAATACATTAAGGCATGGATAGTGCATTCTGAGTTTTCAAAATGAGACCTCATGATGACAGATGTGGTAGCATGGAAATGATAGTCACTCTCCTTTCAATAATGGAAGCTGACTCATGGAATCAAAGTGTTACAGGAAATACTAAGTTGTTTCCTTCAAGTTTCACAAAAATATTGGCAGAAAAATCTAGCTGGACAAAGAACAGAGCAGATGCCTACTCTCTTTATTCTTTTTCTTATCTAATGGGACCAGCCTAAGCATATCCTGTATCCTTACTACTGAATCTTGGATTGTGTGATATTAACATTCAGCTTGACCACCCATGTCTGTAAATCTTAGGCTAGATAAGCACTAGCTAATGCAGCATCTTCTGCCTTCTATTGCTTACTCTGAATTTATATCAGTAAGTTCAAACATAATCTTCTACAGTCACTAATACTACATCAAAACGGTCTGAAATTGTTTATTCCTCTGTTTCTGATTGCTTGGCCACTGACATTCTATGGAGAAGGTGACACATAGATGCTTAAGCAGAGCATAAAAATGGAGATATGTTATCTGAGCAGTCACTATAATCACAGCAAATAAAATATACTGCAAAAATAGATAACGTGTTTAGTCTAATAGGAGCTCAGATCCTAATTCCCCAATGACCTTCTCAGTTGAAAAGGATTACCTTTGGGAGTAAATACTCTGAGACAACACATACTTATAGGCAGCTGTTATGAAAAATAACAGAAATTTTATTTGACACTCAAATAATGGATTTGATTAAAACCTGGGGGATTATTGTAAGTCAAAAAAAAGTTAGAATCCTTTACATTTAAGTGCTAACTACATTTTTCTATTCTTGTTGAACTTCCTATTCTAAAACCAGAAAAGGTATGGCAAATAATTTTCAAACTTTTTACAGATTCTTCCTACAATTGAAGTAAATGTGAAATGTAATGTATCAGGTCCTGTAACCTTATCAGAGACATTAAAATATACAGGATTGTACAATATTTCATTTTATTTTTAAATTAGCAGTGTTTCAGCATGGTGACTGTAGTTAATAATAAACTTGTGTACTTGACATTTACTAAGACCAGTAGACCTTAATTCTCATAAAAAGAAAAAGTAAGTATGTGAGGAAATGTTAGGTAGCTTGATTGAGGGAATCATTTCACAACAATACATAAGTTGTAGGTCTTAAATGAAAAATTAACAATATTGCTCTTTTACTGACTAACATATTTAGCTTCTGTTCTATATTTCAATTTGTGGTTTCTGTGACTATTAGCATTTATATAAATAATGTGTAATATTGCATTCTCTACATAGATAACCAACCTGCTGACACATGAAATTATGTCAACAATTGTAAAAAAAAGTAGTATATATGTAGTGATTAATAGCTTAGGTACTATAATAGGAAGGATTGGCTTGGCATGCATTGGAGAAAGAAAATTTATAAATAAAATGTAATTTATTCAGTACAAAAATAGTATAAGTGTTGAATATCCCAAATCTAAATGTCCAAAATTCAAAATACTCCAAAACCAGAAACTTTTGGAATGCCACCATGACACTCAAGGTAAATACTTATTGGAGCACTTCAGATTTTAAATTTTTGGATTACAGATGCTGAGCCAGTAAGTATGATGCAAATATTTCAAAATCTGAAAAAAAAATTGAAACACTTTTGGACCCAAGTATTTTGGCTAATGTATATTCAAACTGTATGCTTCTTAATAGTTTACTAAAATGATCATAGCGCAGATGACATAGTCTTATCAATGCTTTGATAATTAAGGAAGGTATACTTCTTATATACATTTATTTCTGAACTCTCTGTGGGAGCAATATCTATATGTGTGTGTATATGTGTGCATATACATTTGTGTTGTGTGTGCATACACTATATATAATATAGTATGTAAAATAAGAACAGAAAATAAAAACGAACTCATAACATGGCTCTTTATCTCTAAAACTAAAGGTTTCTAGAGCAATTGTCAGTTGCCAAATAATTTTAGCTAATCATTTGACCTAGTCAACACATAGTTGTAACATCTGAACATTGATCATTGACAATTGCAATGAATATTTTAATCCATAGTGGACAGAGGGGGTAAGGAGGGGAGAGGGAGAGGGAGAGAGAGAGAGAGAAGAGAGAAAAGAATAATAAATATAGAAAATAATTTGGAATTAATGTTATCAGTTGGGTGAAAACAGAGATGACATTGGTATATGAAGTCGACTTCCCTTCCTTTTCTCTGCCCTCTATACATTTTATTTTCATCCACATAATGTCTGGGATCTGTTGACATGTAAATATTTTAAGAGTACTAACTGAACCCTTGCTATCATCTTAACTGGTTTGATAGTCTTCAAGTCTCTTCTTTTCAGAATTGCAGAAAGTAGATCATGGTTCATGGATAGTATTACAAAATTCTGATATAACAATAACATTTATTTTGATTATATATAGAATATACATTAACTTCACAATGCTCTGAGACTATTTATATGTGGAACATGTGTAGCTTCTTCCCAGAGGTTTTTGAAATGATTCCATGGATTTATAATTAAAAAAAAAAAAGTCTGACACTGGGAGGACATAAATTCATCGAGAGTGAATTTCATTCACAGGAAATGAAAACAGCCCACCCTATAATCAGGTGGAGGCTTCTAGGTTGGCAAATCTTCCTTAGACACAATACTGTAAGGCATCTGACTAACATGAACTGGATAATTTTTCAGGGCTTCCTGAATAAGTCTGTCCTGTAGATATAAATATTAAATCGCCCTTCTGTATCTGATCCAGAACTGTGATAATACAGATACATTTGATACATTATAATACTCTTTTTCCATTTACTTATACATGCTTTTCTAAAAATCATTCCATTTTTAAAAATAAAAGCACTCTGATATCATTCAAAAACACTAATGGTTTGGTTTTTCAGTAGAAATGTATCATTAAACAGATTTTAGAGTGGATACCAGGCTTAAAATCACTTCAATTTTATAATCTTTCCACATTGGTTGTCAGAAATACTGGGAAATGGAAATGGCATCTATTAAATGAAACACCACTGTATTATAATACAGTTTCATCTTTTAAAAGTCCTTATATGCATTGTAAAAGAAACTGGGTAGCTCATTAATGAGAATAGAGAAGAATAAGATCTGGCTATTATTCCAAGTGTTTTGTTTTAGCCTCTCTTTTTTAATTAAAATGAAAAAGCATATTAGACTAGGATAGCACAATATGTATTACTAATATGATTTTCTACACTCAGAAATCACAGTTGCTGTTTTTGGCAGCTGCCAAAGGAAATGGGCAAAAGAAACCATGAATTCACAGTGAATGATAAGTTATACCATACCCTAAGAAATGTCTTGCTGATACAGAATTCTATATGATGTGCTTTTAACTGGGTTTATTCACTTTGGATCCTGGAGTCCTAACTATAACTGTGATGTAGTAGCCTCCCGAACAAAATTCGAAGTAATATTTCAAAGACTTCTAAAACACATTCATGTTAAAAAAAGACCTACCAAGAATGTCTGAATTCATTCTCCAATTATTAACAATATGCATTTTCTACAAATTCATTTATAACTAGTTATAAAGCATGTTTAATTGCTTCTGTTATAAAAATCACTTTTTTTTTCCTCACCAGAGTCCATTAGAACCTGTATCCTGGTAGTTGAGAAATTAAAAGACTAAATTCTAATATAAACTTACTTCTGAGAAACTAGCAGTATTCATGTCTATTCAGCTTATATTCATAGTATGATTATCATTTGGTTTTGCAATAATTTGTTGCTACAAAATAATATTTAAGTACTAAGACCTTTACATGAGTTCTATGGAAATTTATTTGTATGGTGAAAATGTTTATTTAAATTGACAGATAAGAGTATATGTGCTTATTGTGTACAACATAACTGTTTTGAAGTATATGTATATTATATATATATCTATATATATACTCGAAGTATATGTATGTATATGTATACACGTATATGCTAGTTATTTTGTGCTAGTTATTTAAATGTTTGATGGCATTTACTATATATAGTATATGGTATGTATATATTATATAAAGATATATATACACATATATGCTAGTTATTTTGTGCTAGTTATTTTTTACTAGTTATTTAAATGTTTGATGGCATTTGCTATATATATATTTAGTCTAAATATGTAGCAAAATATATTTGTATCTTCACTTGCACATTAATGCAAGTGAAGATATAAACATAAATAGTATTTAATTCATGAATAACATGTATAGTATTTACTTACACAATTATTCATTTGTGTATATATACCAGCCTTTTGCTAAATCTAGCAAACTAACATATACTTTACCTCACATAGTTATCATTTTTGTTGTGAGAACACTTTATATCCAATCTCTTAGCATTTTTCAAGAATATAGTAAATGTTAACTATAGTCATAGTTTTTTGCAATACATCTCTTAAACTTATTTGTCCTTACTGAATATTTGTATCTTTTCACCAATATTTCTTTAAACCACAAACCCCAAACCCCAAACCCCAACAATGTCAGCCCCTGGTAACCACCATCCTACTCTCCATGTCTATGATAGCAACTTTTTAAGTGTGATGTTTGTCTTTCTGTGCCTGGCTTGTTTCATCTAACATAACATAACACAACATAACATAACACAACATAACATAACACAGCACAACACAACACAACACAACATAACATAACAACATAACATAACATAACATAACATAACATAACATGTGTACTCTCCAGGCTCATTGATATTGCAGCAAATAATGTCCATTAGGTTAATCCATGTTGTAGCCTTATTTTTTATGGCTGAATAGTATTTAATTATTCAATCGTGTGTATATACCATATTTTCCTTTTTCATCCATTAACAAACGGGCATGAAGGTTGATTTTATATCTTCGCTATTGTGAATAATCCAACAATTAACATGCAAATGAAGATATATTTTCCACGTATGCACAGTAGTGGAATTGCTGGATCATATTTTTATTCTATTTTTACCTTTATGAGAAACCTATTTTTGAGGAATATTGTTTTTTAAAAGGACTGTATAGTTTACATTTCCACCAACAGTGTGTAAGTTCCCTTTTCTCCACATCCTTGCCAACACTTATTTTTTGTATTTTTGATAACACCCATTCTGACAGGTGTGAAGTTATATCTCATCATGGTTTTAATTTATGTTTCCCTGACAATCAGTAATGTTAAGCATTTTTAAATATATCTTTTGATCTTCTGTATGTCTGCTTTTTATAAATGTCTATTCAGATTCTCTGCCCATTTTATAATTCATTAGGTTTTTTTCTGGCTATTAATTTGTTTGAGTTCCTTATATATTTTGGATATTAACGCCTTATCAGATGTGCATTGTTTGCAAATGTTTTCTTCCATTCTATACATTGAATCCTCACTCTGTTGATTGTTTTCTTTGTTGCAAACAAGATTTTTAGCTTGATGTAATTGTACATGTGTATATTTGCTTTTTTTTTTTGCCTGTGGTTTCAAGGTGATATAGAAAAATTGTTACCTATATTGATATCATGGTGTTTCTCCCTTATGATTTCTTCTAGCAGTTTCATAATTTCAGGTTATACAAGTAAGTCTTTCATCCACTTTGAGTTGATTTTTGCATATGGTGTGAGATAAGGGCCAAATTTCAATTCTTCTGCATATAGATATCCAGTTTTATCAACACCAATTATTGATTGGCACCTCTGTCAAAAATGAGGGTTGGCTGTAAATGCATGAATTTACTTCTAGGTTCTGTATTCTATTACATTTGTCTATGTATCTGGTTTTTATGCGAGTACTTTGTATTTAGTTATTAGAGCTTTGTAGTACATTTTGAAGTGAGATAGTGTGATGCCTCCAGTTTTGCTCATTTTGCTTAAGATTGCTTTGGTTATTTGGAGAATTTTGTAGTTCTATAGAAATTTTAGGATTATTTGTCTATTTCTGTAAAGAATATAATTGATATTGTGATAGAGATTACGTTGAATCTATAGATCATTTTTGGTATAATGGACATTTTAACAGTATTAATTATTCCAATTCATGAACACCAGATACCTTTCCATATATTTGTGTCTTCTTCAATTTCTTTCACCAATGTGTTACAGTTTTCAGTGTAGAGATCTGATCTTTCAACTTCTCAATTAAATTTATTTCTAAGTATTATATTTTTATTTTAGCAATTGTAAATAGGATGACTTCTTGATCTCTTTTTCAGATAGTTTGTTGTTAATCATGGAAATGTGACTGATTTTTGTAAGTTGATTTGGTATCCTGCAACTTTACTGATTTTTTCTATTAGTTCTAACGGAGTTCTGGTGAAGTCTTTGGGATTTTTTAAATATATGATCCTGTCTGCAAACAGTTGAACTTCTTCCCTTCCAATTTGGATGTCTTTAATTGCATTCTTTCCCCTAAGCCCTCAGGCTAGAACCTCCAATACTCTATTGAATAGAAATGTCAATAATGGGCATCCATGTCTTGTTCAAGATTTTAGAAGAAAAGTTTTCAACTTTTCCCCATTAAATATGATGTTACCTGTGGGTTTGTCAGATGTAGCGTTTATTACGTTGAGGTTTATTCTTTCTATACCTAATATGTTGAAATGTTGTATCATGAAGGGATGTAGAATTTTGTCAAATGCTTTTTCTATATCTAATGAAATGCTTAAGTGGTTTTACTCTTTTTTTAATTCTTTTATGGTTTTTGCTCTTCATTCTGTTAAAGTGATATATCGCATTTACTGAGTTTTATATATTGAACCGTTCTTGCATTCCTGGGATGAGTCCCACTGGACCATGGTGAATGATCTTTGTAATATGCTTTTGAATTTAGTTTGCAGTTTTTGTTGTTGTTGTTGTTGAGGATTTTTGCGTCTATGTTTATCAGGGATATTGGCTCACCTTGTAAAACAAGGTTGAAAGTATTCCTTCCTCTCCGATTTTTTGGAAGAGTTTGAGGAAAATCAGTACTAGTTATTAAATGTTTAATGGAATTTAGCAGTGAATCTATCAGTTCCTTGGCTATTCTTCTATAGGAGACATTTTACTGTTGATTCAATCTTCTTACTCATTATTGGTTTGTTAAAATTTTCCATTTCTCCATAATTCAGTCTTGGTAGGTTGTATGTGTCAAGAAATTTATTTCTATTGTCATCTAATGTGTTGGTTTATACTATTTTATAATAACGTCTTATGATATTTTACATTTTGGTTGCATCAGTTTCAATGCCACTTTTTAATTTCTGATTTATTTATTTGAGTATTCTTCTTCTTTATTCCTAGTTAGTAGAAGTTTGTCTTTTTTATCTTTTAAAAAACTCTTTTCTTGATCTTTCCCATTGTTTTTCTTATCTCTATTTCATTTTATTTGCTCTTAGCTGTAATATTTTCTTCCTTCTACTAACATTGGACTTAATATGTTCTTAATTTTCTAGCTTTTTGAGGTGCATCATTAGATTGTTTGAGATCTTTGTTGTTGTTTTTTTTTTTGATGTAAATGTTTATTGCTAAATCTTCACTCTTAGAACTGCTTTTCCTATATCCCATGTGTTTTTCTATGTTGTCTTTCCATTTTTATTTTTCTGAAAAATATTATACTAACTCTTTTAATATATTCACTCACCCATTGTTTGTTGGGGGCTCACTGTTTAATTTCCATGTATTTGTGAACTTTCCACATTTCCTCCTGTTATTGATTTCTATCTTTATACCATTGTGGTAAGAGAAGACACCTGATGTGATTTTAATACATCTTAAACTTGTTAAGATATATTTTGTGACCTAACTTATGATCTATGATGGAGAATGTTCCATGTGCAGTTAAGAAGAATGTGTATTTTGTAATTTTTTCTTACTGATTTTCTGTCTGAATAATCTGTCCTTTGCTGAAAGTAAGATGTTGAAGTGCCCTAATATCATTGTATTGTAGTCTATCACTCCCAGATCTATTAACATTTGTTTTGTTTATTTAAGTGTTCCTATGTTGGGTATATATATATTTATAATTGTTATATCCTCTTGATGAATTATCCACTTTATATAATGGCCTTCTTTGTCTCTTTTTATCCACTTTATATAATGACCTTCTTTGTCTCTTTTTATAGTTTTTGACTTATCTTATGTAAGTATAACTACTCCTGCTCTCTTATGGTTTCTGTTTCCATGGAATATCTTTTCTCGCCTCTTCACTTTCAGTCTGTTTTTTCTTACAAGTAAAGTGAGTCTTTTATAGGCAGCATATAGTTCAGTCTTGTTTATTATCAATTCTTCCATTCAACCACTGGTATGTATTGTTCCCTTCCTTTTATTTTTTGTGCTTCTACTAGATGATTTTGCTTTGTGGCTGTCATAAGGCTGACAAAAGTTTTTATAGTTACAACTGGTTATTTTAAACTAAAAACAACTTAACCCTAATAGCAAATAAAATAAAACACTTTCCATTTTTACTCCATTCCCTACATACACATTTTAAATTTTTGATGTCATAATAAACAAAAATAAAAATAAATTAACATTCCATATTTTTAAATAATAATTTTGTCTTGTATCCTTTATACAAAAGATGTAAGTGATTTATACACCATTAGAGTAGTAGAGTATTCTGAATTTGACTGTGTACTATCTTTTATTAGTGAGTTTTATACATTCAGATGTTTTTGCAATACTCAGTGTCTTATTTTCTTTCAGCTTGAAGAATTTCCTTTAGCATTTCTTGTAAGACATGTCCAGTGGTGACAAACTCCCTCTGCTTTTGCATGTCTGTGAAAGTGTTTATCTCACCTTTATCTAAAGGACAACTTTGATGGGTATATTATTCTTAGTTGAAATTTTTTTTCTTTCAGCTCTTTGAACACATTATGCCACTCTCTTTAGGACTGTAAGGTTCCTGCTGAGAATTTTCCTCTTAGGCATACTGCAACTCCCTTATCTGTTATTTGCTTGTTTTCTCTTACTGCATTCAAGATCCTCTCTTTGTCTTTTATTTTTGACAATTTGATTATGATATGTCTTGAGGTAATCTTATATGGATTGAATATGATTAGAGATGTTTGACTTTCCTGTACCTAATGTTTATCTTTTTCTCTAGGCTTGAAATGTTGTGCCATTGTCTCTGTAAGTAAGAATTTTATCCCTGTATCTTTCTCTTCTTGAACCTCTACAACTCTAACAATTGCTGCTTTGACACTGTCCCATAAATCCCATAAGCTTTCTTCATTTTCCCTTTTTTAAGCTTTTTTTCTCTTCTGACTGTATATTTTCAAATAATCTGTCTTTGAGTTCACAGAGTCTTACTTCTGCTGATTAATTCTACTGTTGGTGCTCTCTATTGCATTTTTCATTTTGGTCATTATATTTTTAGCATCAAGGTTTCAGTTTGATGTTTTAAATTATTATTTCTATTTCTCTATTAAATTTTTCATTTTGGTTGCTTACTGTTTTCCTCATTTTGTTGAATTGTTTGTTTGTTTTTGGAGTTTTCTGAGAAAACTGCTGGATGAAAAACTTTGGAAGTTTGACTTAGGAATATGCATTTAAAAGTACCCATGTTGATTTATGTGCACTTTAATACTTGTTATATATTGGTTTAATAAATTTTTATACTATTTGTATAATAAAAATATTTTATTATCTGTAATTGTTTCACCATGTGTATCATAATACAGAATCAACAGAGAAACAGATAATGAGATAGAAAAATATGTAGTATGTATTGTGCATATATATGAGGTACACCTCATATAATAAAAATCTTTAAAAAATAACATTGTATTAATGTGGATCTAATTTTCTGAGGTAATAAGAAAAGAAAGAGGTTACTGATTTCTCTACATTCATCTAGTCCTTACAACTCTAAGCCTTCTAACTGTTTTCCAAGTAAGTAACTAATATTTTAGTTGATGTATCAAAGGCAAAATTTTAATATATCTTGTCCAAATTGTAGTCAATGTTTCATTACGTGCGTATGCTATTGTCTAAGCTGAAATTAAAAAGTGAAACAGTTTTTCACTGTAACAAATGTAGTTGTGTTAACTGGTAAAAACATGCAACATCACAATATTTACTAGGATTCAAAAGTGAAATCATCTAATAATTTTATTTCATAGTTAAATATTTACTTAAAATTTTTAATGTGCCAAATATATTGTTTTAGCTAACTTTACTTTTAAAATGGAAACTTTTGAAGGATAATAATTTCCCAGATTATAAATTCTGTAAGATTAGGGCTCATAATATTCTTGTTCTTAATATTATTGCCAATTCTCAACATTAGTCCTGACACATAGAAGATTCTAAAAAGATACTGACTATACAGTTGTACCCAAATTTGTGTCTGTATGAAACTATTTAAAGAGTATTTTCTTCATTTGAAGAGTGTTTTGCAAAATAGTAGTTGTTGAATAAATGTTTTTTGGTTAGAATTGAGTTTGATTTATATTTTCATAATCAAAGGAAAATTAATAGTAAAATCTATTAATAGACGGTGTTCAACCCTTTGAATGTGAGGATTTTTTGCTTATCTATGATGGCAGATATAACAAAAATTGTGCATGGACTTTTTTTTTTAGCTTATCAGTTATAGTTATTGTTATTGTATTTTATGTGTGGCCCAAGACAATACTTCTTTCAATGTAGCCCAGGGAAGCAAAAAGGTTGAACACCCATGGTCTAGTATTTACACAGTACTCATAAGTTCATACATTAAGGAAATACTGTGCATTCTTCAAGAGGTAAACGATATTGCATCTACTAATTTTCAATTGTGCTTATTATATAAACATAAGTTATTATTGTTATTACACGATGTCTTCATGTCAATTTGTGTGCAACAATATAGCTACATAGAGTGCATGCACACACACATTTATTCCAAACCCAAAAGGGTTACATGAAATAAATCAGACTCAGGCAAGAATAAAATGCTTTTATATGATATATTTTTGAGAGCTGCATTCATGTATGATACTTCAAATTACTTTGTCTGAAAAACTCAATTGAGTTAATAGATTTAGGCTTATTAAATTACTGAGATTTTAGAAAGACACAGTTTAGAATACTACTTAAAATTAAGTAAAATCCAATATGGTAACTTAAAAGATGGTTCTAAAATAGAATCACATTTAAGTTAGTTTTCTGTATTTTCTGCTTATAGAACAAATGAAGAAACTGGAACAGAATATCAGTCACATTAAATTTACCACCATCCAAAAAGCCAAGGTAAGCTAAAAAAGTACATTAAGCTTTTAGATATGACTAAGGTTCACAGGTTAACAGAGACAAGTAAAAATTATTGCTAGTTCTAGTAAAAGCTTCCACTCAAAATGGAGCTGAAAGATATTTTAAATATCTTCTTTAAGTTACATATGTGTTACATTAGAATAAGCAATCTTGCAGAGCTAATTTTTCTCTTACTCCAGTTGTTATTGTTATTACACAATTTATAGAAATGTTAATGCTTTGCAATTTAATTGTTAAAGAACATTTCATAATTCGATTTTATTTAGATTTTCTGTCCTTATACATTGTTAGTTGCAAATTTATAATGCAGAAGCCATAATTTTTTATTATATTCATAATGCCCATCTCTCTATGTATAGAGAGTTAATGTTAAACTGCCAGTAGTGGTTTTTAAAAAGCATATGATAATAAACATTGACTATAGAACACTGTGACAGTCAAGAAGCAAAGGACTGTAATAGCACAACTGGAAACAGTTAAAAACATTGGCATGGAGAACACCAAAGCAATCTGAGCTGGATGAAAAACAAAAGCCTTTGCTAAATAGCTCTTTCCTACAACTCTCTAAAAATAAAGCACAAAAAGGCAAAACAACCTTCTCCAAGCATCAGTCCATCATTAATTTAATCTCTTTATTTGCAGATATCCAAAAATTCTGTTAATTGTATCTTCATTCAAAATTCTGTCATAGTATATTTGTAGAACTTAGGTTGAAAGTGCTCCACAAGGCTCTGTGTAAAGCAGGCTTTGCTGACTTTTTTTTCAGCCAGTTCTTAAGAATTTAAATATACACTATTTTGGGTGGACGTTTGGTTTTTTGGAAGAATCTCATGTAGTTGAGTATGGCCCAAATATTTGTCCAATAATATCTGATACCACTTTGAAAGCCATTATTTATTTTTTTTCAACTTTTATTTTAGGTTCTGGGTACATGGGCATGTTAGCTGCATGGTTGTATTGTGTGTCACTGAGGTTTGGGGTGTGCATTATCCTGTCACCCAGGTAGTGAGTGGATAATAGCTGTTAGATAGTTTATCAGCCATAACCCCTCTCCTTTCCTCCCCCATCTAGTAGTCCCATGCATCTATTTTTTTCACCTTTATGTTTATGTGTACTCAGTGTCTAGCTCCCATTTATAAGTGAGAACTTTTGGTATTTGGTTTTCTATTTATGTGATCATTTGTTTATGATACTGGCCTTCAGCTACACACATGTTGCTGCAAAGTACATGGTTTTGTTCATTTTTTAAGGCTGCTTCATATTCCATGGTGTATATGTACCACATTTTGTTTATCCAGTCCCCCATTGATGGTCACCTAGATTGATTCCATGTCTTTGCTATTGTAAATAGTGCTACAATGAACATACAAGTGCAAATGTCTTTTTAGTGAAACAATTCATTTTCCTTTGGGGGAATACCTAGTAATGGGATTGCTGGGTTGAATGGTAGTTCTAAGTTCCTTGAGAAATCACTAAACTGCTTTCCATAGCAGTTGAACTAATTTACATTCTCCCCAATATTATATAAGCATTTTATCTTTTCCACACCTTTATCAACATCTGTTATTTCTTGACATTTTAATAAAAGCCATTCTGACAGGTGTGAGATACTATCTTATTGTGGTTTTTATTTGCATTTCTCTAATGATTAGTGATCATGAGCATTTTTTTCATATGTTTGTTGACTGATTGTATGCCTACTTTTGAGGATAATCTGTTTATGGTTTTTCCCCATTTTTTAACGAGGTTAGGGTTTTCTAGGTATAGAATCATATTATCAGTGAAGATAGATTGTTTAATTTATTTTCCAAATTGGACACCTTTTTTGTCTTTCTCTTGCCTGATTGCTCTGGCTAGAATTTCTGGTACCATGTTGACTAGGAGTACGGAGAGTGGGCATATGTGTCTTGTTTCAGTTCTTAAGTGGAATGCTCTCAGCTTTTACTCATTCAGTATGATGATGGCTGCAGGTTTGTCATAGATTGTTGTTATTATTTTGATGTCTACTCCTTCATTGCCAAATTTTTTGAGAGTTTTTATCATGAAGGGATATGGGATTTTATCAATAGTTTTTATCATTTCTATTGAGATGATCATCTGGTCTTGGCTTTAATTTTGTTTATGTGATAAATCACACCTATTGATTTGCATATGTTGAGCCAGTTCTGGCCCTCTGGAATAATTCCTAGAGATCATGAACAATTAACTCTTTAACGTGCTGCTGGATTCAGTTTCCTAGTATTTTTTTGAGGATTTTTATGTCTATGTTCATCAGTAATATTGGACTGTAGTTTAAATCTTCTGTTATGTCTTTGTCAGATTTTGCTATCAGAGTGTCACTGGCTCATAGAATGAGTTAAGGAGGAGTCCCTCTTCTTTTATTTTTTGGAATAGTGTCAGTAGAATTGGTACCAGCTCTTCATCATATGTCTGGTAGAATTCAGCTCTGAATTAGTCCTGTCTAGCACATTTTTGGGGGGTTGGTAGGCTTCTCCTAACTGATTCAATTTTGGACTTGATATTGGTCTGATATGGTTTGGCTGTGTCCCCACCCAAATCTCATCTTGAATTGTATTTCCCATAATCTCTACATGTCATTGGAGGTACCCAGTGGGACATAATTGAATCATGCATGGGGGCAGTTTCTCCCATACTAGTTTCATGATAGTAAGTTCTCACAAGATCTGATGGTTTTATAAGGGGCTTCTTCCTTTGCTTGGCTCTTATTCTCCCTGTTGCCACCCGATGAAGACGTGCCTTCTGCCATGATTGTAAGTTTCTTGAGGCCTCCCCAGGCATGTGGAACTGTGAGTCGATTAAACCTCTTTCCTTTATAAATTACCCAGTCTTAGGTATGTCTTTATTAGCAGTGTGAGAAGGGACTAATATAGTAAATTGGTACTGCAGAGAGTGGGACGCTGCTGTAAAGATACCCAAAAATGTGGAAGTGACTTTGGAACTGGGTAACAGGCAGATATTGAAACAGTTTGGAGGGTGTAGAAGAAGACAAGAAAATGTGGGGGAAGTTTGGAACTTTCTAGAGACTAGGAGGGCTCAGAAGACAGGAAGAGGTGGGAAAGTTTGGAACTTTCTAGAGACTTTTTGAATGGCTTTGACCAAAATGCTGATAATGATATGGACAATGAAGATGAGGCTGAGATGATCTCAGATATGTAGCTTAGTTTGGCAGGATATGATATTTTTGGCTGGAGGTGTTTTTTTTTGTTTTTTTTCTTTCAGAATGCTGAAAATAGGCCCCTTCTGGCTTGTAATATTTCTGCTGAGAAGCCCACTCTTAGCCTAATGGGCTTCCTTTTGTATGTGATCTGAACTTTTTGTCCATCAGTCTTTAAGAGGTTTTTCTTTAATGTTGACATAGTGGGTCTGGTAACTATATTCAGATAATCAGGCATTACATTCTCATGAGGAATATACAACCTAGACCTCTTGCATGCTCAGCTCACAATAAGGTTCACAGTCCTATGAGAATCTACTTCCACCACTAATCTGACAGGAAGTAGAGCTCAGGCAGTAATGCTTGCTCATCTGCTGCTCACCTCCTGCTGTGCAGCCACAGATGAGTACTGGTCTAACAGGCCACAGATGAGTACTGGTCTGTGGTCTGGGACTTGGGGACCCCTGTTTTGTACTATCTGGTAGATGTTGTCTTAATTTCTTATACGTAGATGTCTACATTTCTAGGGAGATTAGAAAAATTTTCTTGAGTCATTACCTCAAATATATTTTCCACATTGTTTATTTTTCTCCTTCTGTCTCAGGAATGGCAATAATTCATAGATTTGGTTGCTTTACATAATCCCATATTTCTCAGAGACTTTGTTCATTTTTTAAAAATGTTTCAAACATTTTTTTTTCTGATTGGGTTAATTTGAAAGGCTCATTTTCAAGCTGTAAAATTCTTTCTTCTGCCTGGTCCAGTCTATTGAAGAAGATTTCAACAGTGTTTCCAAATTCCTGAAGTGAGTTTTTCAGTTCCAGAAAATGTGATTGACTTATTTTCAAGATTTTTATCTCTTACTTCATTTCCTGAATTGCTTTAGAATTTTCATTGTGTTTATTTTCAATCTCGTCCTGGATCTCCTTGAGCTCCTTTGCAATCCATGCTTTGAATTCTTTATCTGTCATTCCTGAATTTCCATCTTGATTTGGGACCATTGCTGAGAGCTAGAGTGATGTTTTCGTGGGGTCACAACATTCAAATTTTTTTATGTGGGCAGACTTCTTATGTCGCTTCCTTCTCATTTGGAATAAATTTTGTTGGGTAGGGTAATTTTGGCTTTACTTCTATACTCCTATGCATTTCTGTCAGTAGGTTTTCTATTGGGCTGTGTGTTTCAACCTACTGACCAGTTGATGGCATTTGCAGGTAGGAGTCAGGTACCGCACAAGCTGGTGGATCTAGACTTGATATTTATTTACTGTGAAGTGTTCTCTTGTTTCAGGTGAAGGGCTGCAGAGTGGGCTGCCTGATGCTCTGAGCTTCCTCTTCCATGTAGTTGTGGGACACAGCTGGGCAGAGCTTGAGCCCCTGATTTGCCCATGCATACCCCGATGGTGATCACAGGCACTAGCCCTCACAAAGCTGACTGAGAGGAGTTCCTGGTGAAATGTGCTGAGGTCTCTTCAGGAGAGTGAGAAAGTTTCACTGGCTCACTGACCTAGGCAAGAATGTGATTTGTTTTCCTATCACACTCCTGTTCGAGGTCTCATGATTCCTAGTTTAAACGCACATTGTAGTCTACCTCTGTACCACAAAATGTGGCTGAGAGCCATGGGGAATGCCTGTTTTATGACTGTAGGAGTGGTTTCAGGGCACACCCTCATATAGATAACTCTATGGCTCATCTGTTCTCCGATGTGGCAATACTACCACTTCTTGTCAATGGTGGATGGGAGCTCCGTCCTTGAGCATGTGAAAGTGGATGTTGGTTGTAGTGGTGTTGGGTGGTTGGGTCTGCCTGAATTCAGGCCCTGAGGGAAGTGGCCAGGTACCAGCAAGTTAGAATGGAGTAGGTCGTTCTTAGTTTGTCGGCCCCTAGATGGCTGCTAGACATTTTGTATGAGTTCTGAAGGGCCTGGCTTAGAGTTTGGCTAGTTCAGAGTTCAGGGGCTGGCTATGATTGGGGTGGCAGGCTGGTCCTTGTGTCACTGGCTGAACTCTTAGGCCAGGGCAGCCGGAATGCTTAGATGGAGCATTCTGCCTGCTCCATCACAGACCTTCAATGGTTGGGTTGCAGTGACATGGTTGGGTTGCAGTGAAATGTTCTGTCAGGTTCAGTGTGACTGTGCTATGGGTCTTTCAGTGGGAAGGGCAAGACCCTTCAGCTGGAGCAATGGAGACTGGCAGCTGTGGGGCACATGGCATCCTCACGCTTCTCTCCCAACCAAGTGATGCTGAACTTTCCTGGTGGGGACATGAAAAAGTGCCAAGCATCATCTGTTTACTCTGGGAGTTTTGCCCCAGAGGAATGCCGAGCTGCCAGTGCTGGCAGAGTTCAGGTGAGGGCAGGGCCATTGTGCTGGAAGTCCAAACCAGTGAACCTTGCCTGGCTGGAAACAGCAGGGGTGGGGGTGGGGGCTGGTGGCTGGGGGTAGTTCCAAGGCCTACAATCTGGGAGGCTCCTAGCGGAATGCAGAGCTATGCCCACTGGCAATATTCAGGCAGGGAGAAGATCAGTGCACTGGAAGCCTGAGCCAAGCCTTGCCTGAGGAGGAGTGAGACAGTCTGGCTGCTCCTTGGCACTGTAGTTGCAGCCTCTATTTGGATGATGGCATTTGGGTGCTCAGAAATCCAAAGCCTGTGAGGCTCCAAGTGGGCCTGAGTGGGGTCTCTGCAAAAACCCTAGTTGGCTCTCTGCATTGGTCTTGAGGCTGGGGAGTATGTGTGTTGGAATGGTCAGGGGGGTTCTCCTATGCCCAGGATTACAAAGGTCTGTAGTGGAAGCGTGGATTTACTGGGGATTCTCAGTCACTTATCCTTTCCTCATGTCAGGGAGCTTCTCCCATTACTGCACTGGTCCCCTGTGTGTAGTTGTCCAGCTTCACCCCTCTCTGTTCTCTGTGGAGTCTCTCACTATCTTGGTGAATCCCAACATGGTATCAGAGATAACCATGAGAAGAGTGAGTATCTAGTCACCACTTTGTTTTCTCTCCATGTAAGACTGGTGCACTGTAGCTGCTTCTTCCAGGCAGCCATCTTGAACCCAATCTCAAAATCCACAATTCTTAAAGTTTAAGAAGAAAACATGCCTAAATGGAGTAATCAATTTTCTCTTACTAATTTTCTGTATCATTTTGAATTATTCTCTTAAATGGTCTTAGCATCAGATGCCTTGTTTATAAAAAATGTTAATTATATTAAAGCAACTTTAAGTTGTCTAATAGTTTTATGAAACTGTGAATTTCTGTATGTAATCTTTGGTAGAGAAAATGATCCAAGTCCCAATCCTTCCATTAGCGTCTCCTAAGAAAATGTGGTATAATTTTTATAAGAAGACTCCTATTCATAGACCATAAACTGAATTATCAGGAATATATTTGATTGGGGTTCCAATCTCATTTATGCTTTGATTCCAAAAAATTAGCAATAAAAGACTGCATTGAGATTAGCAATCAGCCTATAAGGCCTAAACCTAAAATAACTGGTTTATAAAATGGTGCAATCCCATTACTGGGTATACACACAAAAGATTATAAATCATTCTACTATAAAGACACATGTGTATATTGCAGCACTATTTACAATAGCAAAGACTTGGAATCAACTGAAATGCCCATCAATGATATAGTGGATAAAGAAAATGTGGCACATATATACCACAGAATACTATGCAACCATAAAAAAGAATGAGTTCATGTCATTTTCAGGGACATGGATAAAGCTGGAAGCCATCATTCTCAATAAACTAACATAAGAACAGAAAACCAAAAACCATGTGTTTTCATTCATAAGTGGGAGTTGAATGATGAGAACACGTAGACACAGGGAGGGGAACATGAGACACCGGGGCCTGTCAGGGGATGGGAGCAAGGATAGGGAGAGGATTAGGACAAATACCTAAGGCATGCTGGGCTTAAAACCTAGATGTTGGGTTTATAGGTGCAGCAAACCACCGTGGCACATGTATACCTATTTAACAAGCCTGCATGCTCTGCACATGTATCCCAGAACTTAATGTAAAATGAAAAAAAAAAGAAAAAGAAATGTCCAAGCTGAAAGGGACTAGGTCAGAGAAGAAATTTACTCAGCTGAATGAGAACTTATTCTGAACTTAGTACAAGATTAAAGGATTTTTATGACAAATGTTCTTGAGAGTGAAATGATGTGGAATCCCTCAACTTATCTGGAATATTCTTCCAATAAACCCAAGTCAGTTACTCAGAGAGGAAGAAACATTGTAAAGCAAAGTTCTAGTGAGTTGAATCTGGAAAGAACATCAGAATACAAGGCCAATTTTAGTGCTCAACATTGGCTAAATAAGGTCACAGTGTCCACTAGTCTAGAGTAACCACTGGAGCACAGATGGGTCTAGAGCATGTCAACTTAGATTGGGGGAAGGAGAAAAGAGAAGGAGCACAATAGAAGAAAAGTTTATGGCCAAGAGGAGGCACAGAAACTTAGTGTCTGGGAAACATGCAATAAGACTCTCAGAAGAAAATGAAAATAGAGCTACTAGGAAGACCATCGTGTTTGTATTGCACAAGATTGAGTACTAGAAAAAAGGAATTTGGGAGCATTGTTTCATTGTAATAGCAAACCAGGAATATTAATAGGTGCTGTAGCGTTAAGGACATTCTCTGGACTGGCATCAGACAAGTCTGCATTCTAACATTGACTCCCTCACTTATACCCTCTGTGATCTCAGTAACTCACCTTTCAGTTTCTTACTTGCAAAATACAGATATTGACAGCTAACATGACAGTTTTTTCTCATGATTAAGTGTGATAATATAACACAAAATAGGTACTCAATGATTGCTACTGCTGTTAATATCACTGCTGTAATTTCTCTCAGTTAAATGGGAAGTAAAGCAACCAAAGTCCCCAAGTTTTAATCAAGTAAAACATATTTCAGAGGACATTAAATTTTTAAATGCCACAAAATTTCTCCATCTTCTATTCAGGAAGCTCCTCTTAAAGAATTTCCTTTCACCACATTAATATTTACCTTAAGTTTTTAGATCAATGAAAATACCAACCAGGTACATGCACATTTGCTAGGATGAGTGACAATTATTTCATCGATTCTTTTATTCCTTACCCTCTAAATTAATAATTGGGGATGTAGGTAAACTACAGCAAGTATGGGCCAATTTACCAAATTTTATTGCCTTGCTGACAAAGTCCTTCAAAGAGCATCTACAAATAACACGGATTCAGAAAAAAGAATAACATGTGGTAGCCCAAACTACTCAATCTACAATAAGACAGATGAAGTTGAAAAACAGGAAGACCTTGCCACTGGTCAAAAAATCAGCGTTTAGTTTTAGTTCCTATGTGTTCTACTGAATTTTTCTCATGTAAGCTTGATTTCAAGTATGACCATATAATATATTTAGATTGAAACTAAAATGACTGATTATTAAAAGCGTTACCTTTGATTAAAAAAATCAAAATCACATTTTAAGTAGACTTACATCTTTAAAGTAAAAAAATATGTAATCACAGTGAAAGTTTGTAGAAGTTAGGACACAGATGGAGAAAAGCAGGAGATCATATTCCATTGTGTCTTTCCACCCGTGTTCTGTGTCCCTAAGTCTGAGATTAATATCTTCTTTGTTCCTTACTAAACCTTGTGAAGTAGTGCTTTGATGACCGCTTTATACCTGCAGAAATTCAGGCTCAGAGTTAAGGTGCATGTCAAAGGTAAATTAGCTCATAATTAGTTGAGGTAGCATCTCAATTTTAGTTTACCAAACCTCAGAGCTGATGCTGTTTCCACTATTCATTATGCCTCTATGTTCAAAGAGTAAGGAAGGTTACATTTTCAAAACCCTGAGGGGGCAATATATTATTTAAAAACAAAAATTTCATTTGTCTTAAGAATCCATTTACTGGCAAAGTTCATTCTTATGATCTAAGGTTTAGACTTTAGGAAATACACACATTCAGCATGAGTAATGTTCCTTTTTGCTTTTGAGTCATATCCCCAGTGCCTTTCCTCTTGGCCTCCTTTTCAGCCACGGAAATTCCTATTCATCTTTCAAATGGTGTCTAATATTGCTACTTCTGCAAAGCCTTATTTATTCAAACTTTATATTTTCCCAACTACACAAAATGTTGGATGCTTATTCTGTGGCCCCAGAACACAGGACATTTGTTCATGACGGTATTTCTCAATTCGCTGTACTTATTTGTTAATACATCAGTTTTCTGTGACCTCTGCAGATAAGAGAGGCTGTGATCTCTGCAAGGACAAGGTTGTTGGCTTATTCATGTCTCTTTGTCTTTAGTGACTACCAAAGTGAATAGTATATAGTCGGCCAGGTGCATTGTCTCATGCCTGTAATCTCAGCACTTTGGGAGGCTGAAGCAGGTGGATAGCATGAGCTCAGGAGTTTGAGACCAGCCCAAGAAACACTGCAAAACCCCATCTCTACAAAAAAATACAAAAAAAAAATTAGCCAGGTGTGACGGTGTGCACCTGTGGTCCCAGCTACTCAGGAGGCTGAGGCAGGAGGATTTCTTGAGCATGAGATGCAGAGGTTGCAATGAGCCAAGATCATGCCACTGCACTCCAATCTGAGTGAAAGAGTAAGATCCTGTGTGATGGTTAATACTGTCAACTTGATTGGATTGAGGCATACAAAGTATTAATCCTGGGTGTGTCTGTGTGGGTGTTGCCAAAAGAGATTAACATTTGAGTCAGTGGGCTGGGGAAGGCAGATCCACCCTTAATCTAGTTTGCACTGTCTAATCAGCTTCCAGTGAATATAAAGCAGGCGGAAAAACATGAAAAGGAGAGATGGGACTAGCCCCCCAGCCTACATCTTTCTCCGTGCTGGATGCTCCCTCCCCTTGAAACTCGGACTCCAAGTTCTTCAGTTTTGGGATTTGGACTGGCCCTCCTTGCTCCTCAGCTTGCAGACAGCCTATTGTGGGACCTTGTGATTGTGTAAGTTAATACTTAATAAATTTAATATATATACATATCTTATTAGTTCTGTGCCTCTAAGAGAACCCTGACTAATACACCCTGTCTCAAAAAAATAAAAATAAAAAACATTAAAAATAGTACATAGTGTCTGATGATGACTAAATGAATTGTTTCTTGTTACATATTCTGATTATAAGAAATAAAATATTTAACTATTCAATTCACTTGCCCAGAGATGGAAGCCAAAAACAAATTTGAAGTGAGTTGTACTGTTTTCTCCTTTCCAGTTTCCTCACAAGTGAGAAGTCTCTAATAGAGACTTTATACTGAATCTGAGTAAAAATAATGTCAGTTCTGAATAATCACTTTCCTGAAATTGATCTTTTACATTTTTTTCCTCTAATATTTTCAAAAAGAACGAAGAGTGCCAACTTATTAAGAATATCTAATTACTTTTATTTTTCAGGCACTAAAAATGGTTGGATATCATACAGATAGTTTCATTATCTTCTTTTTAGAGGCACTCTGAATGTGAATTGCATCTGAGTCAGTCTATCCTTCCAGGAATTGAATTAGTTTTCCTCACACTCTCAGAGGAGGCAATGCATAACACAAGTTACATGTCAGGAGCATTCCCCAGAGATGATGATTTTGATTCAACATCCTACTGTTTCAAAAATATAACAATATAATTGTAATGTGCTATTGGGCATATATTCTGGTGGCAGTTTACCACTTCGAAAAGGATCAAATTAAAATGTCTTTATTAGAGGTCAAAATCAGCTACAGAAATTTATTCTAACCAAATAAATAATCTTATTTAGACTTTTATGTATGAAATGTATTACACTGGATCATTCTTGATAAAACTGCCTCACAGTAAGTACACAAGATAAAAATAAATACATAAATACACAAACGAATGAATCTTCCCTGCGCCCTTCCTATTCAAAGATGACATTACTGTCAGTGATTGCTATTTGTGTGTGTGGGTGAAGCGGAAAAGACCAATCTGTAACCTCCAGTCCCTTCCACACTGTGCACACATGGAGATTGTTCTTTGATTTGCAGCTGCTATTTGCAGAGCTTGTCACTGTTTGCAATTCTGTTACTTGGGCTCACCTTAGGCCAGAATCCTCGAGCCTGAAAATGCCTCAGTTCCTGATTGCAATAAGCCTGTCTGCTCTCAACGTAGACTCTCATGAGAAATCACTGGAAAGCCTTTTCAGTGCATATTTTTGTGTTGCCTTCTTCTGTCCCTTTTCACCTACTATCCTATGGTTGGTGGAACAGGTTGTTCTCAGTAATTTTAACACTCATCTACGATTTTTTTTTCCTTCAAGTCATGGTACTTCCATATTGGTGTCCTCGTTGCACTCTTACGAGATAAATCATTTGTTTATATTAAAAACAAGAAATTGTTAAGGATGACACACCCTGTCCCGGCCTGAAGTTATTTGTTTGTTTGTTGTTTAAACAGCATTCATCAAGGGAGTCTGATAAAATGGTCTAAAAAAGCGGGGGGTGCATAATATGCATTGTGTTTCCAGGTTACATTCATTCAGTAACATTATTAAAGTTTCTATTATTTGCAAGACACTTTGATAAATGCTGGGCCTATGAAAAGGTATAAGGAATAGCCCCCTTCCTGATTTACTGACATCCTACTAGAGAAGAAAAACCTATAACAAAAGACTATCAAAACAATGGGATAATATTGTATAAATTAAGGGAGTTGACTGAGTAACTTTTCTAGTAGAATCCAGATGACTTTAAGAAGCACACGTAAGACTGCCAACAAATGGTGCAAATGTTTGTCAATATCTGTAGAATGTGCAACATGAGCCCTAATGCAAACTATGGAGATGATAATGGTATGCCAATATAGGTATATAGATTATAACAATTGTACAACTCTGGTGTGAATACTGATGGTCATGGAGGCTGCATGTCTGTTGGGACAGGAATATCTGAGAAATCTCTTTACCTTCCACTCAACTTTTGCTATGAACCTAAAACTGTTCTAAGACAAAAAGACTGCCAACAAAAAGAACACACGCAGTAAAGACACTTTAGGCTTAAAGAAAAACAGAAATGAATGCAAAATGCAAGCAAAAGTGAACAAACCTAGCACGTTAGGGGAATAATAAACAGTATAACCATTTAAAATAATATATATTAATTCTACTTTCTACCAGTTAGTTTAACTTATCATTTGAGGCTTTGCTATCATTTTACTACCTACTTTGGGTTTACTTGAATTAGTTTTTATTTTCTAATTGAATTTTATGCAACTGGAGAATATGAAAACTAAGTCCTAGAAATCTGTATAATTTTGGCACCTGTGAATTATTGAAACTGTTTGGCTATATATAATTTTTCTCTCTTAGCTCATTATGTGGCAATATGTTAATTTAGTTATGTTTTGTCTCATTATTTTCTAAAACTGCCCAAATGCAAAACACAAACTAAACACAAATTAACTGTAAAATAATCAAATGTAAGACTAACTTAGGTACCTAGAAATAGTGCAAAATATAAAAGCTAAAGTTTAAAACAAATAAGGAGTAAGTCCTAACACAAGAGAAGAGATGAAATAATAAATTTATATTAAAAATAAAATTCCCAAGTGTTGTTTTGATTTAAAAGGCATTTTGAAAAGTTATCTTCTTTCTGCCAAGAACTTCAAAGAAGCCAACATTAAAAAAGACAGCCAAATAATCTAAAACCCAGTGTATGGGAATATGGTCCCTACTACCATGAGTAAGCCTATTATACAAGTCGGCTTCTATCTATTCATTTCACCCATGTATTGTGTGCCAGATTGAGTAAACAAACAAGCAAACAAACATTTCTTCGGTCCTGAATATTGTTTTTAAATTGCATTATTTACATTTCTTGGAGTTCAGCAGACTTTACCCAAGGTCCACATAAAAAAAATGGGGATATTGAGCAATTCTAGTCCCCTACCTCTCTTTGACCAACACAGCTCTGATCGTTTCTCTCATATGTTTGGATTTGTATGTGAGGTGCTGTTTAACAATAGCAAGACAAAAAATTAGAAATAATAACTTGGAGAATGAGTGGAAAAAATATCAGGAAGGAAAGGAAAGAAAACTGTTAGGGGAGTAGAAAGAAAAAAAAAGGAAAATGAAGGAAAAAGAGAAGAGGATAAGAAAAGAAAAAAAAATACCCTACGAAAGCATAACACATCTAACATGCATTCATTTTCCTAGATAGAATCCCGTGGTATGTTAGTGATTGTGCTTCATATAGCCATTGAGCCCTTTACTTGCTTTATCTTGTTGATTATTTTCAATAACTATTATTATTATTTATTATTTTATCCTACATACCCAATGGTGTTATGGAAGACAAATCCTCCAGCACAAAGCCTTCATTTGACATTGTTATGAAGGCCAGTAAAAAGGCAGCAATACCACAGGCGGGCTTCAGGGACCAAGTATTGTTTATAACACTTGTAGCTGCCTTGCTTGCGCTCTTCGGATAGCAGACAATCTGGGGAAGCAGTCCTGGCAGCACACATTTGCCTGCCAAGAAGGCCGGGAGGTAATGATTTAAGGCTCTTATAAATCTCTCTCTGAAATGCCTGAAGGCCTTAGTGGTCTGTAAAAGCAACATTGGTAAATAACCAAGTATCATTGTTGCTGGCAGCAATACAATTTTAATGTCATTTTTAATATTTAGATTTATGACAAGACTCCTAAAATAGCAAACTAGCAAAATCATGAATTTCAATGTGAGTTAAAAAGTATTATGAAGTTCATTCGTTTCATCCCTTCATGTTTTATTTATTAATTTACAAGGTGATGAAGATGTAGTTATGAGTTGAAGACAAGCACTCTCTTCCTTTTATGGCGTATGATTTGGTGAGAAAGACAGACAAGATGACAGAAAGACAGATATTGGTACAGTCATAAGTGTTCAAAAACACAGAATCTGAACAGGGAGATCTAATTCTTCCTGGAGAAGGAGTGGTGTATAGGGAAAGCTGTTGGGAGTGACATTTAACCTGTGACCTAAAGGATGCATGGGAGTTAGATGATATAATAGGGCATAGGGATAAGCATTATAATTAGAGGAAAGTATATACACAAAAGTTTTGCATAATGACTGAGCTTTTGAGGGAGCTGAAAGAAAGCGAGTAAACATGGTTGGAGCTGAGACTATGAGGGAGAAAGTGGTCTGAGATGAGGGTGGGTCTTAGAGACAATCTGTGCATGGCCTTGCTGGCTCTGCTAATTCCTCAAGTTCCATGTTAAGTATAATGGATAGCAGTGGTAGGTGCTCCACAAAAAGCTACATGCAGAACCACAACCCTCTGTGGGATTTTGTGAAAATGTTTAAGTTTCAAATTTTAGTGGGACGCTGTCCTATGGGCAAAAAGGCTTGGGACCACACGGCCTCTCTCTGTAAGGGAAGAGATACTCTCCTGAGGGAGGTGGAAGGCATATGGATTGGTCAGATGGAAGCAAGCTGGATTTCAGCCATGCTACCATCAGAGACGGTATATTTATTTCAGCGTTTGAACTGCACAGTTGTACATAGCAGTTACCAACATGATCCAATCATCTGCTTCAAGATCACGCTTTCGAAAGAGCAAGGTGTGAAAAGAAGTAAATCAAACCTAACAGTGTTATAGCAATTCAGGAAAAAATAAGTTTCCAGCTTAAACCAACTAGGATACTAGCGGCAGGAATTCAGATAAATAGAAGAAAGGATCTTTTGGAGGTATGATTAACATTAAAATTAAGACTCCATACAGGAGTTAGAGACAACCCTATTCTAAAAAGAAGGAGAATAGTTTGACCTAAATCATGTTAAGAAACATGTAATAAGTGAAAGGAGAAGATTAAACATTCAACCCTGTTATAGTAAATAGGTTTTCATAAGATCTGCACTTTTAAGGACTTCCTGAGTGCTAGACAGTACCTTAAGTCTTTTATGTGTATCACTGCAATAATCCTGCCAATAATGAGATTAATAATGATGATGATGGTCAGAAGAATACATTTCACATGTAGCACATAGAGAATTTTGTCTAATATCCCAATATTTTGACATTTTGACTCATATTACAATCCTAAAGTTTGGGTTAAAAGGCGTGAGCAGTTTTCAAGAAACATAATTAAGGCTCAGAAAAGCTAGGTGGGCACTTTGGGAGGCAGAGGGCGAAGGATAACTTGAGTCCAGGACTTCAAAACCAGCCTGGGCAACGTGGCCAAACCTCATCTCTACAATAAATACAAAAATTAACTGGACATGGTGGCATGTGCCTGTAGTCCCAGCTACTTAGGAGGCTGAGGTGGGAGAATCTCTTGAGTTTGGGTGGGTCAAGAAAGGTCAAGGCTGCAGTGAGCCGTGATTATACCACAAAACTCCAGCTTGGGTGGCAGAACTAGAACTTGTCTCAATTTAAAAACAAACAAACAAGCAACAACAAAAACAAAAAACACAGAAAAACTAGGCGGCTTACCTCAGATCTCTCTTCTTGAATAGGAGTCTTTAGATCAGATTCCAAGAAAATCATTCCAAATCTACCTTTAAGACCAGAGTCCTATTTTTACAAGAAATGAATAATTGAGACACGGGCACATTAGTAGGAATTAATATGAGATTACTTTCCAGGCAAAAGAACCCTGCGAAAAACAGATGCACTTAGAATGTAAAGAATAATGACAACAAAGAGAGGGTAAAGGCAAACAATGCCTTCACCATTTTTTTTAGCTGTGTTCTTTAAAACCTATAAGAAATATTCATGATGATTTATAATGAATATAAATATTATTTATAAATAATCTTTCCCATTTTCTAGAGTAACAATATTGATTGAGGTTGAGGGTAGCCTAAATAACAATTATGGGAGCTATATTCAGGTTTACCTCAAGTTAATGATCTCTAGTTAATGTCAATTTCATCTTATTTTTTAGGATCAGGAAATTTATTTCCTACATTATTTGATATATCTTTGTCAATTAAACTGAACAATTTCAAGTTGACTCCAAGTCCCTCTTTTACTCTTCCTGAGTTGTTTGGTAGCACTCATATCATCTAGGTTCTGGTTTGATCTCTTTCTGATGAAAATATGAGAGGAACCAAGCGCAAAGATGTGAGCAGAAAGTCATAGGAAGCAAAGCACTCACAAGATGTTCCAATAACAAAACATTTCAGAAGTAAGAAAAAGGTCAGAGTCAAGTATTTCTTAGTGTTATGAGAAAAAAGTGTAAAAAGTTGTCATGGGAAAAGATCTTTTCAATTCACAATTTAGGAGGGAGATTTCTACAGCTTTCTTCTCATAGTGCCCATGAGTTCCTCCTGGCATCAGTAACATTCTCTGAAAATTAGGTTCTGAGTTCTATAGGTGACCCCCGGATACCAAAGGGTTACAGCTGCCAAGGAGAGTGGTTTGGTCTTAAAATTATTAGAAGGAATATTAGAAAGAGTATAGAAACCAGTTAAAAAATGGTACACCAACCCACACAAATATAGTCACCTGATCCATGACAAAGAAACAATGGTAATACAATGGAGAAAGATACTCTTTCCAACAAACGATGTTGGAACAACTGGACATCCACATACAAAAAACAAAAGTGAATCTAGATAGAGATGTTACACTCTTCACAAATCAACTAAAAATGATTCAAGGACCTAGTTGTAAAATGCAGAATTATAAAACTCCTAGAAGATAACATCAGGAAAATCTAGATAACCTTGGGTTTGGCAATGCCTTTTTAGATATAGCACCAAAGGCACAATCCATGAAATAAATAATTGATTAGCCAGAATTCATAAAAATTAACAACTTCTGCTTTGTGAAAGACATGATGAAGAGAATATGAAGCAAAGCCACAGAATTGGGAGAAAAATATCTGCAAACCATATACCTGTTAAAGGACTGTTATCTAAAATATATAAAATACTCATAAAACTCAAGTAGAAAAAGAACAATCCAAAATTTAAAAATGTACAAAAGTTCTAAACAGATATCTCACCAAAGAAGATATACAGATGGCATATCACTATAAAAAGATGCTCAGCATCATATTTCATCAGGGAAATGCAAATTAAAACAACGACATATCACTATACACCTATTTGAATGCCCAAAACCTGGAGCTCTAACGACATCACATGTTGGTGAAAATGTGGAACAATAGGAATTCTCATTCACTGCTGCTGGGAATACAAAATTGTTTAGCTACTTTGGAGTACATTTTGAAAGTTTGTAAAGAAACTAAATATACTGTTTTCACAAGATCCAGTAGTCATGGATTGCTTCCTATTTACCTAAATGAATTGAAAGCATATGCCCACACAAAAACCTGCACACCCATGTATAGCATATTTATTCATAACTGTATGAACTTGGAAACAAACAAGATGTCCTTTAGGAGGTGAATAGATAAACAAACTCAAGTACCTCCAGACAATGGAATAGTATTCACTACTGAAATGACTTAAGTTATCAAGCCATGATAGATATCGAGTAACCTTAGATGCACATCACTAAGTGAAGAAAGCCAATGTGAAAAGGCTAAACACTAGATGGTTCCAACTATATTCTAGAAAAGGAAAAACTGTGAAGAGAATAAAAAGATCAGTGGTTGCCAGGGATTAAGAGAGAAAGAGGGATGAATAGGTGGGACACAGAATATTTTAGTGCAGTGAATAGGAAGCAATATAACCATTTAAAAGAAAAACTATAGGTACTGGGAGATGAAAAAACTCTTGTGACTCACTTTATTGCAATATTTGCTTAATTGTGATGGTCTGGAAATGAAACCACAATATCTCCAAGGAATGCCTTATTTTTAGTTTTCTTTCACTTAACAAGGGGTATCAGGCATATGTAATATTTTTAAACTAAGTTTTTCATTTGTATTATGTTGCAGAGATCAACCATAGTCTTGGATTCATCTTTAACCGTTGGGTAATATGGCACTGTCTGAACATACCGTTACAATGTATTCCATGGATGTTGGATCCACTGATGAACATTTGAGTTGTTTCCAAGCTTTTGTTAAGTGAAAATTAGTGATACAACATTTCCGAACTGAACCTGTGCTTCATTGTATAAGTGCAAGAGACTCTCCTAGAAATAAATTTTCTGTGTCATAAAACATGAGAATAATCAACTTAAAAAATAATGCCAAACTGTTTCAGTGATAGATAACTAACTCTCCAATTGGTAATATATAAGAGATTCTACAGATTTTCACTATGTCTAACACTTGGTATTGTGAAATCTTAATGTTGCCAATGTAACAAGAATTAGACAGAAAATTACAGTGGTTTTGATGTTGATGTCACTGATTACAATGAAGTTATTAATAAATATCTTGTTTTGTGTGGTGACCTATGTAAAATGCCTGTTCATGATTTTTGTCCATTTGTTTCTGTTACTTTTCTGTGCATTTCTCATTATTTTTTCCATTTGCAAACACACACAAACACACAAACACGCACACACACACACATACACACAGAAAACCTTAGGAACTGGGCATGGTGGCTCATGTTATTCCCACACTTTGGAGGCTGAGGCGGGTGGATCATCTGAGCTCAGTTTGAGACCCACCTGAGCAATATGGTGAAACCCCACTTCTACAAAAAGGACAAAATAAAATAAAATAAAATAAAAAATACCGGGCGCAGTGGTGTGGGCCTGTAGCCCCAGCTACTGGGGAGGCTGAGGCAGGAGAATTGCTTGAATCCAGGAGGTGGAGGTTGTGGTGAGTAGAGATCCCACTGCACTCCAGCGTGGGTGACAGAGTGAGACCTGAAAAAAAAAAAAGGAAAATAAGAAAGGGAAAAAGAAAGAAGGAAGGAAGGAAGGAAGGCAGGCAGGAAGGGAGGCCAGCTGTGTGCAGTGGCTCACGCCTGTAATCCCAACACTTTGGGAGGCCAAGGTGGGTGGATCATGAGGTCAGGAGATTGAGACCATCCTGGCTAAGACGGTGAAACCCCGTCTCTAATAAAAATAGAAAATACAAAAAATTAGCCGGGCGTGGTGGCACGTGCCTGAAATCCCAGCTACTCGGGTGACCGAGGCAGGAAAATCGCTTGAACCCGGGAAGCGGAGGATGCAGTGAGCTGAGATTGCGTGCCATTGCACTCCAGCCTGGGCAACAGAGCTAGACTCTGTCAAAAAAAAAAAAAAAAGAGAGAGAGAGAGGAAATAAGGGAGGGAGGGAGGGAAGGAAAGAAGGAAGGAAGGAAGGAACGAACGAACGAAGGAAGGCAGGCAGGCAGGCCGGCCTATATGTTCTATATGTATAGTTTGTTTGTTTCTTTGGGTTTTGTTTTGTTTTGCTTTTGCGATGAAGTCATCCTATGTTACCTAGGCTGGTCTCAAATTCCTGCGGTCAAGCAATTTTCCCACTTCAGCCTCCGAAGTAGCTGAGACTATAGGTGCACACCACTACACCTGACATAGTTTTGATAGAAATTATATAAATATATGTATTCTATCTGTGTATAGGATGCCTTTTCACATTCTTTTAATGTGTCTTTTAAAAAAACAGAATTTCTTAATTTTAATAGAGTCAAATTTGTTAAGCTTTTTTATAGTCAACAAAATTTGTATCTTGTTCAACAAATATTTAACCTGCCGTTACTTTTCACCAACCTAATATTTCCCCCACAAGATCTAAGGGATATTTCAACTTTTAAAAAATTTTTTTACTAAGAAACCTAAAGTTTTGTATTATGACATTTAGTCTGCTGTCTATTAGATCTGTATATGATCTGAGGCAGGGATTCAGTTTTATCTTTTTCAGCTTGAATAACCAGTTTTTTACTTCTATATACCAAAAATCCCTTTAAGATATGATGAAAGATTCTCAAGTATTTATGGATTTTTTAGAATTACAAATCCTTTAAATATAAAACAGTGGCTTATTTTTACCTCAAAGCAGGTAATACCGCAGAAGTGGAAAATAATATGCAAGAAATAGGAAGAATTGGAAAAGTAACATTTAAAAATAATCAGAGTTGTGAATTTTTTTAAATAAAATATATTCAGGGTCTGTTTAGTTACACAAATCTATTGAAAGAGGATGTTTACATTTGTTTAGAGGACTGTGGGTACTCACCATGAGGATCTATAACCCTGAACACTTAACATTTTCCAAATTGTAATTTAATAAATAATATTAAATATTTTATGTTCAGGTATTAAAGTACTCATGTTAAGATTATTTACTCTGAACATAATTAACTTTTCTTAATTTTCTAGAGGAAACTTTATTGAAGAGATATAAGGTGTGCAACATGCAATCTTTTTGCCAGGTAATGAGCAAAATTTGCTTGGTTTGAAATTCACATGATAGAGTGCAGTAATGACATTTTTACTCATATAAATAATAAATTCTAGAAATACAGTTTTAAGAAATTCTTTGATTAGCAAATAAAGTAGTAAATAATATTTAGCTGTTTTCGGATAGTTATTAACTTTGTTCAAATAATTTCTTAACTTCTGTTTTAACAATGATACTTTATATAAAATTTACAACTTACAGAATATATACACACATACTTTTTTTTTTAAAGACGAAATGTCACTCTGTTATCCAGGTTGCAGTGCAGTGGCATTATCTTGAGTCACTGCAGCCTTGCCCCCCCCCAAGCTCAAGTAATCCTCCCACCACAACCTCCTGAGTAGCTTAGACTATAGGTATGTGATATCTTGCCTGGCTAATGTTTTTCTTTTTTGTATTTGTTGTAGAAACAGAGTTTTGCCATGTTGCCTAGGCTAGTCTTGAACTCCTGTGGTCAAGTGATCTGCCCACCTCAGCCTCCCAAACTGCTAGGATTTCAGGCCTGAGCCACCATGCCCAACCATAAAAATCTATTTCTGCAGTAATACTACTGAATAGAGAAGATACCTTGCCAGGTTGAAAATCTGTATATTATAGTGTTTCATATCTGTTGAATCAACAGGAGATATTAACTTACACACCAAAAAAGAAATAGTGCTAAAAATGTATAGATTTAAATCTGTATGAAAATATACCTTATTCTCAAGAGCCAGAATGCTCTGTAGCTGCTCATCCAAAAGACAGTCAAATGATCATCCAATGTCTATTTTTTCCTGTGTTTATATGACACAATATATTACTTCATACCATAGCAATATATTTGGTTCATCACATTGAAATTTAGTGCTAACTACCCTGATAGTTTCCGTGTGCCCATAGAAATTATTTTCTGTTTTGAAAATAGCAATGTAAGAAGGACTGTATCTATTCCTTTCATTTCACTTTGAACTTAAGAAATGGAGTGTTACAGGTCAACAATATTTTCCAGTTTTCAAGGTGACTATTTCCCTGGTTCATGTTAAGCAAGGATGAAATATTTGTCTGTAATTATAATTATTTCAAATATCCAAACAAAAGTATTTACCATCCATATCCTACCTTTAGCTGGGTGAGTCATTTGATGACAATTTTCTATTATTTGCACAGCACATGTTAGAGTTTAGAAATAAACAGACATATGTCAATCAAATTTTTTATAGGAAAGTGTTTAATTGCTGAGAAGTAAAACACAAAATGACCTCGCAGCTTAATTATAAAAAAGAAGCCTTAAACACAAAAACAAAGGGAACAGAAAGGCAATGCAATAAATATCACAATCAAACACTTCTTTCATCAAAATATAAGTTCCCTTCTTAAATTCTTAAGTGAATGCTCTAAGTTTATTGTTGAGGCTGCTTTAATATTATAGTTTGATGTACTATTTTCGAATTGATCTGATGTTATAATCAACCTTGGGTCAGTAACAGAGACAAAATCCATAGCTTCATGCCACTTAACTAAACAAATATCAACATTCAGGTGAAGGGCTTTGGATTCTATGATTTTACACGTTCCTCACCTAAGTCTTATTATCAGGCAGTTTTGGTAATTGATGTGCTAATATAATTGTTCTCAACACTTAATTGGGTGTCAACTTTAAGTTCAAAAGGAGCTATGCCAAAGAAGCGTTTTTATGTTTCTCACTCTTTATTTTTCTGTACTAGTGAGTATAAAAGTCTGGTTTGAAAACAGTGATAATATCAGATAACTTCAGGGAAAAAAGAAACAGTGTTTTAAAAACTTTTGGATGGATGGGCTGTAGTCTGAAGTACTACAGGAAGGGAATGCAAACCCATAACTAGAGTATTTGTCAATTCCAGTTAGTGTAAAAAAACACATACACCAAATCAATAATGATGAAGCAGGATATTTCCCCGATCCCTTCGCGGGACTCGTGACAGGTGTGCGTGTGCCTGGTTTATTCAGCCTACCGCTCTCAACTCCTTGCAGGAGGGAGTGTGCAAGTGAACAAGGGAGGAACTAGAGTGCAGGAGGGCTGGAACCAGCCAGCTGCTTTGGCGCGGCAGGATCAAACTCCACTACTCAAAGCTACTGCGTTTCACTCCTCATGGGAGGGAGCAAGCAGGTGAGCAGGTGCAGGAACTGGAGCTAGCAGTTTTGGGCATCTTCAGGAGCAAACTCTATGCAGGCCCCCTAGCAGCGTCTAGGTGGGGGAGCCTGCAACCCCTGAAGCCCCAGAGGACATGTTACAGTGCTCTTTTAGCTCTGAAGTCCATGGATGGCTTATGTATTTACCTCTCAGTGGAACCTCTGCCTTTTCACATGAGGTGGCTGCCCTCCAGCAACAAGGGCAAAGGGCCAGCGTGACAGCCTTTTGTGTCCACTCTTGTGGTTCCCGAGATCTTGCCTGGCATCCGGGAAAAGTGAGGTCGCAGTAATGAATTGAAGGATAGTAAATGTGGGGGATTTTATTGCCAATGAAGGTTACTCTCAGCAGGAAGTGGAGCTGAAAGGGGACAGGGTGGAAAGGTAACTTTTCCCTGGAGTGTGGCCATCTCCGGCAGGATTCTTCTCAAAGTTATGCCATCAAGCTGTCCCTCTGAAGTCAAGCCGCTTCTCTACAATGTCCAGCTGTAGTCTCTGACGTCCAACTGCTTTTCCTCTCTGCCGGCTTAGTCTGAGGTTTTTATAGAGACAGGATGGGGGGTGGAGGGGTCATGGGTAGTTTAGGAAAAGGCGACACTGGAGCAGGAAAACAGGGATAGAAGTTCTCACTTTGGGCAGTGGGTTTCAGGCTTTTGGGTTTAAGAGTGGGGTTTCGCTGGGAACCTGCACTTTTCTGCCTAGAATTTCTCAGCCCCATGTCCTTATCAGTGTCATGTCATTTCCAGGAGACTGGATGAATTTTATCACATGAAGAAACTGGTGTTTTTCTCACCCCTATATTTCCTATTGCCCTATAGATGGAATAATCTTTTGGGCCCCTTAGCAGCATATAGGCAAATTATGGATTCCAGGTCTCATATATTAATGTACTTTGCTATCTCCATCAACAGTGAATCTCGTGTAAAGATAAGTACCTTTATATGATTAACTTATTATTGTATGATAAAATCCACTCTCACACACATTCTCATGATTCTCATTGACGCTTCTTGTCCAAAACCTGCAATTTTTTAATGATATAGGCCATTATCTCTTAGCAGGGACTGTTATTCCTGTACTCATACAACTCTGACATGTTCTTATAGTAACATACATAGTCTGGTATGTTCTTATAGTAACATACCTAAAGCCAATTACGAGTAGCAAAGGCAGATCTTAAGAAAAATTATCATCATTTTTGATATACTGATTTTAGTTGAATTGTCGCATGGGCTCAGGACAAATTATCTCAGGTGTATATACCCAAATGTCATAATCTCAAACCTTAGAAACACACTCATTCCCTATCATATCCCAGATTTCCAGGGCTGTGAAGAGGTACACTAATTTATAAGACTTATATTCTTCAAGGTACTAAACCTTGAAGTCTTCAGCAGATCAACAAATTTCCAAGAAAAGGGAGCCTGTGTGGCCTGACTAACTGTTCAGATATTTAATAAACTAATCTACAGTGGACACATTTTGTACATTATCAGGATGTGATGATGAAAAGTGCTCCCCTCGTGCTTTAAAAATATTAACACTAAAATACTTTCCTTTAATTTTACATTTATTACATGTATTAATATAGAACTTTTTCTCAGACCGATACAATGTCAGATTTTTTATTCTTTCAAGAGGTATCTTAATCAGATTTCATTATGAACTCCATACACAAGAGCTCGTTGGCATTTATCATTTAAGAAATACCACAAGTTGTAAAGCTGAGCTAGGGAGCAGATATTTATATTAGAAACAAGAAAAAAAAACAGTTTTTGTAAGTTGTTGATTCATAGTGAAAAATATAAATTCTGAACAGTTGACACATGGAAGCAGGGATGGGTGCCTCTATTTTGTTAAAAGTACAATGAAAATATATCAGTATAATAATTCAATTAAATAGGCTGTCATATCACAACTTTCAATGTGCCTCTTGGCTTGTTAATTTTTAATGACATAGTTATGTCAAAAATCAAAATAGAAATTCCATTTAATTTATTAAAATAGAATCTCCATTCAATTTATTAAATTTCATTCAGTTCTTATGAGTAGTTTTGCTATGTTTTGCTTGTTCTTTGTTTTCCAGTTTTGTTTTATGGTAAAACAAAATCAAAATGTCACTGAAAGAAAAGGAGCTATGCTAGTTGATAGAGAAATAAAAAATATAAAGAAGAGAAAAGAGAAAAAAATTGTACTTTCTTCAGAAATAGAGTGTTTTCTGTTGTGAGATGACTCTGTTCTAACCCCTGACACTGTAAAATACTACTGCATGCAATACAAATGGACCTCAGATTGTAGAATTGAACCACAGACCCCCGGGCTTATTTAACAAAAAGTAACTCTCTTTAGCTTTTCCCTTTCCACTTCCTGGGGTCACCTTTGACTGCACTGAAGAAAGGAGCTCTAGAAGCACTCTATATAACTCCCTTTACACTACTGTCAACTCGTGTGGCCTCTCCTTTCTATCTTGCCTCTACTGGTGGTAGTTTGCAGATTCTGCTGTGGTTTCTTGGCAAACATGTGAAATTTCTGTGAGTTTCACTAAAAGAAAAGGAAACAAACTAGTATACAATATTACCTAAAAAGGACAAGAGAAAAGAGAAGGTAAAGGAATTTTTACTTTTTATCTTTCCCCCATTGTTGCATTGTGAAATACTTTTCTACTATTTGATATATTTAATTTAAATTTATGAAATCCCACCGGGGAAAAAAGTCTACAAAGCATTTACTCAATTCTGCTTAATCATGGACTATTATTCCCCCAACTCACCTCCGTCATTAAATAGCGACTCCATTCCTTTTATTTCATCTAAGATTCACGTATTTTATAGGTCAAGTCAGCTTACTGACACTGAATTATAATAATTGTCAGTCTAATCCTTTCAAAAGCCTTTTTTTAGGTATATCTTTGCACACTATAATTTCTTACCAACCAGAAGGGAAGTCGTTAGAAGCTGTACTTATTTCAAGCTATCAGGCAGAGTAGCAGGAAGGTAACATGTGTTTTACTATCTTCGTAGTGTTAAAACCATTTGCTATGCTAGTATGTCATAGAATAAGTGGTTGATATATAACCAGACTGTTTTTTTCCGTGCAAACTACATGCTTAAGAGAGGAGGCAGAGAACAGGCAAGGTACATACCAGCAGGCTGGAAACCCCTCAGCATAAATTTCTGAGCCTAAATCTTGTTGTAAAGGTCACATATTGTGTTATGTAATTGTCAGCTTGAAAAGTTCTTTGATAGCTTGAACTTTACTACTTGTAAAAAGTGCTGGGCTGCCAAGTAGAGTACATTTTCCAGGTTTCTGAGTCCATGCTTGAGCTAAATAAAATGTGACAAATCCCCTGAGGGCAACCCAGGCTTTTCATGCCATAGGCACCTCTGACTCAAAAGTTACAGCCTTAAAGTAATATAAGACGGCACAGCCAACTACAGAGGTTGCCTGAACCAGGAAGGAAATTCTCCTGAGATCATATATACGTGACATCTCCAAAATGCTTTGGGAGTGACCATAAAATACAATGTATGATTTTTTTTTCTATAGAAAACAGCTAATTTAATAAAATAAAGAGAATCCAACCATTTGGATTTGATTTTCTTTGTCCTGGCCAGCTAATTTAACTGACATTTGTAGGAATCCACTTTGAAATATATTGATGACTCTAAAAGGACAACTTATAACTATGAACAACTAGCACTTAACCATTGGTTAAGCATCTCCCCGTATCTCTGTTATAGAAACCTGACTATCAGCTATTTCAACATACACACACACACACACACACACACACACACACACATACACATACACACACACACAGGCCTGCCTTTTGAAATGATTTTTTTAAACTATCGTTAACATTGGTATGTTTCTTAACAGTCGTTGACCAGCTTTTAAATCCAATTTTACCTGTGAATTTATTATGAAAGTGAAATGAAGGTGTTTCTGACCTATATACCTACAAAAAATTGTTTCTTTTCATACTCCAAATATCAAAAGTTAGGAAGAATTGACTTCACAGCAACTAAGTGGCTTAAAAATGTTAAGGAAAATGGTCAATACAAAAACGTACATTACTGGGTTTCGCCAAAAGGGAGCCATATTCCCAGATGCTCTGACCGGGAAAATGAAACGGCTCAATGTGAGGCAGAAAAACCTGCTCCCTTTCCGTTTTTATTGCCATATTTTTCTACCCATTTCTCACACGGCACACAATAACTTGGCCATTCTCTTCAGGGTCAACTTTAGGAATAACCAGAGAAAGTAATATTGTCTATCCACTGGACAATAGGAAAGGTCTCCATCCTTAGCCCAATTCAAAGAGATGCTGTGCCAGGTGTCACAGGTTGTCAGTCCTGGAATCTCAGGTGTCCAGTCAGAGGAGGAAGGCCCATCAAAGCAGAAGTGGATATGAATATTCACAATGTGAAAACAGGAGAGTCAAGGGTACTTTGCATATCACTTAATTCAATTAGTCAGGTTTTACAAAATGATGTGTGCCTACAAATAACTTTCCAGAAATTTCTAGAGGAAAGAGAAGCAGTTGGTATTAAAATAAGTTAGAAAAATACATTCTTGTTAATTTGCCAGACTCATTTATATACTAAAAACTTTGGAAAAGTCACAGTAAGAAAAGTTGTATACTAGAGTTAAAGCAGGCATTTTTTCCAAATGCATTTAACAAATCAATCTCTTGCATTTTTTTAAACAATACTTATTAGCATCGTCCTGTCCCATGAAGCAGGAGCTGGGGAGGTTTGGAGAAGATCATTCCTGATGTGTGCTTGACTTTTGAAATCATGCCATTACCAAGATATACTAAAAAATGATCAAACAATATCAAATAACACTTGGAAACAAATGCTTTCTTTAATGGAAAAAGAGATAATCCACTTGTGATTTTAGTTCATAGAGGTAAAGAACTGAAAAAAAGTATCCCTCCTATTTTTACAATAAGTGAAATGTTGGGCAAAGTTCAAATTAATGGTTTTCTGAATCCTATCAAAAAACTGAGGTTACAGAGCAGAGTAACCTAACCCGGAATCTGGAGAGGCTGCCAGCAGGTAGAAACAAACCCAGGCACTTGCTTAAATGAGATGATGCTACTGGATGCATCTGGATTCATCTAAGTTGGGAAGAAAATTCAGTGAGAAATTCTTAAAACTTGCTAACCTCCCAAGTGTGGGTTTTTATGAGAGTGTAAAAGCGCTCTCAGTGTAAAAACACCAAAAGGAGATGGGAACCTGTACTGATGGCCACAGACGTAGGTAGGGGTTCCCATCTCCTTGCAGGCTTTTTCTCCCTGGGACACCACCAGTTGCCAAATGAGAAACTTAGAGAGAACCCTAAGAGAGGACGAGAGAGAAGAAAGTGGGAGAGAGAAAGGAAGAGACAGAAAGAAAGAGAAAGAAGAGAGAGAAAGAAGGTGAGAGAAGAAAAAAAGAAAGAAGGAAAAACACTTAGAAGGAAAATAAAAACTGTAGCCTGAAGGTTCTGGTAGAAACTTTCTATAGCTGGAAGAGAAAAGAGAAACCCCAACTGAGCCAATTAATCTTTATGGGTAGCCTGGATTCAATGACTCATTTGTGTTAATTAACGTAGACAAGGCAAACTAATAACTTCATAGAGAAACAGGCGGAGGCCATCTTAAAACCAAATGATCAAGTTTAACATCACCAGTAGTAAGTTGTGTTGATATCATGTTCCCTGATAAACTGCAACAAGAAGGTAAATTCACCTAGGTGCTATTTTTTTTTTTATCTTAACCTCAAGCTAACAATGTGAAAACCCAAACTGATGACCATTCTATTAATATTTCACCAATGCCCTTCAAAATTTTCAATGACATTAAAAAGAAAGACTTGAGCAACTGTCACAGATTGGAGAAGACTAAGGAAACGTAATGAATAAATGCAATGTGGTAAACTAGATTGTATTCTGGAATAGAAAAATAACTTTATTGAAAAAACTAGTGAATATTCAATAATGTTTGTAGTTTAGTTCACAGTATTGTACCAATGTTAGTTTCTTAATTTTGATAAACACATCATGGCTATGTAAGAGGTTAACTTTAGGGTAAACATCAGTAAAAATGTAGAAAAACTCCCTATACTATCCTTGCAAATCTAAAAATCTAAAATTTTCAAAATAAAAAATTTTAAAGACGAGTGGTAATCACTTAATACCCCCGCTGCCATATCTAATGGAGTCTTATAAGACACACTTGCTTATATCTTGTTTAGAATGGCAGATAGAAATAATGATGATATCTATGTTTTTTCCTACTTTAATACTTTTATATTTTAAAAATATATCAATGTGCTGAATCAGAAAAAAAAAAACAGGAGTTCATAGGCTCAATTAATTATGAGCAGGATCTTTCTTCCTCATACCTTATTCATCTGTATTACAGTATATGAGTCCAACATGAGGTACTCTTATTCCTGAACATGTTTCTCCATTTATCTTTTCACAATTTGACATTTCTCTTTCCTCTCCGCTCTTCTCTTCTTGTCATATTTTTAATATTGCATGCTTTTTTCCAGCCAATATACCTGTGCTATTTAAAGGAAAAGAATTGCAGTGAAGTACTAGTTTGACTGCTCCTGAACTGCAGTGTATACCCCTAGATGAACCAAAGGTATTTTAAAAACCTTGCCATACTTTGTATCTTAACACTTGTCATAGAAAGACAACACTTAGTGACATTGGTTGAAAATCCATGTTTGGATTTCATTGTCACATCATTTCTCTCATTCTCTTTTGCAAAATGTCCTCTAGATTGATAAATTCAAGCAAAGCATGAGAATTATCAGACTAAAAATATAATTACGTGAATGGTTCAATATACATGTAGACAAATGCAACATCAACTTAAATTCTGGTGACATCATATAACTGCAAACTAGAATTTAAATTAAAATTAATTCCCAGTCTCAAAATTTAGACACTAAAAATTGAAATTACATATTTTAATTTAGTTTATTCAAAATCACAGTAATGTTTTACAGATCTTTATGTGGAACAAAGTGTACTGACACTGATGAGCAGAATTAGTATCAACTGGGAGCTTATTAGAAATGGAGACTTGGGCCCCACCCAGGATAGACTGAGCCAGAAGAATATGCGTATCAATAAGAAAGCCAGATCATTCAACAAGCACATTAAATTTTGAAAAGCACTGCTGTAAACAAAATCCAATGTGCTTAGCTATAAAATTAAATATTGCTGTATTTGTAAAAGAATACTGTTGTACTGTGACCATTAGTTATTGTATGATTTTGAAACATGAATATGATACACCTATTACAGATGAATGAGTTGAGATTACAGCAGGATTCAGAGATAAGCAGAACTGCCAAAACTAAGCCTGGAAGATTTAAATTATTAATGAGGTCTTGATAGATGTAATTTACTACATACTCTCTGGTAAGTATATATCCTTTTAGACTCAAATATGTAACTGATTTGAAAAGGCTATAATCGTCTGCTGGAGTTGAAAGTATTGTTCTCTGATCCAGTAAAAGAATCAGGTGACCAATACATGTCTTTTGGTATATCAGGAATTGAAGGTTTACCTTCATTTCCTGGTGTAGAATGGCATCAGGAGTGCAGAAGAAAGTAGGAGACATCACTGAAATCAGAACAGCCCTTCAGAGGCAAGAGAGTGTCTGTATTTATTACTATAATTATAGTTACTAACCCTTAGTGGAGGCCAGGCATGGTTCCAAATGCTTAATATTTATTACCTCATTTATCCTTTCTAACAACCCTAGGAGAGAGGTGTTATTATTGTCTCTATTTTATGGATTCAAAAAGATGGGGAAAGAAAAAGTAAGCTATTTGTTCATGATAGTTCATAGTAGAACCAGGTTTTGAAATCAGTCTGATTTTAGATCCTCCCTCGTAACTGCTATCCTTTCCTTATATACATTAGAAAGTCACCATTTTAGCTGATTTTATTATTTACTGATCAAAAGTTGACTTACGACTCTTCATAGCTGATAGTTTTACAATATATATCTTGATTTGCCAAATTTCTACATTGTTTTTGAAATTTAAAAAATTTCCCTATAGAGAAAAAGATGTATGTGTACACATATATATTTCCTACTAGAGCTATTCTTATACTAGTTAGCCATAATAATTATAATTCCCTCTCTCTTTCCTCTCTCTCTGTGTGTGTGTGTGTGTGTGTGTGTGTGTGCATGTGTGTTTAATCATAAAATTGAGAGGATAAATAACAGACAGACTCTCCTGGAATAAAGGGGCAAAGGGTGAATATTGATGAGGAAATTGAAATAAAGAATATATATGAGCATTTAAAAAAGAAATTGCTTCAACGTGAAATTACATGAGCTGGGAAAGGTAGAAGGAAGAGAAGGTATAGCACTGTGTTGTGTACACATTTCTCCCGGAAAGCAGGAATACCAATGTGGACGCACGGGGAGAAGGAAACAGGGCAGCCCGTATTAGAATCTTAGGAGAAGGTACATGTAGCTTGAATATGCACATTTGATATTTCACAATTTTTTTAAATATAGAGAAATATATTCCTGTGACAGAGCCCCAGATATCAACACATTCTTAATGGGTAGTCCTGATGGGTAACAGAAACACTAATTCTAAATTAGTCCCACGAATACTCCTTAAATGCTTGCAACAGAATCGGAGGCAGAGGCAGGGAATCCTTGACATAAAAAAGTAAAAGTTGTAAGGATATGATTATACATGTAGAAAATACTAAGGAATTTACAAAAACACTACTAGAACTAATATGTGAGTTTAGTTAGGTTGAAGAATACAAGGTCAGTATGTAAAACAAAAAGTTTGTTTCTATATACTAGCAATAAACAATTACAAATTACAAATTTTAAATGTTACTATTTATAGTAGCATTAAAACCTTGAAATACTCAGGGATGAATTTGACTATATATATATATATATATACACACACACATATATACACATCCATATATACATATATATACATATACATATGTGTATATGTGTGTATGTGTATATATGTGTATATACACATACATATATACACACACATATACACATACACATATATACACATATATATACATACATATATACATACACATATATACATATATACACATATATATATACACACAGAATACTTATACTTTGAGAACTACTAAATAAATGGAAAATATACTGTGTTCTGGGATAGCAAACCTCCATATTGTTAATATTTGTCAATTATACATTATTTGGTTTACAAATCCAGTGTAATCCTAGGCATTTGGATCTTAATACTCATGGTTAGTGTTAGCTATTGACCTGAAAGTATCATTTAGTTTATATTTAACCTTTCTTTTCATTCATAAGTAATCACTGATTCAAAAATTTCTCTGAATATACATGTATGTATTAAAGCCAAATAATATGAGTGAAAATAAAATTCAAATTTTTATCCTTAAAAAAAGAGATTTCTTTTTTTATTTAAAAAGAACATGGATTTTAAAATGTTAAGATAGACTTCTTTAGAGAATAAAGGTGGAGTAAATATTGAAACCAAATTTTAATTTTAGCAACCAGTAAAAGCTGTCAGGCCAGGGCAGGGAGCTGGAATGTATCCAGGGAAAAAGGCCTGTCCACCTGGCTCTCCACATGTATAACACATCACAGAGCTACAGGACTTATCAGAAATTGAGCTGGGGGAAACTGGGTTGGAAGAAGGGATGAGTTCAGTTTGACTAAAAGTGGTGTCTCAAGTAGGCAGCATAGGCAGCACCAAACTTCTACATAAAGAGGTACAGATAACAATGCTAGAGGTGAGAACAAAATAGCCAATCCAGTGAAAACTGAATCATAAACCAGCTAGATATCTCTCTCAGAATAGTACAGTAGAGAATCAGGATATGGCATCTCTGAAACTTTGCCAAAGTATTTGCTGCTCTCAGCCAGCTCTTATTGGCCTGGTTGCCATGCTTATCTCTCGAGGATTTCTTTTTTTTTTTTTTTTTTTTTTGAGACGGAGTCTTGCTCTGTCGCCCCAGGCTGGAGTGCAATGGCGTGATCTTGGCTCACTGCAACTTCCGCCTCCTGGGTTCAAGCGATTCTCCTGCTTCAGCCTCCTGAGTAGTGGGGATTACAGGCACCCACCACCATGCCCAGCTAACTTTTATATTTTTAATAGAGACGGGTTTCACCATGTTGGTCAGGCTGGTCTCGAACTCCTGACCTCAGGTGATCCACCCACCTCAGCCTCCCAAAGTGCTGAGATTACAGGTGTGAGCCATCGTGCCCGGCCCATCTCTAGAGGATTTGAAAGGCACTGTACATCCTCAAGTATTTGGAGAGGCAAGAGGAGTCGTATGAGGTTTACAGGGTCAGTAAAATTATGCTTCATTGTTTATAAATATTCTATTTGAAGTAACTTAATTAAAATAATTCCCTTTTCCCTGTTCCACGATAACATGCACTACATGTATGGAAAATTAATGAAATGCTATCTTTTGGCTAGACGGAAATTGTCATTATTACTGCAAAAGATGAATCTTAAACAGTATTCTAGAAAAAGAGCTGGACTGAGAGCGAGGACCCTGGCTTTGCCATTGTGCTCCTGGGCATTTCACTTATTCTTTCTTAGATTCAGTTCTCTCATCTGTAAAATGAGCAGGTTGGGCCAGATAATCTCTGAGGCCTATTCCACATCCATAATTGTACAAATCCATCATTATTATCACTACTTAATGTGAACAGCTATCTTGTCAGTGTATACATATACTGATTCAAAGCTGTTGGCTTAATATAATGAGACTTTAAAAAACGTCTGTTTAATTTTTCATAGAAAGAAAACTGAAGTAACGGATTGAACAAATTTTAAAATAATGTAATTTAGGATGCTGATGCTTTTATTAGAATGGAAAAAACATGGTTTGATTTCCTATAACATCTATTCATGTTGCACCCTCTTCCAATATTTTTATACAGATTTTCCCTCTGCCAACAGCAGTAACCAATTTTAATTGAATGGGGGAAAACAGTTCTGATTGTCTATGTCATTCTATTGGATTTCTTATCATTGAATTTCAAACCAGTTTCACTGGGACCTGCCAAGAGTGGCTTATGCCAACCTCTGAGTCTCCTTGTTACACTTCTATCCTGGGTTGCATTGTTTGCCTTTTTGTCTGCTCTCTGATTAAACTGACATCATTTTGCCTTTTGTGACTCTGGTGTCATTTTCTGTTGACAGTGTCTAGTAATGGTAACACACTGGTGTCCTTGTGGAATAGGTAGCAGCCATTGATTGGTTAGGTGTATTAATGCTGGCCTGTTAAATGACATGCAGACGTGTCTTTGTGCTAAATGGCAGCTGAATGAGTGCCAGTGAGAGAGGTTATTAAGCACAGATAAGAGGCAGCACCTCTATTCACTGGCAATGTCACTTTCTCCCATTTGAGGAGAGACATTTGTTCAAGACACTTTTTTTCTCCTCTCACTGACAATATGTAAGGCAGAAAGTTGGGGTCTACGTTGCTGCATGACTGCAGAATAGAATGTTTCGAGAAGGTGAACTCTGGAAAGGTACATTTAGAATGGTTTTTACTTAAAACTGTATTTCAATGAATGTAAACCTTCAAATAACAAAACTTAAATTGTTAACACTATCAGAAAAAGCAATTAAAGGCATAGTAAAAACAGGTGTCACTTATTGCTCTTTATCATTTGGAAATGAAGAAATAATTTTATCTTCTCAGGTCTTTAAAGAAAAGATTGCCTTTTAGTATTAATATTATACAATATTAAGCATTTTGAAATAAGCAAACAGCAAAATATAACAGAATTATAACACTTTTCAAAATAATTTAAGAATAAAGTGGTGAAAATATTCTTTGTTTTCATTTTATTGCTTAAATTTTCAGGTATGAATTATATATGGTTTCAGATATCAGGTATGTAACAGACTTAACATTGTACTTACTATTGAAAGCCAAAAAAGTCTTTCTGTTCTGAGGAAAATGTCTTCAGTTGTCCTCTTCCCGTTATAAATTAAGCAATGCTGACATTTTCTGTTCAGGTTTAACTGACACTGGCTAGGCTTGTTATTTGTGGTTTTTGCTTTACTTTGAAATATTCCCCAAATCCTAACTTAGAATCAATCACACTTTAAGAGTTTAGCCTGTTGCAATGATTTATCTCCTATATCTTCCTTCAGTCTCCAAATTTCTATGAACATACTCCTTTTTGTCTTAACATAAAGCGATTCTTAAGATTTGCTTATAGAATGTATTAAATATAATTACTAAGTTTAAAACATTCTGCTAGGCACTGAGGACAGAAACAAATTGACAAATATTAATCCCCCACTTCCATTATGTCCCTCTTTGAGCCTCTATTTTCTTTTCTGTAAAATGAGAATGCAGTATATCAAAAAGTTGTTTGGGGGTTTTAGAAGAAATAGTGTATAGGAAACACAAAGCTCATTGCAGGATGCAGACTTAATGATTACTAAACATAATGTCTTTATCCCCAAAGCATCATGAAATAATTAAATCACAACCTCTAGGTTCCACTGTGTTTGAACCATGTATCAGATTTGTCCAAGAACCATTCCTTATAGATAATAATCAAGAGATCAAGATGTGAGATATGATATCTGACATGTTTATTTTTAACTCAAATAGAAGACAGCAGTCGAACATATACACACAAAGAAATATATGTGGATTGTTTACTTGGTGACTGATATGTAATCTGCACTGTTGTTGTTTGTTTGTTTGTTTTCAGAGATAGGGTTTAATTCTGTAATCCAGGCTGGAGTGCAGTGGTGTGATCGTAGTTCACGGTAGCCTTAAACTCCTGGCTTCAAGGGATCCTCCCAACTTGGCCTCCCAAAGTGCTGGGATTACAGGCGTGAACCACCATGCTTGACCTTGCACTGCTTTATTTATGACTCTCAAAAATCTAAGTCTCTTCACCCATTAGGATGATATTTCATTACATCATGATAAAGTTTTAAGGCATAATTATTTCAAGAAATTCATAATTATAAATTTTAAGGTCTTTAATTGCCTTTAAAATGGTTTATGATTTTCTGCATATCCTCTTGTGCATAAAGTTTTGGAAACTTCTTGATCATAGGGGCCCATTTATGTGCCTAAATTAAAAGAAAATACAAATTATTTATTAGCTGCTACTGTAGATGTTACAACGTTCTCAGGTGTATTCTTGTTTCTCAAGACCTCAGGTAGGATTTGAGTTAGTTATCTTAAACACATATTTGGGAGGTTGAAATGGATTATAATTTGTTCACTTGAAACTCAGTATATTTTGGTTTGAGAAACTACAAATTATAATGATTCTCAGAACCCGATATTAATAATAAATATCTTTTTATTATGCCATGAATTCTTAATGTTTTCCAGAATATTGGGTATTGTTTCTTATACTTTTAAAATTTACTCTGCCAAATATAAATGTGCACACATCATTTTTATAGCTTTTGAAATCACACTTTGTGCTTTCTCAAGTACATAGTTTACTATTATCTGTAATAATAAGTCAGACTCAAAGAACTCCAGCCAGAACCTTTCCAGAAATAGAGAATAGCAAGATGCCACAGTCAACTATAGAACCTGTAGTAAATTTTTTTGAAAAGCAGTTTTAAAATGTGCTTACTATTTCTTTAGGCACTTACTCTCCTGTGAGGCAGAGGAATGAATGTTTACTCTAAAAATTTAATCTTTGTTGAGTAGTTTGTTCTCATACTTTCTTACATCTGGCCATACAGCTATGATCCTGAAATAGGATTTCATCTCACCATGTATGCTATGTAAGAGTATGCACCATTAATTTGAGATTATTTATAAAAATCTAAACAGCATTATATTTTCAGTTACAGAAAGCTTGGTAATTTTAGATAAATAATATGAATTATTCTACCTGTATAATAAACTTATACCCAAAATAAAATCCTACTTTTTGTAATAGCACTATAACTTTTATGCAAAAGTATGAACTCAAAATACATAAAACCAAATTTGTGCTATTTTATTTGGTGCATGTTACTCTGCTCCATACATTTCTCAGTTTGGCTCTGTTGCAAAATGCCTAGAAAATATAAAATTTAGAAAAAGCCAATGTGCCATCTCCATGTTACTTGAATCTCTGCAATGCTCATATCTGGCTGACATAAAAGAAATGGCAGCTGTTTCTTCAGTGCATTTGATAAATAGGTTTGGAGTAATTTCCTGATGGATATTTTGGTTGGTAAATTTCCAGTTGTTGCAAGAGCGATGATGACTCTGACACTCTTCTTTAGAGGTAATTAAACTTTCAGCCCATCTGTGCAGTAACTTTCATAATATTTTCAAAGGGCACAGAATGCTTTTAGTATTTGTACTACTTCGTTTTTGCTTGCTAAGGGACCTATTATCTAGCTGAACATTGTTGAAGCAAGTTTTTCAAAAATTGGTTAGTAAAAGAGGACATTAAAAATGTCACACTAGCAAGAGTGTAATGTAGCTAATGCTGAATTTAAAAACAAACTGAAGGATACCTTGTTTACCAAAACTACACTTCACATTTTTGTGTTAGGCATTTTATCTTTGACTCTATATGCTATTCACTCCTGACGTGAAATGATGAGGCCCGGATATGATCTTTCTTGTTCTGGAGATATTATTTTCTTCATTTTGAGAAGGTTTTAGCTTTTGTGTGTTGCATTAACAGAAGATCATATTAAAATATGTAAACAATGAGTTAGACACAGAAGAAAACATTTTTACAAGATTGGATTATCAATTGCTTAAAATAGCATACAACACTAATGGTCACTGTCTCCAGAAATTAAATTTCAATGTATTAATTAAGTATTTAATGGCGTCTAGATAGAAATAAGGTTTTAGAGAGTATAAGAACTTTTATATTTTGAAATGTTGTCTTCTTTATTTTTTCTTATTGTATGTGTTTATTGTATGTAGCTTAAGCATGAAGAAAAGGCCAGTGCAGTGGCTCAGGCCTGTAATCCTAGCATTTTGGGAGGCGAGCTGAGCAGAATGCTTGAGCTCAGGATTTCGAGACTGGCCTGGGCAACATGGCGAACCCCATCTCTACAAAGAATATAAAAATTAGCCAGGCATGGTGGTGCATGCCTTTGGTCCCAGCTATTGGGTGGCACAGTGGAATTGGGGGGTGCTGGGGTAGGAGGATCGCTTGAGGCCAGGAGGTCCAGGCTTCAGTGAGCCCTGATAGTGCCACTGCACTCCCTCTTGGGTAACACAGTGAGAACCTGTCTCAGAAAAAAGAAGAAAAAAATTGAAAATTAAAATCTTCTCTAATTCTATGTAATTAATTATCATCAGTTTAGTTATGTAAGTGCTAAAAAGCATACAGACACAAATTAAAATTACCCTATGCATTTTCTTTTGCTATCTGGTATTTTATTTTATCATAAACATTAAATATTTTTTGACATAACTTGCTCAAATTTTTAAAATTAATATTCATAATTTTTTATTTGTAATTGACACATTATATGGGGTACAGTGTGATGTTTCAATGCATGCATACATTAGGTAATGATTAAATTGGTGTAATTACCATATCCTTGGTAAATATTTATCATTTCTCTATGACGACAACATTCAAAAATCTCCTCTTCTAGCTATCCTGAAATGTACATCATATTGTTATTTGCTATAGTCACCCTGCTATGTAACAGAACACCAAAACTTACATTTTCTGTCTAACTATGACTTTGTAACCATTGACCAATCTTTCCTGGTCCCCCATCATTTTATGGATGATCTCTGGTAACCACTATTCTAACCTCTACTTCCATGAAATTAACATTTTTAGGTTCCAAAGATGAATAAAATCATTCAGTGTTCTCTTTATGTGCTTGTTTTATCAAAAAAAAATTTTTTAAGTTAGTAACATTTCTTTTGATGTTTGTATACACTTCTATCAATTGGGTAGAACTTATGATTTAACCAGTCTCTTTTTATTGGTAATAGGACGTCTATCTTAGGTGGTTTGTTCATTTATATGTTCTCGTTTTTAGGATGTTTACACATTTTTTGTTTTTTTGTAAGAATTTGATAAAATAAGAACAGCAATCCTGTTATGTGTGATGCATATATTTAATTCCAAATTATTTTCTTTCTAATATCATCTATGATGATTTGGGATATACTGTAGTTTATATAGGCAAATCTTTCCATCTTGATTCTTCATAACTTTATATAATTCATGCATGGAAATGTCCTTTTCATATATACAATAAAATTCATCCATAATTTCCTCTGTTATTAATACATTTCTATTTAACCAAAAAGTACTTAATTTATCTGGAATTTATTTCTGTGCAGAGAATGAATCAACGTTGATTATTTTTTCCAACAGTATCATAATAATCTAAATGCCATTTATATTAATCTTTTCTCTGCTTCTAATTTTCCATTTTCTGTGGTTATTAGTGATTTCAAACTTTATTCTTCTGGAGTCATTTTTAATGATTTATAAATTCATTAGCATCAAAACAGAACTTCTAAAACTTTCAAAAATACATGATTGAAGTTTTATAATTGAAAACTAAATTACTTTTGATAAAAGAAGAACACAAGGAATTCAAAATCTAACAAAAAAGTTTTTAATAAATAAGTTTAAATTACAAGTGATTGGGATCAAAACCAGTGAATTCAGTATATATTAAGCTATGTGCAAGTGCTGCTGAGTACATGGGTCTCAAACAAGAAGAAAATATGGTCCTTTCCCTTAAGACACTTCCAAAGAGATAATGCCATTTAGAAAGATTGTGATAGGATTGATGCATGTATAGTGTGATGTGCAAGCATTATCCTTCAACTCAACTTGGCTTTCAAAAAAGACTTCCTGGAGGTGACATGTTTGTCATGAGTGATGACGAGTGAGTAAGTATTGCAGGAAAAATAAACAAATAAAGGTATGGCTGACTATAAACAATGCTATAAAATGAGTAACATAAAGTTTAAGGAAAACAGAAATTGCAATATTGTCAACTGTATGAGTTCAGCTACTCTTATTTGGTCATCTGGTAAACAGGAGAAAGAAAAGCATAATTGTTCCCCAAATATCTATCTAGTCATGAATACTCTTTTGACTGAAATAATAATTGGGAAGAGAAAAAGAAAATAGGAATGAGAATGTAAGTGCTTGACTGATAACTATTCTCATTTTTTATAGTCAATATTTAGCTTAATTTTATAGTCAATATTTAGCATAATTTTATTATGGAGATCATAATAAAGTTATAAAATCCCATGTTTTATTGACTTATTCAAAGGTTAAGTTTGACCCCAAACTGTGTTTTTTCCAAGTATATACAAGCATTGAGATTCCTAGAAGTGACTCTTAATAACAAGGTCGACTCTCTTGGCAATAAAATTTTCAACCACACAATATTAGTTAATGCAGAGTTGATCAGCATAAGCTGAATAATCTTTTATTCTAGCTCTCCCTTCAATATTAGTGAAGCTTATTGAGCTTTGCAGAGAACTAGCCATGTAGCATCACACATGCATAGAGAAAGACCACCAATTGCTTTTTAAAACTAGGTGTTTGCAGCAAACAGAGTATTGCTTGATTATAAAAATACTCCTAATTTACCTTTAAGTTAAAAAGCAAGAAAAGGTCACAAGGATGAGGTAGCTTTGTTATTAATAGCCATTCCACATATAATACTATACTAGACTCAAGGAGTAAACTGAAATCAAAAATTATTCCTGAACTCGTAGAACTGACAATGTTTCTTTATTGTAAAAATGGGATAAAGATGGATACAGCTTTTGCCAATGTTGACTTTGTTAACAGACACACACGATGAGTTTTAAATAATGTCTCCCCATAATATGTAATTTATTAGACTTTTAATGTTTACTTTGGAAAAATCAATGAGTATTGATATTGTCATAATTAACAATATTAAATATATGTGTGTACATGTAGTTTACTTCTTATAATAGTTAAATTACTTTTAAAACCAAACTACATGAATCTTTTTAGGTTCATGTATCATTCTCTTTTCAGAATCATTTCTGTTTTTCTTTTTAAAATAGCAGCTACCAAGAGATGCCACTATATTTCATGATTTCATGATTTTAATTGTTTTGGAAAGAAGTAATATATATATATATATCTTGCCCAGTGAAAATAAACTGTTGCCCCTTTACTGTAGCAAGGGTTTATTCCCCTATTCTTTCCTCCACCTTTCAAATTCTTTGTGAAGAACACGTGTGCTGATTGCCAAGCACTCTATAAGATTCAAATGTTTGGCACTATTTTTTCTCTAAATCTACATTTTACACCAACTATTCAATTTCTTTTATTTTCTCCCTTCATGAGATAAGAGATGAATAGTGAGTGACATGCCTTGAATCTGACTATAAATTTTAGTGAAAACAAGGTGTTATGTTTTGAGGGATTGTGCTGCAAGACCTGGCTTGAAGTAGCGTAAACTGCTCTAGACCCTCATTTAGAAGCGCTTTCACAGGCTTTTCTAATAATGTGTATATACTGGTTTCTTGTTTTCTGGTGAGTAAAGGAAAAAATAAGGTATGTCTCACTGTTCTTTTGAGAAATAATAACAAAAAAATACAACTGACTTTCTACCCCCTCTCAACAACAGGTTTCAAATAATTAGGCACAAAATTTAGTGATAGGCAGAGTGAGCAATCTCTTTCTAGGTAAGAATCCTATGTTATAGAAAATTAACATGAATCTAGGCTGCTCTTTAAGGATTTTCTGCTTTATTTTCTGAATTGTCTTCAGCAGTGGAAAAGGTAAACTATATTTGGCAAGAATCTCACATTTGAATGGTTACAAATACGAACACAATTTAGTTTAATTACCTTAACATGTTTCAAGTATTAAATGTGATTCATTACTTGCATCGATTTTCTACCACTTACTATTTTTTCGTACCTTATTGACTAAATTTTGCTTAACACATTTAGCCAAGTTGACAGAAAAGAAGTTCCCAGCAGTGCCTTACTTCATTGAAGGAAAGCCACTTTATTTTTCCCACAGAGATCTCACTAGAGGTTTAGCATTTACATTTCTCAAGAACCTTAATACTCTCAGCAGGGTGAAAATAATTGTTTTGGGTATTTATTGCTGTAATAAATCAATACTGGCCCCAAATAGCTGAACATGTAGAGAAGCTATGCCAAAACAACACCATCCCGTGTCTTAGAACAAACATTAATCTACACTTGTTCTTTTCTCTTCTCAAACAAGTGAAAAAACTAGATTTAGTCTCAGTTTTATAAATTGACTGAAATTGCTTTTGTCTTTGTGCAAATATAAAAAATGTACACATTTTAACTGTAGATATGTACAATGTTTTTCAATGAAAGATATCAGATTGTTAATTAAAAATAAATTATGTAATATAGTAGTTAATTACAATTACTATAGAATTGTCGCAGTGGAGCATATCTGAGAGTTAAATTCTTTTCCAATAACCAAGCAACTTGACAAAAATCAAAATCTTTGATGGATATTCAGCTACTGAAAGAAGCACACCAATTGGTAAGACGGTTGATTACATGGTTAACAGAATTACATTCTTACTTATATTAATTAAAATCTACATGGTTCGTTACTATTACTTCACCTCTGTGCTGGTTATACCCTTGATGAGCACACTATTTGAACTACTCCATGTTCCAAGACACAACCCTTACTGAAAGACACAGGAAGAAGGTGAGGAGGGGTTCAAGGGACTCTTTGCCTTTGCCAATATGAAAACTCATGCTATAGTATGAGGCAAAGTTAAAAACAAGGCAGTAAAGGGATCAGGGCAATGCTAATTCAAGGAATGCCAGATTGAAGTAGCAAAGTGGCATCCAGAGCAGAGACAGGTTTGCAGTTACATAGAAAGGAAGTCCAAGAGGTTGGGCATGGTGGCTCACACCTGTAATCCCAGCACTTTGGGAGGCCGAGGCAAGCAGATAACTTGAGGTCAGGAGTTCAAGACCAGCCTGGCCAATATGATGAAACCCCATCTCTACTAAGAATACAAAAAATTAGTAGCCAGGATTGGTGGTGTGTGCCTGTAATCCCAGCTACTCAGAAGACAGGAGAACTGCTTGAACCCAGGAGGCAGAGGTTGTAGTGAGCCAAGATCATGCCACTGCACTCTAGCCTGGGTGACAGGGCAAGACTCCGTCTCAAAAAAAAAAAAGGAAAAAGAAAGCAAGTCCAAGAAAATCTGGATCAAAGGTAGAAAGCAAGTTCTCAAACAAATGCCCACAGAACTGAACACATATTTTTGACTTATTTTTATTAGATAGTCAGGTAACAATATAAAAATGAGTTAGCCTTGTTCAAAGAGATTGTTAGAATGAACTCACCTGAGCTTTCTCCTGTTTGACTGATCTCTGGTTATTATAAAAATATCCCATGTGACATGTGCTAATATATCATGCTGTACAGAAAATGAAGTATCTAGAACTAGATAAAATATTCCAAAAATGACTTGATCGGTCTATAGTCCAGTAGGATTAAACACATTTCTTCGTATTAATAAGAGCTAACACATTCCCTAGGCATGGTTCCATGTGCCTTCCACCTACAGAACCATTTTCTGTCATTCTCTAATCCATAAAACTTTAAAAACTGAAAGTGTTTCTTTAATGTTTGATGCAAACTTGTTTGCTGCAAAACCTGATTTGAATCATAAGTTGGAAATTCATAGACTTTATTTATCCCACTTTATATGAATATAGTCAGCTCTCACTATGAAAATATCAAGGTGCCTTGTAACCCATTGGGAATTCTTCAGTGTAAATAGCATTTCACCTTTCTAAAACTGGAAAACTTTTAAAATTTAAAAGAGCTTTGGGCCTTAGGGTTTCAGAAAAGTGATTTGAATCTGTACTCACGCATTTAACTATCAAAACGAACACATGAGTTATGTGCTCTATTAGTCTGTTCTCACGCTGCCATGAAGAAATATCCGAGACTGGGTAATTTATAAAGGAAAGAGGTTTAATTGACTCACAGTTCCACATGGCTGGGGAGCCCTCAGGATACTTATAAGCATGGCAGAAGGGGAGTCAAACATGTCCTTCCTCACATGGCCGCAGCAAGGAGAAGTGCAGAGCAAAGGGGAGAGGGTGGGAAACCCTTTATGAAAAAAAAACACATCAGATCTTGTGAGAACTCAGCATCAGGAGAACAGCATGGAGGTAACCACCACCATGATTCAATTACCTCCCATTGGGTTCCTCCCACAACATGTGGGGATTATGGGAACCACAATTTAAGAAGAGATTTGGGTGGGGACACAGCCAAACCATATCACATACCATGAGTGAGTTACATGTATGTTGTGTGAGTTTCCCAAGGTCAACAAGCTAATTAACAAAGGAGCCAGGGTTTGAAACATTGCAATCTGGTTTCATAGTTCATTTTCCCACTTCTGGTATTTTCTTAATCACCTAAAATGACACCATATAAGGGCCTCAATAGCTGAGTGTGATACATTCTATCATTAAACATTATCTAGTGTCTTTTTTTCTTGACTACTGAAGATCTTCATCTATCCTGTAAAATCCACGTTTCTAATTTTCTTTGATTTTGTCCAACCATTTCTATTTCTTTAAGCTTTACTGAACATCTTAGGAAAAATATTTAAATATTTTACTAAAGAGTTCCAATACTTTTTGTTTGCTTGTTTCAATTACCAAAGGTGATTTTGTTTTGTTATTGTTACACTTTAAGTTCTGGGGTACATGTGCAGAAAGTGCAGGTTTCTTACACAGGTATACACGTGCCATGGTGGTTTGCTGCACCCATCAACCCGTCATCTACATTAGGTATTTCTCCTACGCTATCTCTCCACTAGACCCCCACCCCCTGACAGACCCCAGTGTGTGATGTTCCCCTCCCTGTGTCCATGTGTTCTCATTGTTCAACTCTCACTTATGAGTGAGGACATGCAGTGTTTGGTTTTCTGTCCTATTCTGGAAGTAGTAAGTATGGAAGACAGATAAAAGCAAGGCATTCTTAGTTGATTTTTTTATTCATGGTTGGTATGTTTTCTGCAAAACATTTTAATCAGATGTGGGAGAAAAATAAAAATAAGATGATGGAAAATCTCTCTCTCTTTAGCAAAATAGTAGAAAAATATCACCTATTCATCTTTATTTTTTAATTTTGTCTAAACTTTAAAATTTTTCAATTCTCTCTTACTGGAGATAAACTCTTGACAGCAATGGCATTGTAAAGTTTGAAACAATTTTATGTTGGCAGCCTCATTTAAAGTCATATATGATTGACAAATATATATGAATATATTCATATATATTATTTTAGTGCTGCCACAAACTTAAATATCATGCTGTAAATAGCAGCAAAATAATTACTTAGTAAGCACTTCATCTTTTTCAGAGCTAAATTTAAAGTATATAACTCTCTATGGAATACAACTCAATTATGCGTTGGTTTTACATGTATTCCATTAACTATTCTATTTTTTTCTGTCAAGTTATTAAGTTTCTTTTTCAGAATAACTTCAGGCTAGAAATACACTTTTGTCTATTGCCTTTAGTAGATAATTTATATTCTTGTGATTTGTTACATTTGCATATTGTACATTTATAGCTACACTTACACACTAAAAAAAAAAGATTAGATTGCTCGAGAAGTTAACAAGCTTATGAAACTAGTGCATTGATTAAGAAATTTATTCCCTTATTCAATAATTATTTATTAATTTTTCTACCATGTGCTGAGTACTCCATCAGCCCTAGGAATATACTAAGAAATTAGTGCCAAATGGTCTCTGGGGGTCATGAAGCTTATGGTTATTTTCCTATTTTATAAAAAGCACAGGAATAATACAGAACCCCTTTACATTTTTTGTTTTGTCTTCCTAAAATAAATTTCTAATTTTTAAATCTTAGAGGTCTATGTTAATACTGGCTTGCTAGAAGAATATGTATTCTTTCACAAAGGAAACTGAGTAACTGAAATTAACATTTACTATTGAAATATTGCTGGAAATTGATAGCAAAAGTTTTTCTCCAAGAACTCAATATTTTAACAAAATGGGATATGTAGGCATTTTTATCTTATGGGAAGAAGCTAAAGGAAGCTCATGTGACAGTCACGCTTTTTAAAAATGTTGTGAATACTTGCTCTATATAGTTTGAAGTGATGTAATTGGATAAATATATGTTTTAAGTTATTATATTTTTCTGAGGAGTTAATCATTTTATCATTATGAAACCTCCCTCTTTGTCTCTAATAGTATATATATCTTTAAATTCTATTTTTATTTTTCTGACATTAATATGAACACACATTTTAATAACATATATTTTATTTTAGATTCAGGGGTACATGTGCTTGTTTATTTTGTAGGTATTACATATGCAGTAGTGGGGATTGGGCTTCTAGTGTACCCATCACTCAAATATTAGACATTATATCCAGTGAGTAATTTTTCAACCCTCCCTCCTAGTCCTTTCCTCTTTGGAGTCTCCAGAGCCTATTTTCCCCACTTTTATATCCATGTGTGCCTCACATGGACATAAAACTCTCACTTCTTATAACTTATTGTGAGAACATACAATATTTCATTTTCTGCTTCTTTTAGTTCACTTAGGATAATGGCCTCCAGCTCCATCCACATTGCTGCAAAGGAGAAGATGTCATTCTTTTTTATGGCTGTGTAGTATTCCATGGTGTATATATACCACATTTTCTTTATCCAGTCTACTGTTGGTAGACACTTAGGCTGGTTCCATGACTTTGCTATTGTAAAGAGTGCTGCAATAAACATATGAGTGCAGGTGTCTTTTTGATATAATAATTTATTTTCCTTTGGATAGATAATTAGTAGTGGGCTTGATGGGTCGAATGGTAGTTCTATTTTTTATTCTTTGAAACATCTCCATACTGTTTTTCATAGAGGTTAAACTAATTTACATCCTCATGAACAGTGTATGAATGTTCCCTTTTCTCTGCATCTACATCAACATCTGTGGTGTTTTGACTTTTTAATAAAAGCAATTCTTTTTATTAATGCTTTTTAATAAAAGCATTTTGTGTGACTGGTGTAAAATGGTATATTAGTGAGGCTTTAATTTGCATTTCTTTGATGATTAGTGATGTTCATTTCTTCATGTGTTTGTGCAGAAGCTTTTTAGTTTGATTACATCACATTTGTCTATTTTTATTTTTGTTGCAATTGCTTTTGGAGTCTTTGTCATAAATTATTTGCTTAGGACAATGTCCAGAAGAACTACCTAGGTTTTCTTCTAGGATTTTTATACTTTCAGGTCTTATATTTAGATATTTAAACCATCTCGAGTTAGTTTTTATATAGGGTGAGAAGTAGGGTCTAGTGTCATTTTTCTGTATATGACTAGTCATTTTTTCCAGCACCATTTATTGAATAGGGAATCCTTTCCTCATGGTTAATTTTTGTCAACTTTATTGAAGATCAGTTGGTTGTAAGTATATGGCTTTATTTCTGGGTTCTCTATTCATTTTATTGATCAATGTGTCTATTTTTATACCAGTGCCATGCTGTTTTAGTTACTGTAGCCTTGTGGTATAATTGGAAGTCAGGCAGTGTGATGCCCCTGGATTTGGATATTTTGGTCAGGAGTGCTTTGGCTATTGAGCTTTTTGTTTTTGGTTCCAGATGAACTTTAGAATTTTTTTTCTAATTCTGTGAAAACTGACAGTACTTTGATACGAATTGCATTGAATCTACATATTGCTTTGATTAGTGTGACAATTTTAACAATAGCGATTCTTCCAATCCACAAGTATGGGATGTTTCTCCATTTATTCATGTCATCTACCATTGTTTTCATCAGTGTTTTGTAGTTCTCCTTGTAGAAATAGTTCACCTCCTTGTTTAAATGTATTCCTAGGTATTTTATTTTTGTACATGTGGCTACTTTAAATGGGATTGAGATCTTAATTTGGTTCTCAGCTTGAATGTTATTGTTATATAGAAATGCTACTAATTTTCAGACATTGATTTTGTATTAGACTTTACTTAAGTTGCTAATCTGGTCTAGAAGTTGTATAAAGCAATCTTTAGGATGTCTTAGGTATATGATCATGTCATCAGTGAACAGAGATAATTTGACTTCCTATTTTTCACTTTAGATGTCTTTTACTTTCTCTTGTCTGATGGCTCTGGCTAGGACTTCCAATCAGAAGAAAAGTGGAGAGAGTGGGTATCCTTGTCTTCTTCCAGTGTGTAGGGGAAATGCTTTCAACTTTTACCCACTTAATATGATGTTGACTGTGGGTTTGTCATACATGGCTGTTACTATTTTGAAGTATGTTCCATCTTGCCTAGTTTGTTAAGAATTTTCTCATAGAGAGATGTTAGATTTTGTTGAATTCTTTTTCTGCATCTATTGAGGTGATCATATGGTTTTTGTTCTAAAATCAGTTTATATGGTGGCCCATGTTTATTCATTTGCGTATGCTGAACCATCTTTAATCCCTAAAATATAGGCCACTTGATCATGGTGAATTATCTTTTAATACATTGTTGGATTCAATTTGCTAGCATTTATTGAGAATTTTTGCATTTATGCTCATAAAGAATATTGGCTTACAGTTTTGTTTTTGTTTTTGTTTTTTATTGTGCACTTGCCTGATATTGGTATCAGGATGATATTGGATTCATAGAATAAGTTAGGAAGGGATCCCTCCTCGTCAATTTTTTTGAATAATTTCAATAAGATTGGTATCAGCTCTTCTTTGCATGTCTGGTAAAATTTGGCAGTGAATCTGTCTTTTCTTGGGCTTTTTGTTGTTGTTGGGAGACTTTTTAACTATTAATTCAATTTCATTGCTTGTTGTTGATCTGTTCAGGGTTTTTTTCTTCCTGGTTCAAACTTGGAAGATTGCATGTTTCTAAGAATTGATCCATTTCTCCTAGGCTTTCTTGTTTGTGTGAAAAGAGGTGTTCATAGTAGTCTCTGATAATCTTTTGAATTTTTTCTGGTATTTGTTGTAATGTCACCTTTATCATTTCTGATGGTACTTATTTGAATCTTCTCTATTTTTTTCCCAGTTAGCCTAGCTCACAGTCTATCAATTTTGTTCAACCTCCTGAAGAAAAAGTTTTTGTTTCATTAATCCTTTGTAACATGTTTTTTTTGTGTGTCAATCTCATTTAGTTCTGCTCTTTTTACAATTCTTTTCTTCTAATAACTTTAAGTTCGGTTTGTTCTTGTTTTTCTAGTTCTTTGAGGTACAACACTAGGTTGTTAATTTGAGATCTTTCTATCTTTTTGATGTAAGCATTTAATGTTATAAACTTTCCTATTAGCATTGTTTTGGCAGTATTCCAGAGGTTTGGGTATATTGTATGTCTATTTTCACTCTTTTAAATAATTTTTTCATTTCTGCTTTAATTTTATTGATTACCCAAAAGTCGTTCAGAAACGGTTGTTTAGTTTCCATGTACTTGTATAATTTTGAGAGCTCCTCTTTGTATTGATTTCCGATTTTATTTCACTGTGGTCCAAGAAGATACTCGGGAGGATTTCAAATTTTTTTGAAGTTATTGAGACTTGCCTTATGGCTGAGCATATTGTTGATTTTAGAAAATATTCCACACACAGAAGAGAAGACTGTATTTTGTGTGGTTGTTGAGTAGAATATTTTATAGTTGTCTATTAGATCCATTTGCTCTATAGTCTAGTTTAGTCTGTTTATAGAAAATATAGTCTAGTTTGTTTGTTGCTTTTCTGCTTTGATGATCTGTTTAGTGATGTCAGTAGGGCCCTGAGGTCTTCCACTATTACTATATTGCTATCAGTCTGTTTCCTTAGGTCTAGTAGAATTTGTTGTATGAATTTAGGTGTTCCAGTGTTGCGTGCACGTATTTTTGGAATAGTTATATCTTCTGGTTGTATTGAACCCCTTATCATTACATAATGCTATTCTTTATCTTTTTTTTTTAACTTCTGTTTGTTTAAACGCTTATCTAATATGAGAATGACTACTTTTATTTTGTTTTATTTTCCATTTGTGTGATATATCTTTTTCTGTCCTTTTATTTTGAGTCTGAATGTGTCTTTGATCAGTAGGTGGATCTCTTGTAGACAGAATATGTTTGGATCTATGTTTTTATTCAATTTGCCACTCTTTCAAGTGGGATATTCAGGTCATTTAAGTTCAAGATTAATATTGATATGTGAGATTTTGTTCTCTACATTGTGTTGTTAGCTAATCATTTTGGAGTTTTGATTGCATAGTTGCTTTATAGGGTCTGCGAGTGAGGAGCAGTAGGTGCAGTGGTCATACAGTATGCAGTCTGCCTGCTCTTCAGTACCGTGGCTGTGGCATCTATTCTAATGACGTTCAAAAGTACTTTGTCTTCCTTCTTGGCAGGGCAGTGGCAGCTGGTGCTGGGATATTCAGGGATCAAAGGCCCATGGGGTTCCATGTGGGCTTGAGTGGTACCTGTACACAGACTCCAGGCAGTTCTCTCTGTTAGTCTGGAATCCTGGGGAGTCAAGGGGGTGTCTCTCATGGTCAAGATTGCAAAATTATTTGACAGAAGAGTGAATCCCCAATGAATTCTCACTCTTGCACCCTTTCTCTGCATTATGGAGCTTCCCCAGGCATTGCAATGGTCCGGGTGGGCAGCTGCTTCACTGGGTGTACCTTTGCTGCTTCACTCCTCTTTGCTCTCCACGGGTCTCATTTCTTCCCTGGTGAATCCCAGTGTGATCTCTTAGACAGTCTACTTGCCAGGTTAGTATTTACTTGCTGCTTTCTTTCCTCTCCTTGAGTGAGATACACATTAGCTGCTTCTAGTCAGCCATCTTAAACTGGAACTCAACACAATTTCTTATGTTTAACATTTGCCTAGTACATATTTTTCAACATTTTATTTCTAACCTGATTTTGTACTTATATTTAAATTGGATCTATTGTAAACCGTTTTTGTTGCTTTGTTTTTATCTGCTCAACCTCTATCTTTTGACTGGACTATTAGGTCTGTTTATATTTAATGTAATCTATGATATAGTTGGGTATAAGTGTACTATTTTACATTTATTTACCAATTGATATTTTTTCCTTGTTCCTAATTGAGTTAATTTAAATCAATTTTTATTTTTGTCATTCAAGTGTTCTCCACTATTGGCTTGAATACACCTCTTTTGTATTATTATTATTATTGCTACTTTAAGAGTTAAAATATACATGGTTAAATTATTAGAGTCTACTTCAAATTATTATTATACTACTTCACATAAAATAAAATAAGTTTAGGTATAATTTAATTGATCCCCATCCCCTGTACTATCATTATGTAGATTTTACTACTATTATGTTATAAAGCCTACTATGCATATTACATTTTATTTAAATAGTCAATCATTTTCTAATAATTTCTTAGGTTTTACAAAATATTTACTCATATATTCATCATTTTGAGTAATCCTTTTTCCTTTATAGAGATTTAGGCTTTTATCTGTGATTATTCCACTTTAGCCAGAAGAAATGTTCTACTCCTTGTTGTGAACATCTACTGGTGACAAAAATCTAAGCTTTTGTATATTGAAAATATCATTATTCTGCCTCTAGTTTTAAGGACATACTTTAAGTGGATCTAGAATTTCCATTTGACAGGGATTTTTCTTTTCCTCAAGGCATTTTGAAAATGTTATTCCATCACGTACTCTACTGCATTTTTTGGAAGAGAAGGCAGTCATCTTTATTGTTGTATATTAAATATAGTAGACATTAATTTCCTTCCCACTGCTTTTATAATTTTTTCTCTTCCCTTTGGTTTTAGCAGTTTGACTATAAATGCCTATGTATAAGTGTCTTGGATATTCTGAACCTTTGGAACATATGAGCTGTTTTTCTATCAATTTGGAAAAAAATAGCCATTTATATTAGGTTAATTTTTGTACCTTACTCTTCCATCCCTTTCTAAAATTCTAATGATATATTTAACATATGGTAGATTGTCTGATTCTATCCCACAGGACCTAGACTTTCCATTAGTTTTAATTATCTTTTTCTCTACATGTCTTAATTTTTGTAATTTTAAATATGAAATTTTTTCTTTGTCTTGTCTTCTTTTAAGCAGTATCAATGAATTTTTATTTAAGATATTGATGTTTTTAGCTATAAAAGTTTTAGTTGGTTCTTCTCCAGTTTTGCCATTTTCTTGCCAAAATTTTCTGTTTTCATTCATTTTGTTCACTATTTCTGCAAATTTTTAAAATGTATTCATAAGACATATTTAATACCCTTGTCTACAGATATCACCATACAGATTAATTGTGGGAAATGCTTGTATTGACTGTTCCTTCCCTTGATTATATATTTTGTTTTTGTTTTTTCTCATATTTCATTTTGTTTTGCTTTAAACATATGCAGGAAATTATTATAAAGTATGTTATAAAAGATTTGGTTTGTGTTAACTTCCTTTAAAGAGTATAGAGCTTTGATGTGATAGGAACTTACTGCTGGGGGACTATTTTTTATTTTATTTTATTTTTATAATTTGAGGTCTTGGTTAGAGGGAGTTATTTTGTTTTTTTCCTTAGTTCTAGGGCACAAATGTGGCCTTTCTAAGATTTTGACTGAATTCCTGGGTTGTTCACCAATAGAAATCTTTCCAAACCTGTCTCTGAAGTTGCTGAAATCTTTGCCTAACTCTCAGCCCTAAGCAGCTGTTTTTCACAAGGCTTATGGAATTGCACTCTGTGCACGGGCTGCTTATTATTCACCAAAGACTCTGATATCCTGCCCTGCAAATTCCAACTGCCTTAACAAAGCTAAACTCCAATCTCAATGTACTCAGCCAAGGCTCTATTTTCTGATTAACAAGATACCTCTTTCTATTGAAATGGACTTGGTCATGATGACGGTTCAGAAATTGGCCTCAGGCAGAAAGCTAAATAAATGTAATACTCAGCTCACATGCTTTCCTGCTTACAGATATCACAGCCCTGTGCTCTCCATTGCCCAGTGAATGCTTCCTATATTTTATCTAGTTTTATAGTTGTTTGCAGCAAGAGAGCAATTCCAATAGCAGCTGCTGTGTCATGGCAAGAAGCTAAAAGTCTCTATTTAAATTTTAATTTCTCAGTGAAATTGAGTTATACCATTATTCCTTTTCAGTGGTTATCAAAATATCAATTCTAACTAAAAATCAGTCTCAGAAATACATATTTGCATATTGCTAGTTATTCAACTAAGTTCTAGAACCCACAGAAAAAGATAGAAGCTTTCTGTGGCTTGTTGATATTTGTTAGGAAAAATACCCTAACATTATTCAAACACCGTATGCCTTTTATCACCCATCGTTAGAAAAAATGCTTACTGTTTTCAAGGCACTAGCTTTAGTCTATTGACAAAACATAAAATACTATTAAAATATTTAAAATAATATCCATGATGGAACTAAAAATGTGTTGTGTAAATAAAATATATGCAACTGAAAATTACTCAACTAGTTATACAAGACAACTATGAAGATTATGATAAAGACCAGTGGTAAATGTACAAAAAAATTATGGAAAAAGTGTTGTGAAGAAAATGCTTTAAAGAGTAGAGAATATTTGTATTATATCATAAATAAACAACAACGAAAATAAATTCTGAGTATGTCAAATAGGTGTGATTATTTGAGGTAAATATAGAAACAGAAAAGTCAAAGATGTGATATTTCCACAGTGGATAGAGCTTTTATCTTTTTACAAACTGGAACTTCCAATTGAGTATCGCTTTATGTACATCAGTGATTCTTAAATTTTACATCGAGTTTGCATATTTACTATAGAGCTCTGATTCCAGTACAGTGTAACAATAATTGCCTTGAAATTAATACCGTGATCTCTCTAGGAATAAACACTATCCTTGAATAAGTGTTGTTTATTTAGCTAATTGATAATATTTTGGCAAACATTTCTATTGAAATACTTCAAATTCTTCAATTCTTTCTTTAAAGAGGTCATGTTATTTCTAGTTTCATGCTTCACCTAGTTCTTCACCTAGTTGTGAGAATAATATGGATGTAATATTTCACTTCCTTGGACATGTTAGTATGAAAAATTGAGGTAACTGGATTATATGATATCTGAAGCCATTATCCATTTTTAAATATAAAAACTGTCACTGATTACATTTTAATCATACTACTTGTCTTATATGTTGCAGTATGCATTGTAAATAATTCAGTGATTTATAATTTATCAAGTATCAACCATGTACTTCAATATGCTGGATAGAGAAAAATATAAAATATTTTCTTTTTCTAAAAGTTGACAAATTAGAAGAGACCAGTAAGCAAACAGTTAATTTGAACTACATGTGATATGTTAAAACAGAGATACAAATAAATCACACTGAGAAAAAGATTCACATAGAATTTCATTGGCAAGATTTTGAAAATCTAGAAAAGTAAGTATTCTTGTTTCCAGGCCTAAAATTTTCTTAGGAAAGTGATTTGAATTTGGGAAGGGTATGGCAAAAATTTGTGCCATGAATACACTTACAATTTGCTATTACATAATATTTTGAGGATTACTTTACTTTCCTACATATATAACTTTATTTCTAAATGTCCCTTTTGTCTATTATTTTTTTCTTGTTCTTTCACTATTTCTTTTCTTTTTCTTTATTTTAGACCCCAAATTTTGGCAAAAATAGTTGTCTTTGCTTTCAGTACTAGAAATCTTGCTAATATTTTAAATGAAGATGTTAAATGTATTCTGATGAATTTTTAAATTCATATGGGTAAATAACTTTAACATTTTTATATAGTTGTATATTTGTTCTTACAATGGCACAATATAGGAAAAAATTACATTCTGTTTTTTGGAAACCCTTTTTCTCAAGTGTATAAACAGATGAGAAATCACCACAGGACCCAATTAAATATTGCAATTTGTCATTGAGACAAAAGGCCTTCAGGCTTCACTATTGCAACAAGGAATTTAACAAATTTACAACTCAATAAATATTTGTATAAGCAAAATCCTGGCAGTATTTTTCGTAGAACTGCTTAAAATAACTAATAAAATCATTTTCATATCTGGAGGGTAAAACATAGAAAATGAATGGATTTACTATTTTATGGAAGTTAAATGTTGGTTACTTTGGTAAATAATAAATTATGAAAATCTAAAATATAATGTTATCAGTAAGTGTTTAAATAATAAATTATCCAATATTGATTTTATCCACAGCGCACCATAAAATAATTAAATGTAAAGAAAAATTTTTTCTATGAAAAAGTTCTTCTATTTTTTATATTTACTCATATCTCTTGGATTCTCTATAGTGTTTAGCATAAGTCTAAGTAGATAATAGTACTAAATTTAAAGGAAAATGTTGAATTAGACAACCCCCAGCTGTTATTCTAAACTATTCCCTCACACAATTGTGTTGGGAAATTAGAACTGATGGAACATAAAACTGATTGTATGTTTCTGTTTGCATTTTTTTTTTTTTTTTTTGAGACAGAGTCTCACACTGTCACCCAGGCGGGAGTACAATGGCACAATCCCGGCTCACTGCAACCCCTGCCTCCCAGGTTCAAGCAATTCTCCTTCCTCAGTCTCCGGAGTAGCTGCAATTACCGGTGCCTGCCACCACACCTGGCTAATTTTTTGTATTTTTAGTAGAGACGGGGTTTCACTATGTTGGCCAGATTGGTCTCGAACATCTGACCTCGTGATCCACCCGCCGTGGCCTCCCAAAGTGCTGGGATTACAGACGTGAGCCACCACACCCGGCCTCTGTTGGCAATTTAAGTGCCATTTATTATCTATGATGTACATGGTATATAAGGAACCCAAAATAAGAGATACAAAAATATTATCCAAGATTTACCTTACGGGTAAAACAAGAATAAAAACATAGTACTATTGACTTATTCTTTTAATTATTTTTATTTGTATATATATTTAGCATATAGTCTTTATTAAAATATTGAATATATTATATGTAATCTACAAATAATTAATGTATACAATTGAATAATGTATACTGTACTAAATGGGTTTCTTGAATATTCAAAGTTCTTTTCAAGGCGTTTGTACTTGCTGTCCCCTTATCATGGAACACTTATTTCTTAGATATTCATATGAATTGTTCTCAAGGTGTCTTTTAATTCCTTTTTTCATTCTAGCTTCTATACATTCCAAAGTATACATAATATTTATAAGAGTTATTGTGCATGATTCTTTAATCAATTTCCATTAACCAACCACCCATCAAGTTGAACATGACCAATAACTTAGGTATTCTTTCCATATCCCATCACCCTTCCTAAACCCAAAGGTAACACCTATTCTAAACATTAGGATTAACATCTCCTTCTTTTGCCATACTTGTATCATATGACTATTTATTCCTGAACTATATATTTCTAGTTTTCTTTGTTTTGAAGTTTTATAAAAATAATGCATCCCCCTCCAAAAAAAAAACAAAAAAAAAAACTAACCCCTGGAATCTAAGAATGTGTTGTTTCAGGGCAAAGGGAAACCAAGAGAGCAGTTGGAATTAAAGCAGATGATCAGCAGACCTTAAAACAGGGAGATGATTGTGGTTTATTTGGGTGAGCCCAATGTGATCAGAATGGTCCTTAAAGATAAAATAGAGGGTCAGTGAGAGTCAGAGGAGGAGATGTGACCACAGAAGCAGAAGTCAGTGTTGTGACTGCTGACTTTGAAGATGGGAGGGGGCCAAGAGCCAAGGAGCACAGACAGCCTCAACAAGTCAGAGAAGGCAAGAAAATGGGGTTCTTCCCCTGGAGACTTCAGAAAAGAACACAGCCCAGTAGCTATCTTGATTTTAGCCCAGTTTAAACCTATTTCAAACTTCTGGCCTCCAGAACTGTCAGATAACAAATTTTCATTGTTTTAAGACCCTATGATTGAGTTAACTTATTACAACAGAAATAAGAAAGTAATAGAGATATATAAAACTTTATGTAGTCTTCTAAGATTTTTTTCAAAAAATGTTATGTTTCAACGATTAACACATATACTCCTTTAGCTGTGCTTTATGCATTCCATGTGCTGTAGTGTAACCCACTCTTGTAAAATTGACTATAGTGCAATTTATTTATCCATCCATTCTTTGTCCATAGACATTTAGTTGTTTCCTTTTTTTGTTTGTTTGGGTGGGCATTTTTGCTATTACAAAAATGATGATGCTACAGATATTCTTGTGTATGGGTTCTGGTGTACATGTAAATCTCTGTAATGTAGGATGAGTGACAAGTCAACTTTATAAAATAAGATCACATTATTTTCTTAAGTTGTTATACCAATTTACATTTCAAACAGCAATGTATAAGCATTTTTAAAAAAAATACACAGCCAATTTTAACACTTGGTATTCTCCAACACCTTAATTTTTTATAATCTACAGTGGGGGTAACATATATTTCATTGCATTTCCTTCATGAATAACAAAATTGATCATCTTTTCAAATATATATTCCTCAAAAGTGCTTATTTGGTAAAATGCCTACTCCTACTTTTTGACTGCTTTGTAATTTATTATTAGTTTTTTATAATAATTTAGAGAAGTGCTTTTTATTGGTTATTTATATTTCAAATATCAACTACCCATTTGTGGCCTTTCTTTTTTTCTTTGTATTTTTTGATGAGCAGAACTTCTAAATTTTAAATATTTTATCAATACTTAATTTAGCATTATGTACTTTAAAAAAATATTTTCTTACCTGAAGGTATTTATACATAATCTACATTGTCTTTTAAAGTTTTAAATTTTGCCTATAAAATTTAGGTGGTTTATCTACCAGGAAATGAGTTATTTTAACTTTTTCAACATTTTGTAGTTTTCATTGATATGTAATAGATGTGCATGTTTTCTGGGTACATGTGATAATTCGATACATTCACATAACCAAATCAGGATAATTTGATATCTATCATCTTAAATATTTATTTTTTCTTTCTGCTAGAGACATTTGAATTATTCTTTTTTAGTTATTTTGAAATGTTCAGTCGATGATGAATCAGTCATTGATTAATCATCCTCCTTATCTGTCAAACACCATGTCTTATTTCTTCTGTTTAACTGTATGTCTGCTTTAATTGTGTGAAGTACTTGTTCATTTTCCCCCTAAGGATAGACATTTTTTGAAATGTCAAAACTCTCATTATTTCCCCCAAGGATATAATATCACTTCCATCATGCCTAAGTTTCCATGCCCAAGTGTGTCTGGTTCTGTACTGTGTAGTGTAATCCACATGTCAATCTATGTGTCACTGTATCAATACCACAGTGTCTTAGTCACTGTAGCTGTGTAGTGAGTTTTGATAACTGGTGGGGAAAAGGCCCCTCTCTACCCCATTGACCTTCACATTTTCACATTTAACGTTAAATTCAGATTTTCATCTTTAAAAAATGTGATTTTAATTGAGATTATATTTAAACTGCATATCTTTTTAGATGAATAAGAAACTTTGACATATTGACATCTTCAATTTTGAAATATAATATACTTCATTTACTTAGATACTATTTATAACTTTAATTATTAGTATATTTTTAGGATTTATGTCTTATGATATGATAGTATTGGTGTATATTTCTAACTTTTTAATTTATTAACAAGGTTTCTTTTAATTCTTATTCTGTCTCATTTGTGTTTTTCTTCATTTGCATATTTTTAAATCATGAATGGCTATTGAATTCTATCTAATTCTTACTTCACCAAGTAGGATTTCTTAAAATTTTGTTTATCTTCTAATCATCTTTTAATCTTTTAATGTTATTAATTGCTTGATAATTTTTTCTAATGTTGCCCTATCTGTATTCTTGAAATGAATGCAGTAGATGAAATTGAGGTTTTTTTTTTTTTGTAGACATTGCTTGCTAAATGTGGTAGTCATTAGTGCTACTCACTGATATTTGTTTCTTCTCTTCTTTCTCCCCTAACTTTAATTAGGCATAGCCAATTCATGGTGAATGGAAGACCTGTGTGTCACTTCTGGGCTGCAATATTTAATTACAAGTCTGAACTGTCCAGAACGATCTTCCTCCTTCCAAAGAGATCTTGGAAGCACATGTTGCAGTAGAGCTTGTGAGCTTCTAGTTCACTGAATGACTCATTGAATAGAGTGCTTTTGACAACCAGAAAATGGGCATAAGGGAAAATAAACATTTTTTTTTCTGTTAAACATATGAGATTTGGGAGCTTTTTATATCACAGCATTACCTGACCTATCTAAGTGATAGAGTAAAAGTCAATAAGAATCAATATTCATAAATCAGACTCACCTATAATTTTCATTTGTCAAACTATCCTTTTCTAGTGTCAGATAACATTGCACTGTTTTCACAGAATAATATACATTTTCATATCTTTGGATGAATTTTATGATCTTGGAATGATGTACTCCTTTTACATCTGCTAAATCTCAAGTGTAAATTTTTTTTTTTTTTAGTTTGTGGGAAGATTTTAGCAAATGTTCATGTTGAAGGCTTTTTCTAACTTTCCTAAGTTCTTTGAAGAGATAATGCTAGTATCTCATATAAAGAAGATATGTAGAGAAGTGATTTGAGAATGGAGATAAAAAGAATCAAATATTTACTCATGCTGAGAAATGGCAGATCTTTGGGCTGTAGAAAGAGAGGATGTGATATGTTCGTTGTTCTCTGACCTTACCTTAGGAAATTTGTAAGACCTCACGCAAATATTAGGTTGGCACGAAAGTAATTGCAGTTTTTACCATTATTTTAATGGCAAAAGCCACAATTACTTTTGTGCCAACCTAATATTTGGCATCTATGGGGTTTACCACTTAAGCACGATATCTTCTAAAAGATTATCATTCTCAAAGCAAAGAAAAAGAAAACCAGATGCATAGGATCTGAAACAGTCATGCTGGCTGGCACCTTGTGTATTCCAGTGGCAATCAATGTGTGCCCACACTGAAGGATCAGGGGGATTTCCTAAAGCAAATTGTTCTAATTCTCTGTAGGATTCTAGAAACTTGACATAATTTAGAAAAACTTTTTGATTACAATAGAAATATAATTTTCCATAATTTCCATGGGTTTACTATCAGATATATTGATTGATTTAAATAAATAAAAAATGTGATATTTGCACACTTTAATTTCTAATTGACATATGTACATTTAGATTTTTATTTTAACAGAAATAATGTAAACAAACTCCTGGGAATTGCTCTTCAACTTTGTTCTTGAATAAATACATAAGTCAAATTCTTAGAAGAGAGGCAGACATATCAGGCTTCACACTGCTTGGTGGCTTGTAGCATCTTTTGATATCAATATAGAAATACAAAAGCCTTTAAAATTTTTAGTATTCAACAATGAAAAGCCTGAGTTCTCCAGGAAAAAAAAAAAAAAGAATCTGTCCATAAACAGTTGTTGAAGAGGCCAGATGAGGGAGCCTGTACAGAGAGTCATTTCCCATTGAGGGAAACTTCGATGAAATGGAGGGAGGAGATGAGAAGCAAATGGAGGATAAATTCTCTCTTAGAACTCCCCCTGGGTGAACTGTTTGGAGATGCAGGAGTTTCATACAGCTTTTCTCATGATGTCTAGCAAGACCGAAAAATCAGATGTGCTTCTTAAGAAGCACATAACTAAAATGGAAATAAAAGTGGAGTGGTTGTTAAGTCAATTCTCTCATGACAATTTGGGCAACTTCCTCTATTTTCTATTTTCTTACATCCATATGATCTGCTTTCTCTCATGACTCTCATTTTAGAAACACCTCTTGGCAGTGTGCAATGACATTTTTGCTTGTTTTGAAACAACTAAAAACTCAGGTTGCTTAACTCCCTATCTCATCTAGTTCCTTAAATTATTCAGTCTTGTAGAACTTGGCAAAGGAAAAATGAGAAAATGGTCCTGCTTAGTAGAAATCTGTTGATTTCTATTCATTGAAATCCATTAGTCTTTGAAGTTAACTCTTCCTTAATGTGTCTTTATGTTACAGTAAGTATGGTGATTCCATTTATGGATACATATTATTTTGTTTCCAGAAATATTTTAGAAAAATAATGTACACTTCAATCTAAATTGGCAACCAATAATCCGTGGTATTTTGTCATCCACTTTCAGAGACCTTGCAATATTTGAGATTTGTTTTCTACTAAATTAAATTTCTTACTAATGTAGACCTTCTGTGTTAGACTCCTATCTGATTTCATATATGAGTTTGAAACATTGATTATCACCACGACTGAATCAACTTTGTGAGCAAATTATTCCAAAAAAACAAATACTTACTCATATTAATCACCTTCTCAAAAAATTTTGATAGTTTCATATCAGAGAAAAATTTCCTATAAATCAAAGTAAACTCAGTGTCCAAGACCCCCTAACATCAGGTTCCAACTAATCTTCCAAGACTTACTTCATCAAACTCCATTAGAAAAACAGTCTGGTCTTACAGCTTTTTCAAAAACTATCATTTTAGTTTAATTAATTCCCATTTATGAATTTTTTGTTGCTTGTATTTTAAGGTCTTGGTCATGATTCTTCTTCTTATTATTTTTTGCCTAGGCAAATGTCCCAAAGAGTTTTTCTAGGTTTTCTTCTGGTATTTTAGTCGTTTTAGGTCTTGCATGTGTTTAATCTATCTTGAGTGAATTTTTGTACGGTAAGAAATAGGGGATCAGTTTGATGTTTCTGCATATAGCAAGCAATCCAATTTTTCCGAGCACCATTTATTGAAAACGGTGTCCTTTCCCCAGTGTATGAGTTTGTCAACTTTGTCAAAGATCAGTTGGCTTCTGTACAGCAAAAGAAATAATCAGTAGTGAACAGACAACCTGCAGAATGGGAGAAAATATTTGCAAATTATGCATCCTACATGGACTAATATTTCAAATTTACAAGGAATTCACACAATGCAATAAATAAATAAATAATTCCATTAAAATAGTCAAAGGACAGGAATAGACATTTTTCAGCAGAAGACGTACAAATGACCAAGAGACATATGAAACAAAACTTAGTGTAACAAATCATCAGACAAATGCAAATTAAAAGCACAATGAGATACCATATTATACCAGTCAGAATAGTTATCACAAAAAAGACAAAAAATAACAAATGTTGATGAGGATGCACAGAAAAGGGAACATTTATACACTCTTAGTGAGACTGTAAACTAATACCACTTCTAAGGAAAATAATACAGAGGATCCTCAGAGAACTAAAACTAGAACTACCATTTGATCCAGCAATCCCATTACTAAGTATCTACCCAAAGGAAAATAAATCATGATAGCAAAAGGATACCCGCACTTGTATGTTTATGGCAGCACTATTCACAAAAGAAAAGATATGGAATCAACCTAACTGTCCATCAGCAGAAGATCAGATGAAGAAAATGTAGTGTACATACACTATGGAATACTACTCAGATATTAAAAAAATGAAATCATGTCTTTTGCAGCAACATGAATGGGACTGGAGGTCATTATTTTATGTGAAACAACTCAGAAATGAGCAAATAACACATGCTCTCACTTATAAGTTGGAGCCAAATAATGTGTACACGTAGACATAGAATGTGAAATGATAGATAATTGAAACTTGGAAGGGCAGCGAGGATGGGAGAGGATGAATGATGAGAAATTACCTAATGGGTACAATGTACAGTATTTGAGTGGTGTATACACTAAAAGCCATAACTTTACCACTATGCAATATATTCATGTAACAAAATTACACTTGCACCCCTTAAATTTATACAAATGAAAAACAAGAAACCCTAGACATTTTAGATAAACATTTTGTGACATTTAAATACAGTGAATTGAAGCTCTCTTATCTTTTTCATAATATACCTCTTTCTTTAAAATTTTACTAAAAGCAAAACTAGTGTTAACTTTCCTTTTTAATTTCACTCATGCCAAAATATTTTTAAACTATTTAAACATGAAGGGATCTTTACAGTATTATCCATAATTATAAGTAACTCTTAAATAACTTATTTACCAGCCTAAACCAGAGCCAATAGGAAATGAGATTGTGGAAGAAAGTTAAATGACCAGAAAAGACAGACAAAATATATTGAGAGTAAAAACGAGCAGGTTATCAATAAGTATATGCTGTATAATTCTATATTTGCATAAAGTAAATTCACAAAGGTTATCATCTGCAATTTATATTTTCATGTAATGAGAAAAATGTTAATAGAAACCTCCCTAAGAGAGAATAATTTTATGTCATAATAAGAGAGAAACGTTATAACAATTATTAGTTTTTTGGGGAGGGGTAGAGGGATGCTGTGGTCCATGCCTGTCTCTAAGACATTCATTCATTAATCTAGTCTTTGCCTAGTTCTGAATGAAAGGCAGAGAATATGGTGATGCACTATGCAGATATATGTGGGCCTGTTAATAAAAACTGAGCAATAAATACTTATCTTTTTTCCTAAAAATGATTTTAATCTTTCACGCATGTTTAATAATGCTTGTTTCTAGAAATAACATATAATAAAAAGATATATTTAATATCTTTAAATTAAATGGACAGGCATGAAAATATCACCTGTTCTATCCTTCACTTTCCATGCTAGATTCAATGAAAAATGTTAGATGAAAAATAAACAGTCAGAAATATTTCCATGTCAATATTTTTGGCGAAAATATTAGGTCATTTTGCATGAATACTTACTGGAAATATACATACTTCTGTGGGGAAAAAAATGATGATTTTTGTGTTTATGGTTCATACCTCAAGAACATAAACTAGTTATTCAATTAAGCTTGCCTACTCAAACAATATAAGCATGTTTACTAGACATTTTTTAATAAGTAAAAGTATTTGATGTCTTTATTATCTGCTCCAGATATGAAGAACAAATCCGCACTCAACAACACACAATTTGAGCTCAGAGTCTTTATTGTAATTGGAAAATACATGGCCTGCTTACCAAAAACTAAGGAGTCTCTGACTATGTGATGTAATTTAATGAGTGTTTAATCCCAGATTTTACTACTGAAGAGCATCAAATCCCTTCGTTAGTATAAATTTACTGTGAGCTGCAGTCTTAGTTTTCTTATTTTTATTTTCCCAGTTCTTGCATAGTACTTGTCATGTAGCACTTAGCCTATACAGATTTGTTGATAGACTTCTCCTTAAGTGTTTTTAATGTGCATATGCATTTCAACTAGATTTGGTCACTATTGGCTAGATGATTAATACTTGCACACTAATATACCCTCCCTAGCCAAGGGTACTAAAAAAAAAAAAAGTAGCTAATTGTTCATGAATATTAGAAGATACACAGAAAGGAAATTTCTAGGAGGTTGTATGTTGGTGGGCAGGGAGTAAAACTAGGCAAAGCAGAAAGGACTGAGAACAAAATGAGCAGCTCTGATGAAGCAGGAAGATACCGAGTTTCTGAATTGAAGAAGGGGAGTAAAATGAAAACTAGAATTGTGTTATGGACTAAATTGTGTCTGCCCAAAATTCATGTGCTGAATCCCAATCCCCCAATATGACCCTATTTAAATATAGGGCTTTTACAGAAGTAATATAAGTTAAATGAAGTCATAAGCTAGGGCCCTGATTCTATACGGTGAGTGTCCTCATAAGAAAAGATAACAGAAAGTGTGGCTCGCTTTCTCTGCCATGTGAGGACACAGCAAGAAGGCAGCCATCTGCAACTCTGAAAGTGGACTCTCACCAGAATTCAACTATGCTGTCATCTTGGTCTCAAATTTCCAGCCTACAGAACTGTGAGAAAATAAATTTCTGTTGTTTAAGTCACCCTGTTATGGCATTTTGTATGGCAGCCTTAGCTAAGACAAAGTGTGAAACTAAGTAAAAGTTATTTAAAGTTAAATATACCAGATTAAAAACATATATTTGCCTCAAATTCCTTTCAATAAAATGGATGCATTTTCAAAAAAAAAAGAAAAAAGAGAGAGAGAAAATGTTACAACTAGATGCAGGAAAGCACAAGTGCTGGCTACATATGAAAGGTGACACCCCAGGAAACAATGACAGAAACCAGCAAGACATTGAAAGAGCTGTGAGAATCCTGGAGGAGGCTGTTTTGAAAAGGTGTGTGTACAAGGGAGGAGGGATGTAAGGGGGGCAGAAAGCAGCCCTGCCTTGTGGTGAAAGAATAAAAATAGGAAAGAACTTGTTGGAATTTTTGTTCCTGCCTCCTCCCACTCTGCATGGGACCGACAACGCCAGCCTCCACACCAGCAGTGACACACATTTCTGGTGGAGGTTTTCTCTAGAGTAAAATCACAGCAACACAAAAACCATGGGTAGATGAGGACTTGAGAAAAACAGGTTTTTTGGTTTTTTTTTTTCTTTGAGACAAAGTCTCATTCTGTTGGCTGGAGTGCAGTGGCATGATCTTGGCTCACTGCAACCCCCGCCTCCTGGGTTCAAGCAGTTCTCGTGCCTCAGCCTCCCGAATAGATAGGATTACAGGCACTCACCACCACGTCCAGCTAATTTTTGTATTTCTAGTAGACGGGGTTTCACCACGTTGGCCAGGCTGGTCTCAAACCCTGACCTCAGGTGATCCACTAGCCTCGGCTTCCCAAAGTGCTGGGATTTACAGGCGTGAGCCACAGCACTTGGCAGAGAAAAGCAGGTCTTGAAGGTTTAATGTGCCTTGGACAGGTGTTTCCCCAACTCTTCTCTATACTCTTCTAAGCCTGGAGAACAAGAAGACAAAGTTCTGCCTCTCACTTTTGTATCTCTTTTTGCTTAGCTAGGGATAGTTTCCTGAGCTGAGGAGCTAAGACAGGATTAACTATGATTTTTTGGTGGTGTTGCTTTCTATGTTTCAGTGTACTCATTCTACGTTTTATTATTCAGGGTACAACCAGGAAAGGAGAAAGCATGTTATGGCACCAGGAAATTATTACAGGAGTGATACCTTGAACTATTTTGGAAAGATCTGGGAAAAGAAATTAAGGTCTCCAAGGAGGAACTGGAGAATCAATGAGTGACTGGCCTGATCACCCCGAGCAGCAAAACACTGAAGTGGGACTACAAAAGAGGAAGTTGGCACAGGGATATATGGAAACCGTTGACTCTGAGGCTCCTCAGCCACATGTTTAGTGATGGGCCCAGAGCTGTTGTTGCTCAGCAAGACCAGCATTTTGGAAGAAGATGTGAGCACAAAGCTGAGAAGATCTGAGGAGAGCAAAGGCACACTGGAACCCCTAGTTGGTTACGTCATGGCCGTCTCTCATTGCGTGTCACTATAATGGCCTCCAGAGAGTGATAGTTGCTCTTTTCCTTCTGTAAATTCCTCTTTTGAATAATTCTAACCTAGAACCATAAAGACCAGGGAGATTGGGGAATGTCAATTTGATCTAAACAAACTGATGAAGCACAAACCACTCTGCTGCATTTTGAGCTCACTGGAACCAACCTTGCTTAGGGCCTGGTATTGCCCTTTGTGTATTTTCTGACTGAGAAGCAGACAATCACATAACAACAAATGTGGGGAAAAGTCTCATAACTCAAAATAGCTAGGCATTGTGGCATTATTTCAAATGAGAGACAATAAACTATATGACTGATTTGCTCATAGGTATAATTATTTCATTGAAGGAGTCAAAAGTTTCAAAACAAGCCTAATAATAATGCAAAAAGGGATAAGAAAGATATAGAATAAAAAGAAAAGTATAAACATAAGTGAAATATTAAACTAAAAAATACAATCATTGAATCGAAGAACATGTTTGTGGGAATAAAATGTGGAAAGGATGTATCTGAAGGATAAATTTGTGTATTAGGAGGTAAATGGAAATGAAGCCAGTAAACAGCATGTTTGTTGCATCAGCACCATAATATAATATAGTGAAATATAATATAATATAATATAGTTCTAATATAATTGGGAAAGTGTAGAGAAATGTGTATCTCAGACTTCATATTTCTTTTTTTAATTGTACATTATTAAGAGATACAGAGTGAAATTTCATTATCTCTATACAATGTATGATGATCAAATCAGGGTAATTAACATATCCATCACATCAAACATTTCTCATTTCTTTGTGTTGGGAACATTTAAAATATTCTCTTTTAGCTTTTTGAAAATATACAATAAATTATAGTTAACCATATTCACCCTATAGTGCTGCAGATCACCAGAACTCATTCCTCTTTTATTCCCTACACTCATTACTCTACTGCTTACCATCTTCCCCTCCCCTACAATTCCCAGCCTTTAAGAGCCACAACTCTACTCTCCACTTCCATGGACTCAAGTTTTTTTGTTTGTTTGTTTTTTGTTTTTTAATATTAGCTCTCACATATGAGTGAGACATTCAGTATTTATTTTTTGTGCCTGAACTATTTTGCTTAATAGAATGTCATCCAGTTTCACCTATGTTGTTGCAAATGACAGAATTTCATTCTTTTTAATGACTGAATAGTATTCCATTGTGTTTGCATACCGCAACTTCTAGCCATTCACCTGTTGATAGACATTTAGGTTAATTCCGTATCTTAACTATTGTGACTAGTGCTCCAATAAACTTTGAATAAAGATCCAGTAGTGGGATTGCTGGATCATGTGGTAGTTCTATTTTTAGTTTATTCAGAAACCTCCACACTATTTTTCATAATGGCTGTACTAATAAACATTCCCACCAACAGTACATAAGGGCTCCATTTTTTTCACATCCTTTTCAGCACCTGTTTTTGTCTTTTTTATGATAGCTATTCTAATTGGGGTGACATAATATTTCATAATGGTTTTAATTTGCATTTCCCTGATGATTAGTGCTGTTGAGAATTTTTTGTATATTTATTGGCCAGTTATAAGTTTATTTTGAGGAATCTTTATTCAGATCTTTTTCCTATTTTAATGGTATTATTATTATTTGCACTTGAGTTGTTATTAGTCCCGTGTTGGATGAATAGTTTGCAAGTATTTTCCCCTATTCTCCATGTTGTCTTCTAACTCTGTTGATTCTTTCACTGTGCAGAAGCTTTTAGTGTAATATAGTCTTATTTGTCTGTTGTGTTTGTAGTCTGTCACTTTGGAGTATGATTTCATATTTCATCTATCTCACCATTACCTGTGTTTTCACAAATTATTAGCAAATGTGGTTTGTGAGTCTGATTTAGCAATCATGCAGTTTATATCTTATAATCATTTAATTATTCTTTTATTTAAAAAATACACATATATAGGTAAACACGTATGTAATATAAATAACACGCAAATTTTTATCACATGTTTACATGTAGATATGTAGTACTTTGATGAACCCTATGCAACTATCAATGACAGTCAGGTGCTTTACACATACAACTTGAAAGCTTTGAGATATTATTAGATGAGAAAAGCAAAGTATAAACCCATATATTTAGTTCATACCAAATTTTGAGAATAAGATATATATGGATGTACTTAGGCAGGTAAGTATTCCTATATATTTCTGCACTAAAAAATCATGGAAGTGGAAATATTTTATTATAATGTCTAGTTATCCATGTGTCATGGGTTTGAGAGAAATAAGCTTTTTTCATTTTAAAATACTTTAATATTATTTGGATTTTTATATCTATTTTTATAGCTGAGGATAGTTGATGTACAAACAACAAAGAAGAACAAAAAATATATAAACCTCTGGATTTAAGAATCAGAAGAACTGGGTTCAGGCTTTTTAGCTCTGTGTCTTTCAGAAACAGGTGTGAATTTAGGTGAGTTGCTGCTTCTATTTGAATATTCATTATAATTTTTTCCTTAAACTTTTTGTTGAGGGTTAACATATATATATATGAAAGTGCCTTGCCCACTGCTGTGCAAATAACATGTTAATATTCCAGAAATGCTCATTTCTTTAACAGATAAGGGGAGGAGGAGGAATAATTCCTTTCTTTTGGGTATTTTTGCTTAAAGTCCTTGTGGGAGTCAGTAGCATTCCATGAAACAGATTTTAAGTAAAAGCAAATTAGTACAGTGCTAAAGCTATAACTTTACTTGCCACCCACTATCAAATGTTATTTGTGGAATACCATTGTATAAAGATTAGCAAGGGAGAATACAGATGGGCAGAGCAACTGATTTTATATACTTCTCAAAAATGAAAACTACAGGTGGATCTCAAGCTAGCCTAACATCATCCAAGATTTATCTTACTTTTGGGTGGATTTGACTTGGTAAGGTGCATTGCCTGACTACAGAGACTATTCCCTATTCTTCCCCCTCTGTCAGCAGCCTATTTGCTAGCATGCCAAGCATCAATTTTGTCATTGGAAGTGGTCTCTACCAGTGGGAATTAGGAAAGTAAATTCATCGGTGAAAATCAGCAAGCAAAACTCATCAATCAGTAGCTCTTAAAAAGAGAGACCACAATCATAGCAGCAAAAGCTGGGAGGTCATGTCCCTCAGGGCATTAGGAGTTTTATATAAAAATGTACGTGATGACTTTGCAATAGGGACACCCATTGTGCAAAGCCCAATATGTGGCTCTCATTTTCAATTCAGATGTCATCAGTCTGAAGTCTTATAATATGATCACACTTACAACACAAAGATATTCAAATCATGATGACTGATGAGCAACAAAACCAATTTATTACTAGATCTCTCTTCCCACACACTCTGAAGAATTCCTGGGGATGTTTACATTTGCTCATGAAACCATTTGTATTGCTATGCTGAAAAAGCAGAAACTCAGACATCAGCACTTGCAACCAATGTTGTAAATGCTGCCCTCTGGAAGCCCACTGGTGAGGCTATGTCCACAGCACCCTTGGTACCATTAGTAATATGGAGGTAAGCTTTAATCTTGAACCAAAATGAAAAAAGTAGCTGTGATAGCAACTCCAGCAGTCTCTTTTTGTTTGGTACTTCCACAAACAGCAATGCAGTTTCTGCTAATGCACCCAAGCCTGGGTGACTTTACTTCACCAAAGAGCTGATAAACCTTCAGTATTGAGCCCAGTTTGGGAAACTCCTGAGTACAGGCTTTAAGACCACAAAGAGGCCGAGTTGCAGCAAATGCATCTTAGAATTTACACACAGCCATTTTCCCAAAAGCAGAGCACTGGTGTACAGGGGAAGAGGAGATAACAGAGAAAAAGTGGACTGCATATTGTGCCCAGGATCTATTATCACTTCAGATCTCAGTAAATTTGCAATGATTTTCTTACATTCAAAATGTCAGAAAGAATTTATCTTACTTTTTGTCAGTGGATCTAAAACTCACATGCATGTTTTGAGGTGTATTCTCATAATAGTGAATAAGTCTCACGAGATCTGATGGTTTTAAAAAGAGGAGTTTCCCTGCACAAGCTCTCTTGTCTGCCACCATGTGAGATATGCCTTTCATATTCCACCATGATTGTGAGGCCTTCCCAGCTACGTGGAACTGTAAGTCCAATAAACCTCTTTCTTTGGTAAATTGCCCAGTCCCAGGTATGTCTTTATCAGCAGCGTGAAAATGGACAAATACAGTAAATTGGTACCAGTAGAGTGGGGTGCTGCTGAAAAGATACCTGAAAATATGGAAGTGATTTTGGAACTAGGTAACAGGCAGAGGTTGGAACAGTTTGGAGTGCACAGAAAAGGACAGGAAAATGTGGGAAAGTTTGGAACTTCCTAGAGACTTGTTGAATAGCTTTGTCCAAAATGCTGATAGCAATATGGACAATAAAGTCCAGGCTAAGGTGGTCTCAGATGGGACAAGGAACCTGTTGAGAACTGGAGGAAAAGGTGACTCATTTTTTTAGCAAAGAGACTGGTGGCATTTTGCTTCTGCCCTAGAGATTTGTGGAACTTTGAACTTGAGAGAGATGATTTAGAGTATCTGGCACAGGAAATTTCTAAGCAGCAAAGAATTCAAGAGGTAACTTAGGTGCTGTTAAAGGCATTTGGTTTTAAAAGGGAAATAGGCATAAGAGTTTGGAAAATTTGCAGTCTGACAATGCAATAAAAAAGAAAATCCCATTTTCTGAGGAAAAATTAAAGCTGGCTGCAGAAATTTGCATAACTAAGGAAGAGCCTAATGTTAATCACAAAGACAATGGAAAAAAATGTCTCCAGTGCATGTCAGAGACCTTTGAGGCAACCCCTCTCATCACTTGCCAGGAGGCTTAGGAGGAAAAAATGGTTTCATGAGCCGGGCCCAGGGTCCCTGGGCTGTGTGCAGCCTAGGGACTTGGTGCCCTATGTCCTAGCTGCTCCAGCCAGGGCTGAAAGGGGCCAATGTAAAGTTTGGGTCATGGCTCCAGAGGGTGTAAGCCCCAAGCCTTGGCAGCTTCCAGGTGGTGTTGAGCCAGTGGGTGCACAGGGTCAAGAATTGGGGTCTGGGAACCTCTGCCTAGATTTCAGAGGATGTATGGAAACATCTGGAATCCCAGGCAGAAGTTTGCTGCAATGGTGGGGCCCTCATGGAGAACCTCTGCTAGGGCAGTGGAAAGGGAAATGTGGAGTCAGAGCCCCCACATAGATTCCCTACTGGGGCACTGCCTAGTGGAGCTGTGAGAAGAGGGCCACCATCCTCCAGACCCCAGAATGGTAGCTCCATTAAAAGCTTGCACGGTGCACCTGGAAAAGCTACAGGCACTCTCCAGCCTGTGAAAGCAGTCAGGATAGGGGCTATACCCTGCAAAGCCACAAGGACAGAGCTGCCCAAGACCATGGGAACTCACCTCTTGCATCAGCATGACCTAGATGTAAGACATGGAGTCAAAAGATATCATTTTGGAGCTATAAGATTTGATTTTCCTGCTGGGTTTTGTACTTGCATGGGGCCTGTAGCTCCCTTGTTTTGGCCAATTTCTCCCATTTGGAATGCTTGTATTTACCCAATGCCTGTACTCCAATTGTATCTAGGAAGTAACTAACTTGCTTTCAATTTTACAGGCTCATAGGCAGAAGGTAGTCACCTTGTCTCAGCTGAGATGTTGGATTGTGGACTTTAGAGTTAATGCTGAAATAACTTAAGACTTTGGAGGACTGTTGAGAAGTCATAATTGGTTTTGAAATGTGAGGACATGAGATTTGGGAGGAGCCAGAGGCAGAATGATATGGTTTGGCTTGTCTCTACCCAAATCTCATCTGGAATTGTAACTCCTCCAATTCCCACATGTCATGGGTGGGACTCAGTGGGAGGTAATTGAATCATGGGGGCTGCTCTTTCTCGTGCTATTCTTGTGGTGATGAATAAGTCTCATGAGATCTGATGGTTTTAAAAAGAGAATTTCCCTGCACAAGCACTCTGTTTTTTTCTGCCACCATGTGAGATATGCCTTTCACCTTCTACCATGATTGTAAGGCCTTCCCAGCCACATGGAACTGTAAGTCAAATAAGCTTATTTCTTTTGTAAATTGCCCGGTCTTGGGTATCTTTTTATCAGAAGTGTGAAAACAGACTAATACAAAGTGTAACTGCATGTTACCTTCCCCAAATTCAGTGCTTTTCTATGCAATTGATTAGAAACATTGCCACTACTGCAACTGCATACTGCAGCTGCCAAAAAAAAAAAAAAACGTTTGATGGAACCACTGGTTCTCATACTGACTCTACGTGGCCTGGGAAAGCTCATCATCACCCTCTAAACCTACTCTAAAATTCCTCATTCTTCAGAATGTGAATTTCAAGAGGGAAGGCAGCACCTCTCTTCTAAGTTTCAAGTCGGTTTTCATTGCCTCAGGGGAAACTATTTTCCAGTATGATTTGCAATAGGAGTATACATTCATTTCAAAGCAAAACTACAGTCCATACATTTGTGGTTGTTTTTCCTACAGAAACTCAATAGGTAATTGAAATAATGTCAGGAAATTTACCAAAGTGTTTAAGAGCCAGGCTCCCTGGCCTATTTCTCAGTTCATTATTTATTCACTGTGTAACCTTGGGCAAGACACCTACCTTCTCTATGCCTTGATATTTTAATCTGAGAACGAAAAGGATATCAACAGTATATCACAGGGCTGTTGTGAAGGTGTATTTAAGGTACAAAGAATAATGCTTGACCTATAGTAAATGTTCTGTAGTTTATTTTTTACTCTGACACAGGTTTGTCTCACAAATCTGTTATAGTTAATTATATCTAGGGACACATTTTAACAGTAGCCACTATATGTATATCATATCACAAGAGGTGACAAAAATGGAAAAGAGTAGACATGTTCTGCAGAAAAAAGAAAATGAAAGAAAGTAGATAAGGACTTAAAACTGTACACCTCAAATAATCTTTGCTTAAATCCTGCACTTTTGGGTTACTACAGACATTTTTCTTTCAAACACTGCTTAAATTCTCCAGCCTTTCAAGGATAGTGGTAAATTACAGCATTTTAAATATAAAATCATTGCACTGTAAACATATTTATATCTTATGTGTGTTTTGGGTTTTTTTGTTGTTGTTGTTGGATGATGGCTATTGTAGTCTTTTTGAGACACAAATATATGTGATAGCTCAAGCCTTGCCAACTAAAGACCTCCAAAAATAACTCTCTGGCAGAGGACTTCCAGAGACTTTTACCTTTTCTTTTATATCAAGCAACTGTTCCCAATTATTCTTTTGTGCTGTCATTTATAAACAGTGAATGGCTATGAAGGAAGAGCTTTTCTGCAAAGGAAAGCACTAACATCCAACCCTTAGCTGCCACATTCTATTTTCTGATTCCCTTATTTGAGACAGTCATGAAAATGTCAGCGTTTAAATTGTAAGACTTAGTGATGATATTTCAATAGGCTTCTGAAAAAGTTTATAGGTACTTCAGTTCAACTCTTTTATCGAATAATAAAAGTTCTTTATATTCATTGTACAAAATGTAAAATGCAAATGAGTGAATAGAAGAATTAAAAGTCATCTGCAATCCAATAACCAGACACAACCATTTAAAAAATATTACATGTATACACACATGCGCCAGAGACAACTAATTTTCACACTTCACAATATATTTAGCACAATTAGACAGACCGGCAGAATTCTTGCATGCTATATAAATAGGAGACAAAGAAATTTGAATCATTCTAAAAACCAATGTTGGTATCATTTATTTGGCATTCATTTATACTATGTCATGAGGACTTTTTCATGTCTTTGGATATGCTTGTAGCATGATTTTTAAAGGCTGCAGAAATGTTTTTATATAAAGACACCATCTTTTTCTTAACCTAAACTCTATTTATGTATTTATTTATTTATTTATTTATTGAGATGAGATCTCACTCTGTCACCCAGCCTGGAATGCAGTGACACAATCATGGCTCACTGCAGCCTCAACCTCCTGGGCTCAAGTGATTCTCTCACTTCAGCCTCCAGTGTAGCTGGGACTACAGGCACGTGCCACCACACAGGCTAATTTTTTATAATTATTTGTAAAGATGTTGCCCAGGCTGATCTTGCTATGTTGCCCAGGCTGATCTCAAACTCCTGGCCTCAAGCTATACACCTGCCTCAGCCTCCCAAAATGCTGTGATTACAGATGTGAGCCATCGTGCACAGCCAAGATTATTTAATGTGTTAAACATTTCTCTGCTGCCGAATATTAGGCTGTTTCTATTATCTTTTAATTTTAATTAATACTTTGAAGAACTATCTAGAACAAAAAACACAGTTTGATTCTTGATTATTTTTATTGGTAAAAATACCAATTAAAAGAACAAATTTCCCTCCAAAAAGCTTCAACCAGTTTTTATTTGTACTAGAAGTATAGTATTAATTACCAGTTTTAGGCTTAGCTAGTTAGAAAGATAAAAATATCCTATTGTTCTTTTAATTTGCATTTTTAAAATTATTGATGAAAGTGAACATTTTTCCTGTTTTATTTCTTTGCCTTTTAAACATTGGAATGCTATTTTACTTAGGTTTGGAAAATTGCTTCACACATTTTATTAAAATATACATTCAAAATACCTCTGCAAATCATTTATCTATTGGTTTATTTGTCATGGCTTTGAATTTATCAACTTTGAAATACCAGGTAAAACATTATTCACATTACTTATTTGTGTGGGGGGTATTTACCAATGCATTTATAGTATATTTTAACATTTTGTTTTATATAAAAGTTATTATTTGACTTCTTTAAACCTGTGGAATTTATTTGGGTATATATGATAAGGAAATATGCTAACTTAAAAATTCCCAAGTATCCTCTATTTCCCACACCATTGTATAACTCTCCCATCGGTAGGGCATATAATGAACTCAGTTTCAAGACTGAATAGTCTGCTCTGTTTACCTACCTATTAAATTTTATGCAAACTAACTTTTTACTTTATTCTATTTTACAACATATTTTAAAATCTTGTAGGAAAATTACATTTTTGTATTTTTCAAAGTATCTTTATTCTCACTGATTTAATAATAGCCGCTACACTCTGATACCTCTACTACCGGTACTACAATGCTTCCTGATTACATTGAATTTAAAAATTACTTTGCCAAGCTCTAATAAAAATCCCTGTGAAGAGGTGATATATGTCTTGCTACATCTATAAATTAATTTGAGAAAATATAAATGCTCACACTATTCTGTTTTTCTTCCATCTCTTTAGTAAAAGGCACTTTTTGTTTATTCAAACATATGGTGTATCTATGGAGTGTATCTATTGAGTCACTGTGTTCCAGATACTATTCTTAAGTTTTGGGAATATAGAAGTGATATAACAGATGAAAAAATCCTGCCTTCATATGGTTTATATTCTAAATGGAACACAAAGACAATGAAAAACTAACAACTAAAAGTAAAACTTATATCACAGCTTTATGAAACCTATGTAAGAAAGCAAAAGAGGGAAGGAGGGTAAAGATTATATGTGCCTGTGGGATGCAGAGGAAAGAACTCACTGAGAAAGGAATATCTTAGCAGGGGCCTGATGCTGGGGACAGCACTAGCCAGTCTAATATCTGAAGGAAGAGCACTCCAGGCAAAGGGACCCAACTAGTTGAACTTTTTTTATTTAATGTAACAGCCTTTCAGGTTTTTCTTATTTAGATGGACTCTAATCCTACCTTGCAGGGTATTTTGTTGTATTTTATATTTTTTGGTATGAAAAATAATATAAATTCCTGTAATTAGTATCATTAATATTATTGTACCATCTAGGTTACTGCCATTTGTAGAAGAGAAATTGATTTTTTCTACTTCCTATTCAATTTTTATTGGTACTAAAACACTATTTAAAATAGATATCCATTGACATGTAAGCAAAAATAGAGGTCTTGTCTAGCTCTCTCTACTCCCAATTCAGGCACCCCAGAAGTAAAAACTTACTATTGTCGCCTATGTCTTCAGATGGTTCCATCCATATTTCTAAATACTATGCTTAGGCTACCATTTAGTGAATTTTCAGTTTTAGATACTTAAGAACCTTCTCCCATCACCATCCTCAATACATACTTACTTCTGATAGTGTTCCCAATACAATTATATTATGATTTGTATTAAATCAATATTCTGTGATTACATTACTATAACTAAGCAAGTATTCAGATCTGTACAACTTAGTTATGATGTTTAATTTTTTTCTCGAATGACTTTTCTGTTTTTGTTTTAAACAGTTAATTATCTTATTTATTTTCCTGTTCATTTTTTCCTAGGCAGACTCAGATGTTTTGACTTAATGATTTTTTGACTTAGCAATGGTACAAAAGCAATACACATTCAGTTTGTTCCTCAACTTACAATGGGGCTACGTCTGGATAAACTCATCCTAAGTTGAAAATATTGTTAAATCAAAGGCACACTTTCAACATACAGTATTTTCAATTTACAGTGGGTTTATCAGAACATAGCCCCATCAAGGAGGGGCTGTACTCGTAAGTCAAGGAGCACCCATACTCATTATGATTCCTTCTCTCCAAGACTCCAACAAACCTTATAGTTCTTCTCAAGATCAACACATTGAGAAATCTGTAAGTTCTATTTTGTTTTGTTTGGCTTTGTTTCATTGTTTTCTTTGGTGACATGTCTCTGGGGCATATATCTGGAGGGTGAAATATATTATATCTGGAGGATATGTTGAAGATGTTACGTCCTCCAGATATACGTGGAATGGAGGATTGACAATTAAGGTTGAAACAAGTGTCCCAGAGACACCATCCTGGAATGTCCATCCTCCTGTTCCAACCTTGACTAGTGGATCTTGAGGCCAACTACATCACTGTTTTCCTAGAATTTCCCTTCATCTTCATCCTGGGGATTCCCTTTGCCTCCTACCTGTATTGGATTCTCTGTGTCCTTGATTTTATAACTCCCTCTTTCAAAGTTAATTCTATCTGGAAGGAACTCATCTTCCAGTAGCTCAGTGGTCAACAAACTATGGGCCTGCAGGATAAATCTGGCTCTCCATCTATTTCTGTAAAACTCACAAGCTAAGAATGATATTTACATTTTTAAGTGGTTGGAGAAAGAGGAATATTTTATGACATGTGATTGTTACATGAAATTCAAATTTAAGTGTTCACGAATAAAACTTATTTGGAATATAGGTATACCCATTCCTTTATATTGTTTGTAGCTGCTTTTACACTACAAGGGCAGAACTGAGTGGCTGCAACAAAAATTGTATTGTCCACGAAGTCTGAAATATTTATTAACTGTGCTTTTACAGAAAAAGTTTGTCGACAGCTGCAACAACCCACAAAGTGTGGAGCATGACATGGAATTGTTCTGAAATTTTTGCGTCTAAAAATGTCTTTATTCTACCCTCATGTCTAATTTTTAGTTTAGCTAATTATGAATTTCTAATTTGTAAATCACATTTCCACAAATATTCAAGGTCTTCAGTGTTCAGGGCTGTTATTGAGAGGTCTAATAACATTTTAGCTCTCTCTCCTGGTATTTTTCCTCTTTATAAGTTATGTTGTTATGCTTTCTCAAGTGCTTTAGAATCTTCTTAATTTATTTTACTGAGATCTCAGTAATATTGTGTTCATTTTTTATTATTTTTAATCTGGTAATACATGTTCTTCAATTCTGGGAAGCTTCTTTGAAGCATTCCTTTGATAATTTTCTCCCTTCCATTTTCTCAGTTTGCCCTTGCTGCAACTCTTTTTATTTAGAAATTGGGCCTTCCGGGCTGATCTTTTTTCTTTTATCTCCTATTTTATATTTTATATTTTGTCTCCTGTTATTAATTCCTTTATATTTTAGTTGTCTCTGGGATGTTGTTTCAACCTTAATTGTCAATCCTCCATTTCATATAAATATACCTCTTATGGATATAACATATTTAATCCTCCAGATATATACAAAGACACATACACATAAACAAACACAAAATAAATACAAGTATATATAAATATATGATATACATATAAGGTATATGCACATATACATATATTGTATATATTACATATATTCATATTCAATATTATTGATTTAATGAATACTTATTTTATTGTTTTTTCTTTCCTTTTTGTGGCTTTATTCTCTTACCACTCTAAGGATACAAATTATCTATGTTTTGAATTTTTGTATACCTCTTGTATTTTATATATTTTTTGCCTTTTTTCCTCTTGAGTTGTGACCCCAGTTTATAACATGGATTTTTAAAAACATACTATTTTATTTAGTGATGTGATGCTTATATTTTTACCTAGTATTTTCTAAGTTTCACCCAAAGTATAGTAGCTAAAATAAACAAAATATTGTATTTATTTATTTATTTAGTCACTGTGTATGTAGGTCTGCAATCCAGAAGCAGCTTCTCCAGATGCCTCTGGCTCAGGGTTTATTAGGAGCTATCACCTTTCCCCAAGGAAATCAATGGGGGATGCAATGATGGCAAAGCTCAAATGGAGAAGAAAGCTCAAATGGAGAATTCATCTCCCAGCTCTTTCATGTGGTTGTCAGCAGGACTCAGGAACTTCCTGGCTGTTGACTAAGGATAGCAGCTTCTCACTAGCTGGGCTTCACCATAGGTTTGCATGTTTTCTCCAGTGTGCAGGCTGAGGGAAGAGAGAAGCTGCTGGGACCGAGGGAGGAGAGGCTACAGTTTTTTGTAATCTAATCTCAGAAGTGACATTCTATCTCTTCTGCTATATCATATTCATTAGAAGTGAGTCACTAATCCTCTAATTCAGCCCACATTCAAAAAGAGATTAAAAAGGGAATGAGGCTAGGCGTGGTGGCTCACACCTGTAATCTCAGCACTTTGGAAGAGACCAGCCTGACCAACACTGTGAAAGCTTGTCTCTTCTAAAAACAAAAATTAGCTGGGCGTGGTGGCAGGAGCCTGTAATTCCAGCTATTCTGGAGGCTGACGCAGGAGAATCCCTTGAACCTGGCAGGCGGAGATTGCAGTGAGCCCAGGTGGCGCCACTGCACACTCCAACCTTAGTTACAAGAGAAAAACTCCTTCTAGAAAAAAAAAAAAAGAGAATGAATACCAGGAAATGGCAATAATAGAAGAGACCATATCAGACTGCCTACAAGAGAAACTTTGAGATATACGTTATAGTTGCAATCTTCGTTCAGTAATAATACGACACTTGCGCTTCTTAGAAATAAATAATAAATGTGATGGTTTTCCATCTTTGTCTGCACTATGAAACTTCTTGCTTGCAAATTACTTTTTTAATTAAATGTTTGAAACTTGTCTGCTTCTGAAATATTTTAGTAAGTTATTATTTAATTTTTTTCCCAATTATTCTATAATCGTTTGCCTAATCAAGTTATGTCTTTCCTTTTGAATTAACATCCACCCCCCAGGATACTGCCTGTCTTATTGAGATTTTAAAATTTATTTGTACATATTAAAGCAAATAATTTTTATGTTATTACATCTAGGTCTCCCACAAGCATACCATAACTTCTCTGATTAGTAATTTAGCATGATTTTATGTCCCTGTATTGCCTAAGATTCATTTTATTAGCCTTTTGTTCATTTTAAATTGTTCTTATGTATCCCTAATTTTATGACAATTATTTATTTTTGAATTACCCAATACTCAAGTAATTATATTGAGATTTTATTATTTTTTAACCATACTTACATTTAAGAAAATAATTTAAAGCAGCTCACTACTGTCCCCACTTTATGTGAGCCCTTTATAAACCAGTTACTCAATTTTTTAATTCTTAATGTTAATTTATATTATAGAGGACTAAAATACATACTCAAATATCTTTTTAAGGAAGATAATCATGTAATATAGTTCTGAAACCTTATATGTTCCAGAATATCAATACAAAGCTTTACATATCAATGAACTTTACATGAATGTAAAATTATGAAATCATTTTTTTGACATCAAAAGTTATTTTTTCTCTTATAGCATCTAGTGTTTCAGAGTCCTTAAGCCAATATAAAATGTAATCCATAATATATAGTTAAAGGATTACATACATGTAATGTAATTATATCTATATATTTACATGGTGATAACATATATTCATATAAATATAAATATATATGTGATTATAAATGAATATATAATGTTATATGTAATGTTATATATGACTTTACAATTAATATTATATAATATCACATATAATTAAAGTATAAAATATACTTGAAATATAATCAAATACACTTTATTAAATATATAATTATAAATATATAGCTTTATATTTTATATTATAATGTTACAATGTATAATATAATCACAGATACTATTAACTATAACGTTATATATAATATAACTGCTAGAGTGCAGTTGTGTGGTGCCAGCTCACTGCAACCTCCACCTCCCAGGCTCAAGCAATTCTCCTCCCTCAGCCTCCCAAGTATTAACTATAATGTTGTATATATTTTATGTAATATATTAACTATATAAGGTTATATATATTTCGGTTCATATATAACATATAACCTTATATTAATTATATATAACATAATACACATTGATTATAACATATATAACATTATATAATATATATCACATAGAACATTGTTATATTATATATTATACATTTTAATATTATAATATATAATGCTATATATTTATAATTATATATTATATATTTAATGAAGTTTATTTTATTTAGTAAAACTTCACACAACTTTTTAAATTTTTTCATTTTTAATTTTTAATTTTTTTGAGATGGGGTCTCACTCTGTCATCCAGGCTAGAGTGCAGTTGTGTGGTGCCAGCTCACTGCAACCTCCACCTCCCAGGCTCAAGCAATTCTCCTCCCTCAGCCTCCCAAGTAGCTGGGATTAGAGGCACCTGACACTATGCCCAGCTAACTTTTGTATTTTTAATAGAAACAGGGTTTCACCATGTTGGCCAGGCTGGTCTCAAACTCCTGGCCTCAAGTGATCCATCCACCTTTGCCTCCCAAAGTGATAAGATTACAGGCTTGAGCCACTGCACCCAGCCCATTTATTTTATTAAAATAAAATAAATAAAATAATACGTTTAATTAAAATATATATTTCTATTAAAATATATTATATCTATTTTAATATATGTATTTTTATATATGAATGAACTACACATACAAATCTACTTATATTTTTATAAATATGTTTAAATATTCATTTATATAAATATAAATATATTTCATACTTTATATATAATTACATATATTAATTTGTATGCATATAAATATAAATATATAAATTTATATAAATTTAAATATACAAATATAAAACATATATGCATATTTTATACAAATATGTATTTTTAAATATATATATTTGTCTAATATAAATTTATATGTATTAGGGTTCTCTAGAAGGGCAGAACTAATAGGATAGATGTATATATGAAGGGGAATTTATTAAGGATCACAGGATCAGAAGTTGAAGTCCCAAAAGAGGCCATCTTCAAGCTGAAGAGCAAAGAAGCCAGTTGAGTCCCAAAACTTCAAAAGTAGGGAAGCTAGCGGTGCAGCCTTCAGTTTGTGGCTGAAAGCCAGAGAGCCCCTGGCAAATCACTGGCATAAGTCCAAGAGTCCAAAAGCTGAAGAACTTGGGAGTCTGATGTTCGAGAGCAGGAAGCATCCAGCATGAGAGGAAGATGATGGCCAGAATACTCAGTAAGTCTACTTTATTCTAGTCTCCCTGGCAGTTGAATAGATGGTGCCCACCCACAATGAGGGTGGGTCTGCCTCTCCCAGTCCACTGACTCAAATGTTAATCTACTTTGGCTACACTCTCACAGACACACACAGGAACAATACTTTGCATCCTTCAATCAAGTTAACTCTTAATATTAACCATCACAATATATATTTCTATTTACATATATGTATATTTGTAAATATACATATTATATTTACATGTCACATATAATCCTTTACATATGTGACATGTATATATGTGTAATCCTTTACATATATGTGTATGTTGATTGCTTATGCTTTATGCTTATAATAAAAAATGTTTACATCATTCACCTAGAGTGAGAATATGATTAATTATTCCTGATTCACAGTAAAAACATTTATTAGGGTTTTTTTAATTCCCAAAAATGTTCTTGACTTAAATATTATGGGTATTGATTTTTGTCCTTTAAAAGTTTCTGGAACATGTAAATTGAATTTCTACTCTCTGTCTCCCATTATTATTAAGTTCTCTCAGAATTTTAATCTTTTTAAATTTTTAATCTTTTTAATCTCTCAGAATTTTAATCTTTCTATGTCTTGATAACTTCTTAGCATGAAAAGATTAAATCTGAAAGCTAAGAAACTATTTTCAACTGAAATTCTAGGTTTAAATCTAAATATCTCTATTATACTTGATGTATAATAAAATTAATTATTTTTAATGTTATGCATTTGGCACCAATATTTATATTGTCCCAGAACAATAAAGTCTATTTCAGTGAAACTCTGCCTTTGTTTAATAGATCTTCATCTATATTATAATTTAAAAGGTGATTTGTTTTTTCTTGGCATAACAATTTTACCAATTTTTGTCACACCAAGAATAGTAAACTGCATGTATCTGCATCAAAATAGAAAAATGTTGTTTGTGCTTCTTTTTTAACTATGACACATTATTGTTTTATTTTCTCAGTCCTCTACCCCAAATTTTAACAGTTAATTAGCACCTCATGTTACTTGTGAAGAAGAAAACACTCTTTAGAGTGGCAAGTGGCTGGGTCTCAAGTCAGCAGAAATGTGTACCACATCTGAAGATGAAAGGTAACAGATTAAAAAAATGTAAGTGATAGCAGTTTAGGATTTTGTTTCTGTTTTTTTTTTAATTAATCAAGAAATGCACTTATAAAATATAATTTTTAAAAAGTGTTGTCTAAATTTAGTATTCAATCATATAGCACATCATCATTATTATTATAACTATTATATTAACTCTTCTGTATTCACATTGGTCAAATAATATAATGCCAGCAAAGTAAAATTTATGTTTTTAAATCATACAAGTATGTTTGAAACTATATTCACAATCTCTGACATTTTCAGTTTCCTATTAATATGCTTTAAACAAAGTGCATTATAAAGAAATTATAAAATAACTGACATCAAGGTCAAATTTAGTTATTTGGTAATATAAACTTATAGGCACAATGTGCAGCTCCCTTGTCTTAAAATATACCTATGCCTGCAAGGTTCCTGCCAGTAACTTTCTACAGTTGAGGAAACTGCCCTGATTTGCATTGACATTCAATAGCTTCCCCCAGGCAAATACCTGCAGACAATCATCTGTTGAAGCCTGTCTACAGGCACAGAACAGCCTTAGAACAGTAGCTCTGTAAAAGCAGTTATTCCCTTGACTGCTATAGGAAGGACATTAGAGAACACAGAAGATTATTAACTTTTGTTATAAAGTTCTTTTCATTCTAAAGACTTTTGCAAATTTATCATTGATTTTTAATATAAATTAGAAGACAAGTTAGTCTATATTTGCTAAATTCTAGGTTGGAACTTATACTCATTGGTATATATGATTTGCTGAGTTCTAGTAAACCAAACTCCATTTATTAAGCCCACAGCATGCACTGAGCACTTTGCTTAGTCCAATGGATCTATACAACACAAACTTTTATATGTAAAGTTTAAGAAGAATGAACCTGGACTCAGAAAAAAACTGCAATAGAATCCTGTCTCTGGCTTTTAGCTCTATTCTGTTTGTCCAAATTACAGAGCATCCTTATGTATTAGATTCTTTACCTATAAAGTAAAGTTATGCTGTCCAACTTTTTGAGTGGTTGTCGTGATTAAATGTTATAATCTATTTTAAAGTCTCAGCACAGTTGCCCTGTAATCACTCTAGAGAAGGCACTGAATGAATGCAAGCCATTACTACTATTTACTATCAAAAATCTCTTTAGTATCAACTGTGAAGACAGTTATATAGCTGTTAGTTTTCTTCCTACCCGAGAGATTCTTAAAATATTTCTTAAAAAATAACCCAGAGAAGTATATCTTAAGACATCCTTAGAAAAGTTAAAATAAATTACAGATTTGGTCTGATAGTCAACAAGTATTTAAGAATATGTTCATGTATGATTCGTTTGTATTGACAATATTTTCAGTGTTATTGAAACATTCGTGACAAACTATGTTTAAAAGCAGAATTAATTAAACAAGACCAGAAGCTACTCAAATTTAAGTTGCTGAGATTAAGTTTTCCTTTTGAAGCCAACCCAATAGTCCCATAGATAGTTTTTTGGAATAAACATAAAAATTGACCCTTGTGTTCTTAAAGCTTGAAACTTACATTTGTTTTATCTGAGTTACTTCCTTAGGAAAGGCTCTTCAGGCCTCTCAAAACAAAAGAATCAAATAACTGAAACTCACAAAATCATCACATCCAGACAATGAGATGCTGGACCCCTCATTCATCACGATTGCTTCCTTGCCTCTCCCTGGCTCCTGTTTTCATTTCTTCTCTGCTATATAAACTCCTAGTTTTAGTCAGTCATGGAGATGGATTTGAGCCTGAGCTCCCATCTCCTTGGCTGCAGCACCTGATTAAAACCTTCTTCCTTGGCAATACTTGTCATCTCAGTGATTGGCTGTGTGGTGAGCAGCAGGACCTAGACCAAACCCCTAGTGTTTCAGTAACACTTTACTGGAGAAAAATACTATTAAAAGGAAAAACAAAACTATAATTCTCATTAATGATATAAACCAGAAAAAAAAAAAGGAACAGTAACATTGTAGCCACTCAATGGGTTCTCCTTTGCCCCTGCCTAGGTGGAGCCAATTTACCAAGGCAATGGAATTGTAATAAAGAGTTTAATTCATGCAGTACTGTCTGTACAGGAGACTGGAGTTTTATTATTACTCAAATCAGTCTCCCTGAAAACTTGGGGATTGGGTTTTTAAGTATAATTTGGTGGGTAGCAGGTTGGAAAGTGCAGAGTGCTGATTGGTTGGGTTGGAAATGAAATCATAGGGAGTTGAAGCTGTTCTCTTGCACTGAGTGAGTTCCTGGTTGGGGGCCACAAGACCAGGTGAGCCAGTTTACTGATCTGTGTAATACCGACTGATCCATCAGTACAGGGTCTGCAAAATAGCTCAAGCACTAATCTTAGGTTTTACAATAGTGAATAGATTTTACATTAGTGAATAGGTTTTACAATAGCAAATTGGGGAGGTTCAGAGCCTTTCAGCCTCCAGCTGCATAACTCCTAAACCATATTTTCAAATCTTGTGGCAAATTTGTTACCCCTGTAAAAGCAATTCTGGTCCCCAGGCAAGAAAGGGGTTTGTTTTAGGAGAGGGCTGTTATCATCTTTGTTTCAAAGCTAAACTACAAACTAAGTTCCTCCCAGAGTTTCTTTTTTTTTAATTTTATTATTATTATATTTTAAGTTTTAGGGTACATTGCACAACGTGCAGGTTTGTTACATATGTATACATGTGCCATGCTGGTGTGCTGCACCCATTAACTCGTCATTTAGCATTAGGTGTATCTCCTAATACTATCCCTCCCCCCTCCCCCCACCCCACAACAGTCCCCAGAGTGTGATGTTCCCCTTCCTGTGTCCATGTGTTCTCATTGTTCAATTCCCATCTATGAGTGAGAACATGCGGTGTTTGGTTTTTTGTCCTTGCGATAGTTTGCTGAGAATGATGGTTTCCAGTTTCAACCATGTCCCTACAAAGGACATGAACTCATCATTTTTTATGGCGGCATAGTATTTCATGGTGTATATGTGCCATATTTTCTTAATCTGATCTATCATTGTTGGACATTTGAGTTGGTTCCAAGTCTTTGCTATTGTGAATAGTGCCGCAATAAACATACGTGTGCATGTGTCTTTATAGCAGCATGATTTATAATACTTCGGGTGTATACCCAGTAATGGGATGGCTGGTTCAAATGGTATTTCTAGTTCTAGATCCCTGAGGAATCGCCACACCGACTTCCACAATGGTTGAACTAGTTTACAGTCCCACCAATAGTGTAAAAGTGTTCCTATTTCTCCACATCCTCTCCAGCACCTGTTGTTTCCTGACTTTTTAATGACCTTCATTCTAACTGGTGTGAGATGGTATCTCATTGTGGTTTTGATTTGCATTTCTCTGATGGCCAGTGATGATGAGCATTTTTTCATGTGTCTTTTGGCTGCATAAATGTCTTCTTTTGAGAAGTGTCTGTTCATATCCTTTGCCCACTTTTTGATGGGGTTGTTTGTTTTTTTCTTGTAAATGTGTTTGAGTTCATTGTAGATTCTGGATATTAGCCCTTTGTCAGATTAGTAGGTTGCAAAAATTTTCTCCCATTCTGTAGGTGAACTCCCATTCACAATTGCTTCAAAGAGAATAAAATACCTAGGAATCCAACTTACAAGGGATGTGAAGGACCTCTTCAAGGAGAACTACAAACCACTGCTCAACGAAATAAAAGAGGATACAAACAAATGGAAAAACATTCCATGCTCATCTGTAGGAAGAATCAATATCGTGAAAATGGCCATACTGCCCAAGGTAATTTTTAGATTCAGTGCCATCCCCATCAAGCTACCGATGACCTTCTTCACAGAATTGGAAAAAACTACTTTAAAGTTCATATGGAACCAAAAAAGAGCCCGCATCACCAAGTCAATCCTAAGCCAAAAGAACAAAGCTGGAGGCATCACGCTACCTGACTTCAAACTATACTACAAGGCTACAGTAACCAAAACAGCATGCTACTGGTACCAAAACAGAGATATAGACCAATGGAACAGAACAGAGCCCTCAGAAATAATGCCACATATCTGCAACTATCTGACCTTTGGCAAACCTGACAAAAACAAGCAATGGGGAAAGGATTCCCTATTTAATAAATGGTGCTGGGAAAACTAGTTAGCCATATGTAGAAAGCTGAAACTGGATCCCTTCCTTACACCTTATACAAAAATTAATTCAAGATGGATTAAAGACTTACATGTTAGACCTAAAACCGTAAAAACCCTAGAAGAAAACCTAGGCAATACCATTCAGAACATAGGCATGTTTCCTGTTCTTCTTCTGAATGGAAGTGTTCACAGAAATTATTCTATTCTTATTTCAGTGCTGAATGCTTGTTATATGGAGGCAGATAATTTGATGGAGCTACGTCTAACTTGACCTAGAGACCACAGTGTATCACCAGAGACTCTGGCCTCCTGAGCTGGATGCAGGAACTGAGAGAACTTGGAGTTGACTCCCATGGGGAGTGGGTAAGTATTTTCTGTCGTGGTAGTAATGTGATCAAGATATTTTTGATACCAGAAATGTGCCTAGTTTTGGACAGTGGACCATGGGTGGAGGAGGCGAGTGTCACTTCTGGGCAGGAACAATAAAAACATCCTGCACAATGTTTCATACTGTCTCTTCCTCTCCTGAGACAATCCTGGAACTCTCATGTTCAGATTGTGAAGGCACAAGATAGATACAGATAAGATTCTTGAATTCCCACATACAAGGAGCTGTCCTAGAGAGGTTACTAACTTGCTGTGGGGTTTTCTTGAATGGAAGATGAACCTCTATTATGTTAACACCCTAAAATTTGGGGAATTATTTTTTGGTTTTATAGCTATAATATTTACTTATTGAATATATCTATATATCTCCTATATAATGCCATAATGCAATTAAAATTAAACATATACATATAAAAATCTATAGCTCAATGGAAAACACCTGAAATTGGGTGATTTACTTTTCTTTGTAAAGTGAGAAATTAGGAAAGTTATTCTTATATGTAAATCTTGCTACATGAGAAAAAGATACAAGGGAAAGTTCTATAAACGTACCTGGGAAGAATGATATATAAAATGATATATTAGCTTTACATATATATGTAATATATATGTGTGTGTATTTACATATATATGCAATATATATTATATATATTTTAGATGATATTTAAAAATATTTGAGTAAAATATGTTTTTTTGCCCAAATGATTCATTAATTTTAAGCATAAAATAAATAAATTATGTTTCCATAATTAGTTGGCCATGTAATTTATCATCCAAACAATGACATTTTTGAATGTGAAATAGGACACAATTAATAATTATGTCAGAACAACGAACGTAAACTAGGACTCTTCTGGGCAACTAGGACATATGGTCACCCCACCTAGAAGTTTTTAATTTCAAAGCTCTGGAAATTCTTGCCATTTCCCTCTCACTTTCTCCTCATGAAATACAAAACCAAATGAAACATGTTCCTTCCTCATCTTAAAATACATTTGATGAAAATATGGACGTCCATTTCACTATTGGAGCTTAGGACTCATTGCTAAACCAGATAGCTCATCAATTTGTTTAAACATCCTAAGAGCAAGCAGGTCATAGTGGAAGACAGCCACTAGTAACATGAAATGGAGGTGGATGAGCAAGAGTATGTGAGGATTTCCACAAAGTAAAACAAGACTAATAAATAGTAACTGAACGCACCCAAGATGAATCTTCACTTACTTTACATGCAAAGAGCTGGTCATGTCTGAATACATAGCTCCTAAAGCTGAATTATCATTAACCTTGAGAGAGATTCATGGTGTATGTTTTATTGTTTTCATTTTATTTCTAATTTCAAACTGAGATCTTCTGCCAAGCAACTTTCCTTTCTCCTTCAATAATTACCTGAAATCTAAACTTCTATATGAAGTTGTCCGTGATTAAGTCATTTAAAGAAATTAAACAGTCTTGAGCAATAATCAGTCAGAGCAGTTATCAGTTTTAGATGAGTCATCTGAATAATAAATGTTAAAAAAATCCTCTTCAATAGCAGTTTTAGCCTGATTTTTTTCTATAATTGCCTTAATCCCTCAGTACAATTACTAAATGTCCACACACTTCTTCTACAGTTTTACTACCCAAATCATTTGCTCTTGCTCATCAGCTTTGCAAATTAATCTTATGTTAAATGCACCAGGGTAGCTTATTTGAAAAGAATGCTAAAGTAATTTTTTTATAAATGACTAATAAATGTACCTTAAATGACATTTAGTAAGTTTTAGGTTTCTTATAGTAGGGTAAGCTTGTATTTCTTGGTAAATTGCATACTTTCCAGGATATTGAAATTTATTAAGACCAATAGCAGCAGCATTAATAATGATGATAATAACTACCCATTGATTTTGCCCCAAATATGGGGTAGATGCTAGGTATTTTATCAACTCTTAAAATAAGACTGTAAGCTATTTTTATCCCTATTTTAAACTTCAGACCTTATGAACAAATCCAGCATCTCATGGATGATTATGCTTTTACATATTTGCTTTCACATTTTCTAACTTATTGAAACAATAAACTCTATGAAGGCAGAGAAGATGTCTATGTCTATTCAACTTACTTTGCCCTGTCCCTACCACATTCAAGGACAATGAAGGTATCACACTTCAGAAAACTAAGAAAAAATAAAAATATGTATAAAGGAACAGAGTGAACTCCAAAAATAGTTGTGTTTGTGTTAATTTGGTAATAATTATTGTGTGCTTCAGTTCTTTATACAATTTCTTGCTCATATTTCCTCATCTACAAAAGCATGGAATTATTACTCAAATTTTCCTTTCATTCCATGAAAAAATTACATATAAAATACAGCATAAATTTAGAAATGAAGTTGACAGTTTTATGGCAGAAGCAAAAACTGATTGCCAGCCATTAATTAACACTCTAATTTCCTGTTAATAGATTTCCAATTTTGTTCTATAACATTTAACCCATTGCAGAGGATGTCTTCACTGAATCTAAGCCGGTCTTGGCAAATGGGTTTCCTTTGCCAGATCTCTCCTTTCTCAGTCTCTCGTGTCACTGGGGGAGGTTCTAGGATATGTCTCTGGTCAGTTATGTGTTTTGTTATGTGAGAAATATTGTTGATACAGTAGTAGCCTCCACATATACAAGAAAGCATGCTATACCAAAGGCTGTGGAACAGAAAGGCTCACAGACCAAATTAAAGTGCCCCAAATCACAGAGATTATCAAAATCAGAGTAAAACACAGTGAGAAGAAGGGGGAAATAGATGGCATAAGCTAACACAGAATAGGATGTAAGCAAGATAGAAGGACCATGTTACCTGAATCTTGGGTGCATGGGGTGTTCATACATCTTGTCTTTTTCCCTGCCACATCAATTTTTCCTGTTGATTATGTAGTTATGATGACCAGAGCTGAGATTTCTAGCAACTGTGCCATTAGACAAAAGGTGTTCTGGGCCAGGAACACTTGATCCACTGGAGAGACACAGGGACACAGACCAAAGTATAAGCTTGACAAACATCTTGATGAACAGCTATGGGATGTATTTGTGTTTCTTTGGCAGAGAAAACATGGGACCAGAATGTGTGTTATCTATGTGTGGCCAAATAAGACCCCGTGAATATTAAGTGTCCAGATATTTTGAGACTCTTATATTGAATCACGTGTATATTTGGTATATCATAAATATTTAGTGCACAGGTGCTTCATAAAGATTAAATATCTCTTGGTCCTTTTATCCATGTATATCTGTGTTTAACACACACCTATCCTACTTATTAACTACTTATCCTATAAGTAACACATCCTATGAATTCTGCCGAAGTCTAACAAACTCGTTGCTTACTGGTTACTTATCTATAATGAAACGACTTTAAATAGTTTTGCCTATGTCTTAAAACTGCAAACTTAATTCATCGAAGAGACTTGGATATGCTCAAAAGGAAATGTGCATTTCAAATATAAAGAAAAAATGCTTGAAGGCATATGGAGAATTTTTTTTTAACTCATAGAAACCAGACCTCCTGTTTTCTGCCTGCTCACTTCCTTCCAGCTTGAAATGTTGGTATAAAAACATGGCTGTGGAGCTTTAAGAGCCATCCTGCTTCTATGACGATAAAAAGCAAATAGGAACAAGTTGCTGCAAGTTATAAAAAAAAAAAAAAAAAGTATGTGTCCTTGACAACGTTTTCGAGGCACTGGCTAAAAGGTAGAATCGTTTACTTTAGATATTTTGTGACATAAGCAAAACTGCCCTAATTATCCATACCTCTATTAGATTTTCTTTTGTTTTCACTCAAATATACTTAAATGATTTTAAGACCTATCACCAACTCTCAAAGTTCTATATCAGGGGAAGATATAACTCACAGAGTGTTTTGAGCTAAAAAACGAAAGGTGTGAGAAAGATGCAAAGGTATTCTTTAAGACACGTCTTATCAATTCATTACCATACATAAGTTTTCAGAAAGTTCTAGCTTATTCTGTCCAAAAAAAGTATCAAACATCCTAAGAGGAAAATAAAAAACCATCTGTTCTTTTGTTTAATATATAGGTGTGTGTGTTTGTGTACATGTATGCTCATGGCAATCTAAAACTATTCTTATTATGATTTTTGTCATATAGTATGCATAATATGATATGCATATTACATTATTTTTAATCACATTATATTTTACTATATCATAATTTTTATGTCCAACAAACAGATGATGTAAACTTTGTGCTCTATTACTTGGAGAGATATATATATATATTTATACACACTCTTATATACATGCAGTAACAATATCCAAATTACTTATTTAATTTCATGTATGTCAATATCTATATTGATACCTATAATTATATAAATTATATATATTATGTGCATGTATATTTAAAGAACATTATAGATATGTGTACACTTGTATGTGTATTGATACACACTTATTCTTGGATATAAAATACATATATGTTCATTTATATCCTATGGCAAGCTAACACTGTAAGAATTTATTAATTTATTTTTTATACATGATTGTGTAATAATAAAATAAATGAACAGCTTACTTTAAGGAAATATGTCTTTTTTTCCATTCTCCTATAACCCAACAGAGTAGTTGATTTAGCAGATACTCAAAGTAAGGGCATTAATAATTGTTATTTTTGGATCATCAAATAAATTTTAAAGTTAATGTAAGCATAATTACTAAAAAAGGTAACAAATAATTTGGATTAAAAAACCCATAAAATTAAATTCAGAAACAAGTATGAAAAAGCAATGTCAATTACCTGTAAATTGTATTAAGTATTTAGTATTTGTTATTTGTTACAAATAATGCTGTGTAAAACCTAAAAGGAACTATTGAAACAGTCACAGAGGTTCCATAAATAACTGGCTATAACAGAATAATGTCATCTTTGGTAAAAGTCAAAGTGGCCTTCCTAATTTTCAAATGTTCTTTCTAAAAACGAAACCAATATGGTAGTATGGAATTATAGATATAGCCACATTTAATCTAGAACAGTTTAGTGGTAACATACATAGTTGGTTGGGACTTTAAAACTTTGTGTTACAAGTGTATGCATTAATAAATTGAAGTGGAAATTATACAAAGGATAGTAAATCATAGGAGAAAATGTGCTCTAAGGAATATATTAGTCAATAGTTGAATCACAGATTAGGAATATGAAGTTTTGTGATCCAATCATGGCATCAATTAAACATGGATCTGTGTGTAAAGTTTCTTATGTTTGGTTTCCTAGCAACACTCCTTTCTCTTCTTTATGTAACTGATGTTGCTTTTTAAAAGACACTTATCAGTCCATGGCAGGGCACGTGACCAGTGTAAGACTTGTAGCAATCCATCCCACACTAGGGGAGACAGTAGAGAGAAGCAATTAAAACGGCTCTGGAGGCAAATTCTCCAGATTTATATCCTGCTTTTGACACTTATTAGCAGTGTAATTTTGGGCAAGTAGGTTAACGTCTTTGAACCTCAATTTTGTTGTGTGGGAAGTGTAAGTGAGCTAATAAATAATAGGTATAGAAAATATTCTTTTAAATAAGGGTTCAGTGCATATAACTGTCTATATAATGATAAACCTCCACAAAATCATTAACTTATTCAACTATCTCTCCAAAGCCAGACAGATTTAAGTGATAAAAAATATAAATACAAATTATTTCAGCTTCTGAGAAGGTGGATAAAACATAATTTTCCTTATTTCTCTTGCTAAGTAAAACTAAAACCCTGGACGTTATATATAAAACAAATAAAAGCAGACTCTGAAACATAAAGAAAAGATGGCAGATCAGCGAGGGACATTGGTATCAGAGAAATATAACAAGGGTGAATTTCCATTCTTTTCTTTTTACCTCATATACTCCAGACTGGACAATGAACAAGAGGGCAACACAGGGTACCAATGGAAGCAAGCAAGCAAATAAACAAAAACCCCATTCTATTCAAATTCTGTTCTCTTGTGGAAATAAGCACCTTGAAAAGACAGAAGACTTTCAAACAAGAGGTCCTCTGTTGCCACCAATGACACAGAAAAAATCTGTGACCTCATTCTCATTCACAAAAGCCTAATGGAAAGTTTATAATTTCAACCTTGATAGGCTGTAAGGAGATACCCCAACATGTCTAGGGTAGTATCAAAGAAGGTTGAGTAGAGAACCAAAAAATATTCATCCAATCCAGATGGTCATATGCCCCCTCCATACTTCACAAGGTATGATGGAGACTGCATGGGAAAGCCAGACTGTTTTTTTGGTAGGGACGGGGTTTCACCATGTTGCCCACGCTAGTCTCAAACTCCTGGGCTCAAGCGATCTGCCTATCTTGGCTTCCCAAAGTGCTGAGATTACAAACTATATTCAGGGTACACAGGATATATTCACAGCATTTTCATAGTTTTTATAGGCTCACCTGTAATCTCAGCACTTTAGGAGGCCGAGGAAGGCAGATCACTTGAGCCTAATTACCTAGAAATATGAGTACTAAATGTATGCTTACCAGATAATATCACTGGAAAAGTAATTTTCAAAGTCAGGCAGGAAGAAGAGTTTTTCGTGTGTGGATTTTAGTTATTTTCCAGCAGGCTATCCAGAGCTTGCTCAATGGCATCATGAATAAAGTGGTGGCTATAGCATCAGTTATAAAGACAGTAATGGCTATCTCATTGCAGTCAACTTATTGAAGCTGACATGTATTGCTGAATGTCCAGTTTACCAAAGGCAATTAACCATAACCTGAGGAGATCAGCCAGCTTTGTTGTGGCAAGTTTTTACTTTGAACACTTCTGTCATAGTTGGGGTAGCAAATTGTTTTTTTCTAGAGTAGACATGTATTACAAGTTTAATTTGCTTTCCTTGCCTATACATCCTCTGAAAACACCAATATCCCTTATTAAGTAAACAATTACATACAAAAGTGTTTCCCACACAAAATTTCTTGTGTCCAAGCAACTTTATTTCAGAATTTAAAAGAAGTTAAAATATAAAAAATAAAAAATCCTACCTTTAAGTTATTCTCTGTTTATTTCATTTTCTGAATCAAGCCAGAAACACAATGAGCCAGGAAGAGCCTTGGAAACTATGCCTACAAGATCAACCCCACTTGATATAAGAGTTTTTGAAGGGCAAGATTTGATAGCAAACAAACCCAGGGTGGTCACAATGACCCACTCCCAAATTGTTTGCATTCTGTTCTCCTGAATCACAGCTCTGTTGCTCTAAAACATTTTAGTATTGAAAGAAATGTCTTCCACCAGAAATACCAAAACATAATTTCATAGTTTCATTGAATGGCAAAGTTAAACTGACACATGGATAATTCAGACATTTCATAGAGTTAAAGTAGATATATTTTTAAAGGGCGTAAGTATTAGCTAAGATAACTGTCAAGTGTAATAACGATACTTTTTCTATTCTTCAGGGTTTTTTCATCACTTCCTTCAATTCAGTGAGGTTCCTAATCATCTTTCCACTAAATCGACTTTTGCTAAAGTTAGTGTAACTCAGTTTCTGTCGGTTGCCATAAAAAATTTTAACATACAGACAGGAAGTGTGCACAGGCTATTTCAATATCCCTTTCCTGTTTTTTGAAGTATTTATGAAAATATATTAATATATGCTTATTTAAGTTCAGAAAATTACAGAACATCAATGAAACAATCGGCTACCAACTTCCTAGGAACACAGGTGCAAAAGCATATACACAGACAACCGTAAAAATGAGAAGATTCCTGGCAAAGGAACATCAAATTCTTTTCTTGGCCAACAGGAATAACTCTATGTTGTGATAGAGCATGTAATCTAAGTATATTATCCTTTGCATCATTCAAATTCTAAGTACTTCTAGAAATTCTTTAAGCTGCCTATTACTTTTCTCAAAAATTTAGCGTAAGAAAATTTTGTTGTCTGCAACCAAAAACAGTGACCAATATGCTATTTTGTTAAAGAAATGATTGTGCGTTGAGGGGCAGGCGGGGAGAACAAACTAAAAGAAATGAGGAATTAGAGTGTATTCCTGACATCCTGATGCACAGTTTGAAGGCAATGAGGATTTGGTTACCATCATTTGAAAAAGCACTGGTAATCTCTGGCACACAGTGGTGGAACATTATTTAAATTATTAACCATGGATACTTGGAATAAAATGCCCATTGAAGCAAAACTTCAAGTGGCTGTCGCAATACATGCATTTGAAAGTCTGCAATGTGAGCTAGCTGCTTCTAAATTTGATGGAGAGCTTAAAGAAAATTACTCAATTAAGTTGTTGAATAAAAGCATGGTCAGAGAACCACTAGATTTTTTTCATGTAACAGTATAGTTCAAGTAGGTAAATACCAGATGTGGAGCCTGAACATGGTGGTACTGAAATATAAGATATATTCAGAGCATTTTCATCATTTTTTGTATAAAAACTGGGACATTGTTTAAGAAGAGTGGGAAATTAAGAAGTATATTAGAGGTATTTAATCTGTAAATACCCCAAATGCATGAACTTGAGAATCCCTTCCTAGTGAAAACAACCATTTTCCCTACATTGAATGATTATTTTGCTGAAAACTGTGTAGTAACCATACCTGAGGATAATTAATTATTTCACAAAGGGATGTCAGTTTTCCTCCTGTCCAATTCCATACCACTTTACATTGCCTCCAAACCCTACCTGGGTGCACATTTGAATTATCTGGAACTTTAAAATATTCTGCTGCTTTAACCAATTAAATCAGATTCTAAGTGGGGGCCCAAGCATCTGTCTCTTTTCAAACTTTTCCCCGGGGGTAGGCTTACTTCACCCCTCAAATATATATGATCTATACATGTACACACACACATATACACACACACACACACACCTTTTTTTCTTATTTGTATTGTCAGAAACATGAAAATGTGTAGGAATACGCTGTATGGGTATGAATAGATCCAGATGAATTCATCGATATGGGCATACTTATTAATAGTTCTGGATTTTGTGTATTAGCTAAATCATTTAGGAATAGTTTTAACTGTTAAAATGCCTGTTCTATATAAAAAAGATAAAGATGAAAAATGTTGCCATTAAAATGGTCTTGTCGATTTTATTGTTTTTGGTGGTATTTTGAATTTACAGTGGTCAAGAAAGTAGTACTTAAGTACCAGAACCACTGCTAGCAGCATAGTCAGTTATTTGGGACAGTTGGTTGCAGAGAGATCTTTGATAGTAGCTAATTGATCATAGAATCTCGAGAACAAAAAGACATGGGCATTCTATTAATAATTTATTTTAATTAAAAAAATTCTAGGACAGAAAATAAAAGCCTTCTATGACCCATATCAATACAGAGTCATGGATCTACCCAGCAGCAATATTCAAGTCAAGTCAGTACAAATACAAAGAGTATATTGAATGAAGTTAAGACAGAGGTGTCTGGAAGAATTTCCCAGTAATAACATCTCAAAGATACGTTGTAAATTTCACTTCCTGTTTTCTCCAAAGAATTTCACTTCCTGTTTTCTCCAAAGAATGCTAGGAGTTTCTGTGTACTGGGAAGAGAAAACATTCAGAACTCTGCCACATTATTATTGAACATGGGTTCTGAGTTAAACTTAATTAAGACCACCAATGCTTATGTTCATCTTTTGGACAAAATAGGGGCTTACTGGTGTCAGGTTGCTAACTCAGTCTCACAGGGTCTATGAAAAATATAGTGTTTTACTTCTCTCCTAATTTTAAATATATAGTTAGAATATATATATATATATACACACACATACACTTTAAGCTGGGGAAAATTCTCACTTAAACTTCATCGACACATAGGTGAAAACTAGTAAGGTTAAAAAAAGTAGATTTACTTTTCCATACCAAACAGTAAACTAAGAGCAGTACAAAAACCTTGGGAAAATGATTACAGTTTGTGTTGCCATTGAAGATCTGGAATGAATAGCAGTGCTGTTTCTTATCACAATCTATTTAACTTTGGTTGCACTGGATATAGAAAAATGACAATGAATTATCATAAGCTTGATCAGTGGTGACTCCAACTGAAGCTACTATTAGAGATGTGATTTGTTTTTTGGAGCAAGAACACAGAGTGCCAAGAACCAAGAATGCTATTCATGTAACAGGTTCTACTTTCTTTATTCTAAAAGGCAGTGCATCAAAAGACATTTGCTTTCCCCTGGCAAGTTTAGTAGTACATCTTTACCATGTTTTGGGGGCTATGTTTGGTCTCTGACACTGCAATGTAAGTTATTCTGCCAAGAACTTGAACATCTATCATTTCGTAGTACATCAGTATGGTTCAATATAGATGGTGTCCTGATTATAACACTGTACAAGCAGGAAATTGATGGTATCCCACATGCCTTGTTCAAAAGATCGACCTTAAATAAATTTTAGGAGTCTGTCTTCTTAGTGAAATTTCTATGAATCAAATGGAAAGTGGTATGTAATATAACTATATCTTTAAAATTGAAAAGAACAAGTGAAGAAGCAATACATTTGTTAGGTCTTTTAGGTTCTGGAGGCAACATATGCCAGCTACAGGATTCTTTAGTATACAATTTACCAAGTAATCTGTAAGGCTATAAGGCTGACCGATTTGACTTGATCCCAGAAACAGCTCAGATAATTCTGGTTGCAACAAATGCAACTCTGCCTCTTGTTCCTTGTAATAGAGTATTCTCTGGCATTTATGGAGTTTGCAGCAGATAGACTTAAACTTTTAAGTAACATATCCTGAGTACTCATGCCTTTTAATGACTTAAAACCTATTCATGTGGAAAGAAAAAAAAGTGAATATATCACCTAAATGGCCCTCATGAATTGGGTTTTACCTGATTTTTTTCAAGTCACATAGTTGGGCATACCCACCAGAATCCATCATAAGGAGCAGTAACTTGCCATCTTTGAAATATAAAACGTTATTGAAAGAGAATTCCTCCTCCCTACTTATTATGTTTATGTCAACAACACCATTCACAAACTTACTAAATGCTTTATTTTCTGTCATATTATTCCACAAAATTTTATTTCTGATCAAGAATATAATTTTATTGCAAGAGACTAGGGCAATTACTTAACACTCATGAGACTTATTAGTTTTATTGGATATGCTATTGCTCATATGTGTAATAAACAAACTACATAGAACAGTTAAATAATACACCAACATAGGCATGGAACCAGCTAAGAGAAAATATATCATGAAACACTGTCGTGGGTGACACTGTTAATCTAGTCTCACATAGGAGATACCAGTGCTGTTTCTCTTATTCAATAAACAAAAGACTTGGCTTAGTAGTGGTATCTTACACCGTTATGTCTCATGACACCAGATTAATGCTACATTATTTGGGCAATGTGTTTATTTTCACTAGAGATATGCAGTTTCATGATACATATTTTTTTCAACTTTTATTTTAGATACAGGGAGTACATGTGCAGGTTTGTTACATGGGTACGTTGTACCAAGGTACTGAGCATAGTACCCAACAGGTAGTTTTTCGACCTGCACCATCCTCCATTCCTCCACCTTTTAGTAGTCCACAGTGCCTATTACTCCCATGTTGATACTCTGGTGTGCTCAATTTTTAGCTCCCACTTATATGTGACAACATGCTATATTTGGCTTTCTCTTCCTGCATTAATGCATTTAGGATTATGGCCTCCAGATCCAGCCATGTTGCTGCAAATAATATAATTTTATTCCTTTTTATGGCTGTGTAGCATTTCATGGTGTATATGAACCACATTTTCTTTATCCAAGCCACCATTGATGGGCACCCAGGTTGATTCCATGTCTTTGCCATTGCAGATAGCATAGCAATGAATATATGAGTGCATGTGTCTTTTTGGCATAATCTATTTTTTATTTTCCTTTGGGTATATACCCAGTAAATTATATCCATGACCATATCAAAGTGAATTAATATGCAAAGTAGAATAAAACTAAGGCTTAGATTTAGAGACTTCTAGTTTATCAATTTACATTATGCCTTATTTTAAAGAAAGTTTTCTATCTCTTCTAATCCTAGGTTTTCTTAACTACCAAGAGTGAAATTAAAACAAACCTCATTACCTGACTTCAAAATATACTACAATGCTATAATCACAATAGCATAGTACTAGCATAGAAACAGATGTATTGACCAATGTAACAGAATAAAGATCCCAGAAATAAATCCACATATTTACCAACAATGGATCTTAAATAAAGATGACAAGAATACACAATAAGGAAAAAACAGTCCATTTATTAAACAGTGTCAGGAAAATTGGATATCCACATGTGGATGAACGAAATTAAAATCTTATCTTGTGCCACGTAGATAAGTCAACTCAAAATAGATTAAAGACTTAAACATGAGACTTCAAACTTTAAAACTACTAAAAGAAAACATAGGAAAAAAGCATCATAACACTGGTCTGGGCAATGATATTTTAGATATGAATTCAAATGCACAGTCAGCAACAGCAAAGATAGACAAGTGGAAATACATCAAACTAAAATGCTTCTGTACAGAAAAAAAGAAAACCCATCATTCAAAAAGGAGAGAGATAATTGAAGGAATACGAAAAAAATATTTGCAAACCATACATCTTATAAGAAATCAATATCCAAAAAAAATATAAAAAACTCAAATAGTACCTAAAAAAGAACTAACTGATTTAAAATTGGGCAAAGGATCAGAATAGACAATTCTCAAAGAGGTCATTCACAGCATTTTTTAAAAAATCTCAACATCACTAATCATCAAGAAAATACAAATTAAAACTACAATGAAATGTCACCTCACAGCTGTTAGAAAGGCTGTTATCAAAAGATGAAAAACAACAAGTACTGGTGAGAATATGAAGAAAAGGGAGTGCTTTCACAGTGTTGATGAGAATGTAAATCAGTATAGCCATTATGGAAAAAAGTATGGAGTTTCTCAAAAAGTTAAAAATAGAATGACTCTATGATCCAGCAATCCCACTACTGGGTATACATCCAAAGGAAATGAAATCAGGATGGTGAAGATAAATCTGCACTCCCATGTTTATTGCAGCATTTTCACTATTTACAGCAGGCAAGCTGTGAAAATGTTTATCAATGGATGAATGATTTTTTTAAATGTAGTGTATATACACAATGGAATTTTACTGTCTTAAAAAAGAATGTAATCTTGTCATTTACAACAACGTGAATGAACCTGGAGAACATTATGTTAAGTGAAACCAGTCAAGCACAGTAAGACAAACACTCTATGATCTTACTTATATGTGGAAACCAAAACAGTTGAACTCATAAAGACAGAAAGTAAAATAGTGGTTATCAGAGGCTGGGGTAGAGCTAGGGAAATTGTTAGTCAAAGGATACAAAATTTCAATTGGACAGGAAAAAAAGGTAAAGAGATCTATTGTACAACATGGTGGCTGTAGTTAATAACAAGGTAAAGTATAATTGAAAACCACTAAGAGATTACATTTTAAGTGTTCTTACCACAAAAAAATGATAGATATGTAAGGTGATGCACATGTTAATTCCATTTATCCATTCCACAGTGAAAATGTATTTCAAAGTATCATGTTGTACATGGCAAATACATACAACTTTTACTTGCCAATTTAAAAAATAAACTAAATAAAAATTAAAACAAAGTATATATATATGTATATATGAATAGACATATAATGTTTGCTAACATTGCATGGAACACAGCAGACATTTTTTAATTGGTACCTAATGTTATATAACATTTCCTGCATTTTACTTAGGGCAACACCTTGAAACACACTCATTAAATGTTGGGCTGCAAGAAAACTATGTCTTCTGAAATACTTCCTGCTTAATGTTATAAAACTGCACTCTAATAATTTTAGAACATGTCTATAATTGAGAGTAAAAACACAAAGATGCAGAAAACGACTATTTGAATGGTATATAAAATTTATTGACCTTCTATCTTGTGCCAAGTATATTTAATATGTTTTGAAATTAATCTTTCCACTACTCAATGAGATGTCACTGCCTCTTCGTATCAAAATCTCAAAACTGTAGAAGAACCCTTATTTTAACCGCAGTGTCTTCTCATCTTAGTCACCAGAATTCCTGAGTCACATTTTAATTGAAAAAACTCATGTAAGAGAGATGCCCTCATCCCATCTGAAAGCATGAACAAACTTCCTGCCCTGCCTCCATTTACTGTCAACCTCCAAAGATTATCTTCTTTCAGTACAGTTTGAAACAAAGAGTTGTTCTCTTTTTCTGGATCATTACAAGTCCCAGGTTTTCGTTTTTCTTTTAGTTTGTTTTTCTAAATGAAAACAGATGATCCCAGCACCATCTTACACACCTGTTTTTGTTTGTTTGTTTCCTGATAGTAACTGCACAGAATTCCCAGGCTGTCAATTTTCTTTGCCAGCCCCCATAGTGCCATAATACCACTAAAATAGGGATTTGGGGGAAAATATGTTTTACTGAAGATTTAAAGTACTGGAAAATGTATCGTAACTAGAGTTATGATGCTAACTCCAGCTTTTGTGAAAACCCCCAAATTTCAGCAGTTTTACATGACAAGTCACAGTTGTCTACACAGTTTTGAGGTGGTGAGTCTTCTGAGTGGTTCTCTACCTATAAGTAATCTGCAAGCCAGGCTCAATTTTCATGGCTGCTTTTTCTTTCCCTGTTGCCCACCACTTCCCACCGTTACATACCACATCATTCAGGGAATCCTCTGAACTCATTGCCCCAAAAGCCAAGCAAACATAGAAAATGGTATAAAACATGTTACAGCCAAGGTCAGAATAAGTGTATTTCACTTCCATCCACCCAGAAAATGTTTATAATATTAGCTATAAATTTTGAAATGACCATTATTTTAAAATGGTTTGCAAACTTTATATGTATACACGCACATACACATCACACACATTCTGGAATCAGTGACCTATCCCATATTAATTCTAAGGAAGGCTGGAAAAAGTAGTTTTCATGTGTGCCAGGAAGGAAAAAGTAAGATTGTTAAACATCTAGCTAGTTTGTGTTACTGAGAGTAATCATGGACAATACATGAAACAAGAGAACACTGAATATTACATAACATTCTTCTATGTGTTATGTCTCTCTAGACAATATGGAGCTTCAGTAGCTAAGTTCTGCATGAGCGCTGGTCCCCCATCAGGTTTCCAGCATCTGGGTTTTTTTAATTTCTTTTCACACTTTCTTCAACACTAGTAGCCACTTCCAAAACTTATGTAACTACATTTTGCAAAGTAATTTAACTCTTATTTTTGCTTAAACTTCTCCCATCTATACACTGTTCTTACAACCATGCCTTGGTAAATTAAGAAGAAACATTGTTTTTCTTAGACAAAGGAAATATTCTAAGAGGAACTTTTCTGTCCTCCAAAGCCAACCAGCTCAACATGTAGATAGCTTTAAAGTAGACAAGTTTTCTCCTTGTCATAGAATCTTTCAAAAGCCCTATACCTTTTTTTCATAAAGCAAAAGCTGTTTGCAACACCAAGAGGTGGCCTACCAAATGAGAGATATTGATGGAAAGACAAAACTCATCACAGTTGTGCCTGTTATTCAGAGGTGCTGTTTAAATTACATGAGATAATATATGCAAGTGCTGTGACACAAAACATGTGCTCAATAGATCTTTTTTCCTCTTCTTTTATCCCTTTCCTTCTCCTCTCACTTAGAACCTTTCCTCTTGGTTCTGACTGCCCCAACATGAACTTGACTTTTTCAGTCCAGCATTTATTATCTTCCCTGGGACATGAGGTCTGGAGATAACGGGTCTGAAGTTCTGAAAACACTGAAAATAGTGGGGAAAAAATAGAAATATTGTTTTCCCAAATCAGCTTTATTTTAACGAAAGGTTACTATTTTAAAAAATCTTTTCTGTATTATTACTCTGTAAACACAATTATTTATTTGACTTATTTTAGTGGTGTTGTTTCTAGAGTGGTAACAGGCACTAGAAATATACTCCCAATGTGGCTTATTAGGTAATGAAATTACTTCCTTAGATTATATATAATATACAAAGCTTCAGACAGGTAAGCAGCCTAATTGCTTTTCATATCTGCTCTATACTGGTCCAGAAACAAAGGGTTGAATCTGTAATTTAATATTTTTCTTCTATTAATTATATTTTTAAAATAACTACTTCAAATCGAGAACTCAGTTTTCTTTTCTCCAATGTGGCCCCAGAAATTTACATACTAGTAACTGGAAACAATCACAAACACCTTCTTTCTTATCTATCCCACAATTGTTTAATAAATGTTTGTGAGAAGATAAAATACTGCTAAATTACACTAAACAGAACATTGGTACAGACATGAGAATGGCTGATATATAAGTTTACAAAACTTTGCTTATAACTAGTTTTGATAGCAATTCTCCCAAATCTCTCTGAAGGGTAGATCAAGTCGTGCACATTAGTTCCAGATGTCTCCATGTGATATACAATCTTGCTCTTTCCTTAGGTTCACAAAATCCCTACCTTTTCATTGAGAGACAATCTCTCACTCTATTCAAAGACTAAACAAGCATGTGTTAAGCTTGCCTGCCCAACATCAAATTTCTAGAGACAAAAAAAAATTCAAAAATACATGATTGCCCTAGAAAACAAGAAAGAGAAAAGCCTGAGTCTCATAAACTGTGCAGAATTCTTCAAACATAGAAAACAGACAAAATTCGTTTGAAGAAGGAATCTATATCTAAGATATATGCCAAAGTGTATTTCTATCATTACGGGCTCATGGAGAAAAACAGCTGAAAAGGAGGGAAGGGAGGCAGTGGTATCCTAAAAGGTTATTTCTTTGATTAACCTGAAGAGGCAGCCAGGAAATGTTTCCTCTGTATGCTGCTAAGTTGTATCAGGCAATAGCCACTGAGGCATACGCCTGCAGGCAAAAGCACAAAGTTCAGGAATTTGGTGTAGAGAAACAGGGCAATGCCCCAGACAGTGGACGAAACTCAGGTAGAATGTGATGCCCATAAGCAGAAGATTTGCTTCTAAAGCACTGTGCCCACTGCCTTCCCTGCCTTTCTACTGCTCCTCTAGTAAACAGCAAACAAAAGTTGCAGAAACTCCTGCCAAGTCCTTAATCACAAGTAGGATGGGCAAAGGATCCTAAAGGCAACCTAACAGATATCTCATGTAGGAAAATAAGTACATTTGATAGCCAACACTGCAGAACAACTCGACCAAAAGGACTAACATGAAGAATCAAAATTAATAGAGCAAGCAGAAAAGATGATAATTTTTCTAATTACAGTACTTAGGTAGATTAATGCCATTAGGTAATGTTCTAGTTATAGAAGAAAAACCCCAGATTAGGATTTGAAAAAGTCAGTAAGTACAATCAATTGTATGGCAAATTTAAATAATACCCAATTAATTAAAATGGGAAAAAGCCAAAAATAATTTAGGGCATGTCAAGTACATATACACACATATGTAATTTAATATAAAATGGTTAGCAAGAATAAAAGTTAAGCACCTTTTTATCACAGCATATTAAAACAGGTGCCATTCTCTTGGGGGCAAAAAGTTTCTCAAATTTAACCTGTTTTAGTCTTTTCAAATTACAGATGGATGTCTAAGGCCAAGAGAGAGGCAGTGTTTAGAGTAAGAGCCCTCTGCAGACCATCATAAGGATACATCAAAAGGGAGCCCTTACATTAAGATTCAGATCACCTCTCTGCAAAGCACAACTTTCCCTTCGCTCTTCTGTCTACTTTTGTATTGACCAAAGCCTATTCCAGTGGGAACCTAAGATCCCTTCTTTATCCTGGTAAGACCCTTTTCCAACTCAGCACTCATACTTCCTTTAACGCTATCTGACTTATGTCCTGTTGAACCATTGCCATCATGCCCTTCTTCCTTGTTCATGGCAGTCCAATAAAAAGTCCCAAATCCCAGATCACCCCTCATTTCCAAATCCATAATTCTACTGTTTTTGTACAACTCTCCTCTCATCTAAAAATTCTTCACTATATCCTCTGAAACTCAATGTAAATTGCCAATATGCTCCTCTTTTCTCCTCCATCTTTTCTTTTTCTTCTTGAATTAACTTCTTGAATTTCTTTGTCTCCCTCTGATGGTACTGCTTCTCCTGAAGCCATTTCAAGATAGGACTTTTCCAAAGTCCTCATCATACTGGATTTGGAGGTAGAGTGACGGTTGTTCATTATGGCACTTAGAATATTGCCCTTCTCTGTTCCTTCTGCTTTGACATTCAAATAATCAGATTACACCTCCCATCACAGTTCCTTGAATTGCAGTCATTTACCAATTAAGTTACTTCCCCTTATTCCTTGAAGATTTTAGCCCCAGGATAATAATTTTTAGCACATGTTTTCTTTAGTAGTTCAACACTATTTCTGTCATAATTCTTCGTAATATCAATATCTACACTCATGTTCCTGTCAACATGTTGGCATATTGGGGTTCTGACTTTCTCTCTTTCAATTATCTTTTCCTCCATTCTATCTTATCCATTCCTTTCTGTGATCCTACTTTGATTTTATCATTACCACAACTTTATTCCCTTTCTAATCAGAAAATGCCTAGCTCTCCTACTGCCACTTCCTATGTTTCTAGCTATTTTCTACAAATACCCCAATTTGAACAATCTCTCAACCCACTTCCATTAATCTGACTAAATTACGCTTGGTCCCTCACTCTCCATGTCTTCTTTTCCTGTCTTACCCAACTTAAATCACATGGTAAACCGTTTTTGTTTCTTTCATATACCATTCAGTCCACTGGCCCTTGTCTTTTTGTCATAGTCTTTTAGCAAAACAACAACCTTGGTTAAATCTATCTTTCTTCCTGCTCTATGATGAATGTGGCTAGAGGAAAACTCAACTCCTAGTGACTCATCTCGTTTTAAATGTAGTAGCTTCTTAGTTCTCTCAGCGGTTTCAATCTATTAGCCAAGTCCATTTTCGTTTGGACTCTTAGCTAGACTCCTACCATCTTAGACAATTCTTTTATTCTTTCTCTTCGCTCTTCAAATTTCCAATGTCTTCTCTCTTAAGTTCATTCTCAGCCAGTGATTGTATTGGATAGTGCATCATGCTCCTCTGAGACACCTTCTGTTTCTTTTTGTTTGTTTGTTTGTTTGTTTGCTTGTTGCTTGGCCCTTGGTTTCAGCGTGCTTTCACTTCAGGTGGCCAACACCTAGGGCTTTTGTTCAGAGAGCTGTCTCCGATTAATGGAGAGTTTTGCATCAGACGTACTAGGGATTTGTCACTAGGGAAAACAAGCAAAGAACCACTGATGCATTTTCTTGTTCAGCTAACTTTCCTTTAGTCAGGGTTACTCTTCAGCATAATTTATACTCCCAAGTTCCCTTATGAAATCAAGCTTCTGGCCAGGCGCGGTGGCTCACGCCTATAATCCCAGCACTTTGGGAGGCTGAGGCGGGAGGATCACGAGGTCAAGAGATCCAGACCATCCTGGCTAACACAGTGAAACCCCATCTCTACTAAAAATACAAAAAATTAGTTGGATGTGGTGGTGGGCGCCTGTAGTCCCAGCTACTCCAGAGGCTGAGGCAGGAGAATGGCGTGAACTCAGGAGGCAGAGCTTGCAGTGAGCCAAGATCGTGCCGCTGCACTCCAGCCTGGGCGACAGAGGGAGACTCCATCCCCCCAAAAAATAAATAAATAAATAATAAAAAATAAAATAAAAATAAAATCAAGTTTCTTTGGACTGTGCCTTAAGTTGCCCTTTTCCTTGACTTCCCATCCTTTCCTGTCCTCCTCCCACTTCTTTGTTGTTAGTCTCTCCTGAGACTATTTCTTTAATAAATTGCTTGAACGAAAAATCCTCATCTCATATTTTCCTCTGGAAAAAAAAATAGGTAAGTCAATGGCTTTGTTTCTTAACCAAGATTACTGAAAAAATTGAAGAGAAGTTCTTTTTATTTTTTTTTATTGAGATGGAGTCTTGCTCTGTCACCCAGGCTGGAGTGCAGTGGCTTCATCTCAGCTCACTGCAATCTCTGCCTCCCAGGTTCAAGTGATTCTCCTGACTCAGCCTCTTGAGGAGCTGGGATTACAGGCATGCGCCACCACACCTGGCTAATTTTTGTATTTTTAGTACAGACAGGGTTTCACCATGTTGGCCAGGCTGGTCTCGAACTCTTGACCTCAGGTGATCCACCCACCTCAGCCTCCCAAAGAGTTGGGATTACTGGTGTTAGCCATGGTGCACGACCTGAAGAGAGAATTATCCTGTACTTTACTCATGTACTAATTCCCATCTCCTATTGCTTTCTCAACAATATTGATTTAGCAAATCTGTCTTCTGCAACATCAGCTTTTCCTTTCTGACACATTATTCTCATCAGTATCTGTAGTGGGTTGTATGATGGTGCCCAGAAATTTATGTCCACAACCTAATATCCAGATCTATAAATATTCTTATTCAAAAAAAGGATCTGTGCAGAAATAATTAAGTCATCCCAGATGACCCATGTAGGTCTTACATCCAATGACTAGATTCCATAAAAAAGACAAATGAACAGACATGGATATGACAATAGGAGGAAGCAACTTGACCACAGAAACAGAGATTGGAGTGACACAACCAAGAAAGCCAAGGAATTTCTGGAGCCATTAAAAAAGCTGGAAGAGGCAGGAAAGAATTCCTCCAAGAGCCTTCAGAGGTAGTTCAATACTGCTGATATCTTGATTTCAGACTTCTGGCCTCCAGAATGATGAGAGAATACATTTTTGTTGCTTTAGGCCTCCCAGTTTGTGGTAACTTGTTGCAGGGGCCATGGGACTCTAATAAAGTATCCAAACATAGTATCATCCATCTTAAAAAAATAAAATAAAAAGATACAACAATAATAAATTTTGGCTAGGTTCTATGGCTGACTCCTGTAATCCCAGCACTTAGGGAGGCCAGGGCAAGTGGATCACCTGAGGTCAGGAGTTCAAGATCAGCCTGGCCAACATGGTGAAACCTCGTCTTTACTAAAAATACAAAAATTAGCTGAGTGTGGTGGCACATGCCTATAATCCCAGCTACTTGGGAGGCTGAGGCAGGAGACATCGCTTGAACCTAGAAGACAGAAGTTGCAGTGAGCCAAGATCATGCCACTGCATTCCAGCCTGGGCAACAGAGCAAGTCTCAAAATTAAATTAAAAAAATAATAATAATAATGAATTTTATCTTAACCTATTTTCCTCTTCAGCTACAATCCCATTTTTTTTTTTATTCCTTGTGCTATGAATGTCCTTGAAAGAATTGTCTCTGCTTGCCACTTTCAATTCCTTTTCTCATGAACCATTCCAGTCAGGTTTTTCTTTTTTTTTTACATCACTACCAAGAAAATGCTCTTACTGAAGTTACCAAAGACCTAAAGTAATAGATTCTAAATCCAATCACTATTTCTCAGTCCTTATCTTGCTTGACCTATAAGCATCCTTTGATTCAAGTGATCACTCTCCTCCCTTAAAAAAATTTCTCCACTGAGCTTCCAGGGCACCTCACTCACCTGTTTTCCATTAACCTTACAATTGATACTTACTGTCCATCTCTCCAACTTCTATATTTTAAATTTATTTTGGCCATGCTCTTTGAATCTCATCTTAAATACATATACTCACGCCTTGCATAATTTCAACTTATCTTGTGGTTTTAAAATCCATTTACATCCTGATGAATTCTAAATTTAAGTTTCTATTATACTTCTTTTTACTTCAAACCCATTTATTCTACTCTTTACTTATTACATGTACTTAGATGTATAGAATTATCCAAAATGTAACATATCCAAAACTGAGCCTCTAATATTCTTTTTTAATTTTTTCTCTTCCCACAATAGTTCATATCTCAGCCAATGGCAAGTGTACATTTCCAGTCATGTAGGCAAAAATATTTGAATCATTTTTGACTCACCTTTCATTTGCTTCTCAAAACCATCAGGAAATTCTCTAGGTTCTCTTCAAAATTCAAACTTAGACCACTTTTCACTTTACAACAAGCTAACAATCTTTCTCGTGTGGATTATTGAAGTAACTGTCTCTATTGTCTTTCTTCTGCCTTGTTTTCCATTTCCTCTCAAAATTGCAGCCACTGTGATCTTATTAAAATATAAGCCAGCTCATGTTATATCTTTGCTCAAAACCATCCAATGTCTTCCCACATCACTCAAAGGAAAATCAGCATATATATATATATATTATATATATATATTATATATATATTATATATATATATTATATATATATAATATATATATATATAAAATTGCCTTAAATTACCTACAAGATCTGGCCTCTTCCATTACTTCTGAGATCTCATCTTGTACTGCCTCCGTCAAGTACTCTTCTTAACCATAGGGAATATCTTTCAGTTTATCAAACAAGCCAGACACTAAATCCTTCCCTCCCCTCGCCTCCCTTCCCCTCCCTTCCCCTGCCTCCTTCCCTCCCTCCTTCCCTCTCTTCTTTCTTTCATCTCCTCTTATCCTAAATCAGATTAGTTCTTTATAAAAGGTACTTTGTCATCTAGGACTTCACTGGCTTCCTTGCCTATAATTTCAATTCTCCTTCCTACATTGTTTTTATTTCTCAGCACATATCAGTATCTAAAATTCCACATATTTTACTTTTCTGTCTCATTTATTGTCTATCTATTTCATAGATTTTAAGAATGATGAGGTCAGAGATATCTGTCAGTTGTTTCCACTTTTGTATTCCCAGTACCTGGTACAAGACCAGAGCATAATAAATACTAGTTGAATGACTAAACGCATGTTAGAAATCATTAACTCTAAGAGGTGGAACACTACAAACTAATATATCAAAACAAAGAAACCTCATTTATATCTTACTGGTGATTTTTTTCTGAAGAGTAAAAGATGCTCAAGTCACACAAACTATAAGAGCTGAAGTTTGGGCAATTCACCTAATATTCTCTGTTAAATTTTTAATATCATAAGCTATTTAGATTCTAGTATTCCCTTATAACAATCTATTTCTTTGTGACATATGATTATTTATTTTTTCCAAAATTATGAGTCTTTGCTCCATGTCAAAATACACTTCATTGTGATTATCTCTGTTATGGCGATTGTAATCATTGATCTTTCATGTTACTGTGGTGATTGTTTTGGGGAGACAACAACTGTACCCATATAAGATGGCAAACTTAACCAATAAATATGTGTATATTCTGAGTGTACCACCAAAGAGCCATTTCCCTGTCTCCCTCTCCTGGGGCCTCCCTATTCTAAACACAATATTGGAATTAGGCCGATTAGTAATCCTTAAATGGCCTATAAGCGTTCAAGTGAAAGGAAGAGTCACATATCTCTCACTTTAAATCAAAAGCTAGAAATGATTAAGCTCAGTAAGGAAGGCATATAGAAAGCTAAGAAAGGCTGAAACGTAGCCCTTGTGTGCCAAACAGCCACGTTGTGAATACGAGGAAAAAGTTCTTGAAGGACATTAAATGTGCTATTCCAGTGAATACACGCACGACAAGAAAGTGGAACAGCCTTATTGCTGATTGGAGAAAGTTTTAGTGGTCTGGCTAGAAGATCAAACCAGCCACAATATTCCCTTAATAAATTGAAATAATTATTCCAAAGCATAATCCAGAGCAGGCCCTAAATCTGTTTAATTCTGTGAAGACTGAGATAGGTGAGGAAGCTGCAGAAGAAAAGTTGGAAGCTAGCAGAAGTTTGTTCAGGAGGTTTCAAGAAAGAAGCCATCTTCATAACATAAAAGTATAAGGTGAAACAAAAAGTACTGATGCTAAAGCTACAGCAAGTCATCTAGAAGATCTAGCTAAGATAATCGATGAAGGTGTCTATAATACATAACAGATTTGCAGTGTATACCCACACACACAAAAAACACCTTTTATTGGAAGAAAATGCCATCTGGGACTTTCATAACTAGAGAGGAGAAGTTAATGCCTGGCTTCAAAGCTTCAAAGGACAGGCTGACTCTCTTGTTAGGAGCTAATGCAGCTGGTGAGCTGGTGACTTTAAGTTGAAGCCAATGCCCATTTACCATTCCAAAAAGTCTAGGACCATTAAGAATTTTTTTTTGAGACAGAATTTTGCTCTTCTCATCCAGGCTGTAGTGTAGTGGCCTGATCTTGGCTCACTGCAACCTCTGCCTCCCAGGTTCAAGTGATTCTTCTGCCTCAGCCTCCCAGGTGTCTGAGATTACAGGCACCCACCACCATGCCTGGCTAATTTTTGTAATTTTAGTAAAGACACGATTTCACCATGTTGCCCAGGCTGGTCTCAATCTCCTGACCCCAAGTGGTCTGCCCACCTCAGCCTCCCAAGCTGCCGGGATTACAGGCATGAGCCACTGCGCCCTACCAGAAATGTGTTAAATCTACTCTGCCTGTATTTTAGAAATGGAACAAAGCCTGTATAAAAACATACCTCTTTATAGAATAGTAAGCCCACTGTGGAAAACTACTGCTCAGAAATAAGACTTCTTTCAAAACAATAGAGCTCAGTGACAATGCATCTAGTCACCCAAGAGCTCTGATGGAGATGTACAAGGAGTTTATATTGTTCTTAAGCCTGCTAACACAACAACCATTCTGCAGCCCATGAATTAAGAAGTAATTTCATTTTCAAGTCTTATTATTTAAGAAATACATTTTGTATGTCTATAGCTGCCACAGAGAGTGATTCCTCTTATGGATCTGGAAAAGGAAATTGAAAACTTCTGGAAAAGATTCATCATTCTGTGTGCCATTAAGAACATGTGTGATTTATGGGAGGAGTTCAAAATAGAAACTTTAACAATTGTTTGGAAGAGGTCGATTTCACCTCTTATGAATGACTTTGCAGGATTAGATTTCAGTGGAAAAAGCAACTGGAGATATGGTATAAATAGCAAGAAAGCTGGAATTAAAAGTGAAGCTTGAAGATAGTTCATTAACAGTGAACCGCTGAATTGCTACAATCTTGTAATAAAACTTGAATGGATGAGGAGTTGCTTCTGAGAGATGAGCAAGGAAGGTGTTTTTTTGAGATGGAATCTACTCTGGGTGATGATTATGTGGGAGATTGTTGAAATGACAAAAAGAATTTAGTACACTACATAAACCCAGTGGATAAAACAGTAGTAAGGTTTGAGAGGATTGACTCCAATTTTAAAAGGAGCTCTACTGTGGATAAAATGCTATCAAATAGCATTGCCTGCTACAGAAAACACTTTCTTGAAAGGAAAAAAACACAAATGTGACAAACTTCCTTGTTGACTTGTTTTAATAAATTGCCACAACCACACCAACCTTCAACAGTTGCCAACCTGACCAATCAAGAGTCATCAATATCAAGGCAAGACCCTCCAGGAACAAAACGACTATGATTTACCGAATTATTAGATGATATATCTGAGGTATATAATATATATATTTGTGTATTCCAAGGTATATACATTTTAGATATAATTCTATTGTACACTTAATAGACTATATAGTAGTACAAACATAACTTCTATATGCACTGAGAAACTAAAAAATTGATGTGACTTACTTTATTGCAATATTCATCTCACTTTATTGCAATATTCATCTCACTTTGGTGGTCTAGAACCAAAACACAAAGTCAGAGGTATACGTGTATTGTGAAAGGTATAAAACGTGTTTCTTGGTTCAAGTTTGGTAAATGGATGTCCAAATGTCCCAGCACTCTTTGTTGAAAAGACTATCTTTTCTCTATTGAATTGCCCTTGTTCCTCTGTCAAAATTTTGTAGACTGTATTTTTGTAAGTCTACCTCCAGGCTCTTTTTCTGTTCCATTTATCAATTAGTTAGGAAACACGCTCACTATTTCCAATTTCTGGATGAGATTGTAAAGATTTGACACCATTTCTTCCAGGAATGGTTGATAGAATTGACCAGTAAAACCATCTGAGCCTGGTGCTTACTTCTGTGTAAGATTATCATCACTGATTCAATTTCTTAAATAGATATAGTGATAATCAGGTTACACATTGCTAATTTCGTGAGTTTGGGTAGTTTATATCTTTCAAAGAACTGATCCATTTCATCTAAGGCATTAATTTTTGGCCATAGAATTGTTCATAGCATTCTGTAATTTTCCTTTCAATGTGCCCTATAGGATCAGGACTGACGACAGTTGCTTTATTTGTGATGTCGTTAAATTGTGTCTTCTCAATTTTTTCTTAGATAGCATGATGAGAGGTTTATCAGTTTCACTGATCTTTTAAATGAATCAGCTTTCAATTACTTTAAAGTTCTTTGATTTATATATTTATTCTGCTTAGTGTTCTCTCAGGTTTCTAAATCTGTGGTTTGGTTTCTGTCGATATTTTGAAGACTTCTTGTCCATTCTTTCTTCATGTATTTCTTCTGCTCAAATTTCTCTTCTACATCTGATATTCCAGTTACACAACTGGAATCATAAAATTCCTTTTGAAGATTTTCCACAGTTTTGGGATCTTCTGATCTGCTTTTGTTTTCACATTTTAGTTTGCTGTCACGCTTGCTGTGGCTATAGGTTCTAGAAACTTCAGTTTCCTCTACTGTCCTTGTTTATGTCTCCTCTCTTGACTCTGGGTTTCCTAAGGACTCCTCAGAGAGATTCTGTGCCTTACAGCTTTCTCAGCTACAATCCACAATTATTTTTACTGGAGCCTGGTTGATGTAGTGTTTAGGTGTGAAAGATGGAGAGTATAATATAATCTTCCAATTAAATGTCAGTCTTTTAGTAGAGTTCTGTCACCTTCAAACATGTTTATCCAGTGGAATAGCTTCTCCCCCTCAGCTCCCTCAATACTCGAGCCTTCTCCGTGGCTACCGTGCTCTGTTTCTTTAAATACTCGAACCTGTTGACATTTCCCCTTTAGTTGAGAAAGGAAGATAGAAGGAGATAAAGTGGAAGAAATACCCTTCTCCCATGTGGGATAAAGACCTGCAAAGTTCTTTCATCTAGAGAGTAAACATTTATTACAGAGAGAGCTCAGTTTGTGTTTCACAATGATTACACTCTTACCATCCTCCTGCCAGAGTCATGCACCTGAGAACCAGGATGAGGTTTCTGGGGGTAAAACTCACAAAAATATGTCATCCCCAAGACTACAGACCCACAAATTGCTCATTCTCTTACCATTTTACAATCAGTCTCCCACTTTAGTCAAAAGTACCACGTAAGTTTTTCTACCAGTTTATGGTTTCAGCACCTTTTACTCCCTGCAGGCATATCTTGACTGTGACTGTATGCATATGCCTGTCTTTCTAGATTTGAGGGTGTTGGTTTGTTCTGTGACCTCAAAGAAGAATGGGACAAAGAAAAATTGTTGATTTTCAGTTTGTGAGGATGGAAATGAAAACCTTCCAATTCTTTACAGCCATAGCTGAAGCTAAAAGTCTCTTTGATTTTTATGCAGTGTCAAGGCTGAATATGTATTACCTATATCTTATAGTTTCTAAAAGAACCTCCTAGAGGTGATGGTAACAAGACACGCTTAAACCTTAGAATTCTTCTTTTGGGAATACTTACAATTTTAGAAATCTTTTATGCTATTTAAAGCAGACAAAGATTTTCTTAAATTTACTGAGAAAGGTCACTAGAGAATTCTGCTAAGAGAAGTCACTCTATTGATAGCTATTATTTACAAATCATATCTAGATTTATGATATAGAAAGAGAAGAAGGAAGAACATTTCAATCTTTGAAAATAATAAATAAAAATATTTTATCCTTTTATGGGGGAGATGAGATACAGAAATACTTTTTCTCCTATAGCAACATTTTCTTTGTTGAAAAGATGTTTATGAATCTAGAGGGACAAGAGAAATAACTTTTTATTTTCACTGAAGGTACACAGACATAGAAATCCAACAGCCTATGGCTACCAATTTAATGTGTGATCTTGGGGCAGACAGATGTTTCAGCTTTGTCCTCTGTAAATTGTGATTGATATTTTCACTCCCCAGGCATCTTGTACTTATATTAGAAAATGCATCTAAAATTTCAAAATCACTACATATAGCTGACATTCAGTGATTATTAGTTGTTGTTGTTTTTATTTTTTATTTAATTCTGTTGCCTACCATTTCCCAACCTAACTCACATTTTTCTGAAGGGACATTGGTCCTTACATTCTCACTTAACATTGGATTTGCCCTTGTGAAGAAGAGTAGAAGACACAACCTGACAATAGAAAAATAACATTGAATAATTTGTATAACCTGAAATCTATGCTACTTACTTTGCACATATTATCTCATTAATTTTCACAATGTGTCTATGTTTACAGATGTAAATCTAAAGACCAAGATATTTTAATGGCTTTGCCTAAGATCATGCACATAGAAAGTGAGTAAACTAGAATTTCAATACAGTTCTATCAACAGCAATAACCATATTCTTATAAGAAATCTAGAATTTCACAAAATATATTTCATATATGAATAATGTCAATTTTCAGGAAATGGACAAAGACTGAACACCTAAAACATGATAACATAATTGTAGTAGCTGAAGCTAGATATCAGGTAGATGCAAATTCAAAAGCAAATCTGAATAGAATATGTTTTGCCTAATGAAATTAGCATGGTCAAGTGAAGAATGAACTGATGGGATTTTCTTGTCAACCACATTTTCATAAGCAAACAGCATTATTTTAAAAAGTACTTACAAGATAGATACATAAAATAAAAGTAGAAGCTCCATATAATACGATCTTCCAAAATATTCAACCTTCTCTCTGCTATAAATCAGAAACTGAGCTGAGTTAACTTTAGGATGCTGACTTGGTAAGGCTTAGGCTAACAGAATAACCAAAATGATGGCATAAAATATGTTTTAAATATACATGCTTGTGTGGATATTTTAGAAAAGTGTGATTGGTATTGCTCAATACACAAAGTAATTTTATCAGAGATTGTATCTGGAAGAAAAATGAGAGAATTTGCTTCTTGAATTGATGTATCATGAAGCACACATGTGAAAAAAATTTGCTATCTATGTGTCCAATTACTATGAAATAAACATGTTTCATCTGAGGTTATTTTTAGTTAGATGATGTTTACCTAAAACCCCTTGTTTCATTTAACTGTAACTGACACTTGATCTGTAGTGTTATTACTTGTTTTACAGCCTGATAATAAGGCATATAATATCTAGGAATGATAAAAAAAAAAGCCTGATAGTAAGGAAGTCATTATACACAGTATATCCTACCTGATGATATGCAACAATTTTTTTCTTCAAGTACTTACTGAATATCTAATCATTGACAGGCTGTGGGCTAAGCACTAGAAATATAAGAAACTCAACCCAAATCACAATGAAAACTGTGTTAACAATTTAGCACATAATGACTATAAATGTTATGATCACAAGTATACCCGTTTGGTTCATATGAAGCCAAATTCCTTTATTTTTTTAAGATTTCTCATATATCACAAAAGACAAAGACCAGATTAGAAAGTACAGGTTGGTGGTCTGCCAACCTATTCTTTTAATTACAATAGGTCTAAGTAAACATTCTTGAATTGTAGCTCACTGGTGCTATGGAGGTTAGCATTCTGCATTTGGACAGATTTAAATCCAAATTTGCCTACCTAGCGGTGTGTAACTTTTGAGCAATTATTTAACCTCTTCAAGCTTCATAGTTTTTTTGAAGATTGAACAAGATAAAATTTAAAACTTTTATAGAACATAATATGATCTTAATTTTTCCACTTAAGATTTATAGGAGCAGTTAAAAATAATTCCTCTCTTTTTCTATGAGACTACAGAAATGTTCTTACAAAAACCTAAGTTGCGTGGTAGAGCTGAGATTAATATTGTGAGAACTAGAATGAGACAGACTCCAAAGTGCTTAAATTAAGGTTCTATTCCTTATAGACTGTGTTTATGAGAAGATACTCTAAACCCAATGAAACTTAGTTCCTTATCTATAAGATGCAGATAAAAGTATCTATTTTATATAATTAATCTGAGAAATACATTTTCAAAAAAACCTGTTAATCATCTGTACTCATTAAATTATGACCCTTATTCAATTAAAATCAAGCAACTTTCTTCACTCTCATTTATTCTTACTATTATTAACATGTAATGAGGTAGAATGTAGTCTGAAAGCAGTATTTCCTATCTCAGATGCCTACGGAGGAAAGCAATATAAATACGAGAATCTGAAGCAAAATAATACAAAAAGAGATGGAGAGTGTGTAAACTGCAAAGTGTTGGCCCACGGAAAACCTTTTCAAATTGAAAAAGTTTTAAATGCCAGTTGGACGAAACAAATCAAACCTGTAGGACTAATCTGACCCATTGGTCCCATTCTAAGTGGCTTAACATGGTGCACAAGGGAGTTAGAGTATAAAACAAATAACTTTGTTCTCTATAGTACTTTTTTTCTTTTTGGCCCAGGGAAAATGCCTCCATGTGTTAGAACATAGGTTGTATATTCTTCAAAGATGCATGGCCCTGGAGGTTTAAAAATAATTTCAGAAATCACACACCTAGTGATTCTAAATCTATATAGTAACTTTTGGAAGAACTGTTGTTGGTAGGTGACTTACACCATTTTTTGCAGTGGGAATTAAAAATAAAGCACACAAGGAAACTATATCTGTACTTGTAACTTTAAAGAATTTTGTGCATGCTCCTCTGAGGTTAATCCTAATTCAAGACTAAAGAAAAAAAATGTGAAAAGCAGCAGAGAGATATGCTTGTCATAGCCTAGTAGGACATGTCATGTTCCACATCACACCCTAATATCTAAAGTAAATATTTATTAGAATACAATTTTGAGGCATTCCTTATTACAAGAAAATGAGTTTGCTCTTAGTGTTTTCTTAAATTGTCTATTTTTAATCTTATCAACTCCTAGGCAACTTTTTCGTCCAATAGATAAGCATGGAAAATTTATAATCTTCAGTCTTTCTTTGTGTACACCTGGTATGCTCAGAGCTGTTGAAGAAAAATGTCGCAGTTAGAAATTTAGGCTCTCGGTGTGACATAGCAACTCTTCCATGTTTCCAGAATCAGCTTAGCTCCCATTATCCACAACAGCCATTTAAAACCTCCTCCACCCTCATTATATCTCCAAACCCATGTCTCTACTCTGAGCTTGAGATTCCACTTTCTACTTCATAAAGAAGAGACTCTCAGAAAAGACTAGTCAACTTTATGAATCTTAATTAGAGAATAAACAAAACCCTCTGCTGTCTGGCACAATCTTCCCAAACCACCCCAAAACACAACTACACTAACAAAAACAACTGAGACTAAAGATAAACTATGGCTTCTAAATAAAGAGGTAATAACAAAGCTTCTTATTGTGTTGCAAATTAAGTGAGGTGCCTTTTATTAGAAGTTACAATTAGCTTATCTGTTCCTTGAGGATAGAGAGGAATTTCATTTGACTTCTCAAATACTTTCTGTACCACTCATCAATAGTGGCATCTCACAAATGTTTGGCTGACTAGATTAGTATACATGTGTAAGTACCAGAGTACTTAGATGCGTTCTTGAAAGACTAAAATATACGACAATCTTTCATTGATATATGATTCTCTGACAACTATGTGAAGAAAATATGAAATTTAAATCTAAATTGTGTAGCTTAGAAGAAGAACATAGGCCATCCTCTTAGAAATAAAATCAATGCAATAGCTACTCAATTGTAGACTAGAATGTACTAAACATGAAAGCATTTCAATTAGGTCTTCTTTTTTCCAATTAAGCTGTTTCATTTCTTTCACATTCTTACAGTTCTCTTTCCAAATCGCATTGAAAACTATATGAATGAACGAGGTTTCATTTCCACAAGTTGCTTATTACTTTTATCATTTTTGGTACATATAACATAAATAAACAGTATGCAATTTCACAATGGAAAAATTTTCTATTCAATACTTACCCATTCAAAGGAAGAGGGGGTATAGAGGGAAGGAAAGAGGAAAGAAATACTGTAGGGAGAAAAGTAGGAAAGTATATTAAAATGAAGCAAATCAAACAGGGGTGCATAAAAAGAGAATGGTGTAAGTAGAAACAGCCTGTAAACTGGGGAAAGCAGATATTTATGCCTAAATCTTAGGCATAAATCTAAATTCCATAGAATATGTGCTCCTGGAGGAATGGCAGCATGTCACCTCCTGCTTTGGTTTTATGTAGCCTCTGCTCTGCTGTGTTTAGTGTGGTCACGGAAAAATTATATTAACTCACCAACTAAGTAACCCAGCAGCGTAAGTAGAGGTCTTCTTGCTGCAGTGCTTTAAGGTATGAATTAAAATGTAAACTGGTAAATTATCAATAAAGCTGACATAAAACTTTTTGTTCCCAAAGATAGAAAGCAAAAAGAGCATGGCCTTGGGGTAATATACTATGCCTAGAGTCTAACCAAGTCTCTAGTCACATATTATATTAGAGTGTTATTACATTTTGTCTATTAGGGGCATAGTACCCTTGAGATTTTACAGGGTTTTGAACATAAATCCTTCGGAAGCCCTAATTTTAGTTGATGCAGAAGTGTATACCATGGCTCTAATGCTCATGAATGGGACAATATACCAAATCATTTCCTGAGATGCCTAATGTGAGTGTCAAATTACCAGCCTCCACCAAGCAAAAGGGAATGCTAATTAAAGGGGTAGGACATGTTCCAGTTGTGCTAATCAAAGAGAGCTTAATCCTTCCATAAGCTGGCTGGCTTTGTTGGAGGAAATTCTGAACAACCTTGTTACTTTTGATAACTGTAAGCCACTGACTCATGGCCCCTTGACAGCTAGCTGAGCATGTAATAACATTTCTCTGTATTTTGGGACTGGCTTAGCTGGCTTTATAATAGATTATTGTGGATGTTAAAGTGAAATGTTAGTCTTTCTTTAAAGCTCTGTATTCCCCAGTAATTAAGGTTATAAAAAGGGCACAGAGCACAATACAGTTTCAAGGTCGCCAAACACAGATATAATAGCCTTCCCTTTCTGTAAATAAGGTATTAATCATAGGTTTATTCTGCAATTGTGTCATGAAAAATAGGTTTTTCAAGAGTAGTTTGATAGAAAAGCATTTTGAGGTGTATTAAAAATGCGGTCTTTTTCCTTTTAGTTCAAAAAAATTAATGGCTAAGAGGAAAAATCAAGTGACATTACAGAAAAGCAGTAAAAACGACAGAAAAAAAAAGAAGTTGAATGTTATCAGGTAAGAGAAAAACTAGACACAAGTGCACAACTTCATCCAAAAGCATTTGAGGTCATTGGGTATAATAAGAATCTTGGAGAAATCACAACCTTTGGCATGAAAATGTCTACAGAGACCACACAAACAAGGATTTCACTTTTACTTTCAAGGTGGTGACATTTATTGGCTGTTTGTGTTTCCGATTCATTGTAAATGGAAAAAAGCCAAAGAAAAAGCTCACCGAAGAGAGCCATTTAACTACTTGTTTCAAAGAAAGAAATTAATATAATTTCATTCAACTCTAGTTTTGATATTCACTCACCATTTGAATGAGATCCTCATATTAGTCATTACAATAGGGAGAAATGTTTCATCCTGTATTTCATAAGAAATACTCCTTTGTTATGTTCATTTGCCATATAATTTAAAATTTTAGAAAAAGAAGAAAGCTCTTCTATTTAAGTATTGCAAAGGTAAAACAACTTCCTATAGAGCAGAAGAGTCACACTAATGGTGTAGACTTCTATTCAGAAGGATCCTAGCGTTGGGAAAGAATAATTTACAGTGTCAGGAAGGCAATCATATTTTCATTCTACCAGATAAGATCAGGGCAGGTACTCCCCAAGGAGCGAGGCTCTTTGCTTCATTTTTGAACTGATGAAAGAGAAGATGTGCAATGCTTTATAGTGCAGACAAAAATGTCACACCAGTAATTGCTATGCAGGTGCTTAAGTACATGCCAAGTAAAACCATAAATTATATTTCTCATGCATTAGGCATTAATTGTGTCGGTAGTTAAAAGAACAATTACCACATAATATGTACCTTTTTAAAAGATGGAAATAATCAAGAAAATCATTCAGATAACCTTTTGTAAAGAATTAAGACTTCTTTTCCTTTCAAGGTATTTTACATCTCTTGTCCTATCTATCTTCTAAGCAGAAATCTTCATTTTAGTCAAATTCTTTCTATCAGGATGCCATATAGAATATACTGAAGGTGTCTAAAATTTGTCAAATACAACTATAATTAATAATGTAATGAATTTATTTAAAGTTATATGATAGAAAAAAATGAAGCTTGCATAATGTTCAGGAAGTCAAAGCCATCCTAGAATTCACCAACCCCTTTTCTCTAATCACATAAATTTACTCAGTTCGAACTTTGTAATAAGACAAATAAATATCTCACACCCCAAAACCCAGTAAACTTATTTGGTCTGCTCCTTCTGTCTGCACTTTTCTTGACATAAACTCCACTTCACATTGGCTTATGGTTAGCCCATTAACCCAGTCTTGGCCAATCAGAGCTCTGCCTTGCTGTTGTTCAAACAAAAGTTGGAGAAAATAAGTGTCATTTTCCTATACAGCCTTAAGGCAATAAAGATACAAGCGCTGCACTGACCTTGGCTGTGGGTCAAGTATCACTGAGTGGTTAACACATACAGGGAAACTAAGGAAAGAGCAAGAGAAGGAAATATGCTATTCAAGTTTCTGAGTCCAGTCATCCTAAGGCTATCTGTACCATTGACCTTTCTGAGATTCAGTTAAGTAAGCTTATTTCCAACCCGCTCTGGTCTGTGATACTTCAGGTTTCTGTTTACTTATAAACAAAGGAATTGTGGAACATACATCTGCATTCCCACTTGACTTTGTTATTTGTTAACATACTATATATTAATTGCTTAAGATGTATACTGCTTGCATTTGAGTATAACCCAACCAGTTCCTAAGTAAACAACTTTGGTCTCTTGTCTAAGCCTCTCTTAGACATTATGTATAAATTATGTATAAATCTCTTATACATAATTATGTACTGACCATACTTGCCTCATGCGAATATTATGAAGATTAAATTAGTTAAAATATGTAAAGGAGTTAGACAAGTGCCTGACACAAGATAATTAAAGCAATAATATTAGATTTTATTAAGATTATAGAGCTGGCCACTTAAATTGATCATTACCTTCAATCCTAACAAAAATGTGTATCAGGTTGCTATTATCCTTCCCATTTTACAGATAAACAGGATAAAGAAGTGGCAGCCTCTGCATTGAATCTCAAGTGTGTTTGAATCTGATTTTTGTGTTTTTCCTTTCTATCAGGGTACCTTTGGCAATATTAATATGAAACTTATCCCATAACATTATAGTCTATAATATAAGATTCTGCCTTCTCTTCTAGATCATAAATTCTGTAATGGTGGTAACTATACTGAGTTCACTTTGCTAACCTCAGTGCTTAGCAGTGTACATGTTCTCCCTCTCCTTCAACTCTTCCCCTTCCTCCTTTTCTTTCTGCCCTTTGCCATGTGAAATACACATGTTCAAGGGCTGTGTGATCTGTCTGAAATTATTTGGTATGACACTCTTGGCTACCCATGTTTTCCCCACTTCCATAGAATATTGTCATTCAAGGAAGAGCCTTATTTGCTTCCTTTGTCTGTGGCCTGATAATTGCCTTCTACTTAGATCTGGTAGGTTCTCTTTCCTGCTGATAACCTTGTATCTGTTCTCACTGTTCTGGGTTTTGGAGGGAGTTTCCAAAATAACTCAGCTTTCTATCTATGGTCCTACTCTCTCTAGTATTCATTGCTTATGACATGTTCCCACAATCACATTGCCTTTTATTCTAAATTCCCAGCATAGGCCTGGAATAGAGCTCTACCGCAGATCTGCTAACCTTGATTGTTAATGATTAGTAATTTCCACTTTTGATCCAAATTATTTCTTGCTAGCACCAAGATAAATGTTCCTACTCCAAAGAGCAACATCTCTCTCCAGCACATAGCACTTACACATTTCCAGAAGGCCATGCTATCACCACAAAGCCATGAAGTTATAGTATGTATATATAAAGCCAGAAGTGATGAGAGCAAAGGTGGCTAGGTAATATAATGTCACCATGAGTCTCAAGGGCTGTGATAAAGCCTAGCAAGTTGCCAGTGACAAGTTAGGCCAGCTGAGGTCAGTGAAGTTCATGGCTCAGTAAAGAATGGTTTATATTGTAGGAGATTCTTTCTTACTTGTAGTCATATAAAGAAATGTCTTCATTACCAGATCAAACTTCCTTGTACTTGTAATATATTTTTAGTTAACATGAGTGCCATATCCAAACATCTATTATCTATTACCCTGAAAATACTAAATTTATTTTAATAATTTCATAAGATTTATTTGTCTTATATATATATCATATATATGACATATATGTGTCTTATATATATATCATATATATGACATATATGTGTCTTATATATATATCTTATATATATATAAAAGATATATATCTTATATATATATAAAAGATATATATCTTATATATATATAAAAGATATATTTGTCAACTATAAAGAAGTTGAAAAATGCAGTCTTCCATTCTGAGAATGTATTACTTATATTTAAACAACTAAAGTATCTCTGTGTAGTCAATAACAGGTCATATAAAAATATCCTGAGACTGTTAAAAATGACCTAATTAATATTAACTTATTAACTTTGGCAATCTTTGTTTAATAATTTAACTAGTAGACCTTTTCAGTGTAACACAGTAGCTATCATTACAAATATTTCCGAATACCGCAAAAGTGGTAGGTTAGAGAGATATGCAAATGGAAATTATGTGCCCCTTTTCTAAATACATAATAGAGTGAAGACATAAATAAAACCTATATTAGTTAGCTCTCTATGGGGATTACCCAATAAACAGTGAGACATATGGATTACTACTTACAGGACACCAGTGGGGAGTGTAAATTGGTGTAGCCACATTGGAACATTATTTGGCGTTACTATCACACTTCTATATCCTGTGACCCACCAATTACACTTCTAGCTATACCCAACAAAGAAGAAATGAACAATTTTGCCAAAAACAGGTAAAATAATATAAGTAGTAGCACTGTAATAGTCACAAACTAGGGGGGAAAAGCTCAATGGTTTATTAGAGTAAATTTTTATTTTAAATGTGGTGTAGTACACTAGAAAATATTATAAAGTAATGAATGCACAAATGAATACAACATGTAAAAATGGGAATGAGTGTCTTAGTTCATTTGAGCTGCTATAACAAAATACCATAGCTTATAAACAACATAAATTTATTTCTCACAGTTCTGGAGGCTGGGAAGTCCAAGATCAAGTTGCCAAGAGATTTGGTATGTAATGAATGTCCACATTCCAGTCTTTGCTATGGCTTCACATAGTGGAAGGGGTGAGCAAGCTCCCTTCGGCCTGCTTTTTAAGAACATTAATCCTAGCCATAAGTGAAACTCTCATAACCTAATCACCTTTCAAAGGCCCCACCTCCTAATACCATCATTGTGGAGTTAGGATTTCAACATACAAACTTTGGGGAACACAAACTATCAGATTATAGCAAAGAGCTTCACTTACATAGTATTGCAGAAAACAGATCAGACTCAAAATCATATACCATATTTTAAACAACATAGATTGGATTTGTCTGAACTGTATACAAATAGAAGCCAAGATAATGATTATGCTTTGGTGGGCTATAGCAATCGGAAGTTATTACAAAGGGGTCTTCCTGGATACTGATAAGGGTTACTTGGGTATATTTACCTTCTGAAAATGCATTGAGCTCTGCAATGGTAATATGTGCACCTTTCAGGTTGTATGTTATCCTGCAACAGTTTACTGAAACCAGAAAAAGGAGTCATAAAGTAGAGTATTAAAAATGGCAACTTCTACAAGTGTTCAGAGAAAGGATCACCCAATTCTAGAGCAGCTGAAAAATGGCTTATAAGAGACATAAAGATTAACTGGAATCTTGAAAGTATAGGTGTAATCCGGTATTACTCATCTTGTTATGAGTAGCTGTTACGATAAAGTTCAACTGAAAATAAGAGACAGAAAATGAACAAATGAATCAGTGTAGCTGAAACAAGATAAAATGCATTTCTCTCTCACTGTAAAACAAATTTGGAGATATGTTCAGGTGAGGTATGGCAGATCCAAAGCATTCATCAGAAACCCAGGTTCCTGTCTTTCCACTGCATCATGATACCATATGTACAGCTATATTTTTGAGATCTTTATGGTTCAATATGACTGCTGAAGATGCAGATATCAGAGCCAAGGTGTTGACTGGTAGAAGAAAACAACATAAAAAGACAAACAATGGATTTTGGAGTTGAATCCATTCCCCTGAAACTATTATCTAATAGGTGCCACACTACATTTCTACCACATTTCTGTCTCATTTGTCACATGATCACACTTATCCTATAAAGAAGTTGAAAAATGCAGTCTTCCATTCTGAGAGGTAAACTGCCGAGTTAAAATGAAAGCCTGTTATTAAGACAGGAAAAAGGATTTTATTGTAGGTAGGTAAAGTTTTCTGCCACAGTGAAGAACAATAAACTGGTTATTCCCAAGGGACTACTTTTGCGAAACACTGGCTTGAAAGGATAGGACTGATTTTGAAGCAGAATAGAAGTTATTTCTCTGTAACCACAGAGGATAGTAAAATGTGGCATATGTCTTTGTACAACATGTTTAAGTAGCCATATTTTCAAGTTTTATTTTATTTAGTTTTATTTATTTATCCATGTCCAGAAAAAAATGGCAAAATATAGAACAAACAACATTTCCTTGCATAGTTGCAAAGCTAAACATGAAAATAGCTGTTGCAAATTTTTTGAAATACACCAGAACCCAAAGTTGCCTCTATGTAAGTATGGACACCTATTAGTGATAGGTTTCTTTGATTTTAGAAATTCTTGCTATAACTTTCCAGCAAAGATACTGATTATGGCAATTTCCCCCTGTATTCTTTCCCTAAAATTAAATGTGCTTAGAGATCACAACTATAAATGATTCTGAGATAAGATTTACACTAACAAACTCTAGAGGTATTTCAAAGGACTCTTTTGAATTTTTTCAACAAAAGGGTTTCAACTAAGAAGAATAACCTCTGAGATGATTAAAGACTGTCTCCTACTAGATTTTACATCCCTTGAAGGCAAGAACAATTCATTTTTAAGTGTCTCCCGAATCTAGTACAGTGTCCAGTAATTAATAGATTTTTGAAGTTGATGATGGGATAAATGAGTTGGATTGTGGCAGTGAAAACTAGCTGTACATAGACAAAAAAATGAGTCCTGTTCCTTGTATAATGTGAAACTAATGATGGAAAATTGCTGTTCAGGACTTTTTGAATCCAGGTGTGGTTAGATGACCACTTGTCACCAATTGAATGCAGCAGAAGTAATGAGTAAGTCTCTGGGCTAGGGCATTTAAAAAGCAAGTTTATTGTTCTCTCTCCTTCTGCAAGTTGAAAATAGATATTCTAAGATCCTGCAGATGGTAAAACCATAATATGAAGCTGATCTAGATTGTATCACCAAATGGCATAAAGCTACTTCCAAATTTGAACAGCCGTATTAGACTTTTGGCTGAGCAAGAAATAACATTCTATTGGATTAAGCCATTGGGATATGGTGGTCCATTTGTTTAAAAGACAACATAAATACAACAGAGACAAAGATGACTTCTTAAAGATGAAATATACAGCTTCATTTTTTGTTGAGATACTGTGAATCTGAATTGAGAGAGGTGAATGAATACTAGTCTAATTGTACTGAAAGCTTTTGTATGTACGAGCACCTGTACTTGTATAAGTCATTTGGGATTTTTTTCTTAATATAGATAGGCATATATGTAAATATCATTATTCTGTTATTTTCAGAAATAACAATGAAAGAAATTAAGGCTCCATTATTAGACACAAATTGTTTCCCCTATTTTGAGGTCTCAAAACTGTGAATGTCTTTTTTTTTTTTTTCTAATACAGTGTGTTATTCCCTGAAAGAATGCTTCTTCTAACTCAGAGTTTCTCGACCTCAGATTTATTGACCTTTTGGCCTGAATAATTCTCTGTTGTAGGAGGCTATATTCATTTTGTAGGATGGTTAGCAGCATTCCTGACTTCTACTCTGTAGATGCCCATAATATCCTGTGACCAGCAAAAATGTTTTCAGACATGAGATATTGACAAATACTCCCTGAGAGTTTCAGAATGCCTCCTGGTTGAGAATCACTGTGAGGTGAACCTTCAGATGCCATTCAGTTACTTTTACTAAATTCTAAAATGTAGATATAGATCACCAGAAAAAAAAAAAAAGATAAATCAGCAGGTTTACTCTACAGCATGTCTCAGTTATTCAAGTGGAGTAACCTCATGCTAAAACACCTTTGTTGCTTTGTAATTTAAAAACTACAAAATAAAAAGTCAATAACAGTGAGTCCATTTATTCTAATTTGGTGGTTGCTGATAAAATATCTGTAAGTTGCATCAATGTGTGGTACACGGTATGCTTTCAAAAAACCTGTTGAAAAATGTCTAACCCTCTCCTGAGCTAATAATTCCACCAAATGACATGTTTGCTATTTATTCATTTATTCAAGAAATACTAAGTTACTAAGAACAGGATCTATGCTGACTGCTGGAGTCACAAGAAGAGGAAAGTTAATAATTATGATAGTGTCTTGAAGCAATTTCCAGAAAGACTGGATTGCTCCATCAAGGCCCAACAAGGCATATAGTACAAACTATAGCCACAAATATAAATTTTTAAAGGTTAATGTTTACAACTGAATTGGCTTAAAAGTCTACATAAAAATTATTCAGTAAGAAAAAAGCTTTGATTTATGTATATTATAGTTTTGATATGTCATTCAGCGTGTAAACATATGAATAATAAATGAAATTTCTCAAATACACACATTTGCAAGATGATTGTATAGTTATCACAATGTACATAATAGGGACATAAGTTATAACATATTTATAGAAGTAAATATTTTATATTTATTTCTGAAATAAGATTTGTATTTTAAGAATATTTTATCAATACATTTATGAATGCTTTGTGTCTTCTTTTTATTCTTTAAACTAAAATGATTACTAATAGATTACATGTTTTAACATTTCAAAACAGAAAAATCAAAAAGAAGACTTAGATGAATATAAACATGCTTGAAATTTTTTATTTGTCTCTTAAGATCTTATGAAAGCTTTTGAAAGCTTGATCTTAATCCTTTACTTTGCTTCATTTTAAACTAGACTATAAAACCAAATTCCAAGTCAGAGTTTAATCATCATTACTCAATGCGTCTTCTGATTAGAACTTGTATTTCTTCTACATCAACGTATTTGCTAACACATATTACTGCTTACATTGTGTTTAACACTAACTAAAGAGTTTATTTTCTGTTTGTGAATGTAGTCATTGGATATTCTGACTGGCCTAGGCTGTTAATATCTCTACAATCTCTTGAGAGGTGGAACTGGCCAAGGAGTTCATTCAAATTGTTTCTCTCCACCTTTAGTGTTCTTCATAAGACATAGTTCCAAAATAGTCACAATAAAGGAGAATTATCACATTGAAATCCTGCCTAGCTTAGGAGGCATTCTTTGTGTGCTACAGCAGGGCTTGGCATTAGTAGGCTCTCAACTCACATTTGCTAAGTGAAGAAGGAATAGCTGAATACAGAATAGTATGTTAATTCAATCTTTCTATCTGGATTCAGTCAATGTGGAGTTTGCGGACCCTATTAGTAACTTGCCTAGCTGTGCATGTTTTAATATAGATAGACAATTTGATAGCTTCCCAACCTGACTTGCTACTGAATGATGACTGGAGAACGTAGGACTTCCACTGCTTTTGGAAATACTGCTAGTGGCAAAACATAAGTACACAAGTTAGAGATGCAGTTCTTAATTGTTGGTAGAAATAGAGCTTTCCCTTCAGAGAAACATATTTCAAAACACATTTTTTAAACATTTACCTAAAACATGAGCAAATAGATTTCTCAACCTCTGGGATTTTGAGTCTTTATATTTTTAGCCAGTTGTCTATCATTTAGAATAATAACACCAGTTTCAACCATCCTACAACTACAATATTTATTCTGGGACTTTTAGAGTTGCAAACATTCCTTTAGCTGCTGGGAGTTTTATTGATAGAAAACCTCTGGTGTTTCAGGACTTGGAAGCTTAATATCCCTGTACTTGAGAGCTTGGTACAACTCTGCCTCCTCCTCCTCCTACAAATAAAATCATCAATTAGCTGATTATCGTAACACCTTAGCTAATACCCTTATGTGAAAATAACTTCTGCTAACACTGGCATGATACAAGGGACAGTACTTTGCTCATGGCTTCTCCCTGCCAAGTTCTGATCCTTCAGTTCTTCTGCTTCCAGACCAAGCAAAAATAATGGGGGGATGAAAAGATGCAAGATCTCCTTATTCTATGGTTTATGTAAGCCTGATCTAACTTTATGGTATTTCCCTTCTAATCAGGATCAGATTACAACATCAAGGATGTGCAAAATATCCACAGGCTTTCAAAAAGCAGCTTCTTCTCTCCTTCTTTTGCTAGGCGGTGTGGGAAGGGAAATTTCAGTAAGTTCATCTCTTCCTAAGAGAAGATAGTTTCAATGTTAATTTGATTATTTTTCAGTTTCAGTGTGATCCTGTTCCAAAAATCTTTTGAAGTCTGGTTCTGAAACGCACATATGTATGTATATATCTATGTACAGTCAAATATTGAAGAGTTAATAGTAAAGATTTCTCCGCTTTTTCTTCAGGCACCTTCTAACCCATAACTTCTGTTTCTTAGAAGTGCCTAAGGCATTGGAATGACATCAAAGAGCCAGTGACTTGGCATTTACTATATTAATACTAATCTAGAGGAAATAAGAAACTATTAGAGTATATATTCAGAACCTTTAAGCTTTCACTTGATTGTAGCAAAATGTTAACATGTAAACACTTTAAAGAAACAATGTATTTTTTCTTGGGTAATTTAGCATTCATTTTGACGGAAAAATTAGTATCCTTAATATATCTGCAATAGCTAAAGTTCAGGTCAACTTTATCTAGCATGTGAACGTCAGTTATTTGATAAATAGTGACCAATTCATCTTTGGGAAACCCTGCTTTTGATAAATAATCTCCAGGTAATAATTGTTATTTCTACTGCTTTATAAAGACTGCTTGAGTGTGGGGTCAAACTAACCTTTCATTAAATCAGAGCAGTGAACCAGACGCTTAGAATAAGGATGATAATTAATCCATAGCCTTGTAGAAGAACAAAAGCTCATTTGAAGAAGGCATTTATATGCTAGAATCATTTCTTTTGTTCTTGTTTTGTTTAGTATCTCTTGGTAATTGAATTCATAAGAGATTTCAGAAACAGATAACATTTATTATGTGACAGCATATCAGCATTTCAGAAAACCCTCCTGTATGTACCTAGAGAATCAATTTACCTTTGATCCAATTTTATATTATGATTAAGTATACTCAAAATCAAAACGTTATCAAATGATAAACAATAAATTCTACCTTGGTTTCATGGATTTGGTTTCTACAAATTGTATTAGTCTGTTTTCATGTTGCTAATAAAGACATACCCGAGACTAGGTAATTTATAAAGAAAAAGAAGTTTAATGGACTCTTGATTCCACACGGCTGGGGAGGCCTCAAAATCATGGAGGAGGGTGAAAGACACATCTTACATCACAGCAGGCAAGAGAGAGAATGAGAAGCAAGTGAAAGAAGTCTCCCTTTATAAAACCATCAGATCTCCTGAGACTTACTCACTATCCAGAGAGCAGTATGAGGAAACTGCCCTCATGATTCAATTATCTCCCACAGGTCCCTCCCACATGTGGGAATAATGGGAGCTATAATTCAAGATGAGATTTGGGTAGGGAGACAGCCAAACCACATCATTTCATCCCTAGCCCTTCCCAAATCTCATGTCCTCACACTTCAAAACCAATCATGACTTCCCAACATTCCCCCAAAGTCTTAACTCATTTCAGCATTAACTCAAATGTTCACAGTCAAACGTCTCATCTGAAACAGGGCAAGTCCCTTCCCCCTATGAGCCTGTAAAATCAAAAGCAAGTTAATTACTTCCTAGATACAATGTGGGTACAGACATTGAGTAAATACAACTATTCCAAATGGGGGCAATTGGCCAAAACAAGGGGGCTACAGGCCCCACACAAGTCTGAAATCCAGCGGGGCAGCCCAATCTTAAGGCTCAAAAATGTTTTCCTTTGACTCCACGGGTCACATCCAGGCCCCAGTGATGCAAGAGGTGGGTTCCCATGGTCTTGGGCAGCTCCACTCCTTTGGCTTTGCAGGATACAGTCTCCTACCTGGCTGCTTTCAGTGGCTGGCATTGAGTGTCTGCAGCTCTTCCAGGTGCATGGTGCAAGCTGTTAGTAGATCCACCATTCTGGGGTCTGGAGGACAGTGGGCCTCTTCTTACAGCTCCACTAGGCAGTGCCTCAGTAGGGACTCTGTGTGCAGGCTCTGACCCCTCATTTCCCTTCTGCACTGTCCTAGCAGAGATTCTCCATGAGGGCCCCGCCCCTGCAGCAAATGTTTGCCTGGGCATCCAGGTATGTCCATATAGCCTCTGAAATCTAGGGGGAGGTTTCTAAACCCCAATTCTTGACTTCTGTGCATTCACAGGCTCAACACCACATGGAAGTTACCAAGGCTTGGGGCTTGCACCCTCTGAAGCCATGGCCCGAGCTCTACATCAGCCCCTTTCAGCCACAGCTGGAGTAGCTGGGATGCAGGGCACCAAGTCCCTAGGCTGCACACAATATGGGGACCCTGGGCCCAGCACACAAAACCATTTTTTCCTCCTAGGTCTTCAGGCCGGGGATGGAAGGGGCTGACATGAAAATCTCTGACATGCCCTGGAGACATTTTCCCCATTGCCTTGGGGATTAATATTCAGCTCCTAATTACTTATGCAAATTTCTGCACCTGGCTTGAATTTTTTCCTTAGAAAATGGGATTTTCTTTTTGATAGCATTTTTAGGCTGCAAATTTTCTGAATTTTTATGCTCTGCTTACCTTATAAAACTGAATGCCTTTAACAGCACCCAAGTCACCTTCTAAATGCTTTCCTGCTTAGAAATATTCCACCAGATACTCTAAATTATCTCTCTCAAGTTCAAAGTTCCACAAATCTCTATGGCAGTGGCAAAATGTCTTCAGTCTATTTGCTAAAACATAACAGGAGTCACCTTTTCTCCAGTTCCCAATAAGTTCCTCACCTACATCTGAGACCACCTCAGCCTGGACTTCATTTGTCCATATCACTATTGGCATTTTGGGCAAAGCCATTCAACAAGTCTCTAGGAAGTTCCAAACTTTCCCACATGTTCCTGTTTTCTTCTGAGCCCTCCATACTCTTGCAACTCCTGCCTATCACTCAGTTTCAAAGTTGCTTCCACATTTTTGGGTATTATTACAGCAGCACCCCAGTCTCAGTAACAATTTACTGTATTAGTCTGTTTTCATGCTGCTAATAAAGACATACCTGAGACTGGGTAATTTATAAAGAAAAAGATGTTTAATGGACTCACATGGCTGGGGACTCAGTTCATGGAGTTTAGTGGACACAGTTTAATGGACTCACATGGCTGAGGAGGCCTCACAATCATGATGGAGGGCGAAAGGCATGTCTCACATTGCAGCAGGGAAGAGCAAGAATGAGAACCAACCAAAAGGGGTTTCCCCATATAAAACCATCTGATCTCTTGAGGTTTACTCACTACCACGAAAGCAGTATGGGGGAAACTGCCCCCGTGATTCAATTATCTCCCACTGGATTCCTCCTACAACTTGGGAATTATGGGAGCTGCAATTCACGATGAGATTTGGGTGGGGACACAGCCTAACCATATCACAAATGATCATGAATGGGTTTCTTTCTAGAAATATACTGAAGAAAATAGAGTCTAGCAAGTTTGGATAAATCTGACTAGGCCAAAATGTAAAATTCCATTCCTTCTTGTGTTTATGTTAACAAAGCTAGGTTCTAATACTCATCAAATTTTTTGTACAATTTTTTGTATCAAAAAAGAAAATAAATTTTTGTGATACAGTCTAAATTTTTACAAAGATTTTTATAGTCCCACTTATTTTTTATACTAACTTTGCAAGGGAAGAAAATTAAGCAAAGCATATCTAAACAATCTAAGAAACACAATTCCCCATATATACCTCAAAATAAGGAAACTCATCTCAAATCATAACTTAAAAATAAGCATTAGAAACTGAAGCAGACTGGCATTGCACACAGCAAGTCTTAACAGAAAAAATAGTTTTAATTCATCCATTCAATAAATATTTACCACGTGCTTTCCATATGACAGCCACTGTCCTATTTAATATAAATGAACAGTAAATATTCTATGGTGACAATTTTAAAAAATCAATAAAAATTCCAAAAAAAAGTATTTAAGACTTTTACACAATGGGCAGCCCACATTTGAAACTGAAAAATAATTACAAAGAAAACTAGAAGGAAGACAGATAATTGTATAAAAAATGTTAGGCAATTTGAAATACTGCCAGTGGATCAAGTAAAAAGAATATTTTTTTTTCTACTGGTAATAAGATGGAGAAATATTTACTGAAATAAATTTTATTGTGATGATGAGGCAATTGCCAAGGTGCTGTGGTTCAAGTGAGGATTATGAGCAAGTAAAGAAAGTAACAGTGTTGAAAACTCTTAAAATACCTTGAAGAGAAGAATGCTGTGGTGGAGGATAGAGGATAGAGAGCCAACAGATTGAGGATTTTTAATGAGATAACTTGGTAACTTAATGTTTATACACTAATGAATAGACCTTAGCAAGGAGGGCAGCAATAAAAGGAGAGAGGAGAAAAAGTGGCATAAAATTGGTAAGTGATATTGCTTCCACTGGAAAAGGAGAGTTAAAGAACAGGGCAGGGCAGACACAAGTAAGTTTATTTGTTTGGTGGCAGAAGTTGGGATTCATCTTATTAAATGACTCCTATTTCAATGTAAATATGCATTAATTCAACAATTTCTACACTATTGTTGATATTTCTGAATGTGGGAGAAAAGTGGAGAGGGGAATTTAAGGAGAGTTTAAGGCAATTTATAGAGACTTGTGCAAAATATTTAAATAGTTTGTGTAAGAAACGGGAGCAAGAAACGAAGACGGAATTTGGAAAAGGTTGCAAGGTTCTAGGTGAAGAAGAATGTCATAAATTAGTATTGGCAAAAATCTACATAATTCTCCAGGTATCTCTAATGGTGCTTAGTAGCCAGGTGTATGTGTAGAAAAGTTAGGCTTTTGTTGTTGTTGTTATTGTTTTCTTCAAGCAGTGTGGCTAAAGAGCAATAGAAAAAAGAGAACTGGAAAAAAATAGAATCAGAAAATGATTGAAATGATACACCAAGTTTCAGAGACATGATGAATGAAGAGATTATGGAAAGGGGTATAAAGAATGAAAATGGAGGGTTCAAGGAACAGGAGGACTATCTGCAGTTGAAGAAAATGTATACTGATAATAATTAAGATGAATAAGCTGGTTGATAATTGGGGAGAAGAATGTTTCAGTTCAAGTTTTAATTGTTTAAGAGTTGCCAGGTGATGATAGTATCTAGTGTAGGAAAACACTGAGCGAAGATAAAAGTCACTAAAGGTGAAAAAAATTATGAACTGAAACTCAATCTAGAAAGAATTTAGATGGTTTCTCAGTATGAGAACTAATCTAAATATAAAGGATAACCAGAGAAGTATTAGAACCCATCTGAGAGTAATGACAACCAAGAAAACTACCTTTAGTAAAGAAAATAATGGAATAACACTTCAAAGTGGATAAAAAGAAAAGAGAAAGAAGATATTTTATAGTGGAAAGTGCACAGCATTTAGAACCTGACAGTCCTTCATTCATGTCCCAACTCTACCATTTACTAGATCTGTGGCATTGTCTATCTGAACCTTGGCTTTATCAATAGTATAATATAGATTCTCTCAATATATATTTATCATGCTATTTCTCTATGCCAGAGAATGGATTAAATAATTATAACCTGTTCTTTGGATGAAATAAATGTATTATAAAATCAGATGTGTAAATATAAGAATATTATCTCATAGAAATTCTGTTTCCACAATAATAAAAAATTAAGTATATGTTTTATTACTTTCATGTGAAGATACCTTAAGGTTATTAAAATACATCAGAATAATTTCATCTTTGTCTAATGTCTATCAAATTTTTTTAAGCTTTTTTGAAAATCGCATCATTACTTCCTCTTTGGATGGTAACATGCCCTAAGATTTCACTTAGTTGCTTTGTTTGCAAGGGCCTTATATGGCTATAGCATGTCTGCCTCCTTGTTATCAAATATAATATAGTATAGTGAGTTCTATTTTATGATTAAAAAATAAATTTTCATTAATAAATAATATACATTCAGTTAATATAAATTTTATCCTAATATAAAATTTATATATGTTTATATATGTAGTTATATATATAGTATATATATATAGTTTAAAAATTATATAGGAAACTCTTTGCAGAGATTGCTATTTCAGAATAGGTGGGTCTGAGATGAGTGAAAACACCTTTTTAGGATCTTTGAATTTTAAATTAATTTATCAATGATGTGAGAAGATATGCTGATGCTTAATACTTACTGAAATTAAACATAATTAAACGGTTTCATCACCTATTTTCCAAACAATTATTATTGTCATGAGGATATCTGTAATATCACTAAAGCCTACTGCATGCCGCTGGTACCTTGTGATGAAAAATTGACAAAAATGTTTAGATTTATTTTAGCTGAATATATTGCCTCCTAAAAATAGAAAGAAAAAGAAACAAATTATATTAAAAAATACTTCTAAGAAAAATCTGTTTCTAACTAAAGCAAATTTTATTAAACCCAATCTATCCATGCTTTTCCAGGTTAATTGGAATTATAAGGATTCCCTTTCAACATTGTAAGAAATCTCTTAACTGTAATTGGTCCTGTGACCTCTTGTCTAGGCTCCCATGGTGTGACAGCTGACCACTTCTGGCTCTAACTAGGCATCAGAGGAACTTTTGGTTGTTCGGTTGGTGATGGCTGAAAATCGGTCTTCACTTCCTTTATTATAGGCAGGCTGAGGAAATTGTATTTGCTTCTTTTTTTTGTTGTTGTAATCAATTACTGATTCCTAAGCACATTTTTCCACCCTTGTTTAAACATCTATTTTCCTAAATGTGAAGACCACGCAGCTATTGTGAGAACAGATTATCACACTTTTAGTATGTTCTCAATTATTCTCACATTTACTTTCTACATCACCCACTTTAGGGTTTACTAAGAGTTACACAATTCAGAGTGTGGATTAGCATTTCACTTAAAGAGAACTGGCAGTTTAACACTTAGATTCATAATGCTCTTCCATCTCACCAAGAGCCTGTCTTTAAACCTAACATCAATCTACAAACGTAAGAAGCAGGATTATACAGAAACACACATGCAGAACATTTTCATCATAACAGATGAGTGGCTCTCAGAGCAGAAAAGAACCCATAGGGTATTCACTGCCATGACTCACTCGTCTCTTCAAAATGCTGTATGCTTTATACATGCAATTTTAAAATCTCACTGCTTCTTAGCACAAGTTAAGATAGAGCCTTTTGCTCCCCCTGAATATATCATGTTCATTTCTACTCTAAGCCCTTGTTTTATGTTTTCTCTCCATATTGTTGGGCCTACATTTTCCTTCACACCTCCTTTATCTATCTTACCTATTTGAAGGTACTAGTTGAGGTACCACTTCCACAATGCTTGTTTGATCCTGCTGACTCAGAGTTCACATTATTTCTTAAGTAGTTCTTTCACCAACCGGTTTTTTTTTTTTTGGAGCAGGTACTGTTATCTTACAAGAGGAGAAGAAACCCTGGCTTTGAACTACGTACTAGGCAAATAATATGTCCTCAGTTTTGAGAAGGGTGTGGATATTGCCATTTCTTATTGTCAACACGACAAGCAAGGATGAGATGCATCCATTCAAGTTTTTACTTCTATTTGCCTCCATTTTAGTGCTATCCTGGGAAGTTGCAGTTCTAAGTCTCAGAATGCTAGTTGTTGGGTCTTGCCTTCAGTAGGAAGTTTCTGCACTTAAGGTTGATACTGCTCTGTGAGTAGGCTCATTTTAATTTTCCGCGGCAAAGAATGAGAAATTTTTTTTTCACTAGACAAAATGGGGCCATATACAACTTTTTTTTTTTCTGACTATAGATGCAGAGACTTTTGTGTGCCACGATATAAACAATCCCTGGACTGTGACTGGTCCCATAAGGCTTGATCTGTCAGTTCACATCCCTTATCTAGCTTCTTGCTTAGGTAAACTGAAGTCCTCTTTGAAGGAAGCAAGGTGGAATGTGAAGGAAGGAATAAATAGCTCCACTCAATTTTCAGGCCTAAGATCATAACCCGCATCAAAAGCTAGAGAAACTCAATGTTGAATGAATGACATTAGATTATCTTACAGTTATTACCAAATGAGTAATTTCCTTCCATATGGTTCTTCATGCACAGTTACCTCCTCAGGGAACTCTGAAAAAGAAGAAGTAGAAATAGTATGAGACAAGCAACAGTCATATTCCAAAGGTAATAACATTCTCACTTTATCATATGTCAGGTTGAAATATGAAAATGAAAAAGTTTAAAAATGTGATTTATTTAGATTTAAAACATTATTCAAGCCATAAAGACAACCATTATGATACAGACCAAACTGTACTTAAATATATTAAAAAAGCTTGATTTAAAAATTTTATCCATGATTTTTCTGCTTTGATTGCCTTTGTTTACCTGATTTTTCCTTCTTTTCCTATTCAATATCAAAATATTAGATGCACATGGTAAAAAAATCAAATTGCAAAAGTTTATAATGAAAAAGAATTTCTTATTTTATACCTAGTCTAGTATCCTGGTAAGACATATTAATTATCTAGATTTTTTTTTTATTTTAGAGGTTTATAAGGTCATAGTACTTAAAATATTATTATATCAATAATTCTAGATTTAACTACTGGTGTTCTGTAATGAAAAGAATATTCAACTTCTAATACCATTCAATAGTCCTCATTCAACTCACATTTTGATGGGCATCATTAAACTATGATATGATTTATTAATGGCTTTTGCAACAAGACATAAATTCTTAAAATGTGTTTTATTTTTCCATGAAATGTATATACCTCTTTTCTTAAAGAGCCCTGCAGTATGCTAAGATTACTTGTCACTGTCTTAGTCAACAAATATTCATTTAGTATCTGCCATATACCAGACACTGTTTTAGGTAAAGAGGATTCAGCAGAGAACAAAACAGAAAAACAGACCAACAAAAATGTCCCTGTCCTCAGGAGGCTTACAATCTGATATATCAGAATTATATATTATAATTACATATACATATACAATTAAAATAATAAAAAAAGAGAGAGAGAGAGAGAAATGCAAACCAAAACCACAATGAGGTAACACCTCACACCAGTCAGAATAGCTATTACTAAAAAGTCAGAAAGTAGCAGATGTTGGTGGGGTTGCGGAGAAAAGGGAAAGCTTATACCCTGCTTATGGGAATGTAAATTAGTGCAGCCACTCTAGAAAGCAGTTTGGAGATTTTTCAAAGAACTTAAAAGAGAACCATCATTTGACTCAGCAATCCCATTACTGGATATATACACAAAGGAATATAAATTGTTCCACCGTAAGGACACAGGCACATGTATGTTCATTGCAGCACTCTTCACAAAAGCAAAGACATGGAATCTACCTAGATGCCCATCAATAATGGACTAGATAAAGAAAATGTGATACATATGCACCATGGAATACCATGCAGCTATAAAAAAATGAGATCATAGCCTTTGCAGCAACCTGGATGGAGCTGGAGGTCATAATCCAAAGTGAATTAATGAAACAAAGGAAAATTAAATACCATGTGTTCTTACTTATAATTGGGAGCTAAACATTGAGTACACATGAACACAAAAAAGGGAACAATAGACCCTGGGGCTTGAATTTGAGGGTGGAGGGTTGGAGGAGGGTGAGGATTAAAAAACAACCTATTGGGTGTTATGCTGATTATCTGGGTAACAAAATTATCTGTACATCAAATCCTCAAACCTCCTTGACATGTAATTTATCCCTGTAACAACCATGTACATGTACCCCCTGAACCTAAAAGTTGGAAAGAAAACAAATTGCTATATGAAAATTTCCTTCATATTAATCTGCTTATTCAGCTGTTTTTGTAGCAGTGTCAAATTATTTTATTTGAATATTGATTAAAGAATAATGTGCCCTAACTATACTTTAAATTTATCCACCTCACTGTCATATTCTACATAAAACAGAAAATTTTCCCCCATTCACAGGTGCCCTTAAACTACCTTTCCCAGGATGGACTCACTTTGTTCAGGATTATTGCTCAGATATCGTATTTCTGAGTTAGAATGAGTGTTTTCTGAATCCTTGTATATTTAGAGTCACGTTTTCCTGAACTCCCATATGTTTTCTCTCTATATATCCTCAAGTAACTTCAGAAATAACATATGGAGTATAAGTTATTTGAGTACTTGATTGTTAAAGTTATCTTCATGTTGCTCTTATAATTAATTGACATTTTAATATAGATATTGAAACTCAGATCATCATTTTATCATAACTTACAAGGCTTTGCTTCATTATTTTAAAAATATTTTGTGTTAATAATGAGAAGCTGATTCCAGTCTGACTCTTTTCCGTTGCTGGTGACATTTTTTTGTTCAAGATTTTTAAATTCCCTTTTCAACCAGGGTATTATAAAAGTTCTTGAGGATATGTCTTTGTGTGGGCTTAAAACTTACTTTGCTCAACATTTGGTGAGGCTTTTCAATCTGTCTAGTTAGGTCTCTGTTTTCAGTTTTAGAAGACACTGTTTTAATTTTCCCTTTTGATCCATTTTGTCTGACCTTTCTTTCCGAAAATCCTTTTGGTGAGAGAATTGAACCTGCTGGATTGACTTTTTTTTCCCCCATGTTCAGTTTTCTTTCACATTTTTTGTTTGTTTAACTGAGCTCTCCCTGATAACTTAAATTTTATCTTCTGATATTTATTTATAATTTTTATGTATTATATTTGTGATAGCTGATAGCTCTTTGCTAGTTTCTTTTTCATATCTTTTAAACATTTTAATTAGCATAATACCTTCTTTCTCTAAGAGTGACAATTAGAATAGATTTTTTGTAAATATTCTCTCCATAATTTCCATTGATCCCAAGGCCCACTGCTTTGTTTATTTTGATCTTCCTTTTTAATAAATGTTAATTTTTTTGTATAAGTCCTTCATTGCAAATTCACATTTCAAAAATGAAGAAATAGGACAAGTGAATAGTTTGATGTAGGGGTATGAGCTCCCTGCTGAGTTATTGGATCTGATTCCATGTTACATTTCCTCTGAAAAAGAAGGCTGAGAGGGAGATCTGGGGATTTAGGTGGAGCTTATGGGCTGAAATCTTCAACTTTAGGGAGCATGAGCACAGGCATTAGGCTGTGAAGGCAGGACTGTCTGAAGGTAAGCACTTCTATGCCTACCTGGGTCAATACCTGACCTTGGAGCCTTTATTGTCCAAAATCAGGGCACTCATTTTCTTTAGAGAAATCTTTCTTCATTCTTAACTCAGAAGAAAACCAGGCTCTCAGTCATTTTTTGAGTGTGAAGATCATCACATTTTTAGAGGGAAGTACTGAAAGGAGATGAGTAAAGGCTAGGGGTGTCTATGGACAGAAATGCCTGTTCCCCACCATTCTCACTCTAGTCCTGGGTACCTACCGACCCCAGCTCTGAGGTCAGATCTTCTCTAGAGCACCCATCTTCACTGCAGACCCCTCATGCACTTACCCTAGGCTGCAGCTTCTGCTTCTCTGTCATAAGCATTGATACCTTGAATAGCGGTAAAGTCCAGTTCTGAGATCTATTAAAATCACCTCAAGCATTCGTGATCTTTTCTACTCCTTGTTTATGCTAACAGCTTTTTTCCTTTTTATAAATGTATAATGTCACATCAATGGCAGCTTAGTAAGAAGAATGTATTATACAAGCATATATGCTAAGTCTGCTATCTTGAACTGGAAACTTTGACCATTTTGCTATTTCTAGAATATTTGGAGTGGTGAAAATAATTGTTAAACTTCACATTATTCTCTTATCTTTTATAATTGAGCAACTTGGTATACATATATATGTATATAACACTATACTATATACAAAAATTATGTATATATACATGCACACATATATAACTAATCCATGCCATTACAGTTATTTATGTATGTAATATGCCCAAGAGATACCAGATACTAATTCATTAAATTTACATATGTATAATTGGAACATATAGGTGGCATTATATTTATTTCACCATTCACACTTTAACTGAAGTAGTCTCATACCTTTTTGTGTTAATCATGTTTGTTTTTTATGGTAATCTAGTATTACATTAGAGATCCTATGTTAAATTTCTATAAACAATTTTAAATTAGCTCATGCTAATTTAATGAGCTAGCTGTTCATTAAAATTTTGACTTGGTTATAGTGTTGGTGTTATTCTATAAGGGAAACAAAGAAGTGGTACAAATTGACAAAAAGCAATCATTGTTTACAGGTACTGTTTGAAAAGCATAATTCAGAAATGACTATTTTCATTTTCTATTTTCCTAATTCATTTAGGGGAAAAATATATTTTTTCCTATTTATCTTTCTATAAAAAACTATTTTATATAAATTTTAGCCCATATAACAAAACTTAGCTGAAAGATCATTATAATTATCAGGCCAGGCACCGTGGATCACACCTGTAATCCCAGAACTTTGGGAGGCTGAAGCGGGCAGATTACCTGAAGTCAGGAGTTGGAGACCAGCCTGGCCAACATGGTGAAACACTGTCTGTACTAAAAATACAAAAATTAGCTGGACGTGATGGCGGGTACCTGCAATCCTAATTCCAGCTACTAGGGAGGCTGCGGCAAAAGAAGAATTGCTTGAACCCGGGAGACAGAAGTTCCAGTGACCCGAGATCACATCATTGCACTCCAGCGTGGGCAACAGAGCATATATATAGTTATTTTATGTGAAAATTTTCAAATAAAGACATTTATACTTTGATACCATATATAAGTTCCAGAAAAGCCTCTTGTTTTATAGAATTGCGCCTAAAAAATTACAGAATTAGGAAAAATTTGTTTAGAGGGCAGACAGATCTAAATACACGCAAACATTAAAGAGTATTATTGAAAAATACAAGTTAATAAAATACTAACAAGTTTTAAAATATGAATTTAGCTTCAATTAAATAATTGCGAATATAAATAAAATCCTTAAAAAACTATAAAGAAGTCATATCCAGAATAGATAAAGATCTCCTACAGGTTAAAAATTAAAGGCAAGCAACTCAAGAAAAATAGATAAAATACTTGAACAAATATTTCATGAAAAGGGATATTAAAATGTACGATACACATATGAAATTATACCCAATTTTATTTGATTAACAAACGTAAATTGAAACCAAAATGAAATACAACTGATGTGGTTACTGTAGCCTTGTAGTGTCGTTTGAAGTCAGGTAGTGTGATGCCTCCAGCTTTGATCTTTCTGCTTAGGATTGTCTTAGCTATGTGGGCTCATTTTTGGTTCCATATGAATTTTAAGGTACTTTTTTCTAATTCTGTGAAGAATGTCATGGTAGTTTGATGGGAATAGCATTGAATCTAAAAGTTACTTTGGGAAGTATGGCCATTTTCATATTGACTTTTCCTATCCATGAGGATGGAATATTTTTCCATTTGTTTATGTCCTCTTACTTTCTTGAACAGTGGTTTGTAGTTCTCCTTGAAGAGGTCCTTCACATCCCTTGTTAGCTGTATTCTTAGGTGTTTTACTCTCTTTGTAGCAATTGTGAATGGGAGTTTACTCATGATTTGGCTCTCTGCTTGCCTATTGTTGGTGTAAAGGAATGCTTGTGATTTTTGCACATTGATTTTGTATCCTGAGACTTTTCTAAATTTGCTTATCACTTTAAGGAGTTTGGGGGCTGAAATAATGGAGTTTTCTAAATATAAAATCATGTAGTCTGCAAACAGAGACAATTTGACTTCCTCTCTTTCTATCTGAATACACTTTATTTCTTTCTCTTGCCTGATTACCTTGGCCAGAACTTCCAATACTATGTTGAATAGGAGTGGTGAGAGAGGAAATCATTGTCTTGTACCAATTTTCAAAGAGAATGCTTCCAACTTTTGCCCATTCAATATAATGTTGGCTGTGGGTTTGTCACAAATGGCTGCTATTACTTTGAAATATGTTCCATCAATACCTAGATTATTGAGAGTTTTTAACATGAAGAGATGTTGAATTTTATAAAAGGCCTTTTCTGTATCTATTGAGATAATCATCACATCCCTTGTTAGCTATATTTCTAGCTATTTTATTCTCTTTGTAGCAATTTTGAATGGGAGTTCATTCATAATTTGACTTTCCGGTTGTCTATTGTTGGTGTAAAGGAATACTTGTGATTTTTGCACATTGATTTTATATGCTGGGGCTTTGCTGAAGTTTCTTATCAGCTTTTGGAGTTTTTGGACTGAGACAATGGGGTTTTCTAAATATAGGATCATGCCGTTTTTGTTTGTCATTTTCTACTACCATTGAGCACATATGCATTTTATGACCATGCAATTCCATTCCTGGTTATGTTTTCAAGATAAACAGTAACTAGTGCTCAAGTAGGAAGTCTTGACAGCACCATTTGTCATACATAGTTCATCTGAACTTTACCTGGTAATTGCGGTGACCATCTTTGTTAGCTAATTGACTTTATCCATGGGAGGAACAAACTTCTTATGTCTTTATGATAGATAGTTTTGCAACTTAGAGTGAGGTGCCCAGCTCACCAAAGTCAGGCTCCCACCCTTCCACAGAAACAGGGAGATAGGGTTGCTATCTCCCTTGATCTTTACATTTCAAAGGGATGGCTCCCAGGTCCTTGAGAAAGAAATTCCTGGGTAATAAAGCTGACAAAAGGCCTACCTACTTTTCAAAAGAATATACAGATATTACAAAAGGAGGAGAAAATAGTTACAGATTTTCTAAAGAAAATGTTCTAAGGGAAAAAAAATGTGGGGATAAGTCTCTTCCCTTATTTTCAATAGGAAAAATTAAACCTCTCATTTTAAAATTTTAATTGTCCTTATAACATTTACATAGAAATTCTGTTTGTATGTTAAACCTTAATACAAAGCTTTATAAATGATAAAAATACAATGAGTGTTAAAAAACTTTGAGTCTGCTAAATTATAAAGTTTAAGGGCCAAATGATGGCTGAGAGCAACTCACAATAAGCACTTCTAAAACACAGCACTTCAGTGAATTAAGTAGCTAAAATTAAGGTTTACAAATATTTTCTCACATTTCATAGGTTGCCTTCTCTGCTGTTGATTGTTTCCTTTGTCTTGTAGAAGGTTTTTAATTTTATGCAGTTCTACTTCTTTATCTTTGGTTTTGTTGCCTGTGCTTTTGATATCATATCCAAAAAAATCATTGCCAAGAACAATTTCAAGGAGCTTTTTGCTATTCTTTATTTTAAGAGTTTAATGGTTTAAGATATTACATTTAAACTTTGAATCTATTATGAGTTAATTTTTTTACGATACTGTAAGACAAGGGCTTAATTTCATTCTTTTGCATGTGGATATCTAGTTTTTCCAGCACCATTTGTTGAATAGACATTCCTTTCCTGATTGTGTATCCCCAACACCCTTGTCAAAGATTAGTTGGCCTTATATGTGTGGGTTTATTTCTGGACTCTCTATTCTGTTTCATTGATCTATGTTTCTGTTTTTATGACACTACTATACTGTTTTGACTATGTTTGCTTTCTAATATAATTTGAAATCCAACAGTGTGATGCCTCCAGCTTTACTTTCTCAAAATTTCTTCGACTATTTAGTTACTTTGTTGTTGTAGTTCCATAATGTTTAGTATATTTTTCTATTTCTATGAAAAATGTCATTAGAATTTTCATATGGATTGCATTGAATCGATAGATTATGCAGTATGGGAATCTTAAAAATACTAATTCTTTCAATTCATGTACATGGGATATCTTTCCATATATTTGTGCCTTCTTCATCAGTTTTCAATGTACAGATCTTTTACCTCCTTGGTTAAATTCACTAGGTATTATATTCTTTTTCATGGTATTGTAAACAGGATTGTTTTCTTAATTTCTTTTTCAGATAGTTTGCTGTTAGTGTATGGAAATACAACTGATTTTTGTATGTTAATTTTGTATTCTGAAACTTTACCAATTTTTTTTATTACTTCTAACCGTTTTTTGGTGAGATCTTTAGGGTTTCTATACATACAGTCATGTCTTCACCAAGCAGAGGCAACTTAAATTCTCCTTTTCATTTTTTATGCTTGCCTACTTGCTCTGGTTGGGTCTTCTAGTACCATACTGAATAGAAACGATGAGAGTTGGCACCCTTGAATTATTTCTGATGTCAGAAGAAAAAGTTTCAGTCTTCCACTATGGATTATGATGTTAGCGGTGGGCTTGTTAGCAGTGACCTTTATTAATGAAGCGGCTACTTGTCTGGAGTATATACCCTGGGGTTCCCCCTTGCACGCCAGGAAAATTTAGGACACGGACACACACAAGGAGTTTAGGAGCAGAGGTTTAATAGGCACAAGAGAAGAGGAAGAGAAACAGCTCTCTCCATAGAGAAAGGGGTCTACAAGTGGAAAAGGATTGGCTGGCAGCAAATGTGCCAGATTTTATAGTCCAGTTTGAGCAGGCGGTGTTTGATTTAGGTAAGGCTCACAGATTGGTATGACTTTTACATAGTTCAAGGGGAAGGCTGGTCGCTCCATCCTAATCTTATTACGCAAATGGGCTTTCCAGGTGATCGGAGCCATCTTGTCTGCTCCTTACTGCACACATGGCTGACAAAGAGAAGAGAAGATGGAGCCTCCATCTTCAACATGATTGGTGGAGCTGCTGGTATCTATGTCTGCAACTCAATTTTACAGGCTGCTCTTCGTTAGAAAGGAAGATAATTTGGGGCTGCTTTTCATTAAAATGAAAAGCCTTACCGAAGACTCCCATACCGTTGCTATTGGCCTAAGTAATTTCTTCTTAACTTCTATATCATTAGTTCGTGGTACCTTCCTTGTATACCTAATCTATGGAGAGTTTTAATATCCAAAGTATATATGAAATGTACACAACTTTATAACAAGTAAACACATAACCTAATTTAAAAATGGACAAATCCTGAATAGGAATTTTTCCAAAGAACACATACACATGCCCAACAGTCATAAAAAATAGTGCTAATCATCACTAATAATCAGAACAATGCAAATCAAAAACACAATGAGATATTACCTCACAGCTGTTAGGATGGCAATTATCAACAAGACAAGTGAATACAAGTGTTGGCGAGGATGTAAAGAAAAGGGAATCCTTGTACAATGCTGGTGGGGTTGTAAATTGGTTCAGATATTATGGAAATCAGAATAGAGGCTCCTCAAATAATTAAAAATAGAACTACCATATTATTTATCACTCCTACTTTTGGGTATAGAGTCAAAGGAAATAAAATCAATACCTCAAGGAGATATCTGCATTCTGATGTTTATTGCAGCATTATTCATAATAGTCAAGATATACAAATAATCTAAGTGTCCACTGATGGATGAATGGATAAAGAAAAAATGGTACATATATATGAAGGAATATTATTTAACCACAATAAAAGAAGTAAATCCTGTCATTTGCCACAACATAGATGAACCTGGAGGATATTAGGCTCCATGAAATAAGCAAGACACCAAAAGAGAAATAACCGCATGATCTCAGTTGAAATGTGAGGAATCTTGAAAAGTCAAACTTATAAAAGCTGAGGGGAGAAGAATGGTTGTTAGGGCTCAGGAGGGAGGGGAATGGGATATATTGGTCAAAGAACAGGAATTTTCAGTTGTAAGATAAACAAGTTCTGGGGATCTGATGTATAGCATGGGTGGTGATGGATGTGTTAATTAATCTAATTGTGATAATCATTACGCAATGTTTACCTATATCAAATATTTATATTGTACATCATGAATATATTCAATTTTTATTTGTTAATTAAGTATTTCAAAATAATAAAAAAGAAGTACTGAAGGTGACTGGAGAATCACCTTAGTACAAAAGAAGAAGCTTGGCTGAATGGAGTTCAGTATTCCTCCAATCTTTTTTTTTTTTTTTTGAGACAGAGTCTCGCTTTGTCGCCCTGGCTGGAGTGCAGTGGCACAATCTCAGCTCACTATAACCTCTGCCTCCCAGGTTTAAGCGATTCTTCTGCCTCAGCCTCCCGAGTAGCTGGGACTACAGGAGAGTGCCACCACGTCTGGCTAATTTTTGTATTTTTAGTAGAGATGGGGTTTCTTCATATTGGCCAGTCTGGTCTTGAACTCCTGACCTTGTTATCTGCCTGCCTCGGCTTCCCAAAGTGCTGGGATTACAGGAGTGAGCCACAGCACTCAGCCCTCCAATCTTGCTATGCTCAACTATGCTAGTGTTCTTTACATTGAGCTGCTAGTATTTGCTTGACCAAAACCAACCAACCAAATACACAAACAAATACATAAAACCATCATTAACTTTGTGACAAAAATTATATGGGAATCATAACCAAAAATAGTACTGTTTTATACTCAGAACATTCCCCTATTTACCAGTCTCGTGAGAGTTAGTTTGTGTCACAGATCTCATGTTGAAGCAGAAGAGGTTGTATTGTTCACAGTGACAAATTCACCATGAAGCTAACGAATTATTTTCAGGGACCATGGCTTGAGGAGACACTTTCTAAGGCCCTGCTAGGAACTTCAGCTATGTAATTTCAGGAAACACAAATTTTCATAAACGTACGAAATTAAGATATTCTTCTTCTTTTTTTTATCTAAAGAGATTCCACAAATTGTATACTCTTGAGGCAACTCACAAATTAGATCCATTGTCAGATTGCCCCATTACTTTATTTTATTCAATAAGTAAAGGAACAGCCCAAGTTATATGGAGAATGAGAGGTGAATAAGGAAGCATAATTTTTTCCTGTTTTAATCTCTTTATTAAAATAAAGCCTTAATCAAAAAACAGTGTAATTTTCATAAAACACTGACTAAAATGTTAGCTGTAAGTGTTTTCTCAAGGTTTATTCCAGAGTGTGTGAAAGTCAAGAAAAAAAGAAAAGGAATGGTTTTAAGCACTGATTAGAAATGAGAAGTCCTGTAAATGAAAATGGAAAGTTTAATGATTTTTGCCTTAGTTGTTAAACCCCTTATAATGCATGTCATTAGAAAATGATTTAAATATCTAGTGAAGAGTCACAAGGGGGCAAATTCCAAAGGTGGTTTTGGACCCTTATTAAAAATGCAATGAAATCGTTAATTCCACATTACAATAGCAATTAACTATGGTTAAAGGTGCCCTGAAGAGATGCAATGACTTTTAAATTAATTCTGCAATTTAAGATATATATTTACTGTATTTATTTATCAGCTAATTGATAAGTTGCCAGTTAAATGAATGTGAAAGTCACCAGTATGTAACATAGTGAACTTTTTTTTATTTATTGCTGGCTCTTGCAAATAATACTTATGATGACCATCTTCCTCATTACAGGAAAATGTAATAGTCTTAGAAACTAGATGAGAATAAGGTGGTTACTAGAGGGCATGTTCATTTATTGAGTTATTTACATTTATAATAGTTCATAAGAGCAATAATAATTCTCGTTGAAACAAACAAATTATTTTCACATTTTTAAAATAAATTGACTATAGTTATTTTATAATGTTCTGGAAAGGCAGGAAATAGAAATTTATAACAAATACTAAACACAGTTATATTTCTAAGTGGCTTTTCCCCAAACTCTATTAACAGATTAGAAATATTTCATGATTGTTTAATGGAGGGTGGATTTCTATTAATCAAATCCTGTTTTATACCATTTCCCATCATTAAAAGAGAAACCTATTTTGTCAAAAGGAAGAAATGCCGCTGGAAAGTTTAAATGACAAAATTAAGGGTAGAAAAATTTAAATATGTATTAGAGACAAAATGATAATTATACAGACATTTAAAAATCTTAATAATAAAACCATTTATGAAATGATTCTCAGGGGAAGTATATGCTACAAGATTTGAATTATTTACAGCAGGATTATTTACTTTCACTGATTTGAAAATTATAGAGCATGTAATCCTTAACACTTTATGAACTTGGTTAAGTTTTCCACTAGCCTCAAATGGTCTTATTACTTATTACTCTGTACCGCCTCAAATGGTCTTATTACTTATTACTCTGTACCTTCAGTGATAATATTGCTCTTTTTTTCCTTCTCCTCTGTCACTTGACCTTACTGACCTTTTTTGAAACATCTTCACCTAGTACTATCTATAAATTCTGTCACAGTATTATCGAAGAGACACTCTTAAAGTAGAATACAAAACATTTCAATTATTTGACAATGGAGAAAAAGTTGATGGTTGATGTTTAGCTGAATCATATAAAAGAACAGTGTGGTCTGTAAGAGATGACAGTAATAAGTCTCAAAAGGCTTGAAAAAAACCTATAAAAAACCTATAATTTTTCAGTTTAAAGGAATAATTACTTAAGACGAACATCTAATTTAATTCTCAAATTGTTTAAATATATAATTTTTAAAGTAAATTTTAAGTTATGTTTGCAGATAAAATCAAAGGAGTTATGAGTTACAAATCTCAGTCTCTATCACTTTCAAACATTCTAAGACCTACCAGACATTATTTTAGAAATTACTTTAACATATATTTCTAAGGGGGACACAACAGAGGAAGGGGGTTTAGGGCATAAAACAGGACTATTTAGTGAAAGTCTACTTAATAAATGGTGAGAACCACCAAGAAAACCAATGTCAGTTCTAACACTGGGATATAAATGAAGGATATTACAAAGTCTGAACAGGTTATTTGTGGAACTAAAATGTTGTTAGATTGATATGAAAGTTTACAGGGCCAAGAGGAGTCAAGACTGATTATAGAAGAACAAGGTGAAAAAAATTGTTTTATCAGATTTCAAGATATAGTACACAACTATTTCATTAAAATCCTGTAATACTGGCTATATAAAGAGGTAAATCAATGATACAGAATGAGGAGAAATTAGAAACAGGTTTACAGGCATGAACGCTAGATTCACAATAAAGTTGTCTTTACAACACAAAGGGAAATGAATGGACTAATAAAAGAGAATAACTTCATGACATCTGTGTAGTGACAGAAGTTCTAAAATGACAAAAAGGAGAAAACATAAAGAAAATGATTGACAATTATGAATGCAACAAATCTAAGAACTTCTGCTCATGGAAAAAAAGCATTAAAAAATGTAATGTTAGCAATAATGTGGCTAAAATGTCACTCATAACAACTGACAAGGGGCTCATATCCAAACTACATACAGTATCCCTAAAAAGAAATCATTGACAAACACATAACCAATAGTCTAAAAAACAATTCAACTCCTTTGGCTCAATATTATTCTTCAATATTCATGTTGTTGCTTGCAGTTGGTGTTTTTTTAAAATTTTGATTATTTGAATAAACAATAGCATAATTATTCATTCTATGGGTGATAGGTATTTGAATAGTTTTTCCATTTGGGGTAATCCAAAACAATTCTATGAGTATTCTTGAATCATATATTTTGGTCTGTATAAGCACATGTTTCTGGAAGGTATATAGCTAGAAAGGAATTGCCAGTTCATAGGGTACAGAGATATTTTACCTGACCAGCACTGAAGATAAATCATTCTGACACTTGTTAAAATAGTAAGACTATTCAAGACGATTGCCACTTGCTACTCTTACCTGATATAATTTTTCCTAAGGGCAGACAAAGAACTTAGACATCAAGGCAATGAGAGGGGGAGGTTGGTCAGATATCAAGGATGATCAGATATCAAAGTTGGTCAGATAGCGACAGTGGCAGGATTCTCACTAAACTGATTTGCAAGACTCTTGGTAAAGGTAGGCCAAGGTTGAGGCCTGGTCAAAGAGAACTAGTAAGAGCCTGACCACATTTTGGTCAAGGACTGTATAAACAGATAATGTCAACTTTTCCAAACGTGAATATGTGTCAATTAACACTATTCTATAGCAGTGTGTGGAAACTTATTTTGCTTGACAAACTTGCCAACAGTCAAGCTTTTCAGTATTGTGCTTGTGGGTATCTAATGGTATTTTACTGTGATTTTCTTTTATTTTTTTGTTTTCTTTTTGTTGATGAATAATGAGAGAGGATACATTTTCATGTTTATGGGCCATTTGGATTTCCGTTTTTAGAATATGTGGATTTGAGTTGTTTTCTAACCTATTAGTTGTATGTTTGTCAATGATTTATTTTTAAGGATTCTGTATGTAGTTTCGATATGAGCCCCTTGTCAATTGTTGTGAATGACATTTCAGCTACCCTGCTGCTAACTTGAGCATCTGTGAATTTTGGTATCTGAGGGGGTGCTGGAACCAATTCCCCACAGATATGGAGGGGCAACTCTATTTCTCATTGAACTTACTAACTCTGAAAAAATATTTTACGAATTTTTCTTAGATGTTTATTTTCTACAGTGAATCTCTTAGTGTATTTTTTACATCATCATGCAAACTAATTGCTACAATGCAAACATAAGCTATGAAATTGAGTTATTTTATCTCTATGTTATATTTGAAATTTTGCCGTTGAATGCTTTATTTTAGTGGCAGTTTAGGTTGTTATACTCATCATGTAAAAAAATGTTTAATGTTTTAAAGTGTTTAACTCATTTCTCAAAAAAAAACTTTGAATGGACAAATTGATATTTTTACTCTTGTTACCCTACATCCTCCAAAACTAATATGGGTTTGAGTGTCCTTTGAAGTTGGCCTTTAGTACTATCTTTATAGTTTGTCCCAGAAGGTGGAGGAATATCTTGAAAATGGGGAACATGCAGATTTTTTAAAAAATTACATGAAGTTCAACAGAACATTTAAAATAATTCTAAAGCAACATGGTTTTTTAAAAAATGTATTATTGGAATGATGAACAATACATAATCAAATGTAGACTACTGATATTTTACTTGCTTTTAATATAGATAATATAAATAATTTCACAAAAATTTAAAACAACCTATAAGAAAAATCCTAATTTAAATGTTTCAAAAATTCACCCAGTACACACCAAATTAATGCTTTTATTCATTTATTATTAGAACAGAACTAATGTATTTAGTGACATGTATATTCAGATTCCAAACATCTGGTAAATCATTCAAATTCCAAGTGTATATCTCACATCTATCACTAGATTCTTAGTGTCATACTGTCAAATTCCGAAAGGCAGTCCTTGAATTAAATACTCCAGTTCAAGCTTTAACATGGGAATGAAAGTTGATCTAACTTGACAGTTCTCTAGAAATAATCATTCTGACATGTCAAAGATGGTACATGCCTGGATCTCTACATTATTCAAAAATGATGGAATCTAGGGAAAGGAAAAGAAATGGCAGAAAGTCCTACACCCAAGAATTAAATACTTTAAAAAGGGAAAATGGTATAATTCATATGGAGTTAGGTTGGGCATGGGGGATGAAACTATAACAGTATATTTCATTATATCTTTTCAACCTTGTTCTCAACTTTTTCCCACATTCATTGAACTTTCGAACTTGGAAGACTATTGAAAAAGATGGATAAGGCAAACTTTTGGCATTTAACAATAGTAGCCAGTGATATTTTTCAAGGTGAAATTTTGGTATATAATAAATAACAAGTGTACAAATATACTAGAAAAAGTTAATCATCTTGTATCTAAAATTTTAAATCAATTGCTCCCTTTTTGTAAGCTTACCTTTGTAATTGGGCTCAAGATCTTTTCAGCAGCTACTGATAATGCTCTAGTTGACTGTCTGTCTTATTTATGTCAGCGATTGATTAAAACTACTGAATATTTCCCCCATTTCTACCCATTCTATAACAGCAATGACTAAATCCAATTTGATAATACAAAATAGTAGCCTAAAGGTTTTTATTCATCCAAAATACAATTAATGACTTTTTATACTATATCATACCAATGAAGACCTTATCTGCAAGAATCATTTCTAGAGTTGATGTGGTAGTTCGGATACCTTTGCCCAACATAGCCCTAGATCTCTGCAGTGAGTCCTCCACAGTGGCACTACAGTCAGCCTATGAATAACAAACTAGCTGAGCTGAGTCAGCTGGGTCATCTATTGCTCCCTGCTCACAGAGGAAAGCTGGAAGTGATAGATAGCTCCATTAACTCTGCCTAATGCACACTTGGGGAACACCAAATTGGGAACTTCTTTTTTTTTAATCATTCTGAGACAAACTGCAGGGATGCAGTTGGTTTATTCTCCATTCAATAAGGAAAATTGCTGGGAAAATGAATAATAGCTGTAGAAAGCAGTGAAAATAACATTTTATATCATAAAATAATATATGTCTTTTAATTAACACATTTCAGTCCAGACTGTCAAAATGTTTTTTCAGCATCATTTACAAATATCTGAGAAAACTTTGACATTCAGCCTATCAATACAAACATTAAACATTTTTAGCTTAAACAGAATAGCAATTCTCATGAAATGAATATGTACATAGCTGGCATATTATAAGTCCCATTATACAATGGGGCAATATTTATGAGATTATTTTGTAGACGAGGACTTAAGTACAATTTTACTGTAGAGTCACAATTGTGTTTTTTTAATATGCTTTATGAAACATTCAAAGGAATTATTTCTTTTTAAATTCAATGAGAGAAAATAAAATGTGAGGGCTAGGTAAACTAATTCCTTAAGTTCTTTACAACAATTTTTTTTAGGAATTGTTAGTTAATAAATAGGCTCAGGAGAAAAGCACAGGCAATGATGCTTCCCTACCCTTGGCCAGTATGAAAAAGAGTTATTTACAAAAGCCTGATAGAAGAAATTGATAAGCTTCTAATGCTGTGATTCCTTCTTTTTTTCACATTAGCAGCCCTATGTAAATTGTATAAAGCACTTCAGAAGTTAACAATGGTAATGGAGAAGAAAACAAAGTACAAGGCAATTGTAAAAATGGAGGGAAAATGGAGTCATTTCAAATTCACTGTTTTTCTGTTAGATATCATTGTAACTAGAATAAACAATTCATTTTTAAAAAATATTTAAAATAGCTGTATCTTCAGGAAAAGTTCAATATTTTCTTTGTAGATTTGAGTACCTGTTAAGGTAGTCAGAATTCAAAGTTTAATACTTTCATCATCTATGACCTTAAGGGAGGAAGAAAAAATATATAAATTAAAAATTACAAAATAACATGTGTCCCTTCAACCTCTATTATTGAATACCCACCATATCTCAAGCACTATGATTGGCACTTTCACATAATGAAGAGAAAAGGTAGATACAAACCTTCATGGAATTTAGGTATAAATTAAATGATCACACAGAAAAATATAAGATGTCAAAGGTGATAAGAACCATGAAGAAAAGAGATATACTGCTAAGGAAGATTTAGTAATCTGGGTCAAAAAAGGCTTTCCTGAGAACAAAATAATTGAGTTGATATGATTGCGGTGAGTGAGAACTTATTGAATGAAAAATGTAAGAAGCATGCTCCAGGCAAAAGAAACACCATGTAGTAGGAGGAGACGTGGCATATGTGATGAACAGAGGCCAGTGTGACTGGAACTCTGAGAAACTGGGGGAGAGTCGTCCAAGCGAGGCCAGAGGGATCAGAATAAAACAGCTCAAACAAGGCAGAATACACCACTTTACAAATAGTAACCTTTCTTTTGGATCATAAAAAGCCGGAAAATTTTAAGCAGGGGCTAACTTGTTTAGATTAGGATGTTCTTAGAACTATCATTGTGTCTGAAGTGTAGAGATAAGATAAAAGGACAAGCAAGACTGATGAGGAGTCTATGGAAATAGTTTATGAAAAAATGATGGTATTAAATAGATTAAAACGGCCGGGCGCAGTGGCTCACACCTGTAATCCCAGCACTTTGGGAGGCCAAGGCAGGCGGATCCCGAGGTCAGGAGATTGAGACCATCCTGGCCAATATGGTGAAACCCCCGTCTCTACCAAAAATACAAAAATTAGCTGAGCATGGTAGCGCGAACTTGTTATCCCAGCTACTTGGGAGGCTGCGGCAGAAGAATCACTTGAAACTGGAGGCGGAGGTTGCAGTGAGCCGAGATCTCGCCACTGCACTCCAGCCTGAGCAACAGAGGAAGACTCTGTCTCGCAAAAAAAAAAAAAAAAAAAAAGATTAAAACACAGGATGACAGGATGTCAGTGAGAGGAAGGGAAGTGAGTGAAATCAAGAGATATTTGTTATGTAAAAACAACAAGATTTGGTGATAGATTAGAATAGGAAGGCGCTGAGAGAGGGAGAAATCAGTTAACATCCACCTTTCTGACTTGTGAAGCTGTATGGACAATGGTCCTGTTCACTGAGATACAAATAACTGGAATAAAACCTGTTTGGAGAAGTGACAAGGAAAAGGGAGATTGTTGGGTCCTTTCTGGACTTGTAGAATTTGTGGTACCTTTGAAGCATGCAAGTGGAAAAATGTCAGAGACGTTCAAACCCAGAGGGACTCCATTGTGAGTGAGGGCTAGGAAAATGAGGCTGAGGCTTACTGGGCTGCACTCCCAGAAAATGAGGCATTCCTAGCCTCTAGATGTTCACGGTTAAGGGAACAAATTAATAATGTTTACTAAAACAGACCCAGACTTGGGAGTGTCCAGATATCCCAACATCTGGAGAACAAAAGTATTCCTAATTTTGCTTTAAAGATAATAATATCAATTCTTGCAAAATACAGTAATTAAGAAAATTAATCCTTTATTACAAACCCTTGTAGCAGAGCACATCTCCCCAAGATCTATTTTTATCATATATATATATACATATATATATACATATATATACATATATATATATACACACATATATATATATATATATAAGCATTGTACCTAGGTTGGATGTGTTCCTCCTCTTATTTTCAGGAATGCCCTACTCTGTCTATGGAGTATCTGTTCTTTGACTACTTTATTTTCTTAATAAACTTGCTTTTACTTTGCACTGCAAACTCTCCCTGAATTCTCTCTTGCAGGAGATCCAAGAACCCTCTCTTGGGGTCTGGATCGGGATCTTTTTCTGGTAACAGAAATGTCAAGAAGGTGATTGGACGTGTTATCTTAGAGATTAAGTATAAAGCAACTTGATAAATAGCATAGAGAGCATGGAAGAAATTACCAGTGGAAGAATACAGATTGAGAAGACATTCTAGGAAGAAACTTTTGGTATTACCAGTATTTAAAGACTGCATACAGAAGTACAAACCTCAAAATGAGGTTATCAATCAAAAATTCGTTTCCAAACAATGACATTAACAGAATAAGAGGGTGTGGACTCATACTTGTAGAATCTCATCGCTCCATGCAGGATCTTTCTATAAAGTAGAGTAATGTTAAAGAATAATGCTCATTAGTGGCCAAATAATATAAGCACAAAGTATATACATTGGATATACGATTGTATTGACTAGCACAAATTTGTCTATAATATAGCATATTGAAATGATGATCAGAATCTTCAAGTCAGAGGCAAAGTTGAATTCCCAAAGTGGAAAAATAATGAAGCAATAGTATAGAGTTCATGAGAGGGATGAGGGAATGAATTTGAGATGCAGGTACAGATTGATGTTATAAAAGTCAAAGGACAGGGCTTTAGTTTTACAAAAGCCAAGGAAAAGAGGATGGAGATGGTTGTAGATAGGTTGTTTTAATTGTTAGCCGGAAATTTAGAGCACTCTTATCTGACATCTAATTTCTCTGAAATACTTGTCAGATCAGCTTCTGGGAAGCTGAGTGTGACTTAGAGAAACCTTTGATTTCCCAAGATGTTCCAATCCTTCCAATAGATACATGAGCACGTGGCTGATGTCCTTACTGACATTTGCTAGAGTGTTGCTGCAATTTTTAACGTTTTATCCACTCTTACCTACGATAGGAGTTTTTGGATATTCATGTTTTGTGGGGAACTGGGAGATTCATAGGTATAAATTAGGTAAATAATATGTTACATCGCAGAGCATGAAAGAGTATGTTTGGAAGATAAATGTAATAAATACAGTACTGAAAAGAGTTCGAGCAAAGGGCTATGGAAGCATAGTACAGGGTACAGTTAACATGGCTAAAAATTAGTGAAAGTTTCATGGAAACAATTTGTCAACTGGGTCTAGAAGGATGAAAAGTGATGATCTCATGGTGTTAAGGAAAGGGGTCCTGATCCAGACCCCAAGAGAGGGTTCTTGGGTCTCATGCAAGAAAGAGTGAGTTCATAAAGGTGTGAACTCATACCTTTGCAGTGTGAGTTCGTAAAGTGAAAGCAAGTTTATTAAGAAAGAAGAATAAAAGAATGGCTACTCCATTAGAGCAGCCCTGAGGGCTGCTGCTTGCCCATTTTTATGGTTATTTCTTGATGATATGCTAAACAAGGGGTGAATTATTCATGCCACCCTTTTTTAGATCATATAAGATAACTTCCTGATGTTGCCATGGCATTTGTAAACTGTCATGGTGCTGATGGGAGTGTATCAGTGAGGATGACCAGAGGTCACTCTCGTGGCCATCTTGGTTTTGCTGGGTTTTGACTGGCTTTTTTACGGCAAACTATTTTATCAGCAAGGTCTTTATGACCTGTATCTTGTGCTGACCTCCTATCTCATCTTGTGACTAAGAATGCCTTACCATCTGGGAATGCAGCCCAGTAGGTTTCAGGCTCAATTTACCTAGCTCCTAGTCAAGATGGGGTTACTATGCTTCAAACGCCTCTGGCAATGGGGAAAGAAGAATGACATTCTTAGCAAAAGAAGCACCATTAAAAGAAGAAGGCACAAAAGTACATTTAAGAATTAAGTGTAGCTGGATTCAGCCATGGGCCGTGATTATCCTGTCCTGCTTTCATCTAAGGCATGCAGCCGGTCTGTGGCTCTGATTAGATGCCCTGACAGTAGACACTCTTCTCCTCACAATGAAATACTAGCATATTTAGCTTAGAGAATCAGTGAGAGAAATGTAGTTACCATACTTTTCTTTCTGGTTGGATAAACTTTACTCTCATTTCAAAAGAGAAATCGTCAGTTATTCTTATAGAAAAGTTAATAAGCTAAAGATGTTTTTCAATGGTTGTTCATAAAAATCAACACAGAACAGTAATAAGATAGATGTATTATTTCATATCACTTTTTGTTATTCTCACTTGTGGTATTATGCATATCATAAGTGATGACTTCTGAAGAGTTAAAAAATTTAATCTATTTTGGCACTGTAGTTAATGACATTAGAAAATTGATATTAATTACCAAAGTGAATACTACTAATAATAAGGTAATATTCTCATATTTAATTGTCAATGAAAGGATTAATGGGCACAGTCTAATTCATTCTTTTGCTACTAAGCTTAATGTTATTATGTCAACTTTTATTACTATGCTTATTTTTCTTAGAACTTTTAATATATCAACAATGTGTTTATTGGTATGTTCTACAGGGTATAGTTTGTGCTGATTTGAATAAATGATTTCAAATAACATAATTCAATGCTCTCATTATTCATAGCATAAGTGTTTTGTTGTATTCTATATTTACAGATATGTATCATGTTGACAATGTGTGTTCAAACATTGAATTGCATAATGATATGAAATCTGACATGGCATTAGCCCTCTAACAAATTTTTGCTTCCAGACTAATAAAGAAATAAGGTTCACTATATTAACAGCTATAATATCATTTAAATTACCCAAACTGTATAACGCCTAGCTATTTCAGAGATTTTTTTTACCACCTTAATTTTCAAAGGAACTTGATTTTGTTACTCTTTTGTTTGCTTAAAATATTAATATATGTTATTTATATTTTCAAATATATAAATTCTTAAATATTTAAATTTTTATATGGTATATATTATTACCTAAACTGTTAAAAATATTACTACTATAATGTAGTAGTAATGTAGTAGTGATCTGTAAGTGCATATTACTACTAAGCTGTTACAAAATATATTTTTAACATGGTTTTTGTCTCTTTTTATTCAATACTCAGTGTTCAGTAACTAAAGGACAGCTTGTCTCAAAATAGATACTTCATGAACATTTATGTTTAAAAGTGTAATTTGTTAATGATTTCTATTTATCTTAAGACAGATTTCATAATATTTGTTTTTTTTATGTTCTCTTTATGCCAGCACTACACTTTAGACAAGTTGTTTTCCATACATTTTCATTAGGGCCAAAAAAAAGAAGAAAACCAACCCTTAATTTTTGAATAATATGAAAATATTTATCATTATATAGTTTATCTGGAGCATTTGGCTATACATATGGGACTCCATAGTTAAAATTGGATTAAGTCATAAGAACATTTACTGTTCGCTTAATTTCCAAAGTTGGTGGCTAAATTATTTATTCTGTGACTTAAAGAAACCATTGATTTCCCAAGATATTCCCATCCTTCCAATAGATACGTGAGCATGTGGGTGATGTCCTTATTGACATTTGCTAAAGAGTTGCTGCAACTTTAGCATTTTATCCACTCTTACCCCTCTAAGCAAGAGTAGCAGTTGCAAATTAATTTTTAAAAGACTTTTTCCTTTGTGTACTTTTGCTGTTTTATCAGAAAATAAAAAATTTCCAAGGTGCCCAGGAAGTCTTCCTCACCCTCACATCCTATTGGCTAGACTCGAGTCACATAGTGCGATTGTAATTTTGTGTCAACCTGACTAAATCAGTATTTGGCTACAATCTACTGAGAGCCTGAATAGAACAAAAAGCAGAAGAAGGAATAATTTACTTCTTTTTTTCGCCCAGCTGCATAAGCTGGGACCATCACCTTCTGCCCTCGGACTGGAACTTAAATAATAAGCTTTCCTGGTTCTCAAGTTCTCTGACATACACTGAATCATTTCAGTGGCTTTCATGAGTCTTCAGCTTGCAGACGGTGAATCATGAGAATTCTAGGCTTGTGTAATCAGTTAATTTATCTCCCTTTCTTTCTCTTTGCCCCCTCTCCACTTCCTCTTTCTTTCAACTCTTATCAGGGTAGAGAACCAATTCCATAAACCCCAGAAGCTAGTCAGAGAATTCAAACTTAAAATTCTGTTTCTCTGTAATGGCCCCCTCATCCCACCCCAAGGCAATTGCAATGCAAGACAATTCCGATTTTCCTCATGACGTGCCCCTGCCACCACTCTTTGCTTCTAGACCTATTATTAGACATAAAGTCCCAGCAGGCCCTTAAAGGTGAAGTACAAAGTATGACCCATGTAGAGGTACGCTATGCACCAAAGAAATTTTTTGAGTTTTATAATTTATACTGACAAATGTGGGGAGCATACGTGTAAATGGATACTAAGGGTGTGGGAAAATGGTAGAAGGAAAATAAAGTTGGATAAGGCTTAACTTGTTGATATGCATTCACTGAGCAGAGATTTTTCATTTAATATTGCATATCTAAAAGTTAGAAATGACTCTCACAATCTACTTCTTTGGTTGGCCAAATATAGATCAGAAGGTAGCCCACAGTGAGAAAATTGGGAATTCTGGAAATGCTTTGGTTCAATATAGAGAAAGGGATTCTAAGGCTTAGAGATATTCAAATGTTAGAGTGGTTTGTCATTTAACTCATGTTCACACACACCTGGTGAGCCCCAGCACCTTTGAAGAGTTCTGTGATCACTGCAGATTTCTGTAGGTCTAATCTCACAATAGGATCTGCAGTCACTGAGTTAGAAAACCTAAATGCAATGGGAATAATTTAATCATAGGTGGCAGGGGCCAAACGGTGGCATTCAACTTCCAAAAACAAGATGGGTGTGGCTACTATAATAGCACAGTCAAAGCAGCTTCAGAATAATCTGACTCATGCAGACCTATGTTATTGCTAAATTGATCATGGTGCTCCTACAAGTGAAATGGCCTACTATAGCCTACTACATTTCACTTGATCTGTGTAAGCAGAAAACTTTTAGGTCAAGTGAACAAAAATCTAGCCTGAATCTAAAAAACTGAGTAATGGTCCCTCAATCAATTTCCAGACATGAGCCGATGTTTAGATGAATTTTCAGACCCCAACTCCTTGAATAAGGGGAAAGTTGGGTTCTCCTGAAGAAGGACCCTGATACACGACAGAAAATTTATACTGTTAATCTTTCTCTCAGATTTTCTCATAGGAACCTGTGGCTTTTTATGAGGGTAACTTTGCACTGGGGAGAAGAAAATAATCAGAACTTTTAGGGATTATTGAACATCAGCTCCAAACTTACACTAATTTCAGCAGATCCAAAACATCACTGTGACCAACCAGTGAGCATATGGGCTTATGGAGTTCAAGCGATCAATTCAGTTTTAGCTGAGGTTCATCTTACAGCAGGCCCAGTGTATTTATGAGTCCATCCTGTAGTTATTTTCTCATTTCTGGGATGCATAACTGGAATAGATGTATTCAGCAGCTGGAAAAATTCCCACATTGCCTCCTGGACATGTGCAGGAAGGGCTATTGTGGTGAAAAAGGCCAAATGGAAGCCACTAGAAATACCTCTAACTAGGAAAATAATAAATCAAAGAAATATCATTCCTGGAAGGATGCTGAGTTTAATGCCACCATCAAGGACTTGAAGGATGCAGGAGTGGCGATTCCTACATCTTCATCCAAACTAGCGTATTTGGCCTGTGCAAAAGACAGATGGAATTTGAAGAATGATGGTGGATTATCATAAGCTTAATCAGGTGGTGATTCCAATTGCAGCTGCTGTACCAGATGTGGTTTCTTTTATTGAGCAAATTAACACATCCTTTCATTCTTGGTATTCAGCTGTTGACCGGGAACATGTTTTTTTCTTCATTCCTGTTCATAAGGCCCTCCAAAAGCAGTTTGCTTTTCATTAGAAAGAAATTCATCTTTACTGTCCTACCTCACAGGTATAGCAACCCTTAAGCCCTATGCCATAATGTAGTTCATAGGAATCTTAGTCACCTTTTACTTCCACATTATACCACAGTGGTCCATAGCATTAATAATACTATGTTGATCAGTCCTAGTGAGCAAAAAGTAGCAACTATTCTACACTTATTAGTAAGATATTTGAATACCAGAGGGTGGGAATTAAATCTGACTAGAATTCAGGCGCCTTCTGTCTCAGTGAAATTTCCAAGGGTCCAGTGGTGTGGGGTGAGATGATGTATCACTTCACTTGAAAGTGAGATGATATATCACTTTCTGAGTGAATGATAAACAGTTACATCTGGCTTCTCTTGCAACCAAAAAGAGGAAAAAGTGCAATGGCTAGTTGTCTTCTTTGGAATTTGGAGGCAACATACTCCTCATTTGGGTGTGTCATTACATCCAATTTACTGAGTCTTCCCCAAAGTTGCTAGTTTTGAGCTGGGACCCAGAAAAAGAGAAGGCTCTGCAATGAGTCCAGTCTGCTGTGAAAGCCACTGTGTCACTTAAGCCATAAGATCCAACAAATCCAATGGCGGTTGAAGTGTCAGTGGCAGATAAGGATGCTGTTTGGAGCCTTTGACAAGCCTTTATTGGTGAATCAAAACACTGGCTCTTAGGATTTTGTAGCAAAGTCCTGCTAAAGGATAACTAATTTTCTTTTGAGAAACAACTCTTGACCTGCTACTGGGATTTAGTGGAAACAACACTTAACCATGGGCTACTGAGTGAGTTACCGTACAACCTGAGCTGCCCATCATGAGCTGGGTCTTATCTGATCCGTCAAGCCGTAAAGTCGGGCATGCACAGCAGAACTCTGTTGTCAAATGGAAGCGGTATATATGTTGGGCCTGAGATAACACTAAAGGCACATGTAATTTATATTAAATGTAAAAGGAAATCCTCCCCTGTGGACAGAACTTTGGGCAGTGCACCTGGTTGTTCACTTTGCCTGGAAGAAGAAATGGACAGACATGTGATTATAAACCACTTCATGGGCTACGGCCAGTGGTTTGGATGCATGTTCAGGGAATTGGAAGGTACATAACTGGAAAATTAGTACCAAGGAAAAGTGAAGAAGAAACATGTGGATAGTCCTTTCTGAATGGGCAAAAAATGTGAAGACGCATGTGTTCCATGTCAAGTTCCCACCAACAGATGATCTCAACGAAGAGGATTTTAATAATTAAGTGATAATTAAGGATGAGCCATTTTGTGGGCACCAGTCAGTCCTTTTCCCTAGCAACCCTTGTCATCACCCAATGAGCTCATGAGCAAATCAGCCATGGTGCCAGTGATGAAAGTTATAAGTGGGCTTAGCAACATGGACTTCCACTCACTAAGGCTGACCTGGTTACAGCCACACTAAGTGCCTAATCTGCCAGCAGCAGAGACCAACACTGAGTCTCTTGTGTGGAACTGTTCACTTGATAGATCAGCCAGCTACCCGGTGGCAGGTTGATTACACTAAATCACATCCATCACGGAAGGGGCAGTATTTTGTTCTTACTGGAATCAATACTTTGAATATGGATTTGCCTTTCCTGCACACAATGCTTCTGCCAAAACCACTATCCATGGGTTTATAGAATACCTTTTTTTGTGTCATTGCATTCCACACAATATTGTCGTAAAGGAAATCATTTCACAGCAAAAAAAAGGAAGAGTGACAGTGGGTAGAATGTTCAGTTAATAATTCTTTTTATTTCACAAAAATATATCATTATTATCCTATGCAAGTCCTCTCTTTTGATTCATTCATTCATTCATTCATTCACTCATTCGTTCATTCATTCCATGCTCTCTTCATTTCACTTTCCCATTCTCCTTGTCACATCATTGGCTGTCATTCCAGTGTGTCTGATATTTATCTTTTATTTGTATGTATTCTAGTAAAATATACTTTCAGTAAATGCTTTTTTAAAGTTTATTCAATGACAAAAGTGTTTTTTTAAAACTTAGCATTATATTTTATAGAATTTCTTCATATTTTATCTTTATATACAGTGAGATGTTTCTGTTTTTTTATTTTTTATTTTTTGCTCAATAACAGTATAATGCATCCAGCACATTTTGATTATTCTTTCCTACAGTGACATGTAGATAGCCTCCAACTCACTTCTATATTAAACTATACTGCAATGAACATATTTTAAAATGTCCTTATGGATCTGTCTAAAAATTTCTCTAGATTATTTATAACCAGAAGCAGAAATCTATGACTGTTAGGTAATGGGGTATTTCAGTTATCAGACAGTTTGGTTTAGATGTGTTATTAGAAATATACCTTAATTTCTGTTAAAATCTTGCCCAAAACTTGGCAATCTGATGGATATAAAGAAATTTATTATTGCATTTTCATTTTCATTTTCTAGTTAATAATGATTTTGAGCATATTCTCAACAATATTTTTCTTAGTCTTTTGTGTTTTCTCTTCTGTGATGACTTTTGCCGATTTTCTTAATATTTCTGTCTCTTTTGCTGTCACAATTGTAGCAGGATTTTTGAGTACATTCTAGATATTGTTATGTTGTCAGTTTTCGAAATCACAAATATCTTTATCATCTCTCTCTTATCTTCATGGTGTTGTTTCTAGATATCAACTTTATTGAAATATAAATTGGATACAATACACCCGTTTTAAGTACACAGTTTGATAAGTTTTGAAAATGTGCTCACCTTTTATAAATGTGCTCGAATTATAACAAGAATCAAGACTCCATTAAATACTTTTTAACACAAATTCTGAATTTTAATGTAATACGGTCTAATACTTTGCCCCACTTTTGTGTTTGGAAACATTAAAAAATTCTTCCGTTTTGGTCAACCATAAATATCTTCTTAAATTAACTTCTGTTAATAATTTCACCTCTCACATTTCTGGTTATTTTTATAAGCAGATTAAAAGTTTTTTTTATTGTGTGGCTCACAATAAAAATAAAATTTTTGATGTGATTCTATTTTTGCAAAAGCATTACTGAAAAGGTGGTCCCAAAATAAGAAAAAAACAAACAAAAGAAAATAAAACTCTTCCCTAAACCCTAGCTCCAACATTGTTTTTTAAAAATCTTCTTGTGTTTTAATGAATATTTAATAATTGTTCATATTTGTGGGATACAGTATGATGTTTCAATATATATATACATTCTATAATAACCAAATCAAGTTTTAATCAACCTTAAGCTTACCTTTTATATGGTGTTAGGTTGTAGTCCATTTCTCATTTTTTGTGCATACACAAGCCAGGTTTTCTCATCATCAACAAAAGTCTATTTTTGATTTGATTGTGTTTCTTCCTATATATGTAGATTTCTGCATATATGTGGTTCAGATTTTAAGCTCTTCAGATTCTGTTCAATTCGTCTATATGCCAATACTTGCACAACTTGTAATTATATTTTTATTTACCTGGCTTTGTAATATGTCTAAATATTTAGTAAATAAAATTATTTTTCAAAATATATTTAGCCGTTAATTATAGAATCAGTTATGGACTTCCTAAAAAATCTATGGACAATTTTGATTGGAATTGATTAAATTTTATGTATTATATTAGAAAGAATTATCAGCTTTGTACTATAAGTCGGACTATTTGAGAGCTAGGGATATCTACTTATTCAAAACTTCTGTTATGCTTAAATTTTAAAACTATTTTTCTATTTGTTCTAGTATATACTTCAATTCCTAGAAATATCAGTGGGTGTTGTTTGTTTTATTTTTATTTACTTTATTTCTGTTTTTGCGATTGCACATTATATCATTTAAAAATTATATTTTCTATTTAGTTATTGATTGTGCAGAAGCATTTTATTGATTTTTAAAGTTGATTTTGGATTCAAAAACTTTACTCAGTCTTTTTATACGGTTTGATACTTTTTCTGTCGGCTGGGTTGATTTTTTCATGTAGGTGAACCTGATGTTTGCAAATAATAACAATTTTATCTTTTTTTAAGTTATCCTTATTTGTTTCCTTTATTTTATAAGACTAGTCACTCTTTCAGCGATGTGAGTTAAAATCAATCACTACAATGTTTGATTACTCTATTTTTCCCCGCCATTTCATAAGTTGTTGTTTTATTTGTTGTGAGACTATTTCGTACCTATATGTGCATGGTGGCCCCTCCTTGTTTTATATGACATTCTTTCCTCTGGCCCATTCTTCTGAATACTATTTTATCATTTTGTCATCTCAACTTTTACTTTGTTAGTTTCTGACTAAGATAGTTTTCTATTCAGCCTTTTCATCCCTTTTTTTTTAGCAACTTTTCTTTATATTTTATTTCTTTTTGACTGGATTTCATTTTATACTTTGTTTATTTTCTCTCGTCATAAAAATGCTCTAGTACAATTATTTTTCAAGTTTTGTTAACCATTTTATGACCTGTATCTCAGACAGTGCTTACATAACACATGTTGATAATAAATGTTTTTAATGCCTAATGGACTAAATAAACGCTGAAATAAAATATTTTATTTAACATTTATGTGCTTTCAAAAGTAATAATTATACCCTACCAGGGCTAGGTACTGCATAATCCCTTCTCTGCTCACCACAAATAACCATATACTCACATATCAATGGACAGAACCATTTACAGAAACATCACATGGTCTGTTTTAAGGTAAGCTATAGGTAGGAAGAAGATGAAATTAGGGTCATGCCTTTGGGGGTATACTATTAAATAGGGACAACTAGTTATTTCAGAATTATGGAATGGAGTGGTAAAATAAGAGTAAATTAAAATTAAATTTTATAGTTAAATCACAGGGTACCCATGGATATATTTCAAAATGCTATTACCTGGGTCTCATTAATTAACTTTGTTCAGTTGTCCCCTCTCTGAGTGTGTGTGTCTCTCTCTCAGAATTATTTTATGCTTTTCTGAAATCCTATGTTTCTACAAGCCAAAACCAATCTAATAATTATTTTTCAGATATCAAGAAGTAAGGAACTGCTTAGTTAGACTATCCACAGACATAAAATTAGAGTGTTTTTCATGTTTCTGTTGGAATATTAATTTTAGAAGATAAATGAGTGCAAATAAGTGTTTACTTTTTCAATTCTTTCCTTTTGAGACATCTGATTCTCCATAGGAAACTTTCCTTTGCCTTTTAAAATGCCTAATATTACTCAAAAAAGTTTAATGTCTTACAACCACTAGTTCCTTGCCATAATTCGTGTTTATTTCCCATTTCCCAATGATCCCTTTCTTTATTAGTATTTCTGCCTCTAGCTATTCCTACTGCCTCCCACAAAGCATCCAACTCTCTACCTTGCAGTTCTTGTCATTATCACCTGTGATTTCTGCCAGATCTGAGGCCTCAGTTACTTATTTATTCAATAAGTTTGTTCACTCCTTCATCCAACATTTACTACACACTGACCATGTTTGAATTTCTGAGCACGTGATATGTAATGCATTTTTCTTACTAAATGCTATACTTTTTAAACATATGAACTTCCCAGTTTACCCTTTTTTAGTGTTTGTACTCTTGTAATATAATTATCTAATGCTATACCTGCTTTTACTGGAGACCTTATCTATTTTTAATTTTGATTTACCTAAAAGGAAGAAACCTTTATCTACGAATTTTAATTCCCTTTATGGCATTTTTTAAATATCAGCAAAATATGCATAGCTTGCTTTGTCCTCAGCAATACATACATATGCCATTATTATTTAAGTTTATTTTATTTTCCACTTAACATGTGAAAAACAATTTTTATAACATTTGGTCAAGTGTGAGAATTAGCTTCTCATAACAAAGTGAGTTTAGGTCAAAGCTGGATAATGCTTTCATTCTTAAAGGATAAAATTTGATCCATGAAAAACTAAGTTTACTTTTAATTGGAATATTTCCAAGACAGAATATTTTACATGATAGCATTAAACATACATTGCCATTTTACACACTGTTACAAGTGATTACATAAAATATGTAAGATACACGAGATTTGTTTGAGTTTAAAGCTTTTGTTGTGGGATACAGACATGCAATGGAGAGGGAAGGGATAGCAGTGAACAAGATAATAATAAGGAGTCAATCGACACAACGCTCTGTATCGCCGTAGAATCTTATTATAATGCCCTTATCAGAGGTAGAAATATCATTTTTACAATTTTATTGTATTTTATAATTACACAATGAACCTTAGTAGTATAAGAAAGACATAGTTCTTTGTAATTTTACAGAATTGCAAGATAAAGAGTACAGCAATTTTTACAGATAATGATAAATGACTCGTGTCATTAATCTGAAGTAAATATATTTATATTTCTTTTTTTCCCTGAATAATCACTCTTGCCATTACTTGTCTTATTAGTAGAAAGTATGGTATTTTCCTCTTCGTGGTTGTCCCTACCCTATTGTTAAAACAAACAAACAAGAAAACTTGATTGAGTTATTAAATCTAAAAAGCCCATTCTGCTTTCACACACCAAAAAGAGGGACGTTTGTTGTATGACAAATCCACTTTCACTGTTTTATTTTCCTATTGCATAGGATTGCTGATAAAGCGGCATATCCTTATGAATCCTTTGTGTACTATGGGTATGGCACAGAGAGCCCATTCTCCAGAGTAGAACTATTGGAAAACTTTCTTAGTCTAAAAAATCGACTTCTCTGTTTCTTACTTACATGCTCAATCACTTTTCCCTAAAGCTCAAATACCATCCAGATGGCAGTGGCTAGGATACTTTCACTCAAGTTGCAGGATTAAACATTTTGCTGTAAATAGTTCTTTGCAAAAATTACTTTAAGTATTTTTAAAACTAAGTCACCAACCGAGACTTGTTCTCTCGTCAATAAAATTTTATTTCAGTGGACTTCTATGTTTTGCTGTCACTAAATCTCTGTAGGGTCACTGTAGACACAAATATTTCTCTAGCTTTGAATCTGAAGAAGGTTGCTGATTCTAGCCTGTGTTTGCCATAAGATCCTGAGCTCTATGTGGAAAAAAAAATCACCACTTTGCAAAATTTTTCATTCTGAAGGGACAGCAACATATGTGAGGATATTAAATGCCTCAAAAACCTGCCAGGATTTTACTTGCATATATAAAAGAATCATTTTATTACTATTACATAGTCTTAAGAAAATTTATAACTAATGTTAAGAAGGAGGAGAAAAAGACAAGAATAATGACAATAATAACAACAGTCTTGGTTCACCAGCTACTATATTTTAATAACTTAGGTAAAATACAATACAGGTAGAATACATGCAGGATTTTCATAAACACAGATGAAATTATGACTGCAATGGTTTCCATAATACAACTTGATCTATTAGCTAACGAAAACTCTTATCTGAAACATCTGAGAAGGTCGGGGAGCCAGAAGGAAAATGCACAGTGGACACATCATGACAATTGCCATAGCATTCTTGAACCTTCTCTAGTTGGTCTTCAAGTCAACAGTTTTGCCATTCGTAGATCCTTTAAACCTATTTTATGGATCTTGAAGCACACAGAACATGGCATGTGAAATCTATATGAGAAAATTAAATGAGAAAAATTTTGAAAATCTCTGAGTAGATGCTTTATTCTATTTGCAGGGCTATAAAATTCAGTTGTGCACTTTGTGTCCTGCCCAAATATGCTAGGTAGAACCTACGTAGGGGCTTCAAGCCAGCCCATGCTCCGTCTTTCAAGGCTCTGCATAAATTTGCATTTAGCCTGCAAGCACAAATATCCTTCACTAATTTGTCTTCCCATAGAGGGAACCATTTCTTCCAAGTAGTATAGCTGGGGAAAAGAGTTTTTTTGTTTGTTTGTTTGTTTTGTTTTTTTAATAATTTGTGCAAGAGCACTTATGCTAATACATATCTGCTTGGTGTCTTTTGTGATGATAAGAATAATCTCGTAAGTTTTTGCTAATTATTTACTTATGACTTTAAAAATGTACCCTTCTTTCAAATAATCTAAGCAATAGTGTTTGAAGTTTGAAACATTTTCCATATGTCACTTGGTAAATGAGAATGAAAACAATGCAAATACATCAAATAAAGTGCTATTTAGAATCTTAGCCATATCAATGCAAGGTCAAATTGAAATGGATAACTCAGGTACCTGTCCAGTTAACTTAGAGATTTCTTGTATTAAATTACTCATTGACAGAGAAAAAAGTAAACCATTACTGAGAGTTTATTCATTCCTCCATCCTCCGGCTTCTACTTGCATGTTTGGACAATACTTATACTTCTTCCATTTGGGCAACACATTCACTCTTGCTGCCAAAAAGACAGAATATCTGAAATCTGTTTTTAAGCAGTGTCAGTTTTTCAAAGTAATAGGCTCAACAAGAAGAAAAGAAACATCTGCTATCTGCAGGCTTTTTTTTTTTCTTTCTTTCCTCCCAACATCAATCTAGCAAGTCTTTGGCAAGCAGCTTCTTGCACTCTAAGTCGCAGAAATGTCAAAGGAGAGTGGAAATGAGGGTGGATACCTCTGTTGAAATGTCACTTTGAAAGTAAATGAAATCAATTGAAAAAAGGCCATCTGAAAACAAGGAAACTTAGCGGTCAGGAGAAGAATTTCATTGTACTCACACAGTTGAAATAGCCACATACAGGAAATACACTTTTTTTCCTAAATTACGCTTTGTAGTTTTTGATTGTTTGAAATAATAGAGGATAATAGAAATAAATATAATTTTAAAATTCATATTTCTTGAAAGTAATTAAGATTACTTCTACTGAGTATAAATCAGCATTTTAAGTGAAAATATTTATTATATGGAAAAATCATCAAGTGTGTCTATTTGTAAAATTACCTTCAAAAATAAAATTATAGATATCAGAGGATTTCACCATGCAATAAGGTGTGAAACCTCTAAATTCAGAATATCTGGGTTTAATTTTTAGCTCCTGCACTTAGTTGTGTGATAGTGGACAAGTTACTTATCAATCCAGTGGCCAACTTGCTAATTTGTAAATATTGATAACAATAGCACCTAACTACATTTTTGTTAGTATTAAAAACATGCAATGCACTTAGAATTGTGTGTAGCATACAATAAATATTCAGTATGCTTGCTTATTATCATTATTAATCAAAATATTCCTAATGATTTAACACTATCCCTTCTGTCATAAACCTACACATAAAGAAACAATTTTTTCTTTTAATTTTCAGTTACTACATTGACCAAAAATGTTGACTCCTAAGCAAACAATGGTATTGAATGCATGCGTTCCTTAGAGAGTTATCAGTAAGCCAGCTGAAAATAGAGAAGACCTAGAAGAATCTTCTAATAGAGAAAATTGGTAGTTAAGACTATTCTTCAATCCTTCCAAAATTAATAGCAAAATTACGATCATTACAATTAAAAAATAATTAGACAATTATCAGATATGGTTGCTTTGTTGAACTGATGCTATTTATCTAGAACTAGATAAAGCTCTTCCACATCTCCAAAGGGAATCCATGATTACTTAGTTCTTTTTCAGACTCGTCTACAATTATTGTCTCTAACTCCTTTAATTTCCCATACATAATAATGCAAATTTTTCCATATCTAGGTGAAAGTCAAGAAATAGAATCACCTCAGATGATTTTGTTTGGAAGATTAGAGGCTAATTTACATGGTACTTTAATTAAAAAGTGCACTCTGTTTTTGTTGTTTATTTACTTATCAACATGTTGTATTTTACATCTTCTGTGTCCCTGGTTCTTTTGTCATAATTGTGAAAGATGGTGTTGGTATAGGTTATATAAAGATGGGGATGTGACGTTTTTCCCTTCCTTAGTTATGACTCTGTTCTCCTCCATCTTCAGTATTCACGTGGATGCAAATGGATCCGATACTTAGCCAATACTCATTTTTCAGTAGAATGATCTTTTTCCCCTAATACTTAAGTAAGTTTTTCCTTATACCTAATTTCCTTGAAGTAAGTTTTTTGTATTTTGTTCAAATAAAATTTCTAGGGAAGTTGATTAGGGTGGCATTCCTGAACATGCTGGATGTCAGCCTAGAGACAATGCTATATTCAAATTTTCAGATCTAATAATCCATGTTTTTTTATGGATAAAAATGTCTTCCAGAATTAATTTCCTGCCAGATAAATTTTGTTGAAATATCTTAAAGTGCATTATAGCTAGCCAGATAAGTCAAAATAGAGGTATCCATATGCTTTACTTACTGGGGTATTTGCCCCTATATCTGTCTGGCACTTGGTAGAAGGTGACATGGTAACTAGCTTCTGCCAGTTTCTGTTGAGCTTTGGAATCAGAAAATTTCAGCTAGGCATCATGTGTACTTACAACCATTCTCCATGCAGCATGGCAAGAGAGAAATATCACAGGGATATTTCTTAAATGGTAAAACAATTTTGAGACTATCCAATATCAATATTTTAAAATATACCCTCAGGTTATATTTCTGAGCCACCATGTTTGGTGATTTATCTTAAACAACTGTTGGCATTTTCCAAATAGCATTAGAACAAACATTAAGATAAATTGCCATTAGTCACATTATAATTTTCAATTCTGAAAGGTTTTTTAATCAAAATGTTTTAGTCTATTTCTTTTTGTCTCTTGCTCTTATCTATGTACACAATTTATTTCCTTTGCATAAAGGACTGGCCAGTGATAAAAGAATGCCCCAACAAGGCAACTTCTGTTATTGCTTTGATTAAGTGCTCCAGAGAACTTCCATTTGCTGAGTATGTAATATCAGATTTGGGAAGTCATTTGTCGTAAGAGCACTTTCTTTATTGTGTGAGAATTTTGTTTTCATACTTTCATAAGTCTTTAAACATTTAGTTAATGTATATAGATGTTTACAAATTAAATTTTAGTAGTTCATATAATATCCATAATAAGAGGACTTTGGGAGACTTAAAGTCTTATTTTCAATGTGATTATTTTTACCTCCAATATACTTTATACAGAATGAAATACTGTTACAAATGATGGATCCAGAAAATCTTATGTGGCAACTTGCTGTTATTTTCAGTAAGCCTGATGATGAAGAAGAAAGGAAATAAGAAAAGGTAAAACTCAAGATGTGCTATAGAGAAATGTCTTTAGATAAGCAACTCTGGCTAGATTACTTTTTATTAATATTCTTTTTTTTCTGTTTGACAGTGAGACCACTTAACTCATTCATTCTATGTTCTTCCTTTTTGATCTATTAATACAAATTTATGTCCTGAAGCATAATTAAAATTAAAATAGTAATTGAAATTAGTTTTTACCATGGTATCTGACATACAATCATAATTTTCTTCTAATAACATTTCATATGAAAACACTGTTATACTCTAGACATACACAGAAACCAAAACTTAAGCAGCTTTAAAAACTGCTTATGATAAAATATTTAAATATATAAATATATAATCTAATAAATAATGATTTATCTATTTCCAGTTTGAACAATAAACTCATATTCAATTTTGTTGTGATTATCCTTTACCCATTATACCCCAAGAGGTTATCTTCGAAGAGATAATGACTGAAAAATTTCAAGAACTGATAAAAGACACCAACCTACATATTCAAGGATAAGTATCCAAAGAATGGTAAATCAAAATAAATCTCCATCCAGAAACAACTTAAAAAAACACACACACAATAAATGAAAACTTCAAGATGAGATGCTACAAATACATACTTATCAGTACTTTAAAAAATTACATTCAAATGCTGCATAGCTGCAAAATTTATAGAAATTACATAGTTACATTGATTATCATCTAAGAATTTAACAATACCTAAAAAAATGGTAGAATAGAGATTTAGTTGAATGCATAGAGAATCTGTCTAAGAAAATTAACAAGGTGTATAGGTCCTATAGAACACTGAATCTAATACAAAATACATACTGTTTTCAAATATATATAGAATGTTCACTTACTGTAAAATATACCTCAACAAATTTCAAAGGCTCAGAAGGACATTACAATCAGTATTACAGAGAGTATAAATAGATTACTAAAAATAAAATGGTGACCAGTAAAGTATAAGCTACAAAATTAAGAAAAAAGATTCCAAATATTCTAGAGTCAAAGTCACAGTGCTACTAGAAATTGGAAAATATTTATAAACTTAATTAAAAATATTTCAAAACTTATCAGCTAAGGTTATATTACTTAAAGAGAAATAGGCCAAATCAAGGGTAGGTAAACTGGCTTGTTGCTCAAAGCCAGCCTGTTGATGTTTTTGCACAGCTATTGGGATAAGAATTCTTTGAACACTTGTTAAGGGTTTAAAAGTAGGGTTTAAAAAATGTAAAGATATTCGACAGAGTCCATGTATGTCCCGCATAAGTGAAGATATTCACTATCAGCCAATTTACAAAAAAAAAGTTTATTTATTTCTATATACATGCTTATATTAGAAAAGAAAAATAATGAACTGAAGAGAGCATATTTCCTAGGAAATTAATAAAGGACCAGTAAAACAAACCTAAAAGAAATTAGAGGAAAACAGTCAAGATAAGAATAGAGAGTAATAAAATAAAAATCAAACATATGGTTGCTATCAACAAAGCCAAAGCTGTTTCTTTGAAAGTCTAATAAAACTGACAAGCTTCTGATGAGACTGATCAAGAAAAAAGGCAAGTAGGCACACATAAACAATGTTAGGAATGAAATAGGAGATATAACTACAGATTCTCCAGACCTCAAAATGTTATTAAGAGGCTACAATGAGCAAAAGGGATATGAACAGTTGCCTCAGAATGTTAAAAGTTAATAATATTATGAAAAAATTATGCTAGCATCTAAAAACACTCATGACACTGAATGCAAAAGTTCTAAATAAAATACAAGCAAATAAAATTGAGCAATGTATTTGAAAAATAATACATCATAGCCTAGTTGACTTTATTCCAAAAAGCAGATTGGTTGATTGGTTGTGATGGTTGTGATAGTGACAGGAGGCAGAGAAATTCTAGGCAGACAGGAGTGGGTCCCTGACAAAATCCCATCTTCAAACGTTAAAGCCTGAAACCCATGGCCCAAAGTGAGAACCTCTATCCCTGTTTTCCTGCTCCAATGTTGCCTTTTCCTAAACTACCAATGGCCTGCTCTGCTCCACATCCTGTGCCTATAAAAACCCCAGACTCAGCTGGTAGACACGACTATGGCTGGACGTTGGCAAGAGGTGGCTTGACTTTAGAGAGCTTAACAGTGTAATTTTGTAGAAAAATCTGGACAGAAACGGCTGGACTTCAGAGGAAGGTTACCTACCTGCCTCATCTGCTTTTCAGCTCCCTTTCCCACTGAAAGCCACTTTTATCAGCAATAAAATCCCCCTCATTTACCATCCTTCAATTTGTTTGTGCAATCTCATTTTTCCTAGATGTCAGACAAGAGCTTGGGAGCCACAAGTGTGGAAACAAAAGGCTGTTGCACTGGCCCTTTGCCCTCGCTAGTGGAGGGCAGCCACCTTACACTAAAAGGCAAAGGGCCCACTGAGCTATTCACACTTAAGCCATTTGCAGATGGCAGAGCTAAAAGAGTCCTGTTAACAGGCCCTCTTGGGCTTCAGGAATGACAGGCACCCCCGCCTGGATGCTGCCAGTGGGCCTGCGTGGAGCTTGTTCCTGCTGGTGCCGACGCAGCAGGCCTGTTCCAGCCTTGTGTACTCCACTTTCCACCTCATTTGCGCTCTCCCTCCTGCAAGGAGTTGAGAGCAGTGGGCTGAGTAAATGAGGTACCACTGTTGCGAGTCCCGCGAAGGGGTCAGGGAAATACCCTGCTTCAGTTGGATAAACAGAAAGTCACCGAATGGAATTTACCACAACAAATAAAAGAAGAAATACATTATTATATCAGTGCATGACTAAATATCTAGCAGAATTCCATTTATTTTTATTGTTTTTAAAAGTATTTTTATCAAACTAAAATTGGAAGGGAAATTTCTTGTCCTGAAAAAAAATCAGATGAAAGTTAAATACAAAAAAAAAAAAGTGAAACTGTATTGGGTATCATATATTGATGTTAATCTTATTTAACATCAAAAAACCTAAAGAAGCCTACCATTAGTACTCATAACTTCTATTCAACACGGTTCTGGCATGCCTCGCCAGTGAAATAAGAGAAAACGAAAATAAAAACACCTTCAGATTCTTCTATAGAAAAGAAAGGGCTAAGCATTAGAAATAAATAAAAGTCATTATTCACAAATAATATGGCAATGCACATGGAAAAGCCAAAGGATTTTTATATATAATTGTTAGAATTAGAAATAAAAAAATAATATTAATAACATTTCCTTATATGGGTAAGAAAAATCGATACTAAAATGAAATATAGCATATTAGAGCAAGAAATGTTAGCTTTGATAACAAACAACTATACAAAGCTCACTGGCTACAGAATGAATAGGGCCTCATATTTTCTTGTTATTGTAGCAAAAAATAATTTAATTGTACATTAAAATAACTAAAAGAAGATAATTGGGTTGTTTGTAACACACAGGATGAATGCTTGAGGTGAGGGATACTCCATTTACCCTGATGTGATTATTATGCATTGCATATCTGTATCAAAATATCTCGCATTAACACATAAATATATACATCTACTATGTACCCACAAAATTTAAAAAGTAAAAAGAAATCTCACTGGCTAAACAAACAATAATAATTTATTTTCAGTCAGGACAATAGTTCAGTCAGGTGTTCCATGAGTAGTCTTGCAAGTTATATTAATGGAACCTGCCTCTTTTTGCATCTTGCAGCATCATCTTCAAGGACTTCCTCAGAATTCTCCACTCAACTTTTATATTCATTTAGCCAAATAATATAGAGGAAACCTAGAGATTGCTGTAATTGTTTAAGAATAAGCATGGAAGCGACATATATCACATTAAGGGGGCCTTGAAATTTTAATATTCCTATGTTCCCACAAAAATGAAAAGGTTGCCTGATTATCTATCTGATTCTCCTACAATAATTGTTTGTATGTGTGTGCGAAAGGTGTCAATAATTTTTTTCTTTTTTCCGTATATAGAACCCACCAGCCATCTTCTTAAGGAAGCAAATAAACAAACAAAAACAAAAAGTTACAAATCCTACTGAAATCAATGCATTCATTTCAGGGGCCAGGCTTTCCAGTTGATGTGATTTCTTGTCTTTCAAGTATAGTCATGGTTCTTTGTGGAACAGAAATCTGTAAAATAAAAGTAAATTGTCCCCATTCCCTCTGCCCTGCCCCTGTACTTCCAAAATAGTGATGAAATAGGTACCAGGTAATGACAATAATTTCTCCCCTTCTGTGGAAGGGCTAATAATAAATCCCCAAGGTTGCCTGTGTCCAGTTGGGCACAGTAGCTCATGCCTGTAATCCCAGCATTTTGGGGGGCCAAGGGGGGGCAGATCATCTGAGGTCAGGAGTTCAAGACCAGCATGGCCAACATAGTGAAACTTCGTCTCTACTAAAAATACAAAAACATTAGCTAGGCATGATGGTGGGGGCCTGTAATCCCAGCTACTTGGGAAGCTGAGGCAGGAGGATCGCTTGAACCCAGGAGGTGGAGGTTGCAGTGAGTCAAGATGGTGCCACTATACTCCAGCTTGTATGACACAGTGAGACTCTATCTCAAAAATAAAAGAAAAAAAAAGTTGCCTATGTCCTAATTTCTAGAATACATAGTACAAAAAACCTTTAAAGTATGAATGAACTAATAATATTCAGAAGGGTGAACTCCATATAATCACAAGAATTCTTGTAAAAGGGACACAGAAGGTTCAGAAAAAGAGGGAAGATTATGTGAGAATGAAAGTCTGGAAAGAAAGGAAGATACTATGCTTCTGGTTTCAAAGATGGAAGAAGGTGCCGCAAGCCAAGGAATGTAGGCAACACTTAGAAGTTGCAAAATGCGAGGAAACAAATTCTCTCTAGTCTTTGGAAGGAAGGAATGTGGCCCCATGGAACCACTTTAGACTTCCAACTTCCAGAACTGTATGATAATAAATTTGTGTTCTTTTGTAATTTCTTACAGCGGCTATAGGAAACTAATACAGATTTCTGGTAACTGGAATAGGTGGCTACTTAACAAATAATTAAAAATGCAGAAGTGGCTTTCATATTGGGTACTGCGTAGAGGCTAGAAGCATTTTTTTTCTTTCTTTCCTTTTTTTATTATTATTATTTTTTTTGTTGCCCAGGCTGGAGTGCAGTAGCGTGATCTAGGCTCACTGAAAACTCCATCTCCCGGGTTCAAGAGATTCTACTGCCTCAGCCTCCTGAGTAGCTGGGACTACAGGTGCCCACCACCATGCCTGGCTAATTTTTGTATTTTTAGTAGAGACGGGCTTTCACCACGTTGGCCAGGATGGTCTCGATCTCCTGACCTCGTGATCCACCCACCTTGGCTTCCCAAAGTGCTGGGATTACAGGCGTGAGCCACTGCGCCCGGCCAGAGGTTAGAAGCATTTTAAACGGTATACCTTGGACAGACTGTTATTAGAAAATGAATATTAAATACTCTGCTGGAGATAGCTGAGAAGGAAGTGAGGAACACGGTAGAGGAAAGCAAGATTGTTTTTTAGAAAACCTAAATAACCAGAATCACAATTTTGGTAGTAATATGAAATCCTCCTGTTGAGGGTGAGTACAAAGAGAATTATGTGGAGAGAACCTATAATATCTTAGAGAAAACCTAAATCATCAATAAAAGTGGTGCCGGTGAAGCCTCAGAAGCAATTGAAAAACATGTTGCTGGGAACTGGAGGAAAAAGGATCCTCGTTGTATTGTGGCCAATCTTTGCTGAATTATGTCCTACATTTATGTGGAAAACAAAACTTGTAAGCAATGAACTTTACAGAGCTTAGATCTTCTACAAATTTTAAAGGTGTGCTCTGATTTCTCCATGCTGTTTGCAGTAAAATGAGAGAGAGAGAGAAAAAGGAATTGATAAATTGAGAGAAGAATGACTAAGTAAAACAAAACTGGAACTTGATAATTAGGGGAATTTTCAACCTACCCAAATTGAAGAAAATTTTTGCAACCTACTCATCTGACAAAGGGCTAATATCCAGAATCTACAATGAACTCAAACACATTTACAAGAAAAAAACAAACAACCCCATCAAAAAGTGGGTGAAGGACATGAAAAGACACTTCTCAAAAGAAGACATTTATGCAGCCAAAAAACACACGAAAAAATGCTCACCATCACTGGCCATCAGAGAAATGCAAATCAAAACCACAATGAGATACCATCTCACACCAGTTAGAATGGCAGTCATTAAAAAGTCAGGAAACAATAGGTGCTGGAGAGAATGTGGAGAAATAGGAACACTTTTACACTGTTGGTGGGACTGTAAACTAGTTCAACCATTGTGGAAGACAATGTGGTGATTCCTCAGGGATCTAGAACTAGAAATACCATTTGACCCAGCCATCCCATTACTGGTTATATACCCAAAGGACTATAAATCATGCTGCTATAAAGACACATGCACAAGTATGTTTATTGCGGCACTATTCACAATAGCAAAGACTTGGAACCAATCCAAATGTCCAACAATGATAGACTGGATTAAGAAATGTGGCACATATATACCATGGAATACTATGCAGCCATAAAAAATGATGAGTTCATGTCATTTGTAGGGACATGGATGAAATTAGAAATCATCATTCTCAGTAAACTATTGCAAGGACAAAAAACCAAACAACGCATGTTCTCACTCATAGGTGGGAATTGAACAACAAGAACACATGGACACAGGAAGGGGAACATCACACTCTGGGGACTGTTGTGGGGTGGGGGGAGGGTGGAGGGATGATAGCATTAGGAGATATACCTAATGCTAAATGATGAGTTGATGGGTGCAGCACACCAGCATGGCACATGTATACATATGTAACTAACCTGTACATTGTGCACATGTACCCTAAAACTTAAAGTATAATAATAATAATAATAAAAAAATTTTTAAATAAGAATATTCACTGTTTAAAAAGCATGTTTTAGAGAGATAACCAAGTATGTTACTGGACAACCTTTTTCTAGTGCTTCAGAAGGAATAAAAGGTCATAGCATTGAGTCACAAAGAAGGGTCTTTGAAGTGATTAGGCACATGATTCACTGATCTCATCAGTCACCTTAGCAGAAACCAAAAAAGAGAAGAAATTATCTTGAAAAGTCCTTTGGAAGAGCCCTTCTATCTAATGCAGTGAGTCTCCGTGACTTACACAGGAGACCCATGAGATTCTTTGGAATGTTACAAGCGTAAACATGGCAGTTTGGACTGAAAAGGACAGAGGGAGAGCACACTGGAAGAAGGCTGTTGGAACCTGAAAATTCAATAGTCATATAACTGGCTAATAAAACTGTTAAGTCACAAACTGGTGCTAGCTGTGTTCATGAAAAAGGAAGAATGTCTCAGAGAAGGGAGTCTTGGGCTAGCATTGCGAAAAAAATATATATAGAATATACTATTCATAGATGCACACAAAGATAGTAAAATCTATAAATAAAATCAGGTGAATGATTAACAAAATTTAGGGTAGTTACTAATTGTAAGGAACAGGTAAAAGACCTTGGTGGTGGTACCTGAATGTGCATTTTGTAATTGTTCTTTAGCCTTTCCAAACATATTTTGTACTCACTCACGCACCCTTGCACATAATTGGGAAAGCAAAAGGAATGAATGAATATATATATATACATACATATATATGAATTTATTAATGTAAAAAGAGATATAGTGTTACCTTAAAGAAAACAAACTGGGAAAATGCTTAGTCAACCTAAAAGGGAAAGAAAAAAAAGAAAAAGAAAACTTGGATGGGAAAAAGCAAAAATACCCCAAATGTAAATAAAATGGGGTAAAAAAGTAAACATGTAAAGAGGATTAAAAAGATAGAATAATCAGGGATATTTTGTTTATCTTTGTGTCAATAAATTGATAACCTGCATTATATTAATGGTTTTTCTGTAAAACTACAAATAAACAAAGTCGACCTTGGAAATATGAACATGTCATTTACTGCATAAGGGACTGGAAATATTTTCAAAGAATTACTCCCAGTCATTCTACAAATAAGACAACAATGAGAATTTTTCATGTGAATTCTATAAAGATTTAAGTAATAGAAAATTATTGACACTATTCTAGAGCACAGATTGGAAAAGGAAACCTCTTAATTTTATTTTACAAAAGTATATTCTCTATGATAGTGCTCATGCATACATAAATTCACACATATTCACAAACTATTGACCAAATTCCTTTATGAATATCAATCCAAAATAATTCAAATAAAATATTAAAAGTTTAGAATCTTGGAACACTTTGAAGACTAATACACCGTGACTAAGGAAGAGTATCTAGAAAGGTTTGATATTATGAACTTTATTAACATAATCCACCATATAAGTAGGTCAATTGTCATAGAATCCACACAGATTTAGAAACAATACTTAATTTTGTCCAATATTATGCTGAACACCCTTCAAGTGTTTTCATAAATTTTTTTCAAATAAATAGTTCCCTAACATAATTTTAAAACCAAAGCACACCATATTTAATGATAAAACAGTTCTATTAAATCAGGAATGAGAAAAGTAAAAGAAAATATAATTGGAAACTGTAAGGCAACATTGATATTTGAAGATTGTGTACATTTAAAACCCAACAGAATAACTAAAAGCTATAAAAAATGTACTCAGTAATATGGCTAATTACAGAATTACTATTAGATTATGTATGTATATAAAGAAAAACACAAAACAAAGAATAAGAGATAACAACCAATATATTCTTGCAATTATAAATGTTGGGAGAGGCTTACCTAGAAATTGTAGTAATTATAATTCTTAAAAATTTCATTTCTAGAAATGAAACCTACAGATAACTCACAGAAATATACTAGGCACAATTAGAAGACTATTTCTTGCAGCACTATTTTGAAGAGCAAACAATGGGAATCAATTTTTATTGATAAAAGACTGAGGAAAACCATTACAGTCCCAATCATATATGAGAATAGTATTCAACTGATTAAAAACTCTATCAAAATATACTGGTTTAGAATAATCTTAAAATAAATTCTTAAAAAAGCAAATAGTATGTGTCATATGCACTATTTATGCAGAACAAAATCTCTGTTTCCATGAGTCTAGAACATTTCTTGAACTATACATACATATAAAAACTGTTAATTGTGCTCTTTCGGAATGAAGATTAATGTGGTATGGCAATGGGATAAGACTTAGAGTTATATGTATATTGTTTTGAATTGTATAAGTTTCATCATGTTTGTCACTTTTCAACTCAAAAGTCATACTGCTATATAGGGATAGAAGAATAGATGATGGATGGATGATTAGATAGATATATAGATAGATGGAGCAAAATAAGTATAAGCTTTTTAGAAGACTACCTATGGAAATCATCTCATTTAACAACCATCTTATTTGTCTCCTATTTTTCTATTTATTTTCTGGAAGAAACTAATTAGTTTTTTGTTTCTTATTTATCCAGACTTTCCTGCTTACTACCTTCATGTACACATCACTCCTAGTAAATTATCGATAGTTCCTTGTATACTCAGCTTTCTCTTTCTTGAGTAGTCACCTAATTTGTTTCCAAGGGTACATTTAGACTAATGTTAAACTTTATTTTATCTTACAGAACTCTGATTATCTGTACTGTAATCACAGAACCAAATTTTATTTGGCCTATACATTACAATCTCACGATCATTCCATCTATAACCATTGTTTACATAAAGTCCTAATTATTAGCGAATACATGAAGATTAGTAAGAATTTGAATGGTAAATTGACTTGGTCATTTAACCAATATTTATTGGCAGCTTACCATATATGTATGGCATTCTGCTGAGATAAGGAAATAAAAGAATGAAAAAAATTCCTACTCTCTAGGCTCATATTTAATTAGGTAAATAAACACATACACAAACAATCTTAATGCAATGCATGCTACAAAGAAGACATGCACAGAGTATTAATGGGCTCGCAAAAGAAAAGCCTAACTGCATAAAAAGTAGTCATGGAAGCTTTTCAGAGACATAACAGGCTGCAAGTGCACTAAAGAATCCTTTTTAATTTGCCTAATGTACAGAGAGAATAAACTAGCTAAACTATTAAATGTTAGTGAATGACAAGTTCAGCAAATAGCATTTAGCTCAGCATGCCTGAAAGAAGAGCATATGGCATGGGTGGAAAAGTGATAAATCTTTAAGGTGAAGGGCCTTGTTAGATGTGCTTTAGTGTGCATTGTGCTACAAGCAGGGAAAACTGTAGGTGAAATAAAAGTTTGGAGGACAGGGGGAAGAGTCATGACATAATCATAGTATTGTTTTGAAAATATTCTGGCAGCAACATGGAAAACAATATAAAAAATGGACTGAAGCAAGGACAAGTCTGGAGTTGGGAGATACATTTTCCTGATATTGAGACAATTCTTTATAAAGGCTGGAAGGCAGAGTTACATATAAGAAGATGAAAGGTTGTAATACATAAGAATGTGGAGGCTTTGGGCCCGGCGCGATGGCTCATGTCTGCAATCCCAGCACTTTGGGAGGTGAAGCAGGCGGGTCACTTGAGGCCAGGAGTTTGAGTTACCAATACGGTAAAACCCTGTCTCTATTTAAAAAAAAAAAAAAAAAAATTAGCTGAGTGTGGTGGCCCACGTGTATAGTCCCAGCGACTCAGGAAGCTAAGGCAGGAGAATATCGCCTGAACACAGGAGGCGGAGGTTGCAGTCAGCCGAGATCGCACCACTGCACTCCAGCCTGAACAACAGAGTGAGAAAGTGGCTCAGAAAAAAAAAAAAAAAAAAAAGGAGGCTTTTAAGATCAACTAGTTCTGCCATTTAATCAATTTTAAATTATCCATACACTGTCTCCAACAAGTGTTTATACAATCTGTGTGAAAAGACCAGGAAAGCCAGAGGATTAACTCAGTACTTGCCTTGGTAACTTATTACGTTTTTTATATTTTGGACAATTCTCAATGTTACCAAATGTCATTGTAGCCAAAGTCAGCATATTCATCTATTGCACCTTTTTTTTTTATTTTTAATGATTAACAGCCCTATTTTTCCCTTTCCAACCTCAACCCTCAAAACCACCCAAAGAGTGTGTTTTTATCCCCCTTGGACATCAGTTTGGACTTGAAAAGCTTTGGAATCAGTTTTCGCTTGTACAGTATATATGAATAATTAAGCTACACAGAGCAGACATGTTGATTAGGGTGGACTTGGATGTTATAATGAACTCTGACTTATTTGATTGAGTAGAATTTTGTGCTTTCTTATGAACTGCGTTAAATAAAATTAATGATTGAGTATAAGCTTCCTTTATATAACTCAAGACTTGTATTACATAAACACTTTTAAAACAAAAGAATAATATCATGTAGTTGACAAAATCCAGATAATAAAGACCAAAATAAACTAAGGCCAATAAAAAAAAAAACAAAACATAATTTTAAGTTTAGAAATATGTGTCCAACATAAAGTGTAAATACAACTACATAAACTCAAATCCAGTACTTTGAGTTTCAAACCACACGGTTGTAATCACAATGCCGTATTTACTGAGTCGATAGAAGGTAAGAATCAGTATCAACAGAATTCCATAACTTATTAATTTCTTATTAATTTAAAATTTTAATATTTTAAACTTAAGTTTTTCCATTATAGTCACATAAATAACATTGTGAAAAGCACCATTTGAGATATAAAAATATATTTGTATAATAACTTTTATTGACAAGAGGATAATAAAAACTGTATTTTGAAAAAATAAATACTTGTCTCTGGAACCAAACACACAAAAACATAAGTTGGTAACTTTGTAATGCTGCAGGTGTTAAATGTATATATGCAGTGTGTGTGTATGCATACAGATATACACACACATATGTACCCACATATATGCATAGTGATCAGCATTGTGTTAAATATGTGATCATCAATGTACTAAATATAGAATCAGTTTTGCAGTACATTATCAACTCCTAGCTTTCAAGGCATCATCTACCCCCAGTAATTTTGCCTATTCTACTGATATGATTCCCCATAGTAATTTTTCAGCATATATATGCATTTCATTATTGATATCCACTTGTATTGATACCTGTAAATAATTCTTCAGAATAATTTTTTCTAATTTAATCCCTATACTCCTCCCATGGGACAGGAGTCTTCCAAATACAGAAATTAAAGTTTCCAAGAGTTTAAAGTGTCCTACATAAAATGTAAATACAACTACATAAACTAAAATCCAGTACTTTGAGTTTCAAACCCCAGGGTTTTAATCATAATGCCATATTTACTGAGTCAATAGAAGGTAAGAAGAGTATTAACAGAATTCCATAACTATTTTATTTGTTACGCTTTTGTTTTCCAGGCATGGTCTCATTTTCACTGGGCGTGGGGAAGTAGAACCCATAGCCATCAATCTCAATGCCACTTTCCCAGTACTCTGGAAATGTTACTTTTTTTTTTTTTTTTTTTTTTTGAGATGGAGTCTCGCTCTGTCGCCCAGGCTGGAGTGCAGTGACGCGATCTCAGCTCACTGCAAGCTCCACCTCCCAGGTTCACGCCATTCTCCTGCCTCAGCCTCCCGAGTAGCTGGGACTACAGGTGCCTGCCACCAAGCCCGGCTAATTTTTTTGTCTTTTTAGTAGAGATGGGGTTTCACCGTGTTAGCCAGGATGGTCTTGATCTCCTGACCTCATGATCCGCCTGCCTCGGCCTCCCAAAGTGCTGGGATTACAGGCGTGAGCCACCGCGCCTGGCCAGAAATGTTACTTTTAATTATAATGATAATATCAAATTTCATTGGTAATAGCTGTAAAGATTACCACATTAAATCTGTTTCTGATAAACCGGTTTACTGTTAACATAAAAATATTACCCAATATATCATTGATTATTATCAATATGTATAAATTTCCATTATCAAAATGTATTTCATGGAAAATCTTTTATTTAGGGTAGATTCTAATTCTGGAAAAAAGTAATTATGTAACAAGGGCATGTATTGCTATTCATTTGGTTGTGAAAAATCTTAACGCCAAATTTAGTTTTACTTGAGAAAACATATTTGTCTATAAATGTCTGCATATTTTTGTTCTTCTTTAAACCTCATTGTCTTATTTATAGCCATGATATCTTTTACAAGTGGATTTTAAGTCATGTAGAATAGATCTCTGTGTAAAAGTATGTAGAATAGATTATGATCTATGTAAATAATATGTATATGAACATTTAAAAAGTAAGAAAATCTGGATCTAAGAAACTGAGATATGTAAATTTTAAAATAATGTTCAAAATGTAATTTTATATTTCTATACAATTTTAAAATATTCATATAAGCTTTTAATAATAGGTGTATGGTCTTGAAAAATATGTCTTGTAGTAGCATACACAATGAACAAGAAACTATGCTATTCAGGAAAACTAAAATTGTTTTAGAATGTCATTTAAGGACAAAGTTTAATGCAAAGTAACTTCATTCTTATGAGTATAATTAAAAGCCTATGCAAAAAAGACCAAAAAAACAGTAGCTGAGAAATAAAAAGTGGTTAAAACCACGTAAACGGCAAATTTCTATATAACTTGCTTGGCATCCAATTTTTGTTAAATATTTAATGTTTCTAGAATGAATGCCTGCTTTTACATCTGTCTTCTTGTTTTTCTCTATAGGAAAAGTGAAGCAGATGGGGACAGTGAGACAATATAAAGATAATTCTTCTTCCTGAATGTGAATTCACTAAATAGTTAGAATTTTTGCAGCAGCAGTCATACACCATAGACAGAATGACAGTCCTATAATCTCACTATACATACAGAACAGCTGTTTTATATATTGGCATACTTTATCCCTTTTATTCATACATACGTTACACACTGAAAGCATACAAGACAATGTGCGTATATGTCTGTGTATATATGTATGTATATTCATATGTATTTGTATATATTTTTGTTTCCAGATTTTTTCAATTAATATTTTGCCACAAGTACCTTCCACATACAATGTTTTATCATATCAATATTCATAACTAATTGAACTATAAATTGTTAAACACTCATTTTTTTCATTTTTTTCCTTTTTAAATGTAAGATAAGTAGTAATCTTTGTATCATACCTAAAGACATTGTTAATGTAAATAGCTAATATTTGATTAATCGAGGCCGTGAGAGTAATCAACATTTTAAGAGTCCTGACTCTTATGGAAATTTGGCATGTGTATATATATATATGTATATATGTATATATGTATATATATACACATATATATGTGTATATATATCTGTGTGTATACATATGTGTGTGTATATATATATGTGTGTGTATACATATATATATATATATATATATATATAGAAAGAACAGTAGGAAAAACAATGAATCTCAGAAACAAGTGCAGTTTTGAAGATTTTATTTTGGATTGTAAGACTAAAATTGGTTGGTTGACAATACGTAGCATTCATACAGATCACTTTAATATTTGTTAGTACATGAGTAAATGAACAAAGCATTAAAAGCTCAAAGACACAATGGATCCTAAAATTAAACACAAGCAATTATTGAGGCAAATAATGCATGCTGGACGGGGGTTTCTATTTCTATGATAGAATCCAGTTTCCTTGGATATAACTTACTGCTGATTTTAAGACTCTTCAGGTGATATTAGAAGATAAAATATAACCCATTTAAAATAAAATGTTAGCTTGGGTATTCAAAAAGCATTGTAAAACTACATAGCAATAAAGAAAGGTGATGGTTTCATCACATTTGCAATAATAAATTTATTTGGGCACAACTATAAGACATTGGGAAAATCTCTGTCCTTGTTCATTCTGCATATCCAAGTAAAAACACAAATCTGGCTTACTTGAATATCTGTAATTTATATAGATATTAATTCTAAAAATATTAACAACTGTCCAACAGGCTAAGATACTCCACATTTTCATAAAAAATTCATATGCCATTATACTCCTATTTCAAAATCACTAAAAATGTACATTTTTTTACAGATACTTTAAAGTAAAAAATTGTTCTAGAAATAAAGACTTCTACTTAAGAAGTGGGGATCTTATTCTAAAGTTCCTGTGTAAGCTCACTCCCTGGCAACCTACTAAGCACCAAATTCCTATTAATAATTTACTCAGACTCCTAAAATATTATATTCTTTAATTACAAATTAATGTCTGATAGAACTCAGTCCTTCGTCCACTTGTGCCGCTATTTGTTAACAGTATTTCAGAACATAAACTCTCCTGGGAAATCTGCATCATAAAATTTTGGATCTTCAAAATTCAGAGTAGATTTCTCAGGTAAGGGCAAGACTAAGGCATGTCACATACACACACACACAAACACATACAAATCCCCTTACACTTAGAAGGAAAAAAATTCTAAACATACTATCTAAGGAACTTCACAATAACATCAGGCGATGCCTTGATTTAACTGAACAAATAACGTTTGTCCTCAATGTATATTTAAGTACATTAAAAATGAAAATTTTGTAGTTATAAGTTATTATTCTCTCTAAAATTCTGGCCAGTGTTTTCTTATATTTCTCACCAAGAGAGAAAAACTTGGCAGCTACTTGTAGTTGGCTGTGGTTTACTAACCAAAAAGCTTTGCTGATGCACACTTGCATTTAATTGTAATTATGCATAAGGCGCATCCACATAACCAAGCAAAGAGAGGAAGATGTTAGGAAGATATTACCACCTGTGGCTTCCTGACTCAGGGATCAGTTAAGAACATTGCTTTATTTTGGTATGGAGAAGATTCAACTGATCCTTCACCCCTATAAATGACCCATATTATCAAAGGATACAAAGAGGTCTATCCATATGGGGGTATAAATTATGCTTAGCATTTTAGAGCCCATATGAACACCATGCTAGTGTTTTCTTAAGAAATCATTTATGGGATTCTAATTACCCAAGCTTCAAATCCACTGATTTATTTTTCAACATGGGTGAATTCTTTCCAGAAATGTCAAATTTCATCATTATAAATCCAACAAATATCATTAATTTCCCATTATGTCGGGGCACTTTATGTGAACAAAAAGATTAATAAACAATCACCCCTTCCCTGAAGGAGCTCAACGTAAAAGTGGATGACAGAAACTACACTATAATTACTAAAACAGTAGTGCTCTGTATCTGTTAACTAAGTCAACAGATAAGAAACAAACCTGGCCACTTAATGGCTATTATCAAGAAAGCATTTATTTTGATCCAGAATTAATTACTTGATCTATTTTTGATAAAAATTCACAGAACACAGTAACATTTTGATGTTTCCTACCCCATCCAATACCTTTCCTTTAGAAATGTCTCCATATAAATGGTATGCTAGGAAATATACTTTATTCTCTAGTCATATTCTGAAGTAGTCATTCATGGTTCCTATGACTACTCTAGGGTTCAAGTTCTCTTATCTGAAAATGAGAATGCAAATCATTTCACAGATAAAAAGTGTGGCATCAATGCTACTTTAAAAAATCTCATGATTCATTAAAACACTTCATACTCACTGTACCCCAAACCTCTATTAGGTGCTTAAGTGCCTCCAAAGCTTTATGAGCTAGTACTCACATACCACTTACAGGAAACATTTGCACTGTGAAGGGTACGTGTTCATGTAGTAAATGCCAAATGTACAAAGCTTTAAATAATTACAACGTGCACACTTAAAATAGATCCCCATTCCCAGGTTGAGTTAAGTACTGCCAATTTTGAATGTGCACTTAACATCTGTACACATATTTTATCTGCAAAACTGACATAATTTCTAAATCACTTTTCACTGAGCGGTAACTAAAACAGAAAATACATAATAAAAAAAGAAAGCAATGGCATATAGTAAATGTAATAACTATTAATTTAAATATAGGAGATAATACTATATGTCATGAATATTAGTGGATGTATATCTGATTGATTGTTTCAGTTAATATGTTGAGTACTTTAACTAAGGAAGTAAAAACAGCAGTACAGAACCACTGCTGGAAGTCAATACAAAACTTAAGATGAGGTCATATCCAGTACCTAAGAAAAGAATGATTAAACTTCGTCAACACTTTAAAATGCCATCTCAAGACCAGTTTGAACTTTTCATGAATTAATGTACTCATACTACTAATTCACCTCTAGAGCTCTTCCGGATCTGAAGATTTTACTTTTAAGCTAAAATAGGAGAAATAAAATAGGAGAACTACTTAAATGATGAATCAATATGTTTCTATAGTCATAAAAGTAGTTTCAGTGCTCTTTCCAAGTATCGGCATCTACTAAGAAAGTATAGTACATTGAAATTGTTTTTTTCTCTTCGTATATAAAGAAGAGATTCAGTGAATCTTATCCTTTTGCCATTAGATGAAAGACAGTTCATATATAATTAATGTGGACCCAACAAACTATTTATATCTGAAGAATATTGTTCATACGGGAAAAAAGAGATTTGGAATAGTTATACAAGTAACTGAGAAACCAATATGCAGTTTTTTAGGAAAAAATCTTGAAATCAATATGCAAAGCTTTTTTTAAAAAAAAATCTTGATTTCATTAATTTTTGAGACTGAATTTTCCAATGCACATGTATGTACTATGAAGATGATATTTTAGGATACGGGCTATGTAATACTTTCATACCAATCATTGTGGTCCACAATAAAATACTTTATTTCTACAAAATCCGAACTATCTATTTGGGTGCACAATTGGGTTTATGTGACACAAATCATTGCAACGATCGTCTACATTTTCTATACTTCTATCATTTTATATAAATAACAAAAATATAATTTTATAACATTCAAGACTGAATTAAGAAATTATTTGCAAAATTTAAAATTTTGAGAAAAAAGAAAAACTGAACAATTGCTACATATTACTTAAATATGTGTTATCCTCCTTTTCAGTTTAAATTCCCTTTTAAGAAACAATGCTATATAGTCAGCCATGTAGGTCTTTAGGTGTCTAGATTATTTAGAGGTTTTAACAGTCAAGTAAGTTAACATTACAGAGCAAGTGCCTATGTCAGAGAGAAGGGAAAAGTTCTGTAAGATGTTAGATAATCTCACAATATAAAACTTTAGTTTTAAAAAATAATTGTTGGTATTGCATATGATTCTTCTAATGTAAATGATCATGGAGTTGTTTTTACTCATTTGGTATCATTTATGCTTTGTTCTTCAGGTGTATTATGGAAACAACACAAGTATTTAGGTCTCCACACTGTGCTAGGAACTTTCAAACTTTTTCTCCATCTACACTGTTTTCAGGAATTACAATAACATACTTCCACCTGTAACATTCTTCATTTACATAAGTTATTCTCAACAAGAGTGAATGTGGGTTGCTGTATGATTTAATATCTTCCACACCTATTTCTCTGGCCTCTCCTGTTTAAAAATAAAACTCAATTAATGTTTGTTGAAGCTCACATGTTTTAAATCTTTGTGCTATAAATTATGTTCCTATGACCAATATGGTGCATCACACCAGAGCATGTTAAAAGTGTAGAATATAGGACCTTACTCAAATCTGCTGAATCCTTTGGGTTAAGTGGTATTACCTGGTCCCATCAACTATGACTGGTATTTCAGAGTTCTATCGGGCAATGCCAGAGTGTTCCCAAGGAAATATCTTTGGCTATCTAGTTCACAGGATTTGTGCATGCGGTGACCATATTCAACATTTTGTGGAACCCTCTCGAATACAACAAATGACTACAATATGTGAGAGAATACCATCAATGGCATGAAAGAATGGTTTACATTTGTATCAATGCTGAGAAAAGTAAGCTAATTCTATTAGGGCCAGTAGATTCTGTTGGGAATATTGTGAAAACGTTGACAAAAAAGGCATTGAACAAATCACCTTGCCATAGATGAATATTTTCCAAAAGAAGTAATTGCTTAATTATGCTAGTAAAAATATGCATTAAAAAAAGATTTGTGAAAGTCTCAGCTGCTTGAAATATTTGAGTTTTTGTCCTTAGTTGATTATTAAATTCAACAAATATGATTGTGCCAAAATTAATCAGTTTGAGAAGCACAGTAAAAAAGTGCCAAATACTAGATGAATTCATCATCCCTTTATATTTAATGTTCATTCTTCTCTTAGAGTAAAATAAGTCCTAGATTCTTATTAATTAAATGAGTATTGATTAATTATACAACATTGTTCTCTGAAGTCAGTATATAAGGAGAGATGATTGTGTTTATTGTGCTGACAACAAAAAGGGAGACAACACAGTGAATTTCACATGCCAAGAGTCTTCATGCACGAATCAAAATTACCTCTCCAACTCCCTTATCTTTTCTCATCACTTCTCCATATGGCACTTATCATTGTTTAGTACACCAGACTCTTTCGTATCTTCTTGCTTTTGCCCAAACTGAATTCTTAGCCAAGAACAACCTCCTCTTCACTTCTTCATTCACATCTCCCAGCTTGAGATTCTCATCATCATTTTTTAAGACATGAATCACATAAAAGTTTATCTATGTGTCTTTTCTCAAGAATCAAGGTCAATGTATTCTGTGTTGCTATATAGAGAAGTTGGTATATATTGCTATTATAGCATTGATCTTGTTATATTGTAATGCAATGTTATGTGCTTGCTTCTCACACTAGCCCAGGCATTTTTCCAGGATGGAGACAGTAGACCATTCATTCTGGAGCTCCACTTGCACCCAGCTAAGTCCACAGCATGCTCACAACAATGCTTTTTGAATGAAGGAATAAATTTTTCATTGATTGGACATTAAAATAAATTCATACATGTAAAGTCATCCTTTTTTTATTGATGCACCACAGCATCAACAAAAACACGCATTTATTGAGGACTTATCTAGTGTTAGGCACTGGACTAATGGCTTTACATTCATTATTTATCTCGTTAATGCTCACAACTATTCTCTGAGATAGGTACGATTATTATCCCCATTTTAAGATAAGGAAACTGAACAGAAGAGTTCACACATTTGCAAATGGGAGTGTCAAGATAAAAACTCAGATCATCTGACTCAAGTGCTTGCCCTCTGAACACACAAAAAAACAGTCTCTTACATGGTTGATATGAGGGCTAATAAAATGTTTTAGCTAGTGGCATAAATAACAAAATATCTAAAAATAATCTCCTATTAACTGCAAAAATAAATGACTCCCCATCTGAAAGTTTTCACTGCTTTCATCCTTCCCACCCTGTACTATATTTATTAATGCATTATATTTGCTTGATTTAAAGAGAATCCATTATTTGCTATGGTATTATTCTATTTATATATAACTAGCTCACCACAATATAGTCCTAATTTATCAACCATCCTACACTTAAATATTTTTTATGATGAATGTATTTTACTTTGCTTTAAAAATCATTTCCATTTATTTTGTAAGATCATGGAATATAAAATTGGTTGAATTTTTAAACTTACTCCTTGAATAAAAGCAGTGGCTATTGTTTATATTTTAAAATAATGCTTTGATTGTCATCTTAATCCTTCATTTAAAATTTACAAAAACAGCACTGATTTTTTGCAAACACCCAATAAAGATACCACATCCTAAAATTAACTTTTGTTTTTGTGAATGCATATGAAATTCAGTTATATCAATATTATGCCTTTGGTGTTCCTAAATTAATAAGAGAAAGGTAAATTGAGATAAAATTTAAAATTAAATCATCCACAGAAATCACAACAGTGTTAACCTATGGGGCGTAGAGATTGACCTTAATGAAAAATGGGGAAACTTTTTAGGGTGAAGAGCAGGCTTTATACTTTGATTTGTTTGTTGGTCATCCAAAAACATATGTTTCATTCTCATTTGTCCTTCATTAGATTGTATTTTATTTCCCTATCTCCTTGAACTGGATTTTTTTGTACAATATGTTTTTAACATTAGATTTTTACTAACTCTATGTCATGTAGTCTGAATTGGTTTATACTATTAGAGCCAAATTTGAATGTATCTTAATTATCTTAAAAGAATATAAAAGAATACTAAATACAAAACTTCCATCCATATTACAGAAGGTATAAGCTAGGGCTTTTATATGAGCAATAACAAATTATTTTCTTGGGATGTTAAAATTATTTCCCTGTTTCAAGATTACGTAAAGAGACAACAATATTTTTGTTGCTTCAGATAAGACTCAAAGTTGCCATGATATGAATATGACCATTTATAGTACTAATATCTTTGCAAGACAATATGACCTGGACTATTCGAGTTTGAAAAAGAAGTGAAAAACCTTATGCTCTCCTCCTCCCTAGTGTGGGAAATCTGACTTCTCCATTCAGGTATTACAGAATGCATTTATTGATTCTTTGGCACTTTCACGGCCATAAGCAGACAACCACGGTATGCCAGATGCTGCACTAAGTCCTGCAGCCATCCAGACAAATCCCACATTACCCAGCCCACAAGGAGTTCAATGACTAGTGGGAAAAAAAATAATAATAATCCTACAACAACTTCTACAAAAATTAAAAATTAAAAAACCAAGACCATTTTACTTACTAGGGATTTTTCAAACATTGGCCCTTTGAATAATACGAAGCCACATTTACAATATTATTTTTGTCTAAATTTATAAGAACATTATTCCTACTCAATAGAAACACTATTCCTATTCAATGAAGGTATAGTTTTGTGAGGAGATAGCTACAAGCAACTGAATTTGTTATAATTTGATTAATTCTGTAATGTGCTATATGCCTTTTGACTTTTATACTTAAAGACTAATTTTAATGCAACATTTACTGTAAAATAAAGTTACCACCCAAACTGTATTTCAGCTACATTTAACGTGCATTGACTTTTTGACAGGCTGTTTTCCAAAACATTTCACAGAAAGACTTCAGTTTTACCTTGTTTTTTGCAATAATCAATTCTCTCCCATTACATATGACTTGAACATATTTATTTATAAGTATACTGAGGAAAAGCAGAATATTAACCTGTAGTTCAGAATGTGACATGTCTGGTCTCATGCTAATACCATGTCTGATTATTTTGAGTGTTTTCAGACTGTTGAAATGGAATCTGTTCATTCTGACTTGAATTCTGGTACATTCAGTAGATGCCAAGCAGCAGTGTACTAGTCGGAATGCATGCAGGTGGCTCTATCAAATAACATTTTTCTAAAATTTTCAGTGAACAGAAATGGAAGAGAAATATATTTCCTCTGGAATTTGCTTATCTGGAATATCAGATGATAGTCTTATAATTTATCCAAACACTGTTATATAATTGCTAGACATTTTGTTTTGTTTTGATATGATTTGATTTGGGGACTATACCTTGTTCTTCTGTTTCTTTTAATTGCCTTTAAGATTTATTTATTAGCTTAGTCTGATACATTTCTGGACCAAATATTGTTTATTAGTTTGGAAAAGATCTAAATTCAGTGTTGTTTTAGATCAAATAGCTCAGGTTTCTCAAATTCCAAATAAATGAAATTCTGAAGGAGGTATGGAAATGCATGAAGGAAATTGATAACATTCTGTAGGTGATTCTCTAATGCACTGCTCCTTTAGGACCAAAGGACACATTCCTCCTGCTGGTGGAAATGTTGCTGGCAGATGACTGAGCTGACAGTCTTCTTCAAATTTTCTTTCCTGACTAACATCATGCTCCTCAAAGTCAGGCTAGTTCCCAGGACAGTCTACATCCCATAACTAATTCTTGTGCTCATATGGCCATCTACCCTCCTTGTTGTCACTTAATACAACTCTAAAGGTTCATCCCAGGTTCAGAGCTACCTGCAGGACATCTGAGGTCTTCATTGTGACAGAATTACTGCTTAACTTCCCCCTCGGTCCAATTCTGCTTCTGCCTTTCCATTCTTCCAGTGTTAATCTCTAGAGTGCATACTAAAATTTCTCTTTTTCAGAGCTTGCTTACAAGGGAACACTATCTGAGACAAGCTCTTTCCAGCAAACTCTAAGAGAGGATCAATTGGCTTTAATCTTGCCTAGAAAAACCTAAGTTAGTCTGTGACCTAACATATTAATGAAGAAACAAGCTCCATTCTCTGCCAATAATGTAATATAATCTAATGTCTGCTTAAGATGTGAAGGAAGTTGGTTTTTCTCATTCCTTAGATATTCTAATTAATCAAAAAATGCAAGAGGGATTTACTTAGAAGGCTATGCAAAAAATGTCAATATACGAAAAAAAGTGACAACTGTTCAAGAGAACCATAATATTTTAGAGAAGATTAGTAGGATTAGAGTGCCTATAGTAAATCACTGCACATGCACACAATGATCCTTTTTTACCTTGGGCAAAGCTACCAAGTAGTGAATGCTTTTTTTTTTTTTCTCTCCTCCTCTTTAAAAATATGTTTTTTTTTTTCTTATGTGTCTCTTCCATGGTTAGTTAATAAAAAGGAGTAGGAAAGTTAGAGATGAAGTAGAATTCAAAAACCCAAAACACACAAATTTGAAGAGGATGGTAATTTTAGGTTATATTATTCAGTTCCTTTATCTTAAAAATGAAAGGTTTCATATCCTGAATAGCTAAGTTTTAGAAACGGTACGAGAGCTGGGCACAGTGGCTCAAACCTGTAATCCCAGCACTTTGGGAGTCTGCAGCGGGCAGATCACTTGAGACCAAGAGTTTGAGACCAGCCTGGACAACAAGGCGAAACCCTGTCTCTACAGAAAATACAAAAATCAGCCGAGTGTGGGTGTGGTGGCACATGCCTGTAATCCCTGCTACTCGGGAAGCTAAGGCATGAGGATGGTTTGAACCCGGGAGGCAGAGGTTGCAGTGAGCCGAGCTATCACCACTGCACTTCAGCCTGGATGACAGAGCTAGATTCTATCTCACTAAAAAAAAAAAAAAAAAAAAGAGAGAGAGAGAGACCTGGTACTAGAACTAGAAGTTGGTATGAAAAAAAAAAAAAAAAAAAAACTGTGTTACTTTATTGCCAAAGCTTTTGTACACTAAACTTGAATATTTTTACAAACTTCCCTCAATTTTTTTTTTTTTTTAGGCAGAATCTGTGTTGCGCAGACTGGAGTACAGTGGCATGATCTTGGCTCACTTCAACCTCTGCCTTCTGGGTTCAAACAATTCTAGTGCCTCAGCCGCCCAAGTAGCTAGGATTACAGGCATGCCCCACCACACTCAGCTATGCTACAATTATAATATCCTGCAGTTTGGAGGGGGGGGGTAGATACCCATGTGAAAATATTTTTGTGGCAGTTTGAAACGTTCTATAAGGAAGTAGGTACAGACGTACCTTTTATAGTAGTAGGTAAAATCTATAATAAAAAAAAATCGTGCATGAGTGTACCTGCTATATTTCATTAACATTCTATCACTTTTAATTATTTCCAAGTTTGGATTTTAGTTTTGACTATGGGGAATATATACTGACAATTAAACTTCTTGAATCACATAACTAATAATAGAACACTCCACCATAGAAAAATATATGCACTATTACTTTATTACACATTTTAGGTGTCTGTTTTATTAATGAAAACATAAATATTATTAATAATTTAGAAATGTTACTAATAAAGAATCATTTTGTAATTGCAACAAGGCATAGCATACCATGAGGTAAAGTTGATTAATATCTTTCCATGCAGATGGGAGGCAACAAAGAAGTGCATTAATCAAAACTACAGCATTACTTGTCATGTTCTATTGCTTAAGTATTCCACAGATCGCTCTAGCCATTAAATTCTCAATAAATCTAAATAACGTGTTGTATTAAATTAATTCACTTCTTAGGGAACTAGTTCTATAGACATTAATTGTATATGTGTGGACTGAAAATGTATTTGCCCCAGAGTTGTATGACCATTTAAACTCAGGCCATATTTATATTGCCTGCTGTTGGCCTGTTACAAATCACGCAATACACACTATTTAGAATATAGCCATACTCTATGAGAATAGATTGCACAAATCATTTAAGCCTCAGAGTGGAAGACACAGTTCTCATCTTACCAGTGACTATTTTTGTGCATTTGCAATGCATCAACTAGGCTAAGCTGAACTACATAGCCTAGTATTCCTTTGTCTGTTTCCAGTTAGAATGGACTACAAGAGATTCTTGTGTGATATTTTGAAGGTGGAAGTAAGGCAACAGCGATGTCATAGCTCCAACACATTTATGGGCTGGCTCATCTCCTTGGTGACGGCTAGCATGTGGCTTGCAAATGCTCGATCTGCCCATGTCTGCCTTCAGCTTCTCATTTTCCAGAGCCAGTTCTGTGTTTAGCTCCATGACAAGGGCACCAACGTCTTCCATAGGGCACCCAGGTCAGTAAGCTTAGAGGCAATGAGAAATGCCTGCTTCTGCTCATGTGTTCCAGTTTGTCCTTGCTCTATCTCAGTTTATATTCTTCTTTCTTCCAACTGACTGTTTTAAACTCCAGCATCAGATGGGAAGACAACAACCTTACAGGGACTGCCTAAGCAGATCAGACAAGTGCTTAAGGTCAAATCCCTGTAACAATCCCTATTTCTCTTTCTTTCTATATATATATATGGAGCATCACTGATAAAAGCTATTCTAAAGTTAAGCAAAAGGGTTTAGACTCTAGGGAAAGAAGGCAAAAATACAAAACAAAAACAAAAGAAAAAGCTAAAACTTTTACTGGTTTCTTCATCCTGAAGCTAATCAAAGAAATGTCCTACATCTACACATAATCCTGAGGGATAGTCATTATCATGTATAACTGAATAGATACTTACTTTTCTAAAGCAGAAAGTTTCAAACATTATTGCAAATCTGTATCAGTAAATTTAAGGATAGACTATAGTATATGCATATTTATTTTATGAATTATTCACATGCAATCATATCCATCTCTATATTAATATTATAAAGATGTTTTTAAATTTTTAGATGCAAGTAACTAGACACTAAAAGACCAGAATTTTCTCTGTATACCAGATTTCATCTTGTGCACCCAATACTATTTGTATGCCAATTATTTAGGATGGCGCAATTTTTAATTTTACAGACTAGTTCATAAATTGGTATGCCTGCTCTTCAATAAATCCCAGTAGATTTCTCACCTACTCATTGAAACAATCAAAAGCATCCTTGATGTCTATTTTTCCCCTAGGTTAGCAGTACTGCACCCAGATGAGATGCTAACACTGATATAGAGATCCACATAAGAACAGCTAAGGTGTGGCAATCTGATCACACTTGCTTGTAATTATATTCCCAGCTATAGGTATACTCAGTTGGTGGGGTTGTTCCCATTGATAAAATGTATGTTCTCCTTCATTTACAGAGTCCTCAATGAACTAGACATTTCACAGTATAACGGCACTAACATAATGAACAAATTCAAAAAGAGTTGAAAAAAGAATTGGGTGCAGGGAACACACAATGTTAATTGTAAAAATTGTAAAATATAGTAACAGTCTCAGTAAAACGAGGAAAACTTTTATTTTCCAACTCATTGTTATAGCATTATGTGGAAAGAACTTCATTTCCCGTGTTGCAAGTAAGTTAGTTCTTTTCATCAATTAACCTTTGCTTGAGGGTACCCTGGTGAAGCAAAACTGCAAATGACTTTTGTAGCAACCCACATTCAAATCCAAAAGCATGATATGGTCAAATTTTGTCTTAAGAATACACACAAAATTTACAACTATGTTTATAAATTTTTATAAAGTTATGTTTACAAAATTAACCAGTGTTTTATTGTATAACAAGAGCAAAGTCTAAATAACAATTACAATTGCCTTCCAAAGTACAGGAACAACATATATAATTATTTTGCATAAATAATCAATTTTAAAACCCACTGAACTCTGCATTTCAGGCTCAAAAGATAATTATAATTTATAAAGTAGTTCCTTATTATGCAATTCATTTAACTGTTCTTGTAAATATTTCTGTTGCAAATGAAATTTTATTGGTTTATGGAGGAGAAAAAAAAATAATGGCAAAGTTTTCTAAACCTTTGGCTTAAAGTCATTTCCAAGACATATTTCCACTGTCAGGGTTTATCACCAATTTTCATAATTGATGTTTCATCTCTAATACCACAGCTTTTCTCATACAATATAGATAATTAACTAGCCCTCACTTCCATCTGATTATTTCTGTCCTCGGAGGAACCTCATGGTATAATAGACAAAATGTCAAGAGTAATTACGAATAATGATGGTGGCAACTATGCTATCAAATGACATGCATCCAGGACTGATTATTTTATGCCTTGCCTTTGAAGAAGCTATTTAATGCTTTAAAAATACCTATGCTTTAATTTTTCATGATGCAAAAATAGCAAGATTCTGAAAAATAAAACCAGAATGCCTCTATATTTATATATATCATGCCCACTAGGCCTGGGTTTACTTATTCATTTTCATATTTAATGAGGTAAAATCAATCCAGCCACAAATACCCTGCAGACTTAGCAGATTACAATATTCTTGCACAAGAATAATTTTGATGTCTTCCATATGATCTTTTAAAAGCTAATGTTACTATTTATCACACTGTATAAAGTCAATAAAAATAATGGTTTTCTTTAGCTTTGTCTGGGATTTGATACATTTGTCTTTATGATACTAATATTTGTGCTTTTACTTTTTAGGTAACCTAACTTTTCCAGGACATTTCCCAATAGTGGTTCCACAAGGTGATTTAGCTGAGAGAGAAAAGCAATGTGTGGTTTCATGTTATTTTCAGTCTAATTCACCTAGTGTCATTTCTGTCAAATTATATAGAAACCATTTATGTTAATCCTTTCATATACTATGGATCATGAAGAAATTACCAACCATTTACATTTAATGCTGATAAATAATTATCAAAATATAAATGCATTTCATAATATCATGTGTATCAAATCTCATAGTATCTAGCATAATACTTTTATCTGCACTTCCCTACAGTTTTGAAAGTGTTAACATTGTTCCATTACTACTACAATAACCTCTTTGGTTCACTTAATGTCTCTCTAAGGAAATGCAAGAGTTTTGTCTAATATTATAAATAAAAGCCGTGTGCTTCAGAGGATAAATGATTTATCTAAGGTCATACAATTAGTATATATAAATACTATTAAAAATGAAAGCCAGTCTTTTTAGAATTTCTATTATATTAATCCAAATCCTACTCCAACTCCTCTAATATCATATTATTTGTAGAAGAAAGTCAGACTGATAAACTTTTCAAATATTCTCATTAGTTCAAATTGTAAAAGATAGCTCCTGAAATATAACTATTTAATTTCACAAAACAAACACCTAAATTTTACATAATATAATGAAACATGAAATTGACAATCCCAGTTTTAGAAGAATCCAGTTATACAGTACAAAGACAATAGAAGCTTAGAGAAAGCCTATTTAATTCTTTTGTATAACCTTCACTCCCAAAGTCCTGTGTGTATCAGCTTACCTGTCAATCAAAGTCAAGTAGTGTTGAATTTATGAAGTCAATATCCACTTTCGCATCCGGAAAGAGTAGAAATGCAACAGCACATAATATATCAGAAGGTTATCTTTTACTGATCTCTTAGATTCCTGAAAGATTTGTCATGAAAAAGAAAAGGACACAAGAAATTTTAACGAAAGGGGCTGCTGCTCAGTGATGCTTACTCCTGGGACCGTACTGTCTAGAAAACAATAAGGAGAGCTGCTCCTATAAATGTGTAACATCCCTGAAGATAAAGTAATTCACCGCCACCATCTAAATCCATGCTAATCATATAAAAAGGGAGTAAGGCTGAGAGGAAGAGAATCTAATGCCTCATTTAATGAGAAACCCTATTCTTCTCAATCAGTCCATTTCACGCACTATAAGAGGGAGGCTGGTACTGGATTAAGCCTGATGCCACAAAACAGGTTGACAAGATTACTAAGATCCTGAGGACTCAGAAACATGCACAGGAATAGGAGACTAATACAGATCCCTTTCTTCTCTGTTGCCTGGAAAAGAAATTCATATTACCATAAATGCCACATGTACCCAAGTTGCTTATGCTTAGGATCTGGTTAGAAGGAAGTTTTGAGACTGAAACTTTTACCTATCTTTAGTATGAGTGCTTTTTTGATTTTGATGACTCAAAAAAGAATATATTTAAAAGTTACTGTAATGATACTATAGATGTCACAGTTACCTTCGGCAGATTTTGCTAATGGTTAATAGTTCTAAAATAGAAAAAACTCATATTAATAAATTAGAAGAACTCAAGGTACATGTTTTTCAGATCTTTATAACATTTTAAGATAATTTTTATATATTTTAAATAATTATTTTACTGATTAATATTTATGATTTTATGTTAGCTTGATGCTACAGTTGGAAAGTTAATAATTTACAGACTACTTTGTAGTCTAATGGCTGTACTTGACTTTTGCTACTGCTTGACGGCTTGCAACTTTGATGTTTCTGACTTAAATTAAGAGAAAAGAAAGAGTCAGGTACCTACTCTTGTTCGGTTACTTTTCTGAGGGGTTCTTTTAACGGAATTCCATGAAGCCGTAATGCCGTTTAACAAGAATATTGATTGTGAAATAAAGCCTTGTTCCATTATCTTCTTAGAGGAAGCCCAGATAGAGGTGTTTTAAAAAGTTGAGTAGCATTACTTCTTTGCTCAGTATAAGCGTACTGTAAACTCTCTGGAGTATATAAAAGGAAAGTTTTCAGAGGGATTTGCTACCTAAGCAAATGTTTTCATTTCCACCCTCCACCCACAATTTAAAATAAATGAAGAAATGCTACGGCGTCTAATATCCTCTGACTGTGAATGTGTATATTTTAATTTAGAGAAACTCTCTAAACCTCTAGATTTTACTTACTAGTTTGGTAATAACTATGAACAATGAACACTATTGCCTGCTATCTCGAGACCTAGGAATTGACAGGTAGTGATTCTAGAGGTAGCCAGCAATGTCAATTATCTGGCCCCAGTGTCCAGTGAAACTAGCAGACTAAAGCTCAGCAAGTTTTGCCATTGCATTCTGAGTGTGCTTAGCAAAACTCAGAGGATCTACTTATCCAGTGGACATTATCTTTTGTTATTCGTCATTGTTGCAGTTTGTTATTCCCAAATTCCAAACATATTATTAGAATTCAGCAACCCTGCCATTTTATATTATAATGAAGCATATAGCAAAAGCTATTTAATTTAATAGTCTGTCAACAGAAAATTTCATTGAACAATTCGAATAATGTGAAGTTCCTAGAAAACATTGCTATATGGGGAAAATGACTTCTGATATCCAAGCGAATATAAACTAGAACTAATTCAAATGTTTTGAATTCATGACCTGAGGGTTTCTATATTGCAGACTATATTAGAACTTAACCACATATAAAGAGAAAAAAATGTGGCAGTGAGGTGATTTCTGATAGCAGGTAAGTCAGAGACCTGAATTTACGCTACTTACTCACTACTAAATACTAACTACATTTCTTAGGTTGCTAAAAAGGTTGAAAGACCCAGGTAATTTCTAATTAGCCAAAGAACTCATTGTCAGTATTTTTGCTGACTCCTAGTAGGAATTATAGAAGTGAAAGTGAAGGTCTTTTTATCCTGGCTTGATGACTTATCCACTGATAATATACAAGCCAATAAAAAAAATTCATAAAGAGAATGCTTTTTAAATTTTCACCCTGAGAACTACATTGCAACAATTATAAAAATGATTCAAAGCAATAGGTGACAATTTTTATGTTACTAAGAGAACACTTTGCTAAGAAATTTGTTAAGCACTTTCAACTATGTTTTATTAATTCCTCCCAATTTTTGAACATTTTAATATTTTGTTTTTCTAATTGGTTCCTTTCAGACATAATTTAATATTAGTTCACTGTTTCCCATTTTAAAGACTTTTCATCAGCTTCAAAATGCCATGTCCTGAGATGACTCCTGTATGTCATGGGCTTCCAGTTTCAGGAAAAACAAAACAAAACAAAACAAAAAAAATGTTTTATATCTTGGATCTTCCTGGAGTTTTCTTAGCTCATTTTACAAACCAAATTCTTCTTTTTTGCAAGAGTATCTCAAGAGAATCTTTCTAAAGCCTGTCTTTGTGTCACTAATACTCTATCAGATTAGTTTTTTATTCTTCATACAGTTTCTGAATTACGTGATTTTTAAATATCTATCTACCTATCACCATCACTTAAAATTATTTCATCTTGCAAAATTATGATAATGTCGGAATTCTAAACAGCTGCTTCATTTCTTAACTTTCCCTTATTGATTTGTCCTGCAGAGTATCCATACTCACACTGGAATGTGCTTTAGGATCTTTCATACTTGGTAGAGACGGAGCAGGCTTGGTCATGAGAAAAATGTCATTGAGAAAACCATGAGCAGTGTGTATGTCAGAATAAGTGGAGTAAAGAGACTGGAGAAAATAATCACCTTAAGTCATTGATTTTTTCCCAGAATCATATCCAATCTCATGACTTTCTAGGGAGTCAAATTATTCAAAAGGTTGTAAATCACATATACCTCATCCTTCTGACAATTCACATAACGAGAACATAATTTTGAAATAACACATTTAACAGATAATTCAAGATTACCTTGTTGTATTTTCCTATTGCCGTATAAACAAAAATGGAATTACTAAATTGATGTTTCATGAAATTGCACAAGCTTTCTTCCCCATGATTATAATGGGTCCTATGCTTTCACTGGATCTAGCAGGGCACTTAGCATGGATTATACTCCTAAGAAAAGAGCAAAACAATATGTGCTAAAGGTATGCTTTTGTAAGCAGAGTAGTTACAGGTAATTATACAATTCAAGCAGAGTAGATTCGAAGTTACACAGTTTGTAGAATAGCATAATGCTGTAGCAGAGCGTTGCCAAGAAACTGGAATTTTATTTCTAGCATTAGTTCTTATTCTAACTACGTGTGTGAACTAGTAACATTGAACTAGTCACATTGCCACTTGCTCTAAGTTTTCTCATCCATAAAATGAGGCACACAGCCTCAATTTTTCAATTTTTTTCTTCTTCTAATATCTATGTTTACCTCAGTTTTTACTTCATTTTGCTTAGGATAGTAGCCTTCAAATTTCTGACCTTTTAATCATATTTGAAAGTGTTTACAGATTGACAAAATGTTAAGCATTTCACCACATCTACTTTTCTTTGAAATATACTTTAAACAATTTCCAAGTATATGTATATAAAAATGTTAGAAAATAATTTAAATGCCCATTTAAATTCATTCATTTAAAGGCAGTATTCTCCTGATAAAATACAGGTTAGTGACTAAACATGAATTGTCTTTTAAGTGAATGAAATGAGAAAGCAGTTTTTAAACAAGGGTAATCTATACATTTTGTGTTTCTGTTATGAGAAGTAAATGCTTATTCTAATCCATTTAAGCAAACAGTATTAATGATTAATGAAATTCTTGATCCTGTAACTAGACCTACAAATTCTTGAATAATTAGTAAGATACTCAACGCTGTACAGAATATGCATCTGCTATGAAATTTGGTATGTGTGTGTAAGTTATTAATATTGAAAATCTTATACAAAAACAGGAGGGAAAGACTGGGGTCAAAGCAGTATCATTAAAATATACAAGTTTTTTTTATTTCTTGTTTTTACAAAAAAGGTAATTCTGATCAAATAGCAGAAAGACAATGACAATTATTTTCTCTATTATGACTTCTCTATGACAAAGGTGAATATCTATTGAGGAAACACTAAATTGTAGGTATTGTTGTGGATTTTAAGAATACTATGAAGTCAAAGAAATATAAGATGAAATAAATATCATAATTGTTCATATTACTTAGTGTCTGTGAAATTGAAAGAAAATTATTTCAATGTGCCATTTTTTTCTAGGCATTACTTATATGTTCAGTGGAGGCATATACACATTTTGAGAAACAAAATAGGAAAATAAGTTTTTCCAAAAGTCATTACCATGCCATTTTAAATTCATAAAAGTTAATTCCTTTCTTAAAATTTCATCTCACATTCTGATTTTTCAGGTATAACTTTTAAAAAAAATTTATGGTAGCCAAGGAGTCATAGAGACTTGGACTTGAAGGGAATTTTTAAAAGCATTTAGCTCAATTTCCTTATTTTAAAAAATAGAGAAATTTAAAAAAAAAATTTTTTTATATCTATTTAGGGTATTGTAGCACAGGTTTCTTACATGTACGTATTGTATAGTGGTGAAGTTTGGGCCTTTAGTGTAACCATCACCCGGGTAGTGAACATTGTACCCAATAGGTAGTTTTTAAACCTTCACCCCCTCTAGCCCTCCCACTTTTCATGGTCTCCAGTGTCAATTATTCCACTCTGGATGTCCATGTGTACCCATTGGTCAGCTCTCACTTATAAGAGGGAACATGGGATATTTGACTTTCAGTTACTGAGTTATTTCACTGAGGATCACATTTTTATAATAAAGAAAATCAAGTTCAGATGGGTTAAAATACTTAATAATCCCGTCTAAGTCTGTGGCATTCCATGCCAGATGTCTTAGGTGAAGGCTTAGTTTTAAAGTTATTCACATGTTGGAGCAGCTCCCTAATCTAAGATAGTTTCCAGGACAGTCTAGAAATTGTCATTCTTTGTCACCTTGGAAAGGTATCATAGTCCTTCTATGGTGGAAAAGTGGATGGCACGTAAATATTTAGGATACCATTGATATCAACTATAAACTATTTTCATGTCATTATCAATATAAAAATGATTAAAATATTATAATAGTAATAGTGACATTAACTACTTTTAAACTAACAATAAAATCATCTGCCATTTTGATAATATTATCAATATAGTTCAGCTGGCTTGTATGTATTTAAAATTACAGTGTCATAAGACTTTACCTGCTTAATTAAGCTAACAATATGAAGCACTAGCACACACATTTATGCTTTATATATAGTTATATGTAAATCTGTACAGTCACGATACTGTAAATGTTTCACTACTCTGGGAATCAGAGACCTTTGAAGTAACATTGCAGGACATTAATAGTGTCCTAATTTCTAAATAAGGAAACTTTTGACAACGCAAATGTTTCACGCTTGTCAATGAAAATAGAATTCTGAGGATCTTATGATCTATTTTCATTTAAAAATATTTTTGAACATGAATTATGGGTCAGTTGGGAATATACTGTTAAATAAGGAAAGCACAGTCTCTATCCTCTAAACATGAAAAGAATAAAGTAAATGATTACAATATAATATTTCTTAATAAGGACTCTAGTATGTCATAATAGAAAATGATTCAAGTACAAATTAAATTACTTTGTATGGAATTGTGATTTTAAATACATTTTGTGAGGTTTTTTGTGTGTTTTGTTTTGTTTTGCTTTTTGTGAGATAGGGTCCCGCTCTGTCACCCAGGCTGGAGTGCAGCGTCGCGATCTCTTCTCAGTGCAGCCTCCGCCTCCTGATTCAAGCCATTCTCCTGCCTCAGCCTCCCGAGTAGCTGGGATTACAGGCACACACCACCACGCCCAGCTAATGTTTTTGTATTTCTAGTAGAGATGGGGTTTCGCCATGTTGACCTGGCTCATCTCGAACTCCAGACGTCCGGCAATCTGCCTGCCTCGACCTCTAAAAGGGTTGAGATTACAGGCATGAGCCATTGCGCCTGGCCCAATTTTAATGTACAGTTTTACGAGTTTTGACAAATATAAACATCCATGGGACCACCATCCCAAGCACTGTATTTCTATCACCCAAACAGTTTTCTCATGCACTTCCCAATCTTCCCCCAAAACTTCTACCAGGCAACCATGGTTCTGATTTAAATCACAATCAACATATTTTGTCTGTTATAAAACTTTATATTATAGAATCATACTTATATCCTTCAGTTGTAATACCAAAATCCAGGAGTTTAAATTTTTAAACTAAAACACATTAGAGTACAGGTAAAAATATCAAGCTGGGACTTACATTGATGGATTCTATGGTAAACAATACTAGTAAATTGGTCACTGGGTCTTGGAATAGTATTCATTACTCTAAATCAAATTTTTTTTCTCATGTATGCTGCATTTTCATACTGTATTTTAAGACTATATTTATGAATTTTACATACATAATATTCTCAGAGTTAAGACCGTTCACTTTAATGCATCACCTTCTAATCAGAAATTTTTTTTAAATAAGTGTTCTGTTTCTATCTTAAGAATTTTATAGATTTTGTAAATAGGTTTCTCTTCTCATGTTCACTGATTAATGTCAAAATTCTGGCCCAGTCATGACAAACATATAGGATTTATGGTATCAGTTTTAATGATAGCCTCATTTCTAGCTTCATTGTATATCTTTAACTTTTTAATTTTCTTCAGTTATTTTTTTAAAGTTATCCAGTTCTATATCACATACGTCAATATGAGTGAAATTCAATAAACTAATTAAATCATTTAAGGTAAAGATTTAAATAATTTTTCAAATTCATGTAAACTTCTAATCATTTAATAATTAGTTTAGAGGAGTACCCACAATTATCTTTGCCTCAAAATTTATTTTTTAATGTCTTTTAATATATGTATCTTGGCTTAGAACAATCTCCTTTAGAACACTGAGCTGACAGATGAGTATTGGAAATAAAGTGGATTTGAAGGATGCTGGATCCATATGACCCTTTGTTGTTAGTGTTTATGTGCATTGTACTGCTAGAATCAAAGTCCAAATTCTACCAGCTGTTACAGCAACTCAGTCTTAGCCCATTACTTTAATTAATCTAACTTTATTTTCAATGCTTCCATCTTCCTGTAAACAGAAAGTCAAAGGAGAAGATACAGAACCAGTGAACTTTCTGAGATTAATTACGAGGAAAAACAATTCTAAACATTTCTTACGTAATAAAACTCTTTGATCTATAACAATACTATGTGCATCCTCAAACAAACATTTGAAATGAAAACTTGAAGCCATTAAAAATCTACTCATAATAGAAATTATTACGAAGCTTAGCCAGCTGTCTTTTCATTCATAATAAATCGATAATTTACATCATACCCATATGGCTTTTTAGTTATACAAATATTGAAATATTAAAGTTGCAACTCCTATTCTCTATTGAGAATAGAGATACTGGTAAGTTTTTCACCATAAGGAAAAAACAAATGCCTAATATTCAAAATATAAATATTTTATACATGTCTCTTAATCACCTTAAAGACAAAAAGAAAGTGGCTGTGACAGTTGCATTAAGTACCACTTCAGAATGAACATTTTGCTTCATAATGTGAATACAAATGCATATGTTTAAATGAAACATGTAAAAGACCAGAAAAACTAAGTTGACAATGTGCATCACTGCATTTGTGAGGATTACGCTTTTGGCCTTAATTTTTAAATTTCTAAACACAGAAATTTAAAACACCTAAATTAAATTAGACTTGTGTTTAAAGATAAAAACAAGACTATTTTATATTTCCCGAAGATTGTTTTTGACCCTTTAAGTAGGAAATGATTTTCTAAGCCTAAGTAAAATAAATCAAAGAAGTACTCTCTTATGCAAGTTTTTTAACTTCAGAGTTATGACTTCTAAACTGCCATGCCCACCAAGGGCAGCTTCCAGAGAATTAAAATAAGGATAGGCTTGTGGCATGGCAAATATTTGACAAGGATGTCTTCCCATGCCTAGTCAACTCTATGAAATACTGGAAGGCGTCTCGCAGGCTTTCTGGACATTTTATTCCACTTGGCAGCTAAACTCAAAATTTTAATGTGAGATAGATATTGAAATCTGATTGTGCTATCAGTTTTACTAGCTCACTTAAGGCAAATCACTTCTTTTTGCTCTAATTTATTATGTTGGAAATGGGAATCTCTATATTGATACTTACGAAATTGTGTTCTGTAGAGCTCTTAAATAAAAATCACCTGGATGTTGTTAAAAATGCAGATTCCTGAGTTCCACCGCATCTCTACTATGTTAGAATATTAGCTATAGAATCCAAGGAGATTCTTTTTCGTAAACTTTCCATGCAATATATGTGCAACAAACACTGAGAGCGACTAAACTAGGCTGATAACGTCAGATGTTAGAACAAGAGAAATAGAGTCTAATAAGAATACTAGACCCCTTATTCCTTCCAGGAATAAAGAGGTGAGTTCTCCCTTCTGGAACCTCATATTGTCATGCTCAGGAGACAAAGGAGAGCTCAGGAACTCCAGTGCTCCTGGAAGGACTTCTGTCTTTTCAGTCTCTATTCCCATCTCAAGGGTCACCAGGAAAAAAAAAAAAAAAAAAAAGATTTGTGTATGCAGAAACAAGAATCCCACCTCTCTCACTCCCCAAAGCCACAGCCTCACCTATATGCCTGTCAATACTAACCTCATATGGTCTCTATTCTTGTTTATATCAGTCAAAAGAGTTCCAGAACTTCCAGATCATATCACATCCCTAGGACTCTTCAATTCCATCAGTTCTATGATTAACAAGGCATCACCTCTACTCATTCTCACTATCTAATTTATTTTTCTTTAGAATAGTTATCAGTATCTGAAAAAAATATGTATTTTACTTCTTTATTTTTATCCTTATTTCCTCCATCAGAATTTATGCTCCAAGACAGGAGGAATAGTTTGTCAATAAGTATTTTATAAGTAAATAAACTAATTAAATGTTCATATGTAACATTACCATTTATTTATCTATTCAGTTACAATAAATGTATGACAAATTCTATAACCCATTTGGCTGTGAAGGTAACTTCTGTTCCTCAAGAATGGAGGGAGTACATTTTAGCTTTATAGAAGAAGAGGGAATTAATTTTTTTGTATTCTCCTCATATTGGAATGCCCTACTTCACCAACTCACATGCTCATTTTGTCAATGTGATAATTTCTCAGCCTTCAATTACCTCCTTTTCTGTGAAGTGGCCATAGTGTTTTTAGACCTCTTTGATAAAATTTTCTTAGCCATTCTTAATAAAAATCTTATAATTAAAATTAAAAATAAGAATAACTTAATATAATGATCTAACAATAAAGAGTGTTCATGTTTTATAATTATTTTAAAATCAGAAGCCTGTCACTGAAGTCCATTTATTGTTTTTTAAAACCCTCACATTTGTCCTTACCTTACGTCTTTTTTTTTTTTTTTTTTTTTTGGTATTTTTTTGAGATGAGGTCTCACTCTGTCACTCAGGCTGGAGTACAGTGGCATGATCTCGGTTTGCTGCAACCTCCGCCTCCTGCATTCAAGCTACTGTCATGTCTTAGCCTCCCAAGTAGCTAGGATTACATGCTCCTAACACCACACCCGGCTATATCTTTACATCTTCATTCCAACAATCAGTACCATTTCATTACCTTGTTATACCTTGACAGCAATGTTGTAAATAATTCTTAATTAATGACCCATCAAGTAAGTCTATCTTCAGTCCTGATTTATTTATTGTCAGAATGATCTTTCAGAAATAAATATCTAATTATATCACAAACCTTCTTAAAATTCTTCTATGTTTTCATATCACCCATTGGATAAAATCCTTAATCATTTCCATTGACATATAAGATCTCCATTACCTTGCCTTTAAATATTACTGCAAATGATTGCAGACATCTTTCCTATCCTTACCTTCTCCTTCACAAGACAAAACTATGTATACATTCCCAAATATATCACAGAGAAGTTTTTTTCTTTTTTTGTTTTTATGCCTTGACACATGTTCTTCCCTCATTTTGAGAAGTGCTTCCACCCACTTAAGGACTTGGCAAAGGACTACTCAACTCTAACTCAATTAGATTTTCTGTACGAAAATGTCTCTGATTTTCTAATTTTGTTGTTCATTATCTCCTTGCATCCCCACTATACATTTTGCATGGTCTTATCACCGGTATTCTTTACACTGTTTTGAAATTATTTCTTTGTGTAAGGCAAGTCATTTACGATTTGTCTACTTTTAACTTGAAAAGAAAAGCTAGAACAGTCTTAGTTCCTATGATGTGACTCCCCACAGCCCAAACCACTGAAAGTTGGATCAAAGATTACCACTAAATAGATGATTGCCTGATCGATAGACTGGCAAAAATAAAATAAAATAACAGATAAACTTAGTGATTATATTTTATCTTTCAGAAATTTGAATTGGAAAATGTGGAGAGAATAAGGTAGTTTTAGCAGAGAATAAAGCTGCAAAGACCCATGGAAGGAAACCCTGACGTAGTTTATGACAAGAAAGGAAGAGACAGGTTCATAAACAATCATGGCATGTCAAATTTATAAGGAAGCAAAATTTATGAGTAGACAGGATCTATATGACAAATAAAATATCTAGACACAGCAGAAAGACAAAGTAAAATTATAGCAAAAGGGGAAAATGACAGAAATTTGGAAGGAACATGAGTCACAGTATAGTAAAGCATGTAATCATTAATGATTCAGTCCAACCTCCTACAGCTAAGGCTTTCAGTACTGTTTTCGATTGTTAAGGATCTTAGGTTTCTGAATTTTCCTTTTGGTCTCTTCTAAAATGGTTTCTATCTGCTTATTACCTAATTATGCAATTTCTTTCCTTGGGTGCACAGTTATTCTTAAAATAAATTCTTCATTACTAGAGGTAACTTGAGTGGTTCTGATCCTTTTAACCACAAAAGCCTAACTAGAAAATCTTTTTCCATCATAGTGTGAATTTCACACAGGCTAGGAAACTCACATCTTTTCTTGTCATATCTCTGATACATAGTAAGCACTTTTATTTCCTCCATTTCTTGATGCCATTATCATGTTCCAGTCTGTCCTGAAAATCATATTGCTTACTCTGTAAGTTCTCAATTCGATGCAATCAGCAGAATTATATTTTAAAATCTCTCACAGTAATTACCATGATGGAGTGGGGATAGGGTAGCTGGCTGAGCTAAATTCTATCTGGAAAGGTTCAGAAGAGCAAACTGCTCAATCCTCATAATGAACTAAGTATTCAGGGTGCATTTTATCTACAGCAGTCACAATGGGGAACACCAGAGACAGTATAAACAGCTGGTCATTGGGCCCAGAGAGCAATAAAAACCTAGAACACCTACTGTGTTTATGAAATGACACAATCCTTACCATGCCCTTTGCAAAACCTTCCCATTATTCCAAAGTGCCCCCTTCAAGCCCTTAGCTGGTCCTGTTCTGGATTACAATTTGTTCAAAGGACAATCATTTTTGGATCCAAAGCCACAAACAACTCTACACAATTTAATATTCCTCATCACTTCTCATTTTTGACTGTCACAGTACAAAAAGTCTCATTTGATGAGAGTGCCTATTTATCATCCTAAGATCTTCTTCAGTACTTTAAGTGTTCTCTATACCCCTCTCCACCCTAGAGTAAAGCTACATTTAGTAAGATTTTTATACTTTATGGGTTATAAAAGTATCTTTAAAGTACCTTTGCTTCAGATCCTGATAGAGCTGGGGGAGAGAGAAATGCAAAATTAATTTTCTGGCAGAGTGTGCTAAAGCTGTAATGAAGAATGAATCAACGGATGATGATTGCACTAAAGACAAGTGGCCTGAGACCATGGACCTATAACATTTTTAAACATGTAAAAAGAATGTGTGAAATAGGACTATTAACAAGGATAAAACCAAATTATTTGGTAATCGCAGCAGAAACAATGAAGTCACTTTAATATTCTCAGGTGCGGGACCCACCGTCATTAAGTTGAGCACTCAAGTAGTCTGGCTTCACTTTTCCTTCTTTGATATCAAGAAGGCCCTTACGTACTCTTCCTAGGTACTCATTTCACATACCAAGAAAATCTTCATGCATTTGATCCTACATGCACCTATACCATTTTTTCTGTAGTAATTTTAGATGTTTTAAAATGTTTATTTTGAATAGTTATTAATAATACATTTTAAATGTATAGCATTTTATTAAAGAGTAAAAATAGATTGATATATAATAAACATAGTTTTGAATTCAAAATGTCTTATTTACTAGTTCTTCTCATTCTAAGATTTTTTTTTTTGAGATGGAGTCTCGCTCTGTCGCCCAGGCTGGAGTGCAGTGGTGGGATCTCGGCTCACTGCAAGCTCTGCCTCCCGGGTTCACGCCATTCTCCTATCTCAGCCTCCTGAGTAGCTGGGTCTGCAGGCTCCCCACCATGCCTGGCTAATTTTTTGTATTTTTAGTACAGAAAGGGTTTCACCGTGTTAGCCAGGATAGTCTCGATCTCCTGACCTCGTGATCCACCCGCCTTGGCCTCCCAAAGTGCTGGGATTACAGATGTGAGCCACTGCTCCTGCCCCTAGAGAAGAAGCTTTCTATTTGGAATAACTTGAAGGTCCTGGATAGAGTATATTCTTTGTACAGTATTTCTCTAATTCTAGGTAAAGGAAGAATAACCCAGTGTTATTTCTAATTTATAAGGAAATTTGGTCACTGCTTTAACTTCAAAGCCTAGAAGATTGCATGTAACATATTAAGTATTAAAAAAAAAACACAAAATGTTTGTTTAGTGAATGAGTGAATAATCATAAAACATATTTGAAGCTAAAGAGAAATTAAAAGTCCTAGAATCTAGATACCCTTCCCTGTGTTATGGATTATGAAACTGTGTCCTAGAATGTATTCTTCTCAAAATCATCAGCCTAATGAATAGTAGGATTAAAACCAGAAGCAAATTAATAGTAGGATTCATTAGGATTCATCAGACTAATGAATAGTAGGATTAAAACCGGAAGCAAAGTTATCAAGGACAGTATTAATTTCATGATCCCAGGTGCTCTCACTATGTTTCTAACCAAATTTCTCTAGTAACTACTACTTGATTAGATAACAAAGCTACCTTTTTTGCAGGTCAAACGCAGTCAAATATCAGCAATTTCAGTTGGTCTAACATAAATGTCTATATAGACAGATACATAGGTAGATACACAGATCTAAATATGTAGATAATATATATAGATATGCTAGATTATATATATATTATATATATGTTGTATATATAAAATAATATATATTAGATATTTAATATATATATTATCTATAGATCTATAGATGTATAGATGTATCCACAGATGGATCTATACACCTATAGATGTATCCACAGATGGATCTATACACCTATAGATGTATCCACAGATGGATCTATACACCTATAGATGTATCCACAGATGGATCTATACACCTATAGATGTATCCACAGATGGATCTATACACCTATAGATGTATCCACAGATGGATCTATACACCTATAGATGTATCCACAGATGGATCTATACACCTATAGATGTATCCACAGATGGATCTATACACCTATAGATGTATCCACAGATGGATCTATACACCTATAGATGTATCCACAGATGGATCTATACACCTATAGATGTATCCATAGATGGATCTATACACCTATAGATGTATCCATAGATGGATCTATACACCTATACATCTATAGATGTATCTATAGATCTATACATCTATAGATGTATCTATAGATGTATAGATGTATAGATATCTATAGATCTATACATCTATATATCTATATATAAATATGCTAGATAATAGCTATAGATATATTAAATATCTAATATATATTATCTAGCATATCTATATATCTAAGATAGAGAGATATACTAGATATAGTATATATAGTATATATAGATATTTATAGATATACTAGATATGGTATCTAATATATACATAGTGTATCTATGTATTAGATATCTAATATATATACCTATATAGGTAGATAGACCTATTACATAGATATAGTAGATATCTAATATATATAGATGTAATAGATATCTATATACATCTAACATATCTAATATATTTATTGCATACATATCTAATATATATCAAATAAATATATTTATATATTAGATATCTACTATTTCTACATAAATACGTCTATCTACCTACACATATATATTAGATATCTAATATATCTATATATATTATATATCTAATATATCTATATATATTATCTACATATACTTATGTATGTGCAGATATACCTGTTTACATAAATTTACCTCTGTGTAGCTATGTATATCTATACATATATATGCACACACACATATATCTTAGAAGTATTTTTTCCATCTGAATTACAAAATTTAGAGAACAAAGGGAAAACATATTCCTTTCTTTGCACTTTCTTTTTGATTTATTCTAATTCATTAAAAATGTATTAACTGAGTATTAGTTCATATGAGAAAGACTAAGTTGTATGCTTTATGTTTAGCATCTGCCTGTAATTTTCTTCTCCTTTAAGTGACACCATTGTTACTTGTCTCCAAATCCTTCTTCTTTCTTAAGAAATTAGATCATTCCTTGAAAATGTTATCCTCTTATTATAGTACTTACATATCAAATTTGTTCTTTAAAAATATAAATTTAAAATGTTAATCTGTACTATTTTCATATAAAGTAGTTTTTAAAACACTTTACCATTCCTAAGGGAAAGATCTTAGTTTAGGAGACAAAAACATTAATAAATTAATTTTATTTATTAGCTAGTATTTTTAGGCATTCTGTCACTATAAAGATGGCAAATTGAAATACCTATGTGTTGCAAAGTTCCTCATTTGCTAGGAGAAATGGAGAAGGAAGGCCTTAAAATTAATATGAAACCTCCCTAATTTTTATGCTACTTAAAACTACTTGGAAAATCCACCTTGCACCCTGTCTCCTCACAGTTTGGGAAGGGTCGGTCTTATTACACTTAAGGAGAACTTTCACAAATGACTGTGACATGCATTTCAAAAGCCACAAAATATATAGTTTTTAGGAAACATAAACTTTATTAGGAAACATAATAGAGGTATTAGAAAATATTGACAAAAAGGGAAGTTGTTGAAAATTTCCAAAGAATCTTCAAGATAAATGAGCACATGTATGAATTATGTAAATAAGGTGAGGTCTAGAATAAAGAAAAATGTATGATTTGCAGTATATTTTTTTCTTTAAGCTTTAATCTATGACTTTGAGGAGAACGGAAAAGTTGAATCAAGTGTATATGCAAGCCTTCCTGAACAAAGAGACTCCAAATGCCACAATATTAAATAACAGCAGAAATGGCATAGCTGTTATACAAACATACTTTTTGACTGATTATCTAAGCTTGCATATGTCAATGCTAGAAGCTCAAAAATTCCACAGATTATTAACCTATAATGTGGAATACATTCACTTGTAAGTGGTAATTCCTTCAGGGCAACAACCTGCATTATTTGCAGTTTAATTTTCTATAATCACCATATTACCTCATAGAAGTGTTATAAAGTATGACTAATTAATGATTATAAAGCATTTTAAAAATTCAATGTGTTATATTAATGCTAAGTAACAATGATAACAACAATGTCAAATGTGTAGTACACCAATGGCCCCTTACAAATAAAAAAACATATTAAATAAACATTTAATTGTCTCATTGCTGGAAACATTTGTTGTAAGTTAGCATAGTTTTATATTTATAGTCTACAAACCTAAAAAAAGACAATATTCAACTAATGATTCTATTTCAATCGCAGAAATCATGTACTACAAAATATCTCTCAAATTAGAGGATAAAAAAAGGTTTAAACACCTAAATGTGATTTATTTTTTTATATTCAAAGCTCACAATATTTCCAATAGAAGAAAATTACACACTTGATTACATACAGCTACTTGTACAACCATGCATTTGCTTAATTCAAATGATATCTACATTAGTGATAATATCAGAATCAAATTTGCTACATTTTCAGTGTTCTGAGACCCCCCCTAAAATTGTCTATAATTACTATCTAACATGTTGTAAGACCTGATTATGAAATCATGTGATCTGTTAGTTATTAAATTATGGTCAAGCATGTGGATTACATTTATATTCTCTGAATAATAAGCAGAACATATATAGTAATTTTTTCAAAACTTTCATTATCACTGGCAGAAAAATATACTCCCTATTATGCCAGGACATGGGATGTTTGCTATGCATTCTTCTTTGTAGCACTCTACATGTTCTTATTTGGGTATGCATACATCTAGTATTGAGCCTATGTATTTCAGGAACAAACCAACCAGCAAAGAGAAGTGGAAAGTTGGATGCTGGGAGTAAAAGAAGTTTGGTAGAAAGGTTCTGTTCTGTTAAACCAACCAATATTTTCCATTGTCCCAGCCATAATCATCAATTCCACTGTGAGAAAATACAGTGCTGTCCTTTGTATAGCTAGGTCTGAAGTGCTTTTTTCTCACCTACAAGGAAATGAAGACACTCACTGTTAGCCATAATCACTTTTAACCATGAGGGAGGTCAGCCTAAAGACAAACAAAAAGGACAAAAATGAAGAAATAGTAAAGAAACAGAGAAGAATCCTTGATAAAACCAGGTCTCAAGCCTTCTTACCTCTAAACTACTCAGATACATAAGCTGATACAGCTCCTCTATTTGAGATGAATTTCATCTTAGATATATTTTATCCAGTTTAATTACTAATTCTCAAGTATATTTTAAAAATTATCACTTGTCACATTAGCTGGATATTTATAACAACATTTCTTCTACAGCGATTTAAATTGATGATTATATACAAAAGTCATTCACACACATACATTTAAAATACGTGTATGTTTTCATTGTAAAAAATTTATATTATATTTTTATTTTTTAAGTTATTTCTATGATGAAGTTTTCTCCAGTTCAGAGATTCTTTTCTTCTCCTGCTTTTTTCATGAATTTTTTTTCAAGCATTGTTTTTTTTTAGTCTATGCTACTTCTCTGCAATATGACTGACTAAAATGTTTTAGGAGATAGGTCAAACTCAGAGCCTTGTAAACTTTTCCATTTCTCTCTAGGTCACTGAATGTCTTCCCTACCACTGAAGTATACACAACTTGGAAAACAATAGAATTTTTGTGTAGACAGGTGGAAACAAATATTAAATACTTTGATAGACTTGATAGATGTTTGAGAATACGTATTATATGTCTATGCCAATATGGCTATATTATCATCATATCATTTTACTATGTCCCTTGTAAAGATGCTACCCTGATACCTACCATTCTTTAAACTCCATATGAAATACCCAACTCCTTAAGTGTGGGTTGCTTGGTGGCTTATTTCCAAAGAGTAAAATTTGGAAAGGGAAAATATAAAGAATAATTTCACAGTGGAGCAACTTGGAATAGACTGCCTTAGCCAGGTGATCATGATTAGCATCAACACTGATTAAGTCATTGATTCATATATCATTGCTATGATCTGATGAGAATGGAACTTACCACTGCAGTCTTCCAAACAAAACTCCATAACTCTAGTCCAATCATGAGAGACACATTAGACAAATCCCAACTGAAGGTTGCTACAAAATATCTGACCAGTATTCCTCAAAACTGTCGGTGTCATCAAAAACAAGGGATATATGAAGTTCTTACACTCAAAAGGAACCTAAGGAAACATAACAACTAAATGCAACATGGTATTCTAAAGAGGATCCCGGAACAGGGGAAAAAACACATTAGGTAAAACTAAAAAAATCTAAAAAAAAAGAGTATGGGCTTTAGTTAGTAATAATGTATCAGTACTGATGCGTTAACTGTGACAATATTAGTACAAATATACTAATTTATGTTGTAAATAATATAGGAAACTGAGTATGAGGTATATGGGAACTCTGTGTTCTATATTCCCACTTTCTGGGAAAACAAAAGTATTTTAAAATAAAAAGCTTATTAGTTTATAGTTCAAAGAATAAACTATATATAAAATTCTTCAGCTGGCCTAGCTTAGCAAATTATTTTCCTTTGACCCATGAAACTAAGTCCCAAACTAAAAACAGGTGAAGTGACACCGTGGAGCATTTTCTACACCTATGACATTGAACTCTTGAGCTTTTACATATAGGTAGGGAAACAAAACACACAAAAAGGAAAGCAAAACAAGGAAAAAGAAGGCTTGCTCTCTGGCTTGTTTAACTATCAACTTGTTGGCTTGTCACAAGCAGGAGAGCTGTTGTGCAAGTGTGAAGAGCCCAGGTAGAAGCAAAGGCCAAGAGAACACTTGCCCCAGTTCATTTCTGTTTACTTGCTCCAGTCCCCATATTTCCTCTCCTTTGTTTTTTGCTTCTAAGCACCCCAGAATCATTGGTGTCCCTCTATATGATAACTTCTTCCCCTAAATACTGAAATACTCACACAATATTTATTGAATGTTACTTAATCAACAAATACATTTGAAATAGCATAGATATTGTTAATACAAGTTATAATATATTTTAAAGAGCTAGTAGAGTGTGGTCATAATTTTAGGACATGTTACTTACATATGACATGAACTTACATATGACATGATCTTTAACAATAGGTCTTATTTATAACTTTAAGGGAAATTACAGTGAGAGAAATATGAGACACATTTTCTCTTGTTTGTAATTTCATTGCCATCAAATGTTGACTTCTATACTACTAATGCATATGTAGGAGTTATGTATCTTGTGACAAAGTTTTACTACAACATGTCTTTTGTTACATTATTTAGTGTAAACTTGTCTCTAGTTAATAATTTTTTCACATGTAAATGCACACTCATCTTCATGTTGCCCCTTCATCCAGTCTCATTATCATTTTTACATTGCTAAGACTTCAAATATAAACTTGCAGGTGGATAGCTATCTGTTGCCATGTAGTGAATCATCACAAACTTAAAGACTTAATACAACATATATTTGTTATCTCATATTTCTGTGGTCTGGAGTCCAGGTATGACTTACTTGACTGGTTAGGGTCTCAAAAGGCTATAATCAAGGTGTTTGACAGGCTGTGTTTTCATCTGATGGCTTGACTGAGGAAGATTCCATATCCAAATTTCCTCAGTGTTGGTAGAATTTATTTCCTTCTGGCCATTCAGCTGAGGGCCTGCCTTTTTGCTGGCTGTTGGTAAGAGGTCGTCCTCAATTCTGAGCAGCTGTCTCTAATTTTTAGAGGCAATGTCACAAGTGATTGAAGTAGAAAACTATCCTTTCACTCTCTCTAGTTACTAGTAATGATGTATCTGATAGAAATTTCTAGCTGAAGAGCAAGAAAAAGCAGATGTTAAGAAAGTATCATCTATTAAATGCTCTGACAGTTAAAAATATTTTCAATTTTTACATTCTTTTGTGTTAGTCCACAAGACAGCTGAAAAAAAAGGAAGCTGGAAAACACATACATGTAACGCAAGGGATGTTAGCAATTAGAGAACTTTGCTTCTGTGTCACAGATGGCAGACAAATGTGACATCAATACAAATTTTTGACATATTTTAGCTATGTAAATACCTATTTTTTAAAAAACAGAACAGAGATTACTATTTAATAATTTTGATTCCTGTATGCCAAATTAAGATTTAAGGTCTAAGTTGACCCAAACACAGGTCCATCTTTTTCACTCCCATTTTTCACTGCTGAAATGAACAGTGTAGAACTGAAAATGAAAGAAGCAAAAAGAACTGTGTTTATGAGCTTACAATTTTTGAGGAGAGTGCTTTTAAGAGATTTCAGAATGAAGTCACTGAGCAATATTACAACCATATTTTGAAAACCTTTAAAATGAACTGTTTGCAATGCTCTCATAAATGCTCTCTTCTGAGCTCAACCATTTCTGTTTTCGTTCTACCCATGTGCTTGAATGTTGCCCTAGAGGCTAAGGAATATCAGTCATAAGCACTAGAGTCAGACTGTGGCCAGAGTTGATACCAATGTACAAATCTATCTTTCTCCATTTGAACAGCCTGCTAAGTTCTGCATGCAGCCTCTGGCTTTGAATGGTTTTTAACTCTTCTGTAATGTATACTCTGAAATTATAAGGGGTATATTATTTTTTATCTCTCTACCCACTGGCCTTTTTTCCCCTCTATTCTCTCATTTGAATGTCCAGTTTAGATCTAATGAATCTGATGATTACTTCAAATTCCCTAACGTGAGTGTCTCCAACAACATCACAGTTCCAAGACATCTTTGTCTTCTTCTTCAATTACACAAATGACTTATTATGAAATAGAGCAAGAGAGCAAACAATAGCAATTTAATTTTAGAATAAAAGTATTGTCCAGGTTTCTCTACAGCCTGTGTTTAATCAATAACTTTAAAATAAAATAGGAGTAATAGGAGAATAAAGGCATATGATAAAGCACAAATTTCAGGTACAGAATAAAGTTCTCTCAAAGCCTTTGGCTTGAAAAAAAAAGATAAGAATAATATCAATGATGTTGCTGACATTTTCTCTACTTTCCCTCACTGTCCACTGTTGTCTCTTCACCCTTCTAGTCTGTCTTAACTATTTCAGAGGATTAAACCTAGCTGTTATAAAAAAGCACATCCAGCAGACTTGTTCTTTTTTAACCAAAAACTAAAATCGGGCAACTTTGCTACTTATGTCCACCCAAGTGTTAAATGATGTATCAGCAAAATAACCATTTGTAAACTCCCCCCTTGCTGTAAATGAACATTTAGAAATGCCATGTCAAAGACAGTTCAGTTCTACTTTTTAAAAGAGCGTATCCTGTTCATAAATATAGATGCTTATTCTTACTCATATCAGAATACAGACCATTACCACTGAATTGGAGCTACAGCCACACTCATAAAATAAAACTAGTGATAGTTTCTCTACTAAAAAACCAACTACACAGTATAAATTCATACACATTATATGGTTCTGGTGTCTGCCATCTGCAGCACATAAGCAAATTCCCCTAATTACTGACATCTCTCTACGAAGGCCCATGTTCTTTATGTGTGTTTTCCACTTCCCTTTTCATCAGCTCCCTTGTGGACCAAAAGCACCACTTCTGCCAGGTGAACTTAACAGATGCCATCTTCTGATCTTGCCAGTAAAAGGTCCGCTGCTTTGTTTTTAGTTGGGATTATTTCTTGTTAGATTGTACAATGATTGTGCTTTTCAAACTGAGCCACCAGCTTGTAGCCCATGTTTCAGCTTACGATCTTTATCAGAATTAGAAATTATAGTCTCAGAACACCTATGGCACACCCATGAGAGGTATATAAAGTGTGCCAAAAAAATAACCCATGAAAATAGTGATGAATGAAGAACATGATGGGGCCAGATACCAAGAAATGAGAGCAAGCAGTACTCACACCTAGTGTGTGTGCAAGAGGTAACACCTAGGGATAACTCCCAGGTCAAGGCTAACAGACATGAGGAAGAAAGCAAGGTATGTAAACTTGGAAGATGACAAAACGTTTTCATGGAATATGTTTATTTCCTGCAATTTTTCTTTGAAAATTCCAGGTTCTGCCCCTGTATGTTAGCCTTTTAAAAAATAAAAATAAAAAATAGTCCTAATATCTGAGGCCACCGTTTTTGTCAATGAAGACTATGTTCCACTATGTACTTCCTCAAATTAACCCAATTCTTTGATGTCTACCTATATTTTTACTGGCATCTCCTTCCTGTAATATGCATTGATTTCCTTCATTTCTACATTACCATCATGCTTATGATCTTTATCTTACAAAGCTAAACTTTACTCAGTCATTCCGCAAATATTTACAAAGCTTACAGCATGTCCCAGTTGTCCTTGACATATGTTAGCTTTTTTCTTCTACTTAGATATAAACACTTCAAGAATAGGTATTTTGTGAGATAAACGTGTTTTCATCTCTCCTGTATTCTTTAGTATAGTATAGGACACAGAGTTGAAATTTAGTATGCACTTTTTAAGAAAAAGATATGGTGGTATTACATGTAGAAAAACAGATATAAGTATTACAATTAAAACCAAATATGTACTAAGCATATTTGCTTTATGTATTGAAAGTCTGTATGTAAAATCAGCAACAAATTTGCTGGTGAAATTGCAAATTAGGTCATGAACTGGGGCTATAATGTTTGGTATGCTAAAAAGGGAGCAGATTTAAAAATCTGTCAGAGTAGAATGGTCAGGATCGTAACTGTTTGGAAACAAGAAGTGAAATTAAGATAAGCTTTTATAGCATGGATCCTAGGCTTAGGGATGGATGACTGAACAAATGGTAGTATCATGAATCAAAAGAATGGTTTTTGTTGTTGTTTTTGTTTGTTTGTTTTTGGTTATCCTCTATCCTCCACACTAGGCTTACTTTTGGCTTCTGTACCTGAGTCTGATTTCCTGCCAATTTTACTACCCAAGATGGATAAACTTTTTAGTTCACAATTTTTTTTTGATAAATAACAAAACAGAAACCAAATGAGCACAAAGATGGATAAGACCCAGCTGTTAATTTAGTTAGGCAGATAGTATACAAGCTGGTGAAACTGACATCTGAATTGAGTGTTAAAGAACACATAGGATTGGACTGAATAGTGGATATTCTAAAAGCTAAAAGAAACTGCCTGTTAAAGCCCGTGGAGCTCAGAAAGAACATGTTACCTTGAGGGAAATTCCCAGATTTCAGCCTTGGATTGCTTTTCCATACCTGTTTTTGTTTGTTTGTTTGTTTTCTGACAGAATCTCACTCTGTCGCCCAGGCTGGAGTGCAGTAGTTCTATCTCAGCTCACTGCAACCTCTGCCTCCTGGGTTCAAGCGATTCTCCTGCCTCAGCCTCTCGAGTAGCTGGGATTACAGGTATGCACCACCACACCCGGCTAGTTTTTGTATTTTTAGTAGCAACGGAGTTTCACCATGTTGACCAGGCTAGTCTTTAACTCCTGACCTCAGGAGATCTGCCCACCTTGGCCTCCCAAAGTGTTGGTATTACAGGTGTGAGCCACCACGCCTGATGATTTTCCATCCTTCTGTAAGCAACTGGACCATGCTCAGCTATGTCTTAAGGTGTAGTGTGCTTTATATATAATAATAAATGTAAGGAATACTAAATTCAGAAAAAAAAATCAACTCAAGGTATCAAACTTCCAAATGTCAAGAAGATAAGGCCATGATTTGGATTTGAGTTTTGGTTTTGTTTCTCCATTTTACACTGTGTGTAGATAAAATCATAATAATGACACATAACTTTTACTTTTTCTTTTATTTTTCTTTTTTTTTTTGAGACAGAGTCTTGCTCTGTCACCCACGCTGGAATGCAGTGGCGCCATCTCTGCTCACTGCAACCTCCGCTCCCTGGGTTCAAGCAATTCTCCTGCTTCAGTCTTCGGAGTAGCTGGGATTAGAGGTATGCGCCACCATGCCCGACTAATTTTTTGTATTTTAGTAGAGACAGGGTTTCATTGTGTTGCCCAGGCTGGTTCCGAACTCCTAAGCTGAGGCAATCCAACCACCTTGTCCTCCCAAAGTGCTAGGATTACAGGCGTGAGCCACTGCGCCCTTCGAACTTTTACTTTTGCAAAGTCCCTTTAGAAAATATGCCATCAACACAGTTCAAAACAGTTTGATAAAGATTACTTAGTGTTTTAAAAAAATACAGCACACTACTAGCCAAGTGCAGTGTTTTAGGTTTTTAAAAAAGTATTTTATTATTTGCATACCATCACAGTGACATTCTAATAGCTAAACAGCTCAGTTTTTTATATGACAGTTTCTCTCAAAACGGTGAATTTACATGGTTAATGTTGAAATTGATATACACACAGAAAACAATCTCTATCTTACTGACATATTGGATTATATCTTTAAGAATTTTGTTTAAACTAAGGTATAAGGCAAAAAAAGTTATAAAATCTAAATCTTCGCATCTTCCCTGATTTTTATTTAACATGCTTTCCTTGTGAAATGATGGCAGGGATGTGACTACGTTTGAACTTGAGCCACAATACCTGAAATTCTTCAAATTGTGATAGAAGTCTTAACATAGAAGAGAAGGATAACCATGTTGCCTTTCCTGTTTCCACAGAGTGCAGAACTCCTTCTACTATGAGTCTCAAAGGGAGTTGTAACAGCCTAATCCTTGTGCCTGAGTGTTAAATTGCATAACAACCAAAGGTAAATTGAGCAATCATTGGGAAAATTGAAATGTAAATAATCAAAGATGTCACTCTAGGTAACCCTTCTTGGAAAACTCTCAAAAGACTGAAGTATATAGAAAAATGTCTTAAGTACGTCATTTCCTTTTCTTTACATTTTCTCTCTGATGTACTTTTTAGTGTCCTAGCAATAAGACTTCCCAAATGAGTTTGTGAGACCAAATAAAACTCTACATGGGTGTTAGGAAGAAAGCAGGATATTAGCACTTTCTATCTCATATTCCCACTTGCTTCCTTGCTTGTTATCTACCATTGTATGAATGCCTTGCCAGCTAAGATGGTATGGCAAGGCTGTACCCCAAGGGCCATTGATCCTACTTAGAACAACGTGAAAATGTCTCTCTAACCTACTACTGTAAGAATGGGTTATCTGGTAACAATGCCTGCTCAGACACCACTTCTGCAACTAGAATCAATACAACTCTCAGACACAATTGTGATAAGTTGTTTCCTAAGCACCCTCACTGTGTTCATGTGGTTGGTTGTGTCTACTTGGGTTCATATGTTTCTATTTCAACAACACTTGAGTGGTGTTCTTTCATTGGATCTTTGAAAATTAGCTGTTTAAGTGAGACTAACTAAACCATTTACTAGAAAGTTAAACAATGTATTCTACATGTTGGTAATTTCAATATATACAGCAATCCTGATTTTTACTTAACCATTATTTCCAATAGGACTCCAAATCTTGTGTGGTTAGAGTCAGTATTTCAATACTAACACTGGTTATCTGTTTTGTGTCTATTCTATTCTATTCTATTCTATTCTATTCTATTCTATTCTATTCTATTCTATTCTTCTCACCAGTTATCTTCTAATGAAATAAAAAGAACTTCAGAAGTGGACTGCCTGCAGTGGTATGGAGAGAGAATGGGCGATGTTTCTCAGGGCTGCTTCAAGCGGGATTGGGGGCAGCGTGAGAACCTAGAGTGGGAGAGATTAAGCTGAAGGGAGGTCTTGTGGTAAGGGGTGATATTGTGGGGATGTTAGAAGAAACATTTGTCTTATAGAATGATTGGTGATGGCCTGGATATGGTTTTGGATGAATTGAGAAAATAAATGGAATAACAGAAGGAGAAAAACAGGTATAAAAGGTCTAAGAATTGGGACGACTCAGGATATCTGATTAGAGAGTGCCTAAGGAGATTCAGCATTGTCCTGCCAGCAAAGATTATTTATTTACTTCAAGAGTTAAGAGTGGCAGTTTGGGGATAGCACCAGGAGATGTCAGCTGTGATGGCTTGGAAAAACAGTGTAAACCGGCAGTGTAAACAAGAGCAGGGCATGTATGAGTAGTTGAGAACGGTGAATAGGAGTATGACTAGACAGAAGATAGTAGGGATGACAAGTTTTTTTCGGGCACAGTCTCAGTTGGTCTGGTGTCTGGAATGAGACGGGGGCTTAATAAAAAGGAGCGTCTATACAGGAGCTTAAATGGGCGTACCCTGTAGCATTCCGAATTCTGAGGCCTGAATTCTGAGAAGGGAAAGTGGTAAAAGTATTGTCCAGTCCTTTTTAAGTTGGTGGCTGAGCTTGGTGAGGTGTGTTTTTAAAAGTCCATTCTACTTTTCTTGAAGACGGAGGACCATAAGGGGTATAATGGTTTCACTGAATACTAAGAGCCTGAAAAACTGCTTGGCTGATTTGACTAATAAAGGCTGGTCTGATATCAGGCTGTATTGAGGTGGGAAGGCTAAACTGAGGAATTATGTCTGACAGGAGGGAAGAAATGACTGCGGTGGCCTTCTCAGACCCTGTAGGAAATGCCTCTACCTATCCAGTGAAAGTATCTACCTAGACTAAGAGGTGTTTTAGTTATCTGACTCAGGGCATGTTGAGTAAAGCTAATTTCCAGTCCTGGGTGGGGGCAAATCCTCGAGCTTGATGTGTAGGGAAGGGAGGGGGCCTGAATAATCCCTGAGGAATAGTAGAATAGCAGATGGAATACTGAGAAGTTATTTCCTTGAGGATGGATTTCCACAATGGAAAGGAAATGAGAGGTTCTAAGAGGCGGGCTAGTGGCTTGTACTATAGCATAACCTGCCTTTGCTGGTATGTGGTGATTAGGCCTGGTAGAACCGCCATCAATAAATCAAGCGTGATCTGGGTGAGGAACAGGAAAGAAGGAAATTTGGGAAAATGGGGTGAATGTCAGGTGGATCAGAGAGATACAGTCATGGGGGTCAGGTGTGGTATCTGGAATAATGTGGGAGGCCGGATTGAAGTCTGGGCCAGGAACAATGGTAATTGTGGGAGACTCAACAAAGAGTGAGTATAGCTGAAGGAGCTGGGAAGCAGAAAGTATATGCGTCAGGTATGAGGAAGAAAATAGATTTTGGAAGTTATGAGAACTGTAGAGAGTGAGTTGAGCATAGTTTGTGATTTTGAGGGCCTCTAAAAGTATTAAAGCTGTGGCAGCCGCTGCACGCAGACATGAGGGCTGGGCTAAAGCAGTAAGGTCAAGTTGTTTGGACAGAAAGGCTACAGGCTGTGGTCCTGGGTCTTCTGTAAGAATTCTGACCACGCTAAGCATGCCTAGGAAGGAAAGGAGTTGTTGTTTTGTAGAAGGTGCTTGGGTTTCAGAGATCAGTCAGACACGATTGGCAGGGAGAGCACGTGTGTTTTTATGAGAATTATGCCGAGATAGGTAACAGATGAGGAAGAAATTTGGGCTTGATTGAAGTAATGGGGGCTGTCTGTGAAGCTTTGCGGCAGTACAGCCTAGGTAATTTGCTGAGCTTGATGGGTGTCAGGGTCAGTCCAAGTGAAAGCAAAGAGAGGCTGGGATTAAGGGTGCAAAGAAATAGTAAAGAAAGTATGTTTGAGATCTAGTACAGAATAATGGGTTTTAGAGGCAGGTATTGAGGATAGGAGAGTATATGGGTTTGGCACCACGGGGTCGATAGGCAAAACAATTTGGATGATAAGGCACAGATCCTGAACTAACTTGTAAGGCTTGTCTGGTTTTAGGACAGGTAAAATGGGGGGATTGTAAGGAGAGTTTATAGGCTTTAAAAGGCCATGCTGTAGCAGGCAAGTGATAACAGGCTTTAATCTTTTTAAAGCGTGCTGCGGGATGGGATATTGGCATTGAGTGGGGTAAGGGTGATTAGGTTTTAATGGGATGGTAATGGGCATGTGATCCGTTGCCAGGGAAGGAGTAGAGATCTCCCATACTTGTGGGTTAAGGTGGGGGGATACAAGAGGAGGATGCAAAGGAGGCTTTGGATTGGGAAGAAGGGTGGCAATGAGATGTAGCTGTAGTCCAGGAATAGTCAGGGAAGTAGATGATTTAGTTAAAGTGTCTCAGCCTAATAAGGGAACTGGGCAGGTGGGGATAACTAAAAAGGAGTGCTTAAAAGAGTATTGTCCATGTTGGCTCCAGAGTTGGGGAGTTTTAAGAGGTTTAGAAGCCTGGCCATCAATACCCACAACAGTTATGGAGGCAAGGGAAACAGGCCCTTGAAAAGAAGGTAATGGGGAGTGGGTAGCCTCCATATTGATTAAGAAGGGGACGGGCTTACCTTCCACTGTGAGAGTTACCCGAAGCTCGGCATCCGTGATGGTCTACGGGGCTTCTGAGGCAATCGGGCAGTGTCAGTCTTCAGCCGCTAAGCCGAGAAGATCTGGGAAGGAGTCAGTCAGAGAGCCTTGGGCCAGAGTTCCAGGGGCCCTGGGAGTGGCTGCCAGGTGAGTTGAACAGTCTGATTTCCAGTGGGGTCCCACACAGATGGGACGCGTCTTAGGAGGAATCCTGGGCTGCCGGCATTCCTTGGCCCAGTGGCCAGATTTCCGGCACATGTAGCAAGCTCCTGTGGGAGGAGGTTCTGGAGGAATGCCTGGCCACTGTGGTTCAGGCATTTGGAAGTTCTTGTGTGCTGGAGATGTGGCTGGGGTTTGTCTCACAGTGGAGGCAAGGAATTGCAACTTTTTTCTATTATTGTACACCTTGAAGGCAAGGGTAATTAAATCCTGTTGTGGGGTTTGAGGGCTGGAATTTAATTTTTGGAGTTTTATTTAATGTCAGGAGCAGATTGGGTAATAAAATGTATTTTGAGAATAAGACGACCTTTTGACCTTTTAGGGTCTTGTGCTGTAAAGTGTCTCAGGGTTGCTGCCAAACAAGTCGTGAACTGGGCTGGATTTTTATATTTGATGAAAAACAGCCTAAACGCTATCTGATTTGGGATAAAGAAAAAGGAGCATTAACCTTGACTATGCCTTTAGCTCCAGCCACCTTTTTAAGAGTAAATTGCTGGGCAGGAGGGGGAGGGCTAGTCACGAAACGAAATTGTAAGCCGGGCCAGGTGTGAGGAGGGGCGGTGATAAAAAGATTATAGGGTGGAGGAGTGGAGGCTGAGGAAGAATTGGGACCTAGCTCGGCCTGGAAAGGAGCAGCCTGGGGAGGAAGGAAGAGGTCAGATGGGTCTGTAGAAAAGGAAGATTAGAAAGACTCAGCGACGCTTGGGGTTGGGACTGAGGGGACAGGCAGGAGGGAAAGAAGGAAGATTTGGGATGAGTTGCACTGGGCACAGAAACTAGGAAGGGACTGATGTGTAAAAGAATGCCTGGAAGTCAGGCACCTCAGACCATTTGCCTATTTTACAACACGAATTATTTAGATCTTGCAGGATGGAAAAATTCAAAGTGCCATTTTCTGGCTATTTGGAACTGTCGAGTTTATATTGGGGTCAAGCGGCATTGCAGAAGAAAATGAGGCATTTAGGTTTGAGGTCAGGTGTGAGTTGAAGAGGTTTTAAGTTTTTGAGAACACAGGCCGAGGGAGTAGAAGGAGGAATGGAGGGTGGAAGGTTGCCCATAGTGAAGGAAGCAAGCCTAGAGAAAAGAGAGAGTAGAGAAACGGAGGGAATGGGTTCGGGGGTTCTTACCTTCCAGAAAAGTGGGAAAAGGGGTTGGGACGCAGAGATAAGATGTCGGGGAGTGGAAATAAGGGATGGGGCACAGAAATAAGGGGTCAGGGCAAGGAGATAAGGGGTTGGGACATGGAAATAAGAGATCAGGGCATGGAAATAAGGGGTTGGGGCACAGAAATAAGGGATAGGGGCACAGAGATATAAGAGGTTGGGGTGTGGAAATAAGGGATTGGGGCACAGAGATACGAGGTTGGGGTGTGGAAATAAGGGATTGGGGTGCAGAGATAAGAGGTTGGGGCATGGAAATAAGGGATTGGGGGTTCTTGCCCCTAGAAAAGTGGGACTTGCCACTAAGGGTGAAGGAGAAGGGGTTGAGGGGTACTTGCCCCTCACTCAGAAAAGCGGGACTTGCCGCTAAGGGTGAAGGAGAAGGGGTTGAGGGGTACTTGCCTCTCCCCCAGAAAAGCAGAGAAGGGGTAGAGACAAGGAGAGAAGGGGTTGGGGTACTTGCCCCTTCCACAGAAAAGCAGAGAAGGGGTAGAGACAAGGAGAGAAGGGGTTGGGGTACTTGCCCCTTCCACAGAAAAGTGGGACTTGCTGCTAAGGGTGAAGGACAAAGGCAGGCATCCCTGCGTGGTCTGACACCTTTGAAACGTGGATGAATAATCAGAGAGGCATTCCTGCAATGATTAAACACCAAGGGAAGGCTGCCTTCCCAGTCCGTGACCGGCGCCGGAGTTTTGGGTCCACGGATAAAACGTGTCTCCTTTGTCTCTACCAGAAAATGAAAGGAATTGAAATTAAGAGAAGGGAGAGATCAAAGAGTGGAAAGGAGAAAGTGGTTGAGGGACAGTGAGAGAGGTTGGAGAAGAGAGTAAGAAGAGGCCGCTTACCTGATTTAAAATTGGTGAGATGTTCCTTGGGCTGGTCGGTCTGAGGACCTGAGGTTGTAGGTGGATCCTTCTCACAGAGCAAAGAACAGGAGGACAGGGGATTGATCTCCCAAGGGAGGTCCCCCGATCTGAGTCACGGCACCAAATTTCATGTGCATCCGTATGAAGAGACCACCAAACAGGCTTTGTGTGAGCAACATGGCTGTTTATTTCACCTGGGTGCAGGCGGGCTGAGTCCAAAAAGAGAGTCAGCAAAGGGAGATAAGGGTGGGGCCGTTTTATAGGATTTGGGTAGGTAAAGGAAAATTACAGTCAAAGGGGGTTTGTTCTCTGGTGGGCAGGAGTGGGGGTCACAAGGTGCTCAGTGGGGGTGCTTTTTGAGCCAGGATGAGCCAGGAAAAGGACTTTCACAAGGTAATGTCATCAGTTAAGGCAAGGACCAGCCATTTACACTTCTTTTGTGGTAGAATGTCATCAGTTAAGGTGGGACAGGGCATATTCACTTCTTTTGTGATTCTGCAGTTACTTCAGGCCATCTGGGCGTATACATGCGAGTCCCAGGGGATGCAATGGCTTGGTTTGGGCTCAGAGGCCTGACACTATGTACCAGATACTAGTATAAGTACTTGGCACATATTATCTAATGTAATGCTTAAAATTTTTTTTTTAATGTATAAAAGAGGCACTAATATTAGCCTCTTTGAAGGTAAGAAAACAAGATCAGAGAAAATGTTTGTATTAAGTGCAGTTACAGAGTTAATAAATGACTCAAGGCTATCTGACATGAGAACCTACACTCTTGTCCATTAATTTCAACTGTGTGAGAAATAATTTTTAGACAAAGTGAGACTTGGAGAATATATTCCTTTCTCTGACTATACTCCAATCTCCTTCAAAACTTGCCAACCAATTCCATATCTAAAGAAATAAAGTCTTCTTAAGCAGCGAAATGTGGCCCTCGTACAAATTATTAATATGGAGGGAGGTGAAGATTATCTTTTAACATTTTTATCTCTTTGTTAGCATCCCATCAATACAGTTATAATGCATTTATATTTTTTTTCCAACCAGATAAACCAATGTAAGTGCTTTCTTCATAATTGAGGTTGTAGAAGATCAATACCCAACATCCTTCCAAAGTTTGGACTGCTTAACAGAGACAAAAATTGACATAGTAGGAAGTTAAGGTACCAGCTTTGCTACTGATCAGAGTTACTGTATAATCTGATTTATGTGTGTAAATAAGGCTGAGGCACACATTCAGTCTCAGGCAACCCTCTCTGTGAAGGCATGCCTCAAAGCAGTGGTTTGAATTAGGGGCAAACTTCAACCCTGAGGGATGCTTGGCAACATCTTGAAATATTTTGATGGTCTTAAGTGAGAAAGTGCTATTGGCATCTGGTAGATTCAAGCAAGGGATGATGCCAAAGATTCTACAAAACACAGGCCATACAACAAAGAATTATCTGCTCCAAAATGTCAATGATGCCACAGTTGACAAAACCTAAGATAAGCTTAGGGAAGGATCCAGCGCAGAGCAGAATGTATTCTCTCTGTTTAGAGGCCAATCCCAAAAAGAAATAAGTTGAATAATGCTGAGTACATTTACTCACTTTCTCTTTCCAAATTTCTTAGTTTGGTAATTCACTCGACTTGCCCTGGTAAGGAATGAGGGAGGAAGCAAAAAAGACCAAGCTTGTGTTACACTAATTACTGTCCCTAAACAGAAAAATGTGAGGTGAGGGGAAAGAAAGTCCCTCCATTCTCACATCTACATCCAATACATGTAGTTCGTTTCCGTTTTTCTAAATGGATTTTCATGGCATAGGACCATGATAATTTGAGGGTAGGTTGACTTTGCATTATAAATTTGTTAAATTAATGTCCAGAAGCATAAAAACCTTTTTATTAAAATTTACATCTATTACACAGGAAGGAAGTGACCAATTACAATGGGTTGTTTTATCTATGCTATCTTTTAAAACTCTGCTTGAACGCTCACGTTCACTTTTCTTAAAGAAAAATGGAAGCAAAACTAATATAGTTGGCAAGAGACTTACTTGCTTTATTGATTAAACAATTCAAATGAGGTTTGACTAGTTACCACAATGTCCCAGACACACTTCATTAACCCTACTGTTAAAATTAAAAAGGGGAGAAAGGCAGAAAAGAAGAACAGATAGGTAGAGCCATTTGAATCACCACAAAAGCTAAGTTCAAGTTGCTGGAGCAAAACTAAAGATGGATTAAAAAAATATTCACCTAACTTTAACTACTCTTTTTTCTATTTTTGACTTTTATTTCCACTTTTATATTGTGAAAGAGGTCAGCATTCCCTTTCTTACCTTCCCTCTTTGAGCCTGAGACAGAGGTAATACCCAGGAGGTTTTAGTCTGCCGTCAGGTGCCAGGCAGGTTTCCATTCTCTATTGTTGTGATGTCTATATCAAATAATCTAAGATATTAGCAAGGACGATTAAACATCCAGGTGGAAACTGGCCATTCTGACACCACTAGGCCTTCCACACGGAAACACAGTCTACTCTTAAACAAGAATAACAACATACTCCTCATTTGAAAGCCATAACAAAAAGGTCAACTCTCAAAGAAGCGGAAATGTTTAATAATATCCTAATAGTGTATCTTATTTTTTGTATATATACCATGAACTGGACATCACATAGAGACAATTGCATTATTTGCAATATCTCATTATATCCTTACATTATATCTATAAAGATGGTTCTATAACTGTCTCCATTTTACAGATGAAGAAACTTGTCTAAAGTCAAACAGTGTTGTTTAGTAGACAAGAAGCCAGACACAATTTTGGCTGACTCCAGATCGTATCATCTTAAATCACTATGTGATGGCTGGGTGTGGTGGCTCACACCTGTAATCCCAGCACTTTGGCAGGCCAAGGAGGGTGGATCACCTGAGGTCAGGAGTTCGAGAACAGCCTGGCAAACATGGTGAAATCCCATCTCTACTCAAAATACAAAAATTAGCGGGGTGTGGTGGTGCATGCCTGTAATCCCAGCTACTCGGGAAGCTGGGAGAGGAGAGTCGCTTGAACCTGGGAGGTGGAGGTTACAGTGAGCCGAGATTGTGCCACTGCACTCCAGCCTGGACAACAGAGTGAGACTCCATCTAAAAAAAAAAAAAAGAAAGAATCACTATGGGATAATGACTTCTGATTAAAGAACAGTCATAGTAATTGATATTTCTGGAATTTAATAGATGCTAAACATAAGATAACTATTAATATCATGGCAGTATTTTAATATTTCAAAAATCTTTGTTTATCTCATAAGCCTTAACTACATCTAAATATTTTTCTTCAAATACTTTTCTAACTATTTACAAATTATGTTTTATGAAAGTCATGAACAACTTCCAGAATACTTATCGAATAACAAAAAAATGAAATGGTCACTGATTAGGGAACAGGAAATAGGAGAAATAGATTTTTAGAGAAAGATTAGTTCAGTTTAGAAATGTTGATTTTGAGGTACATTTTACAAAAATTTTTTTTGAGAATTTGAGGGACTCTCTCTTTCTATCAAGACAGACTTTTTTCAAGAGTGAACCTCATTATATAAAGTTTTAGAGGAGTCATTCCTTCTTTCTTTCTAGCAAAAGAGCAGACACATGAATGAGGTGTCACTAGCCAGAGTACAACATCTCTCTGGCCACAGCGATTGGTTTGAGGATAGCATGTGATGCAGCAAGGTCGGTATAAGCTCTCCTTGTAATTTTTGTTGGTACTATTTGAAAACAGTGAACGATTTGAGAACGAATGACAATATTGGTCTCTACTGGCCGAAAATTATCTTTGCCACCATCTTGTGAAAGCCTTTCTGTCATTGACATTTTCACAAAGCAAAGATTATTTTAGGAGAGAAAGACTGACTCATCACTTGAACGCCTGCACCAAGATATGCACCATAGTAGATTTTCAATTATGAGAGCAAGTAAACTTCCTTTTTAAAAATGTTAATTTGAATTGTATACCTGTAATTTGCAATTATAAAAGATAAGATGTTGGCAGAGCACAAAAGTGGCACTTTTCCCATCTCCCACTTTCCCAGTGGGAAACTGGGAAAGGAAACTGAAGAGGGAGTTATACCTGCATTGCCTGTATGCTGCAGTACACATTTTCAACTATTGCTCTGCTGCCACTTCCCACTGAAACTTTAGCTCTCTCACTTCCTACTTAGTTATCACCTCTTAATTGAAGTCTTGCCATATCACTTTGCATCTTTTCCAAATGATCAATACAATTCCTCCACTTTCCTTGATGTTAATGACTTCAACACCTGGCTCACTTGTTTCTTATCTTCATGCTTAATAATTTATAGCTTCTTTAATAACAGCATCAATGATTCATTGACTAATCCATTCACCATTATCACTCAATTTCATCCTTCCTAATAAACTGACTTTTAACGTTGCATCACTTCACCTCTCCATTAAAATCACCACATTCATCTTGATCATTCCATTGCATAGTTCAAAAACAAAAACATAGAGGACTTTCACTTTTATAATGACTTCTGAAAATAATATTATATTTCATGTGTTTCTTTCAATTCTTACCATAAATTTTGACAGCTCTCTTCATATGGTATTTGACTTCTTCAACTTCAAATTTCTTATTCAAATGTTTCAATAGTATTATTATCACGAAAACCATACTATCCCTCTTGAATTTTATGATATCATTCATGTACTCGTTCCTATATTCTTGTTGTAGCTGGCCTGTCCTAGGAAATGGAACAAAATCCATCCTATTGACTTCACAAGCTTTATTCCTCACCCCTTGCATCCCATATCTCTTTAAATTTTGGTGGATTTGCCTCCAAATTCATTCATTTTATTATCATCATGTGCATTATTTCCACCCTAGACCGGCTACTTCATTTCTTGTTGGGGCTCCTCGTCTCTTTCTTATTTATTTATTTAGGCTTTACTATATTCTGTTCCACACACTTTAGTCACTTCTAAAATAAAATATTATGATATGTCTTGTTTAAACCTATCAATTGCTTTTCAATGTTAGGAAGGAAGGAGGGGAGGGAGGGAGAAGGGAAGGGAAGGGAGGGGGAGGGGAGGGGAAACGGGAGGGGGGAGGGGACGGGAGGGGGGAGGGGATGGGAGGGGAGTGGGAGAGGGGACGGGAAGCGAGAAGGGGAGGGAAGAGAGTCTAAATTTTACCTTGGTCCAGGAAGGAGGGAAGAAAAGAAGGAAAAATTTAAAGGAAGAAGGAAGGAAGGAAGGAAAGAAGGAAGGAAAGTTTCATGCGAGTCCCTGTGAAGAGACCACCAAACAGGCTTTGTGTGAGCAACATGGCTGTTTATTTCACCTGGGTGCAGGCGGGCTGAGTCCGAAAAGAGAGTCAGCAAAGGGAGATAAGGGTGGGGCCGTTTTATAGGATTTGGGTAGGTAAAGGAAAATTACAGTCAAAGGGGGTTTGTTCTCTGGCGGGCAGGCGTGGGGGTCACAAGGTGCTCAGTGGGGGTGCTTTTTGAGCCAGGATGAGCCAGGAGAAGGACTTTCACAAGATAATGTCATCATTTAAGGCAAGGACCAGCCATTTACACTTCTTTTGTGGTGGAATGTCATCAGTTAAGGTGGGGCAGGGCATATTCACTTCTTTTGTGATTCTTCAGTTACTTCAGGCCATCTGGGCGTATACGTGCAGGTCACAGGGGATGGGATGGCTTGGCTTGGGCTCAGAGGCCTGACATTCCTGTCTTCTTATATTAATAAGAAAAATAAAACAAAATAGTGTTGAAGTGTTGGGGCGGTGAAAATTTTTGGGGGGTGGTATGGAGAGAGAATGGGCGATGTTTCTCAGGGCTGCTTCAAGCGGGATTAGGGGCAGCGTGGGAACCTACAGTGGGAGAGATTAAGCTGAAGGGAGGTCTTGTGGTAAGGGGTGATATTGTGGGGATGTTAGAAGAAACATTTGTCATATAGAATGATTGGTGATGGCCTGGATACGGTTTTGGATGAATTGAGAAACTAAATGGAATAACAGAAGGAGAAAAACAGGTATAAAAGGTCTAAGAATTGGGACGACTCAGGATATCTGATTAGAGAGTGCCTAAGGAGATTCAGCATCATCCTGCCAGCAAAAATTATTTATTTACTTCAAGAGTTAAGAGTGGCAGTTTGGGGATAGCACCAGGAGATTTCAGCTGTGATGGCTTGGAAAAACAGTGTAAACTGGCAGTGTAAACAAGAGCAGGGCATGTATGAGTAGTTGAGAATGGTGAATAGAAGTATGACTAGACAGAAGATAGTAGGTATGACAAGTTTTTTTGGGGGGACAGTCTCAGTTGGTCTGGTGTCTGGAATGATACTGGGGCCTAATAAAAAGGAGCGTCTATACAGGACCTTAAATGGGCTGTACCCTGTAGCATTCTGAATTCTGAGGCCTGAATTCTGAGAAGGGAAAGTGGTGAAAGTATTGTCCAGTCCTTTTTAAGTTGGTGGCTGAGCTTGGTGAGGTGTGTTTTTAAGAGACCTTTAGTCCATTCTACTTTTCTTGAAGACGGAGGACCGTAAGGGATATAAAGGTTTCACTGCATACTAAGAGCCTGAAAAACTGCTTGGCTGATTTGACTAATAAAGGCTCGTCTGTTATCAGACTGTATTGAGGTGGGAAGGCTAAACTGAGGAATTATGTCTGACAGAAGGGAAGAAATGACTGCGGTGGCCTTCTCAGACCCTGTAGGAAAGGCCTTTATTTATTCAGTGAAAGTGTCTATTTAGACTAAGAGGTATTTTAGTTTCCTGACTCGGGACATGTTGAGTAAAGCTAATTTGCCAGTCCTGGGTGGGGGCAAATCCTTGAGCTTGATGTGTAGGGAAGGGAGGGGGCCTGAATAATCCATGAGGAGTAATAGAATAGCAGATGGAACACTGAGAAGTTATTTCCTTGAGGATGGATTTCCACAATGGAAAGGAAATGAGAGGTTCTGAGAGGCGGGCTAGTGGCTTGTACTATAGCATAACCTGCCTTTGCTGGTGTGTGGCGATTAGGCCTGGTGGAACTACCATCAATAAACTAAGTGTGATCAGGGTGAGGAACAGGAAAGAAGGAAATATAGGGAAATGGGGTGAATATAAGGTGGATCAGAGAGATACAGTCATGGGGGTCAGGTGTGGTATCTGGAATAATGTGGGAGGCCGGATTAAAGTCTGGGCCAGGAACAATGGTAATTGTGGGAGACTCAACAAAGAGTGAGTATAGCTGAAGGAGCCGGGAAGCAGAAAGTATATGCGGCAGGTATGAGGAAGAAAATAGATTTTGGAAGTTATGAGAACTGTAGAGAGTGAGTTGAGCATAGTTTGTGATTTTGAGGGCCTCTAAAAGTATTAAAGCAGTGGCAGCTGCTGCACGCAGACATGAGGGCTAGGCTAAAACAGTAAGGTAGTGTTGTTTGTACAGAAAGGCTACAGGGTGTGGTCCTGGGTCTTGTGTAAGAATTCTGACCGCGCTAAGCATGCCTAGGAAGGAAAGGAGTTGTTTTGTAGAAGGTGCTTGGGTTTGAGAGATCAGTCTGACATGATTGGCAGGGAGAGCACGTGTGTTTTTATGAGGATTACGCTGAGATAGGTAACAGATGAGGAAGAAATTTGGGCTTGATTGAAGTAATGAGGGCTGTCTGTGAAGCTTTGCGGCAGTATAGCCTAGGTAATTTGCTGAGCTTGATGGGTGTCAGGGTCAGTCCAAGTGAAAGCGAAGAGAGGCTGGGATTAAGGGTGCAAAGAAATAGTAAAGAAAGCATGTTTGAGATCTAGTACAGAATAATGGGTTGTAGAGGCAGGTATTGAGGATAGGAGAGTATATGGGTTTGGCACTAGGGGGTGGATAGGCAAAACAATTTGGTTGATAAGGCGCAGATCCTGAACTAACTTGTAAGGCTTGTCTGGTTTTAGGACAGGTAAAATGGGGGAATTGTAAGCAAAGTTTAAAGGCTTTAAAAGGCCATGCTGTAGCAGGCGAGTGGTAACAGGCTTTAATCTTTTTAAAGCATGCTGCGAGATGGGATATTGGCATTGAGTGGGGTAAGGGTGATTAGGTTTTAATGGGATGGTAATGGGCATGTGATTGGTTGCCAGGGAAGGAGAAGAGATGTCCCATACTTGTGGGTTAAGGTGGGGGGATATGAGAGGAAGACGCAAAGGAGGCTTTGGATTGGGAAGAAGGGTGGCAATGAGATATAGCTGTAGTCCAGGAATAGTCAGGGAAGTAGATGATTTAGTTAAAGTGTCTCAGCCTAATAAGGGAACTGGGCAGGTGGGGATAACTAAAAGGAGTGCATAAAAGAGTGTTGCCCAAGTTGGCACCAGAGTTGGGGAGTTTTAAGAGGTTTAGAAGCCTGGCCATCAATACCCACAACAGTTATGGAGGCAAGGGAAACAGGCCCTTGAAAAGAAGGTAATGTGGAGTGGGTAGCCTCCATATTGATTAAGAAGGGGACGGATTTACCTTCCACTGTGAGAGTTACCCGAAGCTCAGCGTCTGTGATGGTCTACGGGGCTTCCGAGGTGATTGGGCAGTGTCAGTTTTCAGCCGCTGAGCCGAGAAGGAGTCAGTCAGAGAGCCTTGGGCCAGAGTTCCAGGGGCTCTGGGAGTGGCTGCCAGTTGAGTTGAACAGTCTGATATCCAGTGGGGTCCCGCACAGATGGGACACAGCTTAGGAGGAATCCTGGGCTGCAGGCATTCCTTGGCCTGGTGGTCAGTCAGATTTCCGGCATGTGTAGCAAGCTCCTGGGGGAGGAGGTTCTGGAGGAAGGCCTGGTTGCTGCGGTTCAGGCGTTTGGAAGTTCTTGTGTGCTGGAGATGTGGCTGGGGTTTGTCTCACAGTGGAGGCAAGGAATTGCAACTTTTTTCTATTTTGGTACACCTTGAAGGTGAGGTTAATTAAATCCTGTTGTAGGGTTTGAGGGCTGGAATTTAATTTTTGGAGTTTTATTTAATGTCGGGAGCAGATTGGGTAATAAAATGTATATTGAGAATAAGATGGCCTTTTGACCCTTTAGGGTCTAGGGCTGTAAAGCGTCTCAGGGTTGCTGCCAAACAAGCCATGAACTGGGCTGGATTTTTATATTTGATGAAGAAGAGCCTAAACACTATCTGATTTGGGATAAAGAAAAAGGAGCATTAACCTTGACTATGCCTTTAGCTCTAGCCACCTAGCCACCTTTTTAAGAGTAAATTGCTGGGCAGGTGGGGAAGAGCTAGTTGAAGAACTAAACTATAAGCCGGACCAGGTGTGAGGAGGGGAGGCGATAAAAAGATTACAGGGTGGAGGAGCAGAGGCTGAGGAAGAATTGGGACCTAGCTTGGGCTGGCGAGGAGGGGAGATGTCAGATGGGTCTGTAGAAAAGGAAGATTAGAAAGACTCAGTGACGCTTGGGGTTGGGACTGAGGGGAAAGGCAGGAGGGAAAGAAGGAAGATTTGGGACTAGTTGCACTGGGCACAGAGACTAGGAAGGGACTGATGTGTAAAAGAATGCCTGGACGTCAGGCACCTCAGACCATTTGCCCATTTTACGACAAGAATTATTTAGATCTTGTAGGATGGAAAAATTGAAAGTGCCATTTTCCGGCTATTTGGAACTACTGTCGAGTTTGTATTGGGGTCAAGTGGCATTGCAGAAGAAAATAAGGCATTTAGGTTATAGGTCAGTTGTGAGTTGAAGAGGTTTTAAGTTTTTGAGAACGCAGGCTAAGGGAGAAGAAGGAGGAATGGAAGGTGGAAGCTTGCCCATAGTGAAGGAGGCAAGCCCAGAGAAAAGAGAGACACAGAGAAGGGGTGGGGGGTTCTTGCCCTCCAGAAAAGCAGAGAAGGGGTTGGAGCATGGAAATAAGGGATTGGGGCACAGAGATAAGAGATCAGGGTGCGGAAATAAGGGATTGGGGCACAGAGATAGGTTGGGGTGTGGAAATAAGCAATTGGGGGGTTCTTGCCCCCTAGGAAAGCGGGACTTGCTGCTAAGGGTGAAGGAGGAGGGGTTGAGGGGTACTTGCCCCTGCCCCAGGAAAGCGGAGAAGGGGTAGAGACAAGGAGAGAAGGGGTTGGGGTACTTGCCCCTTCCCCAGAAAAGCAGGACTTGCCGCTAAGGGTGAAGGACCAAGGCAGGCGTCCCTGCGTGTTCTGACACCCTTGAAACGTGGGTGTACAATCAGAGAGGTGTCCCTGCAATGATTAAACACCAAGGGAAGGCTGCCTTCCCAGTCCGTGACCGGCGCCGGAGTTTTGGGTCCACAGATAAAACATGTCTCCTTTGTCTCTACCAGAAAATGAAAGGAATTGAAATTAAGAGAAGGGAGAGATTGAAGTGTGGCGCCAAGATTGAAAGGAGAAAGAGGTTGAGGGATAGTGAGAGAGGTTGGAGAAGAGAGTAAAAAGAGGCTGCATACCAGATTTGAAATTGGTGAGATGTTTCCTGGGCTGGTCGGTCTGAGGACCTGAGGTCGTAGGTGGATCTTTCTCAGGGAGCAAAGAGCAGGAGGACAGCGGATTGATCTCCCAAGGGAGGTCCCCCGATCCGAGTCACAGCACCAAATTTCATGCGCGTCCATGTGAAGAGACCACCAAACAGGCTTTGTGTGAGCAACAAGGCTGCTTATTTCACCTGGGTGCAGGCGGGCTGAGTCCAAAAAAAGAGTCAGCAAAGGGAGATAAGGGTGGGGCCGTTTTATAGGATTTGGGTAAGTAAAGGAAAATTACAGTCAAAGGGGGGTTGTTCTCTGGCGGGCAGAGTGGGGGTCACAAGGTACTCAGTGGGGGAGCTTTTGAGCCAGGATGAGCCAGGAGAAGGACTTTCACAAGGTAATGTCATCAGTTAAGGCAAGGACTGGCCATTTACACTTCTTTTGTGGTGGAATGTCATCAGTTAAGGTGGGGCAGGGCATATTCACTTCTTTTTGTGATTCTTCAGTTACTTCAGGCCATCTGGGCATATACGTGCAAGTCACAGGGGATGCGATGGCTTGGCTTGGGCTCAGAGGCCTGACAGAAAGAAGGAAGGAAGGGAGGAAGGCAAATCTTTACCTTGGCACAGAAGAGGCCCAGTGGTTTGACCCCTGCCTGACCATCTCTTCCCTATGATGTCATACCACACACTACTTTGCTCTTTAAGATTCAGCCAAGCTATACTTTTCATTCTTTGATTATGCTTCTCAACCATTGGTCTTTGCATATTTTTGTTCTTCTATTTAGAATGCCCTCCCCTCTGCATACTTTCACCTAGCTAACACCAGATAAGCATTTACATTTTTCTTAAACTTATATTCTTGGTGAGAACTCACCTAATGTCCCAGTTTAGGTCAGATGCTTTGTTAATTGGACCTCTAGGGTTATATTGCTTCTTTCTCTTATCTCAGTTTGTAATATTGCAAACACTGGATCAGTGATCATTTAATATCTATTTCTCCCACTTGATGGAAGCCCTTGAAAACATAATTGCTAAATGAATCAATAAATAAATGAAAAATTATTGAGAAAATTCTATGTTCCAGATACTGTGCTACATATTAGAAGCAAAAATACTACATGAAAGTCATGGACACATAAACACATCATATGAGTGTGAACATATCAAAAAGATAGTTCAGGGTCAGCCCATCAATGAAAAGTATCCAAAAGAGCACCTCCTAATACAATCTGGGATGAATTTAATGAGGACAAGACTGCAGATGGGGATATCACTTAGGAAGTGGAAGTGGAAAGGATTTGAAGTCCCCAGTAGTTATATATCTCCATTGTTCTCTTCTTGGGGTGAATTGCTTTAATGAGAAAAGACAAAAAGGCAATTCAGTGATGCTCCACAATAATCATTGTTGAATTTATTCAATAGATTTTCATTGACTGCCTACTACGTGTCAGACATCGTGCAAACATGGGAACGTACAAATAATGAATCTGCCTTTGTATTTCAATGTTTCCCATCCAGTTTGGCAGAGAGGCTTTTATGATACAGTACAATATAAATATTTAACAGACAGTGCCAGATAATATGGGAGTAGCATGGAGGGCCCGCTAAGCAGTCTGATGAATTTGGAAAAGTTTTCCTCATTAGTGAAAACTTACATGAATCTGAAAATATCAATAAGATTAAGCAAGCTGGAGAAAAGCAATCCAGTCAGAAGAATATAAAAAGAAATACATTTCACTAACTAAAACTCATATTGTTTGGTTTTATGATGTAGGACAATTTAAGAACTATTTAAAGATGAGTCTGCAAATGTGGGCAGCGGCAAATCACACTCTTAGGAGCCACCAAAGAAGTTTGGATTTTGCCAGGAAAGCAGTAGAAAGGATTTTAATTTGAAAAGTAATATAAGATTCATTTTCAGGAAACATAATATTGGAAATGCTGAAGAGAGTGTATTGGAAGACCAAGAGAACCAGGAGTGGGTTAATTGCATTAATCATGAAGAATTCCACTCAGCTATTTTCCATTTGGGAAGCCCTTTACACTTGTTCCCATAGTACCCTTTGCTCCTTGTAAAGTGTTAACACTCATCTGCTTATAACTCAGTAGTATATAGCATAAATCTGGGTCTGTAGTAGACTCAATGAATACTCTCAGAATCAGTGAATAAATTGGATAATTATGTCAATGAGTCTGAGAAAGAGCTGTGAAGATTCCTAACAGTGACAATATGGTTTATATATTTACCTTCACATTAAGCAAAAATCACACCAACATTACTTACTTTATCTATAAAAATGATTAATATTCTTCTGGACAAAAAAGCTTAATATCATCATAGTGTATTCTCCAGGAGACAAACCAACTATTTGCAGAAGATACAAACTCTATAAAGAAATGTTGCTGAGTCATTCTTCTTTTTCTGGATTAATTGTACATTTAATCAAATATCAGATTTGCTATTTCATGCAATGAGACAAGCAAATGTTAGATGAATGCAATTTATTTGGTAAGAAATTATTAAAACAATATGTTAAACTATTCACAGAGATCAAGGATTTCTTGGTGGGGTGTGCTTGTTTAAGAAAAAAGTAATAAATATACCTTTACATAATGTCATTTTCAAAGGTATATGTAATATAAAGTCAGTTTATACTACCTATATTTTTGTTTTTAAAGACATTTGTTTTTTATTACTATAGTTTAATAAAATTCTTTCAGCTAATTTATTCAACCAACCATGGTTAACTTAAATAGCACATAAAATTTTAGACAGATGTTACATTATAAATATCCAGAGTATAAATATCAAAATTATGCTTGCAAGTATAGAAAAGATTTATTTTTATTTTAAGTAATTATCACATTTTTGGAATGTATTACAGATAATTCTCAACTATCAGGGAGCAGGAATATGGATTATCCAAACTATGAATAATCCAGAAGGCATTTGTGTCCAATTTGGGGATATATTTTTTGGCAACAAAACCACATTATTGCCTGTTACTTAAGCAAAAACTCAAATTAGGTTACATTTCCTGTGCAATAGGAAATGGTTCACCAGTTGAGCTGTAAAGTTGGTGAGAAATACATGGGCTTTGGGAGGAAGAAAAAGCCAATCCACTGGTAATAAATATGCTACAGTACCTTTATTGCCTCATTTTTTTAGGAGCATTCTTATTTCTTTGATTTGGACCAGACTTCCTTTTCATAGACATTAAGAATACTTTACTTTCTTTTCTATTAGTTTTGTTTGAACTAAGAATATTTAAAGAGATCAAGGGTACCAGTTAGCTGACTGCATCATACATTTTGCAGGATTAAATAGCAACTTTACATTTTTTTGTGGAAAAACTAAATGTATGCCTCTAACAAGAAAAGTTCAGTTATAAATAAATAGTAAATTATACTCAACATACACTGACAATAATAACTATCTTGAAGTGAAGTCAAATTAATTCATTCTTGTTTGCTTATTCATATAAAAAGGAGTATATGAGTGCTATTTTTGAAGGATTCTATTGAAAGCTGAAGATACAGCAATTGTTAGAGTATCTATCCCCATAGATCTTACATTCTACAGGTAAGATTCTTTGTTTAAATGAAATAAAGTATCAAATAACCTTGGGAAAATAGTATTAGATATTATAAATATTTTATAACTTGATTATTTCTATTTTGGTATCAATTATTCTTTATTTTGTTTTAGAGCAGGATATGTATTCACTTGTTTTTACTAGAACAGAAGAAGATGGGGTTGTGGGTGAGGATGGGCATCAGATGTAGACAAGGAGGCTATCTCTAGTGAAAAAGCTGAGGATTTCATTTTAGGGTTCAGAGAAAGGAGAATCGCTGTGTCACTTCTAATTAGCTTTGAAAATAGTTGCTTCCAATGGATGGGGCATAATAGTAGAGAACAGGAATGGTTTTCAGGATATTTATTCAGAGTGTGGCACTAGATACTCCATACAGAGAGTGGATCTAAAAGGCTAATGGGCAGCAGTAGCCATTTTGGTCAGCTTATACAAATGTTGAAGAATTCACTTAGTAAACTCAATAATATAAAGGGAGGTGCTCACCAAACAAAATGGAATTTGTCTAAATTCAGGAGGTTAATACAATTTGTAGGTACATGGGATAGGGCCCTAGACTTGAATGAAACCAGAAACTATAAGAACAAGGAGAACCATAAAAAAGGCAACCTAGATTATCTGTCTTACACTGTAGACTGGCTCATCAGTGAGAGTGGTTTGCCTCGGGAAGCATGAGTTTCTAAGGTGGTTGTCATTGAGATGAAGAAGTGGTCTCCACTAGACTGGAGTGACATGGGAGTGGAGGTGAGAATTTGAGAGTAGTTCTAGGTTATTAATAAGTATACTAGCATTTCCTTAGGGTATTAGCAAACCAAAACTCAAACTTTTGATGGAGGAAATTTTTGGTGTTTCATCCTTCATGAAAACACCAAAGCAGTCATTCTGAGACGTAATATGCAATGTCAGACATTATGCAATGTCAGAATATTTCTGGGTTAGTAACAATAAGATTTTTAAACTTATACATGAGGAAGGTACCCTAATGTTTTGCAAGTTTTGTGTGCTTCTAACAATATCATACTAGCCCTAGCTGTGTGTAAGTGTGTATTTTGAGAATGACAGGATAGCTATTGTACAAAATGTGCTTTCACTATTATCTAACCTGAACCTATAAATGTAATGGACAGTGGAATGTTGGTTGATTTATTATTTTTATTGTTTATAAGATCACATCTGTCATCCAGGCAATTGAGACATGTGAAAGTGACAGTGACAGTTGCCAGCATATTGCAGGTGATCAATAACCAATAACAAACTTCGTTTCCTCACCCTTTTCTTCTTTTTAACTTCCTTTATTACCTTTTTCCCTACTTTTTTTCTAATATTGTTAACACTCTAACTCCTTAAACATCATATCCGTAAGTCAATCTTTAATGCAGAAAACAGAAACCTCTCTGCTTATGTCAAGCAGAAATGAATTTAATGTAGTGAGTTAGAAGCTTACTGATTCCTTAGTAGTCCTGGAGGTGCCACAGTGAGCAGGCCATCATTCTAATAATGGTCAAAAGTAATACCATCTACCTTCTATCTGGAATACAAGAAGATACTGTTGCTACTACAGCCACCAAGACTGGCCAAAGGTGCTTGTCATTGCCCAGAAAGGTGGGAACTAGATGTTAGGTTGCTGAGTCTGATCATCAACACTTTCTTATGTCTCATCATCTTACTAGAAGAGGACACAGCAGCAGGAGAGAGCTTCAGCTTCACCTCTGCCTTCTAAGCCTTATATGTGTGCAACTAATTAGGAAACTTTACTTGTATCCAGACCCTGTTTCTAAGAGGGTTGGGAAAGGTTGCTTTCAGCTTTAATATCGCTAAATTGAATGAAGGTGGATTGCAGGTTGGGAGAGCCAAATCGAATATCTATGACAAGCTGATATACTTATTTATGTTGACCTCCCATTGCTTATTCCTATCCTTTCATATTATTCCTGGCTTTTAGTCAGTGTATATCCCTAACCCTGCAAAATCTCATTTCTGTCCTGTTGTGTAAGTAAACTAGCAAAATTTATATTTTCACAAAGTTGTTAGCTAGCATATGAACTGTATTATTAACTTCTAGGACAGTTTTCTACAACTTATAGAGGAAATAGTCTATAGGGTAAAAATCATACTTTATGTACATAAAATAAGTACTTATGAATTATAGACCTACAGATCACTATTAAACAAATGTTATTTCTGTAATGAAATTCATAATTGCAATCAAATTGTGCAATTATTGAATAATTAGTATGATCTAAGGTAGACTATAAAGATCAATGTACCTAAATTTCATACTTGTTCCTAAATTGATTTTTTAAATCAATTTTTATCTATTAATTAAGAGGTAAGACATCTATCACTCAGAAAAATCTTTCTTATATACATAATATCGTGGACCTTGAGTTTCTGTTGCCTTACTTTTAAAGAAACTAGCAAAATATTGTTTAAAATAAATGATAAAACATCAGCAAACAGGAACCATTTGTATTATAAAAACAATATAGTTCATTCTTCTAGTCACTTTTACTGTAATTTTCTTTCCCCTGTATATGGTCTGACTCTATATAACTACATGCAGTCTGATATCTTCCTATCTTACAGTGTTAAAGTTGACTTCAAAAAAATAAATAAGATTCTGTCCATCCTAATTATAATTCTAACACAAATTTCCCTTAATCTTTGAAACTACAAATGCAGTTATTTTTCCCATATTATTATTTTGCTAAATTTGATGACTTTATTGACTATCACAATTATTTTTTCATTTGCTATCCCTGCCTCTATAATAAAATGGGTTTATAAAACTAGGGTTTAATCAGATAATCTGCTATAATATCTACTTTCTCTTTTGGATGAATATTTTTACTCTGCTTGAAGCACGCTCTGTTATTGGAGTCTATGAAGCTGTGTTGTCCCTTAGCTCAGAATGATGGACCCAAGAATCTGATGTTGTATTTACTGCATGAACAACAACTTAATTAAGTGTTGCTTTTGAAACATCACCAGAGCTTTGTTTCTGGTATTACACTCAGGCATGTATCACATTGTTTTGACACATGCATTGGGAGATTTGCTTTGTAGTTAGTCCTGTTTTTGGAATACTACTGGTAGACACTGAAGAAAAGAATAATTCTATTGGTAGATTAGGGAAAATGCTCTCAGATTAAAAAATAATTATATTTTTTGATTATAAAAGACAGGGTCAAGAGCAAAATTTTCTTCTCAGAACACTGTCAGTAAAACTAAAGTTCCTCTCATGACATTTAATGGTTTAAAAGTGTTTTTCCCCCACTTTTGTAAAGATTAACAAAATTAAATATGAAAATACTTCTTTTTATATTACATGTATCTCTCTATGAGTCTTATATATCTAAACCAATTTGATATTTTAATTTTAGGTTGCTATTTATTATGATAAAATTATATTTTAAACAGAATTCCATGTTGTAAAGCAGGAAAGGTTTGGAAAAAGAGAATAATGCATGAATATATTTTTACACTCCTCTTCAAAAAGGTAAATACATTTTTACTTCCTGGTATGCTCAGAAAATGCACCTGAGATTCAGAGGAAATAAATACATCAGAGTCAAAACACTAGAATGTTTAACACCATTAGCATTAGCCTCATATTGGAGATTTGAAGATTTGTACCATTATATAACAAACATCTAAAAACTTGAAAAAAGAAAGCTGCTAACTAAAAAGTAAGGAGAGATTTCTTCAAAGACAGCTTGGCCTGGAGTCTCTAGACAAGACAGGCCAGATGATCTGTGAAGGAGAGTGCCCCACAGGGGACTCAGAACATTAAAAATCTATGAGGCTGGGTTAGTGGCTCATGCCTGCAATCCCAACACTTTGGGAGGCTGAAGCAGATGAATTGCTTGAGCCCAGGAGTTTGAGACCAGTTTGAGCAACATGGGGAAAACCCGTCTCTGCAAAAATATAAAAACTAGCCAAGTGTAGTTACGTGTGCCTGTAGTCGCAGCTACTCAGAAGGCTGAGGTGGGAGCTTTGCTTGAGCTTTGGAGGTTGAGCCTGCAGTGAGCCGTGATCATGCCACTGCATGCCAGCCTGCATGACAGAGGGAGACCATGTCTCAAATAAAAAATAAAAATAAAAAAAAGAGATGAAAAAAGAAAACTAATTTTTTTCAAAAGTTTTCTTATGTTTCTTTTATCTCATAATAACCCCTATTCAAGTCCAGTGATAAATGACAGTGACTAAACAAGGTCTGGTTTTCCTCAAAGGTGGGAAAATATTGGACCTCAAGTCAAGGTACTCAGCTTAAGCAGCCTTCTTAAGCTCTTGCTAGAAAGAGAGAGAGAAACCCACTTAGAACAATTTAAACTGCCCTTTATGATTAATGATCCATCAAGTCCACTTAATTCAAGTATTAAATCAGATCTGTTCTAAAATTTTATATATATTTGAGAAAAGTGTATTTTCATTAAGATTATGTTATTCAATATGTGATTTTTGTGTAACTGTATGAGTATGTTGCCATGCATGTTTACATCTTTATATATATATATGTTATTGCATTATAAAACATTTCTATGTTCTAAGCTAGTATTTTATCTCAACATTCTAAATATCAATACATACTAGATATTATGTGACAATGTTTCACCAAAGTAGAAGGAACAGGAGAGAGCAGAAACAAAGCTTTTCCAGAATGTGTCAGAAAGTAGTTAAGGATTATACAAAGGTAGAAAATTAAACATGCTAGTAAGCATGGCTAAAATCAAATAAATCACCTACAATTCCCTCCAAAATGGCTCTGAACTCAGAGAGTTTATTCAAATTGCATTACAGTTTCAATGGACAGAAAATTCTCGTGTTATATAACTATTCCAGAGCAAAGAAAATATGATACCATACTAACAATATTTAAATAGAAATTAGAAACCAGCTCCACTGGATCATCTATTAAGCTGTTGATTCTGAGCTCCAAAGCCACCTTTCTATACACTTTTGCATTGTTGGAGCTGGGCATCCAAAGACTGCCTTTCTTTTTTGTTGGCTGCTGCTTGTTAATTTTCAACAATAAAAGGTATCAAAAGAAGAAAAATGAAAGGTAGGAGGGGAAATGAGCATGCTTTATTTACCCTGTTTTTCTTGCTGTCTCTGTCAGCATCATCTCAAAAAGATTTTCGCCCCAGAGTTAATTTAAAATCTAGTGTTTTTATTTGATTTTGTTTCAACCTCCCAGAAACAGTTGCAATCTTGCACCTTCAGCAGTACCAAGACCAGGTGGCCAATGCCTCCTTCTCAGAGTTTCAGCTCTTCAAGGGGCCTTCTCCAAGTTCCTGAGGTACAAACAATACCTCCTCAGAGGTCTAGAACCCAGCTCTGTCGGGCCTCTTCTGCTATATTCTAGGTTCTGGTAACAACCATATCTTCCCTTTGCTCCTCCTGTCTGAGCAAGAGATAGCAGCTTCTTTAGCTGCTACCTCTGTGTTGTCTCTCTGCTCCTTTGTGGATTTTTTTTTTTTTTTTTGTCCCTGGTTTGCTGTCTAGTTCTGGAATTACCAATTCCCTATGTAAAATTATCTTTTAAAAACGATCTGATATGGTTTCTATTTTTCTAGACTAGACCTTGATTGGCCCATTTGTATAAATACAGGTACAACAACCCTAAATGAAATGCTACCAAACTAAACTTATAAAAAAGGAAATTTAAAAAAAGCTGGAGTAGGAAGAGGAGCTAAGAAGAATGAAAAAATGAAGAAACTATTGCAAAGATAGAGGGTGTGTTTAATGAGGGCTAAGATGGATAAATAAAAATGTATTTATGTAGTTAATCACATTAAAATATAATGGAAAAGTTATCTGATTATTTTAGTAAAATTTGAAAAGCCTTATGTAAAACAAACATCCATTCCCAATAAAAATTCTGGTAAAATAAAAAATCATCATGATTAAACTAATACTTTTTCTTGCTAATAGCCAGCACTATACACGCAAGGTAACCTTTATACCCTTCCCATAAACTCAAGAATAGGACAATGGTACACATTTCTGTCACCATTACTTATTCTTAATGAAATCAGTATAATGAACATAGGAAAATAAATTAAAATTATAACTATTGGAAAAGAGGAAAAATATTTTCATCCTTAGATAATTTTATAAATGTTTGCTCAGAAACTGCTAGAGAATCAGAAAATTTGTAGACATTTTTCCATTCCAAGTGGAAAGTATAAACCCTGCAAATATGTTAATTTTCCAAACTGATTTATGAGTGCAAAAGTCATTGAAATAGAATCTCAGCAGTATTTTTTGTGTGACTCAGCCAAATAATTCTCAATAAAGTAATTCTGAATTTGTTGTAAAAAGACAAATGGGTAACAATTATAAATTTAAAAGAATAATACAAATGAGAATACCTTTTCTCTCCCTAATTAAACCATATCTTAAAGCTATAATAATTAAAACATTTTTTACTGATCCCCTAATAACATGAAAAGCCTTTTGAACATTTTAGAAAAATTATGCATATGATAAAATTGGCACTTCAAAGTGGTGATTTTTTATTAACTAATATAGTTTGATATTTGCCCCTCCAAATCTCATATTGAAATGCAATTCATAATGTTGGAGGTAGAGCCTCGTGGGAGGTGTTTGGGTCGTGGGAGTAGATTCCTCATGAATGGCTTGATGCTATCCTTGAGATAGTGAGTGAATTCTCACAAGATCTGGTTGTTTAAAAGTGTGCCTGCATCTCCCCACTCTCTTTCTTGCTCCTGCTCTATGTGACCTGCCTATTCCTACATCACCTGAGGCCCTCACCAGATGTGGAGCAGATGTTTGTTCCATGCTTGTACAGCCTGCAGAACTATGAAACTATTAAATCTCTCTTTTTTTTTAATTTTATTGAGACAAAGTCTCACTCTGTCACCCAGACTCCAGTGCCGTGGTATGATCACAGTCTCAACCAATCCTCCCAACCACAGCTTCCTGAGTAGCTGGTACCACAGGCCCACATAATAATGCCCAGCTAATTTTTTAAATGTTTTATAGAGATAGGATCTCACTACATTGCCCGGGTTGTCCTCACACTCCTGGGCTTCCTAGCAATCCTTCTGCCTCAGCCTCCCAAAGTGCTAGGAATATAGACATGAGCCTCTGTGTCTGACAACCTCATTTCTTTGTAAATTACCCAGCGTCAGGTATTTATTTATAGCAGTGCAAAAATGGCCTAATACATTAACTATATTTATGCTTGTATGGAAAACTAAGTAATTTTTTAAAATCAAAATTACATAGCAGCCTCATGACATATACCAAAAAACAGTTAATAAAACAAAACATTAACTGTTCAAAATAACATTAAAAGAATGTTATTCTGTGAATTCAAAGCTGAGTATTATAAAACAAATTGAGGTAGACAAAAAAATGGAATATGATTAGAACATATATGAAAGAAAAATAAGTGCCTAAAGCAAATCGCTAATAAAAAGATGTATTTTTCCCTAAATAAGCAAAAGACACAAAGAGGCAATTTCTAACAGAAATAGGGCAAAGTTAATGTAGTCCGGAGAGGCTGGATACAGTTGTGGTAAGAAATAACTCCAGAATTGCAATGGATTCAAGAACCAAGGGTTTGTTTCTTGCTCACATTGCACGTAATGGCTTAAAGCAAAAAGGGGCTTATTTCTTGCTTGCATCAAAGGGCAAGTGGGGGATCAGTTCTGCATTCTCTTCATTCTATGATCTGCCTTCTGCCTAAGAGGACATCTTTATCTTTGCTCTAATTTCATTGGTCAAAGCAAGTCACATGTCTACTTATACATGCTCATATATTTTTGTTTTGTTTTGTTGTGTTTTGTTTGAGACAGTCTCGCTCTGTCGCCTAGCCTGAAGTGCAGTAGCTTCATCTCAGCTCACTGCAACTTCTGCCTCCCAGGTTCAAGAGATTCTCCCGCCTCAGTCTCCCGAATAGGTGAGGTCAGGAGTTCCAGACCAGCCTGGCCAACATGGCGAAACCCGGTTTCTGCTCATATGTTTTTCTATATGCCAGTTCTTAGTAGATGGAGCAACGTTTAGAAACTACTCCACATTTTCCTTTTAATCACATTTGATCAGAACCAAATAAATGTCAAAAGAGGTAAAACAGTTATAATTATCCTTTTACTTTGGTCAAAGTAGTTATAGAAGTGGGTGCTGAAGGAGAGATAAAGAAGCTATCTTACCATTACCCAAAGGGTATAAAATATTTGAACTGATAAGAAGCAAAAATTAGTTACTGAACATTTCCAGCTAAGAATATTACAAATTCATATAGAATAAAAGGTTAAATAACAGAGTAAAGCATGGAAACATTTTACACATCTGATGTGTTAAACTTGCATCTGTAAATTAACACTTTAATATTCTTCAAGAAATAGTATGCAATCTATTTACATAGTCATGAACATTAGGCAAACAAAATCTGAATTACAGATGAGATTATTTTATTTTAACATAGTGTTCTGAAGGGCTAGAATATAAATTACTATTACTACATATAAAATAATGTGACATTAACAATTTTTGCCTGATAAAGAGAACAGAAGTCTGTTATCTTTTGAAATTCCTCCCTAAAGTAAGAAAACATTTGGGAGATAAACCTCACCTGACAAAAGCCGCTGTATTTAATACTCAAAAAATCTAGTAATGGTTCCCTTCCTTTAGGGCTGTGTCAGGATAGATTAGACTACATCAGGATAGCAAAGAACCCCAAAATCTCAGTTGTTTCAAATAACAGAGATGTATTTCTCATTTGTGCAGCCTGTGAATGTTCTGAGCAACCATACAGTACAGTTCTTCTTCATGTACTGGATATTTTACCTATATGCTAACATGTAACACTATGTCCATAACGAGGAAGAAAAAACAAGTTGGAGTTGTTCTTTGATAATTAAATATTTCCATCTAAAATTGATATGTATAACTTTAGGTCAAAGTCATTGACCACATCTCTCTTCAAGTAGCTAGCTGCAACTGAAACAGGAAAAGTTGCCTTGTCCCCCTCGCAAGGCGTGCGACAGGGGAAGTAGCTGGCTTCTTCAGTGCCCCGCTGCTCACACCTCTTGGGGAGCAACAGAGGTTCAAACCTCTTGCGGGGCATACAGCTGGCAGGCTGTGGGGCTCCGATCCCAGGGCAGTGTCGGGGTGGATGTTTATAGCTGAAGCCCCAGTGGGCATGTGCTACCGTGTGCTCTTTTAGTTTTGCCGTCTATAGGCTGCTTATGTTAACCAGCTCAATTAGACTCTCTGCCTTGTCACAAGGACAGAGGGCTTTCTGTAACCTGGGTTCTTGTCTTGGTGTACCAGAAGAATAGGATCGCACCTGGGCTTGGAGAATGAGTGCAAGGTTTTATTGAGTGGAGGTAGCACTCAGCAGATTGGGGAAGCCAGAAGCCAGAAGCCAGTGGGAAGGTTTTCCCCTGGAGTCGGGCTGCTCAGCGGCCTGGGCTCTCCTCCGACTGCCCCAGCCAAACTCCACCGCGTTCTGCTTCTGCCAGTCAATGGCCTACCTAAGTGCCTGTGCCTGTCAGTGTTCCTCTCAACATCCAGCTGCCCGTGTGTTCCTCTGCTGATGTGCTCCTCTCAACGTCCAGCCACCTGTGTCTCTGCCTTGCTAGGGTCTTGGGTTTTTATAGGGGGCATGGCAGGCCAGGGTGGTCTCGGGAAAATGCAACATTTGGGCAGGAAAACAAAAATGCCTGTCCTCACCTAGGTCTATGGGGATGGAGCCCTAGCCAGAGACCACGCCCTTCCCCCTTCCGTATGATTTAAAGGGACCACACTCTTCCCTTCCCAGCACTTCCCTACCGCATCACAATTTATCTGTCTGCCCAGAAGAAATAAATTGAATATTACTGAATAGTAGGAATGTCTATCACAGGAATGTCTTGAAAATATTTTAATATAAATAATTTAAATTAGGAATCACTAGGATTGCTTATAACAGCATGCCTCACACAATCATATGCACACACAGTGATTTACTCCATACATCTCTATAAATAATACAATAAGATGGCAGTGTAGGGCTTTAGTTCACTGAGCTACTTAAGCATAAATTAGAAAGAAGGGGAATGCATAAGTTTTTTATCAGATGGTTTAATAATACATAGGAAAAAAATCTTCAATTTTGAGTGAGAATCATCTGATGAAAGAAGGTCCAGAATAAAATGTGGATTATCCACCCTGAGTGATGATCTTTCATGTGTGTCTGAAAGCACTTTTATTTTCAAAACCATAAATGTATCAAATTGAGAAGAAAAATCTCCTTGCAAAGCACCCACATATACAGTAGTCTTATGAATTGCTGCTAATCACAGAATTCAATGATATACTATGTCTTTCACTCATCTGCTCCTGCTACCCGTGACTATTCTATCAGCAGGAATTATCTAGAGAACTTTATTTGGGACATTCAACTTCTGTTTATGTTTCTCCAGCCTCTGCTGCTGTCAACAGATTCCAGCAACCTGACTATATGTATCTTTTGGTTTCTGAATTTGGTTTGCTTATGAATTCTTCTAGCTCATGGCTTTAGTTCACTCACAGCTTCTGCTAACTCACTGTCTCTACTTTCCCAAGGTCTCTGTATGTCTCACCAGATGGCATTCCAATCAATTGCTGATATTTTTCTGTACTGTACAGTATTTTTTAAGAAAATGTCTAACCATAACTATATTATGCCTATTTGGGTAGAATATCAATTGTAAGCTTCTTCATACAAACTTTATTGACCTGTCTATTGGTTTTCCTTTAATCAATTTCTCATGTCAAGCCCATCAGATTTTCCTGAGAACAACACTCACATAAAAACAACACTGTTCTCTATATTTCAGAAATTCTTTAGGTTCACTACCAAAAGCAGAGATTATAATCAGAGATCATCCCAGAAAATCATTGTAGACATAGCTGGTTTTACAAAACTTACTTAATTTGACCAAAGTAATACCTATTATGCATTACAATAAGTTATATATACATAATAGAAACAAAAAATGTAAGAGATTTTCAAGAGATAAGCAACACTTACACCAATCATATGATATAAAATATTCTTAGAATAAAGAATTCTGGATAATTAATGCCAAAAAATATATATGTTATGTTTGCCCTATCTGCATTTTGTTCTAACCTTTCTTAAATTTATTATTTAGTGCTCTAATCCTCTACCTCATTGTGCATATGGCCTCATACTTTTCAATTGACAACCACTTTCCTCTAACTCTTATAACCTGAAGAGATCCTCTGAGCCCATAGATTATGTTGGATCCAGGAATAAAATCCCACTGGGTAATACATGTTTATAAGTTCTAAAGTACACTTTATTAGCATATAAATGGAAAATAACAACTTTGATCAGGTTGTTTAATGAAAAACACCTCTTAGTACAAATGAAAAACTATTTTCTTATTCCAGGTTGCTTAAAAAAAAAACAACAACAAAAACTACTTATGTGATTACTGCAAAAGGTGACAGGAGACAGGAAATCAAAGTAATGGCTGAACCAATCAACCTTTTGAAAAAAATCTTAGGTTAACTCTGGGCAGGTAAATAGCTGGCTACATGTGTAGACAGAAACCCTTCCAATAATGTTTCTAATGTCAAGGTCTCCTGGGCAATAAAGACTTCCCTGTGATGAAGTCCATTAGGCACCAACCTTATTAAATACGGCACACACAATTAGCTCTGGGTGACTACCTCCAGTCTTCTCTCCAGTGACAATGCAACAAATCTTCATTTTTCCAATAGGGAGTGATAGGTCTTTGATCAAACCTTCTAACTTTAATTTCCCTGGGTTAAATACTTTCCTAGGAAGGCTTTTTTGGGGGGAACTAACATCATATGAACATCTGTTTATTTTTCTTTTCATCCAGGTCATTTTCATTCTGCTTCCAAATACTGTAACTGAAGAATCAACAACTTCACTAAGGGTTGTTGTGGGATGCCAACATTTATATTGTAAAACAATGTGTTAAATTTCAGAAAAAAGTATAACCAAATTCATATCACTATGTATAACTTTCTTCATTTTGAGAGAATACATTAATTTAAATAATAATTCTCAGTGTACGTGCAAAGGATAGCTTGCTAAATCACCAACTCAAAATCCAAGAATAAATAGAATAAGCACGTGTTACTGAACATGAGAAGATGGGAAATCAAAGGATACTGGTTTATATATGAGTGTCCTCTATAGAAACAATTAAAAAAACTGCCACAGAATAAAGTGATACAATACAGTAATTGAAAAAAAATTTTGTGTAAAACCCAAAAATGTATACTTTGAGAGAAAAACATGTACTACTATTTAAACTCATACACAACAAAAGTATCCAGGTAGAAAAAGTGAGAGACATCAGATTTGCATAAAAGTCATAATACTGCCAGCAGATGAGAAAGAATTATATAGAAAATTACAGAAGTATAGAAAATATAACTGTTGCTTTTATTTTTTTTTTCCTGAGACAGGGTCTCACTCTGTCACTCAGGCTGGAAGGCAGTGGTGAGCCATAGTTCACTGCAGACTTAAACTTCTGGGCTCAAGCAATCCTACTGCTTTAGCCTCCCAAAGTCCTGGGGTTACAGGCATCAGCCACCGTGCCTGGCCATTTCCTTGAACAAATTTAGTTTAGAAATCCAAATGGAAGGAAAGAATTATATTAGAGGTTCTCAAGAATGCTGTAATAATTTCCTATTGTGGTTGTAACAAATAAATTTAATAGCTTAAAACAACATAAATGTATTACCTTCAGTTTTGGAAATCACAAATTCTCCAGAAAATGGGCCTCATTAGCTAAAGTCAAGGTGTCAGTAGAGCTCATTCCTTTGTAGAGGCTCTAGATGAGAATCTATTTCCTTTCCTTTTCCAGCTTCTAAAGGCTATCCTCGTTCCTTGGCTTGTGTCCCTTTCCATCATACCTGCAACATTTGCCCTGAAAAATATTCAGATCCTCTGTCACAGCCTATGATATGCCATTGTTTTCATATCAAACCAGATTTTATTTAATTTATAGATAATATAAAAATATTTATTCTAAAGGAGGTTTCTGTACTTCTGTCACCTGTCTCCTTGAAGAGAACATAGGAACTTATATACGGAAAGATCGTCAATGCTCACAATAAGTTTTTTTCTCCTAACTACTACTTCTTTCCTTATAAATGTAATCTTATACAATTTTGCAAGATACCTTTACTTTAGATCCATGATAGAGCATAACATTATTTGACTATATTCTGATTTCTATGAAAATATCAACAGAATAAAAAATCTTTAGCTACATTTTTTCAATCATGTTTACAAAATTATATTTTAATATTGTCCTATAAACTTTGAATGAAGTCACTAACTGAAGAGGCTTATGATTTCTTCATTTGTTCTGAAATCATTGCTGAAGGCACTATGTATTTCAACAGATAGCAAAGTCTGCAGATGTTTTGTTTGGTAACTAAGCAAATAATATATAATTTATATATTATATAAAGTTTGATACAGTCAAAATGTTTTTATATATTAGATGTATATAATGTTTTATTTCTTTATTGTAGAGACAAAGTGTCACTCCGTTGCCCAGGCTGTAGTGCAGTGGAGTGATCATAGCTCACTGCAGCCCCAACCTCCTGGGATTATGCAAGCCTCTCACCTCAGATTTCCTAGTAGCTGGGACTTCAGATGTCCCACCACACCCACTTATTCTCTCTCTCTCTTTTGTTTTACAGATAGGGTATTGCTATGTTTCCCAGTCTATTCTCAAACTCCTGGCCTCAGGAGATCTTCTCAGTTCAGCCTCCCAAGTAGCTGGAATTACAGGTGCAATCCACCACACTCAGCTTTAAATAATGTTTTATAACATTAAATGTAACCCTGATGAAGAATCACTACATATATGTGCATATGTATATATGTGTATATATTATATATATATTAAAAATTAGATATATGAAAATTAGATATATATAGTATGTTTTATAACATATAATCCTAGTGAAGGACTACTTCTATATATAAAATTATTTATATACTATATAAAAACATTATATATGTAATTGACTATATTAAATATTTACTATATAATTATATATCATATATAATTATATGCAATTATATATTATATAATCTATAAGTAGCTATATTTATTATATAAATATATACTTATAATTATATATAATATATAAATATATGTTATATGTAATATATACACATTTAGTCAGGGTGCCATTCCTATCTCATAGGGCCATGACACCCTGCTATCTCGAGGCAAGCTGCTTTAAACATTTGTGTTACCTGGTTTACTCTTGAAGGTATTTATGCTTCATGACCTAAGTGTTACTTTGCACATTGTATTTCTCTCAGCACTTGCATCTTCTAGAACATTATCTTTGCTCAAAAAATGGTATTTTTTTCATACAGCAGTATCTTCCAAACACTTAGAGTTTTGTCAAATTTTTGAAACAATTATGCCTAAACTGTTTATTTACTTATTTACTTACATCCATAGGATAAATATATTATTAAAATCATAAAGCATACACTAAAATGAGCAGTAGGATATGAATGTGTTAAAATAATTGAAAGTGCTAGTATTTTTAAGGCATTCCACTATAAAGATCACTATTCTAAATATTATGATTGCATTTATTTAAACACAATGGCTTCTAAGGAGCCTGGAGGCAGGAATTGATGGACAATAAAAGAGATTTTTTGACTTGATGTTGACAATGTTGGTCTTTTGCCTTAATCTTCATTTTCTCCAATAATTAATTTATTTAAATCTTCCATTATATATGCTTTTTCTCATCTTTTTTGAAAAATAAAAATGTTTTTAAAAAATTATTCAGTCTATTGGATAGAGTACAGATATCAAGATATCACAGAATATTAGAGCTCAAAGAATAATTAAATAAACTAATTATGCAGGAAGATAAAAATAATTGCATGTGAAATGTAAATGATATTCTCAAGGTCACACTCATCCCTATGCAAGTCACATCAAACATACTATAATACATTTGAATTCCACTAGTCTCCAATTGGATTTTTATTCCTCAAATTGGCTAATACTTTTTGAGCCCTTTTTTGAATAGACTCTAATTTGAAAAGGCTGCATTCTTTCCAAAATCTAATGATACTTTTGAAAGCATTCTATTGAAGAAAAATAGATCTACCCTGCTCATAACTTTCTTAGGCCAGGATGTACACTTCAGTAATTCTTCACTAGAATTACATATAGGAACCATCACCTCAGGAATTTTTTTAAACTAAAAGTACCAGGACTTCTTCCAGAATGAGCATCACTTTTTGTAGGCTCTTGATATGCATAAAGAAAAAAGAAAGAGGAAAGGAAAGGTTATCAAGCAATATATGGGCATTGAATACAAACTACCTGAGTTGATGACTAAAAAGGTGAAATTTAAATTTGTGAAATTTAAAACTCCATCTTTAATTAAAGCAACCATAAAAATTGGTAGGTTTAAGTGTGTTTTCTTCATACACAAACAGCCCTCTATTTTCATTCAGTCATTTCCAAATACTTAAGTGGCTTTGATTTTATTGTACATATCAAATCTTTAGTTGAATAATACATTAGAAGGCAAACATGTCTACCATAATCATTTCAAATAAGCCAAGATTTTATGAAATCCAAAATGGGATAGTAATATTGGCTTATTACCAAATAAAATTATAATATAAGTGCAATTACAATTGGCTTTATTTTCATTGCTAAACCCAGATGACCTATTTGCTTGCTTTTCTAGAGACTTGGAACTTGGGCTAGGGATCTATCCCAATAAGCTTTGAGTATCCTAACATCTAAACAATTTAATTGGTGTGATTCATAAAATGAGATATAGAAATGAAAATGAATAACCATAACATTTGATACAGTTCTTTTCATTTTCTAATTACTGTCAAAATAAAGATGTATAACCACACTTACATGGATAAACAAATAAGGGATAAATACATTGATAAATTTGAATTGTGATTCCATTGCAAAAATTACTAAAATGATGAAAATTCATTTTCTTTGTTTAGACAAATCTGGTACTTATATTAAAATATGCACCAGGGAACATTTTCAAAGCTTTTATGATGTCTTTTATGCTGCTTCACATTTTGATTTTGAGAGGGGAAAATTGCCCTGGGGGAGAAATCCTTCAGAAAGAAGAAGAGAGGGAACACAAGGACTCAGGAAAAAAAAAAGAAGAAAAAAAAAGTTTGCAACTGCAGAGAATGATTAGTACAAGGAAAAGGAGGAGGAGACATCTGTTGGTGAAATGATTTTTAGAGATAATTAAGTGCATTCATCCAGAAATAACACATATTATACATCGTTTGCAGGCACACATGGCTTTACTAAAAACAAGAGAGACTATGAAAGGCCCACAGAAATAATCAGCAGCTTTGGCCTGATGTCACCAGAATGTCAGCCCTCCCTATGTGCCCCACCTCAGCCTCCCTAAACCTCTTTCATTCTTCATAATAATATTTATTGCAGAGTATATATGTTATTTACAGAGGTAAGCTTAGTTGAAAAGTATTGTCAGAAAAGTGTAGCCAGGTCCTTAGGTCTCTTAAGTAGCTTAGGTTAATATCCTATTTTAATCTCCTGGAACTTAATTGGATTTCTGGGTATCTAAGAAAGTCCAAGCATAAAGGATATTTGTGTTAAAAAAAAATTGTATGCAGATTTTTTTAAAGAACAGAATAAAGCAATTAACCTGACAGTGATGACCGTTTTAAAGACTTAATAAAAAACTAAACTTAGAAATTAAAAAGTTTAGATTTTGCTTGATTCTTGCTTATTTAATCATTTTCCATAATAGAATTTATGCTTTATATCTTGGTATGTGATGCCTTCTTGTGCATAGTTTTGGATATACTCTGTAAAGCACTAAATGATAGGTCTTAAAATGTAGTTAAATAACAAAGAACAAGATAAAAGACACTTAAAAGAACTTATCTATATCATTTACCATGCACACAACACCTACAAGGTCATGTTTAGTTTTTAAGTCAACATGAACTTGAAAGTTTTAGAGCAAAAAATAAATGTAGAAATGAAAATGGAAAGCAGTATTTTCTTCTCATTAATTGAGGTTAACTATACAATCAAATAAAACATATTCTGTTTTTCACATAATCATTTGACATTGAGATTTCTAGTGCATGGCTCAGATAGACCTTTTGCCTTCCTATCACAGCTCCTATGTCTCCTGCAACTTCAACTTCAGCATACATTGAAATTGTAATGATTCTTTAACAACTAGCCCCAGTGTCATCTATTTTAAACCGCTTTGGTGCAAGGGCTTTTAGCCCCATGTCACTACTCTTCCACAAAATAAAATTGATTTTTAAATCATAAAAATATAGCATTGCACATAATGAGAAATCCCAAGGTAGGTTGGGATTCTTCTATGGTTGATTAATTTATGAGCTTAAATCATTAAGGATTCAGTTTCTCTCCATTCTTCTACTCTGCCATCCTTTTAGTCTTAGCGAACCTCATGATCCAAAATGGCTGCCATAGTTCCAGGCATAAAGTGAAAATGAGGCCTTTGAAAAGTCACAAGGATAAAAGAAGGCATGCCCCTTTTCTTATGTTTGTTTTTAAGAGTGAGGGTGAATTTTCCCAGACATGTCCGGCAGAGTCATATATTATTTGCTAGAATTATCACATGGCCGTTCACATGACTATCTCTTAAGAGGGTGAATGAAATTACTGTGCGTACGTGGCTTTGGACTAATAAAGATCAAATAGAAGATAGCTTTCTGACACCCGAATGGTAGAAGCGTTCTGATGATAAAAACAAATGAAGTGTTGGTGGTACTATTGGATTAGCACCACACTGTCTGCCACAAACACTTTATTTATACCACTTGTATAAACAATCACTCTTGTCCTTGAATAATACTTATTTTTATAAGAATCATACATTAATTTATTCAATATGAGGAATTTTAAAGAAGAGACCACATTGGAAAGCTTTTCTTTTTTTAAACGTCCTAACTTAGCTGGATGTAGTTGTTTAATTATAATAGGTAGTCAATAAAACTTTTTTGAACGAATGAATACATTTGTAAGTTATTGTTTGGCATGCAGTTTTCATTTGGACACATTTATTTTCAGCTGAAACTACATATATTTTTCTTGACTTGGTGAAATGCTTCCTTAACTATATTTTTAGAATGCTTTTTTCCTGAGAAGAAAACATTCCAGTGTACAATTTGCTTTGTATAAAAACAAAAAAGGTATTTTTAAACTGTAACTTTTACAAAATAAAGTTTAACACTATATAGAAAGATGGAACTTCTTTAATTTTAATAACGTGATCTCCAACTACAGTAAATCTGCAATAATTTTAAGTTAACTGCTTTGACACAGTTGGTGTGAATCTTTCCAGAGACAATATAAACACCAAATGTTGGAAAATGACTTATGAGTTTTGTCATTTGTCATTAAACAAAAAGGAAAATGTGCTTGGAATAAAAATGAATAGTTTATGTCAATTATAAAGAAATTCAATTATGGATTTAAAAAATGGCACTTTCTTTTCATTGCCATTTCCATAACTCTATCCAGGGCATCTTTTCTCTAACCTGGACTTAACTCCAGCTGCCTGCACTCTATATGCACTCCAACTTAGCAACAAAATGCTACTACATTGATTTGACTTTTACACACAGATCCAGTCACATCAACCTCTTATGTAGCATGTATAGATTATACATGATCTAGAGAATTGAATACCATTCTTCATTGTTCTGATAATGAAGTCTATTCTTAAAATACACCTAACTCAAGTTTTCGTCCTTCCCCTTTTGATATCCAAACACAGCTTATTCTCTAGTCTACTTGTATTAATCACAGATTTCCAAACAAAATCTTTGGTTTCTCCATCTGTCAATATTCTTACTTTACTCAAGATACATCTATACACTTTTACTCATTTGGGAAAACTTTTATTGTATATCTACTGTCATGTAATCTTTCCATCCAATTAATAAGCTTCTATTAATATTTCCCATAAGCCACTGTTATAGTTGAATTGTGCTCTTCCCACCAAAAAGAAAAAAAAAAAAAGGGATGTTGTAGTCTTAATCCCCAGTAACTTTTTTGGAAATAGGAATAGGGTCTTTACAGACATAGTTAAATTCCGATGAGGTGATACTGGAGTAGGATAGGCCCCTAATCCAATATGATTGGCGTCCTTATAAAAGAAGACACAGAGACCACAAGGAGAACACCAAATGAGGGCAAAGGCAAAGACTGAAGTTAGGCAAATGCCAACAAAAGGATATTAAAGATTGCCAGCAATCTTTCAGGAGCTAGGAAGAGGCAAGAAAAAGATCTCTCTACAGGTTTCAGAGCGCTTGCCGATGCCTTGATTTTGGGATTCTAGACTCCAGAAGTATAAAACAACCAAATGCTGCTGTTTGTGTGACTTTTTAAAGGAAGCCCTAGGGAATTAGTGCAGCCACTGAGTAGACTCCCTGTTATTTTATAAATATTCATGGATATCCCTTCCCTTTTTCTCCTTCTCTCCCCATCCTCCTATTTCAACACAGAAGTATATCATTTTCTTTCTTCCCATTATAAACCATATGCAGGTAAGAACTTTACCTTATCTTTAAACATATCACTCATTTTTGAAACTTCTTTAGTGACTTAACAATAATTGTTACCTAATTAAAACAAATGAAAACATTCTGAGACAATATTATGATTTAACATACCTTATAAGTGCATCCCAATGCTTCAGGCAAACACCTGAAAATATTTACCAAGTAATTCTGATTTATTAAATTTTTCTGCATATCATATGGCATACAAAATCATATACATTCTTACAAATGGTGAATTTCAAGGCCTACCTAACTTAAAACATACAAATGCAAAGATAAATATTCAGTCAACTGTGTAGATATTAATATAAGTAAACATGTAGTGGTTCTAAAGCACTTCTATTTAACATTTAGAATATATGAGTATCAAGTGGGTAACTGAGAAACAATTAATTGCACATACCTATGTATATATCTGCTTTATACGTATATAAAGGAGGGAAAATAGAATATTAAACCATCATATATCTATTACTCAATTTGAAAATTATCATCTCAAGACCAGTTTTATTCACGTATGCACCCACAACTTCCTTCACATTCTAGTGAATTATAAAAATGTGTGTTTGTTTTAATTTTTAAAATTTTCTTTCATCAATCTATTATCCTGTGTCTGGTGATTTTTCTACCTATTAGATGCCCAGATAACATTTCTTAGAGGTCAATTTAGAATATCAGAATATTTCTGATTGGGATATTCTAAAATGTCTATATGAGAATATTGAGAGGTAAGACTTGAAAGTCAGTGATTAAGGAAACTTTTTTTTTGAGATGGAGTCTCCCTTTGTCGCCCAGTCTGGAGTGCAGTGGTATGATCTCAGTTCACTGCAACCTCCACCTCCCAGGGTCAAACGATTCTCCTACCTCAGCCTCCCGAGCAGGTGGGATTACAGGCACGTGCCACCACACCCGGCTAATTTTTGTATTTTGGTAGAGATGGGGTTCACCATGTTGGGCAGACTAGTCTAGAACTCCTGGCCTCAAGTGATACACCCACCTCAGGCTCCCAAAATGTTGGGATTACAGGCATGAGCCACTGCGCCTGACCTAATTAAGGAAAGTTCGAATGCCAGCAGCGATCTCAATGTGTTCCGTTTTGGGGGGTAAAATGAGGGAAGGGGTGTTGGATTTTCATTTAGTTATAAATAAACAAAGAGCCCAAAATTAATAGGTGTAAAATAAAAGATTGAATACCTTTAAAAATTTAAATGGTTCTAAGACACTGCTGTAGTCCCCACGGAATCCCTAGTTGGTCATTAAGCCTAAACTGACCCCAACATTTTACTAATCTGGTGTCAGTTGCAGGGAAAGGGTATCAGGAAAAGTCTAGGAGTCCAGGTAGGACAAAAGTTTGAACAGGTGAGTGGTGCCAAATTTCACAGGAGAGGATGAATGATAAAGAATAGGGCTTTGAGTATCTGCCCTCTCACTGTCAATAAGGTGCTTGTAAATAAGAAAATTAATGCGGAACAGATGAAAGGGCCTCACAAGGGTTAGGCAATTCAGACATCATAAAAAACGTGACTGATATTTTGGAAAGAAAGCACTGTATAACATTCTTTATTTCCAATGCATTTATTTAAAAAGTTTTTTTTGCATAATATACAGGTTCTAAACTCTCAGCTTAGAGCTATAATTGCAAACTTAAATAAAATTTTAATTAAAAAAATTAAAGTTAATTCAATATTTTAAAAATCTTGGCTTTATGATATATAATCTCATGAGGGAAACAGATTTTAAACAAATAATCAAGGAAACATGTAATTTCAGGTAATGAAAATAAGTCAGCAAAATGAAGAGCTTGATAGTAACTTGAGGGAGGACTATTTGACTTAGAATGGTTAAACGCATCTCTGAGAAAGTAAATTTGAACAGAGATGTAAATGACAAGAGGGAGTGAAGCACAATGATTGCTGGAGGAATATCTTTACAGACAAAGGGAATGGTGAGAACAAGGCCCCTAAGACCAAGTTTGGCTATAGATGGAACAGAAGAAGGGAAGAAAAGAATGCATAGAGTTGAAATCAAGGGGCTTGACAGGGTATTAGGTAAAGTCAGGTATATTGTAAAAGGAGTCCCACTTCTAAATTCTTTTGGAAGCCACTTACAGGGTTTAGAACAGTGGAGCAATATAAACTAATTTCAAGTTTTATAGGACCACACTGTCACCTTCCTGAACTGACTTTACGTTGTTGGAAGAGTAGATGCAGGAAGACAAGTTTGGCTATTGCAGCAATTCTCGGAGACATAAAGGTGTTTTAGGCTAGCATAGTGGGTTAGGGTTCTCTAGAGGGACAGAACTAATAAGAGAGATGTATATAAGAAGGGGAGTTTATTAAGGAGTATTGACTCACAGAGTCACAAGGTGAAGTCTCACAATAGGCCGTCTGCAAGCTGAGGAGGAAGGAAACCAGTCTGAGTCTCAAAATGTCAATAGTAGAGAAGCCGACAGTGCAGCCTTCAGTCTGTGGCCAAAGGCCCAAGAGCTCCTTGCAAATCTCTGGTGTAAGTCCACAAGCCCAAAAGCTGAAGAAATTGGAGTCTGGTGTTCGAGAGCAGGAAGCATCCAGCATGGGAGAAAGATGAAGGCCAGAAGACTCAGTAAGTCCAGTCCTTCCCCCTTCTTCTGCCTGCTTTTATTCTAGTTGTACTGGCAACTGATTTGATGGTGCTCACCCGGATTGAGGGTAAATCCGCCTCTCCCAGTCCACTGACTCAAAAGTTAATCTCCTTTGGCAACACTGTCACAGACACACACAGGAACAATACTTTGTATCCTTCAGTCCAATCAAGTTGACAATATTAACCATCACAAGTCCACCCCTGTCAACTTGAACCCATATACATCCCCTGAAATCATATGTAATCTTCAAATAAAGGCAATAATAAGGTCATAATTATGCCTAGCATAATACAGCTATCCTTTGTACAACCAGAAGCACACTAATCCTTAACCTAAATACTGTTTCACAAAGTTAACAATGCTCAAATGCTGATATGAAGTCAATAAATTGTACGTCACAAGATAAAGGGAAAAGGAAATAAAACAAAGATATTTTCTTATTACGAGTGTATACATGAACAAACATGTTCTTAACAAAATAAGAGGGAAATACTCATGACAATTACAGTCTTCATTTCTACAACTGGTCATGTCGTTGTAGCTGGTATTGATGACTACCTTCTTCTAGTACCCATTCTGTATTTCCTTTGCCTTCAGCAAGCACCTCAGCAGGTCATTGTTTTTTACCTGGTGAAGTGACCCAAACCTTCATTCCTGAAGGGTCTGGGCCATTTGTAGTCCTGCCTGGATTGGGTTGTTGTAGTTTCCCATTGACCTTAATCACAGGGCATGGTAATATTAAAAGGCACCCTAAGAGATCTCCTGTATTCCACACTTACTCTTCCTTACCTCCATTGTGGAGTAGTAGACTGATTTCATCTTGATAGTCCCCAACACTGTAACTCCCTTCTTAGCATGTTGATTTGAAGGTAGGAAGATCCCAAAGTGGTCAGGTGGCAATCTCAACTTCCAGTTTAATGGAATCATTGGCATTCCTCCCTCTGGAACTAAGACCTCTAGGCCAGCAGAAAGTAATGTCATGGAAACAGGAAGCAAAAATTTTGCTAGTGGATCACGAGGGATGATGGTGAGTGGTGCCAATTCCACTTCCACCCCCTTGATTCCTGGTCCCATGAATCCTGGCTATGGGAGAATCAGTACCATATATTGGACCCTGATTCAGAGCATACACAGTCTTCTGGAGAACTTTGCCCCAGCCCTGCAAAGTATTGTCATCTAGTTGGCATTGTAATTGTGACTTCAAAAGGCCATTCCACCATTCTATCAATCCAGCTGCTTCAGGACGATGGGTAACATGGTAAGACCAGTGAATTACATGAGCATGAGCCCATTGCCACACTTCTTTAGCCATAAAGTGAGTGCCTTGGTCAGAGGCAATCGTATGTGAAATATCTTGATGGTGGATAAAGCATTCTGTGAGTCCATGGATGGTGGTCTTGGCAGAAGCATTGCAGGCAGGATAGGAAAACCCATATCCAGAGTAACTGTCTGTTCCTGTGAGGACAAACTTCTGCCCTTTCCATGAGGGAATAAGTCCAATATAACCAACCTGCCACCAAGCAGCTGGTTGATCACCCTGAGGAATGGTGCCATATTGAGGACTCAGTGTTGGTCTCTGCTGCTGGCAAACTGGACACTCAGCAGTGCCGTAGCCAGGTCAGCCTTGGTGAGTGGAAGTCCATGTTGCTGAGGCCATGTGTAACCTCCATCCCTGCCACCATGGCCACTTTGTTCATGGGCTCATTTGGTGATGACAGGAGTGGCTGGGGAAAGAGGCTAAGTGGTGTCCACAGAATGAATCATCCTATCCAGTGATTACTAAAATCTTCCCCTGCTGAGGTCACCTATTGGTGAGCACTCACATGGGATACAAATATCTTCACAGTTTTTGACCAGAGAGGTCCGCCCACATACCTCTTCTCCAAATTTTGTCACCAATTTTCCAATCATGCTTATTCCAAGTGCCTGACCATCCAGTCAAACCATTGGCTACAGCCCATGAATCAGTATATAATCACACATCTGGCCATTCCTTCTTCATTGCAAAGTGCACAAACAGATGCACTGCTCAAAGTTCTGCCCACTGGAAAGATTTCCTTTGCCACTGTCCTTCAGGAATATCCTAGAAAGGGGCTGTAGTGCTGCAGCTGTCCACTTTCAAGTGGTGCCTGCATATGATGCAGAACCATCTGTAAACCAGGCCCTAGTCTTCTCTTCTGTCGACTGATCATAGGAAACTCCCCATGAGGCCATTGATGTAGGCTGGGGCAAAGAAGACAGGGTGGCAGGAGTGGGGATCATGGGCATTTGAGACACTTTCTCATGTAACTTACTTGTGCCTTCAGGACTTGCTCGAGCCTGATCACGTATATACCACTTCCATTTGATGATGGAATGCTTCTGTGCATGCCCAATTTTATGGCTAGATGGGTCACAAAGCACCCAGTTCATGATAGGCAGTTCAGGTCACATGGTGACTTGATGACCCACAGTCAAACGTTCAGTTTCTGTCAAAGCCCAGTAACAGGCCAAGAGCTGTCTCTAAAAATCACAGTAGTTTTCTACAGAAGATGGCATGGCCTTGCTCCAAAATCCTAGAGGCCTCCACTGTGATTCACCTATGGGGGCCTGCCAAAGGCTCCAAACAGCATGGCTATCTGCCACTGACAACTCAAGGACCATTGGATCTGCCGGATCATATGGCCCAAGTAGCAGAGCAGCTTGTACAGCAGTCTGGACCTGCTGCAAAGCTTTCTCCTGTCTGGATCCTACTCAAAGCTGGCAGCCTTTCAGGTCACTCAAATAAAGGGGCCTGAGTAACACACCCAAATGTGGAATGTGTTGCCTCCAGAATCCAAATAAGCCCACTAGGCATTGTAACCCTTTCTTGGTTGTAGGAGGTGCCAAATGAAGCAACTTATTCTCCACTTTAGAAGAAATATCTCAAAAGGCCCCACACCATTGAACCCCCTAGAAATTTTACTGAGGTAGAAATTCCCTGAATTTTAGTTGGGTTTATTTTCCATTCCCATACACTGTTAATGGCATGGGTAATTCCCATACATTTAGTCAGATTTATTTCCCATTTCCCATACATTCGTAAGATGCAAATGTCTTACCAATAAGTTCAATGTGTTTGCTACTTCTAGCTCATTTGTTTCAGTCAGCATAATGTCATCACTGTAATGGACCAGAGTGGTATCTTGCAGAAGAAAAAAGCAATCAAGATCCCTGTGAACAAGATCATGGCACAAAGCCGGAGAGTTGATATACCCCTGATGTAGGACAGTAAAGGTATATTGCTAGCCTTGCCAGCTGAAGGCCAATTGCTTCTGGTGGGCATTACAGACAGAAATGGAGAAAAAGGTATTTGCCAAGTCAATGGCTGCATACCAGGTACCAGGAGATGTGTTAATTTGTTCAAGCAATGAGACCACATCTGGTACAGCAGCTGCAATTGGAGTCACTGCTTGGTTAAGCTTATGATTGCAATAATCCACTGTCATTCTCCAAGATCCATCTGTCTTCTGCATAGGCCAAATAGGAGAGTTGAATGGGGATGTGGTAGGAATCACGACCCCTGCATCTTTCAAGTTCTTGATGGTAGCACTAATCTTTGCAGTCCCTCCAGGGATGTGATATTGTTTTTGATTTACTATTTTTCTAAGTAGAGGCAGCTTTAATGGCTTCCATTTGGTCTTTCCCACCGTAATACCCCTCACCCTACCAATCAGGGAGCCAATGTGGGGATTCTGCCAACTGCTAAGTATGTCTATGCTAATTATGCATTCTGACACTAGGGAAATGACTACAGGGTGAGTCCAGGGACACACTGTAAGTTGGACCTGAGCTAAAACGCCATGAATTACTTGACCTCCATAAGCCCCTACTCTAACTGGAGGACCACAGTGACATTTTGGGTCCCCTGGAATCAATATCAGCTCAGAGCCCATGTCAAATAGTCCCAAAAAGTTCTGATCATTTACCTTTCCCCAGTGCACAGTTACCCTGGTAAAAGGCTGGAGGTCTTCTTGGGAAGGATTGGAAAAGATTAACAGTATAAATTGTTGGTAGTGGAGTGGGGTCTTTCTTTAAGGGATCCAGCCTCCCTTTCATTCAAAGGGTTCTGGGTGTGTAAACTGGTTCATGTCTGGAAATTGAGGGGCTGTGATTCTCTATTTTCATAATTGAAATTAGCCTTTTTTCCACTTGACCTGGAAGTTCTCTGCTTATACAAATTAAGTAAGAATGCAGTGGGATTCCTATCAATTTTACTTCTAGGAACACCGTGATTAATTAGCCAATGCCAGAGCTCTACCTGAGTCAGACTATTCTGATTGCTGCCTTGCCTCTGCTGTTCATCACAGTAACTACGCCCACGTTGCTTCTGATGATTGAGTGCCATCACATGGCCCCTGCCACCTCGGGATCCAATTATTCCCATTGCATTTAAATTTTCTAACTGAGTGACTGCAATTTCCACTGTAAGATCTGGTATACAGATAGGAGCAATCGCAGAGCTCTTCAAGGATTCAGGTGCTCCCCTCACAAATCTATTTCACAAAGTATTGGTAAAGGGTGTGTCTTCTGGACCATCCCAGCTTGGATGAGTAGATCTAAGGTCACAAATCCACTCTAGCATTCCAATCTTCCTAAGCCTTTGGATCCCTTCCTCTACATTAAACCAAGGGAGATCAGGCATTTCCAGCTCTCTCACAGTGGGCCATCTTTCGATTCATATTTCAGCTAATCAAGCAAATAAACTATGAGAACCTTTTTGGGTTTTGTTTTGTTTTGTTTTGTTTTGTTTTTGCAATAGAGTTTCGCTCTGGTTGCCCAGGCTGGAGTTCAATGGGGTGATCTCAGCTCACTGCAACCTCCGCCTCCTAGGTATTAGAACCTTTTTCAACTCCTTGAGCTGCGACATTAAATGCAGGATCTCTGCTTTGTGGGTCCATATCAACAAATTCAGCCTGATCCAACTTTATTTTCCTTCCACCATTATTCCACACCCTTAAGATTCAGTCTATGACTATTCTCCAGATTTCTGCTTATATAAATTAGAAAACTCTGGCAGTTCTTTTTGAGTGTAGCACACCTCCTCATGGGTCACACTCTGAACCTCACCTCTAGGGTCTTGCCAGAACTTGAGTCTAGCTATAGGTCTAGAAGTGAACAGCGGTGTTGGGGGTAGGTCCTGAAGAGAATCATCGTCTTACCTGGCCACTGCCTCAGGGGAGGCTATCACTGTTGACTCAGGCAGTGCATGGTTAATCTGCTCAGACAAAGGTGGAAAGGCTGATGGCATATGGGTGGAGGAGGAAATGTTGCCACCACTAGGGGTGGGGAGGCTCTTTCCTCTAGCAGAAAAAGCTCATCAAAGTTTACAAGCTCTGTGATTCTAGCTTCATCAGGGTCCTCCCATGTGTCCCCATTCCAAGTTGCAAGATCTCATTCTTTTCCAGTCAATGCCTTCACTTTAATGAAACAGCTGATGAGACTGCACCTGTCATTGCAGGTCAGCCACTCTCTTGATGAGAAGTTGTATCTGATTTTCCAAAATTTCAGACCTTCGTCTACAGGAGACAAGACTCTCACTCGGGTAATCTTAGAAGACTTGAGGCTCAGTATGTGCTCCTGAAGGAAGGAGTTAGAATCCCTGAGTTCATCATTTTCTTTCGTCACTTTATCCAGTGAACTTAGGAGCAACCAACCAACTTCATTTTATCCCTTGGTTCTCCACATGTGGTCAAAGGTATTATGTATAGAGTCACTAAACTCTTTGCCTCTCATGAGTGGTGAATCAGGAGTTTCAAATGCATTTATTTTGCATAATTCTCTAAACGGTTCACACCAAGGACTATCGATGTTCTCCATACTATTAGAAATAGTCTTCAGCATTTTTGGGTTTAAACATATTAAGCAGCCAATTCCAGAAGCTCTAAAACCAACTAAAGAAATACATCCTTACAATTCTGTTCCTCTAGAACCACTTCTGTTACCAAAATCTGTATTAGTCAGGGTTCTCTAGAGGGACAGAACTAATGGGATAGATGTATATATGAAGGGTTATTTATTAAGGAGTATTGACTCACACAATTACAAATTGAGTCCCACAATAGGCCGTCTGCAAGCTGAGGAGCAAGGAAGCCAGTCTAAGTCACAAAACCTCAAAAGTAGGGAAGCTGACAATGCAGCCTTGTCTGTGGCCAAAGGCCCAAGAGCCCTGGCAAACCACTGGTGTAACTCTAAGAGTCCAAAAGCTGAAGAAATTGGAGTCCAATATTTGAGGGCAGGAAGCCTCCAGCATAGGAGAAAGATGAAGGCTGGAAGACTCATCAAGTCTAGTCCTTCCACATTCTTCTGCCTGCTTTTATTCTAGCTGCACTGTCAGCTGATTAGACGGTGCCCACTCAGATTGAGGGTGGGTCTGTCTCTCTCTGTCCATTGACTCAAATGTTAATCTCCTTTGACAACACCCTCATAGACACACCCAGGAACAATACTTTGCAACCTTCAATCCACTCAAGTTGACACTCGATATTAACCATCACAGATAGCTAGTTAAATTATTGGATTCTAGGCATATTTTGAAGGGAAAGTGTAACCACCCAATGGGTTTGCCTTGTCCATTGCCTACACAGAGCCAGTTCATCAAGACATCATGCATGAAATACAGTAATTCATGCAGAGCCAGCTGTGTGGGAGACCAAAGTTTTATTATTACTCAAATCAGTATCCCCAAGCATTCGGGGAGCAGAGTTTTTAAGGACTATTTGGTGGCTTGGGGGGAGGCCAGTGAGCTGAGAGTGCTGATTAGTCAGGGATGAAATCATAGGAAGTCCAAGTGGTCTTCTTGCACTGAGTCAGTTTTTGGGTGGGGGTCACAAGATCAGATGAGCCAGTTTATCAATCTGGGTGGTGCCAGCTGATCCATCAAGTGCAGATGGATCAAAAGTTTGCAAAGTATCTCAATCACTGATCTAAGGAGCAATTTAGGGAGGGTTAGACTCTTGTAACCTCCAGCTTCATGACTCTTAATCCATAATTTCTAACTCATGGCTAATGTTAGTAATACAAAGGCAGTCTAGTCCCCAGGCAAGAAAGAGGTCTGCTTTGGAAAAGGGCTGTCATTGTCTTTGTTTTAAACTATAAACTAAGTTTCTCCCAAAGTTAGTTCAGCCTATGCCCAGGAATAAACAAGGACAGCTTGGAGGTTAGAAGCAAGATGGAGTCAGTTAAGTTAGATCTCTTTCTCTGTCTCAGTCATAATTTTGCAAAGGTGATTTCAAAAGTAGATGAAAATTCCTGATAAATTGGATTTAGGTTTGGGGGAAAGAGAAGTCAAGGTTGACGACTAGGTTTTTAGCCCAAGCAACCTAGTGAAGGTGGTACCTCTGCTAAAACGGGGAAGAGGGGCCAGAAGAGCTTTTTGAGAAACAATAGTTTGGTTATATTAATATTGAGAACTCTATATAAATTGAAATATCACTTAAACTGGTGACTCTGATACTAGAGCTCAAGAGAGAAATTAGTGTTGAAATATAAAATCTTGGATTCAGAAGCACACTGAGTATATCTAAAGCTAATCTGTAATCCCTAATATTATATGCTGGTGGTTGTATTCCTTATCCTAGCACTATTGATTTAATGATGCAATAAGATAGTTATCCATTTTCTTCCTCTGGATAAAGTGCACTTATTTCTTTTCCTTTTAAAAAATATTTGCTGTGTATAAAATAAACCAGACCATTCTATTGATTTGAGCATGCTTGTTGGAAGGTCTTGAACCCCTTTTTATACCTCTTCTCTTTGAAAAGAGAAAACAGATTCACAGTAAAATATTGAGAAAAATTCAAAATGTGTTTTATAAATACAGGTTCTCATTTTTCACATAGCACATACTCAGTAAACATTTTTATGTTCAATTAAATTTATAAGCAAAAGCAAAATATTACGTTTAAAAAAATCAGAAGGTTAACTAAGTAAATCCATTTAAAACATAAAACATATCCAACTCCACCCCCTAAATATACAAATATTTTACATCTGTAATTCTTTCAAGTAGTGAACATCAAAATCACCTGGAGTGGTGTTTCAAAAGTCCATGTCCAAGTCTCACTTCCCAAAACTCTGATTCAGTGTATATGTGTGGGACTCTGGCAAATGAATTGGGAAAAGTCTGATATACACTAGATCCAAACTACTTTTAGGAAAAGGTCTTGGATTGGCACTGCTGACTTTAATCTCTCTTACTTACTTTTCTTTCTTTCTTCTTCTAACCAAACTTCCATTTCAAGTTTCAACCTATAGATAAATTACCTTATTCATTAAGTTGCCTTGTCCTATACTGAGACAGTCTTTTTGAAGCAATTTTGAATAGTGTTGATTATTTCATTATGCATGTATTTCATAGATGAATTTATATGGGGCCATTTTCCCTTGTATTTTAAATAAGCAGGCTTATCATTGCCCCTTGTCCACTATTGTTCAGCTAAAGATTTTTTCAGTTTTTTCCAAATAATAATTTTTTCACTGCTTTTGATTCCATCATTCAATTATAAAATTCATGTATTAATCTTCATATTTTTAGAAATTTGCATTAAAAAGCCTCATCCATGTATATAATCTATATTGATTAATTATTTTCTAAAATTCTGCTCCTCTGCTGTTTATAACTGGCCATTAACTTCATCTAAAAATTTCATTGTCACTGGAAAATCATAGTTTTATTTCAGAATACACATAAATGGTCAAAATATATACATTTTATATTTTCTGAACAGGAAGTCTAATCTTTCAAAGACAATGAAAAATCTTTTTTTTTTTTTTTTGAGATGGAGTCTCACACTGTCACCCAGACTGTAGTGCAGTGGAACCATCTCAGCTCACTGCAACCTCTGCCTCCTGAGTTCAAGTGATTCTTTTGCTCAGCCTCCCAAGTAGCTAGGACTACAAGCACGTGCCACCACACCCGGCTAATTTTTGTATTTTTAGTAGAGATGGGATTTCACCATATTGGGCTAGGCTGGTCGCAAACTCTTGACCTCATGATCCAGCTACTTTGGCCTCTCAAAGTGCTGGGATTACAGGTGTGAACCATCACACCTTGCCAAAATCTATTTTTTATATACTTAGAATTTTCCTTTAATTTTGAGAATCTTTTCTGTATTATACTAACAAATTTTATATTTTATATTTCATTTCAAGAGCAAAACTACCATTGAATTTCCTGCACTGATCGTATAATAGTTGCTTCTTTGTGAAACAAATTTAGATTATGCAATGGAGTATACAGTGAAGATAGTGAGATTAATTTTACTCTGGATCCATGGTGTCATTTCCTCGGCAATTGCAAAATTTCTCAATGCCAAATTTATAAAGATGTTAATTTGTTCAAGCATTGAAACATAAATATATTGTTAATAAACATCCATGTTTATTAAAATTATTTTCCATATGCAAATATTTATTTCTATCATTCTGGAAAATTAAGATATAAACTATCGGGAAACATACTGAAAAAAGTAATTGCAAAATAAATGGTTACCTATAAAATATGTTCATGATGAAAATCAAAATCACCTCTGTTACAGGAAAAGAAGTGGGGAAGAGCCCACTGGAGCCCACTAGAATTCTAGTTTCTGCCCATGACAAGACATGTCAGATGGACACAACTTTAAAACCTAATCTTCCATTTAGGGATATCCTCACACTAAGAAAACGTTTGTATCAGGTCTAATGTTTTTTTTCTTTTTTAATTTGGCTAGTTCTAGTAATATATTAATCAGTCACGAGTCAAGGCTTTAATTGCATGCCAAATCAATGATGAATTTAAATCATTGCTCTAGCAGAAAAGTTTCTCAACTAATTATTCAAAAACAAAACAAAACAAACCTCAGTAATCTACATTGATATCTTATTGCTTGACTAGTCAGAGTTTTGTTTGTAAACAATAAAAGTCAACTTTGGCTAATGTACAAGGAGAGAGAATTAATAAAAATGGTGTCAAAAATGTAATATACTCATTGGGAGGCTGAAAAACCAAGCTGGGATATAAAATTGGCCACAGGAATAGCCTCTGAGGTCTATAGATACATCTCTCCATGCCCCTAAATCTTAACTCCACAGCAGCTGTTGTAAATTTACAGCCATTCTTCTGCAGTGGTTACTATGCCTTGAACATCATGTATAATATCAAACTACAATTACATAGTGGAAATTTGTGGTGTAAGACAGTGTTGCCAAAATGCTTTCCAAATGTAAAAGATATTTAAATCTGAGTAGAATATAAATGCATTAGATAGGGTCTAGTCAAGAGGAAGAAGACACATCAATTTTCTAAATAAGAAGAATTTGATATAAAATTGTCACTTGTAAAAAAGGGACAAATTACTAAAACTTGTTAAAGATAACTCCAAATGACACATAAATAGTAAGTAGATGTAGAAAATGGCCACTTTTAAGTCTGAGTACAGAAAGAAGGAATAATCTTGGGAGCAAGTCCGCCTATGACCAAAGCTGAGATGACAGACCTTGATGTTGAGGGGTGTAGCTACGGTCTCCTGGATGTTAGGGAAGTTAGCTGAGTTGCTGTAGTGCTGGCAGGATAAAGCCAGGGAGTAGAAATTGCCCACTGTGCTGCTGATGAAGCTCAATGACCAATGTGGAACTTTGGCTCTACTGAATACCAAGAGCAAGGAAACCACATGCCAAGGTGCTGGCAAAACTTGCTGGAGGATGGAAAACACTGGATCTCTACCACACTTCTCCCAGGGAAGCCAGGTGCTAGGACGCCAACAAAACATGCTAGGATCTTAGTGCGATGTCAGTGAAAATTGCTGGAGGGTGAATACCACTGTTTCTTCTTAAACTACTAACACAGAAGCTGTTCATTTAGATGCTGGAGATACATTGGAGGGTGAGGGCCATTGAGTCTCCTTCAGATAAGGGCAGACATTCAAGATTTGACTCTGGTTATGGGTCTAGGGAAGCTCACATTGACTTGGGAGTTTGACGTGTCTTTTATCTGAATCCAAATGAATGTTTTCTTTCCAAGCAACAAGATTCTATTATTTCCCAATCAATGCAACATTCACATGAGAAACATGGTGACATGGTGAATTCAATCAGTTATTTATCAACCTGCACATTTACTGTGTTTGACTTCTTAACAATATCAGCATAGTGGCTAAAAAAATAAGAGATTCTTTGAAAGTTGTCATGGAAGCTCTCTGGTTTTCAGATCATGATTTGACCTGAGGGTTAACAGATCTAAACTTGTTATTTATTTTTTGTAGGTGTTCCAGTGCACTCAGCAGACTCCTCTGCTTATAAGAATTATACCATGATTATTATAAGTATTATCACTGCCATAATGGTCAAGTGCTACTGCCACTAAAGCTCCCAAGGCACATACTTCAGTTGGTGCTTCATCAAAATCAAACACGGGTGGTAGCTTGATTAATTGTTATGCCACTGCATGCCTTGAATTATGATTATCATGCTTCCCAATGATCAGTATATCAGCAATGTGCTCAAGCCCATGGCTATGACCAAATAGATCCCTAAATCCATCTTTAAATGTTTACCTGTTAGAGCCCCTTCCAGTACCAATTCTGCATCAGAATCGGTCCAGTTAAGATATAGGAACCATATCAGGAATTGGTATAGGGAAAACAATACAAAAAAAAATCATTAACTAAAAGTGATTACTAAACAGAAGACAGCTCAAAAAATAAAAGATACAGAAATAACAAACATAGAGAGAAGCTGCTATATCTATGGCCAAGGAAGAGTATCCAAGGAACAAAGAAACGTAGAAGAACCACTCAATACCCCAACCTGGGCTGAAAGCCTGACTTTGCTGAAGAAGATGGGCATCTGTGGCCCACTGGATAACAAAATTTGCAGAGGTCCTGCAGTCCAAACCTGCTGAGCAGGGAATGCCAACCAAGATGCCAGCTGTCCAGGCCTGGCAAGCCGAAAACTGTCACAGGCTTGTCCAGCAAAATTTGAATGTCAGACAAACAATGAAAAAATGTATAGTATAAATATGTTCCAAATGTTGCCAAAAAGTTTCTATGAAATTCAAATTGAATGTAGTGACTTGTATCTTTATTTGGTAAATACAGCATTTCTACTGTGCAATGATGTAAAACTGCCCAGAAGGTGTGCACCACTGGTTCTCCTACACACTACTAGCAAGGAAGCTGCTAGACTCTTGGTAATGCCATCCAATGATAAGCATTGTACCAGGTACCAAAGAAAAAAATGGCTGGGGGTGAAGCACTTCTAATAAAAACAGAAAAGGCCAGAAATGATAGATTTGGAGCTGAGAAACAATAAATTAGTAACTGGCATGAAAGGTGTTCACTATAAATAGCTTAAAATATGACTTGATATGTCATTTGAAAACAATATACAAGCAATATTTTAAAGCTTCTTAAATCACCAATTTTATATTTGTATATTTAATTTTAAATCGAGTGAGCATTTGTTTTCTTTTTAGGGATTCTTACACATTATAGTATTATACATTCATAATATTTGTCAAAAAAATGTATTTCAAAGTGATACTTTGAAATAATGGCTACAATCATTAGTGGCAGTGAATGAATTAAAGTCCTGTGTAGTGAGTCATTTCTTCATAACTACATAATTCATTGCTGTAGTTATATTTAAAAACTATCAAATTTGAGGGTTGATAAGCTGGAGAAATGAGCTAAACATAGTGTTTCTCTGATTATATGAGTGTGTTTTTTTTTCCTATGCGAGTGACATTTTGCAATGATGGAGTTTCAGTAAACTGCCATTAGATGCATTTTTCTGGAGTAGAAAAATAGTAACTGCTAATTTTGGTTGGATATAAAGGCCTACAATTATATTTTCTTCTACCCACAGAGCTATTTAAGATTTTTATGTTGTACAATGGTTTGTAGTAGCTTTTTAAATTTTTTTCAGGGATCTGAATGTCAAATCCATTGTGCAGTTCTGCTATGCAGAGATACGATCAAGTTGTTTTTGTTTTTTTCTCACGTAAGGTAAAAGGGAAGCATTTGAGGATTTTATTTCAGTGAACTTTAAGAAATGAATAAATTTGCATTTTATTTATGCAAACATAAATTTGGCATTTTGTAGACAAAACATCCTGAGTGTCTTTGCGCATATGTGCTAAAAATAATTTTTTCAAATAACCACGGCTGAGGATGGCTATTATTAAAAGGGGAAGAAATAACAAGTGTTGACAAGGATGTGTAGAAAAGAGAACCATTGTACACTGTTGATGGGAATGTAAATTGGTGCAGCCATTATGGAAAACAATATGGAGGGTTCTGAAAAATTAAAAATAGAACTATTATATGACCCAGCAACCCCTTTTCTGGTTATATGCCCAAAGGAAATAAAATCACCTCAAAGAGATATCTATACTTCCATGTTCACTGCACCATTATTTATGATAACTAAGATATGAAAACAACCAAGGTGCCCATTACAGATAAATAGATAAATTGTGGTACATATATTCAATGAAATATCATGCAGCCATAACAAAGGAGAGATGTCATTTGCAACAACATGGACGAACCTGGAAGACATTATGGTAAGTGAAATAAGCCAATACAGAAAGATAAATACTGCATTATATTATTTATATGTGGGATCTTTTTTAAAAAGTTGAATACTTAGAAGAACTTTGGTTACTGGGTATGGGGTGAGACAGAAAATGGGCAGACGTAAGTCACAGAGTACAAAGTTATAGTTATGTAGGATAAATAAATCTGTTTTTATTGCATTTTGTATTAAAATTTTGCTGAGAAAGTAGATTTTAGGTGCTCTTAACACACAAAATGGGGAGCGTAGTAAATATGTGAAATGAGGGTATGTTAATTTCCTTAACTATAATAACCATTTCACTATGTATGCATACATCAAAACATCATGTTGTATACCTTTATATGCAATAAAAATAGCCAAATATGTGGGAATGGAATTCTTGATGGGTAAAACATAAAGACAAAACTGAAAACTAGAGTGGGAAGAGAAAACAGAGACTGTATCTATCTAATGGAGTGATGGTTTTAGATTGAGTGATACAGTCACAGTTACAAAAATTTTTGGTTTCAAAAGCAATACACAAGGTAAGTCTATGTCTTCATATAGTGAGCAGTTGGAACTCAGACTACTTTGCAGAGCGTGAACATTTAAAGAGTAACTTCATTGATCTGGACATTTAAAGGATACCATTATAGTTGAATAAGTAGGTTAGAAAAAAAATCAATATTGTGACATCTGGTAAACAACAAATTTGTTTATCTTTGATTAACCTTGATGTGAACATAAAAATAATCTTTCTTGAGAATTAATAAATATTGATATGACCTTACATGAGTTTGAACATGTAAGTCTTGCATGATTCAAAAACACTCAAACCAGAAAACATAATATACAAAGTTGTCTGGGGTGGGGTTAAAAGTGATAGAAACAGTACTAAAGTGTTCTACAGGGTCAATATTCAATTCAAATTAGAGAAGATTCCAATTTCTTTAGAGATAAATTTACACTGAATGTGCTCTATAACCTAAAATAACGAAACACTTGTGCAAAAACTCTGGCATGAGCAAGATTTTACAAACACAAAAAAATAAGAATTTTATGTAATGAAATCATTAGAAAACAGATTTTAAAATGGTGAATAAGATGATTAAGACATAAAAACATTTTTGAAATGAATAAGCAGGGCTGAAAGTAAATATAATTGAACTTCTGTAAATAAAATATATACTAAAAAGTTGGATTGATCAAATAAGAAATTAGATACAGATGAGTAAAGGATTAGTTAAGTAGAAGATATAGCTGGGAAATTATAGAAAATAAAAACATAGAGACCCAAAGAGATCAAATATATGACAGAAAAATTAAAAGACATGAGAAACAAAATAATAAAGTTCAATATACATCTAGGAGAAGTTCAAAAAGGAAAGACCATAATAAAATAGAGGGAAGGAGTAAAACTCTGAGTCTACAAATTTGAGGATAAACATATGTATGTTTAAGCCTACCTATATAAATTTTTTAATAAATGAAAGTGTTTTAGAACCCATAAAATGGCTCTCTACACATAGCCAAGTATCATTCAGAACATGTTTCCTAATCAAAATGTAAATATCTTATTATTTCATATTAAAAAATAACTTTTATAAGCCCTATACATGCTGAAGTTTTAAAATGAATATATAAATGTCTTCCAAGTAAAAGACTATTAATGAATCATACAAATAAAAATTTAGAACTTATTTGTACTCAAAATTCTACTTCTCGAAAAGTATTATTTAGAGGAAAAAATTTAGTTCTATAAGCTTAAATTAAGTGAAAGATGATGGAAAACTAATAAGGTTCAACTATAATATGAGAACGTAGAAAAAAAACACAAGGTAGAACTATCCCAAAAAAGTATATGTAAGTAATTAATGAACATAAGATCAGAATAGAAAACAAAACTATAAAAATTGTTGGCCAATGAAACAAAAATGTTTATTTTTTGGAAAGACTTAAAAGGTGCAGAGACAAAAACATTGAAGGATTAAAAAACACAAAAATCAATGCTAGTATTTAAATCTAAAAATGTACTTCTTTATATTTTAACATCTCTGAAATCACAGTGCATTATAATCATAACACATCATACTTTAATTGGTAAACTTGTTCTTTTCTTTTGTTGTTGCCTTAAAGCTACATAAATTTGTTATGAATCTTATAAATTATTAAATAAAATTTCATTATACTAAATAATTTTGAGCAATTTTATGTCAATACATTTGGAAACTTAGAAAAGATTGAGCTTTTCACAAAATTGTAACTTATTTACAAAAGAAAAAAAATAGACATATTAGATTAATGTCTTAACCTGGCTTCCCTTAGAATCAGACATAGGGCCTTGCATATGGTACTTGTGGAAATGGGATTCCATGGAAAAGTAAAGGACAGGTGGAATAAAATGGAAGCAGAGGGACAACAAATATGAGGCCTCACCAAACCGTCTTCAACTGTAGGTAAATATTGCCATATCTAAGGAGATATTTAAGAACTCTTCACCAAGAAAAAGGAAAACATATATTCATCCGCCCTCTTTTCTCATAGGTCAAGTAGCCCTAGCATCATTAATTTCTCTGCACTTCTAGGTTGTATGTGCAAGAGTGAAGAGTGACTCTGAAGGAGGTCCCATGGTAGACAATGACAGGTGCATTAAGTGGTGAGGTGATGGGTTTCCCAATTGTCCCTTCATAAAGCAAATCAACATCTACATAGAATTCGTCACCACAACTTTGGCTGGAATAATAGTTCAAGAGAATTTTAAAGTACTGTACAAGAGATAGCCAAATTAAGAGTGTGTGTGTGTGCGTGTGTGTGTGTGTGTTTGTACAACCAAAACATGTCTAAATAACCTGTGATAATTAAAATTTTATATAATTTATTTCAATATGCAGAAAAACTCAACTTACAAAGCTTAAAACATCCTGATAAGCTCTTAAGAGCTTAAGAGTAACCTTACTGTACTTAAATTAATTGAGCTTTTACACATAAGCAAAGTCAGTAGAATTTAAAATATTTTGCCACCAGCTTTCTTCTTTATGTTCAATATTGCTTTGGCTATCTGAGGTCTTTCACATTTCCATACAAATTTAAGATTTTTTGGTTTGTTTCTGTGAAGGATGACATTGGTATTTTCACAGGGATTGCATTTAACCTGTAGTTCACTATTGGCATATAGAAACACTACTGATTTTTGTATGCTGATTGTGTAACTTTATTAAACTCATTTCTTTTTTCTAATAGTTTTTTGGTAAAGTCTTTAGGGTTTTCTATGTGTACGATTATGTCATCTGCAAACATTTTGGCCTCCTCTTTTTCAACTTGAATGTGCTTTATTTTTTTCCTCTTGCCTAATTGCTCTGGCTAGAACTTCTAGTATGATGTTGAATAAAAGTGATATAAGTAGGCATCCTTGTCTTGTTCCAGATCTTAGAGGACAATCATTCAACTTTGCTAGGTATGATGTTAGCTGTGGGTTTGTTAGATATGACCTTTACTGTGTTGTATCTTTCTCCTAAAACAATTTATTGAGAGTTTTTATCATGAAGGAATGTGGAATTTTATAGGATGTTTTTTAGCATCTATTGAAATGATCACATGGTTTTTCCCTTGATTCCTTTAATGTGATGTATCACATTTATTGATTTTTTTTTTTTTTTTTTTTTTGAGACAGAGTCTTGCTCTGTCGCCCAGGCTGGAGTGCAGTAGCACAATCTCATTTCACTGCAAGCTCTGCCTCCTGGGTTCACGCCATTCTCATGCCCCAGCCTCCCGAGTAGCTGGGACTACAGGCGCCTGCCACCATGCCCGGCTAATTTTTTGTATTTTTAGTACAGACAGGGTTTCACCATGTTAGCCAGGATGGTCTCGATCTCCTAACCTCCTCGTGATCCGCCCGCTTTGGCCTCCCAAAGTGTTGGGATTACACGCTTGAGCCACCACGCCCTGCCTGATGTTCATATGTTGAATCATCTTTTTATCACTGGGATGAATCCCACTTGATCTAGGTGAATGATATTTTTAGCAGGCTGTTGAATTCAGTTTGTTGAGGTTTTTGCATCCATATTTATTAGGCATATTGTCCTGATATATATATATATATATGTTTGTGTGTATGTATGTGTGTGTGTGTGTATATATATAATGTATATATATGTGTATATGTGTGTGTATATATAATGTGTGTATATATGTGCGTGTGTGTATGTATATATATATATATAAAACAGGACAATATCTCTAATAAACATGGATGCAAAACCCTCAAAAAACTGAATTCAACAGCCTGCTAAAAATATCATTCACCAAGATCAGAGCTGGATCAGAGCTGAACTGACAGAAAATTGAGATGCAAAATAAATAAAGACCAACAAATCCAATAATTCCTTCTTTGAAAGAATTAATAAGATCAATAGACCTCTAGTTAGACTAACAACGAAAAAAAGAGAGAAGATCCAAATAAACACAATCAAAAATGACAAAGGGGACATTCACACCAAACCTGCAGAAGTACAAACAACCCCCAGAGCCTATTATGAACACTTTTGTGTATACAAACTAGAAAACCTAGAAGAAATGGATAAATTACTGGAAATATAAAACCTTCCAATATTGAACCAGGAAGAAATTGAAATCTTGGAACAGGTCAATAACGAGTTCTGAAATTGAATCAGTAATAAAAAACTTACCAAACAGAAAAAGCCCTGGAGGAGATGGATTCACAGCCAAATTGTACCAGACATATAAAGAAGAGTAATAATACTACTAAATTATTCCAAAAACTGAAGGAGGGGAGACTCCTCCTTTACTCATTCTGTGAGGCCAGCATCATTTTGATGCCAGAGAAACAATAAAACATGAAACAGAGAAACATAAAAAATGGCAGAGAAACAATAAAAAATGAAAACTTCAGGTCAATATCCCTGGTGACACAGACACAAAAATCCTCAACAAAATACTAGCATTCAAATCCAATAACACATTAAAAAGCTAATCTACCACAATCAAGTAGGCTTTATTACTGGGATTCAAGGTTGGTTCAACATATTCAAATCCATAAATACGATTCATCACATGATCATAGCTAAAAACAAAAACCAAATGATCATCTTACTAGAACAAGCTTTTAATAAAATTCAACATCCCTTCATATAATATACCATCAACAAACAAGGCATCAAAGGGACATATCTCAAAATAACAAATGTAATCTATGACAAAATCATAGCCAATATCATGCTGAATGGGCAAAAGTTGGAAGCATCTCTCTTGAGAAACAGATCAGAACAAAGATGCCCATTCTTACCACTCCTACTCAACATAGTAAGGAAGTAATAAACAGAGCAATTGGACAAGAAAAAGGAATAAAAGACATCCAGATAGGAAGAGAGGAAGTCAAATGATCTCTGTTTGCAGATGACATAATTCTATATCTAGAAAACCCCATAGTCTCTGTCAAAAGGCTTCTAGAACTGACAAACATCTTTAGGATATTTCAAGATACAAATCAATGTATAAAAATCAGTTGCATTTCTATACAACAACAACATCCAAATTGAGAGCCAAATCAAGAAGGCAATCCCATTCACAATAGCCACGAGATGAATAAAATTCCTAGGGATACAGGTAACCAAGGAGGTGAAAGAACTATACAAGAAATCAGAGATGACCAATGGAAATGGAAAAACATTTCATGCTCATGGATAGGAACAATTAATATTGTTAAAATGGCTATACAGCTCAAAGTAATTTACAAATTTAGTGCTATTCCTATCCAACTACCAAAATCATTTTTACAGGATTAGAAAAAAGCTATTCCAAATGTATGTGGAACCAAAAAAGAGCCTGAATAGCCAAAGTGACCCTAAGTAAATAAAACAAAGCTGGAAGCAGCACACTACCTGACTTCAAACTATACTACAGGGCTTCAGTAGCCAAAACAGCATCATACTGGTTGAAAAACAGACACACAGACTAATGGAACAGAATAGAGAGCCCAGAAATAATGCCATGCACCTACAACCATCTGAACTTTGACAAAGTCAACAATAACAAACAGTTACTTTTAATGTACCCTCAGCCCTAAAACAAAATTGGAAAAGAAAAAAATAAAAGATAAAAACTAATTTAAATATATTCTCAACATTTTGCTCTCTATATAATCTCATATTCATGCACATATTCATGTATATCTGTGTATAGAGTTTTATGGATGGAAAAATGAGAAAGGTATTGCTACAGATACCAAAACATATTTTACATTAGAAAAAAGTGGTATAAATACTATTTAATAAATGATGCTGGGTTAACTGGCTAATTATATGCAGATGATTGAAACTAGATACCTTCCTTTCACTGTATACAAAAAGCAACTCAGGATGGATTAAACACTTAAATGTAAGACCTAAAACTAAAACTAAAAAAAAAAAAAAAAAAAAAACCTAGCAAGTGAAAAACCTAGGAAATACCATTGTACCATTGTGAACATAAGCCTTGGCAAAAATTTCATGAAAGACTCCAAAAGAAATTACAACAAAAACAAATATAGACAAGTAGGACCTAATTAAACTAAAAAGCTTCTGCACAGCAAAAGAAACTACCAACAGAGTAAACTGAAAATCTATAGAATGAGAGAAAATGTTTGCAAGCTATGCAGCTGACAAAGGGCTAGGATTCATAATCTATGAGAAACCTACATCAACAAGCAAACAACAAACAATCCTATTAAAAAATGGCGAAGGACATCAACAGGCACTTCTCAAAAGAAGAAATATACATGTAGCCAACAAGCATATGAGAAAATGTTCAGCATCAAAAATCTTTAGAGAAATGCAAATCAAAACCATAATGAGATACTATCTCACCAGACAGAATGGCTATTACTAAAAAGTCAGAAAATAACAGACGTTGGAGAAGTTCATACACTGCTGGTGGAAATGTAAATTAGTTCAGCCACTGTGGTAAGCAGTCTGGAGATTTCTCAAGTAACTTAAAACTGCCAATTGACTCAGCAATCCCATTACTGGATATATACCCAAAGGAATATAAATTGTTCTACCAAAAATACACATGTCCACATACGTTTATCACAGCACTATTTGTAATAGCAAAGACATGGAATCAACCTAGATGCCCATCAATGGTGGACTGAATAAAGAAAACATCATACATGTATACAGCAGAATACTACACAGGCATAAAAAAGAATGAAATCATGACATTTGCAGCAACATGGATGGAGCTGGAGGGCATAATCCTAACCCAATTAACACAGGAACAGAAAACCAAATACTGGATGCTCTTACTTGTAAATGACAGCTAAGCATTGAGTACACATGGAAACAAAGAGGGGAACAACAGACACCAGGGCCTACTTGAGAGTAGAAGGTGGGAGGAGGGTAAGGGTTGAAAAACTACCTATCAGTACTATGCTCACTATCTGGATGAGGAAATCATTAGCACACTAAACTCTAGTGTCACACAATTTACTCATATAACAAACATGCAAATGTACCCCCTGAACCAAAAATACATAAAAGTTGGAAAATAAAAAAATAAAAATAAAAGATAAAAACTAATTTACATATATTCCCAACATTTTACTGTACTCTATATATAGTCTCATAGTCATGCAAATATTCATGTATATCTGTGTATACAGTTTTATGAATGGAAAAATGAAAAAGATACTGCTAAAGATATCAAACCATATTTTATATTAGCAAAAATAATATTTTTGGACAATACTATGCTAAGTGTAATAATACATGCTATGTGCTTTTTGTGGATCACCTCATTTAATTCTGAATCCTATGGAGTAAAGATTATTATAACACTTATTTTAATAGATGAGGATACTAGGGATTACCAAAGTTTAGGAACTTGTCAAAAATCACCAGCTTGTGAGTGGCAGAGCTGTAATTCAAATTCGGGTTTCCAGACTCTTGAACTCTTCAGTCCTATGCCATCCAGATCTCCTGACTTCCTTGCTGAATTTATTACTGTATATTCTCGGAGCTATTGCTTTGTATATTTTCCCAAATATACACAGAGAGGCAAAGATGGCATCGTTTTTGTTACTGATCTTTATCTAGGCTCCCGGATCTACTTCTTCCCTGGCCATAAAAATCAGGTTCGCCAGGGAGTTATATGCATTCATAAGATGAAGTTTCTAAGAAATAAAATTCAAGTTATAAATTATTCTTAGTTGAAATCATGGAAAACACATATATTAAAATGAAGAATTAACATTATTTTATATTTCAACCTCTTGTTTCTTTTATAGCCCTCATTTTAATGTTTTAAATAATCCTTTGGTTTCCAGTCTGACCCACCTAGTAGGTTCTAACTTCCTGATTATAGACCTTTTATGCCTTGTTTATTGTTGTCAGTGGTCTACAGTAGGCACTTAATAACAATTGCTTGCTCTAGAATCTGAGCTCAGGCAACTCTGAACAGTCTTTCAAAGAGAGAGAATGAATATCTGAAAATTAAATACAGAATTAAAGAAGAGCCATTTCCATGAGATCAAAGAGCAGTGCAAAGGAAGAATGAGCTGCTCCAACAGCTCCCCAAGGCCCTCTGCTGTCTTTTATGCTAATACATTCTAAATGTATCTTCCTGATCTGGTTAGATTTTCTCTTCTCAGAAAGGTCCCCCTTGATGTTCATATGACACCCTCTTTGTCTATGTCCTTGGTGGGGGTCAAGGGGAAACTGATATCTAAAAGACAGTGTACTGTCTGGGACTGGAATTGTTGATAGGATAACATCAAGAATGCCAATTAAGTTTGGAGATTAGGTTCTGTGATATCTCTCTCTCTCTCTCTCTCTCTCTCTCTCTGTCTCTCTCCTCTCCTTTTGGCCTACTGAGTATACCAAGGAACCTGAGTTGTGGGACACCCAACAGTAACCATCCACAAATGTGTTCCAGGTTGGAAAAAAAGTATATCTATACATATATACACATATATTTATGTAAATTTTTTTACCACAAAAATGGTTTGCACACATTTTCACTACGCAAACACCTGAATAGCTTTTGGATATTTTCCATCCTTAAGTACATTTCGTTTCTAATACCTGTTATGCATTTAGTAGGACATTGAACAGAAAAGTAAATGAAACACTGCAAACACAAATACCCCTAAAGAAATCTTAAAGACATTTAACATTGTTAATATAAATGTGATGCTGTGTTTGTACATAAAGCATAATGTTAAGCATCTCCAGCATGTGGCACAGCTCAGGTTTTCTGAAGAAAAACCTATCTACCAAAAGATAACTGGATATTTGTAAAGTTTTACTTTGCTGTTATCCAGAGGAGTAAAAGAAAAAGGGAGCAAACCATTTATCAAGAACCCCTTATATGCCACACATTTTGCTTGCCACTTTAGGAGTTTTATTTAAGCGAACATTAACAGTGATCTTATAATATTAAATTTAAAAACTGTCCCTAAAATGCAGGGTGAAACATGTTCCTTGTCAAAAAGTTATTAAGAAGCCAAGCCAGGATGTAAATTCAGGCCTTTTTCTGATTCCAACATCTGGATGTTTTTCATTTCATCATGATTCTTTCCAAAATTTTTCTATCAAAGTATTTATTCTAGAGCTATGTATTTACCCAGTCATACTCTAAAGAGAGATTTATAAGCTCTTTCTGAAACAAGTTGATCTGTTTTTGAGAAGCCACAAAATGTGTGTGCTGAAGTGGAGGGATGAGAATCAGACTTCAAATTATTCATATCTTTCTATGCCAAGGAATAAAGACGATATTAATTCTATCACAACAATTCTGTCAACTTAATCCTTACAGATGTTAAATAACTCAAACTGAATAAATCTCTTTCACTGTTGACTCTGTCACAAAATAAATAGAAGTACTAAAAGTGAAATGATTATGGGAAGCATTAGTATCACTTTAAAATTAATAGGTCTACAACTATAAAACCATTTTCAGCCAAATACAGATTATATATAACTCTGACATTATCCCCTAAAAAATAAGAAAATTAAAAAGTTCTGTAACAAGATGGGAAAGCATAATTAACTGAGACCAATTTTGAAAAATACGCCGGAAAAAGAATGCAATAAATCGGTTTGCCAATAAAGAAAGGTAATGGAAAATAACGAAGTTGTTTACGTATCCTTTAAATATCATTGATCCACTCCCAAGGTCAACATATTGGCTGTTCCAGACCTTTACTGCACTCCTCCACTCCCCCATATTTCTCTTTCTCCTTTGCTTACAGTAGATCTTCCCCAATTGCCTAAAACTTCATGTAGTAAGTAGAGACAATGTGATGGAGAACTCACTCAATTTCCTTTATTATTACTTACTCATACATACAGCTACACACACACACACACACACACACACACTGATATTCTTATATCCTATATCAGAAAAAAATTATTTCATATAATGCCAGTTAGCCAAATACATCCAACTGTGCCATTCTCAAGACACCTAACCCAAAAACTAATCCCCTGCCTTTATTTTGACTCTTTTTATTCCTCATAAAAACATGCTGTCGAATAGCTTCTCAAGTCAACTTAAAAATAACAGCCCATAACAATAAAAACAAAATATTCCCCTTGATTTGAATTATTGTCTTCCTTCCATCTCAGTCCTGGAAGCAAAACAAGATGTCCATATCTGTCGTCTACTTTTTATATATATATATCTTTCCCTTCTCTTTTCTTTTCTCATTTGTCATTCACCCATCTTGCATTAAGTTTATATCTTCATCTCTATTCGACATTGAGGATACAGAGACAAATAGGTAATGGTTCCTGCTGTCAAAGGGCTGGATCACTTATAATATAACAGAAAGAGAGCAATAAGTGTAGATTAATGGGTACAATTACATATTATAGTGTAATGGGAGAAAATGAGAATGCACTACTCTATGTCAGTGGACCAAAAAAAAATTAAAAGACAGGAAATGGGCCTTGAAAAAAATGAGTACATATTTAGCTCTTGAACGGAATCAGAGCATACAATAGAAGGGAAATCAAGGTAGAAAAAGAAGCAAAAACAAAGTCAATGACACGAAAGAGCTTTGGATGTTTGAAAGCCTTCAAGCCATTATACATGGCATTAAGATGGGATGTAAGGGTTAGAGATGGGGGGACTTCAAAGAGATAAAGCCAAAGGGGTAAGCATAGATTAGAGATTAAGACATCTTCTGTATTATGTTGAGTTTAGAATATATTATAAAAAAAATAAGAAATGACTTAGTAATGAAAATCCTGGGTAAATGTTTCAGTAGGTTTGCTATGTAACAAACCACTCCAACACTTAGTGACTTAAAAAATGCTTATGTCAGTTGGACTGTTCTGATCTGGTCTGATTCAGCTGATCTCTCTGTGGTCAGCTAGTGCTTCAACTGGGATTAGATGGCCCCACACATATGTCTGATGGTAGGCTTGATGGCAGCTCGGATAATAGGATGACTTGGCCATGTGTCTCTTACCATCCAAGAGACTATCTCAAGCTTTTTTACATGATAGGAATCTCAGAATAGCAAGAGCAGACAAGCCCCAATGAAAAAGCATTTCTTAAGTCTCTGCTTATATTACATTGATATTGCTCCATTAGCCAAATTAATTCACATAAAGAAGGACAGAATCCGTGTAGGAAGAAATTACCTAAGAGCATGGATACAAGTGTAGACGTAGTTGCAGTCATTTATTATGAACAAAGACCAGAGCAAGGAACAAGAACTTTATAGCATAGAAAATAATGTGTTATTTACAAATTATTTATAACTAACTGATTGACCAGAATCACATCTTATTCTATCTTTTGTCCCCTGCAGGTATGCAATGTGCCCTTAACAGTTGTGGGTCTTAAAGCCAGAGTACAAATGGAGATTTATATAACATATGTCTAAGTATTTAAAACTTACCAATTAAGCTAACAAAATATTAAATACACCACAGACTAGTCGTCTACTTTGACAAATATAAGTTCATAATGACCTGAAAGGCTAACTTCAAATTTTTTGGACCCCTTGTAGTTTCTTGCTGGAATGTGGACACCAAGGAGGGCTGGTCCACAGCATCCACTGCTATGCTTTTCCCTCCAGCTCCAGCACTGTGAGAAGCTTCATACCCACACATTCATTAAGCACAGTCCAACATGTCCAACTTCCTTATTCATCTCCAAAAGGCAAAAACTCACATGCTGGGCCTCAGGTGGTGCATAACTATGATGTGCTTTTCCTCTATTGGATGAGGATGGAGCAGAGAATTTGCAAGTCCTGGAAATGGATGTGGAGCCATTTGGACAGAGAATTTGGAATCTAGAAAATAATCTAGAAATTGGGGTGTGGCTCTGACCATGTAGATTTCCTGCCCCTTGAACAGGGGTGCCACTGGAGACCACAGGACTAAGAGAACCTCTCGTCATAGTTTATTGGTGGTTATTTCAGGTGAGAACATAGGAATAAAGATAGGTTCTTCTTCTTTACTTTGGTACCTACTTCTATAAAGAGCTACATGGACACAGGGAGGGGAACATCAAACATCAGGGCCTGTCAGGGTGTGGGGTGCAAGGGGAGGGATAGCATTCTGAGAAATACCTAATGCATATGGGGCTTAAAACATAGATGACGGGTTGATGGGTGCAGCAAACCACCATGGCACATGTATACCTATGTAACAAACCTGCATGTTCTGCACATGTGTCCCAGAACTTAAAGTATAATTTAAAAAAAATTTATATATATGTATATATATACAAAAAAAAGAAAAAAAAAGCTGAATCAGAACTGAAAATCAGAACACCTGGGTAAGGGGCTCACTGATGAATTTCTCTGTAAACAATTTAATTAAAAAGAATACAAATGAAAATTCAAAAACACAGAAAAAGGAAGCAATTTCAGTGGTCATGATACCACAGACAGAACATGAACCAATCACTATCACCTTCTTTTCTTTACATGTTAATCACTGCAAAATCTTGCTTTTCTACCAGATCCTCTACCTAAATTGCTCTGGCATCAAAACCAATAGATATTTCTCAGGACTTACCTTACTGACAATATTTGTGGTCCAATACCAGTCTTTTCTATCTTTTTGCAACAGTGAGCATATGACCCAGGCCAGCCAGTAGAAATATGTCATCCTCTTTGAGTAGTTACGTGATCTAAGTAGGACCAAACAGAGTCTTCTTTCAGAATGTATATGGTTGCTGGAAGAAAGAGAGAAATACATCCTTCCCCCTCCCCGGGAATAAAAGATCAGCCTAGATCTTCTAAGAAAAAAGGAGAAGAGAGAGAGGAGACAGGGAGAGAAACACAAACTCACCATGAATGAACCAGTTGGCCATTATACCAGATTTCTCTTTAATATGAAAAATAAATTATTAATGCAGATATTTGTTGTTTTAAATGGTTTGGATTAGGTCTGTATCTCCAACTAATATGTTCCAACACAACTGCCCTGTAGTATGTAGCACTCTTGAACATTTTCTTTATTTTTTAAATCCTCCTTTCCTAAGCTTCCAAGATTCCTGTTCTCTCTCTTTCTTTAGTTAACAATACAGGTACTGTATTAGTCAATTTTCATGCCGCTGATAAAGACATACCCGAGACCGGGTAATTTACAAGAGAAAGAGGTTTAATTGAACTTAACAGTTCCATGTGGCTGGGGAAGCCTCACAATCATGACAGAAGGCAAAGAGAAGCAAGTCATGTCTTACATGGATTGTAGCAGGCAAAGACAGAGAGATTGTGCAGGGAGACTCCCATTTTTCGAAACCATCAGTTCTCATGGGACTTATTCACTATCATGAGACCAGCATGGGAAAGACTTGCCCCCATGATTCAATCACCTCCCTCTGGGTCCCTCCCACAACACGTGGGAATTCAAGATGAGAGTTTGGTGGGGACACAGACAAACCATACCAGGTAATAATGTTTTCTTCTATCTGTCCCTTGAGTGTGAATATTTCTCAGCCCATAGTTGTTTCATTCAATAGACTCTCTCTTGATAAAAACACTCCAAATCTTATCACTAATGTTTAAGCCAGGTCCCTAAATATAGAAAACAGATAAAAATTCATTGCATTTCCTGTAATTTAGCTCAGGAATTGCTTTCAGTATCTACTTGCTCAAATTCCCATTCTTTGTCATGTACTGCTGTTTTTAATCATTTGAACCTAGCTTCACCTACTGTCTCTTATTTATTTATTTTAGTTTCTCTTGTCTTCTTTACTCTTTTTTGTAACTACAATTCTTATTAATTCTGGAAGAGATAAACTGATTTTGGAACCATTCCCCAGCTCATTTCTTTTCCCCATAAAAGAAAGGATATATTTCTTTCTTTCCTCCAGATGATACATCAAACCTTATTCATAGGGGAACAAGAAGATTTGCCATTTAATCAGTGGTCCTCAGAATTTAGCAGGTATGAGAATCACCTGAAGAACCTGTTAAGACACAGAACACTGGTCTTGCTCTTAAAGTTTCTGATTCATTAGATCTGGGGTGAAAGATGAGAATTTAAATTTCCAATAAATTCATAGGTAATGCTGTTGTTCTTGGTCTGGGTAATAGGAGTAGTTCCGGTCTATTATATATTGTGTTTGTTATTTTCTTTATTGCAAACTTTTATATCATGTGCTCTTTCTGAGTGTGGATAAAAGCTGTACCTTTAATCTAACCAATAGAATATGGCAAAAGTGATGGGGTATTACCTTATCACCGTGTTACGATACACAGGACTCCGTTTCAGCAGAAAGGAGACAGAGAGGTTCTCCTGCTGTCTTTGAAGAAACAAGCAGTCATGTCACAAACTGCCTATGCAGAAGGCCACGTGGCCAAGATGTGAGGGTAGTCTCTAAAACTTGAAATTAGCTTCCAGGCAACAGCTAGTAAAAAGCTGGGAACTTCAGTCAGACAATCACATGGAAATGCATTATATAAAAAACCTGAATAAACCTGAAGGAATCTGAATGCAGTGGATTTTTCCTTCGTTAAGCATCCAGATGCAAACACACCCTTGTGTGTTTTCACCTTCTTTGCAGCCATGGGAGACCCTGAGCAGAGGACTTGGTCATAAGCCAAGTGTGGACTCTGACCCATGACAACTGTGAAATCATACATGTATGTGGTTTGAAACTTTTAAGTTTGTATTGCAAACAACATCTTCTAAAAATACTATCCCCAGAACCAACCTCTCCAAACTTCCATCGCCTATAGGATAACATTTAAATACCTTATTAGGGTGCATAAGGTTCTTTATCAAAAGGGTCTCGCTTCTGTCTGTAGCCTCAGTGTCCAAGGAGTTGCCCCTTCTTCTTGCTATTTCAACTTTTATCTTCAAATTTGGAACATGCTCTAATAGATAAAGATCAGAAGCTTTCAATACTTTTTCACTGAGGATTCCTCATTCTTTACTCACACTTAATCCCTTCAAAATTTATTTCCAGTGTTGTCATCTTCTGGGAAATCTACCCAGACACTACCCATCAACTCGACTCCTGGGCCTGAATTAATTATCCACAGCCTTTGACTCTAAGCACATATTTACCTCTAATTTTACAGTTAAAACATTGTCTTGCAAAGTTAGTTTGCTTTTCTGTCTTCCCTTGTTGATCTCAGGAACTTGAGAGCAAGTAGTTTCCCTTAGTTAATACCTCAGATGCCTGTCTACAAAGATGGTACATATTTAATGGTTCAACCATGAGTAATGGTTCATAAGAAATCCATATATATTTTTCAGAAGTACATTACTTATTAAAATACTACTGATGCGAAAAATAGTAGCCTTGGTAGAGAAACATATATGCAACATAGACTAAATAGTATCTGAAATCATAAAGTCATGGCCATCCCCTAACAGGGATGGGAAATAAAGAACAATAGGAGGTATTTATCTAGCCATGTCAGGTAGGTCAAACACTGAGTTACATGTGTATTTTCCAGGTGCTCTATGATGCCACTTTATAATATGCTGTTTTTTTTTTGTTTGTTTGTTTTTATTATTATTATTATTATTATACTTTAGGTTTTATGGTACATGTGCGCAATGTGCAGGTAAGTTACATAAGTATACATGTGCCATGCTGGTGCGCTGCACCCACTAACTCGTCATCTAGCATTAGGTGTATCTCCCAATGCTATCCCTCCCCCCTCCCCCCACCCCACAACAGTCCCCGAAGTGTGATGTTCCCCTTCCTGTGTCCATGTGTTCTCATTGTTCAATTCCCACCTATGAGTGAGAATATGCGGTGTTTGGTTTTTTGTTCTTGCGATAGTTTACTGAGAATGATGATTTCCAATTTCATCCATGTCCCTACAAAGGACATGAACTCATCATTTTTTATGGCTGCATAGTATTCCATGGTGTATATGTGCCACATTTTCTTAATCCAGTCTATCATTGTTGGACATTTGGGTTGGTTCCAAGTCTTTGCTATTGTGAATAATGCCGCAATAAACATACGTGTGCATGTGTCTTTATAGCAGCATGATTTATAGTCCTTTGGGTATATACCCAGTAATGGGATGGCTGGGTCAAATGGAATTTCTAGTTCTAGATCCCTGAGGAATCGCCACACTGACTTCCACAAGGGTTGAACTAGTTTACAGTCCCACCAACAGTGTAAAAGTGTTCCTATTTCTCCTTATCCTCTCCAGCACCTGTTGTTTCCTGACTTTTTAATGATTGCCATTCTAACTGGTGTGAGGTGGTATCTCATTGTGGTTTTGATTTGCATTTCTCTGATGGCCAGTGATGGTGAGCATTTTTTCATGTGTTTTTTGCCTGCATAAATGTCTTCTTTTGAGAAGTGTCTGTTCATGTCCTTTGCCCACTTTTTGATGGGGTTGTTTGTTTTTTTCTTGTAAATTTGTTGGAGTTCATTGTAGATTCTGGATATTAGCCCTTTGTCAGATGAGTAGGTTGCGAAAATTTTCTCCCATTTTGTAGGTTGCCTGTTCACTCTGATGGTAGTTTCCTTTGCTGTGCAGAAGCTCTTGAGTTTAATTAGATCCCATTTGTCAATTTTGGCTTTTGTTGCCATTGCTTTTGGTGTTTTAGACATGAAGTCCTTGCCCATGCCTATGTCCTGAATGGTAATGCCTAGGTTTTCTTCTAGGGTTTTTATGGTTTTAGGTCTAACATTTAAGTCTTTAATCCATCTTGAATTGATTTTTGTATAAGGTGTAAGGAAGGGATCCAGTTTCAGCTTTCTCCATATGGCTAGCTAGTTTTCCCAGCACCATTTATTAAATAGGGAATCCTTTCCCCATTTCTTGTTTTTGTCAGGTTTGTCAAAGATCAGATAGTTGTAGATATGTGGCGTTATTTCTGAGGGCTCTGTTCTGTTCCATTGATCTATATCTCTGTTTTGGTACCAGTACCATGCTGTTTTGGTTACTGTAGCCTTGTAGTATAGTTTGAAATCAGGTAGTGTGATGCCTCCAGCTTTGTTCTTTTGGCTTAGTATTGACTTGGCGATGCGGGCTCTTTTTTGGTTCCATATGAACTTTAAAGTAGTTTTTTCCAATTCTGTGAAGAAAGTCATTGGTAGCTTGATGGGGATGGCATTGAATCTGTAAATTACCTTGGGAAGGATGGCCATTTTCACGATATTGATTCTTCCTACCCATGAGCATGGAATGTTCTTCCATTTGTTTGTATCCTCTTTTATTTCCTTGAGCAGTGGTTTGTAGTTCTCCTTGAAGAGGTCCTTCACATCCCTTGTAAGTTGGATTCCTAGGTATTTTATTCTCTTTGAAGCAATTGTGAATGGGAGTTCACTCATGATTTGGCTCTCTGTTTGTCTGTTATTGATGTATAAGAATGCTTGTGATTTTTGTACATTGATTTTGTATCCTGAGAATTTGCTGAAGTTGCTTATCAGCTTAAGGAGATTTTGGGCTGAGACAATGGGGTTTTCTAGATATACAATCATGTCATCTGCAGACAGGGACAATTTGACTTCCTCTTTTCCTAATTGAATACCCTTTATTTCCTTCTTCTGCCTAATTGCCCTGGCCAGAACTTCCAACACTATGTTGAATAGAAGGGGTGAGAGAGGGCATCCCTGTCTTGTGCCAGTTTTCAAAGGGAATGCTTCCAGTTTTTGCCCATTCAGTATGATATTGGCTGTGGGTTTGTCATAGATAGCTCTTATTATTTTGAGATACGTCCCATCAATACCTAATTTATTGAGAGTTTTTAGCATGAAGGGTTGTTGAATTTTGTCAAAGGCCTTTTCTGCATCTATTGAGATAATCATGTGGTTTTTGTCTTTGGTTCTGTTTATATGCTGGATTACACTTATTGATTTGCGTATATTGAACCAGCCTTGCATCCCAGGGATGAAGCCCACTTGATCATGGTGGATAAGCTTTTTGATGTGCTGCTGGATTCTGTTTGCCAGTATTTTATTGAGGATTTTTGCATCAATGTTCATCAAGGATATTGGTCTAAAATTCTCTTTTTTGGTTTTGTCTCTGCCAGGCTTTGATATCAGGATGATGCTGGCCTCATAAAATGAGTTAGGGAGGATTCCCTCTTTTTCTACTGATTGGAATAGTTTCACAAGGAATGGTACCAGCTCCTTCTTGTACCTGTGGTAGAATTCGGCTGTGAACCTATCTGGTCCTGGACTTTTTTTGGTTGGTAAGCTATTGATTATTGCCACAATTTCAGCTCCTGTTATTGGTCTATTCAGAGATTCAACTTCTTCCTGGTTTAGTCTTGGGAGGGTGTATGTGTTGAGGAATTTATCCATTTCTTCTAGATTTTCTAGTTTATTTGCGTAGAGGTGTTTGTAATATTCTCTGATGGTAGTTTGTATTTCTGTGGGATCGGTGGTGATATCCCCTTTATCATTTTTTATTGCATCTATTTGATTCTTCTCTCTTTTTTTCTTTATTAATCTTGCTAGCGGTCTATCAATTTTGTTGATCCTTTCAAAAAACCAGCTCCTGGATTTATTAATTTTTTGAAGGGTTTTTTGTGTCTCTATTTCCTTCAGTTCTGCTCTGATTTTATTTATTTCTTGCCTTCTGCTAGCTTTTGAATGTGTTTGCTCTTGCTTTTCTAGTTCTTTTAATTGTGATGTTAGGGTGTCAATTTTGGATCTTTCCTGCTTTCTCTTGTGGGCATTTAGTGCTATAAATTTCCCTCTACACACTGCTTTGAATGCATCCCAGAGATTCTGGTATGTTGTGTCTTGGTTCTCGTTGGTTTCAAAGAACATCTTTATTTCTGCCTTCATTTTGTTATGTACCCAGTAGTCATTCAGGAGCAGGTTATTCAGTTTCCACATAGTTGAGCGGTTTTGAGTGAGATTCTTAATCCTGAGTTCTAGCTTGATTGCACTGTGATCTGAGAGATAGTTTGTTATAATATCTGTTCTTTTACATTTATTGAGGACAGCTTTACTTCCAAGTATGTGGTCAATTTTGGAATAGGTGTGGTGTGGTGCTGAAAAAAATGTATATTCTGTTGATTTGGGGTGGAGAGTTCTGTAGATGTCTATTAGGTCCACTTGGTGCAGAGCTGAGTTCAATTCCTGGGTATCCTTGTTGACTTTCTGTCTCGTTGATCTGTCTAATGTTGACAGTGGGGTGTTAAAGTCTCCCATTATTAATGTGTGGGAGTCTAAGTCTCTTTGTAGGTCACTCAGGACTTGCTTTATGAAGCTGGGTGCTCCTGTATTGGGTGCATATATATTTAGGATAGTTAGCTCTTCTTATTGAATTAATCCCTTTACCATTATGTAATGGCCTTCTTTGTCTCTTTTGATCTTTGTTGGTTTAAAGTCTGTTTTATCAGAGACTAGGATTGCAACCCCTGCCTTTTTTTGTTTTCCATTTGCTTGGTAGATCTTCCTCCATCCTTTTATTTTGAGCCTATGTGTGTCTCTGCATGTGAGATGGGTTTCCTGAATACAGCACACTGATGGGTCTTGAGTCTTTATCCAATTTGCCAGTCTGTGTCTTTTAATTGGAGCATTTAGTCATTTACATTTAAAGTTAATATTGTTATGTGTGAATTTGATCCTGTCATTATGATGTTAGCTGGTTATTTTGCTCGTTAGTTGATGCAGTCTCTTCCTAGTCTCAATGGTCTTTACATTTTGGCATGATTTTGCAGTGGCTGGTACCGGTTGTGCCTTTCCATGTTTAGCGCTTCCTTCAGGAGCTCTTTTAGGGCAGGCCTGGTGGTGACAAAATCTCTCAGCATTTGCTTGTCTGTAAAGTATTTTATTTCTCCTTCACTTATGAAGCTTAGTTTGGCTGGATATGAAATTCTGGGTTGAAAATCCTTTTCTTTAAGAATGTTGAATATTGGCCCCCACTCTCTTCTGGCTTGTAGGGTTTGTGCCGAGAGATCCGCTGTTAGTCTGATGGGCTTCCCTTTGATGGTAACCCGACCTTTCTCTCTGGCTGCCCTTAACATTTTTTCCTTCATTTCAACTTTGGTGAATCTGACAATTATGTGTCTTGGAGTTGCTCTTCTCGAGGAGTATCTTTGTGGCATTCTCTGTATTTCCTGAATCTGAATGTTGGCCTGCCTTGCTAGATTGGGGAAGTTCTCCTGGATAATATCCTGCAGAGTGTTTTCCAACTTGGTTCCATTCTCCCCGTCACTTTCAGGTACACCAATCAGACGTAGATTTGGTTTTTTCACATAGTCCCACATTTCATGGAGGCTTTGCTCATTTCTTTTTATTCTTTTTTCTCTAAACTTCCCTTCTCGCTTCATTTCATTCATTTCATCTTCCAGGGCTGATACCCTTTCTTCCATTTGATTGCATCGGCTCCTGAGGCTTCTGCATTCTTCACGTAGTTCTCGAGCCTTGGTTTTCAGCTCCATCAGCTCCTTTAAGCACTTCTCTGTATTGGTTATTCTAGTTATACATTCTTCTAAATTTTTTTCAAAGTTTTCAACTTCTTTTCCTTTGGTTTGAATATCCTCCCATAGCTCAGAGTAATTTGATCGTCTGAAGCCTTCTTCTCTCAGCTCGTCAAAGTCATTCTCCGTCCAGCTTTGTTCCGTTGCTGGTGAGGAATTGCGTTCCTTTGGAGGAGGAGAGGTACTCTGCTTTTTAGAGTTTCCAGTTTTTCTGCTGTTTTTTCCCCATCTTTGTGGTTTTATCTACTTTTGGTCTTTGATGATGGTGATGTACAGATGGGTTTTTGGTGTGGATGTCCTTTCTGTTAGTTTTCCTTCTAACAGACAGAACCCTCAGCTGCAGGTCTGTTGGAGTACCTGGCCGGCCTTGTGAGGTGTCAGTCTGCCCCTGCTGGGGGGTGCCTCCCAGTTAGGCTGCTCGGGAGTCAGGGGTCAGGGACCCACTTGAGGAGGCAGTCTGCCCGTTCTCAGATCTCCAGCTGCGTGCTGGGAGAACCACTGCTCTCCTCAAAGCTGTCAGACAGGGACATTTAAGTCTGCAGAGGTTACTGCTGTCTTTTTGTTTGTCTGTGCCCTGCCCCCAGAGGTGGAGCCTACAGAGGCAGGCAGGCCTCCTTGAGCTGTGGTGGGCTCCACCCAGTTCAAGCTTCCCGGCTGCTTTGTTTACCGAAGCGAGCCTGGGCAATGGCGGGCGCCCCTTCCCCCAGCCTCGCTGCCGACTTGCTGTTTGATCTCAGACTGCTGTGCTAGCAATCAGTGAGACTCCGTGGGCGTAGGACCCTCTGAGCCAGGTGCGGGCTATACTCTCCTGGGGCACCGTTTCCTAAGCCCGTCAGAAAAGCACAGCATTCGGGTGGGAGTGGCCCGATTCTCCAGGTGCGTCTGTCACCCCTGGAAAGGGAACTCCCTGACCCCTTGCGCTTCCCGAGTGAGGCAATGCCTCGCCCCTGCTTCGGCTGGCGCACGGTGCACTCACCCACTGACCTGCGCCCACTGTCTGGCACTCCCCAGTGAGATGAACACGGTACCTCAGATGGAAATGCAGAAATCACCCGTCTTCTGCGTCGCTCATGCTGGGAGCTGTAGACCGGAGCCGTTCCTATTCGGCCATCTTGGCTGTAATATGCTGTTTTGTACTGAGCTAATACCACAAATTTCAGTTTTATACAGTTCTACATGGATATGCTCTTTGAATGAATCAACTATTGTCATCACTTTTGATGGAAGATATTTAATTCAATTACTAAATAATCACAAATTTTAAAATAACCCAATTTTAAATGTACTATATAGTGAACACATTATTGAGGTTTTAAAAAACACTCATCTATTACATTTTCTATTTCCCTAAAAAGAAATCTCATCCTTTTATAGTTTTTCCTCTGTTTTCTGGGAAATTAGATTTAACCAGTGTAATAGCATTCAGATTTATGTTTAGAGACCTCACATGAGGAAAATTTTTCATTTCTAGTCTGATTCCTCTGCGTCCATGAGATGTATATTATCCTTAAAAATATTATTCAATATAGGAATCACATTGAATTCTTCTTTTGCCATTATGTCGCAGAGCAAAAAGCTAACGTCATGTGATGGTCCTAATAAAGTCAATTGTAATGCACAGACAATTACACAGAAACCATAAGAAAAAGGCACTGTTACATAAAGATAGGGAATATGACAATATAATTATAATTTAAATGTGACCCATTATCCTTAATAAATCAAACCTATACACACTTGGAAAGAGAAAACCACAGACTCTTTCAATATAGCTATTTATAGATATCCCAAATATTCTTTCTTATAAAAAGAATTTAAATTGCAAAGCATAAAAGGGAAAAAGATCACACCACGTGGCTTGTGTTGCTCTGTTGACACTGCTTGTTACATCCGGAGTTATGTCCTCAAAAATGTTTATGCTAAAGTTCTAACCTCCAGTGTCTCAGAATGTAAATATATATCTAGGTAGGGCCTTTAAAGAGGTAATGAAGTTAAAGTAAGGCTTTAGGATGATGTCCCTATAAGAAGATTACGATATAAAGAGAGACACTAGGGGTGGACACACTCAGAGAAAAGGCCGTGTGAAGACACAGTGAAAGGATGATGATCTGCAAGCCAAGGAGAGAGTCTCAGAAGAATCCAAACTTCTCTGCACCTTGATCTTGGATTTCCAGCCTCCAGAAGTCTGAGAAAATAAATGTCTATTAAAGTCGGCCAGTCTGTGGTATTTTGTTGTGGCAGCCATAGCAAAGTAATAAATTGCCCCATTTTCCCTCAGTACTAACAAGGTCCTGGTAGCAACAATGACAAAATGGAAACATATTTCTCTAAGAGTGAGAGAAAAAATAATTTTTGATGCTATAAATATTTCTGAGATGCCATTTTATAAATGACACATAAACTTAGATTTATTCTTCTTAATACTAGTGTTGTTTTTTCTCTCTTGTTTTTAACTTAGAACAAATCTCTGTCTGGTTTTGTGCAGGAGCACTAATCTGAGTGTATTGCAATAAAATTAGAAAAAAATGATAAACATATTTAGTATATCTCTAAAGTAATTACTTTAGCAATAAAATACAACAATCAGGAAAGATGATGCTTTTATTCTAAAACCTATGCCAGAATATTGCAACAAGAATAGCCTGTATAAGGTGCAAGGGTTTTTTAAAAAAAAAAAAATTGCTTTGTTAACTATTCCTGTAATGACAACTTGACATTTGGTCTTTACAATTAAAATGATAAGTATCAGATTAAGAAAATTTGAAGTACCTCCTGTTTTATAAACAGGTATAAAAATTAACAGCTGAAAAATTTTTTAATCTTGGCAACCTGTATTATACCTGGCATGATTTAATTAACACAAAATGAAAAATACACATTTCCAAGTATTGCTACTGAATAGGTTTTCCTAGGCTGATAATTGAACTCATAAAATATGTAATTATTATTCAGATAAAGAAAATGAATATATTGTTATCTATTAATACATTATGACCCTAAAGCCCTTTGTTAAACTCTTTATTCCTTTATGAATAAAAAAACTCACAGTTTCTTTTACTATATTCTTAATACAAAGCAGCAGTATTTTATGATCATTATTATATAAGAAGAGACTTGTTCTATACAAAATTGAATTCCACTAGTCACAGATCATTTTTAAGGTAGTTAAGCTACTATGGTAGCAGATATTATACCTTGAAGTCATTGAACACGTACCAGCTGACAAGCTAACAGAAAATTGAAAGACAATTTTCAATACTATGCTCCAACTAAATGCCAATTTAGAAACTAAATATAAATCCTGGATTCTGTTTGCACTTTGAAAATTACATTCCAAAGTTTAATAGTAGAATGAAATTTTTTATAAGTTCTATAGTCTCAAGTCTTGAGGCTTAGGCAAAATGTGTTCCAAAAGAATAGGTGCTATTACTTAAAATGCAAAAAAAATTTCTAAATCTATATATACCCGTAAAACTTCTTAGGTAAAGAAACAACAACAGCAACAACAACAAAGCAGTATTTGAAATGCCGAATTTCTTTATCAGGATAACTAGGAAAATATGAGATTATAAAACTACAGCTTCTACTGCTAGGAAAGAATGACCAGCGCTTACCACACAGAATCTTAGGTGATTCATTCAGTGGACACTTATGGAAAATTATGAGTCAGATACTAGGCTATCTGCCAGGGAATACCAAGACACAGCCATTGGGCTCAAAGCGCTCACAAACTATTGGGGAGGAAGACAGAAAAAAAACAGTGACAACCCAGTGTTGTAAGAAATAAGCAAGTGGTGCTTTGGAAGACCGCAGAAAAAGAATTAACACAGACAAGGTATGTGAGGGAGAGTGATTCCTTGCAGAAAGGGATGCACATGATGAGCTTTACAGAATGAGTAGGAAGTTGGTTATAGGGGAAATTAAGTGCAAAGCACAGAAGCTTAAATGTTATGGTTTATAAACTGGTGACTACAGTGGCAAAGGGCAAGAGACGAGTAGTCAATGAAAGAAATTATAAAGAAATATATTTGTAAAATACGTGGAATTCCAGCAAAAGGTAGTATTAGGAATTATTGTTTAGGGTAGCAACTAAAAATGCTGTATTTTTGTGCTTTAATACTGGGATTGAGAACATTACTTCTTTTCCCTTTAGTATACTCCTTGAAGCTGTAATAGTAGTATCTACTTCATAGCTGTGTAGTGATAAATAAATTAATTTATATAGGAAAAGAGCAAGGCATCAAGGCTAATACATAGTAAGTACTCAATAATTTGACTCGACACCTAAGAAACAGATAAGCAAGTTGTACTATGGAAAGACTACCCTCAAAGCAAGCTCTAGAATGATTCATAAAGAGACAAAATAACAGGTGGCAAGGATTTCTAGGGGCTGATGTAGTAACCAGGTGTCTTAGGTCAGACTACTATAAGACCGGGTAGCTTACAAAATAAACACTTATTTCTTATAACTCTGAATGCAGGAAGTGAGGCTGGAGATCAGGTTTCCAGTGTGGTCAGGTTATTGGTGAGGCCTAGATTCTTGGTTATATCTTCTCATGGCATTTCCTTACTATGTGCACACAGAAAAACAAATCTCCTGTCTCTTCTTCTTTTGATAACTGATTTATACTCATCATAAGGGCTTCACCATCATAACCTCATCAAATCTAATCACCTCCCAAAAGCCCCACTTCCAAATACCATCACATTGGGCATTAGAAAGTTAACATATAAGGCTTGGGGTGGGGGAGCAAAACAAACATTTGGTCCGTAGCACCAGGTGAGAATTAAAGCTATCCATGAGAGTGTGGGAAGGGATGATGAATCGGACAGAGATTTGAAAGCTATTAAGAAGTAGAACCAGAAAACAGTTAGGGGGAGAGGTTCAATATGGCTGACTAGAAACAGCTGGGTCTGTCTCTTCCACAGAGAAGAACCAAATATATTTAGTAGATATTCACACTTTGAATAGATCATCTGAGAGAGAACACTGGGATTCAACAGAGAGGCAATAAAAAATACAAAGTGTGAAGGAGGGGGAAGCAGGGCTGCTCAGTCAGGATTGCTGGGGCCTGGAGCTGCTCCCTAGCCCAGGGAAGGGATAAGTGAAACACCTTTGAATAGATCATCTGAGAGAGAGCACTGGGATTCAACAGAGGCAATAAAAAATACAAAGTGTGAAGGAAGGGGAAGCAGGGTTGTTCAGTCAGGATTGCTGGGGCCTGGAGCTGCTCCCTAGCCCAGGGAAGGGATAAGTGAAAGACCTCCAGAGCTCCACATTTCTGCCACAGACCTTTACAATACAGCTATAAGAGAGCCCCTCAACCCTCACAGGCCTCTACTTGGCATAGGAAGCTGCCTGGAGATCACAGAGAGACACTGCTCTAACTCATGTGAAGTCCGACTGGCTTCCTAGTACTGGACAACTGCAGCATGGCACCATTCTGGGTGCCTGTCTACTTCTATTCAACTTAGTACTGGAAGTCCCAGCTAGAGAAATCAGGCAAAAGAAATAAAAGGCATCCAAATTTGAAAAGAGGAAGTGAAGTTAGCTCTGTTTGCTGAAGATGTGATTTTATAACTAGAAAACCATAAGGTCCTCTACAAAAGACTTCTAGATTTGGTAAATGACTTCAGTAAAGTTTCTGGATACCAAATCAACATACAAAAATCAGTAGCATTTTTATATATCAATAACAGTCAAGCTGAGAACTAAATAAAGAACTCAATCCCATTTACCATAGCTATGAAAAAATTAAAGACTAAGAATGCAATTAACCAAGAAGGTAAAAGATCTCTTCAAAAGAACTATAAAATACGGCTGAAAAAAATCGTAGATGACATACACAAATGAAAAAACATCCCATGCTCATGGATTAGAAGAATCAATATTGTTAAAATGACCATACTGCCCAAAGCAATCTACAGATTCAATGTAATTCCCATCGGAGTATTGACATTATATTCTCAGAATTAAGAAAAAAAAAATCCTAAAATTCATAGGAAACAAAAAAAGCCCAAACAGCCAAAGCAAAATCTTAACCAAAAGAACAAAGCTGGAGGTATCATATACCAGACTTCAAGTTATCCTGTGAGACTATAGCAACCAAAACAGTGTGGTACTGGTATAAAAACAGACACAGATCAATGGAACAGAATAGAGATTCCAGAAATAAAGCTATGCACCTGCCACCAACTGATCTTTGACAAAGTTGACAAAAATATACACTGAGGAACAGAGATCCAATTAATAAATGGTGCTGGGGAAATTGGATAGCCATATGTAGAAGAATGAAACCTCTTACCATATACAAAAATTAACTCAAGATGGATTAAAGACTTAAATATAAAACCTGACATTATAAAACAGATTAGAAGAATACCTAGGAAAAACTCTTCTGGACATTGGTCTAGGCAAAAAATTTATGACTAAGTTCTCAAATGCAACAAAAACAAAAATAGACAAATGAGACTTAATTAAACTAACAAGCTTCTGCACAGCAAAAATGTAATCATCAGAGTAAACAGAAAATCTGCATAAAGGGAGAAAATACTTGCAAACTATACATCCATCGCAGGACTAATATCTAGACTCTAGAAGGAGCTCAAACACCTCAACAAGAAAAAAAAATAACCCCATTAAACAGTGGGCAGAAGATATGAACATTTTTTTCTCAAAAGAAGACATACAAGCAGCCAACAAACATGAAAACAGGCTCAACATCACTAATCATCAGAGAAATGCAAATTAAAATCACAGTGAAATATCCTCTTACAGCAGTCAGAATGGCTATTATTAAAAAGTCAAAAAACAACGGATGTTGGTGAGAATGCAAAGAAAAGGGAATGCCTATACACTGTTGATGGGAATGTAAATTAGTACAACCTGTATTGAAAATAGTATGGATATTTCTCAAATAATTAAAAATAGAGCTACCATTTGACCCAGGAATCCTACTATTGAGTTTATACACAAAGGAAAATAAAGTATCATATCAAAAAGACACCTGTATTCATATATTTATAGCATCACTATTTACAATAGCAAAATTATAGAATCGACTTAAGTGTCCATCAGTGGATAATTGAATAAAGAGAATGTTATACACACACATACATACACACATACTCACACAAAGATATATATATATATACGCAATATACACTGTACATATGGACATAATTCGTGGAAAAATAAACATCGGAGACTTCAAAAGGTGGGAGTGTGGGAGGTGGGTGAGGTATGTGAAATTACCTATTGGGTGCAATGCACACTGTTAGAGTGATGGTTATGCTAAAAGCCAAGACTTCACTACTATATCTATGGAACAAAAATGCACTATACTCCCTAAATCCATAAAAATTTTAAAAAATTAGAACCTATACAGCCTGATGCCCTAATGTAGGAGATGAAAAAGGAAAATGAAAGGTGACTTCCAGGTGTGTGCAGATGCTATTGATTAACAAGAAATACTGGAGAAAATGAGTAATTATGAGAGAACACATTGAACTCAGATTGAGAACTTTTTTTACTTTAGATGGCTGTTAAGCTTTGGAGCTACATCTAAACTGAAATAAAAATTTGTAATAACAAGCAAATTATTCCACACTTCTTGATTAGCATTCCCTTTAATATCCAAAGAAAGTTGCTAGAGGCCCATTACATGCGATTATAAAAGTCAGAGAATTTCATAAATGTTGTTAGGCTTCTAAAGAAATTACTCTCATGTTTATGTTTTCTACCAAATTTTTGTTACGAATACATTATTGATTTGCAGTTGCTTTACTTTCTATAGTGGCTGCCCTTCCTCTGTCACTCAGCCACTTCTGAATGCTTTGACCTTTTCTTCCATTTCCCAAAGCTCCACCAACAAGGTTTGTGGTACAAGTTGACTATCTCTTATGCAAAAACTTGGGACCAGAAGTGTTTTAGATTTAAGATTTTCTCAGATTTTGGAATATTTGCATTACTATTACTGGTTAAGTAGCTCTTTTTTGTTTTTTGTTTTTTAGATGGAGTCTCGCTCTCTTGCCCAGGCTGGAGTTCAGTGGCACAATCTCAGCTCACTACAACCTCTGCCTCCTGGGTTCAAGTGAGTCTCCTGCCTCAGCTTCCCGAGTAGCTGGGATTACAGGCATGCATCACCAAGCCTAGCTAATTTTTTCTACTTTTAGTAAAAATGGAATTTCACCATGTTGGCCAGGCTGGTCTCAAACTCCTAACCTCAAGGGATTCACCTGCCTCGGCCTCCCAAAATGCTGGAATTACAGGCATGAGCCACCCTGCTGGGCCATACATCCCAAATTTGAAAGAGGATTTCCTTTAAGCATCAGGTTGGTCCTCAAAATGTTTCAGATTTTGGAGCATTCCAGATTTCAGATTACCAAATTTGGGATACTCAGCTTTAATATGAACTTTTCACTGCTATGTTTGATAAATAAACACAATCACAAAACAACATAAAAAAGAAATCACTTAAATATTCAGTATGACTGTTAAAAATTTTCTTAGCTACCTACACCACAGGGACCCTCTTCATGGCTGGATTTCCTTTCCTTTTCTTTTCTTTTCTTTTCTTTTCTTGTCTTGTCTTGTCTTGTCTTGTCTTTTCTTTTCTTTTTTCTCTTCTCTTCTCTCTTTTTTTAGGCCAGATATTGTTCTATCACTCAGACGAGTGCAATGGCATCATCAGAGCTCACTGCAGCATAGACCTCCTATGCTCAAATGATCCTTCCACCTCATCCAGCCAAGCAGCTGGAACTACAGGTATGTACCATCAAGTCTTGCTATATTGCTGGGATTGAACTCCTGGCCTCGAGCAATTCTCCCAGCTCAGTCTCTCAAAGGGCTGAGATGATGAGCATGAGGCATCACACTCAGCCAATAGCTGTATTTCTTGTTAGGTTTCAAGCAGTCATTGAATATCTGCATCCATTCTACTTCTCTAGAAACTTCTTTACACATCCCTTTTTGATTTTACTATTTGACATCTCTAAAATCTCTTTCTTTTTAAGAGCCAAATCCATAAATGAAGAGACTAATTTCACTCTCAATGCCTTGTCATTCTTTACTTAGGAGAAATAGGGTAAAAGCAAAACCTCATTACACTACTTTTCTTAATCAAAAACTTTATCAACTTTAGGTTTCCATTCTTACTAATACCAAGAATCAAGAAAACATTTCATTTGTTCTTAACTTTAGCTAGCTTAAATTCTCAGGAAGATCTGTTTGCTACCAACTTGGATTTGTGTGGTTCAAGTTAGAGAGTACACGAGAAAATCCAGGGTCAACTGGTTATTTAAAAAATTCTCACTAAAGAGTTTAGTGTCAGAAGAAATGATTTATCAGACTCTGGAACACAGAAAGAAGTACCTAAGAAGAAAAACACCCAACCTCAGTAATATGATTTTCATTCTGTGCACAAATAGGTTATTGCTTTGAAACAGGTCAGAGTCTTGAGCTCCAAAGAAAGTGGAGCTGTGACTGTGAAGAGTGTGTGTTGATGGGTGCAGAGGTAATGAGATTGCAAACACAGAAGAAAAGCAAAAGAAAAACAAAAATGAAGAAATCCTGGACTGATGCCTAATTTTTTCTTTCTGTAAGTGTGGCCATTTTTGGAGGAGTTCTAATGATGGGTTAAACCACAAGGAGAAAATTAAACTTCTCTTAAATGTAGTTAAAATCCCTAGAGAGACATGAGTTTGTCACGATTGCCTGAGAAGATATTGGCTGGGATTAAATATTGAATGTGTCTGCCAACAATGGCTGCCTGACTTGATACACGAGAGTTTCTCAGTGAGGAAAAAAAACCATGTAAGAGTACATGGATTTTACATTTTTCTGTGACTTAGATGTTGGTCCCATTTATTAGAGGAAAAGAAAAGTGCTTTAGCAGTTCGGGATTTTAAGAAACTACAATTATTGAAATAAGAGCTAAGTGTGATAGGAGGTAAAACCAACTGGGGATATGTAAGAGGTTTGCTGATAAATGTTTAGGGCAGTGGGAAAACAGGATTCCATAGATCCTTTACTGCCAGAAACCTGGTTACATGTTTTTTCTTGATCATAGATGAATATCTTAACTGTAGAAGGTAAGAAGACAAATGGAAGGAGTTACAGATGTTTGAAGATATGCAGATGGTGGGAGAAAGTTCAATGGTAATTGAGAATTGGTTCACTGACAAGAGGATTTTCCATAAGTAATAGTCTCTCTATTGGTTTAGAAAAAGTGTAGGACATTACTAATAAGCTTTAGAATCTCCAAATTATGCCCAATAAATATTCTAATTAGAGTTACTTCCAGCCAGAGATGCCATTCATTCGGGAAGTTTCCCACTCCCCTTCAAATTTCTGAATGGGACATTAGAGGTAGAACCCAGACAACTGGGACATCTTCATAAAATATTCTTGAACATTCATGAGTTGAGTTTAATGCTATTTGGAAAGGAAACTGGTAAGCCTGAGAAAGACACTCAATTTATAATGAAACACTAAAAAATAGCTTATAATTTGGTGGCATTAATAATTTCAGGTACTCTTTTATGTTTATCTACATTATACCATTTAATAGTCAGAATATACCTATGAAGTAGGTACTATTATTATTATCATTCTACAGATAAGGAAATTGAGACACAGAGATATTAAGAATCGTACTTAAAGTCACACAACAAGCAAACGTTAGAACCTGGACTTCAGAGATCTGGCCAGGATCCTGTTCAGTACTTCCGATGTTACTCTAATTCTTCTCTAACTTGGGTTTGCTTCATGAATGTTTCTATATGCTGACATCTTTAAACTTCTGTTTTCTCATCTTTAAAGTTGGAAAAATATTTTATATTTTTTCTGATTATCTATTGCTCCATAGCAAATTACCCTAAAACAGTAGCTTAAAACAATACCTTTAATTGATTTCATTCACACATTTTTTTCTGCCAAGCCTCCGGCAGCAGTCTTTCTCAAGTCTTTTCTATGGTTGTAGTCAGTTGGTGGCTGGGACTGGAGTCATCTTAAGGATGAATCTTCTTATCCTAGACACTAGGCATGTGAGTGATTGTCTTCCTCACTCAATCAGTCACATGTCTAGTGTCTAGAATGAGAAGACTCAAACATCTGGGGGCTAGAACACCTCTTGTCTCTTGATCATCTCTCTGTGTGATCTCACCATGTATATATGTGGTCTCCAGCTGGCCTCTCTAACATAGCAACTTCAATGAAACCAGACTTCTTATATTGTAGCCTAGGGTTTCAAAACCCAAGAAAAAAAGAGCCAGGTAGAAACTGTATTGACTCAAATAACCTAACCTGAAAAGTCCTGTAGTGTCACTAAATTGTACTCTATTCCTTAGACAATTCACTAAGGTCAGTCCATATTCAAGAGGAGGGGAGTTAGACTAACCTCTTGAGTGTGGTAGGCTAAATAATGCCTCCCACCTCCCACAAAAGATGCCACTTTCTAATCTCACAGATCTATGCTATGTTTTACATGGCAAAGGAAACTTTGCAGATATGATTACGTTAAGGATCTTGAGATGGAGAGATTATCCTGGATAATCCAGGCAGGCTTAATGTAATCACAAAAGTTTCTAATAACAGAGAGTAGGAGAGTCAGAGTCAGAGAAGGAGATGAGATGACAAAAGCTGAGGTCAGAGTGAGGCCAAGCCCAGGCAAGGCAGCCTCTAGAAGCTGGAAAAGGCAAGGAAACAGATTCTCAACTCAAGCCACTGGAAGGCTGGAGCCGTTATGTGATTTTTGATCCATTTTGGACTTCTAAATTCAGGAAATGTGAGATATTAAATTTGTGTTGCTTTAAGCCATTTACTTGGTGGTCATTTATCACAGCATCAATAGAAAACGAATACAAGAAGTATCAACTAATTTGTGGGTAGATTTTAAGACTATCACATCTATCATCCTCTTTGATTGGTTGTTCACTAAAAACCCTGTATTATGTGTCTTTCATGTGCTAGCATTGGGTTATATCCCTAAGGATTTAAAGATAAATTAAACATGATTCTTTTCCCCATTATGCTCATAGATAGTATTTATGGAAGGACTTTGTGCAACTCTAAACAGTAATATAAATGTAATATATTGTGAGTCACTTCCGAAGTTTAATATGCAACCCAACCATTCCTTAATTTACTAAATCATAAATCAGAATCAATATTTCAACAGATTGGAATTATGCATATATTATGAGTAAATTGCAAACAAATACAGAAGATAATTTGAAAATTAAATGTCAACAGGATTTGCAATAGACATTTACCATGTCTCAAAGTAAGAAAACCTGTCAGAATAAGTATACTGTGGGCAATCTCAGTGTTACAAGGCTGCTAATGAGCCTCTAGTAAACTAAGAGACAGTCCCTAGGGATGAAAGGCGAGGATGGCTTATTCTTTCACTGAACTCTTAACTGAGGCAGCTAACAAGGTGACCAACTGTGATTTAGACACATATCCAGTAGGAAACTGGATAGAGAGTGTTAATTTAGTTTGTAAGGGTCACTGAACTAATTCCATTACGTGACAATTTATGGTCACTACTGATAGGAGCAAGAATATAAACCCGAAGTCAAAAAAGAGGGAGAAGCGTTTCTTGAACAATCTCACTTACCAGGAAAAGCAATGAGAAAACAAGCAGTCACTCAATTGAGATGCCTATTTTCGTTATGATATTTAGGTCTTGGAACACCTTTCCACACGTGAGAATCGCAAACAAAAATATATAGTGTGACTAGAATATATAAACAAGGTCATGAAAATAAAGTTGATGCCCACTAAGCCTTTTTTTAGAGAGCTACATCCACTTCAATCCTTGAAGAAAGTTGTCTGTTCAAAGGATAACAACTTGCAGGGTTAGATGTTAAGAAAGGGGAGTTATCAAGGAAGCTTACAGAAGGGATATTCAGTGGTCTGTCTTGGGTACTGGGGGGCTCTCTTTCCATAGCACCGCTGCTGGCAGCTGGCCAGCAGCTCAGGCAGGCAGCTGGTAGGGGAAGAGTGGCCTCTGCCAGCTGGCACTAAAAAATTAAAATTAAAATTAAGGGGAAAAAAAAACCCACCCTGAGGCACAGATGCATAACAATCAAGAATTCAGTTTCCGGTGTTCTCCCTTATTCTTCAGTCCTTAGGGAAGCCCAGCAGTGAGGTAGCTCCTCCCTCCCCAACCCAAGGTCCCCAGGCTGCTCTTCTCTGGTTTAGGTTCCCTTTTTGGAGGTTTTTCTGTGTTCATGCGTCCAAAACACAGTTCTTGAATCATAGCATGTGCCAAGAAATGTGCTAAGGACTGAGGATGGAAATATAGAACTGAATTACATTTCCTTACTTCCATCAATGTGCAAATTAAAAGGGCTATAGCTGATTTTTAAATGCCCATAAATAATGACAGAAAGTTGGATGACCATAGTGCTTACGAAACATAGAAGAGAGCCCACAGTAGATGAAGAAAGACAAGTATCACATCAAAAAAGAATAAGAATTAAGGCTTTCTCAGCTGAACAAATGGGAATAGCCTCTTTAAGAGGAATGAACATGAGGAAATAATGGAGGCATAAAATGGAAATCGAATTTTAAAATGTTACTGTACTGTTAGAGTACAGTCTGAGCTGCTATAACAAAAAGACCAAAAACTATAGAAGCTTTGAAATGTCATATATCTCTCTTTGATGGTATGTTTCAGCCAGATATGGCTCATAGGGCAGCCCTGTCATCCTCAGTATGCAGTTTCTAGCTTCTGGATTACAGAAGTTGCTTGAGCTCTTGCAATCATTCGTATATCTCAGTCGGGGAGGAAAAGGCAAAATCCCCTCTTAAGAGAGCTACATAAAAGTATTATCTCCACTCACATTATCTCCACTCACAGAGAGCTTCAAATGAAGCTGGGGAATGTAGTAATTTGCCGAGTAGCCTTGTGCCAATCTAAAACTTAGAAATTCAATTAAAAACCAAAAGGGATAATTAACATTGGTAGAAAGCCACCCTCAGTTAGGAATAAATAGTAAATCTATGTAAACATAGTTCTCATTCTTTGTGCATAATTAGTTTTATAAATTTCTCTGTAAATTATTTCATTCAAGATTTACATTCCCTGGGCTATTACCAGGACTGAAATAGGAATCATTTAATGAACTATATATATCAGAGATAAGTTTTGAACAAGACATTGTGGGAAGTATTGTGGTGATAAAAAAAATATGCTTAGGCGGACTACAATAAAGATGGAATTTTAAAATGACAAAATATTATCATGGAAAATGAAAAGAGATGAATACACATTATTAGAGCCAGTAGTGTAGTAAGCTGGTCATCAACCTTCTTGACTGATGCATGATACTCACTATAAAATAGACCGAATAGTCATAAAACTTTATTCTGTCAAGTCAAGAAACCGCAACTAAAAATAATTTTGTTCAACCTCCATTTTATCCTATCTCTCAATCTAGCCATCAGATTTTGATCTATGTAAGCCTCAAGGTAATACATTATTGCTCCTAGAGTCACGGTATATTCCATATAGTCATATTTCATGCATAATGAAGGTGGCAGTGAACTACAAAGGTTTTTGTCAACTCAAACAGGAATACCAATGTTGTCTAAGGGCAATTTATGGTATGTATTTTAAAAGAGTAAAAAAAAGAAGAAGTTTTTAGGTCAATTCACATGTAGGGGAAAATTGTATCACTTGGAGACATTTTGAAAAGACAAAATTTTTACCTTAATGGATTTTAAGATTACTCTCTATTTCATAAAATTTATTTTTCATCAATATACATATATATTAAAGAACGTATTGACAATTTAAAACTCACAAAACAAGGTTTTTAGTATAGATATTTTCTTTTTAAGTATTTGATTGCCTATTTCATGCAAGGCACTTTGCTAGATATTAGAATACAATAGTGGATAAGTCATTTATCTTAATTTGGATAATTTTGTTGTAAGGATAAAAGAGTCATCAAAAATAGATCAAATTAAAACAGTATGTTGTTAGAGATATTAAGAAGCAGTTCACATTCATTTAAGAACTAAATGTTGACAAGGTTGGGCTTACTCAAGACCAAGTCGTGAAAGGTTTCTAGACTCAAGGAAGCCCTGGGGACCTTAGCAATATGTGGTGACTTTCACTCTAGTGTCCTCCCCTTAAGTATGACTCAGATAATTAACAGAAGGTTGGGTTGTGTTCTGGGTTTTGTTTTGTATTTTGGTTGTCATTTTATTTTCCTTTTCTGTTTCTCTACCAACTGACAAATTCATTCTAATATTCTTAGTTAAAATTGCCAAGAACAGGAATCCGATTCATGCAAATTATTTCCCAGTCCCTGCTACAAATCATAGTCCCTGTCTTCAGTTAGTTATGTAGGTAGGTGAGTTCACAAAGTATAGAATCTCATCATATATAGCAGATAGGCCCTGGGGAATTAAAGTCAAGGTTTTGATATCATGAAGTATACCTGCAACCTGTTTTAAATTGTAAATTGACAAAATTCTTCCTGAGCAAACATTACCATTATCACTGACATGTTTTATAAAGCACTTTAACATAAACTATCTGAGGTATATTCACCTAAAAATCCTATAATGTAAGCAGAGGTGATCCTCAGAATAGTTAGTAACTTGTCTAGTATTTACATGAACCAATCAGAATGAATGCCCCAAATTTCAAAATGAATTGTTGTCACAAGCAGTCAGTATAATGAGCCATCTACCTGCTGCCTGAACTGCAGCCCTGGATCCAAAGTCAGCCTTTATTTTATACTCATTTTATGGATTAAAAGAAAATAAAGTTCATGAGTGGTTATATGACATGTTTTTGTCTTCTGTCTCCAAAACTCTAGCAGTTCGCACACTTTGCTTCCATCTGTACCCTGTTACCTATTGTGACATATCACATGCTTGAAGGCCACATCTGGGACTTTCCTAACTAGCAACCGTTTTTCTTTTCTGTGGTTTCTAACATGCTATATAAGATTTTATCTCTATTGTATTTCCTGTAACATTGACCTTCCAATGGCTTCTTTCTCTTTTCTACAGAGTATATTTTTGGAGGGCAAATCTGTTAATGTGTATTCTTTATGCTCTGTACATCCTATATAAGATCATCAGTAAATATCTATTTACATTTTTTTGAAGGGCAGAGAAATTAGCAAGTGTATGTTCATGGGTTTAGATGAGGAAGTAGAGTGTAGTAATTATGAACACCAACTCAGAAACTCAACTTTTTGGGTACAGGTGTAAACTGCACCACTTCTAGCCACGTGATCTTGGACAGGTTACTTATGCATCCTATGGCCACGTTTCCTCAAATGGAAAATCAGGATGATAAAATAATACTTAGTTCAGAGAGTTGTGGAGTTCAAATGCATGTAGAAAGCTTAGCACATTGCAGAATATATGTAAGTGCCAACAATAACTTATGGCTGTTATATAATCTGTAATATAGACTCCTCTGCTTCTTGTACAGTGAAGGCATGCATTGCCCAGAGGGATTAGAGTTCAAAGTCAGCGTATGCAACAAAACTTGCAAATGTTTCCTAAGTAATTTTTAAGTAATTTTACTCTTTTAAATCTCTTACTCATCAAAAAAATACACTTGTATTTTCTATACAATTCTTAATAGATCTAAGTATGTATAAATGCATAATGCACTTACTAGCGTATTTATATAATGTTCCCCGGAAGGATCTTACATAGAAATTAATTTATTCAAGCCTTTTATTGCATAGAATTCTTCAACAAAATTACCAGGCTTCCATCTTCTTTATTTGTTGTTTTGCATTTGTCTCCCAGCTACAGCTAACTTTTTGTTAGGCAATGTTTTCTTTGGCTCTTAATTAGTTCTTCAATAGCTTTCTCCAGGAGGTCCAAGAAACCTATAACTACCTTCTTCCAGCCAGTCCCTCTGGAATGTTCTCAGCATCCTTTTCTCTCTCTCAAATGTAGTTGAACTGAGATAACTTGAAAACAAGTGTGCTGTGATAATACTGTTTAATTTACTTATAAAATGTCTCTAGTACAAGGCATGTTTGGATTAGCCATATAGACAGTGGTTATCATTATTACATATATATAAGCAGCAAAAACTATATCTTAGAGAGTTTAAGCAACTTTCTCAGGGTTACATACCCATAATAGGTATGGGGACAGGTTATAAACTCAGGTCTTTAAGAGACAGATACTTCAGCTTTAAATTTGTGAACCTCCAGGGAGTCATACCATGTGCAGAAAGAATTCTGAAAAATGGTGTGGGAGATTTTTGGTTGTACTATAAACTGGGAGATGTTGCTAACATTTAGTGAGCAGTGGCCTGGGATGTGAATCTATTTCAATATGCCAAGAGATCTTTCAAAGAGAAATTGTACCAGGCAGTTTAAACATGCAAAGGAGACTTTACTCAAGACTTTTGCAATGAGAGAGAGAGAGTCTAGATTCAGCTCCTCTGAAAGAAAAGATGGAAGCATTTTTTAAGTGCTGGGATAAGCTAGTGAAAAAGCACAGGAAGACAATGAGTGTAGTTCCTCACTGTGATTAGGCCAGCTGTATTTGCTAACCAGCTCATCTAAGTTAGGCTCCCACCTTTCACAGAGACTGGGAAATAGAGGCACTATCTTTCTTGATCGCATTTCAAAGGGATGGCTACCAGATCCTCAGAAAGACATTTCTGGATTATAAAACTGCCTGAAGGCTTGGAGATTTACATCTCAAAGAGCCAGAGCAAGAATTTACAATGACAAGTGTTCTAACGTAAATACTCTAAGAAAAGGCAGATCAGAGGCCCAGATTCAGGGAGACTCTGTCAAAAGTTTAGTCAAGCTTTATGAAGGCAATATAAAGGATACCTTGTTCAAGTCCCACATGAGAAAAAATTGCCTCATCTCTTGCTTTTATGTACATGAAAAACTTTATAATTATGCAAGCTTGGCCTCCCAGTCTATTTTGTACATTGCTATAGTCTGGATGCTTGTTTCCTCCAAATCTCATGTTGAAATTTGATCCACAACATTGGAGGTGGGGCCTAATGCGAGGTGTTTGGGCCATAGGGGCAGATCCCTCATGAAAGGCATGTGCCTTCCTTGCTATAATCAGTGAGCTCTCACTCTATTAGTTCCCTTGAGAGCTGGTTATTAAAAAGATCCTGGTACCTCTCTCCACCCTCTCTCTGTCTTGCTTCCTCTCTTACCATGTGATCTCTGCACACGCTGGCTCCCCATCACCTTCTGCCATGAGTAGAGGCAGCCTAAAGTTGTCACCAGATGCCCAATCTTCCAGCCAGCAGAATCATAGGACAAACAAACCCTTTTTCTTTAGAAATTATCCAGCCTCAGGTATTTCTTTATAGCAACACAAATAGACTAAGACATACATGAACACAAATATTTTCACACAAATTAAATAGAAATACATCTTCCAGGAATGCCACAAACTGTTTTTTCATTTAGAAAAGGTTGCTAATTTTGGAATATTACCAAGGCTTCTTCCTTATCATAGAAAATCATGTTACTATTGTTCATGTTGATTACAATTTTTTTTAATTTTTAATTTTTTAAACATTATATGTATTTATTGTGAGCAACATGGTATTTTGAAGTATATATGCATTGTGGAATGGCTAAATCTAGCTAACTAACAAATGCATTACCTCACATAGTTTTTTTGTGTGTGATGAGAGCACTTACCTTCCACTCTGTTTGCATTTTTCAAGATACAATATATCATCATTAACTGTAGTCTTCTTGCTATTTAATAGATACCTTGAATTTATTCCTCCCTTCCAACTGTAATTATATAGGCTTTGACAAAACATTTTCCTAACCCTCTCTCCCCTCTAACCACCCTAACTTCTGGTAACCAACATTCTGCCCTCACTTCTATGAGATCAACTTTTTTGGATTCCACATCCAGGCAAGACTATGTGATATTTGTTTTTCTATGACTGGCTTATTTCACCTAACATAATGTTTGCCAGGTTTATCCATGTGATATATATATAACTTTCTTTATCTCTTTATTGGTAGCCACAGGTTGTTTCTGTATGTTTCTGTATTGTTGGCTATTGTGAATAACACTGCAGTAAACATGGGAGTGCAGATATCACATGAAGATACTGATTTTCTTTTCTTTCTATGTTTTCATTACAGATTTTATTGCAGCTATAAGGAAATACCCTCTTGATTTAGCTAATGTCTTTGTAAAGATTGCTAAACTATCGTATAATAGTGTTTCCTTAAAAAAGTTTATGACACAGGTCTTCAGTCACTTTTTAGTCACTCAGATGGATTGTTCTTACCTGTAATTACTCTCTTCTCAGATTTCAATTCTCAAATTCTTTAGCTCAAGATGAATGCCTAAGAATGTAAAAGTCATGCTTTACTCTTGAATACTTAGCACAGTTCTTTTGATGTGTGGCACCCAAAATGAAGAACAGATAGGCTGACATCTTGAGGAACTAAGTACTTTTTGGTTTTCTTGGTAAATCATGATGGAAGGCAAAGAAGAAGTAAGCACTTTCTTCACAGGGCGGCAGGATGGAGTGAGTACTTGATTTTATTTTCTTTAAATAGATACCCAGTAGTGGGATTGTTTGATCATACGTTAGTTCTATTTTTAATTTTTTCATACTGTTTTTCATAATGGCTGTACTAATTTAAATCCCCACAGAAATATGTAGGGTTCCCTTGTCTCCACATTCTTACCAACAGTTGCTGTATTCTTTTCTTTTTCACAATAGCCATTATAGCTGGAGTGAGGTGATATCTCAATCTGGTTTTAATTTGTATTTTCTTAATGATTAGTAATGCTGAGCACTTTTCAAATACCCATTGCTATTTGTATGTCTCTTTATGAGAAATATCTGTCTAGGTCTTTTGATCATTTTTTAATTAGGTTATGTGTTTTCTTGCTGTTGAGTTCCTTATGTACTATAAATATTGACCCCTTGATATGGTATGGCTCTCTGTCCCCACGCAAATCTCATCTCAAATTGTAATTCCCACGTGTTGAGAGAGGGACCTGGTGGGAGGTGATTAAATCATGGGGGAGGTTTCTCCCATGCTGTTCTAGTGATAGCGAGGGACTTCTCACAAGATCTGATGGTTTAAAAGTAGTGGTTTCCCCTGTACTCTTTCTCCCTTCTGCCACCGTATAAGATGCACCTTGCTTCTCCTTCACCTTCCACCATGATTGTAAGTTTCCTGAGGCCTCCAACCCATGTGGAACGGTATGTCAATTCAACATTTTGTTTATAAATTACCCTGTCTTAGGCAGTTCTTTATAGCAATGTGAAAATGGACCAATACAGAGAACTGGTGCCAGGAGTGGGATACTGCTGTAAAAACACCTGAAAATGTGGAAGCAGCTTTGAAACTAAGTAATGGGCAGATGTTGGAACAGTTTAGAGGGCTCAGAAGAAGAAAGAAAGATGAGGGAAAGTTTGAAACTTCCTACAGCCTTGTTGAATGATTTTTACCAAAATGCTGATAGTGATATAAACAATGAAGTCCAGGCTGAGATGGTCTCAGATGGAAATAAGGAACTTATTGGGAAGCGGAGCAAAGGTCACTCTTGCTATACTTTAGCAAAGAGACTGGTGGTATTTTACCCCTACCCTAGAGATCTGTAGAACTCTGAAATTGAGAGAGATTATCTAGGGTATCCGGTGAAAAAAAATTCTAAGCCACAAAGCATTCACAATGTGAACTGGCTTTTCCTGAAAGTGTTCACTCATATGCATTCACAAAAGAGGTGATTTGAAATTGGAACTTGTGTTTAAAAGGGAAGCAGAGCACAAAGGCTTGGAAAATTTTCAGCCTGACCATGTGGTAGAAAAGAAAAATCCATTCTCTGGGGAGGACTTCAAGTTGGCTGCAGAAATTTGCATAATTAAGGAGGAGCCAAATGTTAATAGCCACAACAATGGGGAAAATGTCTCTAGGGCTTGTCAGAGACCTTCACAGCAGCTTGGACAGCTAAATGAGGAAGATGTCTCCAGGGCTTGTCAGAGACCTTCATGACAGCCCCTCCCATCACAGGCCCAGAGCCCTAGGAGGAAAAAATGGTTTCATGGGCCAGGCCCAGGGACCCACTGCTCTATGCAGCTCCAGGACATGGCACCCTGCATCCCAGCTGCTCCAGCTCTAGCCATGGCTAAAAGGGTCCAAAGTATAGCTCAGGCTATTGATTCAGATGTTGCAATCCCCAAACCTTGGCAGCTTTCACATAATGTTGGGCCTGTGGATACACAGAAGGCAAGAGTGGAGGTTTGGGAACCTGTACCTAGATTTCAGAGGGTATATGGAAATGCCTGGATGTCCAGGCAGAAGTCAGCTGAAGGGGTGAATACCTCATGGAGAACCTCTGCTTGGGCAGCATGGAAGGAAAATGTGGGGTTGGAGCCACCACACAGAGGCTTCACTGGGGGACTGCCCAGTGGAGCTACAAGAAGAGGGTCTCCATTCTCCAGAACCCAGAATGGTAGATCCACCAACAGCTTGCACCATGCATCTGGAAATCCACAGGCACTCAACGTCAACCCATGAAAGCAGCCACAGGGGCTGTAATCTGCAGAGTAACGGGGGTGGAGCTGTCCAAGACTGTGGGAGCCTACTCCTTGCATTAGTTTGCCCTGGATGTGAGACACGAAGTCAAAGGAGATTTTGGAGCTTTAGGATTTAATGACTGCCTGGCTTGGTTTCTGATTTGTATGGGGCCTTTGGCCACTTTGTTTTGGCCAATTTCTCTCATTTGGAATAGGAACATTTACCCAATTCCTGTATCCCCATCATATCTTGAAAGAACTAACTTGTTATTTATTTTACAGGCTCATAGGCAGAAGAGACTTGCTTTGTCGCAGATGAAACTTGGACTTTGACATTTGGGTTAATACTGGAATGATTTAAAACTTTGGGGAATTGTTGGGATGGCATGATTTGTTTTGAAATGTGAAAAGGACATGATATTTGGGAGGGGCTGGGGCAGAATTATATTGTTTGGCTGTGTCCCCACCCAAATCTCATCTTGAATTGTAATCCCCATGCATCTAAGGAGGGACTTGGTGGAAAGTGATTGGATCATGGGAGCTGTTTCCCCTATGCTCTTCTCATAGTAATAAGGGAGTTCTTAGGAGATCCAGTGGTTTAAAAGTGGCAGTTTCCCCTGTGCTGTGTCTCTCTCTCTTTCTCCTACAACCATGTACAACGAGCCTTGCTTTCCCTTTGCCTTCTGCCATGATTGTAAGTTTCCTGACGCCTCCCAGCCATGCAGAACTGTGAGTCAACTAAACCTCTTTCTTTATAAATTACCCAGTCTGAGGCAGTTCTTTATAGTGGTGTGAAAACCGACTAATACACCCCTTACCTGATGTATAGTTTGTAACTATCTTTTCCTATTCTGCAAGTTTTCTCTTTACTCTCTTGATTGCTTCCTTTGTTGTGCAGAAGCTTCTTAGTTTGATGTAAACCCTTTTGTCTATTTTTGCTTTTTTTGCCTGTGCTTTTGAGTTATTTTCCAAAAACTTCTTGCCCAGACCAAGATCATGGAACTTCAACCCTATGTTTTTTTCTAGCAATTTCATATTTACAAATCTTACATTTAAGTCTTTATTTTGAGTTGATTTTTGCATTTGGCGACAGATAAGTGTGTAATTTCATTATTTGGCATGCAAGTATCTAATTTTTCTAACATCATTTATTGAAGAGACTGGTCACAGAATTTGAATTATCAAAGTGTGCTTTTTGTAGCTATTTTGTTTTGGGCAATTCTGTATGCAGATTCAAAAATCTAATATACTTCATTTTGATTTCTAATAAATTCACATCTTAGTATTTATAATTAACCACATATAATTATACTATAAATTACTTTTCTTTTACTTCTCCTTTACATTGCAGTTATAGTATCTTTTAAAAATTTGTTCATTGTACATTCTGTATGTTAGTCCTTTGTCAGATGTATAAATTGTGAAGATTTTCTCCCACTCTGTGGGTTGTCTCTTTACTCTGCTGACTGTTCCTTTTGCTGGGCAAAAGCTCTTTAGTTTAATGAAGTCACAGCTATTTATCTTTGTTTAGATTGCATTTGCTTTTGGATTCTTGGTCATGAAATCCTTACCTAAGCCAATGTCTAGAAGGGTTTTTCCAATATTATCTTCTAGAACTTTTATAGTTTTAGGTCATAGATTTAAGTCCTTGATCCATCATGAGTAGATTTTTGTATAAGGTAAGAGATGAGGATCCAGTTTCATTCTCCTACATGTGGCTTGCCAATTATCCCGGCACCATTTGTTGAATAGGGTATACTTTCCCCACTTTATGTTTTTGTTTGCTTTGTTGTAGATTAGTTGGCTGTAAATATTTGGGCTTATTCTGAGTTCTCTATTCTATTCCATTGGTCTATGTGCCTATTTTTATACCAGTATCTCGCTGTTTTAGTGACTATGGCCTCATAGTATAGTTTGATATCTGGTAATGTGATGTCTCTAGGTTTTTATTTTTTATTTTTTATTTTTTTGCTTAGCCTTGCTTTGGCTTATGCAGGCTCTTTTTTGGTTCCATATGAATTTTAGGATTGTCTTTTCTAGTTTTGTGAAAAATGATGGTGGTATTTTGATGGGAATTGTATTGAATTTGTAGATTGATTTCGGCAGAATGGTTATTTTCACAATATTGATTCTACCAATCCATGAGCATGGGATGTGTATCCATTTGTTTGTGTCATATATGACTTCTTTCAGCAGTGTTTTTTAATTTCCCTGTAGAGGTCATTCGCCTCCTTGGTTAGGTATATGCCTAAGTATTTTATTTTTTTGCAGCTATTGTAAAAGGGGTTGAGTTCTTGATTTGATTCTCAGCTTGGTTGCTGTTGGTATATAGAAGAGCTACTGATTTGTGTACATTAATTTTGTATCAACAAATTTTGCTGAATTATTTTGTCAGTTCTAGGACTTTCTGGAGGAGTAAAGCATTCTATGATCTATTATCATATCACTCCACCTTTCTACCTCTTTTCCTCATGCCCCATTCTTTTTAGTCTTGTTTACTCTTCTTTATAAAATAATTTTGATTTCCCTAACCCTTCAGACTCTTGCAGATCTTGTGTCTGGAGAGTTCTCCCTATGGCAGTTGTCCTCCATCCCTTATTATAGTCTCTCTATTCCCTTACAATAAATCTTACTAACAAATATCTCCTTGATAAACTGGAATTTGTTTTTTACCTCGCACATTGTTATCTTAGCAAAACAGACTAACTCAAATTCCATCAAGATTAGAAAATGGCATGGAATACAAATACATACATTCTACAGTATTTCCAGAACAGATTAATACGTGTCTAAAAGTTGGTGAGAGATTTCTTCAGAAGCTCATTAAAGTAACTCCTTAACCCTGTTAGACTGCTCCGTCAGGCAAAAGATTATTGTTTCCTTCTTTCCTTTATTTTTCTTAAACTAATCCCTCTTCAATGTGCAGCACAGATAGTTAATCCCTTAAACAGCCAGGTGGGAGCTCTCACTGGTGGTACTGTAATGGTCAGCACTGGTTTTAGGGAGGTCAGATCAAGCCCTAACAAAGAGGAAGGAAAGTATGAATGTCAATGGTAATGATTATTAAACAGACTGTGGAAAATAGAGAAAAGATTAAGCCAAGTTTGGATGATCTCTGAGTGCGCTTAAGTCACAATGGTGCTTGGCTGCTCATAGCCATGTTCTTCTTCACAAAGGACAAAGCCAGGCAGCAATTTAACAACACAGCTGGTTTTCCTTCCTCAAGATGGCAGTAGTTTAAGTCTGGATGTGGTAAAAAAAAAAAAAAAAAAAAAAACAAAAAACAGTCCACTAATACATACATACAAACTATGACGTTTTGCATTTTTTATTGGCTTGATAACTCAACTCTTTTGACTGGACTACCAAAGAAAAAATTAAAAAGCAAGTAATGTAAAGTGATATTGAAAAGGTTGGTTTTTTAAAAATATGTAAGACAAAATGTGTTTTCTCTAATAACTAAGAAAAAAAAAAAAAAAATTCCAAAATGTAATTTTCAAATCAACCTGACCTGTTACTTCACATCTGATCGCTTGTTCAGTCAAGATTCAGAATTGAAACTATGCATAAGTCTGTTTTCTTAAATATGCCAGATATAGGCTCTGTCCTAAATTCTTTCACTAATTCCACAAATCCATGCTGAGAAACAATGGCTGTTTTGCCAGGTAGGAAAATGGGAGCATCACATAACTGTACTGGTACAGCTGGCAGATGTCAACAGTCATGATCGTTGTCCAGGAAGATAAATGAAAGGCAACATTCAGTTTTCCAACAAATAAAATGTTAACACATTTGAAGATAGAAGATGGCATTTTTCATTTTAATTTAAAAAATAAACAGTATTTTATATCAACGTAACTATTGAGACCTTTATGTTAAAAACACATATTTCTTCATGAGTACAAAATCACATATATCACACATTGATTTCTATATTCCTTAAATAGCTGGACTATATTTCCTAATTTATAGCTCTAAATGAACCTTAATTTCAAAAAACATAGATTGATATTACCTACATTGGAAGTGATTTAATCATAACTTATTTGAATTAATTTATAACAAAAATAAGTATAAAATATAGTATGATTATTTTAATGTAATTTGATTTCTACATAATAGTTTTATTTAAATATTATACATATTTCTTATTCCCGTTTTGAAAAATTAATAAGGATATTTCAAAAAGACACATATTTTTATCTATTTCTATGTGTGTATTTTATTCTAGAATGTTCTACGTATTGGCATATCTTTTCACTATTATGTCATTTTATCAAGTTATAAGTAGGCCCTTCCAAGTATAAAATTTATAGTCTGTGTTTTCTTTTCTTACCTATAATCAGAAAGCACTAATGTTGACGAAAATTTCTTTGTGAATGAGAAAGAGAGAAAGAAATGAGAGAGGAAAAAAAATAAAACTACCTATATGTTCTTTGTGAATGGCTTAAAACTAGACAATTATTGAGGCAACACATTTCCCACCCTCATGCCCACCCCAATCTTTTCTCCTGTGAACATGGCATTTATCACTTAGTGGGGGTTTAAAGCAGGTGAAAAAAATAACTCTAATGATTTTCTTTCGTTTTCTGATATAGAAGGTGTGTAAGGTCTGGGAGGCAGGCCTGTGTCAGGCAGAGGTGTCATTAACTAGTGTGCAATGGTGATTTGAGTGTGTTTATAGCACCTTGGCCCTGAGTAATTCCAGAGAAATGAAATAACATGCCTTTCCAAACAAAGTAGAATAAAGCTCCTCATTAGTAGAAGAGGCCAGTATGTCTCTTGGGGATGTCACTCATCTCAGGCAGTCTACATTAAATGGATTGTTTTAGGGCCATATAATGGATAATCTTCTTACTGTTAATTTTTTTCCTGCTATTAACATTGTCATGGCTTCCTAAACTTCAGTGATCACTTATTTAGTTTGTTTGGAACTATTAAAAACATTGTCTATCTCATTACTCCTGTGATTTGTATTTCATTTCACACTTTCATCTGTTCTATCCTTTTCAGTCATTTGTGTGTTGTTCCTTGCTTGGTGCTGTTAACACTGAGCACTGGGGTGGTACCTGATCTATCAGTATGCCATCCTCAGATGTCTGATCTGTGCCAATGTAATAAGAATGAACGTTCCATGACATATCTATATAAAAGATGTCACATAAAGAAAAGTTTGGCTCAAATTCTTTACTTACCAATATTATCATTAGGTCCAATACTCTATTAATTATTTTTCTTGGCTTTTCTTTCCTTCCCTTGAGTTTTACTAGAAAGCTGTAATTGTCATAGCCCATGAAAAATGGCAGCTGCTGGCTCTCGGTTAATAGCTGTTGCTTTTGCTAAGGCTCCTTGGCCACACCACTATACAAATGCAGTTAACTTTTATTCAGTAGGGAGAAGTCTCCAGAACCTGTGCTGAAGGCTTGCTACATAAACTTTTGCCAACTTCCCAAGATTTCAGTTCTCAGGTCTAAATAGTCATTGGTATGCCCCACCTACTCCCATCCGAGCTCTTCAGCCTTTAATATACTGATGACAAGGTTGGTACCACTCTGCCTCTTTGAGAAACTATCTCATTTTCCTCCAGTTTGAGTAATCTTCATATCTCTTACCCAGAACTACCAGCCTTCAACACCTTCTATTTTAGGAAAAACTTCTAACTAATTTTCTCGATGAGTTTAGGGGGTACATAGCATAATGGTAGCCTAAGGGGGCAAAATCAACTCTTACAGGTGTTTTGCTGTGGCCTAAGCCATGTGTTGAAAATTAGATAATTTCACATCAAAATCTAGATTGTAGGATGTTCTTCAAACATAAAGAGGTGGTTAATCATGACTAAGGATAAGTGAATCCATAATTTAAAAACCACTATGTTGACTAAAAAAAAAAACTCAATAGGAAAACTTCCACATTAAAGAGTTAATCTATTACTTGACAAATATGAGTTTTTCCTCATATTTAGTGAATATTTGATGATTATGACTGCATGAAATATGTTTTCATAAGGTAAGCGAATTTCAATTTCTTGAAAACCTCCCTGTATCAGTCTCTTTTTAGGTAGTTTTGATAGAATTAAAATATTAATATAGCCCCTGACTGCAGAGATGAAGATGTAGTATAGATCTGGTTATTCAGAGCTAGAGACACTAAATGGTAAGATTTTTAAAATAATAATAAGATATATGTTCTCTTTTATGTCATTCTTCACACTGGGAGGATGTTGCCCTGGCAATGATGGAGGCAACAACAAGTAGAAAGCCTACTAAGAGTGAAGCCAATGTGGAGAAAAGCAGAACTCAGGGCAGAAAGTGAGGGTGCATGATGCCCATTGAGCCTATGTTTTTGGCCACATCTGAACCTGGTCATTCCCAGGGCATTTTAGATCCATAAGCTAATACACTCCCATTCTTCTCTTAGCCATTCTGAGTTAGGTTTCTGTCACTTGAAATCAAAGGTCCTAACAGGGAGCCTTCTGACATACATATTTTTCCATTCATGAATTATCTTGTTCTTAACTCTTTTCTTCTGAAATTTCTCTATACTCTTTCCAATAGATCCCTTCATACTTTCTACCCCTTCCAGTTGATTGAACTTATCAGCATCTTGAGAAACAAATGTGATTTATGACAGTCTGGCATGCTGAACAACTGTGAGAAGCTAACATAAAATCCTAGACTGTTACACAACACACATGCACACACACACATACACAGACACTCACACATGCACATACACATACACAAATAACTTTCTTGCCTTCTAAATCACTGAAATTTAGGTGGCAATTTAGACTGCCATCACTAATTTGTCAACATATTTTATAATTCAAATTTAGCTGTTGGTCATGTTGTGATTCACAAAGAAGGTAAAAATTTATATGGAATAATTTTAAGTATCTCTACAATTATTTGAAACACATATTACATTTAAAGTCTCTATTAAATGCTAGCTGTGGAGGATGTTTTGCTTTTTTATAGTTTAAACATATAAGAAACAGGAATATCAGAGTGAAGAAAATAAAATTTATGGTAAATGAATCTATATTTGAATTTTAGTTAAATCCATTATAAATTCCTTCATTTAAAATGGTAGTAAGAGTGTTAATGTGAAATTAGTTGTTTTTTATGGATTACAAATAAAATATAAAACAAACAAATTGAAAAGGAAATCCAGAGGACAGTAAGGTCACATGTCGAAGCAAAATCATCCTTCTTTTTCAAATAATTTGAATTTCCACTCTTGTAGCATTTGACCAGTATTCATAAAATCCACCCCAGGACTAAAATTTTTGGTGAATGGTTGGAAACTGAGGTGAGCAGGCATTTAGTAATTGTTCAGTGGTCTGTAAAATGAATTTCTGATATCAGTCCAGTCATAAAACCTATCATCACAATTGAGGCAAGTCAATGCCTTTTCTATCAGTCTCATCGGAGAAATCTGGGACTGCCTGAACACAGACACAGAAATGTCTCCTATAGACCCCAAATCTGTAAGTCAAAATTAAGGATCACTGGTAAGGAAGTTACTGTCTCTATTTGAATCACTGTGAAACTAAATGCAAAGCTTTAAATGATCGTTCTAGTTCCTTTAATAAGATTTACATTCTCTCTGAAGATAGAGTAGAATAGATATTGTGAAAATCCTACACCCTATAGGAGAAAAATTGAAGATAGAAAAAGTCTTATCCCATGGGCAGAAAAGTGGAGGATCGCCTATGGTCTTAGTCAATACAACAAACATTCTTACTTAGAAGTGGAGTGAGGTCCAAAGAGTACCCTTTGTGTCCAAGTAAACCAATGCAATTCAGAGTGATTTAGAAGGTCAAAATTTAAATATATATATAAATGAAATGTTTTTATTCCTGTCTGAAATGACTTGACAACATTATATTTGCAAATTTCTAGGTGTCCTCCAGGGATTTTTCACAAGCCTTAAAATAACCTTTCTCTCTCAATCAACGTCACTCTTTATTTGACAATTTTTAACTTCCAGCCACTTTCATAAAGTTATACTTTTTTCTGTCAGATTCTGTTTAAGTGGGTCTCAGGGAATCAATTGAGAAAATTAGAAACGAGCTCTACTTGACACCCAGTGTCAAATTCTTCAGTCCAACTAGAACTGGCCCTGGCTGCTCTTCTCCTTGATTTCCTAAAAAACTCTTGTGATCTTTTTCTATCCTGAATGCTCTTTCATCTTATCATCCTCTTGTGATTGCAGAATCAGATAAAGCTGAGATTTTAGGATATGTATAATCTTTGCCTTGGTCTGGTCTTAGATATTGGGAAGGTGATATTTTGGAGTACTAATTTTTCTAGCTGGAAATAGGTGCTACATGCAGCAAGAACTCAAGAATTTGCAAGATTTAGATCAGGTCACTAAATGAGAAAAAATATAAGATTACCTTGAGTACAGACACCTCCAAATTAAAGATAAAATCCCTCTGAATTGTATGCACTACAGTTGAAATGTGCGAGCAGTGCTTACTTGAGAGGAAATGTTATAATGTGTAAGGAAGTATAATCTGCACCAACATTAGTGAAGTCTAACACCTTTGATTTAGGTATGGTATGGAACACTGAGGCTAGCAGACATCATAAACATGTAAATTGTATCCTTAACATATTTTAACCTGTAAATATAACTAGTCTCTTCTTCTCTACTTTTTATCATTGGTCTCCTGTATAGGAAGGGTGTGAGGAGAAGCCCCTGACGTCTTAAGTGTTTCAGCCAGAAAAGAACTGGCTATCTTCAAAATACCTACATTGTATATGGCACATGGTCCTGGATTGTGTAATGTTAACTGGAAAAAGGCTGGAAAATACTTTCTCAGAACCTCATACCCTGTAAGATTCTAAGTTCTAACTGACCAAAAGAGGAATTGGGAGATACCTGAAAGGTGAAAAGGAAACAAAAAGCCGTTGTCTCAGAAGGTCATAATGTTAAACATAGTGACCCACCTAGAGTTGCCAGAGGGTCTCAGCTAGTCCTTGGTCTGCTCTGTTTCCCTTCTCAACTGTTGGTCTTGCTGCTCAAAGCAGCCCCAGATTTACCACCAGGCACTTGGCTGTGAACTCACTTGGGGGTGGCTACACAAAAGAAGCAACTTCTCTAGAGACTGCACTTCATATACACTTTTCTAGGAGCTTCCTCTTCACAGCCTTACTTTAGTTGTCAGATATGTTTGGCTTTTCAGAGTCTCTTGCAAACATCACTGATTCATGCACACCACATTTTATTGATTGTCATTTGTATTTCAATTTCTTTTTATTTCAGGTATTCAGTCACAGGAAAATTGTACTATGGGTAAAAGAATTATTATTAAACTCTTTCTATATGAAATATTCCTTTTGTTCAGTTTTACTGATTACAAGCAATGTAATTGTCAGATCATCCATAAATGAAGTACAGACATATCATAAATTTAGGCCACCCCCATCAGCATAGAGTTAATCTCAAGAATAAAGTCATACAAACTGTCGATAAGTGGGATAAAACAAAAGAATAAATTTGGTTGTTTAAATTGTTTCAGCATATATTAAACCTGTTGTGAAAAACGTTGTGCTTCCCGATCGGCCTCCTGAAAGAAGTCCCTCATTATGAGGTCTTCTGCTGCCTCTGTCAGCACCTTTATTTAATACTTGTTGAATTTTCTAACTGCTTTCATTTCAGGATACTCTATCGGGCCAAGGCATATACAAGCATTGAGGATCTGACATTTCATTGCCAGCTGCAAACTTTTCTTTCCCTCGGCAAATTGGCAGAAGACCTGATCATTTGCTTTGTTTATAGTTGTTTTATTCTTTCTGCAATTGTTTAGGAAAGAAAAGCAAACATGACAGTCTAAGCCCATGAGTAGAACTAGAATCTGTTCTGGTTATTTACTGCATTACAAAGCACACCAAACTTGGTAGTCTAAAACAATAATCACTGTATTATATTCAGGATCTAAAGGCAAGAAATTCAGTTCCAGTTTAGCCAGATGAGTTTTCTGTCCTATATGACATCAAATTGGGTTACTTAGCAGTATTCGGCTGGCAGTTAAGTTAGTCTGGGGGCTCAAAAATGACTTAACTCACATCTCAGGTGCCTTGGCAGAAATAGCTGGAAAGCTGCGCCCAGGAGAGTCACTCTCCATCACTATGAGGACTCATATCCTTCACATGTGGTCTGTCCAGCAGGGTGCTCAGATGTCTAATATGACAGCTTAGGGATCTGGTATGGTTTGGCTCTGTGTTCCCACCCAAATCTCACCTTGAATTGTATTCACCATAGACCCCAAGTGTCAAGGGCATAACCAGGTGGAGGTAATTAAATCAGGGTGTGGTGTCCTCCATGCTGTTCTTGTGACAATGAATGAATCTCATGAGAGCTGACGGTTTTACAAGCATCTGGCATTTCCCCTGCTTGCATTTCTCCTTCCTGATGCCTTGTGAAGAAGGTGACTTTCTTCCCCTTCACCTTCTGCCATGATTATAAATTGCCTGAGGCCTCCCCAGCCATGCTGAAATGTGAGTCAAATAAACCTCTTTCCTCTATAAGTTACCCAGTCTCAGGTATGTCTTTATTACCAGCCTGAGAAGGGACAAATACAGTAAATTGGTACTGAGGTAGTCTGGTCCTGCTATAACTGCACCCTAAAATGTGGAAGCGACTTTGAACCTGGGTAACAGACAGAGATTGGCAAAGTTTGAAGGGCTCAGAAGGAGAGAGAAAAATGTAGGAAAGTTTGGAACTTCCTAGAGACTTTAAGGGCTCAGAAGACAGGAAGATGTGGAAAGGTTTGGTACTTCCTAGGGACTTGTTAGATGGCTTTAACCAAAATGTTGATAGCAATACAGACAATGAAGTCCAGACTGAGGTGGTCTCAGATAGAGATGAGGAAGTTGTTGGGAGCTGGAGTAAAGATTATTCTTGCTATGCTTTAGCAAAGAGACTGGTGGCATTTTGCCCTGTCCTAACATCTGTGGAACTTTTAACTTGAGAGAGATGATTTAGGGTATCTGGCAGAATAAATTTCTAAGTGTTAAAGCATACAAGAAGAAGCAGAGCATAAAATTTTGGAAATGTTGCAGCCTGACAATGTGATAAAAAAGAAAAACCCATTTTCTGGGGATAAATTCAAGCTGTCTGCAGAAATTTGCTTATATAGCCAGGAGCCAAATGTTAATCACCAAGACAATGGGGAAAATGTCTCCAAGGCACGTCAGAGACCTTCATGGCAGCCCCTCCCAACACAGGCCCAGAGGTCTAGGAGGGAAAAACGGTTTTGTGGGCCAGGCCCAGGGTCCCCCTACTCTATGTAGCCTCACAACATGGTTCCCAGTGTCCCAGCTGCTTCAGCGTAGTTATGACTAAAAAGGGCCAAGGTACAGCTCAGGCTGTTGCTTCAGAAGGTGCAAGCCCTCAGCCTTGAAGCTTCCAAATGGTGTTGGGCCTGTGGGTGCACATAAGCCAAGAATTGAGATTTGGGAACCTCCACCTAGATTTCAGATGATGTATGGAAATGCCTGGATGTCCAGACAGAAGTCTGCTGCAGGAGTGGAGCATGGATGCAGAACCTCTGCTAGAGCAGTACAGAAGGGAAATATGGGGTTGGAGCCACCATAAAGAGTCCCCACTGGGGCACTGCCTAGTGGATCTGTGAGAAGAGGGCCAACATACTGCAGATCCTAGAATGGTAGATTCACTGACAGCTTACACCGTGCACCTGGAAAAGCCAGACACACAACACCAGTCTGTGAAAGCAGCTAGTAGTGAGGCTGCACCCTGAAAAGCCACAAAGGTGGAGCTGCCCAAGGCTGTGGGAGCCCCCTCTTGCATCAGTGTGACCTGTTTGTGAGACACAGAGTCAAAGGAGATCATTTTGGAACTTTAAGGTTTAATGACTGCTCTATTGGATTTTGGACTTGGATGGGGCTTTGTTTTGGCCAATTTTTCCCATTTGGAACAGATGCATTCACCCAATGCCTGTAAGCCCATTGTATCTAGGAAGTAATTAACTTGCCTTTGATTTTACAGGCTCATAGGTGGAAAGGACTTGCCTTGTGCCAGATGAGACTTTGGACTTGAACTTTTGGGTTAATGCTGGAATGAGTTAAGATTTTGGGGGGACTGTTGGAAGAACATGATTGCATTTTGAAATGTAAGGACATGAGATTTGGGAGGGTCCAGGTAAGGAATGATACGGTTTGGTTCTGTGTTCCCACCCAAATCTCACCTTGAATTGTAATCCTCATAGTTCCCACTTCAAGGGCAGGACCAGGTGGAGGTAACTGAATCACAGGGATGGATTCCCACATGCTGTTCTCACAATAATGAGTCTCGTGAGATCTGATGGTCTTGTAAGAGTCTGGCATTTCCCCTGCTTGCAATTCTCCTTCCTGCCACCTTGTGAAGAAGGTGCCTTGCTTCCTCTTTGCCTTCTGCCATGATCGTAAATTTCCTGAGGCCTCCCCACCCATGGTGAGACAGACATGAACTGTGAGTCAATTAAACCTTTTTCTTTTATAAGTTACCCTGTCTTGGGTATCTCTTTATTAGCAGCATGAGAATGGACTCATACAAGATCCAACTATGAGTCCCCAAAAAGATAGAAAGTGGCAAAGGGTCACTTCTGTCATATTCTGTCAGAGTATTCACAGAGCCTCCCCAGATTCAGGAAGCAGAGACGTTGACCCAACGTTTCAGTTTATGGAACATCACACATTTTCTGGTTACCTTTAATTCACCACATAACTAGATATGGACTGGTGCATATGGTCATTAAAAATCTTAATATGTTAGAGCTGGAAGGGTCCTGAGTGCACATTGAATTCTCTTCAATTAAAAAAAAAAAGGTGCCAGTAAGCCCCAGTGACAATAAAGGAATTACTCAAGATAAAAGAGTTAATCAGATTCAGAGCAGAGACTAGACACTGACCTTCTGACACAGTCCAGTATCCTTTGAACACTAAAAAACATGTGGATAGTAATTACTATTTTCTGTGAAATCTTTTATGGTATAATTATTATTATCCATAGTGCCATAAAACACAGTTTAGCACATAGCAGGTACTGAGTGAACTGCATAAAAAAATTCAAAACAAAAGCCTGTGCATATGAGTTTATAGTCTGGAAGGAGAAAAATTTCAGTGAGCAAGAAATGGGCTTTCATGTCAGACCACCTGGTTGTGACTTCAGGTTCCAGTGTAACCTTGGCTGATTATTTAACTTCCCAGTTCCATGGTTTCCTCAAAATAAACTACTTTATAAACTTTCTGATTCCTCGGTTTTCTCAAAATAAACTACCTTATAAGTTTATTGTAGGGATAAAATGAGATGATCTGCAAAAGGCCAAGCACATAGTAAGTGGTCAGGAACTCTTAGCTATTGCTTTCACAGTTTGGGTTTGTTTGATAATACAGTCTTTTTTTTTTTTTTTTTTTTTTTTTTGAGATGGAGTCTCGCTCTGTCACCCAGGCTGGAGTGCAGTGGTGCGATCTCAGCTCACTGCAAGCTCTGCCTCCTGGGTTCACACCATTCTCCTGCCTTTCCTGCCTCAGCCTCCCAAGTAGCTGGGACTACAGGTGCTTGCCACCATGCCCAGCTAATTTTTTGTTTGTTTGTTTTGTATTTTTAGTAGAGATGGGGTTTCACTGTGTTAGCCAGGATGGTCTCGATCTCCTGACCTCTTGATCCGCCCACCTCGGCCTCCCAAAGTGCTGGAATTACAGGCATGAGCCACCACGCGCAGTCGATAGATAATACAGTCCTTTTCTGAAGACATTTATTATCTCATTGTTATCTGGATATGGTCATCAACTGAGAGTGAGATGTAAGGGAATGTAAGAATATCGAACAAAAGGAAGAAGCTATAAAACTGTTTTCTCAGAGAGTGGAACAATGTATAAAATTTTAGAGCAATTGAGTGACTCTTTGAAGTAATGAGTTTTAAGTGAAACTAAGCAGTCTGCTGTAGTTTTCCTCCAGAAATATTCAGTTGTTTAGATCTAGGTGCTGAGAAGGCAAAATATGTGTCAAGCAGAATTAGGACCTTGCAGAGCATGTAGGATAGAGAGAGAGGACTAAGAGAGTTAAAAGCGTTTGCAAGAAAATGAAAATAAGGATGAATGTTGAAAGCTAAGCAGAACTGGGAGATAAATTTGTATAATTTTTCTAACACAATAGAGTCACTTCTTTAAAAATCATTTCTTTTGCAAAGGTGTAATAATTTTGAATAATTCCAAGTCCAGTTTTGTTAAAGAGAGATTAAAAAGCATGGAGATAAAAGTCATTGAAATTGAGGTCAAACAATGCTGCAGTTGAATCACATGTTCACCTATAAGTAAAGACAGAGGTTGGGTTTTAAGTCCTTAGGAGAATAAGAAACAGTCAAAGAGAAGGAAGAAAATAGCAGTAATGATGAGGAGAAAAGCTGATCGAATAGCCTGATGTCTTACGTCTCAAAAGACGTGGGACTTTTTTGTGAGAGTGAAAGAACAGTTTTCTAAAAACTGTGCCTTGCAGCAAAAAGTAGTTAAGCTAATTTTCAAGACTCTAAAGTATACCAAGTGGAGGAGAATTAGCAACAATATCTTGAATAGGCTGTACAGAAGCTATATCTTTGTTTGCAGAATTGAAGAGTGTCTTTTAAGTCACAGGTGCTAGAAAAAAATCATTCTGTCATCATCATCATTCTTTTATTATTAAATTACCATTACTAGTCTCACCAGGGCCCACTGGAAAAGACTGAAAGTGAGGGAACAGTGACAGGTGGTTCAGAAGATAGGAAGGGCAAAACAGTGGAAGGATGATAGTTGACAGAAGATAAGTCGTTTTCTGAAAGTATTTACCTACTGTGTGATCACTAAGAGTAACAGGACTGAAAACCGTAATGATCTCAGGGTGTCCAATTAATTAGTCCTTTGGTAACAGCTTGCATTAATTGTATTCCAAAGCACCATTTCTCACAATTTAACATGCATGTGTGTCACCTGATGACCTTTTTCAAATACAGATTCTGATTCGGCATATCTAAGTGTAGCCACATTTGCTGCTTTTCTAACAGGCTCCTAGGTGTTGCTCTCTTTTCATGCATATTAAACTAGTCAACGCGGGTTCTGTTGCCAACTTTTACAGGCAGCAGAAACCAGTGAGGAAACTAAATGAAGGGAACTCCTCACTCTTCAGGTCCCAGTGCACAGTGCAAGCAACCAGAAGAATGAGATTTAAGTACTTTTGAAAAGTTTATTCACAGTTTAATGACTTAATATTTGTTATATCGATTTTCTATTAAGAAACTCATACTCTGAAGACCTTCTAGAAAGTATGTTATCAAGAATTTCATTAAATTATACTTATCAAATATCTCATCTCTTTCAAGAAGTGCTAAATTTTGGAGCTGGAAGAGAAAAAGTGATGTGTAGAAGGTGGAAGAATACCAAGAAAAGCATCATTCCATAAGTAATTAATTGGTAATACAACAAAGTTATGTTCCATAACATATACAGGTTTTAATTTGTCAATTAAAAAGAAAAAAAATTGACTAATGTAAGCATTACACACTGACAGAAACTTTTTTTAAGTTGTGGTGATGTGACTGAACTTGAGAGAGAGTACTAATCCCTACTCATCACTAAGAAAAATACATCTGAGCATTTTTTTATATTTCTATACACCTTTTAAAATCAACTAATGAAAGACATTACATTTAGAAATCTGACTCAAGAACTTTCTTAGGTTATTGGGAAAAATGTCTGTGAAAGCTGGAGAAAATGTTTACACCAAAAAATAAATTCCTAGTGAACATTACTAACAATAGACCAGTCAAAAAGATCTACATTTTCTAATTCAAAGGGTCAGAGGCAGCAGAGAAGAATTGGTAAGGTTTCATGAGAGTGGCAGATACAAATATAATATATATCGTTACTTGAAATGGCTTTAAAAATATCCAAGAGAAGATAGGAGAAGAAATACGATTCATTTAGTTGCCTGATGATACTTAGTATTTTCTCATGTAATCGTTTATATGGAATGCCTTCTCTCTATTTCCCCACCTTGAGCTATTATAAAATGCCTCATTGTTGCCCCCAAAATAGATAGATATATTTAATTTTTTATTATACAGGGTGCCCTTTAGGGCTTATAATTTTTCTAGGATATTATGGGAACTCAACTTCATGGGGTGAATGAATGGTTTGATGTGGAGACTCAAAGCCCTGGTAGCATCAGACCTGTGCTTCTGATCGCAGAAGAATAAAAGGCAAGATTCTATAAACCCAATGCCTAAGAAGTCAGAGGTCCTGTGTGTGTGGCAGCATCTCTCACTGACAGCATGAATGGCTAGGACTATGATTAAGTCTCTGACCCCAACACGGTCCCAGACTCCCAGATCTCTAAATTAGTTGTCAGTAACATTTTTCTTGTAAGGAGCTATCAATAGAACCTCACTCAGGGATAGGATACAGGCATCTAAATCTGTAAACCTCAGACACATTGACCTAACTGTTTTCAGGGCTGTATTCTTGGGTCTAGGTATAAAACTGTGATAGGAACTGTGACTGGCAACAAGGACCTTAAAATCATTGTGCTCATAATCTCAGTAATGACTAAGAAAAGGCTAAATTATAATTCTGCCACTTTCCTCATTGTGTTAAGTTTCTGTTGTTCTTTAGCATATTATATAAATTTAGTATCTTAAAAACAGCACAGGTTGTTGATTTAACAGTTCTGTAGAAGTCCCACATGGATCTTCCTGGGCTAAGGTCAGAGTGTTATCAGAAGTGTGTGCTTTTTGGTAGGTTCTAGGGGAGAATATGTTTCCTTGCTTTTCCAGTGTCTAGAGGCCATGCATGCATATTTGTTGGCTTATGGGCACCTTTCTAGATCTTCAAAGCCAACAACATTGCTGCTTTTTGATCACTTTTCTGTAATAACATCTCCCTCTTACTTAGACTATAGCTGGGAAAATGTCTCTTCTTTTTAAGGGCCCGTGTGATTAGATTTGAACCACTTGAATGTGATTAAATGGGGAAATCTAATAGTCATTTTCACATCTCAAGGTCCTTAGCTTAATCACATCTACAAAACATTCATAAATCCCAGGGATTAGGATGAGAATATCTTTGCGGAGCCGTTATTCTGCCTACCACACCCATTTTATGCTTTTCATCTCCTTTTTGAAACTCAGTAAGAATCACTTAGAGATTTCCTTGAAATCTCTTCTTAATCAGCTCAGAGGCCCTCATCTCTAATGAATAGTTGCAAACTTAGGCCAAACTGCCAGTTCAATCATTATGGCAGGGCTTCATTATAGCCGTGTTATAAACATCTCAGGCAGTATTTATCTATTCATCTATAAAAGCATATAGTAAAAAGCAGGCTCATTTTATCATTAGTGTGCATCTTAGCTTGCCCACACCCCCGACACATTTTTAGAGTGAAAAGGACACTGTCAACAAGACATAAAAAAGGATTCAGATTAAAAGGCTAGGACAATTTAGGACAATCGCAGTAAATGAGGTCTATCGTAGGCAATCTGAGGCAGATGGTTTTCTTACTTACAAACAAGGTTAGGGGTTTTACATTTGTTCTATTGTGATGTGATCTGATAACTGCTTTAAAAAGTTTATTATTCTGGCTGTAATGTGGAGATGTACCGTGGAGGGAAAGAGAAGAAGCAGGGAAACCAGTGAATAAGTCATTGCACTCGGGTATAGCACTGGAGATACTAAGAAATGATTGGCTGTAAATTACAATTTAAATATAGTTGTGACTGGACTTAAAGGTGCATGTGAGGAAAAGAGCAGAATTAAGCCTGACTCCTAGGATTTTAATCTAAACAAGTGAGTAGACAGCATTGTCATAATCTGAAATACAGAGCACTGAGGATAAAAGTATTGATGTGCTGCAGGGCAGGTAAGAACTTTATCATGAGACTTATGTTTAAGAATTATTATTGTAGAAGGAATAGTTAATATCTTGTTATTGACCTTATATGAGCATAGTATAGAGGATGAGCAAGTTTGGAAATGGTATAAATTTCAGGGCTCAAAAGAGGTGGAAGAACCAGCAAAGGAGTTGGGAAAATGGCCAGTGAGAAAGACAATTAAGAGTAGCAAGTGTTCAAGCAGGAGGAAGGCAACCACTTGGCTAATGTGCTAAGACTTGACAAGCACATTGAGACCTGGTCACTGGGCTTGCCAATTTCAGGAACTCAGTGTGTGATAATTAATACTTTTTCAGTGGAATCATGAGGACCAAATCCCAGGTGGAGTCTGAAGAAAAGAGAATTGAAGGTGAGTAGGTGGCAATTGTGATAGTGGTTAATACAAAACCAAATAAAAACACTCTTAGAGTTTCGAAAGTCAGCCAAAAAGATGGTGGTTATAAGACTCCTATTCAATTATTTCTCTTTTTCAAACTTTTTCTTAGATTTCTACCAGTCATATGACACTAGGGTCATATAACTACCTTACAGTGTGACCTTAGGCAAGTACTTTAACCTCTTTTTCCTTAAACTTTTCATCTTTAAAATGGGGATAAGAAGAGTTGCTAGTCTCAGGTTGTTAAGAAGATTAAACTGGATAATGCATATAAAATGCTTGAAATAGCACCTCTATATCATTGGGGCTTTATTATTTTAAAATTACTATCATTGTTGTTACTATTACCACTCAGAGTACCACAAACATTTGTTTATCCTGTATCCAGGCTAACAGAGACCCCATGATAGGAACATGGCAACAAATCTCCCCTTCTCTTCCTTGGAAGGAAAAAATGCTGTTCTAAAACAGGAAAAACACACCCCGATAACACTACTGGAATTTTATACTCTGGTACATAAAATTTCATGCATACCTATAATTTTTTAAAACAGAAACTAAATGCTTAAATGTTTATTTAAATTCACTTTTAAAGCCATGCATGAGCAAGCTTGTTGAAGAGTTTCTACTATATAATTTAATAACAATAATAGTTACCGTCTGCTGAGAGCCCACTCTATGTCAAGAGCTGTGTTAGGCAGTTTACACACATTATCTTGTTTAATAGCCATGACACTTTTTCTATGTAAGTATGAATAACTCCATTTTTATAAATGAGGAGCCTGAAGTTTAGGGTAACTCATTAATTTTCCCAAGGCCACAGAGATGGTGCAGAGCAAAATAAGGATTAATGGACTCCATAGTCTTCCTTTTTCCATGGCACAAAAGTGTCTCAGCTGTGTAATACATCTCTAAAACATCCATTGAGCTCTCACTCTATACAGTGCTCCAATATATCAGGTGTGTGGGGACATGGATCATAATCCACATTATACAAATTGGGAAACAGAAGTTCTGATAGATGACAGTAATTTGTCCAAGGGGACATTATCTAAAGATGAAACAGGAGAGTTCCCTGACCCCCCTCACAGGATGTGCTACAGGGGTGTGGCTCATCTGTTCTGCCACTTTGCAAGCTCAAACCCCTTATGGGAGGGGGAACACAGACAGGCAGGTGCAGGAGCCCAGGCCAGTGCCCCTGGGCTCTGACCCCATGACAGTGTCCAGGGATGGGTGTCTGCAACTCCTGAAGCCCAACAGGCATGTGTTACGGTATGCTCTTTTAGCCTTGATGTTCACAGACGGCTTAAGTGTTAAACAGCTCAGTGGACCCTCTGCCTTTTAGGAAGGACAGAGGGCCAGAGTGACAACTTTCTTTATCCTGAGCTCTTGTCCGGTGTCTGGGAAAAATCAGGTCACACATGGACTTACAGGACGAATGCACGGGTTTTATTGAGTGGTGGAGGTGGCTTTCAGCAGGATGGATGGGGAACTGGAAAGCGATGGAGTGGGAAGATGATCTTACCCTAGAGTTTGACTGTCCGGCTGACGATCTCCTCTCTGACTGCCCCCAGCCGAACGCCTCTCAGCGTTCAGACGTTCCTTCCCTTTTCTCTGCCACGCCTTTCTGCTGTTCTTCTGCTCTTCTGTTCATCTTCTCATCTAGCCAGGGGCTTGGGATTTATATGGGTACAGGATAAGGGGGCGCATAGCAGGCCAAAAGGCAACTTTTGGGCGTGAAAGCAGGAGTAACTGTTCTCATTTAGGGCCGTGGGTTTCCAGGCTTGAGGGTGGGGCTTTTAATGGGGAACCGCCCTCTTCTGCCCAGTATTTCTGTCTCCTGTCCGTTTGAAAACAGATTTAAACTCCCGCTTTTAGGCTGCGGGTCAGGTCTTCCTGCTTCACTAGGAAGCCTCCCAGTAGAGGATTGGGTTGTAGTAATGCTGGGAATGGACTGAATAGAGGATCAGATAAATGGTTTTTGTTTTAAATTTCAGCATAATTACTGTTACATAAAGTATGACATTACAGTCTCAAAATTTGAAAGGATAAAAATTTACATTGCAGACTTCAATTTTGGGGCTTAATTATATATTATGTTAGTTCAGAATAGCTTAAACTTCCAATTCAACTATTTTCATTTTGACTTCTACTATTTAAAATAAGATCCTGTATTACAATTATACCTTCTTGGCAAAAATAACAAATCAATGTTAAATTATCTTCTTCCTTGACAACTCCATAAATCATATTATATTACCTCTCCTACTTGGGATGTCAGAGAATCAGTCACTGGACCATTCCAGAGATTCATTTCTATAAACAATATATTTAGATTGATATAAGTCTTTCAGGGGTCAGGTTTTCCCTATACTATTTTCTCTCTGTTATCCCAGAGTTTTCACCAATCTCATATATTTTTGTTTAATTATATACCCTCTCTTACCGCTTACTCCTACTATCCAGTCTTGGATTTTATTTTACATTCAAGACACCTTAAACTAAAAATGCTACAAAAAAAACAAACAAACAAAAAACCAAAGATTGGATTCTTGAGATTCACAGCACATTGTTGGCTTTCCTGAGCTCTTGAAAAAAAAAATGGACATTTCTTAGAACGAGTCTTTAAACATAAATTTGTGAAGATTTTCTAATGACATAACTGACTTGTTCTTTCCAAAGCAAATGTTTTGTAATAATTTCTATATGATTTTACAGTGATGTCACTTCTGCCAACAAGTCTCTCTGTTTCCAGCATTATTCTAGAGAATATGCAGTAACTTCCTTTTCCCTTGAGATACCCTTGGCAGACATTGGAAATCGAAGGCAATTTTTAATTTCAGAACCAATAATAAATATCATTAATAGCATTGAACAGATATTAAATGTCAGACACTTTCGTAAGTTCTCTTTTTACCTGGATCATCTTATTCAATTATTGGAGCAGTACTATTCAGTAGGTGATATATTATTTCCATTTTACAGATGGAGAAGCTCAGGCACCCAGAGTTTAAGCAACTTTTCAAAAGCTCTTAAGCAGGTAAATTACAAAGTAGGACATTCAAGCCAATCCAATAACCAACAGATTAACTAGTACTTTATGTTTCCTCAAATAAGCAGTGGTCACATCATACAATATCTTGGGATTTTAAAGTTTCTGGTGAAATCTATGAAGGTGAGTATTGGGTAGACTTTTGTTATTACTTCACAGAGATGTTTTGAGGCCCAAATAAAATTTATTTGAAATTATATTTTAAACATGGTGCACGTTTTGTCACTATCAGAATTTTAAATAATAGATCCTTTCATCAAAGCTATCCCTTAGTTTTTGAAATGTCATTATCAAGTTCAGTGTTTTCATTCTACTCATTTTAATCTAAGTTGATTTGGAACATTTTGAATAACAAATTGCTTGAAGGTATGCACTGTACTTTCAAAATAGAATTAGATATTTCCTTTTTATTTCCCTGTGAATATCTCCCTATTTCTAAAAATGTTGAGGATTGAAATAAAGGTTATTAAAATACATAGCAAAAATCAAAACAATGTAAAAAAAATTAAAAGGTGTCAGTGAAGGGAATATAGTTATCATTATTATGCACAAACTTTAGCTCTAAATCCTGAGCTTTTTTATACCCCACAGTTTCATAAGTCATTTTATATAATGGAGGAAAAGATACCAATTTTTAAGGGATACAAAATTTTAAGTCCCTATATTTCAAAATGAATTTGTCATATGGAACCTACTTTATGAATACTGAGTTGCAAAATAAATATTTTACATTTTTACTTTTAGAATGTGCTTAGGGATTTAGCATTCATAAACCAGTTGTTTATCTACATGGACTGTGATGAAGAATATACTAAGGGGAAGAGCAAAAGTAAGCTTTCTTATGATGCAACTTGACACAAGGCTAAATGTAAACTATATAGTGACATTGTGGGTTACATATTCATTACCTTAACTGTTACTTCTCTAGGACAAAAAATACTTAAGAAGCATGATGATATTCATTTTATAGAAATACATGATTTATAGATGTTAAGTAGTGTGCCTAAGTTAAGAATTGAATTCAGGTAGGTCTACCTTCAAAGTCATGTTCAGAGTTTTTGATGTTTGAACCAAGTCTGGAAGCATAGTAGAACTCTGCTGGGGGGAAATAGGGAAAACATAGTATCCAGATAGAGAAACACATTTGCAAATCATGAAATACATGATTTATAGATGTTAAGTAGTGTGCCTAAGTTAAGAATTGAATTCAGGTAGGTCTACCTTCAAAGTCATGTTCAGAGTTTTTGATGTTTGAACCAAGTCTGGAAGCATAGTAGAACTCTGCTGGGGGGAAATAGGGAAAACATAGTATCCAGATAGAGAAACACATTTGCAAAACCTCAAGACATGAGAGACCACCCTTTACTCGGGAACCTGAATACTTCTTTATATTGGTGGAGTAAGATCAGACTTCCATTCCAGAAATAGATCATGCAGAAAGTTCTAAGAATAATACTTGATGTGGTCAAAAAAGAAGGGAATTTGAATGCAGTGAGCTGGGTATCAGAACCCACAGTATAAACAGGAAAGGAGATCAAATGGGAGGAGCTTCATAAGTCAAAAGATCACCCAGAGTAGAATAAGGACAGAAATGTTGTTGAATATGAGCTTTGATTAAATATTTCATTCTAAACCATAAGCTTCACGAATGTAATGCTAATCGTGTTATCTTTATCTCTATACCTCCAGTACTAGCCATAGTGTTTGAAATTGCAGGCAGATTTCCCATGAAGAAAATGAAATCTTTAAGCTTCAGGGTCTCTTCCTTACACAGATCCCTTCCAAGGCCTTGGGAGAGGCCCCAAGCAATGTGTTCATAAGTTCATATGCTTCTGATAAACATTCATCATTTCATAAAATATGTCCTTCTATAATATTTTATTAAAAACAGACTCCAAAATTATATGAGCTCAGGCTTCTACAAATCTGAATCCATCACTGCCTAAGATGTAGTAGATATTCAGTTAATATTTTGGGATTAATAAATGAATAAAAAGGGAATTGAACAACAAGATTTATAAGAGAATTGAGAACTTTGAAACTATCCCTAAAACTTGGGGAATGTATCTTACAGTTGTTCAGTACCTTGCACATATTGCATAGATACATAAAATACTTTCCTTAAAAAAATCACATTTTTTTATATATATATATGTGTGTGTGTGTGTATATATATATCACACACAATCAAAAAATATATATATACACACACAGAGAGAGAGAGAGAGAGAGTCTTGTTGTCACCCAGGCTGGAGTGCAGTAACACAATCATAGCTCACTTCAGCATGGAACTACTCCTGGGATCAAGTGACCTTCCCATCTCAGCCTCCTCCTAAGTAGCTGGGACTGTAGATGCATGCCACCACACTCAGCTAATTGTGGTAGTTTGGGGCAGAGATGGGGTCCTGCTATGTTGCCCAGTCTGATATCTGGCTTCAAGCAATTATCCCACCTCAGCCTCCCAAAGTGCTGAGCCGCCGCACCTGGCCTGAAAATATATATTAGTGTTTGGAGAAAGTATGTGAGAGAGTGATAAATAAAAAATAAAGGAACAAATGTTTGAACCACCTCACTCCTCATGAAAGCCTGTTTTCTAAAATAAATCAAATAAATGGAACTGAAAATATTGACCTTTTTTCCATCAAACGGTGTGATGGGGCATACATATTTTATTTTCTCTAATAGCTATCAAAACAGCCTTAAGCATCTCATTCTAATTCCAAAACAGATTTTAGAAGAAAGTGGGTAGCCACCTGGAGAAACAAAACCTTAATACATAGAAATTTCAAAATATTTCTGTAAAACAAAAGAGTCTATGAAAATTAAGTAAACCAGTAAAAGCATTAGGACGACCTTGAAGCGGTTTTTTAACAAACTAGTAGGCATTCTGGAAATATTCACGAGAAACAGAATGAGGAATTTGAGAGACCTCATATCTGAAAATCTTCACTAAACATTAATTTTTATTTTTTAAATAAAGCAGAAGGAAAGATAAGATAAAGCTCTATGCTTAATCCTATTTGTAATGTTCATGTTAAGAGAAGCAGCATTAGGCATATTAATGTGTTTGCTTCTCCTCTAATTTATGATTCCCTTCTTTCTTTAATGAGATCTGCTCTACAGCCCATAAAATAATTGTTATGGTAAACTGACTTTTTAAAATTAGCTACACACCAGTTGGTCCAGAAACCTATTCCTCTAGACCATTCATGCACAAAATACCTTTGTGTGAAACCCTTTCCAAATGTGTAATGAATGGAGTTAGTCCAGAAGTTTGCCAGCAGAGTCTCTCTGTGTGACTGTCAGTGGGAACAGCCTTACAATTTCCTTTCCTCAGAAGTGTTGCCGTGAAACGCTGTCATGCAGGCATGCTCAGGCCACTTACAGGCTGACACTGAAACATACATTCAACCCCAGTGCTATTTCCAAAGAATTTGTTTTCTTTAACCTGCGGAGATGCTACCTGACGTAACGTCTGGCTGTATGGTGGAGTGTTTGAGGGAGAACCTGTTCAAAGACACTCAGGAGAGCTGGAGGGAATTTACATGGAAACACGTAGCCTGTCCTTAGAACCGTTAGCTCGTTGTTTCATACTCTTATGAACTGTTTTTCTCTGTGTGAACTCTGACACTGGGGTTGTTACTCCACCACAGCGACTCCTGATGGAAGAAGGGAGACTGAGCCAGGAGTTGTTGAATCCATCCTGTCCTCAAAGGGGGTTGGGGGAGCAGAGAGGTTTGTAAAATAGCCCAATTCACAAGACATAGATAGAGTATAGCACTAATAGTATTTCAAAGGAACTGTTTCAAAGTAATGTGGAGAGAAAGGGTTGAGATGGAGCATGCAAGCTCATTTTCCCCTAACACACTCCTTAATCAAAAAGGCTAACAGGGATGAATGCACTCCAAAGCGGTTACTGATTAACATAAATATTTTTGAAGTGGTCCAATTTGTGTTCATGGAAGCGTTCCGCATATCTGGAAGAAAAATGAAGCTTTGTTTTGGAACAATTAATGTCAGTATCTTTTGTAACACTTAAAAACTCTAAGGGAAAATAAACTGGACCCATCAAGGAGGCTTTAACATTACTTACCACATATTGCATTATTCTACTGGATTCTTTCTTTTTTCTTTTCTTTTTGTTTTCTTTTCTTGAGAGCATGATCATTTATTGTACAAAAGGAAATTATGAATTCCACTACCAACACTGACAAATAAATATTATTTAAGTCAATTTTACTATTGATATTAGGATTGAGGACACAAGCATTAGTTTATTTACTTAATTTTGTAAATATATTAAGAATCTTCTAAATGCAGGCCTTGTGTGGGGTGCAACGAATCTAGTAGTGAAGAAAGTTAGTATACATTGCAAATTCTCAGCATGCATATACTACTTAGATTCAATAACCTCTCTACATAAATAGCACTCTGGAAGTGATAAAATTTGGCACTACTTTATTATATATTAATTGAATATTTGAAATTAAGAGGCTTGCTCAGTTCCAATAAAAATCTGTGTTAGAATGCATTGCCTCAAGGCAAAATTTGACAGTATCATCTAAAACACCGAAAATCTCATTCCAAGAGGACAAGGTCTGAAGCATCAGGGACATCAAAGTATAAATTTACAAAACTAGCTGAATAGGCAAAATAATTGTATACTATAATTTTCAACATATAATTTCAGCACCTGGCCCATATTCCCTTCAAATACATATGAAAAATATTTGAAAAAGGAGGGCATAGTAACCTTGCATTAATTAAAACCAGGTCCATGACAAAATTTAAAATTTTTAAGTATACAGAATTTCTATGTGTTTTATAAGATAAATCATCTGATAATACAGCTTTTGAGAGAAGATAATAAACTTTTTCAGCTTAAACTTCTCTCTAAAGGAACATACCTATTCATCTTAAATATAACTTAAAGGAATATTGTGACTTATTTTTCAGAAATTTTCTTTATGGCCAATTGCTAGAGAATAAGATGGTTGTGGACGACTAACACAGAGGAACTGCAAATGGAAGAAGCCATACGGGAGAGGAGGAGATGGAGCATAAGTCAGGTCGATACTTGCACTGTAGATGTTACAAAGGTAGGAGAGGGTACACATAGATACCAAAGAGACGGCTGAAGCAAGCAGCAAACCTCACAACATAACCAGGCACTGTCCAATGACTCTGTCCAGTGGTGGGGAACCGGGGACCAAAACTCTAATCTAGAGCTACATGTTTAAATGTAACAGGTATAGGAGAATGCAGTCAGATGAAAATGTCAAAAACCAAAAATATGAACAACAAACATAGTTAAACTAAACAGACTACAGGCCACAATAGCATCTTGGAAAAGGTGTGTGTGTGTGTGTTTGTGTGAAGGAGTACAAAAATGGGGCTAAGATGCTAGAGAATTCAGGTGGGCATCAGACTACATCAAATTGCAGTTAACGAATCTGCACATCTGTAGCTGTTCTGAAACTTTTCAATGTCTATGCTTTAGTTAACTTCACTAATTTAAGATTGGATTTGATCCCTACAAGTGAAGTGATTTTTTAGAAAATAAGAAAAGGATGAGACATAACAAATAGTTGAATTCCATCTCTTAATAAATGTAATCAAGTGGTACATTCATAGACAAGCCTTTAACGTGTATATTTTCAGAAAAATCAAATGTATTAGCCTTCAGCAAACCCAAGTTAACAAACTGAAAATAGTCATGTTTGTCAATGAAGAAGTCCTGAATCAGTGAATTGCTAAACATTTTCAAAACACATTTACTTCTTTTCTTACTTTACATTACTACTTTTGTTACTTGAGACAGGGTCTGTAACCCAGGCTGCAGTGTAGTGGCATGCTCATGACTCTGCATATACATGGCTCGACCTTCTGGGTTAAAGTGATCCTCCCACTTCAGCCTCCTGAGTAGCTTGGACAACAGGCATGTGCCACCATTTCCAGCTATTTAAAAATTTTTTTGTAGAGATAGGGTCTCAATATGTTGCTCAGGCTGGTTTCAAACCCCTGGGCTCAAGAGATTCTCCTGCCTCAGCCTCGCAAAGTCCTGGGATTACAGGCATGAGCCACTGCACCTGGCCCATATTCGCGTTAAATGCATACGAAAAATATTTGAAAAAGGAGGGTATTATAAACTTGTATTCATTCAAACCAGGCCCATGACAAAATTTATAACTTTTGAGTATACTGAAACTACATGTTTTATAAGATTAGTCATCTGAGAATACAACTTTTGAATCGCCTAAAATTTCACTGATGGCTTTCTTGCAGCTGCAAAAAAAAAAAAAAAAAAAAAAACAAAAACAAAAAAAAACACGGCTAGCAATGGAATAGATTAGGCATACAGGAAAATAGGAAGACCCATCTTCAAATCAAATTGGCGGGCTCCAGAGTTGCATGTTTGTGGGTTGGAATATAAATAAGCTTCATTCAGGCTTTCAGAGCTTCAGTTTCCTGGGATTAAAGCTTGTTGAGGGGCTGGAAAGAGGTTTATGAAGACACAAATGATATCATGTGTATTATTACAGTGCCTGGCCCACCTGGCCTGATTTAATCACAAGAGATCCCTTCCTCACTAACCAGGACCTCTGAATATTCACTCATCCACAGCATAGTACTAACCATTCTTCTGGATGGAGGGGCCACCAATCTCTTATGGGGGGATCCTAATAGGTCCACCATCCTAGTGATGTATATATATGCCATATTTATATCACTAACCACAAAATCTGCAGCAAGACTGGCTTCAGAAATCCCTTCCTGAGACCTTCTGCAGAAGACTGCCCATAGCTACCTGATCCAAGAACAAATTGGCACTTTAAAGTCCTGTCTGCTTTTTGACCAAGAGAATTGCTGATTTTGGCTTCATATCCTCTCAGCTAGCAAAGACAGCCGGTTGCCCAACTAATCTGCAATTGGCTCCAGGTTGTAAGTAGAGCTCCTCTGGGCACATACCTCCGCAACTGAGGAACGGTGGCCTTCCAGAACATCAAGGACTATCTGTAATTTATGAAGAGACATTTGGAACAGGAAGGAGCTGGATGTATCTGCAAAAGCTACAGAATTCCTGCAGAACCCAACCCCCTGAAGAAAATTCACCTCACTCCAGACCTTCGTTCACAGGTCCAATGGTGGTTGCAGCAGCCTTGGCAGGACTTCAAGCAGAAGCTAACTGCTCAATTTGTCTGGATTGCTTGAGAGACCCTGTCACCATCAAATGTGGACAGAATTTATGTTATTTCTGCATCCAACACCTCTAAGCAGATCTAGATGATGGTTTCTTTTGCCCTGACTTCATCAATGCCCAAAGGGGCATTTCAGGAGCACTATCTATCTGGGAAAGATGATAGAAATTTCCAAGCTATTCTACATCACCAAGAGCAAGAGGACAAGGCAGGAACAAACATGTTTGTGCAAGAAGTAAAACCAGATCTTGACCCTTTCCTGCAAGAAGAACCTATAAGTGCTATGCACCCTGTTCTCTCAGCCCCCTGACTACTGGGGCTACCAGAGGCCCATAGAGAAGGCTGTTTCTCATCACAAATGATAGAGGTACAAAAACTCATAGCCAACAAGACAGAAACCAAGACAGAAAAAAAACATTAGAACTGAGAAGGAAAATGGAAAAATCAAAGGTGGAAATTATCCTCTGAATTTAAGCATCTGAAAGAAGTTTCTAGTATGTGAGCAAGGGACAGTGCTTTCAAGGCTGGCAGAGGAAGGAAAGGACATCGAACAGAAACTCCATGCAAACACAGCAGCATTTTCAGTCCACATTTCCACACCCTACAGTCTACAAAAGGAGGTGGCAGAAAAGCTTGTGATGCCAGAAGTAAAATCTCTGGTGGACAGCAAAATTATTTAACGTAAGTGTGAAAGCCTGGAAACCTTAGCCGTCTATTCATTCCAGTTAAGGAAAGAAGGATGCTCTCCTCCTCCACAGTTTGTAGCTCTGCAACAAACAACAAACAAACAAACAAACAACAAAACAAAACACACACACACAAAACGACAACAAAAACAAACAAAAAAACAACCCGGAAATGTAAAGAAGATGTAACTCTGGAATCTGAAACAGCACATAGTAACCTGCTTGTATCTGAAAATAAAAAATCTGCTACTTTTGTGAATAAAAGGTAAAAAGCTAATGTTGCTAATTTCATGTTAGTTCTGGGTTCTGAAGGATTTGAGTCAAGCAAATATTACTGGATGACAAGCCCAAATGGATCCTGGGGCTTTGTAAGAATTCCCTGTCCAGGAAGGGAAAGCAGTCCCTGTCAGGGCAGAACAGACACTGAATAATTCAGAAGCAAAGTGGTGACTATGGGGCCTGAGGCGCTGTTCCAGTCACTCTTCTGCTAAAGGAAAAGCCAAGAGGAACTGGGATATATCTGGACTATGAGTTGGCTGAGCTATCCTTTTACTACTTGAATGACAGAACTCACATCTATTCTTTCACATATCAATGTCTTTAAGTATATAAAGCCTGCTTTCTAAATTGGAATCAAAATCTATTACAGTCTGTGCAGTAACAGGCTATGAAGGGTCAGCTGTGGTGTTGTTTAATTTTTATGTGATTTATGGACAGTTGGTAGAATATTATACAACTATGGAATATTATACAACTATCAGTGCAACTAGCAACCTTATAAAAAATACTTCTACAGCTTTTAGACATAGCACCTCAACAGAGGTGTTGCTATTGAAATGAAATGAAAAAAAAAGGGAAAGAGTTGTTGTGGGAACTTATACAGATGTGGGAATTAACTACAATATTTCTGGAATTTTAAGATTAGAATGTAAGAAAAAGTAATTTATCAGTGGCAATAAATATATTTTGTGTGCATTTAACAAACACAAAAACAAAACTTCAAAAACTTAAATAGTAGATCATAAAGTTCAGTTGGACATAATAACCAGTATTCAGTTTTAAAGACAATAAAATATTGCATATATAATATATAAAAATAATATACAGAAAGAGTCATAAATAGAGTGTACCCCATTTAATATTTCATGAGACTCATTTCAATTGTGCAATTGGACATGTATGGTGAATCGCAATATAATATGTACTTTTTATTTTGTGGTTAGGTCAAAGTAGATATTAACTGGCCTAGAAATGGAAGTGGGGAAGCTGTGAAAGTATTTTTTTCCATATATTCATTTTCAGGCTACATCTTAGGATATTTTTCTTTATTCAACTGTCCTATGAAACATGCTTTTTATCGGATTGCACTTACATAAAACATTGAGGCAGAAATATGAAAAAAAGTGTTTTTTACATGTGTGCGCCTCTAGAGGTGATTTTGCCAAACTAATATTCTTTCAAGCCTCATCTTCTAAAGCTCCAACTTATAACGTTCAGAAAATTAAAACTCGATGAAAATGTGATATTATCAAAAGCATTCATATTATTGATTTTTACTTTATAATTTTACTAAATTCTAAAACTTCTAACACACACAAACACACCATCATTACAATTTTAAAACAGCTTTAAAAGTGGAACTCAAATAAGACAGCTTTTTCTTTACTTTATCTGCTTCCGGCAATGAGGAATTTGCTGTCTCAGTGAGACATTTGAAATTTCTCTTATTTAAATTGTCTCAACTTCAAAGCATTTAAAATACAAATCCATCTTTCTTGGCAGTCTCAATGTCAAAAAATTATCAAGGGAACAAAACCCATCTTTGGTTTAATAAAATTATACTTTTATACAAAAGATATTGTTGTAATCTACAGCCAAACTAAACTCTATAAACAATCAGAACAATACTAAATTCCAATGACTCTATTTATAGAAAATTGTAAGAAAATGAGGAATATTAAAAACTCCAAAGAGACATAGAATCAAGATGACTTGACTCACAGTTAACAATGCAGCCCACAGAACTGGATGATGAAACCACAAAAGCGATGGGAATATGACAAGAGAGATGGACAATTCTGGCGTCTTTCTCTCTCTGATGGAATGAAAGTATCACTGCACATAGTTTACTCATTTGGGGTCTCGGTTCCTTCCCGAGAAAACATAACTTGGGGCCAGGCGCTGTGGCTCACGTCTGTAATCCTAGCACTTTGGGAGGCCGAGGCTGGTGGATCACCTGAGGTCAGGAGTTTGAGACCAGAGTGCCCAACATGATGAAACCCCATCTCTACTAAAAATACAAAAAATTAGCCTGGTATGGTGGCAGGTGCCTGTAATCCCAGCTACTCGGGAGGCTGAGGTAAGAGACTCCTTTGAACCTGGGAGGCGGAGGTTGCAGTGAACCGTGATGGCACCATTACACTCAAGCCTGGAGAACAAGAGCAAGATGTCTCAAAAAAAAAAAAAGTAACTTGGAAAACTCACTTGCTGTTTACCTGCAATCTAGATAAAGAAAACAACTGGATGAAAAGTAAGCTTTATTTCTTGTTTAAATATTATCACTAGCTAACATTTAGTAAGTGGTATGATTTTCTTAAGCCAGACTATTGAACTCAAAACCTGATGGCTGTATGACATTAGACAAATTACTTGTCTCAACCTCAGTTATCTATAAAGTGGGAAAATAGTCCCACTTCAAAAGGTTGTTGTAAGATGTCAATAAATTAGTAGATATAAGCCACTTAATACAGTGTCTGGCACATATAAATTGATTTGCTATTATTGTTATTATTTGCTTAATTTTTAAATCTTTACATCCTGACTTCCCAATGAAATTGCAAGATTAATGAGCCAGTCTGTTTGAGCATTGTCTCATTAAGAAGAAAGAGTTTCTAGCTAAATACAAGACCCATAAGAGCATTAATCACACTTTGGTACATTTATAAACACTCTTACAGAAACACTATAAAACTATATTAATGATAATATCATCTATTAATAATCCTTAAAATTGAACTTATTCATGTAGGTTCTGATATATAGGAACTTTGAGGAAAAATATATCAGAAAAATGTGCAAAAAACAAAAAAGTTGTCTTCTATATTTGCTTCTTCTCTATTTCTTTTGAACTTTAACATCACAAACACAACTACACAAAAGTTTTCCTAAGCAGAAATAGCTTTTTTCCCTGCTAAGAGAGTAGACAGAAATCAAATTTACAGTTCCTGGCTGTTTGCTATATTGAGAAGAGGGAGCTTTTCAACACTCACAGTGCCAACCAAACTCTGAACCAGACACACTCTCTGATCTGTTTTGTCTTGTTTTGTTTTGTTTTCTTAATTCACATCCTGCTGTGGTTTGAATGTGTCCCCCAAAGTTTATGGGTTGGAAACTTAATACTCAAAGCAATAGTGTGGAGAGTGGGACCTGTAAGAGGTGATTAGGTCATGAGAGCTCCACCCTCATGAATGGATGAATGCCTTTATTGCAGCAGCAAGTTAGTTCTCACAGGAGTGGGCTCCTAATAAAAGCATAAGTTCAGCCCCCTTCTCCCACCTCTCTCTTTCAGGAGCTTGCACTCTCTTGCCTTTCTGCCTTGCACCATGGGAGGACACAGCAAGAAGCTCTCACCAGATGCTAGACCCTCAACCTTGGACTTCTCAGCCTTCAGAACTATGAGAAATAAATTTCTGTTTATTGTAAATTGCCCAGTCTCAAATATTATGTGACAACAGCACAGAACAGACTAAGATGCTCCCTTAACATAAACCACAGGGTTCCTATGGAAAACAGGCAACGTGGAATGTTTCAGGCATTGTGATCATTGAAGGAAAGGAGAAACAAAAGGAGAGATTGTGCTGAAGTGAACAGAGCACATACTGTGACGGGAATCTCACAATTTTACCAACTTTGAGATCAGGTAAGCGTCTTGTCTGGAGATCAGATAAGGGTCTTGAGATCAGGAAAGGGTCTCGTAAAGAGCTTCTCTATGGTATATTTCAAATCTGAAATTTTGGATTGAGGTGAAATAGTTAAAGATCTGAGTTCTAATCCACTGTGTCACTTGGATTATGTAGTGTACAATGCCTTAAATGCATATTTTCTTATTTAGTGTAACAGAAACACCATAAGAGAGATATCTTTGATAATCTCCAGTATGGAGGCACATAATTGAAAATTCCAAAAGATTGAATAACTTATGAATAGTGAACAGCAAGTTAGAGTTTGAACGCATTTCTTTGGAATTCAGAGCCTGTGTTTTTATACTGTCACACTACCTCTTATATATGCTTATTCATTGAATATAAGTTGTATTATTTTCCCCACTGATATCTATTCAGGCTTGCATAAAAAATTTCTCTTTTATAATTAGGGAAGCTAAATAAACTCTATAAATTTAACAAAGATTTTCTGAATGATAATATGGTGGGCACTGTACACTGTATTGGAGTAAAACAGTAAACAAAAAAAAAATATGGTACCCAAGTTTATGGTTGAGAGGGAGACCCATGATTTTAAAGAAGTGTAAAAATCTGTCCAATTAATGCTTCCCTATCTATTCATTGTAAATTATCAGGATTTAACTTTCACCATGTGCCAAGCTATTGTGCTGGATGCTTTTATGCATTATTTCATTTAATCTAGAAATCAATTCGGTTTTTATTTTACAAAAGAGGAAATGTGCCTAACTAGTATATGCTTGTATCAATTTATTCTCCCTCCAGCACTGAATAAAAATGACTTATTTTATTGTATCTTCTTCAATATTCATTACTTTCCTTAGAAACTGCTAATTTGATAGATTAAAAACTGTAATTGTTTTCATTAGGATTTTTATCCTAATGAGGTTGGAAACCTGTTGATATATCAGCAAATATTTATTAGGCAGCTATTATTTACCAAGTAGTACACATGGCATAGAGGATAAAAGAAAGAAAAGTTTTGGTTTTTTTTTAAATGAGAAAGCAAAAGAAAGTTTATAAGCCTCACAGGTGAAGGTAAATAGCCCCATTTTATTCATGGCCTAGTATTATCTCTTTGGTCACAGGGGTACAGTTGGTTAATGTCCACATGGAAAGCAAAAGACATTCTGTATTGATGATACTACTGGTTCTTTTTAAAAATAAGGATTCTGTATTATAAAATTGACTATTATTTGCCTCTTTGTGTAGGTTTTTCTGTTCAGCTCTTTCTATCTTCTACATGCTAAAGAATAAAATTTCATGTGGCTCACAATTCAAAAGAAAATGATTTTGAAGGTGAGATAAATGTGTATTGTGATAGTAGTATTTATAATTCATCTGCACAAATAATTACTAATCTAAATATGTAGTTCATTTTAATGTACTTCAAAAGTATGTCTATTGTTTTTGCTAAGATACATTAACCATCTTGGATTTGTAATGTTGCACAAAGGCTGTTAGTTACTATCAAAAAATCAGAATGGAACCAAAACCACATTTCTGATGTCTCAGCTTTCATTCTATTTTCTTTTAGCCAGATCATACTGTCTTCCCAATCTCTCACTTGACAGCAAGTGAAATTGCCCTAGGCTAGGAACATCACAGTGTGAAAGTGAGATGTCATGATAAAGACACCTAATTTTCATTGCACCCATATGGCATATTCATTTTTCCTAGTCTCTTTTTGGGTTGGAAAATCACCTATTTCATTATATCCCATTGATTTTGCTTGTTTGCTTAAAACTGTATCAACTGTCAGAATTGAGGCTATGCCTGTTTGTCCATGATAGTTGCTTTGCATGATTGGTCAAAGACTATGTGATGGTGGAATAACCATAAGATGTTGATTGTTCACTTATTAGAAAGTCTTAAGTTTAGTGATTGCTGGATTGCTACATAAGCTTATTATGCTCAGGGATCTGGATTAGTACCTTGATGATTCCCTGGGCCTTTTTCTCATCAAAACCAGACAGCTGCATCCAATCAAGATATTGGTAAAAACACAAAGTAGTCCCAGAAGTCCCCAGAAGACTTTCCTTTCTATGTCTTTGGCTAGAACTTTGTTACATACATGCTCCTGTATAAAAGACATGTCTCACCTTCAGAGAGATTAAAGAATACCTGTTCCATCCCTGAACAAAAGCAGTGTGATAGCAATAAGGAAAAAGTTGGAGAAAAGCTTTTGTACAAAAATCCAGGAATGTCTGATAAAAATATTTTAAAAGTAAAGAGACTTATCAAATATAATCAGTTTTTAAATCACATTAAAAACAAAAGTAGAAATCATAAGTTAATTTTAATTCAAAGTGAATCAGAGTCATGTGAATACATAAGTTTATTAGAAATACCATACATTAGACACATATAATGATATGGTTTGGCTGCATCTCCACCAAAGTCTCATCTTGAATTCTTACATGTTGTGGGAGGGACCTAGTAGGAGGTAACTGAATCATGGGAGCATTTTTTTCTCATGCTGTTCTCATAATGGTGGGTGAGACTTGTGAGATCTGATGGTTTTATATTGGGGAGTTTCCCTGCACAAGCTCTCTTACTTTTTTAACCTGCTGCCATCCATGTAAGACAGGACTTGCTCCTCCTTGCCTTCTGCTATGATTCTGAGGCCTCCCCAGACACATGGAAATGTAAGTCCATTAAACCTCTTTTTCTTCCTAGTCTCGGGTGTGTCTTTATCAGCAGTACGAAAATGGACTAATACTTAAATTATACTAGCAGAGTGGGGCATTGTTGAAAAAATTCCTGAAAATGTGAAAGCAACTTTGGATCTGGGTAACAGGCAGATGTTGGAACAGTTTGGAGGGCTCAGAAGAAGACAGGAAAATGTGATAATGTTTGGAACTTCCTAGAGACTTGTTGAATAGCTTTGAACAAAATGCTGATAGTGTTATCGACTATAAAATCCAGGCTGAAGTGGTCACAGATGAAAGTGAGGAACTTGTTGGGAACTGGAGTAAAGGTGACTGTTGCTATGTTTTAGCAAAGAGACTGGTGGCATTTTGCCCCTGGCCTAGAGATTTATGGAACTTTGAACTTGAGAGACATGATTTAGAGTATCTGGCAGAAGAAATTTCTAAGCAGCAAAGCATTCAAGAGGTGACTTGGGTGCTGTTAGTCATTCAGTTTTATAACAGAAGCAGAGCATAAAAGTTCAGGAAAATTTCAGCCTGACAATGCAATAGAAAAGAAAATCCCATTTTCTGAGGAGAAATTCAAGCCAGCTGCAGAAATTTGCATAAGTAACGAGGAGTCAAATGTTAATCCCCAAGACAATGGGGAAAATATCTCCAGGGCATGTCAGAGACCCTTGCAGCAGCCCCTCTCATCACAAGCCCTGAGGTATTGGAAGAAAAAGTGGTTTCATGGGCTGGGCCCAGGGTCCCTGTGCTGTGTGCAGCTTAGGGATTTGGTGTCGTGGATCGCAGCCATTCCAGCTGGGGCTGAGAGGGGCCAACATGGAAGTCAGGCTGTGCCTTTGGAGGGTGCAAGCCCCAAGCCTTGATAGCCATGTGATGTTGAGCCTGTGGGTGCACAGAAGTCAAGAATCGAGGTTTGGGAACCTCCCCCTAGATTTCAGAAAATGTATGGAAATGCCTGGGTGCCCAGGCAGAATTTTGCTGCAAGAGTGGAGCCCTCAGGGATAACCTCTGCTATTGAAGTGTGGAGCAGAAATGTAGGGTCAGAGTCCCCACACAGACTCCCTACTGGGGCACTGCCTAGTGGAGCTGTGAGAAGAGGGCCACCGTCCTCAAGACCTCAGAGTTGTAGATCCACTGGCAGCTTGCACCATGCACCTGGAAAAGTTGCGAACTCTCAACACCAGCCTGTGAAGGCAGCTGGGTTGGAGGTTGCGACCTGCAAAGCCACAGGGGTGGAGCTGCCCAAAACCATGGGAAACCACCTCTTGTATCAGCGTGACCTGGATGGAGACATGGACTCAAAGGAGATCATTTTGGAGCTTTAAGATTTAACTGCCCTGTTGGATTTCAGACATCCATTGAGTCTGTAGCCTCTTTGTTTTTGCCAATTTCTCCCATTTGGAATGGCTGTATTTACTCAATACCTGTACCCCCATTGTATCTAAGAAATAACTAACTTGCTTTTGATTTTACAGGCTCATAGGCAGAAGGGTCTGGCCTTGTGTTAGATGAGACTTTGAACTGTGGACTTCTGAGTTAATGCTGAAATGAGTGAAGACTTTGGGATACTGTTGAGAAGGCATGATTGGTTTTGAAATGTGAGGACATGAGATTTGGAGGGTCCAGGGGTGAAATGATATGGTTTGGCTATGTCCCCACCCAAATCTCATCTTGAATTTCCACCTATTGTGGGAGGGACCTGGTGGGAGGTAACTGAATTATGAGAGCAGGTCATTATCATGCTGTTCTTGTGATGGTAGGTGAATCTCACAAGATCTGATGGTTTTATAAGGGGGAATTTCCCTGCACAAGCTCTCCTATTTGCCTGCTGCCATCCATGTAAGACATGACTTGCTCCTCCTTACTGTCTGCTATGATTGTGAGACCTCCCCATCCACGTGGAAAAGTAAGTCCATTAAACCTCTTTTTCTTCCCAGCCTCAGGTATATCTTTATCACAAGTGTGAAAAAGAAGTAGTACACATACCAAAATCAAAGAAAAGGTTTTCTTATTGTATTAGTCCATTTTCATACTGCTGATAAAGACAAACCTGCAACTGGGTAATTTACAAAAGAAAGAGGTTTATTGGATTTACAGTTCCACATGGCTGGGAAGGCCTCATGATCATGGCAGAAGGTGAAAGGCATATCTCACATGACAGTAGACTAGAGAAAAGAGAGCTTATAAAGGAGAACTCCTCTTTTTAAAACCATCAGCTCTCTTGAGACTCATTCACTATCATGAGAATAGCACAGGAAAAACTTGTGCCCATAATTCAATTACCTCCCACCAGGTTTCTCCCACAACATTTGGGAATTCAAGATGAGATTCAGGTGGCAGCACAGCCAAACCCTATCACTTATTGAACCATATTTTTAAGTACTCCAACTTAATTGAATTAATATGTTATAGAATCATGGCTTGATTCCATTGTGCAGCAAGGAGTTCAAAATTTATTGACCCGGTTCAGCCTCAGTAATAAAAGAGACCATATGTTTAGTTAATTTAACAAAATTATTATCAGAACATATTTCTGTAACAACAGAGATGTTTTCCATAGCCAGCATTGTCAAGAAGGCACCTAGTATTCTTTAATTAATCACAATAAGATTTAAGTTTGTTGAGAGGTAGAAAGTCCACCTTTGAAAATTGAGCACATGGCAACTATGAAACACATCTATCATGAAAAGAAAAAACAATGATAACAAGCTTCATCTAGATTTTGAGAAATTATAATTTCCTGCTATTTTTAGTAACTTCTTAAAGTTAGAAATAGCACAACAATTTAAAACAAAAAAGACCCTTAAATTTAAGTTTTTTAGTAAAAAGATTTAAAATATAAATATTTAAAATTAGTAAGTTAAAGCATATTTTATTTTTGGTGATAGATTTCTTAATCCCAATTTAATTAATTTGACAAAAAATTTAAGATAACTACTATAAGGCAAAATTATTTTCAACTGTTCATATAGTTAATATGACTAAGCAGGCAGCTATACCCTTAACTTTGTATTACTAAATATTTTCTTTTAAGTAAAACAATCTTTACATTATTGCCTTTTATTCTTTTTAGATGTGCTTTTGCAGACTTAAAACTACAAGGTGGTCAGTAATTATAGATGACTTTTTCAATATTTCATTTGCAGCTGCACATAAAAGATAAAGTTATATTTGAAGAGAATGGGTATGGTATAGGTTTCTATAAACATTAACCACAATGAACATTTAAATAATCAATATCACAGAGATAAGATAGAGTCTTAATTGTCCAAAGAAAGTAAAATTGCTCAAATTTAAGTCAATGACTGAATTTTTGTTGGTGTACCGAAGTAAGGTTTCTAATTTTTAAAAAGTAGAAATTACAGTTGAAAAAAAGTGATTAATCAATTAAAATTTGGAGGGAAAGCTTCTTCACCTCAGCATGTGTAAAACAAGCATGAAGAGCAGTGTTCTAACAAATATTTATTGCTGAAAGATAAAAGCTAAGTCTGTTGTGTAAGTGGTTACTATATCAAGTTAGGTTCCAAAGAATATTTTCTTAGAATTTTCTAGATAGCATCAGGGCTAATGCTTGGAATTTGCTTTCCTTTGTGCCTTTCTATTCCCTTCCTAGCAATGGCCTCAGTCCTTCCATCTCTCCATCTCACTGTGCCCCAGGAAGAGTGCAAGAAGTGGCCTTTCCTCCTTCTTTTCATTAGTACTAGTGGTTGACCAGTGAGTTTCAGCAAGATACATCCTTAATTCTATCAACTTTTGAATTGTCAAGGAAATCAAGCCTATTATAGATTCTGTTCTCAGTGTACAAAGTTATAACAATGGCAACTCACCATCATTTTATATTTCCCTACAAAATTGAGGTTTTAAAAAAGTGGGAGCAAGGAAGGGAGGAAAGATCTATGGCCTGATGAAAGTGAGTCATAAGAAGGAGCTTCTTTCTATTTTGTCTGTTAATAAACACTGTTTAAATTTGAAAGAACAGTTGATTTGCAATCAAGACTGTTTTGATCCATGTTGAACTCAATCAGATTTGTAAGGAAGCAGGAGACTATGGCCATGGAAATTACAGTAATGTGGTGCTCGAGCACAGAGTACTAGAGAAAAAAATCAATAAGGTAAAGAGGCTCTGGAGGCACCTAATGCCATATGTAACTAGCTACCTCTTGTCTTAATATGTTTTGTGCTGTTCTGACAGAATGCTTGAGACTAGGTGATTTATGAAGAAAAGAGATACATTTCTTTTTTTTTTTATACTTCAAGTTCTAGGGTACATGTGCACAATGTGCAGGTTTGTTACATATGTATACATGTGCCCTGTTGGTTTGCTGCACCTATTAACTCGTCATTTACATTAGGTATTTCTCCTAATGCTATCTGTCCTCCATCCACCCACCTCATGACAGGCCCTGGTGTGCGATGTTCCCCACCCTGTGTCCAAGTGTTCTCATTGTTCAGTTCCCACCTATGAGTGAGAACATGCGGTGTTTGGTTTTCTGTCCTTGCCATAGTTTGCTCAGAATGATAGTTTCCAGCTTCATCCATGTCACTACAAAAGACATGGACCCATCCTTTTTTACTGCTGCATAGTATTCCATGACGTATATGTGCCACATTTTCTTAATCCAATCTATCATTGATGGGCGTTTGGGTTGGTTCCTAGTCTTTGCTATTGTGAATAGTGCTGCAATAAACGTACGTATGAATGTGTCTTTATAGTAGCATGATTTATAATCCTTTGGGTATATATCCAGTAATGGGACCATTGGGTCAAATGGTATTTTTAGTTCTAGATCCTTGAGGAATCGCCAGGCTGTCTTCGACAATGTTTGAACTAATTTGCACTCCCACCAATAGTGTAAAAGCATTCCTATTTCCCCACATCCTCTCCAGCACCTATTGTTTCCTGACTTTTTAATGATTGCCATTTTAACTGGTGTGAGATGGTATCTCATTGTGGTTTTGATTTGCATTTCTCTGATGACCAGTGATGTTGAGAATTTGTTCATGTGTCTGTTGGCTGCATAAATGTCTTCTTTTGAAAACTGTCCATTCACATCCTTTAACCACTTTTTGATGGGGTTGTTAGATTTTTTCTTGTAAATTTGTTTAAGTTCTTTGTAGATTCTGGATATTAGCCCTTTGTCAGATGAGTAGATTGCAAAAATTTTCTCCCATTCTATAGGTTTCCTGTTCACTTTGATGGTAGTATTTTTTGCTGTGCAGAAGCTCTTTAGTTTAATTAGATCCCATTTGTCTATTTTGGCTTTTGTTGCCATTGCTTTTGGTGTTTTAGTCATGAAGTCCTTGCCCATGCCTATGTCCTGAATGGTATTACCTAGGTTTTCTTCTAGAGTTTTTCTGATTTTAGGTCTAACATTTAAGTCTTTTGTCCATCTTGAATTAATTTTTGTGTAAGGTGTAAGGAAGGTATCCAGTTTCAGCTTTCTACATATGGCTATCCAGTTTACCAAGCACCATTTATTAAATAGGGGATCATTTCCCCATTTCTTGTTTTTGTCAGGTTTGTCAGAGATCAGATGGTTGTAGATGTGTAGTGTTATTTCTGAGGCCTCTGTTCTGTTCCATTGGTCTATATCTCTGTTTTGGTACCAGTGCCATGCTGTTTTGGTTACTGTAGCCTTGTAGTATAGTTTGAAGTCAGGTAGCGTGATGCCTCCAGCTTTGTTCTTTTGGCTTAGGATTGTCTTGGCAATGCGGGCTCTTTTTTGGTTTCATATGAACTTTAAAGTAGCTTTTTCCAATTCTGCGAAGAAAGTCATTGGTAGCTTGATGGGGATGGCATTGAATCTATAAATTTCCTTGAGCAGTATGGCCATTTTCACGATATTGATTCTTCCTACCCATGAGCATGGAATGTTCTTCCATTTGTTTGTATCCTCTTTTATTTCATTGAGCAGTGGTTTATAGTTCTCCTTGAAGAGGTCCTTCACACCCCTTGTAAGTTGGATTCCTAGGTATTTTATTCTCTTTGAAGCAATTATGAATGGGAGTAATAAGGGTAAGACATAAGGCATGATTCATCCTGAAGCAAATTAGTCTCCAGCTTGGAGCCTATAAAATTAACAAGTAATGTGCTTCCAAAATACAATACTAGGACAGGTATGGGATATATATTCTGTATTAGACCATTCTTGCATGGCTATAAAGAAATACCTGAGACTGGGCAATTTATAAAGAAAAGAGGTTTAATTAGTTCATGGTTCTGCAAACTATACAGGAAGCATTGCACCCACATCTTCTCAGCTTCTGGAGAGGCCTCAGGGATCTTTTACTCATGGCAGAAGGCAAAGAGGGAGCAGGTATTTTACATGACAAAGCAGGAGCAAGCAAAAGAGTGGGGGGTGAGGTGTCACAGACTTTTAAATGACCAGATCTCACAAGAACACACTATCATGAAGATAGCACCAAGCCATTAGGAATCCACCAGCATAAGCCAAACACCTCGAGCACTGGGGATTACAATTCAACATGAGATTTGAGTGGGGACAAATAACCAAATTATATCACATTCCTATTCCAAAAAGGAAAAATAGACAACTGGCAAAGAAAGTCTAAAGCCCAGTAGGCAAGATTACATTAAACCTTAAGGCTGAAGAATAATCCCTTTTGCCTCCATCTCCTGCATCCTAGGCATACACAGATAGTGCTATGTTCCTAAGGCCACAGTCAGCACCAGCCCCATGGCTTTGCTGGGTTCAGTCCACTCAGCAGCTCTCACAGGTTCAAGTATCACACTTGCAGCTTTCCCAGGGTGGAGATGCAGGCTGATGGCCTTACAGTTCTGGGGTCTCGGGGGCTACCCCACTCCCAGGTCTTCACTATTGGAGACTCTCTTCAGTGGTTATGTCCCTGTGAGAAGTCTCTGCCTGGGCCCTCAGGCTGTCCAGTACATCCTTTGAAATATAGGCAGAGGCTGCATGGTCCCAAAGCCCTTGAATTGTACATGTCTACAGAGTCAGCATCATGTTGTACCAGTCAGCATCAATAAGCCTTGCCATAAAGGCTTATCCTTGTGCCCTCCAGAGCAGTGGCCCAAGCCATAGTGGAGCCCACATTGCACTTGTGTCCACTTAAGAAACAGCAGGGTCAGCCAAGGAGCAATGTTCCGGAATCAAAGGAGCAGAATTCCAAGGTGATCCTGAGCAGCAGCCCCAGGAATGTGTCCTGGGCCTGTCTCCTGAAAAAATTCTGCCTTCCTAGAGCTCTGGTCCTGTAATGGGCAGGGCAGCCTCTATAATCTCCAAAATGCCTCTGGGGTCATTCTCTTATTGAGTTCATAAATAGCACTTGGTTTCCTGCTAACCCTGTTAATCTCTTTAGCAAATTCTTTTGAGAAAGAATAGTAAGAACACCTCATTAATTCCATCATTTCTTTCTTTTCTCCTTTTTCTGTAAGCAACAGAAAGAAGCCAGGCAGCACCATGAATCCTTTGCTGCTTAGATGTTTCTTCTGTCAGATATCTTAGTTAATTGCTTATAAGTTCTGCCTTTTACAAAGTCTTAGGATATTCCATCATGTTCTTTGCAACTCTATTTGGTCTTAGAAAATGTGTGTTTCATAGGTTTACATTTATTACATTTTTAAGAATTCCCAGGGAACATTTCTTTAGTCCAACAAATTGATCTTGGTTTTCTCTTGCCATATCTTGTTGCAGTGTCCCTCTGAGATTCTACTTACTACCTCTTGTTTGATAACTGATTCTCCAAAGTTGCTATTTCCCAGAAAGGGGAGTGGCTGTATATTAATCCCTCCAGTGTCATTAATACCAATCTTAATATACAAGACAACTTTTGCTAACATTTAATTATAACATCGAGAGCTATAATGCAGGAAGAGAAACCTTAAAAATGGGTACCAGGTAATATAGTCTAAGAGTCAAGCAGTGTTTTTACTCCAGAATCAATTGTTTTTCTTGAACCATTTTGCCTGGGGTCAAATTCTGCCCTTATTATTGGAGTCAAATTCCCACTGTCTCTCTTGTGGGAGTGGAGAGAAAAGAAATGAACAAACATTATAGTAATCTCCTCATGCTCTGAGTCCTAATGACATTATAATCACTCCATATGAGTGTCTTCATTTAGAGTTCATTACTGATTCAAGATTGCTCTATATCTGCATGAGTTAATGTTGATCTTAGATCAACCCAACAAGAATAAAGGGGAAGAGTATTTTCCAGGCACAAATTCAATGTCCAACCTAAAATTTAAAATCTGTTTATAAATCCCATATTTACCATCGTGACAGCTTCAATAATTTTAAAATCCATATTCCACTTTGAGCTGTAGGAGAAATTCTTGGTAAATTTAAAATAGCATTTTATTCCCACTGCATAAGCATTACTGCTTCTATATATTGGAGCATTAAGTAAGTGCAAATTACTGTCTCTTATGGAATATCTTTTAGTATTTCAAATAAAATGCACCTTTTAAGAATGACTGATAACTCATAATTCAGTACTTAATGCATAAAACTTTGAACAACTGTATTTGAATGTAGTTTTTTTATATTCACAGCCCAACCATTCTATTTTATAGCGCCATTTAGTAATTGCTGCATAATTCTTGAGTAGTTCATATCTGAATTTGAAAATTTGAAATGTTTTTGAATTATTTATACTATAATATAAAGTTGAAGAAGGAAAAAATCAAGAGAAAAAAGAACTTTGGGAGGAAGGGTTTTTTTAACTTCAGGTTGGAGTAAACAAGTCAAATGCCTGCTTTCTTACCATGTTTTCAAGAAAGGGTTTTAGTTGAATGAGCACACTTACAAATAACAGAATTAACTCTGGGTCTCAATTTTCTGCTTTAGCTTCTAGATCTTTATCTTCTAACCCTACATTATCCCATATATCTCTTCATAAGTATGTCCTACTTATTGTGTCCTACAAAGTTGTAGAACATCAGGTTGGAAAAAATGATATTTAAGGACTGTTTAATCAAACTCATATCTGATATATATGCTTTTATATATATTTAAACATTCTGATAAATAGTTGCAATGTTTATAGGAAATATAGCTTGCTATTTCTAGAAGCAGAAAAGTTTTATTACATATTTCACACTATACATTTATTGTCTGCCATTGCATAAGTCCTATATGAGATGCTTATTTCAAAGAGATAAAGAAAGAGTCAATCTCTGCCTTTATTGGGGGAAACCAGCCCCCGATGTTTCAACGTAGGTTCTTTTCTATTTCCCTAAGTGTCGGCCAGTCTGAGAAATAAAGGGAAAGTGTACAAAAGAGAGAAATTTTAAAGTTGGGTGTCCAGGGGAGACATCACACATCAGCATGTTCTGTGATGCCTCCCAAGACACAAAACCAGCAAGTTTTTATTAGTGATTTTCAAAGGGGAGGGAGTGTACAAATAGGGTGTGGATCACAGAGATCACGTGCTTCACAAGACAATAAAATATCACAAGGCAAATGGGGGCAGAGCGAGATCACAGGACCAGGGTGAAATTAAAATTGCTAATGAAGTTTCATGCCCATTGGGTACGCATTGTCATTGATAACATCTTATCAGGAGACAGGGTTTGAGAGCAGACAACCGGTCTGACTAAAATTTATTAGGCAGGAATTTTCTCATCCTAATAGGCCGGGAGCACTACAGGAGACTGGGGCTTATTTCATCCCTTATCTGTAGCTGCATGAGACAGACATTCCTAGAGTGGCCATTTTAGAGACCTTCATCTAGGAACGCATTGTTTTTCTCAGGGTTGTTCCTTGCTGAGAAAAAGAATTCAGTGATATTTCTCCTATTCACTTTTGTAAGAAGAGAAATATGACTCTGTTCTGTCTGGCCTCTCAGGCAGTCAGGCCTAATGGTTATCTCACTTGTTCCCTGAAAATCACAGCCATCCTGTTCCTTCTGGATGCCCAGATTTCATATTGTTCAAACACACATGCTCTACAATTTGTGCAGATAACGCAATCATCACAGGGTCCTGAGATGACATACATCCTCAACTTATGAAGATGATGGGATTAAGAGATTAAAGTAAAGAGAGGCATAGGAAATTATAAGAGTATTGATTGGGGAAGTGATAAATATCCATGAAATCTTCACAATTTATATTCAGAGATTGCAGTAAAGACAGGTGTAAGAAATTATAAAAGTATTAATTTGGAGAACTAACAAATGTCCATGAAATCTCCACAATTTATGTTCTTCTGTCACAGCTTCAGCAGGTCCCTCCGTTCGGGGTCCCTGACTTCCTGCAACATACCTTCACATAGTTCCTGGCTAGTGGGGTAGCCAATAAATAAACCAGCAATTCCAACTTAGTTTGATAATATTTTGAAAAGACACTTAAATAGTACAACAGAGGGACACTTCGGCAAGGGGAAAACCACTCAATTTTTCTATAGCGCCTGTCTTCTAAAGGAGTGATCCCCTTTGTTGCTGTCTTTTTGTGTCAGCTTCAGCCTGGCAAAGATAGTAAAGTCCAAATCACCTCCTAGCAAAAAAAAAAAAAAAAAAAACAAAGAAAAGAAAAAGGTAGGTCTATTTTTACTTCAAAAAGAAAACAAAAAATTAAAAGAAATACCAGCCCTAATGCACATAGGATATCTGAGAAAAAGAAAGCAGAATAATCTTTCTAACTTGGCTTAATAATACCTTTAATATCTTTATAATACCTTGCAATACCTCTATACCTGCACTCAGATTGTCTTCCAAGTACTCTTAATGGTAGCCATGTGCACTTAAAAGGACTGAAAACACTTCACTGTATATAGGACTCTACAATTTGAGTACAGTCATAAATTGATTCCACAAATATTTATTGATTCCACAAACACATACTGGACCTCCACTATATCAAAGTCTCAATGAACTCAATGATGAAATCACAAAGACCTCATATTTATTCTCAAGGGGTTTAGTGTCTAGTGAGTGATACTAGCAAGTAAATAGACAATTAAAATACAGTGTAAATGGTATAATAAGAGAAAATAACATCACATTACTTGGGAGCAGTCAGAAAAGCCTTTCTAGTGAAAGTCACATTTTATGCTCTGACCTGAAGAGTGAGAAGGTGTTAGCTACTCAGAGAATGAAAAAGAAGAACGTGCCTGCAGAGTAAGAACATACACAAAGGCCCAGAAGCAAAAAAAGAGAGCGTGGTGTTTTCAAGGAACTTAACGAAGTTCAATTTAGCTGGATCATGGAGTGATCCATGGTTTGAGGTAGCGTGAGAACAGCTCGACAAGTAATCAGAAGGCTGAGCATACTAGAGTCTGTAGAGCTGTTTTAAGGCACATGGAATTTTGGAGTGAGAGTAACAGAAAAGCACTGAACAGTTTTAAATCAGAGTAATAGGGTCAGATTTCATTTTAGACAAAATACACTGGCTACTGTGGAGAACAGGTTTTCAGCACTTCAAGTCAAGAAGTAGATAAATATCTTTGTTAGAACTTTCTTCTCCACCATGGTCCCTGTATCAGTTCCGATTTAGGCAATGACCCAAATTTGCTCGGCACCAATTAACTAACGGGCCCTCAGTGGCTTTGGTGGTTTATGCAGTGGAAAGGTCTGTCACACTACTCTGTGTCCCCCGGCACAATCAGGTATTCGGGCCTGCTTCTTTGAGGATTGTTCTAACACACCTCATCCTAGTAGCTACAGCAGCATCCGCCACAGCTCTGGTGTTCAGGCACCACCTGACCAGACACACAAAGGCTTTGGCTACATAACCTGGAAGCATAAGATCTGACTTCTTTACAAGCTGCAGAGAGGAGTTGAGTGGAATTCGTTTGAGGTCTTTCTGGGGTATTTCACTGGCCAATTGTTTACATGGACCTGCTATGTAGTAGAAAAAGCTGCACTCTATTTGTAGATTTGGGACACTTATAACTGAACCATTGGCATGAATGTGGTCACTTAGGGTATGTAGAGAGAAGACAACCTTAGGGAAAGCTAGCATTCAAAACATGGAGAAAGAAAGGAGTTCTGCAAAGAATATTAAGAAGCCTTGCCCTAAGGATACAAGAGAAAACCCAGCAGAGTATTTTGATTCAAAAATAAAGCAGTAAAACACTCTAAGATGCAAAATGCTGCTAAGAGGTTGAGTAAAATAAAGTCTTAAATGTGGCCTTTAGATTTAGGAATAAATTTGGTCAAGTGAATTCTGATACTATAACAGAGAAATTTTGTTGGATGGTTAGGTTTAGAGAAATGTATTGTGATGGGTTGTTGGCTTGATTCACCCATTCATAAAGATTGTAAAGTGGATCATACAAATGATGCAATGAACAAAGTGAATGGAAGAAAGATTTTCTATTTATTTCTTTATTATTTATTGCTTGTTTTAAATTATACAGGTTTGAGCAATCTCAAATACTTATGAAAAAGAGCAAGTAAAAAGAAAGAGATTGAATTTACAGAAGATAGAAGAGAGAATTTGCTGGTAACTAACAAACCACTTACCCTGAGCCATGATTGGCCCATATATGTATTTTGTTTGTTTGTTTGTTTTGTTTTGTTTTGTTATTGTTGTTTTTGAGACAGAGTCTCATTCTGTTGCCCAGACTGGAGTGCAATGTCTTCATCTAGGCTCACTGCAACCTCTGCCTCCCGGGTTCAAGCTATTCTCTTACCTCAGCTTCCTGAGTAACTGGAATTACAGTTACTCGCCATCATCCCTGGCTAATTTTTGTATTTTTGTAGAGACGGGGTTTCACCGTGTTGGCCAGGCTGGTCTTTAACTTCTGACCTCAGGTGATCCACCTGCCTTTTTTGTTTTAAGACCACAACATATTTTAAAGAGAGAGAGATTGTAGGAATTTAAGCATCACTTGAAAATGTGGAAGATTTGGCATCTACTGGGCCCATAATTCTGTATGAAGGAGCTATGGTAGCCAGTAGTTACATATCTCTTTCAAAATGAGAAAGTACAGATTCCTGGCTGGGTGTGGTGTCTCATGCCTGTAATCCTAGCATTTTTGGAGGCCAGTGTGGGAGGATCACCTGAGCTCAGGAGTTCAAGCGCAGCCTAGCAATATGGCAAAACATCATTTCTAACAAAAATAGAAAAAAAATTAGCCGGGCGTGGTGGTGCACATCTGTAGTCCCAGCTAGTAGGAAGGCTAAGACAGGTGAATCACTTGAGCCCCGGAAGCAGAGATTGCAGTGAGCCAAGATCATGCCACTGCACTCCGGCCTGGGCCACAGAGCAAGTCCCTGTCTCAAGAAAAAAAAAAAATTGCATACAGTTTCCTGCCCAATTTATCTATTCTAAATTGGTATGTGTGTATGTGTGTTTGAATTTGTTCAGGCTGAAATATAAAATAGTGATAAAATAATTACAGAATATGCCTGAATGAGCAGAGAGATATGGATTCAGAAAATTTAAGAATTTTAACAGAAGTGAAGAAAGATAAGCCAGGGGATTCAGTTAACTTTCTACCTGTTTTTGTCAGACGTTGAGAAACTCTATCCTAACGATATTTCTGCTCTCTGAAGCTTGGGCAAGATCTTTTCTGAGAGTAAAGGGAAGTTCATTCCTGAAAATCTTGATAACAATATGTAGGAACAGGACTAAAGAAAATGTATTTGTAAGGACCTGTATAATCATGATATTTTAATTATTTTATTATTTTAATTATTTATTTAGAAGAAGTTTAGAAAAACAGTTACTATTACTACTACTACTAAATGCATTCATGGAGCACTTCTGATATTCCAGACACCATTCTAAACTCTATTAATGAATCACTCTATTTAATCTTCATAATAAGCCTATGAATTGAAGATTATTATTCTCCTCATTTCACTTCTTTAAAAGATGATTGTGTCAGTTACATAAAATGTCAGGTTTTACATTGAAAAATGGAAATTTCTCAATTTGATGAATTTCGGGACCATTATCTCTTTTAAATTTCTACCTAAGTAGGATTTGTAAGCTAAATCTCCTTATCCTCAATCCATCATTAATTCTAATAAATATTGAAATTTTATAAGAAACTTGACTACCACTAAATATTCCTGAAGCCATCATTTATAAACTAGCTAAGCATTTCACTTTATATCACCTAGGTTTAAATTAATTTATGAGCCACTGGAATGCATAACCAAAGTCATGTATTTTCTAGTGATACTTCATCATCATTAGATAGTTTAAAAGTCACTCCATCAACACATGGGTATTTGTGCTGGATTATCTTCTGCTTAGAATTCTCAAATTGTATAAACAATACTTGATTAGTACAAAAATATTTATAAATTATTAGGAATAAATACTAAAACTAACATACAAGAGTAATATGAATCTATAATTTGATAATTCCCTAGGAAGATAGATAAATAGATCAATTATAAAACATACAAATGCTCCAAGCTTAACCTTTTAAAGAGAATGTCTGTATATGTTTTCTTTCTCAAGAAGTTTAGTATTAGCTGTTTTTCTCACACTGATTTCCGTGTGCACATAAGGAAGCAGATGTTTTCTGTGTGCCCAATGTGCAATATTACCAGCAATAATGTCATTAAAAATAATTAAAGAACCAAATATCATAGAGAAATAAGAAGTTACCCTTCGCATGTGGCTTAATGGAGCAGTGGCTTATTGAATGATACTATTAAACTACTATTAACTGAATATTTATATTTAATACCTTTTGTTATTTTTCTTTATCACACTGTGTTATAAAAGAGTGCACTGTAAAACTGTGAACAACAGAGAGCTGACATTTAAAACACACGGTCAGCTTTTCCTGGGGAAAGGGAAAGACTAATGAAGTACTACTACATGGCACAACCTTGGCGTTATAAGTAATTTGTTTCATATCTGTTATCAGGGATTCTTGTTTGTCAAATTAAGAGGTGCTTCCCCATTTGGACAATAAGCCAAACTGTAGATACAAGAACAGTTGATTAAAATTGGTGATGCAGTAATAGAGGGCACTTATGCTTTGAAGCTTAACATATAGCTTTCTCCATGATGCTTGGGGAGACCATTCTCCTCTCCATGTGAGCACGTAGCTCCCCTTGATGTCAATGGGAGTTGCATTTCCGTGACGAGAAGAAAATAGGCTTGCTAAAGTTAATTACCAGACTGATTTTGGTCTCCTTTTAATGCCCTGTTTATTGGAAATAGAAGACTGATCTGTGGCTCACTTTCTTCCTCACCTGATTTTCCAAGGTAGGGAACAGAAAGCAAGTGTAAAAAGGTAGAATCATTGACTAGGTACACCTAGGTGCTGAAAGGAATTCAGCACTTTTATTTAACAGCAGAGACTTTCACTAGCTTTGCCAGTAACTCTGATGAGGCTGTATTCAGCCTAAACTTGTGTGTCATTTTAGACTATGTTATTTTTATCTCAAGACCGAATAGCACAATTGCTACACATTTAATTAATAAAATATTTGAGCCAACATATAAGTACATCAAACATTGAGTACATAAAACTCCAAGTAGAAAGAGAATCTTCATTGCATGACTAGTTAATAAATCATTTTATTGCTGTTGTTTAAAAAATGGCAGTTTATCATTGAGATCCAGAATCAAAAAGTTCTTGAATTTTTCATAAGAAGAGGTGATATCACATAGTAGTTGAAGCCCAGACTCTACACTCAGCCTAGTAGGCTGGCAATGTTACTTTTTCACCCGAGGATCTTGAGTAGATTCATATAGTCTTCCTGTATCTCAGTGTTCTCATCTGTGAAAGGGTGACACAAACAGCAAGTATCTTTTTAAAAAGCATGAGAAAATTAAATTAGCGAATACTGGTAAATCTGTTGAACTGTGATGAACGTAGAATAAATAAGAGCTTTATAAATGTTAGTTGTTATAATTATTAACGAATCAATAAGGTAAACCTCACTGCAGGAGATGTTTATATGCTGTAGAAAATAAAGAACAGCAAACAGATTTGCTATATATCCATGTTTCAGTCTGAAAATTGTGCAGCTAGGTAGATTTTTTTTTTCTAGGAAATAATACTCTGTCTCATGATGTGTATGACAGACATCTCTGTCAATTATTCTGAAGATCTCTGGGCTCTGATGAAACCCACCCTCTTTCTACAGCTGTATGGGATAATCCCAACCAAAGGTAAATAAAACCCTAATTTTAAAAATACATTGTACACCAGGTATGTCACATTATAAAACTCAGATTAATCAACTAGTAAATATTCCAACCATCTTTTGTAATCTCTGCCATAACCAGGGATAGTGGCCCTTTAGATCCTAAACATAATTTCATTAGAGATGCTTTAAACAGGCAGAGAGGAGTAAAGACCCATCATTGAGGCTGGATGTGTATCAATTTTGTGTCACAGGGATATGGTCATCCTAGCTATGGCAACCAAGGTAATTATTTTCTCCTTTTGAAACTGTAGGCTTTTCTAAAAGAAATATTCCTTTCCATAATCAAACAGGAGAATTGGATAGCAATAGGGAACTTGATGATATGAGCTGCCTAGGGGTTGATCAGCATAGATGCCATTATTATAATGTTTCCCAAGGGCTGGAACTTGTAAACAGGGTTACTTAAGTGATATACAATTTAACATTTAAAAATATTACTCTAAGTGAAGTAAAAATATGTCTTATGTAGAATTTTATATAGTTTATGCAGTGTGAATCATGATTTATATAAACTATTACTTAAAACAATAAGTTAGAAAAATATGAGTCCATTTGAAAGTATTAAGTTACTAATTTCCATTTGTTATCAGGCTTTGGAGAAAATTGTAATAGTGGCATGTGATCCACCGAGATGTAAAAATATATTTTACTTATTCAACTGGTAAATGGCATGTTTTTTGATTGTTGTCTATTTGATAGTTTTTCTTTAGCTTTCAATAATCCCAGAATCAAATGGATGGTCCATTCCTGGAAAGTGTGCAGAACTGGTGACATGAGTTGATATATGGCACATACACACACAAACCCACACATTCCCTCTGCCTTAATTTTCTGTTACTTTTATTTTTCTGTGATGTGTGGAGTTTTGTGGGATTTTTAAAGTGATCTAAAATCTCTTTGTGGTAGAAATAAAATACTCTTTTGTTTGTTTGTTTTGAGACAGAATCTTACTCTGTTGCCTAGGCTGGAGTGCAGTGGCATGATCTTGGCTCACTGCAACCTCAGCCTCTCAGGTTCAAGCAATTCTCCTGCCTGAGCCTCCTTAGTAGCTGAGATTACAGGCACCTGCCACCAACCCCAGCTAATTTTTGTGTTTTTGGTAGAAACAGGGTCTCGTCATGTTGGCCAGGCTAGTCTTGAACTCCTGACCTCTGACAATCCACCCACCTCGGTCTCCCAAAGTGCTGGCATTACAGGCATGAGCCACCACACCCAGCCATAAGATACAGTTTTAAAATGACACTTGCTATCACCTTAGCCTTTTTCTGTAAGGCTGATGGCCAGAATAGCATCTCCTGGGTGAAGGTGCATAGCAGTGGGATGGGGATGTACGGTGAATGCAACAGAGTCTAAAGGAGGCTTCTGTGATCACCTCAAGTCATGAAGTATCGAGGAAGAAACTATTGCTTATCAAAGTAGCAGTCACACACCACAGTCAGTGGGATGTGCAAATTTCCAGGTATACAGAAAGAAACATGAATTCTATAAAAGAAAAGTGCAAGTTAAAAATAAAAATTAATTGCATAATCAGTACTTTCTTCCAAAGCAGCAAGTTTCTAGAAAAACGTTAACTTTGCTCTTGAAAGTTACTGAATTTTATTGAAGTCAATGGTTCCACTGGGGGAAAATGGACAAATTCCAGCAACTAGGTGGAAGGGAATGAAAAAGAACAATTGTGGAAAGCAAAACGTTTCGGTTGTTTACAAATAATACAGTTTGTTAGAATTTTCCCATCACGTAACATGAAAGGAAAGTAATGTTATATTTATTGTTATAAGGACCTTATTATACATCTGAAAATTGGGCTATTGCCCAAGTAGAATCAATTTCTTCCTATTTCATGTAGACACTCCATAAAAATAAAAAGGCTAAGATTTGGGGTAGTGGTTGATTCATTCACTCATCAAATATATATTGATCATCTGCTTGGTACCAGGCATGATTCTACGGGCTTGGAATACATTAGTAAACTAGAGTTTCTCTTTCAGTGGGGGAAGATAATGCACAATAAGCGTTGTAAATTAATAAGTAAAGCATAGCTATGTTAGAATATGTTCAGTGCTATGGGAGAAGAAAAGGAAAGTAGTTTGTAAACAGGATTGTTAATGCTGGAGAAGGAATTCCAACTTTAAAATGCAGTGGTCAGGCCCAGGTACAGTGGCTCATGCTTGTAATCCTACCACTTTGGGAGGCCAAGGCAGGTGGATCACTTGAGCTCAGGAGTTCAACACCAGCCTGAGAAGTGTGGCAAAACCCCATATCTACTAAAAATACAAAAAAACAGCCAGGCATGGTTGTGTGCATCTGTGGTCCCAGCTACTCGGGAGGCTGAGGTGAAAGGACCCACTTGAGCCCGGGGCGCGGGCCAGCAGTTGCAATGAGCCATAATTTTGCCACTGCACTCTAGCCTGGATGATAGAGCAATACCCTGTCTCTAAAATAATAATAATAATGATAATAATTTAAATAAATAAATAAATGCAGTGGTCAGATACGTTAACCCACAAAACAAGACTAAGTACATTTAAATAGTTTGAAATCATGCAAATTATATTTTCTGACAACAATAAAATGAAACTAAAAATAATAATAGAAGGAAAACTCACAAGTATGTGAAAATAAAACAACATACCCTTAAACAACCAATGTGACAAAGATTAAATCACAAAAGAAACTAGAATATATTTAAGGATGAGTAAAAATGAAAACAGAACATATCAAACATGTGGGATGAAGTGAATGTGCTCGGAGAAAAATTTGTAGCAATATAAATTAACCTTAAAAAAAGATCTCAAATAATAAATTAATGTTGGACCATGAGGAGACAGAAAAAGAGAAAATTAAATGCAAAGCTGGCAGAAGGAAGGAAATAGTAAAGATCAGAACAGAGATAGATAAAACATAAAATAGAAAAACTATAGTCAATAAAGCCAAAAATTATTTCTTTGAATAAATCAATAAAATTGACAAAATTTAGCTAGACTGACAAAGAAATAAAAAAAAAGACACAGTTGATGAAAATCAGAAATGAAAGTGGGAATGTTATTGCTGACTCTACAGAAATAAAAAGTGTTATAGGAGAATAATGTGAACCAATGGATACTAAACAATTAGATAATCTAGATAAAGTTAAAAAATTCTTAGAAGCACATATATTACCTAAACTGACTTAAGAAGAAATAGAATGTCTCAAAAAAACCTATCAAAAGAGATTGAATCAGCATAATAATTTAAAACTTCCCAAGAAAGAACAGTCAAGGAACAGATAGCCTCACTTGTGAATTTTTCCAAACATTTGAAGAAAAATTAATGTCAATACCTCTTGATTTTCTCCAGAAAACAGAAGAGTAGGGAAGATAATTTATACCATTTTATGATGCCAGAAACACCCTGATAGAAAAACTACATAAAAAATCACAAAGAAAGAAAAATATAGGCAAATATCTCTTATGAATATAGAAGCAAAAATCCTCAAAAAATACTAGGAAATCAAATCCAATATTATATTAAAATTAATCATTAAGCCACGACTAACTGTGATTTATCCCAGGAAGGCAAGGATGGTTCAACATAAGAAAATCAATCTATGTCGTATGACACATTAGTAGAACTAAGGGGAAAAATAAACAATCATCTCAACTGATACAAAAAAGGAAATTGACAAAATCAACATGCAAAAGAATAAAGCCTTACCTTACACTGTATACAAATGTTAACACAACATAGATCAACAGCATTAATATAAGAGCTAAAACATTACATTATTTAGAATAAAACATAGGGGCAAACCTTTATGACTCTAGATTTAGCAATGAATTCTTAGATATGACATAAAAATCATGAGTAATAAAAGAAAAAAGTAAATAAATTGGACTTTGCTAAAATTTAAAACTTTTGTGCATCAATAGACATTATCAAGAAACTGAAAAGATAAAAATGAGAGAGAACAGTTGTAGACCATATATCTGATATAAAGAGTAAACATCCAGAATATATAAAGAGCTCCAAAAACTCAACAACAAATAGACCACACAATTAAACACAGGCAAACAACTTGTATAGACTTTTCTCCAAATAATATATACAAATAGATTAATATCCTTAGTTATTTGGAAAATTAAAATCAAAGCTACAATGAGATACCACTTCACACCTGCTAAAATGGCTATTAAAAACAAACAAACAAACAAAAATGAGCACCAGCATGGGCAACATAGTGAGACTGTGTCTCTAATAAAAATTTAAAAATTAGACAAGCATGGGGGTGCATGCCTGTAGTCCCAAATACTTCAGAGCCTGAGGTGCGAGGATCAACTGAGGCTACAGTGAGTCTTGATCATACCACTGCACTCCAACCTGGGCAATGGCCTGGCTAACAGATTTTCCTCTCTCCAAAAAAGAGAAAAATAAGTGTTGGTGAATATGTGGAGCATTAGACCTCCACACATTGCTTCTGGTAATGTAAACTAGGCCAGCTCCTGGAGAAAACAACTGGACAGTTCCTCAAACAGTCAAACAGAATTACCATATGACCCAGCAATTCCATTTCAAAGTATATGTCTGCAAATTAGAGAAATCCACAAACAAAAACTCAAACAGGTACTTATACACCAATGTTCATTGCAGCATTATTCACAATCATCTAAAGGTATTAATAACCCATGTCCATTAACAGATGAATGAATAAACAAAATATGATTATGATTATATATGTATATATTATATTTATATATTATATATTTATATTATATTATATATTATATATATATAATTCAGCCATAAAAAGAAATAAATTTGTGATACATGACATAATGCAGATGAACCTTGAGAACAAGCATTATGTTAAGCAAATAAACTGAACTCAAAATGGCAAATATTGTACATTTTTACAGACATAAAATATCTAGAATATGAAAATTCATAAAGACATGAAGTTCATTATAAGTTACCTGGAACTGAGGATAGGGGGAAATGGGGATTTATTGCTTAATGGTTATAGACTGTGTTTGGAGTAATAAAAAGTTTTGAAATAGTAATAATGATGGCACAACATAGTGAATGCAGTTAACTCCACTGTATAGCACACTAATAGTTAACATGGTTAAAGTAGCTAAAATGGTGATAGATAAATATGTAGGGAGAGAAAGAGAGAGGGAGGGAGATGGAGATGGAGGGAGGAAGAAAGGGAGATAGAGATGATAGATGATAGATAGATATAGATAGATACATATAAATAGATATAGATAGATAATAGATATAGATGGATAGATGATAGATAATAGATGATAGTGGTAGAGATAGAGATCGAGATAGAGAAATGAGATAGAGATAGAGATAGAGAGATGAGATAGAGATAGAGATAGATAGAGATGATAGAGATATCTTCACAATAAAAAGAATGAAGGGTTGGTGCAGGCCTGAGGGTGAAGATTGTATTTAAGCTAAGACTTGAAGCTAGGAAAGGAGTTCTTTATAGATATCTGAGAAGCCTATTTCCAGCAGAGGAAAAGCTGATGCAAATAACCTGAGTTAGACACATGCCTGCATGTTTGAGGAGCAATGAGGAACCAATGGATCATAATAGGGTGAGAAAGACAGGTCATAAAACATGAGATTAGTGAGAAGAGGGGCATCCACACTTTATTTGCCTTGTAGGACAACACAAGGGCTTTAATTTTCATTCTGAGAAAAACAACTGACTCTTGGAATATTGTGAGAAGAGGAAGGATGTCTGACTTACTTTTGTTTTAAGAGGATCTCTCAGGCATGCTTAGAATAGACTAGATGGGGGAAGGTTACCTGAAGAAGACCAGTTAGAAGGAGAGCAGTTAGGAGACCCACAATAATCCAGAAAAAGGATGATAATACTTAGCCTAATTGGCAAGAGGAACTATTGAGACATGGTTGGATTGGATGAACTTTGCAGTCAGAAAGAGAAAGATGTTCCACAAGTGTGAAAGAGAAGAGATAAAGATAACTTTAAATTTTCTGGCCTGAATATCTGATAGAGGTGCCATTAACTAGGAAGTTGGAAGACTGGGTGCAGTAGCAGACATGCGTGTGTGTGTGTGTGTGTGTGTGTGTGTGTGTGTGTGTGTGTGTGATGTGAGAGATTATGAGTTATGTTGGATATGTTAATTTTGACTCATCTTGGAAATGTCCAAGTATACTTGTTGAAAAGGGATTTGGATCAGAAGTTCTGATGTTTAGGAGAGGGATCCAGACTGGAATATGAGCTCCAAAGAGAGTAAGTGTAGATAAGAAAAGAAAAGAAGCCAAGGAACTGAGCCTTGGACCTTATAAAACATTCAAATAAGTCATAAGCAAAGGAGAAACTAACCAAGAAGCCTGAGAAGAAATGGCCAGTGAAGTAAGAGGAAATCAAAAGATTGTGGTTTCCAGGAAGCCAGGGGAAAAAAAAAATGTTTCCAGGAGGAGGAAGTTCAACTATGTGCCTGTAAATTCAGAGAGGTTTGAATTCACACCAGCAAGGCCAAATTTTCAGTTATATTCACATTGAAGTATGATTGTGTGTGTATAAATTTAATGGTGAATGAATTTAAGGGTATGTAAAATCATTTTATGACTTTTTTCCTGTAATAAACCAAATGTACATCACATATAAAATAATTTGCCACAATTGGTTATGATAATATTCAATTAAAAGAAAGTATATGTAATCTCCTTACATATAAAAATATTGTAATTTTACTTACATTCACACAATAGTGTGTTGTAGAAAACTTTGACTGTGTTAGGGTTTCAGGGTAAAAATTTTTACTCCTGTTGTTGGGTATTATTTTTCAGAATTAGATCAATGAAAACCAAACTAATGATGAAATTGGAGGTGAAAAAAACTGATTCAAACAGAAGAACCACAAGGTTCATAAAAAACAGCATTTGAATTTAAGAATTTAAATGGGATTGTAATATTATTTGAAAAATCACTGTAATTCAATATATTTGCAAATATGTGAACCTTAAGTAGGTGGCATTGAATGAGTCCAAAAATAATTGTGTTGTACAAATGCTGTTAGGAACACAGCCATAAGGTATAAAGAAAAAATAAGAATAAAAATAGAAGGCTTTTTATTTAAAAATAATAGATTTTTTACTATAAAGCTTCAAGAACAAAGCAATAGGTTAAGATAACAAAAATATGGACAGAACTCATTTTAATATGGTGCACTGTTTAAGAATTCTAAGAAATAAAAAATGCATATGTAGACATAGAAGTTATACTCCTTATTTTATGTTGAAATATAGATAGTGGTATAAGAGAAAATTGATACCTTTAGAATACACATTAATTTATACTTTTCAGTGAACTGAAATATGAATAAGATATTGTTTTGATAACCATGTTTTACAAGTACATATTATACCTTATAAAATACTATAATATTAAGATACTAATTTTACGTTTTTTGAACAGTGCAAAGTCTGGCTGATATCTACTAAAATTTAGATTAGTAGCTGTGAAAGCATAAGAAAAGTGTGTAGAGAATTTATTATGTGATCACTGTGCCTTTAAGAACACTGGAAGAATTTTTAAGCAATCTCTCTAAAAAGAACAAATAAAGGAGCTTCCTTTAGGGAGGGAAGATCAGCTCTATTTAAAACAAAGCAGAACAATGAAGCGTTTTTAGACTCACAACACCACTCCTCCTTTTCATAGGTTGGTTTGCCCTCATGCAAAGTAACACCCTGGCATCTACATTAAAATTGAAATTGACAAGGCATCCCTTTCATCCCTCACTGCCAAAACTCCTCATTAATAATAATTAACCATCCCTGGCCTCTATCCAACAGTTTGATAAATACTGGAACAACTCTGGGCCTCAGCTGCATTTGTAGCTTTAGCCACAGAATGGGAATGATGGGATTCTGAATGAGATTGGCTGAATAGCATCAGTGCAGCAAAATGACTACTCAATTGTCTGTTAATGAATACCCATTATTTAAATACATATTTATGTTAGAGTATATGTAGAAATACTCATTCAAAAAGGTCATATTCAGGTTTATAAAGTTAATTTCTGTATGTGCCTCCAAAAATTGTTAGTGTATAGCATCATAATATTTGATAATTTTTATAACAATCATCATTTTATACATTTCATATAGGTACGCTCTCTTAAGTAATGTAAAAAACTTTTGTTTCCTGGTAAATGGTGACTTTTATGTCCAATGTCAACACCATAAAGCAATATAGATGATACTTAAGGAATGGTCATTGCAAATGTACTGTTTTATTTACTTGATGGGTAAATTCTTCAGTTTGGTTTGTGATGTTATTACTCTTAAAATTACACAAAGCATATAATCAAATGTCTTCATAAGACTACATATTGTTGTATTTATTAGAAGAAATGTGGTAGGAATGGGAAAGGTGAGTGGCTTTTTCAAACTTCCAGTTTATTCATGGAGAGAATATGAGATTAGTTTCTCTCTCTTCACTCTTCAAGGCAGAGGTGAATGACTTACCTGATTAGTGAAAAATAGAGAAAGGAACTGTGCAGGCATAGATTTTAATTTCTGTTTTTCAGAATGTCCTCTTTTCAGGATTCATTCCCTGTCTGTATCTTGGGGCAGTCTCTACCCCTGTGAGGGAAAAGTGGGTGGTGCTACAGTATACCTCAGACTAGAGGATAGGTCTAGCTTATTAGGAGTGAATGGTTAGGATGTCATATCCAGACAATGGTCCAGGCAAATAACTTTAACACTATGCCTCTGACTCCCAAATCCTATTTCACAATCCTTCAGAAAGCTCTAGGGCTTGAAGAGTCAGGCTTACTTACCTAGCCCAAAACTCCAGCATGAGTGAACATTGATGCAGTTGCTCTAGGGTGAGCATACACACATGGCATATGTTTGAGTGTGTCTTCTTATGCTTGATAGCTTTCTGTGCCTATTTTCCTTAACTGAAAGAATACAGACGAAGTTTGACTCTGGGTTTAAGGCCATAATCCCAGAATGATCTTCTGCCTTAGCCAATGATGACATAAGTGAAAGTTTGTTCCATGAAATCTTATTAAAGAGACAAAGAATAAGAAAATAACCTTACTAACTAGTGCTACCAGCACAGTTTCTGACTTGGGATTTCACTGATGAAATTTGCATGAATCTTGACCAGGAAGTCAATGAACTTTCTCCATGAATTTCCCTAAAAAATAGTTTTGAAGACCATTAGGGTAATTGAACACTTACCTTGGTACTCACATTTTCAAAGGATAGGTATTAAACCCCAATGAATCTTCCTTAATTTCTAAATAAATGTTAAATTTTATCAACATATATTTACCCAACAATTAGAAGTATAAATAACCAATTTGGATGTTGACTAAGAATTAACACACTACAATCAGGAATTCAGAACATTTATTGCAAGAGCTGAATAATTGTAAATAACGTAGAACTGGCAAAGCAGTAACAAGGATAATTGTTTAGATATTTATTCTGTCAAAGTCATCAAACACCCCTCACAAACCAACAAAAATGTACTTCAATAAGCAATGCACCCCTACCCATTATTTTCCATTATATTGTGGAAAAATGTGAACTGCTATTTACAAAGTAATTTTATTTTTTGGTAAGAACAAATTAACTATCAGATTAGCAAACCTTTTTTTTTAATTTTTTGTTTTTTTTGTTTTTTTTACTTTTAAATTGATGGTGAACCGTGGCATTAAGATAACTTCCACTTCTTTCAATAAAGACATTTTGTTGCATGCTATTTATTTGTTTAAATCATCTGTCATGCCTTAACAAAAACCTCCTAAGAATGTTCGAATTTGGATTTGTTTGCACGTGCAACTGAGATCTTATTAACATTAGTTGTCACTTTGTTGGTTTGACCTAAGTGACAATATGCTGGTACCTGCCAGGCATTGACCAACTATGATAACAAACAGTTAAACAGCAATAATTAGAGATTTATCCCTTTATTTCCCCCAACTACCCTACCTGGAGAATGTTCTGTTACATCATGAAGGCACAACACATTAAATATTTTGTGGCTATGGTCTAATAACACTTGTGTTACAACAACATTATTGTATATGAGGATCAACACAAACTCTGCCATTTCAACAAAGTTGTAGACACACATTTGCCCAATTGAAACTATTTTTGAATAGTGATTTTTCTTCCATATATGCTAATTTTGATACATTAGTTTTACATGAGTGACAAGTACAGGATATTATATTACTTTTGATGGATAACAGTTTTCCATTACTCTCTCACTTAATGGTACTAATTAAGTGATTTTGCCTTTGCCTACTTTGAAAATAAGATTATAAAAAATAGGTTCTGAATTTCCAAGCTTTTGCAGAAGTCCTTTTTTGTATTAAGTTTTCATTTTTTCTTTCATCTTTATTGTTTACAGAATTCCAGCATCATAAGCTATCATACAAGAAGCAAGATTTCAGAACCTTTTTTAAACACAAGTGCTTGAGATTGTTTGAACAATGTGTGTCAAGACAGACCACTAACGCAGAAACACCTCACTGAAAGAAACAACAAAAATAACAACAAAGAGGTAAATAAAAAGAAGGACAGAAGCAACCGTAAAACACAGAATTATGCTACAACATTTTTAGGTGAACATTATAAGTACACAAAAGTTGTTAATAATAGCTTGCTTCTATTTACAAATACTTTAACACTGATTGACTTACAAGTGTCCACTAACGTTGTTAACAGCACAATAGGCTTAATGCTTATCTCTTTAAGTTTTGTTTGCAGTATAATGTCAAGTATAGCAGTCCCAGCACAAATCAATGACAAAAAAAAAAAAAAAAAAAAAAGCACAATTTTCTAACTGGATATGTTTTTCAGTCACACTAATCCATGAAACTTTCTTACTTTCCAAATGCATATTCTATTGTTCATAGCAGCAGTCCAGGGTCAAAATAAAATGCAATAATAAAAAAAATTTGCACAATGGAGAGATCTCTGGAGAGTTTAATCAATTCTAGTAAACAAAATTGCATGGCTAGAACTATCTTCTCTCATATGTTGCAAAACATTGTATTCTCCATGGTGCTAACACGAAGTTATAGGTATCCCTGCTAGAAGGGGCATAGTTGTAGACACCTATTGAATACATAAAGCTCTGACGCACACGGTATTAGCATGTCTATTTAGATTAAAGTTATTAGGTCCTATATAGCTTTTTCTTAGAGTTGGTGCTCCTTAGGACTCTCAATAGCACCTCCTGCTTGCTTATAAGACTTCAGATTTGCCAGAGGAATGTCTGTCATGGGGCTGCCATTGTTGAAATGGCCTTCGTTGGAGCCATACTGCTTACGGTCATTGAACTGATTCCTGTTGCTGTCTTCTTTCCAGGCTCTGGTCAGGGTGTGCCCATTCACAAGCTTGTCCTTCTTCACCCATTCTTTCTGGGGTGCAAAGGTTGAGAGAGGAGATTTGGGGTGTTGATATGGACCCAAGCCAGGAGGCATCCAGCAATTATCAGAGTGACCCAAAACCAAGCACTCTTGAGTGCACATCTCTGTAGCTTCAGCTAATCCTCGGGGACCCAAAGGCCCATCTGCAGAAGACAAGAGAGAGAAAATGATAAGAAAATGGTTAAAATTTTCAATTAAAATTATCTTCTTAGAGAAAAAGTATGTTATTAGTGCTCTTATTTTTTCATAAAAGTGTATCAAGTCAAGCAACTCAAAGATATATTTCTCCATCTTTTAAAGATTAACACAAAAGGAATCAAATTTGTTAGGGAGGTAAGATTGATCTATTAATATTTTCCTTCTTAATCCATTGTTTAGTTATTTAGATCCAAAGACATAGATAGATAAAAAGACTGATATGGGTAAACAGATATAACCATGATGTATACAGATATAACCATGATGCATACAGATTTTTACTAATTTATATTCTAAGAAATCCCAGAAAAAATATTTCTCATATTTATGATAAATTATAAAAAGTAGAACAATTTATATGTGTAATATTGAAAAATATATAAATAATACAACTCCACTAAGTTAAAAACCAAAATTACCACTTGAAACATAGCATCATTAAAAATAAATACTCTAAATGATTATATAAAATATTGGTTTTTTTCTACATAAACACATTATTTTTAAATGAAAATATTTTGACACATTTTTGAAAAGTTAAATACTCATTTTAAAAAATAACTATTGTATCTTACTAACAACACATCTGGTCAGCTGCAAACATTCTGAAATCCAAGTAAAGAAGAAGCCATTTGCATCCAGACAGTGTTTAGTTCCCCTGAGCTTAACTATTTTCTAAATTTCTAAGGTATAAAACTGAAGCTAAATTGCAAATTAAATCACATGGAGTCTAACATTCAGGGGAAAGAAAGTGATCATAGAATTTATCTTCTACTTTTTTCACCAGCAGGCAATCTAGAACATACATTTTAACTAGGATTTCAAAAGTAAACTATTTTCTGACTGTTTAAAATAGAAATCAGCCCTTTACTAAAAAAAACAACATAAGCCAAATGGTTAAGAAATAAATTGGGTTTCTTTGTTGCTGTTGTCTTACCCCCCTTGATTAAACAGCCACGTGATAGATAAATGATAGCTTAGAAATTAGGAATTGATTTTACGAATGAAGTTAAGTGGATAGGCAAGAATGCCTGAGGCATAAAGCATTTTCAAATGCAGAGAGTCATCAGAAAAAAAATGCAGAAAAAAGTAAACATACCTGCAAGTTTGCTTAGTCATCAATTTAAATCTCTCAATAATCGGAATGTAGGTCTTTGCTAAAACCAAAGTTAGCACAACTAATATTTTTAAACGTCCAATAATTGTAAGCTTTCTATTTGCCTTAATGATATTCTAATTATTTCTTGCATGAGAAAAAAAAATTCCCACCGAGACAGGAAACTGTTGGTGGCAAAGACCAGAGACAGCAAACCACAGGCAACATCAAAATAGATACTGAATGTAGTTTTCCTGGGTACAATGTATACTGCTTGGGTGATGGGTGCACTAAAATCTTAGACCTCACCACTATACAATCATCCACGTAACCAAAAACCACTTGTACCCCAAAAACTATTGATATAAAAAAATTGTTTAAAAACAGAACAGATACTAGATGTGAAAAAAGGGGCTGAAATGCAGTATTTCATATAAACTCAAAGTTTAGCAATTTTTTTATATCTAAAAGTCTTCCTTTTAGAATATCCTTAAAATTACTTCCCATCTGAACCATATTCCCATCCCCTCAAGAGCAAACAGTTTTATTTTGTTTAAACACATATTCATTACTTAAAACTTTTCCTCTCACATACCTCCAATGATTACTCATTTTTTTGGATATTTAATTTAAACTTCTCTATGAGCCTTTCTTTGCCCTCTACAATCTGGCCACATTTTAAAAGTTCAAACTAATTTCTCACTTTTAGGCTCCCTTAGGTGTACTCAGTGACTCTGCATTCACAAAGCTAACACATTTGGCTTAAACCAATCCATGCTCCCTGCATTAGGATCACAGGCTTAGAAGATGTTTTTTGCCGGGCCTGTTTTCATTTAATTACTGACCTCTTCAAGGGTCAGCTTATGTCCCACACACCAAAAGCAAGCTTCCATAACTCTACCAATTCATGCTTCATATGCACCTTGATTTCCACAGAGCTTTCTTTATTGATGAATAACAAATTTCCTAATTGAGCTCCCTCAACTCTTACCTTAATTCAATTTTTTGTTTTTTGAAGGGGGTTCCGTACATTTGCAAGTTTTAATTTTAATTTCCTCCCAACTAGATTGAAAATTGACAGAAAAAAATGGCACATCGGTCTTCTGATTCCTCATAGTGCTAAACAATAGTGGTGATCTATGAACAATGTTAATTGTTAATTAAACTTTTATGAGGTTGAAAATGTTCTGAGGATTATTAAAGATATCTCCTGCTTAAAGGCAGACCTAAAGTAATTATAATAGAAGACACTGATTTCACAAACCTTACACCAAATGCTTCTTCAACAGCAAATTCCTTTGCCTAGCAATACTTTGTGACAGCTTATAAATGAATAATTTAATTTCTCTGTTAAATATATTTACTCCTTTCTAAACATCAATGGAGTTAATCACCAATTTGATATGTAACATATCTTGACGCCTACAAGCAAACTTTTAATCTTTACATTTCCAGCGTCATTAATAAGTTTTTTTTGTTAAAATCTCCAAAGGGAAAAAAAATTACCAGCTACCTCAGAAATGTCATTACATCAGGTTTTTATTGAGCTCATCAGAAAAGAGAGGATGTGCAAGGCTATTTTAAAATTAGCCTTATGCAACACACTCTGCCATCTTAATTTAAGACATATCACTCAAAGATTGAGAATGTGTTGTGTGCATGTTTATAAGAATATGTATACCTTTGGTTTTCAGCATTGAGTGACACATTTTCACAAATATAATTTATCCTTTTAAAAAATATTTACAAGCAACCAACAACATTTATTTATTCCACAAACATTTACTGAGAATGTACTATGTGCTGGCACTGTGATAGGCACCAGAACTACAGCTTTGAACAAAACAGATGTCAACACTATCCTCATGAAGCTGGGAGCTATTCTGGGAAACACATAATTGTCTTAAGAGCAGTGAGCTGAGAGGGAAGTAAAAGGTGTCATTAAAATGAGCTGGGGGCCGTTAACTGTTTTAGGAACGTTTTTCTCTTTATAACTTATCAGATAGACTTTGTGCTAAGGTACATCATTTCTTCTTCAATTTCTTTAAACTTTTTTTTTACGTAATTGGCATTAAGACATTTACAGTTAAAATTTTATGTACTGTACAAATCTTGAACTTGCAAAACATGAGTTTGTTTTCATTAAATAATATTAATTGTTCTTTGTGCATTGTACTTCCCATGATCCATTCCTGTAAGTAAACTTGAAGGATTTTGATAAAGTCTATAAATAAATTTATAGAAGTTTTATAGATTCATAAGTAAGTCTTTCAGATAACTGGTTGCTGTATAAATTTTAAAGATCCATCCTCAGGTCAGCCACACAAAATGGCACTCTAGATGAAAGGCAGAATTTTTTTGCTGGAGCTCTAAATGAGAGAAGCCTTTCAGGCAGAGCCATACAAGGGACTGAATCTGGGAACAAGGTAACAACAAACTGGAGCTCTAGGGGACAGTTTATATATGAAAAACTGAGTAGGGTTAGCTAGGGTTTTAGGGCTCTCTGAGGATTGGCTAATTTGAATAATTTCTCAAGAACCAGGTCAAAACAGCAATGTCAAACTTTCTAGTATCAAAGCATTTGCTTAGGGAGGTTGCTTAGTGACCCAGAAGTGTGAGATCACTAGAAGAGAACTAGAGGAATATGGATTTAGTTGCTCAAGAAGGGGAAACTGACCAGTCTCTAGACCAGGGCTCAAAACTGAGCCAAGACAGCAAAAAACAAAAACAAAACCTATATACATCAATCAATCCATCAATAATCTGCTTATCTGCTGTGTATCATTACAGTATGAGCTGTATTATTGGAAAATATAATTTGCTTCATGCTTTAAAAGTTTTTATTTTTAATTTTTGTAGTTACATGGTAGGTGTATGTATTTATGGGGTACTTACTTTATGCTTCGATAAGTTTTTATTTTGGGACATGACATTAAATAGGGAAAAGTTTAATTTGTTTCTTTGGGCCTCTATGTAATTCCCAGTAATTGTTGTGATATTAAGGAGAAAACAAAACAAAACAAAAAACAAAAGCCCAGTGAGTTTTATCATGGGAAAATAACAATGCTTCTGTGTTTTCTTCCTTGAAGTCAGGGTCATAAATTGGTAAAAAGAAAAAGTATATGTTTTTTCAAAATTCCATGATGAATTATTAAAGGGAATACATTCATTCGACTGGTCTCCTAAGTCAGTCTCTGCCCTATACATGTTTATAATCTGATATATGCTAATAACTGACTAGTTTCTAACTCATTTTTCTCATTTTTAGAACTACTGACTGAGTTTTTTATGCTTTTAAAAAGGAGAAAAACATTGTTTTAAAAATGTTATTAAATATTGAAATTTTCCAACATATGATTGAATGTAATCTATAGTTCTCCATCAATATACAGGGTTTTAAATCTCAGATGTTGGCTAATACTGCAAAAATTATATGCACTAAACTATAATCCTTTTTCTTTGATATATTTTTATTATTACTAAAGGTAATTATATTAATTGATGAATAATATTTGTTTTTCATTCATACAGTCTCTCAAATATTTATTAAAACCTAACATTCATCATATGTATCATTGTACTGGATTCTTATTAGATGTTTTCAGATTTTGTTTGTGTGTGAGTGTGGTGTATTTGTGCATGTGTAATCACGTGCATCTGTGTTTTTTTTCTGTTTCTCTATTTTTTCATAAATTTTATAATGTACTATTTGTGCTACATCATAAAATATATGTGTAGAATCCTGATCAGGATTCCAAACTACTTATAAATACTTTCTATAATTTTATCATTACACCAGTTTATTTCCTTTCTTTTAAAATAATTAAAATCATCTATCATAAATTTTTTAAACACTGAAACATTTATTGATTTTTTTTAACTCAAATTCTTTGTTGCTTTGCACAATCTTCAGTGTCTGAGTTTGGTTATCCTTGGGTTTGGTATGTATAAAATCGCAAGTGCAAATAACACTGTGCAAGCCATCTGTCTCTGCATTTAAATTTTGAAAGCAAAAACAAAAGCACATAATGAAAAGCTTCTGGAAAGTTGTTTCAGTTAATATTTATATCAGGTCTCAAAATTCATCTTCACACAACTCATCTTCTTGTTAAACACCAAATAAAATATTTTTCAAAGTTTTAGGCATTAGCAGCTCTCAGACAGGTGCCTAAATTACTAACTTTAAAAGATGCAAGTTTAAAATGTAAAACAATTCAAGTTAATGGAACTCCAACTATACTTAAGTAGTAGGATACTTGAGTGGTTCTTGATGTCATTTTACTATAACTGGAAGCAGAACTGTTACTTCATTGATTAATTCACTGCTATAATTAAGAAATAGCTTCTGGCCTGTTGACCACCTACCTTTCAATCTCATTATTTGAAACCCTTTAATACCAAAGCTAGAAACTGGCATTTCTTTAAAAAAGCTATGGGACTTTTTACATTCCTGGTTAGTTTTCATACTGTATGAAATTTTCATCTTTTCTATGAATAAATTTTTCTTAGAATTTTTACTTTAGGTAAAATAAGTTTAAACAGACTGCCAAAATTGGTTTGTAAAATAAATAAGTCATTTTCACATGATTTAGGATCAAATTCATCACATCTCACTCCATTTTTCATTTTGTTCAATTTTTATTATAGGCAAATTCCTCTTGGATGCAATACACATCTGACTGTCACGTTATAATATTATTTTTGTAGTAAGAACATAAATCACTATTTTTATGCAAAACGTTTTTTCCTAAGTTCCAATTTCACTGTATTTCTCCAAGACTTTGCGCTATCATGAGTGTCTATTACGCAAAGACTTGTGCACTCCCAAACACTTTAAAATGAAAGATGCATTCCACTGATTTGGATTTGCTAAAGCAGTTTGCCTGACATTCAGATATAGTGATGTTTTAAAGAAATTTCCTTTTTATGTAAACTTTTACTCTGTAATTTTGCTTTGCACTTACAGCTATTAATATGCTCAGCAAAATCTTAATCTTCATACTTGTTCTTTGCCTTAACCAATCTTTCTATAATAAAATTTCAGGGAAACAAATATTCTCATTCATTCATTTGAAGTTAATTTTAGTATCTCCAGAATACTAACACAACAAAATTTAGTATTTTTACTAGCTCATTTTATCCCTCAATTTATTTCTCTCTCTCTCTCTCTCTCTGTGTGTGTGTGTGTTATTTATTTTTTTTTTTTGAGACAGTGTGTACCAGCATAACATTTTTTTGTGGATTGAATGGAAAGTTAAAACTATAGGTTTATGTCAATCTGGAGGGACCTGAAAGAAATGTCAGAGGCAAATTTACTTGATAGACACCCTAATATCCACTATTCTACCCTATGTTCTATATTTATTGAACAGTTGCTATTAAAAATAAAATCCATTAATTTGCCTCAAATATAAACATGGTAAAATTAATTTCAAATATGAAAGTTGGCATGAAAACCAGGAAATAGTTCAGCATTGCCCTCATGCCCTTTGGAGGCTGCATTACTATTTCAGACCACTTTATTCTATGCCCAATCAATACATTTAAATGAATGTCATACAATAATAAATAGATGTTTAGTTATTACTCTGCTCTTGTTATATAGAAAACCAGCCAGAGGGTGTGAATCTCATAGCCATTGTATTCAGATTTTATATGAAATCATATAGAACAGTTATGTGGACAGTCCAAATCCAAAGGTAAATACAACAAATTTGTGTGTACTTTGGGGAGAAATGCTTTCCATTCATTTATTCAATAATTTCTGATTTAGTTCATGTTAGATTCAAAAGACTATTGTATAGAATATCTAAAATCAGAATCAATAGGAAAATCTCAAGACACAAGATCATTATAGATAGGCAAACAAATAAATAGATTTTAGCCCTAGTAGAATGATGAATTGGTATGGACTTGAAGAAAGTAAGCCTAGACTCCCTAGCTCCCAGTCTCTTACCTACAAATTGAGAGGATAAAAAGGCTAGATTTTGATGCATGCCCTCTATACATTCTTTTATTCCTTAATTAAATATCATTGTGGTTTGTCATTGATACAACATGAGAATCAAACTTTCCAATGCTACTTCACTTCATTAAAGAAAAGCCCAAGAGAGAGCAAAGAAATGATAAATCTATTGTTTAGATAGATTAGGCTAGGCATGGTGGCTCATGCCTGTAATCCCAGCACTTGGAGAAAATCATGGACAACACAGTGAAACACCGGCTCTACAAAAAATACAAATATTAGCCGGGCATGGTGGCATGTGCCTGTGGTGCCAGCTACTCAGGGGAACTAAGGTGGAAGGATTGCTTGAGCTGGGAGATTGAGGCTACAGTGAGCAGTGATCACATCACTGCACTCTAGCCTGGGTGATAGAGCGAGACCCTGCCTCAAAAAAAAAAAAAAATTACTCTAGTACTGAGGTCACATTTAGATTTTTGAGTGTGAAATTATATTTTGAATAACTACATTTTTAAATGTAAATAAAAATCTAGTGGTTCTATCAGAGGTTTAGATCTGCATTTGTGAATGCATCTGCAGTAACCTTGAGAAACAAACGCACACGAATCCACACCACCAGGGTTGGACAAAACCTCTGGTTAACAAGTAAACAAGGATTAAATGTTTTACACATTTCTCATACAGATTTCTTCCTTGGTCACAGATGAAAAGTCAACATTTGCAGATGGAGACAGTCCAAATACAATAACACATGGCCATGCCAAGCAGGGAATTCACTGCCAGAGAAGATATTGCTATTTGAACAGACTTCATGGCTCACAAAGAATGAAGAGCACTTCCTTGTACATCTTCAGCCTTCTTCTGCAGGGCATGAAAAGAAGCTGCCTTTTTCTCATCTGCTAAAGCTAATTGCTGTAAAGAAAAGTTTCTCTGATAATTTTATGTGCTCTCTATTAGTATTTTACATTGCAATCCATTGAATGACAATAGTCCAAAAAGACAGACCTTCATTATTCAAACTAACTTTCAATTTTTAAGCAAACTGCTTGATGTGGAACATTGTATTTACCTTATTGCAGATCATATTTACTTTCTTCTATAGTTCATCATTTCTTGTATTAGTATTTCATGTTTTTCATTTCAAAAATTCATTCATATACTGCTGTCTTCTGAATTACTCTCCATTTCTTGCAATTTGCATTGTTTCTCAGACAAACTTGGTAAATCTAATTTGATGTGAAACACATTTTAAAGTGCAGACTAAGATGTTAAGCAGTGAAGTAATAATACTTTAGAGATTAATTTTCAGGCTGAAGTCCAAGTGAAAAATAAGCCACTTACATAATATTTTGTCCCCTTTAAAAAGTGTTGCAATTGAGGGCCTGAATACAGGTAATACACAATAGTAGTACACAATGTTATGAAGCAATTTGCCTTTATATAACTCCACTGTTTCCTATTCCAGGGATATTTAATCAGATGAGAGCAGGAAAAACTGATGACATTCATTTTCATGCCTGTGGTCTCTGACAATTTGTACCCAGGACACTAATAATATAACTTCAGCCTTGTTTCTCTCCTAGTCTCTGGGTTAGAGTTTCTACTTCTCACAATCATCAGAGGTGGTAGAGACTTTCCCCAAGTGATTTTAAGCATTGGATAAATGGGGGGAAATACTTTGCTAAATTAATAAGGATTTAAAGACATGATAATTTATATACTTTAAAAGATGTCTGAAAGATTATATTTTAAATGGAATAAAACATCAGATATGGGCCATGTGATCTGTAGGTATACGTGTGTGTATTTACACCTGGACTGTCTTACCATCACTTTAAATTAATATATCATAGCTCAGTGCTTCTCAAATGTTAATATGTATATGAGTCACCTAGGAAAATCATTAAAATGCAGATTCCAATTCAGTAAATCTGATTGGGTCCTGAGTTCCCGCATTTCTAACAGTTCCTTAAGTGATTCTGCTGATGGTGTTCAAGAATCACACTTTGAAACGCAAGACATTTAGAACTTACCTGTCTGCCTTCGCTCCTTTCCCAGTGGTCTAAACTAATAACGTTTTCAGCCTTCTTCTTATATTAGAGTTCACTGGAGAGTTTTAAGCACACGAATCGTTCTCATCAACAAATTCTGAATCGGTAGGTTTAGGGGGTAAGTCCAAGATCCACCAAGCCACATTCTCCAGATTTTCCTAATCCATCACTCGCCTTCCTGTTCAGTTTCCTTTGATGGTACCACACCCTTGCCAGATCCCTAAATGTTAGAATGCTCAGAGCTCTTTATCTGCACTTCACCTATGTGAGCGCACGTAATCACTTGGTCTTATACAACATAAATATGTGGATTCCCCAATTTATATTTCTAGCCCTTAATCTTTTTCCTAGGGACAATATCAGTATATTTGACTATCTACTTATCAGGATTATTGGATTACTAATTGGCATTTTCAAGTTACACAATTATTGCATTTTTTAAGAAAATTCCCCTGAATTTACCATTCTTGTATATGGCACACTGATTACCTAGTTGCTCAATGCAGGAAAAAAGGTATTTGGAGTCGTCCTTGACACGTGTTACATAAAAATCTAAAATGCCTCTCCCATCGATATTTTCACCCTAATCTCTGGGACTATGAATATGATAAGATTGAACCAGTGATTGTGTTGAATTATATGGCAAAGGGGATTTTGTAGATATAATAAAATTACTAGTCAGTTGTGTCTTAGTTAATCAAAAGAGATTGTTGGTAGGCCTAATCTAATCACATGAGTCATTTTTTTTTTATTTTTTTAAATTATACTTTAAGTTTTAGGCTACATGTGCACAATGTGCAGGTTAGTTACATATGTATACATGTGCCATGCTGGTGTGCTGCACCCATTAACTCGTCATTTAGCATTAGGTATATCTCCTAATGCTATCCCTCCCCCCTCCCCCCACCCCACAACAGTCCCCAGAGTGTGATGTTCCCCTTCCTGTGTCCATGTGTTCTCATTGTTCAATTCCCATCTATGAGTGAGAACATGCGGTGTTTGGTTTTTTGTCCTTGCGATAGTTTACTGAGAATGATGATTTCCAATTTCATCCATGTCCCTACAAAGGACATGAACTCATCATTTTTTATGGCTGCATAGTATTCCATGGTGTATATGTGCCACATTTTCTTAATGCAATCTATCATTGTTGGACATTTGGGTTGGTTCCAAGTCTTTGCTATTGTGAATAGTGCCGCAATAAACATACGTGTGCATGTGTCTTTTTAGCAGCATGATTTATAGTCCTTTGGGTATATACCCAGTAATGGGATGGCTGGGTCAAATGGAATTTCTAGTTCTAGATCCCTGAGGAATCACCACACTGACTTCCACAAGGATTGAACTAGTTTACAGTCCCACCAACAGTGTAAAAGTGTTCCTATTTCTCCTTATCCTCTCCAGCACCTGTTGTTTCCTGACTTTTTAATGATTGCCATTCTAACTGGTGGGTGGCTGCCCTCAACTCTTAGAGGCTGCTCTCACATCATTTTTATTCAGTCCCTTTGTCTTCAAAGCCAGCAACTGCCCATTGAATCTTTCCCATCCTTGGAATCTGTACTCCCACCTGCCACCAGCTGGAGAAAACACTCTGCTTATAAAGGACTCATGTATTTCCTTCAGGAAACACGGGAAAGATTCAATGGGCAATTGCTGGCTTTGAAGACAAAGGGACTGAATAAAAATGACGTGAGAGCAGCCTCTAAGGGTTGAGGGCAGCCCCGCACTGGGCAGCTCGCACACAGCAGGTATCTCTGTCCTACAAACACAAGCAATTGGATTCTGGCCACAATCTCAATAAACTGGAAGCCAATTCTTCTTCAGAGCCTCCAGATAACAGTCTAGCTCAGCTGACACCTTGATTTCAGCCTTCTGAGACCCTAAGCACATCAAGCCCACCTAGGTTCATGAGATACTAAATGGATGACAACTGAGACAATAAATTTGTGTTGCTATAAGTCTCTAAATTTGTGATAATTTGTTACATCTGTTTGTTACTCAAATCACATAACCAAGCACGTAGCAAGTCCTTTCATCTACCAGCTTCCCTGCAAACTGAATGGCCCAAGCCACTCTTTTTTTTTTTTTTTTTTTGAGATGGAGTTTCACTCTGCCACTCAGGCTGGAGTGCAGTGGCGCAATCTCGGCTCACTGCAAGCTCCATCCCCCAGGTTCAAGTGATTATCCTGCCTCCGCCTCCCGAGTAGCTGGGATTAGAGGCATGTGCCACCACGTCCAGCTAATTTTGTATCTTTAGTAGAGACGGGGTTTCTCCTTGTTGGTCAGGCTGGTCTTGAACTCCCGACCTCAGGTGGTCCGCCCTCCTCAGCCTCCCAAAGTACTGGGATTACAGGCGTGAGCTACTGGGCCCAGCGGCCACTCTCATTTCTTAACAGGACTTGCCTCTTCCCCATTTTTTCAACATTCTATTCACCAATCTCTAGCATATTTACATTTGTTTCCTGTTGCCACAGAGACAAATTACCACAAACTTCGTGGCTTAAAACAACCAGCATTTATTTTTCTACATTTCTGAAGGTTAAAAGTCTGAAATCAATCTCACTGGGCTAAAGTCAAGGTGTTGAGAGGGCTGGTTCCTTCTAGAAATTCTGAGGAAAGAATTCATTTCCTTTCCTTTATTCAGATTCCTGTGGTCATCTATGTTCCTGGACATGGGACTCCTCCCTCTATCTTCAAAACACATCATTCTAACCTCTACTTCCATCATCACATCACCATCTCCTCTGACTCCTTCTTCCTTCTTACTGGGACCACTTTGATTACACGGAGCCACCTGGATCATCCAGGATAATCTTCCCATCTCAAAATGAGATCCTTAACTTAATCATGCCTGAAGGTCCTTTTTGTCATGCATGGTAAACATATTCACACATTCTGGGGACTAAGACATGGATATATTTGGGGGACTATTATTCAGACTAACACAGTATTTAAAGCAGAATGCCTCACTCCTCTGCTTCCAATCACACCTGGGAGAAAGCCATACTCCTTTCCGTGGCCTAGAGAGCCTCTCATGATCTGGTTCCTGCAGAGCTTTCTAATCTCATACCTCACTTCTTTCCCTGTAATTCCCTGCTCTTCCACACTGAATTTCTTGCTGTGCCTTAAACAAGCTTAATGTAGTCTCAGGGTCTGTGGATTTGGTATTATGTATGCCTGGAATATTCTCCTCCTGGGACTTAGATTCACTCCTTCACTTTATGTAGGTGTCATCTCAAAAGTCAATTCTTCATAGAGGCATTTCCTTACCACCTTTAAAAATAATGATATCCTCTACTCAGTCAATTTCTATCCTCTTATCTTTCTTTTCGAGACAGATTCTCACTCCATTGCCCAGGCTGGAGTAAAATGGCACGATCTTGGCTCATGGCAACCTCCGCCTCCTGGGTTCAAGCAATTCTCCTGCCTCAGCCTCCCAAGTAGCTGGGATCACAGACATGCACTACAACGCCTGGCTAATGTTTGTATTTTTAGTAGAGATGGGGTTTTGCCATGTTGGTCAGACTGGCCTCGACCTCCTGATCTCAACTGATCCAACCTCCTTGGCCTCCCAAAATGCTGGGATTATAGGTGCCAGTCACTGTGCCCGGCCTGCTAGCTTTGCTTTTCTTGATAGCACTCATCACTACCTTTCACAATGTATTTGTTAATGGTCTATCTCTCACACTAGAATATAAGCACCATGAAGTCACACACTTTGCTTTTTCATACATCTATGTAGCTATGAAACAACATCTCTTTGTATGGCCTGACACATTGCAGATAATTACTAGATATATTTAGAAAAAAAAATTTAGCACTGAGCCTCAGATTGGTGAGCCAACAGAGAAACTGCACGTAAAACATTATGTGGCAAATAATTATCATCAAGAAAATAGTGAATAACAGGAACACTTCTAACCTGCACATGAGAAACTTTGGTAAGAATTTATAGCATAATATTTTTAATAACATTTGGAATGTGCAAATGAAATTAACAAAGGCAAAATAGCTGCATTCAGATCACTTATATCCCAGCTATTTTGGAGTTAATGGAACTGGGAATTCCCCAAAGTAAAATATAATTAGGTTGTTTCTTGTATCCCACCTATCCATTTAATCATAATTTCTTTAACCATCAGAACTTTGAGATGTCTTCAGAAATCCAGATTCACAGGATACATAACAAAACATTTCCTTAAAGCCTAAAGACGCCAAAATAATTATTAGTAATTATTCTGAGACAGAGCTCTGATGAAATACAGATAACAGTGCAGAATGTAGTCCTTTGATACAGGTATATTCAAGTAAGTGGGAGGACATTTAAGAAAAAAAAGATGATTAGCAAATTTATTGAAAACTTAAAAGTAGTTTAGATTTTTTATAACTATATTGGCTTACAATGATAAGGGATACAATTACTTTTCACAAAGTTTAGGGGGAAAAGGTGACTTTTTAAAAGACTAATATGTCATTTTAGTGTACATGCAGAATACCATTGTGAAATACATTGCTTAAACGCAGCTGTACATAAAGAAAAACTACTCTAAAGTGGGAAGAAATAAAATGTTATATTTTGAAAGAATCTCCTAAGGGAACTGTTGAAAATGCTATTACTCCGTTATTGAAAATGGCTGTATAATAGTTTGTAGATAGAAATTTTGCCCTCTCAGGGTGATACATAGGAGGATTACGTTTTCCAATCTAAAATGTATGTTTATCTCTGAACACACCTTGCAAATCCAGGGAAATTACTTCATTAATATGGGTTCTTGAAAGGTAAATTTCTCTCTTAAAATAATAAATATTGCATTTGAATTTTATAATATCTATATACATTTCGCAGAGATTTTTCTGCAATTGTTTCTGCTCTGTTATTGCCAATCATCATCTGCTATTTTTTGACAAAAGAAGAGAAATTGTGTCTCTTATACTTTAGTTACTATTTTATTAGTAGTTTGATGATCAGTCCTAAATATTCAATAGATACAATGTTGCCATATTTATCACAGACAAACCATTGCCATCACACTTTTATACAAGGCATGAATCATTTATCATGTTTCTGAAATGTGAAAATTTTGTTGCCACATCAATATGCTTTTCAATAATCTTTAAAAATCTCTCAAGATGAAGATAAAATTTGCATGCAAAATTTTAGGAAAGCCTGTATTACCCTCAGAATAAAACGTCTTAGTTAATGTAAGGGAACAAAATGGAGGCAGAGGGAGAAATTGCCATGAAATCCTGTATCTAGAAGAAAACAGTCTTGGTGCACAAATAGACCTTGTCTTCTGAAGGGTTGTCTTTTTGCATCATCTGGGTTATTTCCAATAATTTCTTCCAAAAAGTTATGGTTAATCACATTTGCTTTCCATCTAGATTTGCTTTCCCTTAACAATTAAATATGCTTTATTATTTTCCAAACTGTTCTATTAAAATTACCCATCTTCTTAGTATAATAACTGGTGGTGACTTCTCTGATAAGCTTATTAATATTACAATGTCATTGACCAAAAAGGCTGTTATTCTCTGGAAGGATATCTACACTTCAGTAAGAGTGTATTAGTGTGTTTTCACACTGATATAAAGAACTGCCCAAGACTAGGTAATTTATAAAGGAAAGAGGTTTAATTGACTCACAGATCCGCATGGCTGGGAGGCCTCAGGAAATTCACAATCATGGTGGAAGGCAAGGGGAATCAAGGACCTTCTTTACAAGGCAGCAGGAGAGAGAAAGAGTGTGTGTAGGAGGAAATGTCAAACACCTATGAAACCATGAAATCTCTTGAAAACTCACTATCATGGCAATAGCATGGGGAAAAGTGCCCCATGATCCAATCACTTCCCTTCCTCAACATGTGAGGATTACAATTTGAGATGAGATTTGGATGGGGACTCAGAGCCAAACCATAGCAAAGAGCCTTATAAAGCTGCTTTAATCCAAATACAGGGGTTCTTGAAGCACAGTGGCAGATGAATTTGACTTTGTGGTAGAGAAGGCTTTGAGGCATTTATCAAATCACAATGTGAAAGCATGACCCCTCTCTGTGAGGTACCATGGCTTGAGCATCTTTCAGTGTACTGGCATAAAAGAAATGGCACTCAAAGGTATTAATCAAAGAGTTTAATGAAGGAGCTTTTGTGGCATGTGGGATGGTGAAATTAAAGTAATAAGGATTTAGTAAGGGAGACAAGGACCTAAAAAAGTAGGAAACTATTATTACCCCTAGGCCTAAAGGGGCAAGAGGAGGGTGAGATGTGCCTAGAACGTAGAAAGAGCTATGGAGGATTCAAAAGAATCTATCCAAGACACCAGAGAATGAAGAAACAAGATAACTTGTAATATAAAAGTCAAAAGCAAATGTGGTAAATTTTTGTTTTTGCTATTTTGAGAATCACCTGGTATAAAATCATTACATGTTCTTTAAGATAACCTTGCAAGTGTAATCCAAACTGTGAAAACCTAAATGGTCTCAACATAATTCCAAATTCCTTTGTCATCATCTACCATTAATGCTGACAGGCACAATCAACTTAGAAACAATGCTTCCCATTACCTACAGGTAATATGCAAGCCAATCATTAAGACAATAAGTCAAAATAAAAATCATAAAACTTAAAGTATCCTTGTGAGTTGATGAAAAGTGAGCTAGTGAAAATGAAATATTCTATTGTCTTTAATATTTTAGTAAAAATTTTTGAAATGTGCTTTATATATTTAACAAACACTGGGGCACTTTGCAGCATGGAACATTACAAAATAACTAATCTAGTTTTGTATTCATTGGAAGTAAAAATTTATGCTGAATTTATAAATCGCAGTCTCTGTGTCTTTTTGATTTCATGCTGTAAAGTATGTTAAGATAAGTAATTCCTTTTTTAAGTTCTTGACTTGGCCTCTGTGCCTCAGTCTACCACATTAATAAAATCATAAGACAGCTGGCCCTTGCCAAATATTATCAATACTGCTTAGGATGTCAGTCTGTTTCTCCCTAATAAAAGTGAACTGCACAGTGAACCTTTATTTTTTAATCTAGATGACAAATTAAAAAAAAAAAACCTTTATTTTTTAATCTAGATGGCTTCGGTTCAAAATCAATCACTAAGAGTATTTTTTATCTGTCTGAAACACTCCCAAATGTTCTCCCTTTCAGCATGAAATGTAAATGGAACACCAACAAACAGCACATTTCATGGCCATGTTATAACTAATGAATTACTTGCGGTATGTATCTCGGGAGAATCTATATCTATATGTATCTACCTATTTATTCATAAATAAGCTATTTTAAGGCTACCTTGTTACAGTAGTATTATTTTAGTTAATTGTAACTATATTAGGTGGGTCTTAATTATAGTTCCCAAGCCTCATTGATTAAAATGTGACACAGGTGATAGGGGATGAAATGGTGTTATTTGACTAAATAGATGATTTTAAGATCATCACATATAGCTTGCATGGTCTCCCTTTAAGCAAGGCTACTGGACCAAGTTTCTTTTCCTTTCAGAGTGTTTTTCACTAAATCTAAAGCATGGCTTCTTGGTAATCACTGTTATAGCCACTACAATGTATTCTCTTTTCAATTGGATATGCTACAAACACCTCAGGCAGAGCTTAAGACATATACCAGGTCTTGCTACACTGTCTTAGCTTATTGGGCTCCTGAAGCAAACTGTCAATATATACCAATGATTAAAAACTGCTCTTCAAGTTCTACGGCATTAAGTTGAAGAAACCCAAAGTCATGAAACAGGAAACATACCCAACTTTTTCCTCAGAAGCTGAATGCTAATCTGCCATTAGATCTCTCTATTTGTTATAAAATAACGACGTAATGATTTTTTTAATATGCTTGTTTGCAGGGGGTGAGCAGAGTATAAACTAACTCATTGTAAAATATGAACTAGAAATCACAACAGCGAATTACATTTTCCTCATATAAAGATGAGATTTTTAAAGATGGAATCCAGGTGATTGAGCATGGATGATCAGTGTGATGCCAACAGCAGATTTGAACTGATATAAACTACATTTTTTGGTTGATGGTCCTCACTACTGCCTTAGGAGCTAGTGCTCTTTGAAAGTGCGTTGTTTGGCTGGCTGCCTATCTCGGAGCCTTTTGAATCCCTAAGACGGTCCGTTAAATATATTGAAATTCAAGCCTGTTTTCATTGGTTCGTTTAATTAAAATGGTCACTATAGATGAGTAGGTTATGTTTGTAAACATACAGAGCATTTATTTAAAAACAAAACAAACAAACAAAAACTCTAATTGCTCATGCCAAAAGATGAGCAAACCCTGTGTTTTCTAATTCCCTATAAGAGTTAAAGTTACTTTTTAGTGTTTTCTCTTTCAAGGCTGCTTGAAGTTTCTTCTTTTGATCTCACTATGGAGTAGATGCTTTCTTTCTTGTCATCCATTCTTTGTTTATTTCCTTGCTTGACACCCCAGGGTCCATTTTGCTTAGCTTCAGTGCCAATGGACTAGAATATTCTAAGCCTGTGATGTGACTTCCTCATCAACTTTATTAAATTTAAATTATATGTGAAGTGGATAAAATGATATAAATTACATTGACAGAGCCATACATTGTATATTTGGATGCATGGGGGGTGTGATTATTATCATTATTATTATTCTTTGAAATTGATGCTAAATTGGTGTCACATTATGGTTTGCTGTTTTCTTGAAGGACATGCTAGATTTTTGCTTTTAAAAATTTCTTTCTATGAGAATACATTATGGGTTCAGAGTACTCAAGTCCCTAACAAAATGTACCAAGTGAATGGAGAAAAGCCAAGCCATTCCATTCCCTCTGGTTATCTCAATGACAGGTGTAAATTAACCTACCATCATTGTGGCTGACAATCAGTATTGATTGTGAAAATGGCCACAGCTCAGTTTCTCATACATTGTCTATACTGCCTACGTGTTTAAAGATATCAATCAAAAATCTGACACGGTTAAGTTCAATTTGAGTGGCAGCACTAAGGAATCTTTAGGGACTGGAAAGCAGGCTGGATTTAAGGTAAGCTGGCAATATATGCCTGTTTATGATTTACCATCTTGCACTGACACATCTTTTCTCAAGCCATCTGCTTCCTTCATATCATTAGAGAATCAGGCACAGGCCACATTGCCTCTGTTTATTTAACAGCATCCTTGTTGGTGACTGCATGATAGAGTCCTTATTAATTCAAGAACTTGTTTTTTCAGATAGAAAAATACGCTATACAGGCATTGGAAATTATATATTCTAAGAATCAATGACATGAAATTTTCTGAAGTAGATCCAGTGATTTTATAATTAGTATTTATTGGACATTTTGATTTCATTTATGTAGGCACATATATTCACTCTCAGATTTGCTAACAAAACTAGATGTACAAAAAACATCTTTATATATTTCATGTTCAAATAGATTACAAAAAACTATGTTGTGGTAAAGCTCTCTGGCTCTTTTTAAAAATTCTTCTAATCATACTTAACAGAAAAATTCTTTCACTGTGAACTGTGATATGTTATATGTTTCCATTTTTAAAAGCAAAAATATAGTTTTAACAGAACTATTAAAATAAGGAAGAAAAGAACTACTGCATTTCCAAGCATTCATATATTCAGTGTTTTCCTTTCTTGACAAGATTAGCAGTGCAGATGTTAATTATGATATATAACATGACTCATCAAGATACCTAAAATCCTTGGTCTCTGGTTCTCTTTTAGGTTTGATGACAGGCTTACAGAGAAGAATAAGGAAATGTACCTCTAAGAATCATTTTAAATGAGTCTTCATATCCTCCCAAATATTTTTCAAGAACGTTTGGCATTACTTCAAAAATTAACTTTGGGAAAGGAACTATTATAACATTTTAAGAGGGGAATTGCAGTTGCACTTAAACTAGAAACTTCCACTTGGTGAATTGAATTATTAAGGAATAATTGCAGAAGAAAGAGTAAGTCATTTACAGGCAATACTAAGCGATAAAAATATATGTATATGTGCATGCAAAAAATTATGGCAAAACTAATAAGATTTAAAAAAATCATTGTGTTCCTGAAGAAACAAAGAACTGGTTTTCTTCTAAGGAATTAAAGAGTTTTGTTTCTTTGGCTTCTTTCTTGTAATTTACATTATTTCTTTCAAAGTGTAGATTTTGTGGGCAGTGTGGAGATTCTTTTATGGTAAACAGATTTTTATTTTGTTTCCTTTTATTGGTTTTGTTTTGCTTTGGAACTTTTTTTTTTTTTAAACCTATGGCGGCATCACATCTTAAGTAGGTTTTAAAGTGAGTAATGAAGACAAAATTCAAGTATAGTCAAAGCTATCCTTGAAGTGCATTCAGGATGTCAAGATGCTCACATTTTAAGAAGCATGAGCTCTGAGGGAACACATACACTTGTCACCCACAGCAGTTTACTCAGGGGCATCTGCTTAGTATCCTTGGAAGGAATGACCATCAGAATCATCTGGACTATTGAAACTGTCTCTCCTCTCTGTCTAACTTTCTTGGCTCAGCAAATACAATTGAAGTTGCATCACTAAAATGTACATTGCCTATGTGTGCTGTGACTTCACTTTGTAAGAGAAGAATTCCTTTCTGGCCACAATTTTGCTCTAGCTCCACCCTCCGCTTCTTTTACTTTTTCTAAAGGAAGACTATTAGAGAGGAAGACAGATGAGCTGTGAGCAGAGTACTGTAGACCAAGACACCAAACTGTGAAAGACCATGGGAAACCCATGAGGCTGGAGCTTCCTTTTGCATCTGAGAGAATACCTTAGGGGTCCTGCTATATAACAATCCTACTCCACTATCCTGCCATCTGCTCCCCTTCACAAGATAAAAAATGTAGATCTATTGGTGAATATTGTAGACAAAACCAGGTGTTTTTGAACTGTCCAAGAGAAACGTTAGAGAGTATTCCCCTTAACCCCATTATTTCCATTAAGAAAAATGGGTTAGAGAGATAAAGTGACTTGCTAAAGGTCACAAGTTACTTCGACCTAGGATGAATTTAGAGCTTCTAATTCCAAAAACAAGGCCACATGCTGCTGCCAGTTATTGATAGAGAATATTAATTTTAGATGAATAATGGTAATTACAACAAGCATGACTAAAATAAAATAAAACTATATGTGCCAATTACAATAGCCTAAAGTGAAAATGCAGCCATTGGCCATGCTATGTAATAAAACATTTGAAAAGGTAGACTAGGCAGTGTAAGAGTGGCACAGAAAAGCTAATTGCAAGGGGAAGTGTAACAGAAAGTTAAGTTTCCTAAGCAAGCAGAGCAATTTTTATAAACACAGAAAGACATCATCTATAATCTGGAAATATTCAAAACATGTAGATTAATATAATTCACCAAGTTTTACCACTGTAGAGTTCTGTCACCAATATTTTCATGTTAATCATCAGAACCTTAAAGTTTTACTCATGCTAAAATTAAGTAAAACTGGACACATATGCAAACTTACAGCATCTGTCATCTCTCACTTCAATTGTGGGATACTAGATGTCAGTATCTAGCAATCTAGATCTAAAATATTTCTATCTAAAATTTGACTAAGTTATAAACATTGTACCCACTATAACTCATGAGAATATCATTTATTATAGTAATAAGATAGTAACAATATTTTTCACTAGAAATCTGTTACACTGCTCAAATTCTGGACAACAAAACAGGTGGGGTCCCTGTAATACAAACTTGATGTGTATTTTTACAATGAATTCCATAGCTAGTTTTAGTTTTATATGAAACATATTTGCTATTTCATTCTAGCGATGGATGTTGTGGTCTTTGCTGAGGGAGAATAGTTATTCAGAAAGCTATTCTATTAAGATGAGAAGGATAAGCGCTGGTCTTTAGGTCTCTAACAGATTGCTTCCCAGTTCCATGAATTAAGGTTAAAAGGCACTCATGATGTCTCTGGGACTTACAACGAGTTTTCTGTATTCCATGAGATGGGGGGAAAAAAGTTTCCAGAAGCCAAAATAATTTTAAGGGCAGAGATAACATTTGTGTAGAGTTAAACTATGTCAGCCTATTCCATAGTTAGAGCTGACAAGGTTAAATTTCTGATTTTCTTTTATTAAGCAAGCCAGCCTTCAGAGAGATAAAGGATGCCTTCCCGCACATCATTTCAGAATTTACTTAGACTAATGGTAATTAAGAATGATAATGTGCACTTGCATTTACATATCACGCATATTTTCTATAGGGTCGCTGTTCCTGGTACATACATTGAATCCAAGCATACATCAATGGGAGGTCACTGTTATTTTATTCACAGTTTTTAAAGCTAAGGCTTCTGGTTGCTATTAGTGAATACAAGTACTTTCAAATGATACTCAGAAAAAATAGTCACAGAATTAGATTAACTATGTGATCTGGTGTCTATGGAGTTTGACTGAATTAGAATTAAATAGCTTTGAAGCACAGGTTCATTACAATCGTAATGAAGTAAAATTGGCGGATCATTCCCACCTCCTATTCAGAAAACTGACAGGAAGTGTGGTTTATTTTTCCCTTGTTATATGTCTCAGGTACATTATTCCTCTCATTACTCTATCAAATCTCCGTCCAGTTGCGGGTTGTTTCATGTCCAGAAAACTCCAACCGCCTTGTTTTTACTCGCCTCTGGCTTCTCACATTTTTAGTAGTCTGCTCTAAGTACGAGGACAACAAAATTATTTTCCTCCTGTACCATCTTGATTACATCTTTATATGGTTGAAACCAGGGCACAGGTGGATAAAACTTAATTATCAATCCTTTCCCACTTACATATATGTAACCCCAGCAGTGTTCTCTTGACTGTGTCTCCCCAGTATTCCATGTTTCCACATTATAAACCTTTTGAGATTGAGTCATGTATTTTATATTGTTTTATAAACATACACATTGACACCAGAACAATTTCGTAGATGTGTAATGTGTTTTCTTCTTCTTCTACAAAAAAACAAAAACAAAAACAAAAACAAAAAACACCAGAATCTTGCTCTGTCGCCCAGGCTGGAATGCAGTGGTGGGATCTCGGCTCACTGCAAGCTCCGCCTCCTGGGTTTACACCATTCTCCTGCCTCAGCCTCCCGAGTAGCTGGGACTACAGGCACCCGCCACCACGCCCGGATGACTTTTTGTATTTTCACTAGAGACAGGGTTTTGCCATGTTGGTCAGGCTAATCTCCAACTCCTGGCCTCAGGTGATCCACCTGCCTTGGCCCTCACACCTGGGATTACAGGTGTGAGCCACTGCTCCTAGCCACATAATGCATTTTAATTCATGATAATTATATTCCTGTAAGTGAAAAAAGGCCAAAGACATCTTGAAATTTTATCCAATTTTTAAGCTTTTTACATAAAAATAAATGTATGAATTTAAGTTTAAAAAACTATTAAACATATAAAACAAAATGCCTCCTCTTCCCCACCCAACTTAAAAACAATGGCTTAGTTTCAGACCTGCTGCTTATCATTCAGACAAGCACAATACTTATAATCTGAGTTTCTTGCCGCCAAACGATGAGGGTTTTTTGTTTTTCTTTTTTTTTCTGTATTTTGTTACCTCTCCAAGGCAGTCCAAATTGTCTTTCTTAATACAATTATCTTTCCAAAGTTTAAGATACGCTTCTGTATACAAAGCCTTAGAAATAGCCTTATCAAACTCTGAAGTAAATACACCAAATCACATTACTAAGAATGTATTGTGTGTTAGTTTGCTTTGGATGCTAAGGAAAAACCTCCACAGTAACTCTGTTGCCAGATCGACTCGTGTTAAAGTTTTGATATCAGGGATCTTTTGTTGCTTTGGCTAACCTAAATCCCCCCATGCTGTACAATAAAGCCCCAGTATCTAGTTCCATATTTGGTGGAAAGAAGGGTAACAATCTGCTACTCTCTCAAAATGTACTTTGAATTACTTTGGTTTGGGGACCTCACCTCCATAAATAGGAGAATGGGAGACCACTTGGTGTAGAACTTTGAGAAGCAAAAGAGATTATTTTGTTTGGAACTATGTCCTTTGTGTGTCTTCCCTTTTTCCTACATGTACCATATTAACACTCTTTAAAAAATATTAACCTAGAAGTAACAAAAATATGCACTATGTAAGTATGTAAAACATATCCTCATGAGAGGCAGTGTGGGTTAGAGCTCTGGACTCAATTTTGAGCACCAAAGTTCAAATACCTGTGTTATTATACGAGTGGACACTGGAGGTCTTATATATTTTCTCTGCACTTTAAATTCTATATCTATAAAATTATGAAGTATAATACCTGATGCATTATGAGGCTATTTGTGAGCGTCCAAAATCAAGTGGATAAATGTGCTAGGTGAAAATTGTATGTAATCATTATAAAGTAAAATGAAGAATGTATAACCAATGCATCCCAATTCTTATATTCTATCTCCCCAGCTGTGAAACCTAGAGTGAACTTATTTTGTTTATTCCTGCCTAGGTCTTTAATCTCTCTAAAGCTATGTTTCTCCACAATCCTTGGGACTGATTTGGTATAATCTGGCATCTAATTAATAAGCCTTTAGTTACTTATTAAAGATCAATGTTGAAAATATAAATAAAATATCACTAACCTTTCAAAGATCCTATTGAGTATCCAAAATGGATGTAGGGTAATCTATAATTAGTTATTGTATAAAATTCATCAGTCAGTTTTTAATCTTCATAGATTTACTCTCATCAAGGACAAAAATATTTTATTCCTCCAAAATAATTTTGAAGCATTGAACAAAATTCTTTACCAAATTATTAATATCTATTACTTTTATTCTTTCTTTTTGTAATTATAGAAATCAAACCAGGAATATTTTTCAGACACAAATAATACTGGCTCAGGTCAGATTCTGTAGGCTCACATCATTTAAACTCACGATTACCTTGACAGCACCAGAAGGAAAATAGGAAAGTAAGAAGTGCCTTAGAAGTATGATATTATCATTTATTGCAAAGGATACAATAGTTAAGGTGGGGTATTAGTATATTATTTATTGATTGATTATTTTATTTTTATCTAAAATACAGAAAATTTACAAGGTGGTATTATCATCTAGCCTCCTTGTATAGCAGAATCCTCCCAGACTGCTCTCATTTTTACTGAGGACTCAAGCAACCTGTGTGAGAGTTGACGTCCGTGTGTCTTAAGGGCAGTGGAGTGGTTTATATTCTTTCCAATTGATCCATGTTAACTGAGAATGGTTTTTCTGCCTGGATTGAGGACAGTCACCAAGTGTGATGCGTGCGACTGACAGCAGCAGCACGAGTAAGCACTTTAGTGTTTCAATATGATTTCTCCAGTCAAGAAGTGATTTTTTTTTCCCTTAGACAAAGATATTGAATTGAGCTTCAAAGAACTATCAAAGCATATTTTCTTGGAGACTGTCCCTAAGAGCTGAACATTCATTTCTTAACTGGAAATTACCTTAAAGAAGGAATTCTTAAACCTTCTTTTTGTCTCTGAACTATAGTTAATATTTTAATGTGTCAGTTTTTAGTTAATCATTCAAAAATGTCATTTTCTAACAGCACTCCACTTACCTTTTCTTTTCTTATTTTCAAGAAAATAGGTTAAGAAGTATTTACACTTTAAGTTAAATGCTGTATTTTTGCTTTATGTTAACTATAGGAATTTAGGAATTTGTAAAGTTATAATAGAGGAAGACAGAAAATAGTAAGTCACATCATGCAGCATATATCATTTAACCAAGGTAGGTTCTGCTACAGACTAAACTGTAATTTCAGTGCTTTTATAACTATAACTTTGAGTCAAAGCCTTCAGCCATAGTTGCCTATATGACTGTGTGATTGGCAGACACTGAATGCTTGACAATTATTCTGATTTTTACTGAGATCTAGGAAAATTAGATTAAACAGTCTGAAAATAAATGTTTTAAAAAGTTAGCATTAACTGATTCTGGGAGCTGCTCAGTCACTGAAGGTGCAGATTCAATTCAAGTATATAATTTCAACTAATTATCCCACCTCCCCTTATCGTTCCTCCTCATTTCCCAGCCCTGTTTCCCTAAGGAATCTATGCTCAACCTTTTCCAAGTTCCTTTTTCCTTGAGAGAGTATAGCACTGTAAAGAGAATGTCCCCAGCTGATGAAGAACAATATGGCTCATGGTGCTCTCTAACATCTTTCCCTGTGGCTAATACATGGAATGGGCTTTTAATAAAATGTCCAGGGATCACTTTTTAACCCTTGTTGACCAAAGACAGCCTTACTGTTTCTCAGCTCTTAATAGACTAATGTGTGCTTGTGTGTCTCCTTGCGTGCGTTGTGAAGTTTGTTTGTAAATGTAATTGTACACAGGTAGGCTGAATGGAAAGTATAAAAATAGGCCTTTCTAAAATGATACAGATAGCACTATATATATGAATTTTCTTTTATAGCTTAGCCAAAATCTACTGAAGCAAAACAGGTCTTTCTTATTGTAAGAAAGTACTGCATTTCAAGAAAAAAAATGCATAACTTTGCAATAGCTACAATAAAAAACATCTGGTAGCTGTTCTGAATATAAACGTTGTATTAAGCACTTAAACTGCATCTTTTCAGTGCTAATTAAATGAATTTAACCCAATTAGAGGATTAGAAACACTTTGTAAGTGCTCAATAGCAAGACTGGCTGAGAAACATTGCACTGCATCACTTCATTCCCTTACACTCCACTTGCACATGGTATGAATCATATAGAAGTCTGTTCAGTACTTATTTTGATAGTCTCTTCCTGTTTTTCTTTGCTCTTTAAAATCCTCTGGTCCAATAGCTTGGCACTGGCTGCTTATTCAGGATGCTTGCTAATTCACCAAGTAATTGCTCATAGGGTCCATTTTCAGAATTGAAAGTAGAAGTGGGGAGATCTTCTGTTTCCTGCTGATCCAGTGACATATATAGAAGCAGTTATCTATACAAGTGTCTGCCTCAGCATGTCCTGTGGCAAAATTCAGCACCCACCATAAGCACTTGTCCATGTTGCATATTTACCATGTTTCAGACTCCTATTCTTTCTGCCAATACCTACTGTGCTTCAACTATAGCTCACTGGACAGATTTGTTGACAGTGCTGGGTTTGTTTTCCACCCTAGTCTCTGCTAAGGTGAAAGGAGGAAAATGTAATTTGTTGAGGTGGGTGGGGGGAAGCCCAGCCTTAAAAGAAGGGATCAAGGACAAAATAACTTCCAGAAAAAAAAAAATTCTTTAAATTTTTCTGGTATAGTAGAGTTAAAATATAGACCTTACAGGCTTTTAAGCCTTATTTTATTTTTACTTGAGAGAAGAAAGAAACCTTGCACGTAATCATACAATTCTGCATAAAAGAAATGCCTGCAGTATGCTATGTGTTCAAGTACAAATGGCCTCCATTCACCACATCCAGCCTTAGCACAAGATCATTCCTGAACTGGCTACTATATTTTAAGCAAAGAGGATACTGTTTGGAAAAAATTAGGCTCACATCTGACAGACTATGAAATTTGTTGAGAATAAATGTGTGTTGTGGGATATTTTATTTATGTCTGAGATAATATCTCACAAATGTACTCTCCATTTTAAGAGAAAATTATAGCTCGAAGGATCCTGATTAGGAGTCAGTGGAATCAGTCTCAGAAAATCATGGACACATTTTTAAACTGTGCTGTGAAGAGAAAGTTTGTGTGTCTGTGTGTATGTGCATGTGTTTGCGTGTGTGTACATCCATGTGTGTTTGCATATCCTGGAACATATTCAGTTATTTAAAACAAGAATTTATATTGCATAAAAAATACAAGACAAAAAGACTCCATGGTTTCCATACAACTGGGGAGACTTTTCAAATTACAGTCATGTCTCATTGTTACTGGGAAAAATCCAGTCTTGGCAAATCTATAAATGAATGAGATGAAGGTTGGCCAACACATACTGAAATATTATTATGGGAGCCCTCTGGCCCCGAACTTCATGAGCGCCAGAGGAGAAGTAAATGGTTACAATACATCTCTTTATTTGAATTAACACTTGCTGAAATTTCTCATTGGGCATATCCACATGCATTAAGGAATTATCATATAAGTGATCAAAACTTCTCTGAGGATTTGGTGAAATAAATTTTTAAGTAGTATAAAATGGCCCAAAATGTTTTATGACTTAATGAGAAAAATTATTGAAACTGATCAACCCAAATGAATTAGCAGAGGGTTTATTTTTCTGCAAATCTTTATTGATCCTCTGGTTGTTTCAGTTACTCTGCTAGGTATAAGGAATACAACTAGGAACAAGACAGAGTATCCCCATGAGGGTTACACTTTAGTGGCAATAAATGAGTAGACCATTCAGACTTGCTGTGTCTCAGAACTTAGGAAAAACAAGTTCCTTGGCAAGAAGGCTATGAGACTTTACCTGAAGCACAATGTATTTATTTAACTTCTACGTTTATTTAGGAGATAGGCTACAGAATGATTAAATGAAAATGGAGAGAGGGTACTGAAGGGAGGATTCTGTATGTTGCCTCCTTGGTAGTCCTGCAGTGAAATAACCAAATGCTAACTTAAAGTAACTGCAGATTGTGATAAATGTTATAAAGCAAAGGAAGAGAATGCAGTCAGGGAGATGACAGCGACTCAAGGTTGCCAGCAGGTGTTTGCTAAAAAGCAAAGAGAAGGCTGCTGTCAGTGGTCCCACTAAGATGAGGATTCAAAGGCTCTCCACGCTCCTTGGCTTACCTAGGAAAGAATTTCCCTCCAAACTTCTGAGGCATTTAGAAGGGCTAAGTAACTTTCCACCATGAAGCAATGCTGCTGTGCCCATTCAAAGGAGATGGAGACAACCAGAAACAAGAAGTAAGGTGTAAGCCAGAGAGCATACACCATTTTAGAATGAGGTCTTCAATCAGCTCTGAACAAGCCACTGTTGTCCACGATAATCTTCATTTTGTCGAAAAAGAATGTTGCCAAGCCCTTTCATTAATACACTCTACACAGTTCTAATTCTTGAATCAATGGAGCTCACCAGTTTTTCACTGATTTATTACTTTTTGGTAGTTCACTGGCTCAACAAATAAATTCTGATCCTACAGACTGCAGTGCTGGTCTCTAGGGAAACAAAGACTTTTAAGGAACACTTAAGTCTCTTGGATGAGGCACACAAGTCAACAGAGAAGGTGAAAATGCTATAACAGGGAGATACTCATGTGCTCTAAAAGCACTGAGGTCTAGCCTCTCGGAGGAGGGGTGGTCAGAGAAAGCTTCCTAGGAGAGATGACTCCTGGGATCTATTCCACAGGAAGGACATTTTCGGCAAAAGTAACCAGAGGAGAAGGGGACAGAGCAGTGTGCATTAGAAAAATCACACTGTTTAGCACAACTCTAAAGAAAGGTATATATATATATACATATATATATATATATATAATCACTATATGAAAATATATGTACTTATTAATTCTACTCTTTCACAGAACTAAACAGGGATGTGTTTATGAATGTTCATTGAAATGACAAGCTCATTTCAATGCAGTTTGAGTTTTACTCTCTTAGCATTTAAGGCATTATTTGCTCTCTTACATTGATGCTGACAGATGCTTGGTTTATATTTAACCTAAAGGTGGCATTTACAACTGCAAAGACTTTTAATTATGATAGAATTGAAAACATACAGAATTTCCATTGCAAGGAAGACTTTCTTACTAGCCCATGTCAAATGCAAGGTAAAATGTAAAAAGACAAGAAGAAGGAACTTTTACCTAAGGTAAGAGAAATAAGCAAGTAGTATGTGTAGATTTGAAGGAACAAGAATAATGTAGTAGTCTCAGAATAGTTGTCAAAGGATACGATGGAGATTTTATTTTTAAACTGCTCACAGACATTAACTGCATGAGACATCAGAAATCTGAAATTCCCTTTGCTACACCAGTATAGCACTGAGGTAGAAATGATGGACTAGGCACCCTGTATGAAGGCCAGACCAGCAGGGGTGCCATGTTCTGCACAATCCAGCCTCAAGCAGCTGTCCCTTGACAACATGCTTTCTTCTCTGTCTTGTAGTAAACAGTGGGTCCCCAAGGACCAGCCACCTCTGTGAAGGATAAAAATTACTTTAGATAGAATTTTAAAATAGAATGACTTAAGAATGAAGATCTTTATTTTTCATTTTGTTTCTCTTTTTCTTTTGTATAAAAATTACAGGTTTAAAATGGAAAGAGGAAAACTTAGACTTCCTTCAGAAAAAAGTTTTGAAGGGTTATTTTTGTTGACTAGAATAAGCATCAAGAAAATATTTGTTTAAGCATGTTTGCTTTGATGCTTAAAGTATATATTACTAACAGAATGATTTAAGTTCAATTCTGTAAAAAATGCAAGTGACCCTGTGATAGTTAACACTCTATGTCAACCTGTTAGGCAATGGAATCCAGATATTTGGTCAGTCATCAACATAAAGGTCCCTGTGAAGGTATTTTTCAAATGAAATTAACATTTAAATCAGTACACTCCTACTGATACATAATAATTATACATGTGATATTTTGATACATGTATACAATGTGTAAAGATCAAATCTGGGTAATTAAGATACTCTCACTTGAACATTTATCATTTCTTTGTGTTGAGAACATTCCAAATATTCTCTTCTAGCTATTTTGAAATATGCTTTGTTGTTAACTACAGTAGCTCTGCTGTGCTATCAAACACATACTATTTATTTCTTCTATCAAACTGTGTTTCTTTAACCCATTAACCAACCTCTCTTCATCCCTCTACCCCACTACCCTTCCCAGCCTCTGGTAACCACCATTCTGCACTCTGCCTTTATGATACCAACCTTTTAATCTCCCACATATGAGTGAGAACATGTGATATTTGGCTTTCTGTCTGCTCATTTCACTTAAAATAAGGGCACATTGATTTTGCTGCAAATGACAGGATTTCATTCTTTTTTATGGCTGATAAATCAGTAGGCTTTTAAGTAAAGAAAACACCTCCATAATGTGGGTGTTGGTCTTCAAACCATCAGGTTGAAGTTTTTAAGAGAATGAATTATGGAGACCCCCAACAGAAGGGGAAATTTTGCCTCCAGAATGCAACATCAACTCTTCTCTCCAGCCTGCCCTCCTACCATGCAAAGTTTGGACTTACCAGCCTCCACAATCATGTGAGCCCAATTTTTAAATCTCTCTTTTTCTGTTTCTCCGGAAAATCTAATACTAACTCTTACAATAAGTATGTCTTTACTACTAAAAAAAGTTTTCTTTTCAGGTCATACCATACAACTAATTTTTCTTTATAACTTACTTTTCATGCTTACTTGGTGGAATATTTGTGACTCAGGGCACAAACTCCTATTAGCTTCACAACAAAAAATTTTCTTTTGATTCATATTTTATAAAGATCAGATAAAGGCATGGACTTTTATATTTGAACATGTAATTGTATACTACAAGCTACCGTACATGACCATGTAATATTTTACAGCATATTTTTATTCATTAATTTCATATTATTTAGTTTTACTCCCCCAAAATAGGCATTTCTATACCTATCTATTCAATAGGTGATGAAAGAAGATATGAATCTTGCCCAAAACTTCATAAAACAATATGTGGCATAGTTAGGACTGCATTTCACCTAAATAGCCTTCAAACCCTTGGTGTTTTCATCACATCACAGTGGACTAAGTCAAATGCACACACTACAGAAATCCTTACTATTTGCTTCAGGGTGTTATTATTTGTTAGCCCAGCAGGACATATAAAAGAAAGCACTATTTGGTCATCCTTATCCTATGAGCAAACTCACTTCTACTTACATTGAAGTACAACATTTCTAGATCCTAATATTTTTTTCTCATTTGATTTTTGAGAATTTTGTCATCTACTTATCTCCTCTTAAAATCGAGCTTGCTCTGACATTTTCTACATGCTTAATAATATTTAGGTATTTCCTAGCTTGTTAGCTTGTTTAGATAATAACAGCAACACTAACAACCAACACCAACATAAAACAAATTAAATGAACAAACAAGAAATGCTAACATTTTGGAGTACTTATATACCAGGGACCATGCCAAATATCAGATACACATTACCTTATGTACTTCTTAATAACCTTGAGAGGTAGGTCTTTTTGTTCTTATTTTGGCAAAGAATAAATGGAAAATCAGAAACATTAATTTGTATAAAAGAACTGAGCTAATAAGTGGGCATGAAAGGATTTAAACCACGAGATGTCTGATTTCAAAACTTATAGTCACAGTGATAGGCAGGATGAAATATTGTGTTACTGTGAAATGTGGTTTGACTCTACAACTTTTCTTCTTGACAGTTTTTATTTTATGATTTTTAACAATACATAAGAGGAACTTGACTATTTTCTTCATAAACCAGTAACGTATTAGTATAAAGTACATGAGGGTATCTACTGTATTTGAGAGCATGGTTTCCAGAGGCCTGTATTGTCAATGTCAAGTAAGGTTTGCTGCACAAGACTGGTCTAGCAATAATCTGGCTTTTGGCAGAGCACACACTGGAAAACCTGTGAGAATAGATTGTCCAACTCCATTCCGCAACATCCTCTGGACTGTGGCCCCTTCTAAAGATAAGCAGTCATGTGTGGTAATGGGTACATAATGGAAAGAGAAACCTTCCAAATAAATGAGATATGAAAGGCCCCATCTAAGGACTCTGTAGGAATCCACTCCCTATGCATAGGAGTGATAGGACTACTGGAGATCTTGTTGACTTTGTCAATGTAAGTGTTAAAAAGTATATACAAGCAACAATTTGTCCTACATTTCAGTACTCCGCTTAAAGGCTTTGCAGGATTTTTTTTTTTTTTTTTTTTTTTACAAAATCCACAGTACTGTACCCACTGAGAATACATGTTTGGATGGTCAGAAGTGGGTAAGACTTGGAGCTAAATGCAAAATCACAATGCAGACCTGATGTGTCCTATGTTATGTACTTCACAGCTGTTCAAACTGAATTAGAGAGATGATGCCACCCTCTAAAAATAACAAAGCTATCTCAATGATTTTAATAGAGATTTTGGAATTAAAAGTTTATTATAAATTTACAAAGAAGAGAAATATGTTAATATAAAATAGCCTATGGATGCTTTTAAAAATGCCAAATAACCTTTGATGGACCCTGAATAAAGAAAAATAGTTTAATTTTATTGTAGCTTTATGAAGAGGACAATAAATGAGTTTGCTATCTGGATATAATTAGGTTGAAGTTAAGTTTAATAATTCATATGTTTTCTAGGTTTTGAATAATAAGATGCATGTTGGTAATCTGTGGCTCTTTAACATCACTTTCTTTGTTTATCCTAATGGAGAAGTCAGCATAGAAACTATTTTTTGGTTGTTTTGTCAACCTCAGCCCAGAAGCATCTTCCTCCTAATTCCAAATACTCTATTTTTTAGCAAGTAAATATAGGCAGTTTGATGAAATGCATTATATTATATGCAAGCTACCTAGACATTTCTTTAAAAAACTGGAGTTAAAAGTAACAAAATTCTCTTTTGCAGTTATAGAAAATACCGTTAAATAATTATAATACTTTTTTTTGTTTCCCTTAGGGAGTATTTCTTTCCCTAAAATAAAGTTTGAAGATCATTTGAATATAAATTAACATCAGATACTAAGTAGATGGTGTGATGAGTATGCTTATAAAATCACTATAGGAATATAATAACAGTAAAAGCAATATTTGGTATATTCTCAATATCAAATATAAAACCACTTTATTAAAAATACTAAAAATGACATGAGGTCAAAATTAGGCTCAATAATAATTATGAAACTTTCCATTCAATTTATATATATATATTGATCAACAAGATTGTCCTGAAAATTATTCCCTGATATTTTATTTGGTCTTTGGAGATAAATGCAAACACATAAATAAAGGATAACTCTTCTCTTTGAAAAACTAGGTAAGTGATTTGCCCAAAAGACCTAAGAGTTCTACATTCTGGAAGGCCCTTGGTGATTGAGGTATGAGAGTAGAATGTCTGGCTTTTAATGATTATATCTTGTCTCAAAACTGGTTAATCCCAAGACTTGCACTATTGAATTGCAATCCTGTCATTCTGTATTTCCAGTATTTCCAACTATCTTCATGGGATGCAAACTCATCTGGAGGTACTTGTTAAAACAAACAAACAGAAATACAGACTCCTTGGCTATTAATGTCTGATAATAACTTTTATTTCTGAGTCTAGGACAAGGACATCTCAAGTAATTTAAGGATATTTTAAATTGTACTAGGAGACTTTGAGGTTATAGTCATAGCCACTACACAAAGTAAATAAAAGGACAATGAGATCTCGTGTTTATTTAAGAAACATTTGTTTCAAATGAAGAGAAATTTAATTAAATGCATTTTTAGCCTGATGTTGGAAGACAAATCTGTGCTCCTGATTTTAGAAGCTCAAAATACCATTAAGAATATGACAACAGTGTTGAATAACACACGCTACAATGAGGGTGGATAAAGGGAATGCCCACAATCAGGGAACAAGCTTCTCTTCTCCATTGAAATCAGATGGACCTGGCTCCAGATAACTGTATATTTTACATGTGAGTCTTGTGACTTTGGGAAGTTAATTAGGCAGCCAAAACCTCAGTTTTCATATTCATACATTAGGATGGTAATGTCTACCTCTCAAAATTGTTGCAAAGCTTCTTAAAACGCATGAATGAAATCATGTACCATAGCACACAGTAGTACACAGAACATAGTAGGTGTCCAATTAACACATTCCCACTCTTTCTTTTTCCTCTCTTTTCTGCCTCCCTAACACCTGTCTTTCTTATGTCTATATTACAACAATCCTTACTGAATCATGTGCACTGGAACATAAGCTTGAAGTATTCAAAACGTAATTTAGCTTAGTATCCCTAGTGAGTATTAATTTAACTTTTTTTGATAACTAATAATTAAAATGAGAGGTTTTACAAATTTTATGATGGCAAGAAATGATAGAAACAGCATCAGAGTTATATTCTGGGTCTGAAAGTAAATATTTTCTGAAGCTTTTTAATATTTGATTTCATAATTATTTACTTTATAAACTTAATTAACAGTATTTTAAAATAAGAGAATACCTATTTTTAAGACATTACACCCAATGGCAGATGAACCCTTTCTCTTCTCAGCATAATTTATTGTGAAAGGTGTGCGTGTGTGGAGGGGTGGGGGGTGGTTCTGTATGAGAAATTCTATCTGCCCTCTAGCTAAGTTTGTTTCAGTGGAGATGAGATCCTGACCACTGGGCCGATGTATGTACACATAACTGACTTGTTCAATTCTAATTTAATTCTGGAAATCTATCTCCTTTATGACTTTAATTTTTCTGACATGAAAACGTTCTATCTTTTTAGGCTTCCATTGCTTCTGCAGAGATGAAGTATTCTCTTGGTGGAAGAGAAAAAAAAAAAGAAGTAAAGAAGCAGCAATAAACAATCCCACAAAACCAATTTTCACATTGGCAGAAAAACATGAGAACTCCAAATAGCCATAAATTGAAACAGTGGCAGATTCTTGGCAGTGTATGATTTGAGATTATTAATGAAAATCTTTACCAAAAACATGCACATCCTTTAGTTTCAGGAGATGAGTTTTTCACATATGCAACTGTCTGAAACTGTATTAGACCAGAAGAGAGAAAACGTAACTTCAACCCTCAGCGTGGCCACAGTTGTAGCTTTTATGATCACAGGTGAGTTGAAACAAACCCAGTAAGGTATTCATTTTTATTGTCTGTAGTAATGAGAACAAAAAAAAATAACAGTATTACTTTATTTTTTAAACTTAATTATCAGTATTCTTAAACAGAATACTCATTTTTAAGACATTACACTCAATGGCAGATGAGCCCTTTCTCTTCTCAGCATAATTTATTGTGAGAGATATGTGTGTTGGGGGGTGTGGGTGAACCTAAAGGAACTCTTTCTACACCTCTTTTGATTAACCTAAGTTTTAGAGAGAACCACATTCCTCTGGCATTCTGACTACATTAGTAATTCATCTTTTTATCAAAGACATACTTTTACTTGCTTCTTTACATCACAGATATTTTGTTGAAAACTATTAAGATAGTATTTCTAGAATATAATAAAACATTCAGAATAGCATTGCTAAGCAAATACACTGTGCCGTGATTATGTTTTTTTGCAATGTGTATGCAATTGCTTTATTTTACATTAGGAAGTAGACAAAATGCATCCATTCATTTTTCTTTTCAATTTTAATCTTTCTGAACACACATTTGTGGTTCAGTCAAATAGCAGAATGAAAAAATAGCTCTATCCACACTTTGGAGGCACTTTTTAAAAAAGGGAATATTATAGCAACCTGTGGCTTCTTCTAGTTCACTTCTTTGGTATTCTTCACCACTTCTATCATATCAAAAATGCCCTTTATTCAGTTTCTGTTTCTCTAGGCACATAATTTTGGTTCTCTTTGAAGCTGAATCCCTCAACACCTCTTAAAAATCTATTGTTCCTCAGGCTTAGCAACTTACTGACATGAACTTCCTCCTTCGTCTTCCCTGTGCGACTATACTTGGGGAGAATGATAAACATGAGGTTTCTCAAACCAAAAGTTAACTATTGTTTTCCTCAATCAAAAAATCCAGAGTAATTACATATTTCTAGCCATTCAAGGAAATAAATAATGTAATGGCAGAATATTATTTTCAAATATTTCAAATTAAACTGTTTATATGGTGAAACCAAAATTCATTTGGCAAGAGATAAGAAACAACTATGTTTGAAAAGTCCTGAGGAGCTTATCGTTTTTTGTCCTCAACTAGTCTGAGGCTAGCAATTTTCCTCAGCTAGAAGGAAGGTAGAGTTAGGAGGCACAAAAGAACCTAAAATCTTTTCTTGAAGGGATAGTTTTCATGGTGACACTTTTCTACTACGTGGCTTTTTATTGCCCCAAACTAATGGGCTTAAATGAATTTGGGCAATATGTAATGCTGGAAGGACTAGATGTAGATTTTTAATCACAAACAAAACTGAGTTCCTTTCACATTTCAGCTATGCCCATAGAATGGAGACTCAACAGTGACAGCTAAACCCTCTCAAAGATATTCTTCAAAAAGGATCTGCCAAATAGGTGCCACTTCACACTTCACATGCTGACTTGCTTGAAAAGACTTTATTCTTTTTAATCTAAGCTTTCTTTTTAAGTTATTTCCATGGTTAATTCACTTAATCCTTACATAAAAACTCTAGCCACAGGCACTATCTGATTCTCCATTATACAAAGAGGTGAGGTGTTCTGCTCAGATCATCTACCTGTGTGATGATCCAACGTATGACAAGTAGGTCATAGGTAAACAGACATTTCTTTCTTTTACAAAATCTGAATTACTAGAAATGATTTTATTAGTAGATTTTCTGAATGTCTTAACAGTAAAGTGCAAATCTCAATTCTCTGTAGGGTTTATACCGTTATTTCAGGGGGAAATTATTTAACATAGAAGCCTTTATCTTGATTAACATTGCCCTTACATAAAAGTCAGACACTGAATCTATATTCCTACAGTAAAATTCAGGTACTATGAAATGTTTAAGTATTAGAGTGCAAAGTTAAATGTATTGTCACTTACTCATAAATGAAAATGACTTGCTTTATTTTATTTATTTATTTTTTATTTTATTTTTATTTTTTTTGAGACACAGTCTCACTCATGACTCACTGAAGCCTGAACTCTCCTGGGCTCAAGCAATCCTCCCACCTCAGCATCCCCTGTAGCTGGGACTGCAATCATGCATCACCTCAGCCAGCTAATGTTTTAATTTTTTTGTAGAGACCAGGTCTCACTTTGTTACCCAGGCTGCTCTCAAACTCCCGAGCTCAAGCAATCCTCCTGCGCTGGCCACTCAAAGTGCTGGAATTATAAGCATGAGCCACCATGCCTGGCCAACTTGCTTTAAAAGAAGATACTTGCTTTTAAATGCTGCTTTAGGTTTTGGCTATGCAAACTGTGACACAAGGAGCTGTGGCAGCGGTGTCACCCAATAGGTTGTTAGAAATGTCAAGTCTTAGCCCAGCCCCCACCTCAGATCTCCCGAATCTGAACCTGCATTTTAACAAATCCACAAGCAATTCCTATGAACATTAGAGCTAGAGAAACACCGACCTAATTAATGATTCTGTTGGTTTTTCTGCTGTGCAAGTGACCAGAGACAAAACAAATGTCTTATATCTAGGTATATTCTGGGGTATAAGGTGTACACTTGCACTGAGCTGGTTTGCTAGAACTAATCCAGTACTAACAGGCACAGGACTTTTGCATAGCAATGGGCATAAATCTCCAGAACGAGGCCATGGTCATGGCAGAACAGAGGCAGATTGGAGGAGAGCTTGTGGCTCACTGCGCTCAAGGGAGACGTAAATATGCACACTTGAAGTGTGTACTTACATGCACTTTGCTAGCAGCTATATGGGCTGCAAGCTATAACAGGGCAAGTGTCCACCTCGCTTAGATTGAAGTCTCAGAAAAGTGAACAGATGGAAAAGAGGAGTCTAGCCTCTTCTGCTGTGGGCTGGGTGGGGACCGAGCGTTCACGTTTTCATAAGTTCAAAGAGAGAAACTTGACATCATTATTTCTGAATAGGAAAGAATTTTTATTAAAACTGTTATCTCTTACGTCACTGGAATTAAAATGAATCTGAACATATAATTTTAAAACATCCATAATGTGGAGCGGTTGCCACAAAAAAGTTGAGTCATCACTTAAGAACATGTTTCAATGTTAAAAGAAATAGCAGCTGTTGCAAAATTTTAAGCGTGAGAACTGCTACTATTTCATTTTTAAACATACTCAAAATTAATAAAACATGACAATTTGCTTTTAAAATAGATTTCCTATGAAAATAGCTAAATGCATTTTACAACTACAAAGATGGGCAACTATAATAATCATCAAAATAATTTATGTTTATAAACTGTTTACTATATGCCAGACATTACATGTATTGAGGAAGTTACTCCTTATAACAGGATAGGTACTATTAATATTCTCCTTTTACCAATAAAGAAGGTGAGGCAGAGAAAGTTTATGAAACTTGACTGAGGTTAAACAGATCCTACATGATACATTCAGGATGCAAATCCTTTCAGTCTGTCTCCAGAGTCCTTTTCTTTCTCTTATGGTTTTTCTTTTTGAAACGGAGTCTCGCTCTGTTGCCCAGGCTGAAGTGCAGTGGCACAACAACCTCCGCCTCCCAGGTTTGAGCAATTCTCCCTTCTCAGCTTCCCGAGTAGCTGGGATTACAGGCTCCCACCAGCACGTCCAGCTAATTTATTGTATTTTTTTTTTTTTTTTTTTTTTTTTTTTTTTAGTAGAGATGGGGTTTCACCATGTTGCCCAGGCTGGCTTCGAACTCCTGAGCTTGGACAATCCACCCACCTCATCCTCCCAAAATTCTAGGATTACAGGCATAAGCCACCGTGCTCAGCCCCAGAGTCCTTTTCATTATTATCTACAGCCTTCTGACATGCTATTTTTGTTAAACAGAGATCCCTTTTCATTTCCACTCCCCAAATAAACAAGCAAAAAACAACCAACCCACAACAACTTCACTGGTATCTGTAATTGCTGTAGCTGGGGACATATATTTAATTCCATCAATAAAAATAATAGTTACAATGCAGATGTTCCCAGGAAGTGTAAACTTCTGAAAGAATACTGGAGGATAGGTATATTAATTTTCTGTTGCTACTGTAACAAATTACTCCTATATTGAGTGGCTTAAGAACATCCATTTATCATGTCACAATTCTGTAGGTCACAAGTCTGGTACAGAGTGACCCAGTTGAGTCCTCTGCTGAGAGTCTCGGAAACACAGAATCAAGGTATTGGCAGCAGTGCATTCCTTTCTAGAGGTTCTGGAGATAAATCTGCTTATCAGCATATTCAAACTGTAGTCCGACTTTAGTGTTTGTAGAGCTGAGGTCCCTGTTTCCTTGCTCTTGTTGGCTGTCAGCTGGGAACCAAGCTCATCATCTTAAGGTCTCCTACATTCCTCAACACTTTGGCACCTCCCACTTCAAACCAGCAACAACAAGGGAGCCCCTCTCACTTTGAATCTCTCTGACTTCCCCTTCTATCCTATATTTTCTGTCCCTAGCTGGAGAAATATATCTGCGTGTAAGCACTCACGTGATTAAGTGCTCACATGATTAGACTGGGTCCACCTGGACAGTCTAGGCAAATCTCTGCATTTTAACACCCAATTACATCTGTAAGGTCTCATTGGTCATGTCAACTGACATATCCTCTAGTTACAGGAGTTAGGGCATGAGCATTGCTGTGGGAACAGGGGGTATTGACTACTGCTCTGGATTTGGAAAGGGCTGAGGATGGTAAATGAGCCCAGAGAGATTAGACTGGAGGGGGACCAAAAGTAAGCTTTGAAATCATCTCGATTTTGCCTAATATATTGTTCAGCTCTCACTCATAATCTTTAATTATTTGTTTCATGCAGAGTGTGTCACATCATTTGTCAAAGTATCCCTTGGAAAAGGAAATGTTTAGAAAGTTAATTTGGCCATTTAATGTAAGTAAAAAATCCGATAGAAAGTGTAAGTATCCTCATTAATATTGTCCAAAATATTGTATACTAATGAAAAAGAAAGTTTTGGGTTTTTTTGTTTGTTTGTTTGTTTTTGAGATGGAGTTTTGCTCTTGTTGCCCAGGCTAGAGTGCAGTGGTGCAATCTCAGCTCACTGCAACCTCCACCTCCCGGGTTCAAGTGATTCTCCTGCCTCGGCCTTCCAAGTAGCTGGGACCACGCCCAGCTAATTTTTTGTATTTAGTAGAGACGGGGTTTCACCATGTTGGTCAGGCTGGTCTGGAACTCCTGACCTCAGGTGATCCACCCGTCTCCGCCTCCCAAAGTGCTGGGATTACAGGCATGAGCCACCATGCCCGGCCAATAAAGTATTTTTAACTCTTTACCTGATAGTGGTCCAAACGCGCATTGACATATTAATACAACCAGCTGGATGCAACGTAAGTATTGCTGGTATATACAGGATAATGAAAAAGTATGAGTCTTACCATAACAAAATAAATCAAATGTGCTACCCAAGTCTCAAGTTAACTAGGGCAATATGTTTCACTTTTTACCAAAATGTAAAATCCAATACAAGGGGTAAAATTAATTTTAGAGTCCTGCCCTTTAGCTATATAATGGCTTTATTTTTATGATGTCTTTATTTCTGAGATACTAAATATTCTCATTACTAATTCTCTAAATGTTGTAGGCCTGCTGCTGCTGTTATTAATGTTTCTTAAGGGTCCCTCTGTAAATACGGTGTAGCTTAAACCAAAACACACATGCACGTCTCCAGAGAAGACTGACACAGGACTGCTGACACATGAATGGGATGCTTTGTCTAACTAACACAAAAATGCAAATTAATTGCAGAGAAAGAAAACTAAGGAATTCAAAGGCTTTCTTGATTGCCTTCTTTAAAATGCCAGGAACTTAAGCTGGCCTTTCTTATCTTCCACTACATGCATGTGACACTTTAGGAGGTCTTTCTTATTGTACTATAATTCAGGGATTGTTCCAGCTCTGTGCTCCATGCCTTTTTCCAAAGGGCAGCCTGAGATGTATAATTCGGGTAATGAACAGCTGCATAATTTAAGGGTCGAGCTAGTAGGGCAGTGTTCCTTATTTTGTGTTGCTTTAGCAGTTGCCAAGATGTTCCAGGCCTATTTAGGAATACAATTTTTTGACTGTTTTATTTCCCTCAGATGATATATGCTGGGATTTGGTTGTGCTCCAGAAAGTGAATTTTATCAGCAGAAGTACCAGAGCAAGCTTTTCTCTCATTTTACTCCAAAGGGCAACAGCACTGAGCTATAATGAGGTAATTTTTTTTCCAGCCATGCACACTCTGTTTTATCAGGCAGGGTTGTTTAAACCAAGTCCTGTCCCTTTCCAAAGCATGATAGACTCAATCACTGAGCTATCAAAGGCATTTCCACAGTACATCCCTCTCACACAAGGCCAATCTCCTGAACATTCAAAAGGGCCAGGCAACGAGGCCCTTCAAGATGAAGGCTGCATGCTGATTAATCAGTTGCCTTTTTATTCCATCTTGGCAAGTATTCCTTGTTTGTAAATAAAAGGTTTCCCCTGAATTTCCTGTAAACTAAGGAGCATAAGGCTGATTTGGACCTCGTTCACAGAGCAAGAAAGCTGCCTGCTGTCCAATCCAGAGATGCGCCATGTCCACCATTGTAAGTACTCCTTCAGGTGTCTTGAAGCGTACCCTGCGTATGAGCTAATCTAAAAACAATTGTCATGTCATCAGGATAAAGCAGAACAGGCTGACTTTAAAAAGTATTTTCCATCTCTTTTACAATAACACTCCCTGTTTGAGGAAAAGACCCCAGTGAGCAATTTGCAAAGGCATTGAAGTGTACACCACGCAATAAGCGTATAGGGGAAAAGCCGTCCATAAAACAGGATATCTTTTTTCAAGAAATAAATTAGTGTACTTTTTCCTCGTCAGATGGTAAATAGCTAATGGAAAAGAGATGTGACAGACCACAAAGACTAGGAATTGTCTGCAAACTGGCAGGCGCAGTGATTTGCTCATGACCCAAATTATATTCAGGCAGTTTGGCACATCTCTGTTTGTCACACTTACACTACCAAGCCAAATGTGTTTAATTAATATGGAGTATTTTCCTTTTCTTGAAGTAGGAACAAAACAGCAAGCATTTCTTGATTGCTCGCAAACACTCCAAAGAATTGTAAGCAAGGCTCTTGTCATCACTCATCTTTGGTTATCGTCCATGATGAGCACGCAACCACGGAAACGTTGATTCTTGACTAGGAATTTGTGTGCATACAGACACATCTCTACCGCATGTGCTGTGTGTGTGTGCACAGGCAGAGAGCTTAGAAAATGTGGTTGCTGAAATAACTCACCTTTTAGGATACAACTTTGGCATTTTTCCCTCAGTTTTGAAAGCAAGGTGCAGAGGCATATTTTGTGAGAGTGAAACCTTCTGAATCAATACCAGAGTTTGCCAATGCTGTATAAACCCATCCATCACAATGCTTCAATTCCTGCAATACCCCATTCTATGGCCTATGGCTGGTAGAGCAGCCTGGGTATGTAGGATACTTCTGGAAATGCAGAACTGGGGAGGATTATTTTAAAAATCTCTTCTGTGATGAGATAGAGGGCAGGAGCTATATCATCCAGAGAGCACTGGCTCTTTCTCTAACTGCCTATGGGTCAGTTAACCTGTGTTGGTGTGGCTTCTCACATCCTTCAAATGAGGAATTAGCTCAGATGAATGCCAGTGGGCCCTCACAGCTCTGTGAATTGCAAACACTCTAAGAAGTATATTTATTAATTTTAAATAAAGGCACAAGAGTCAGCAACACTCCTTTAAAAAAGCCAGCAATAGTGGAAATACAAATGCTAATTTTCCCCCCAATAAAGTCACTTCATTGTATTCAATTTAAGATTACGGGGATATATTAACTCTTTCAGGCTCTGAAGGGATTTGTGTGTAAAGAACACATTTTTATAATGAAACAAGTACTATGTATTACAATTACAAGTTACAGCTAGCTATATAAATTTTATACACTGATATAAAATGTACCTGGCATGGAAAATTTAAGAATGTCTCCAAAGAAAAATATATTAAAACTCTGGTTCAATTGCATACCAAGTGCATTTTAATGTATTCATGTTTCTGAACATATGTAATACGCAAATAGAATGCATTAGTATACTGCATTTACATCTTGAATTTTAATAGTTTCAGTGAGTCAGTTTGTTTAGATGGAAAAAAATGTCTTTAACAGTTATAATTCCCTTATCATTTAGTGTACTTAAAATGTATAAATATTTCAGGCCTTAGGCTATGGTGGAGACTGCAAATTGGGAACTAAAACAAATGTCAGATTGGAAGAAATGATTCTATCACTCAGAAGAAAAACAAAAACAAACAAAAAAGATTATTTTTTTGCACCACTTCCCAAAAAACATCACTTCAGAAATTATCTACAAACAAAATTCATCGTGTCTTCTTTCTTGTGCCTACTGAGTGTATTTGTCATCCTAATTGAGATCTGTAGTACCTTAGTCACCTCCTAGTCCCTGGTTCATTAACCTCTCTTCAGCCTTACCTGCCCTCCTGCCCAGCCTTGACCCCATGGTCAGCCATTTTAGATGTTCCTGCAAGCACCTGTAAGCCTAGCTCTGCCGACCTTCAGCTGTGCCCACTTGGCTAATTCTCCAGGTGAAAAAAGCCTCTCCCCATCTGCTTTCTTTACTTCTCTCCTGAGCTGTGAGCTATTGCTGGAACAATTCAGACACTGGAGTTGACATGCTTTTCTACAAATCTGTGCTGTTTGACCTTACCTCCACTAGAGCTGCTGTTCAACAATTCCTTTAATCATCACTTACTGAATCACAGGACAATTCAAATAGCAGCCTTTCTTCAGGCCTCAGTTCAGTCCTAATCACCTCATTCTTGGAGAATGGTATCACCTGATATTTAACTCAGACTGCTGAGGTTCTAATTTTCTTTATCTCTTCTTCACATTCATTCCTTTTTTCTTATTAGTCTCTCAGAAAAAGAAATGATCTTTTCCCTTTTTCCCATCTCCCACTTTCATCCCAATCTTTTCTTTGTTTTTTGTCACATTTCTGGGGTCTTCTAGGCTTATCAGCTTACCTGCATCTGGATCAGTAAATTGTCACTCTTCACCCCCAATCCCTGCCACCATGCAGATACACACTTCCATTCAGTGTTCCCTGTCTTCAGACTACTTCTACCATAGAAATGTTCAATAATTGCCCCATGTCATAAACAAGAAAAAAAATTCAACAACAAAAAGTAACATTGTCTTTTTTTTTTGAGACAGAGTCTCAGCCTGTCACCCAGGCTGGAGTGCAGTGGCGCAATCTCAGCTCACTGCAACTTCCACTTCCGGGATTCAAGCGATTCTCCTGCCTCAGCCTCCTGAGTAGCTGGGATTACAGGCACCCGCCACCACGCCTGGCTAATTTTCACTAGAGACAGGGTTTCGAGATGTTGGTCAGGCTGGTCTCAAAAAGAAACTTTCTCTTCTAACCTCTTACCATATTTCTCAAGTGCTTATATAGTGCTATTTGCCTTTTTTTTTTTTTTTTTTGCTGCCAAGTTTCTCTAATTGTTAATAGCTTAACACCTAATAGATTCTACTTGCTCAACACCCTTAAAATCTTTGCAATCAGTACCTACTCCTTGACTGAAATTATTTTTTCAAGGTCACATTTGACTTTTATGTTCAACCAATTATATTTTATTTTCTGAAAACCATGTTGTTCTTCCTCTGTATAATACTCATACCCCTTATCACACTTGTAACCTTTCCCTTCCCTTGTGTTTTGGGAATTTTAGCCTAGGATTTAAGCTGTGTACACACATAATTCAGATATAAATGAGATGCCAAAAATAGTCACCAGACATATCTGCACATTAGAATTATCTAGAAAATAGATTTCTGGACTCAAATCAAACATCCTCAATCAGAAACTGCAGTGGTGCAATTCCGAATTACTGAGAGTTTGACAAACAAGGGTCTAGAGGCCTGCTGGCATGAAGAAAACACTTCATCACCTCATTGTGTGGCAACCAGCAGGCAGTGTTTCCTGGAGGAGGGAGGATGGCACATACTAGACCCTCCCTAAATATTTGTTGAATAAATGAGTGCATGAGGGCATGCCTTGGTTGTTGAAGGAAAGGGGTGATTTAAAGCATACGCCTGTGCTCTGCACTTTGTTTGTCTTCTGTCTCGGTTTCTATTATCTCCCTAATGACAAGTTACTGCTGTAGGATATTTGAGACCCAAAGCAGAAATGATTATGACAAATACATAGAAGACAAGAGAGGGTTTCCTCCCACTTTATATCGGAGCGTGGCATTGTGCTTTGGAGAAGACAGAAAATATGTCACAGCTTTGGCACACCCAGAGCTTTTTTCACAGCAGCAGAGCCTGCAGCCCTGGCAGGGCTTCTAGCATCTGATGTGCCAGGGCTACCAAGTGCCAATATCTTCAAAAGCAACTGACGAGAGTACTAGTGGCTTTTGGGGCAATAAGAGACAGCACTGAAGAAAGTAGTCCCCAAAGCAGCGGTGCTACCTTACCTGGCTTAGGGGGTAGTGAGAGATTTGCCAACTGGATGAACAGAAAAGATAGCAGAAGGAAAATGTCAGATACCAGCTAAAAGAATGGAGCTCATGAAAGCCGCATATCTTAACAAGGTTGGAAAGGTTAGAGCTAGGGAACTACTGGTATGTGAGCACATCTTAACTATAGATTTGTATAGTCAAAAGAAATTTTTGACTTTATAAATATTATAACATTTCTAATTTTCTCATATTGCTCACACTGTCATACTTCTCCACACTTTAAAAATTCATCTTTATCCTGCCCTGAAGTTTGGCATTTCCAAGATCCCTCCATCGGTCACGTCACATTCCACATGCTCATTGATAGTATCTAATCCCACAGCTTGGACACAATATTCACAGGACACTTGATCTACAGCTTCCAGTTCTGACCTAGCTCTGACCTCCATACTCATATTTCAAGTCAAAAATATGTAACTTAAGATCTCACCCAAATCATAAGTTCAACTTGACATAGAGCACATTCATTACCTTCTGCCCCAAACCTCTTCTTTCTGACTCCCAAGTGCTTAGTAAAAGCAACATAATTTTTCCAACCATATAGGCTGAACATCTTCAGGTAATTCCATCTCTCTGTAACACAGCCCTTAATGACTTCTTCCTTATTGAGATACTGTACTTTCTTCATTTGACTTGGAGCAAACACTCTCTTGGAGATATGTGACATCACTGCCCACTCCTTCTCAAATGTCTTAGTTACAACTGCTAGGTACTGGAGCCTTACAGGCTCAGTCCTTAGTCTTCAGCCCTCTTGTCTTCTCTAACTATATTTGTTGCAGAGCTAGTCTCATCTAGTCTCAGATTTTCTTTCTCTGGCTCTCAGTCAATGAAAAAGCAATTCTCCTGGTGTTTCAGGAGAAAAAACATGTAATTATATGGCTATCCTTTATTCTGTCTCACATTCAGTGCACAAGCATATTCTGTGGATCTTCACAAAAATGAAAATCTGACACTTCTCATAACTTCCACTCCTAGCACCCTTGTCCAAGTAGCTATCATTTCCTGTCTGGATTATTGCAATAACCACCTAAATGGCATTCCTGCTTCTTATTTTCTACATCTATGTCTCAAACAGAATCAGAATCTCTCATAATTCTTCTATAGCTTCCATCTCACTGTAATCTCAGGATCATTGAGAATGCCTTTGTTACTTGACATATTTTGAAATCTTTCATAGGCCAAAATGGAATTTATCTTCTTACCAAATGTCATTGCTAATCTTTTCTCATGTCTACAGGTCCTACGAATATAGGACCAACTGAACATAACCAAGAAGATGGACAGCATAGCTCAAAGGATAGAATTATGATATTAATAATGATTTTAAAATAACTCTATCACAAATAATCATTTCTTATGAACTTGCTCCGTGCCAGACACCCTACTAAATACTTTACTTTTTTTTTCATTTGATTCTTTCTACAACCCCATAATTTATGTATAAAAATTATCCTTCCAAGTTTTGGCAGATGAGCCCAGCCTGGCTAGGTGTATCTTGGGCAAGTTCATTTAAAGAGTACTGGAAGATAATAAGATCATGATAGGAACTAATAATGGAAAGGTAATTTTGACCCATTTTACGTCTTTCATGCCAGAAGTCTCCTACTGATGACAATACCAAAAGCTCCAGTCATGGGGTTACTTCTGTCCTTTCTAAGAAATTAGTTGTTTGTTGTATATTTCAAGTAAGTAATGGGTGAAGGGAAAGACATTTGATTTATAATTATCTTTAAAAATATATAATATTTTATTTAACCATATCAGTATTTATGAAATAATGAAAAATGGGAATAGCCTTTTAAATCTTCAAATATTTTTGAGTGACTATTTAGTACCAAGTGTTAAGCTTATTCATATTACCTTATTTAATTTTCAAAATAATCACTTAGGGTATTATTTTCCAGAGTTGCACATTAAGAAATTACATTTTAAAGAGACTGACATGCCCAAAATCATCAAGCAAAAAAGTAGGTGAATCAGTATTCCAAGCTATATCTTCTCAATTCTGGTCCATTGCAAATCATCCCTATAACAATATAAAAAAATAAACCAACTTTACCTTACCTTACACTTTCCTTTTTTTTTTTTTAGACAGAGATTCACTCTGGTTGCCAAGGCTAGAGTACAATGGCATGATCTCGGCTCACTGCAACCTTTGCCTCCCAGGTTCAAGCGATTCTCCTCAGCCTTCAAAGTAGCTGGGATTACAGGTATCAGCCACCACGCCCAGCTGATTTTTGTATTTTTAGTAGAGGTAGGGTTTCACCATGTTGGCCAGGCTGGTCGTGAACTCCTGACCTCAGGTGATCCACCCGCCTCAGCCTCCCAAAATATTGGGATTACAGGCATGAGCCACCGTGCCCAGCCTACACATTCATTTCTTATGCTGCATCTTTTTCCTCAAAACTATAATCAGTATTACACAATGAAACAGTCTCAAAAAAGCTTATTAACTTTAACCACAAATTAATAAACGTTCCAACCAAAGATACCTCTTTTGTTCCCTTCATCTAATTCAGAGAGTTTTTTGACATTTTCTGTGCCTTTGCATGCCTTTGCTGTTTTATACACTCTCTATATAACTGTATTTGCCTGCTTGGACTGTCATAACAAAATGCTACAAACTGAGTGGCTTAAACAACAGAAATATTGCATAGTTCTGGAGGCTGGGAAGTTTAAGGTCAAGACCAGCTGGCTAAATAAGTTCTATTCTGAAGCCTCTTCTCATGGCTTGTAGGTGGCCGCCATCTCATTATGTACTCACAAGACCTCTTGGAGTTCCAGTGGAGAGGGATAATGAGTGAGCTCTCCTGGTGTTTCTTCTTATGAGGACACTAATCTTATCAGATCACTTGCCCCACCCTTTTATATTCATTTACCCTTAATTACTTCCTTAGAGGCCCCATCTCCAAATACCACCACACGGAGGCTTAGTGCTTCAACATATGAATTTTGAGTGGATACAAACATTTAGTACATAATAATAACCCATCTTGTCACTTTTTCTGTATAATGTGTTTTATAAACAATAGCTAAAAGTGTTTCCAGGAAGTTGCAGTTCCAAAATAAAACTGCTAGTTGACACTGATTGTCACGAACATCTGGCAACTTACAGAAAAGCACCACAGCACTGTGGAACACTTAAACGAATTCCTCCACTCTGATCTAACCATTAAATGAGAACCATGACCTAATGCAGCCATGATCAATACAAATGTACATAGAGGCTGTAAAACAGCCTCTCTAACCAGGGAGGGTAATCCTCCATTTTTACAGATTTAAAGAGCGAATCAATTAAATGCTGGATAAGGTCAAATACTATTGATTCAAGATTCAATGAAATTCCTTCCTTTACCTTCCCCTCTTTTGATTTTTCTTGTGATCTAAGTATAGTTCCTTAAAATACATTTTTCCAGCAGCTGCACTTACATACTGGTAGAAAGCAAGTGGTCCTCAAAAAACATAATGATTCACTGACACTGAAATCAATAGTGTTATAAAAGCTTGAAGGGATGAAGAGGCTGAAAAATACAAAATATTAATGCTTAAACTTCAAGAGCATACTTAAAAAGTAGAATTTAAGACATATCCACTGCTAGCAGGCGGTAGATAGTTCATACATCAACTTAGATAAAAAAACTTCCTGTAGTGTATCTGTGGATGTTAAAAATAAAACAGGATAAGGTTACTGTTAATGTTGTGTTTAAGCATCACTTTTCATGCAATTCAGATTTTTTACTCAATTTTAGATTATTGCTTGAAAGTGCTCTTGGTGCTCAAGAGGCAAATTTTTAGATACACTTACTAATTATTCTGTACACCTTTCAGTTTCTACTGGTGTTTCTCTTTACCTACATAGCTGATTATGTTTTAAAATTTTTATCTCTTAAACTACACTCATTTCAACTTTTCTATGCTTATTTTATACAATTTTTTTTTCACAGTTGTAAAATGTAATACAATGTTTCTGTTTGTTAAACAATGCATTCCTATTTGACTTCGAGTCTCAGATACTTATGTACACTCTTCTGGAGATAGAACTATTTGCTGCTGTATTTTTATCTAACTGTCTCCAGCAACCAGTAAAGAGAGAATTGTAAATATTTCATGCTTGGAAAAATTCCACCTGGCACTAATCAGTCACTAGGTGGCTAAATATTGTGAATGAAAACAACCAGTAAGAAGGAAAATCCTCTTATTAGAATCTAACAGCACATTAGAGCTCCACATTAATGTGAACATAAAAATTTGCTTTTAGGAGCTTTGATAATATTTTAAAGGCAGCAAAACTCTTCCTTTTTCTACTCCTCTCATCACTTTATTCATAACCACATGCCTTATAAGCTTGGTTGAAGAGGGTTGTTTTTCTTTTTCTCTCTCTTTTTTTGACTTTACCCAAAGAGGAGTTGGAAACAATAAGCTTAAATACAGACTCCCTCTGATTTTCCAGGAAATTTACTCTGCAACTGGAAGTTTCTTTGATATATTTAAAGAGAGATATTCTTTCAATCAGTTTTAAAAGATAGAAATAAAAGTTAAAGGTATTTCACACTATATCAATCCATTAAAGAAATCCCAGCATGGTCATCTCTTGTTTTTCAGATGAAGGTGATTTATTTTTTTGTCTGCTTTTTTTTTTGTTCTTAAATTAGAAAAATTATTGGCCCCAATGATCTTAAGAATGATATTTTTAAAATCTAATTTTGCGTCTCAGTTGCAAAGCTTTTTCTTAGGAAGAAAAAATTGCCATACTCTGTTTCTTTTTAACATAATCAAAATAAGTAATAGTAGAAAGTGGCACTTTCTAATAGTGGTAGAAGGGAAAAAAAGAATGGAAAAGAGTGCAACTGCGAAAAATGGATTTTAAGAAATTTAGACTTATAAAATAATAAAAAAATAGAAAAGCTGTCATTTTGAACAGGCTGATTTAGCTATGTGATAAATATGCACCTCCCTCTTTTCACCAACATTAGAGCCCATTGCTTGCCTCTCCATATTTTTATGGCATTTAGGAGTGTACCTAGAATTGTCATATAAACTTGCCTCATTCAACTTTTGCCTGGACAGACAAGGCAGACATTATTATCACTTTACCAATTAGAGATTAACTTATTATATTCCAGGGCTTGTATTGTTCAAACTTTCATGTGCATACAAGTTGCTAAAACCCATATTCTGATTCAGTTGAATCTGGGTGGGATGAGGCCTGAGAGTCTGCATTTCTAACAAACTCCCAGGTGCTGTTAATGCTGCCGGTCCATGGATCACAATGGAGTGACAGGGCTAGAGTACAAGCTGAAGGTTAAGTTTTCCCAATTCAGCCTAACAGCATACTTACAGAGATGCCATGTAGTTTCTCACCTTAGTAATGGCCTTAAGCCAAGTAGATACTGTTTTTTTTTTAATCCCCAGGCTTGATGAGAAAGCAAATACAGTTGGTCCTGTTTATTCACAGATTCTGTATTTGCAAATTTGTCATAAAACTCAATATCACCCCTTTGCAGTGAGTCACAGGCATGCGCATGCTGGGTGCAACAGAATATTTGAGCAACCTAATATCCATGTTTCCAGCTGACTTCCAACAAGACAACCTCCTGCCTTTTTGTTTCAGTATTTACACTGAAAAAATTGTCCTTTTCATTGTCTGTTTAGTGTCATGTCTTCTGTTTTTGTTTTTGTTTGTATTTCTGTGCTTTTTGATGGTGATTTTGTTGTTTAAAATGGCCTCAAGCATAGGGCTGACATGCTGTCTAGTGTTCTTAAGCACTAGAAGGCTCTGATGTGCCTTAACAGAAAGAGTACATGTGTTAGATCAGCTTTGTTCAGGCATGAGCCATCGTACTGTTGGCCATTGAGTTTAATTTAATGAATTAACAATATATATTAAATAAGGTGTCTTTAAACAGAAACACACGTAAAACAAGGCTACGTATTGATTGTTTGATGAAAATAATGTGACCACATGCTCACAGGGGCCTAACTTTGTATTTCCCCAAGAAGAAATGATTCAGTATTGGCTAATTCAGTGTTCATGGAGACTTTATAGAACATAACTACTGAAAAGAACAAGAATTGACAATACCTTCTGGACTATTTCTCAGGAGAAAACTTCAGTGGAAACACAGACTTCACAATGATGTCTTCTCTGACTAATATTTCCCTTTAGGTGTCTACCCCAAATGACTCTCAAGCTAGATATTTTTAAACTACTTTTAAGTACTAAAAAAAATTATTAAATAAGATAACTAAAATAAATGAAATTGTGTGGAAACCAACATACACTATAGGCAAAGTGAAATTTTATTAGAATAACTGTGTACTATGCATTAAAAATTAAAACATTTACTAATAAAAATCAATTCAGAACAAAAAGTATTGGAGGGCTCCAATGAATTAATGATTTGAAAATACAATATGTTTGAATGCACACTTTTCAAATTACAGCTTTAAAATCATATAAATGGAACGCCAATTAAGCTTTTACAGAATCCCTGCAGCACCTTCATGGAAGTCTTGTATTTTAAAGGTTAGTTTGAAACCCTCTCTCTAAATAAATCTGCCTTTTTAGGTATTTGACAAAATCATCAGCTTCTATAAATATACTTTCTTTTCCAACATCTATCTTTGATGAACAAAATCTGATTTCTTCAAATCTCTTCTATATACCCTCTCTGCAGGTTCATAATTCTTGTTCTACATTTCTAATAGCCTTCATTTGTCTTTCTCACTAGTATTTTCTTTTTTCTTTGTCAGTGTTTTTCACTCCAAAAAAATGAAGGGTTTTTAAACATCTGTCATTATATCAACAACATTAATGTAGCTTTTACACAAAAGGCAAGTGAAACAAAGTGCAAAAACAAAGATGATACATTAGGACCACCACAACGATTGTATCAGATTCAATTAGAGTAAACAAATGACTACTTCTTAAAAGGAAGAAGACATCTTGTAGTGGTAGTAAGCTGAATTACTTAACTATTGAATAAATATATGCTACATCCTTACTAGATATGATAAAGCTTTTTTCATGAACTAATATCTTATCTAATTATCACAACATTCTTATGATGACAGTACTATCATTATGTACCATTTACACCCCTGAAGACAGAAACACAGCTATTGGGTAATTGGCTTAAGGTTACAGGGTTAGGACATTGTAGACTTGAAAAAGCAAGCCTGGCAATGCACTTTGAAGCCCACCTTTCCATTTCTCCATACCAGTGTGTGGGGGAAAAAATATTAGAAAGATTAGTAAGTTACATTCCTTGCCACAACAAAATGGAACTTGCAGCTTCTGGAAGAGAGAAGAGAAGCATGATATGATTATATAGCAACACATAATCAGGATCTCAAAGGAATTAAGAGAGAGAAACTCAGAAGTCCTACCCTAACCATCATAAAGAAAGATGCACCAAGGTGGGCCTCGGTGATCAGGTAAGATTCCAATGGGTGAAGAGAAGTGTGGGTGGCATTTACATCAGGAGGCGTGGAGAAAACTGCAACATGCAAACAGATAGTGAAAGGTTTAAATCAGTACATGGTTGAAATCAGATATTCAGGATCAATGAATTCCTTCAGGGTAACATCAGGGAGAAAATCTTGAAAGGCAGGTTTTAGGGAAATTATCTTTTCCCTATAAAAGTAGGGAGTGCATTGCCTACACTAACAGAGATTAGCCACAATGAATGAGACAGTTTATCAACTAATTTTTTTTGTCATTCGAACTAGCAGGATGTCAAATCCTTCATAGCTACTCTCAGATTCTTCCTGTGAAAAAGCAGATTATAAACATAGGAACATACATAACTCCATGTGTTAAAATTCTTAGTTGCTTAATTGGATACAAAGATTGAACCTCACATAATTTATTTCTCTCAGATGTCTATTCTTACACTGCAAGACCATGAAGAATAACAATTATGATCAATGTTTCTTGGATTTCCAAGGATATACCTTGATTAAAACCTATGTGTATGCTCTCACAATAAGCTCTCTGCAGCTGAGAACACAACTTAGATAGCTATAACAACTTCAGCATGGAACATGGAGCTTTATTTGGGTAACAGAGCAAACACTCTTCAAATATAATCTATATAATATATCTTTTAGAATATCTTCTCAATATCCTTCAATACATTTATTAATGCAGAAAGCGCACAAGATTTTTAATTCTATAATCATAGTAAATGGAATAAATATACTGCTTCTGTTACTAGCATGAAAATGTTAATCAGTAATATACTGTGAGCAATGCAACATGAATTGTAATTCTAATTAAAACTTGATATAATGCAAGCAATATAATTAAATTGTCTGCCAAAATTCAGGGTAGGTTAATAATTCTAGAATAATACTTTTCATAACTTTATCATTTCTTTAAAACAATATGCAGTAAATTATTAATAATTTTTACTTAAAGAAAGCTACTACTTAAGGGAAAGTCTCAGTTTTATAAAATATTAAATGCATAACATTTTTGTTTCAGTATAGTACCTCTGGTAGGATTATAATTATTTACTGTACATTCATTACTCTTTCTTTAAAAGTGAACTACTTAATGTCTTAGAAGTAATTTAGCAGATTTCATTCAGCTATTGTTACATAGAAATAAGAGGAAAAAATCTCGCTATATGAGGTATGCAAAGGAACTTTTAAAGCTTGCATGGTGTAAACAGGTCCTTTATAAATTAAAAATGATTTTAAAATAGTTAAGTTCACTTCTTTATACTGGATAATTACAAATTTTCATTTTTAAACAATAATAAATACCTACAGAAAACTTTTTTTTCAAGGTATACATTATGTTTATAAATGCTTATTAGGATTGAACCTACTTTTATAAACTATTGCAAAACAGTTGGCCATATACTTTTATAAACTATTGCAAAAAGTAGGATTGAACGTACTTTTATAAACTATTGCAAATCATGATAATGATTTCAATATTAGTATAAAAATTGATGATGTAAGAGTAACAAATCTGTCTCCTCCACATAAAATAAGTGTATTGTTTATTTCCATCTCCAACCTAACCATTAGACCATTAGTTTCAGTGTGTGTGTGTTTGCCTGTGCTGTTTCTCATATGAGGATAAATGACCTCTCCCAAGGTGATTTATAGACAGAAGTCCCTAAAATGTTCACAAGATTCCACATTCATTTTCAGTTTCATTTTAAATGCTACCAACTTTGATTTTTTCACAAAGCTTCCCTCCCACTGCTGACCAGTAAACAATATTTTTTTCCTCTAGAGTCATCCAAAAATAGTCACAAATTTCAGGTAAAAGTCACTCATTAATGGTGATTTCATACTACACTGGCTTATTGGGCTTCTTTTTGGCTTCTTTCAAGGATAATTAAGCCTAAGGACTATCATAGGAGTAAAGTGAAACAGAGAACACAGTTGACATTGAGTGATATAATTTTATATTTCACTCATATAATTGACTACGATTTTGTTACCTAAAGTTTTAACTCAATATCTAAAAACACTAGAAAGTCATTACATTCCTTATTGCATTATTTTTTTCATCTGAAAGACATTTGAGACATACTAAAGGCTTCTTAGTTTGAAAGAATATCAGCATTCCACAGGGGCTGTTGATATCCTTCATTAGCTATAACATAGTTAAAATGTAGCACCTGCAATAAATCAATGTTTTGGGAGATTGTATTAAAACTTATGACAGTTACAGAGTTTGGTGGGTGCTGATCGTTTTTTCCTCCCCAGGATTCTAGGGTCATCACTCCTAATAGCGGAAAGTATAGCATAAAGGGGAAAAAAATTCAGAATGTTCCTAAAAATAAAATAGAAAGCCCTCAGGAGCCCTTTCAGAACAACGATAAAAAGTATTGCTAGCTGTAAAATTTGTAAGCAGGTTCCATCCTGTCGGCACAGAAACAATGAAGATGAATTACATTCTAGGAGAAACATTGAGACTGTCTAGTAACATAGTGGCAAGTCTACTACAGTGAGGACAAAGCAAAACTATTTCTTCCCTGTCTTGAGTTGAAGGTGTCAGAACAGGAAAGCCTGAATTAAACGGAAACAAAGGGCCGCCTTTAGAAATTATTTCTAAGCTTAACCACTCAGTTTATTCATTTAGGCATTGTTTGGGCTATTCAGTTTTCAGAAATCTCTATTATCTCTGCACTCATAAAGTGTATAATTACATTGTTAAAAGTATAAGTATGTATATTTTTAATACATAAAAAGATGAATATGAGTTAGGGTGATGGTAGCTATTTATATATCTTTAAATATATTTAGATGTGATGAAAAAACAAGTTTAAAGTGTTTGGTTGGCACTGTGCAAAGGTGTTTTTGTCTTAAGTAAAAGACATTTGGTCTATGTGGGAGATGTTGGCAGTAGGTATGAAATGTTGGGGAGGATCACACAGAGAATCCTGCAAAGCAGATCTACTGCACAGTCTCCTTTGCACAAAAACTAAGAGTCCTTTTTTGCATATGTCCTTGTTTGATGCCTCGGATATTAGTGTGATTGCTGAAAAGACATGCTGCTAAAATAAGAAATATATAGATAGGAGTAGTTTTGCAAAAAGTTGACATCCACCTTGATGGCAGGTTGTAAGTTTAATAACAAACTTTCCACATCCTAAACCAAGGTCAGCATATGCAAAACGAAACTCACACCAGCAGCAAAAATGGGAGAAGTGTTTATTAATCCTTAGCTGTGATTCTCAGAGGACGTTTCTGTGTGCAATATGCCTATTCTCTACTAAAACAACTTGACTTTTAATTTAAATTTAAAACTCAGAGGTTTTCTTTCTTATGTGCTTATGAATGTTAATTAAAGGAGACACGAAATAGTTTGAGCAACTATGTACAGTCTTTATTTGACAATATTTGAAAGTTGCTTTCTTTTTATGCTGGAATTCAAATTTTCTACCTATAAGTAACAAGTGTGGCTTGAGTCTATTGTATATTAAAAAATTGAACATAGTATTAGGTTCTCTGAAAATCACTGGAAATTGACACAATTCATGTTTCAGGGTCTCAGTGATTGATTGCATTAAAGCAGTGGTAGATTTCAAGGTGAATGGAAATAAATGTTAAGTGAGGATTTTTTTTTTAACCTCATCAATACCTTTCTAACAATTCTTTCAAGCTGGAGGAGCAACTCACAGGAACTGAATCTAAGCAATTACCCAGAACTAGGTAACGTATTTGTCTGAGTACCTAATAATCTCTTAAACCTTTGCTTCTCCCAGCTGAGCTAATTTTTTATGGAAAACCATTGAGAACAATGGGTCACTGAAAGCAAATGAAGTGGGGCGACCACTGTGTTTCCTCAAGTGCTCTTATATAGCCCAATGTTGGATAGCTGATGGTATAATCTGCATAATAACATGGCCCTCGTGTGTTTCTATTAAGTCAATGGGGCATTGACTATAGACAAAAAGCACCACTGGCATCTATTAAACGGACTGGATCTACAGACCCACAATGACTTTACTCATCCAACAGGAAGAGTTGTGCACTAATCTCATAATTATACCCCTTTACTCCTCCACTCAGTTTAAATTTTGTCTGTTGGCAGTAAAATAAGTATCTATCCAACTATAATTCTAATTAAATGAGTTAAAATGCACTGCTCTAATTATTTGCATATGTATGTGATGTGAATTAAATGTGGGTAAATAATTATTCATTCAAATTAATAAATTTTAATGCAAATGTATCCACAACAATACAGAAACAGTATTCTCATGGATCTGGTAATGAAAGAAAATGTGATTTAATTAGGTAGTAATAAATACATTAGTCTTTTATGTCATCAGTTTTTTTTATCTGAACAGGATTTTCTTTTTCTAAGATGTCATTCATTTGATATCTCAGGTGTCAGAAAATTAAGGCAAAAATGAGATTTCAAAATTGAGCTCCTGAAATAATTTTAAAGCGTATATTTCAGGATGCCTGCCATGTTCAAGAAAAAAGGGAAAAAAACCCTATTGTACAAATTCATCTATCTATTGATCATTAAGATACACATTTTAAGGTAAATAAGTTTAAACTTTTAAATGGTACAAAGAATTGCATTTTTCAAAAAGGTATATGTTATATAACAAGCTTATTAAAAATGCAGAGGTTTATGTGCAATGATAGCCGCTGCCTTGATTAATGTTTGAGCAGGTATCCAAAGTTCCTTATTTAGCTGGCGAATGCAGTACCATCTACTATCTCTTGGATTACACTAAAACTAACATTTTAAAATGTAGAATAAAACAATCTCTTACTAATTTTGTAATATCATATTTTTAAATTGAGAAAATTTTCATTAAATTAGGGAAAGTTTTATTTTAAATCCCTGGCCAAGGTTTTGGATTCATCTTCTTACTCTGACATCATTTTGGAACAAAATTACTGATTTCTAGAGCACTAAATATCATTAGAATACACTTTAAATGCAACCTACATTTCCTCTATTAGCTTTTGATAAAATTGATTAATAAAATTGTCAAATAGATAGAGTACCTGTATGTTTTAACAGTGATTTAAAATCTTTTATGAGTTTAAATTCAGTCTATTAGCTTAAAGCAACTTATTCTCCAGTGAGATATAGATGTAACGGAAAAGTTTTAGTCAAATTGTTGTTTCATGTAGTAGTCTCTGTGAGCACTCCATTTCAATACTATTCAGTTTAAGCATTAGCCAATTTTCAGGCTATTCCATCAGGGGGCTATTCTCAAAGTCATTTTTATGGGAAGATCCCAACATTACAGATATCTTACTGTGATTCTGAGAGTGAAAGTCATTGATAAAAATGTGTGACTCACACATTTTTAGAGGTGAAATCCTCTATTCATTGTGAAAAGCCTCTACGCATGAACATGTACTACTGGACATATTTTTTATGTGATAAAATGATTATTCTCTGAGAAGTTCAAGAGCTGAAGGATATGTGTATTTATGTTTCTCTTTCTTCTTCTTTGTCTCTCTTTCTCTGTTCCTCTCTCTCTTTCATTTTCTCTCTCTGTGGGTTTCATTATGGGTATGTTTCTGTGTGTATGCATCTGATTATGGAAGCTGATGGGGACTAAAGAGTTGTGGCACAATGTGCAATAAAAGGATCATTATATCAGGCTCTAATTGTAGCCCTTGTGAATTAGTAGGAGCAACATCTTACACAAGGCACATACTTTATCTCACTTATATCTTCCTTCATACATAAAGAAACACAGGCCAGGCACTGTGGCTCAGGCCTGTAATCCCAGCACTTTGAAAGGCCAACGTGGGAGGATCACTTGAGGTCAGGAGTTCGAAACCAGCCTGGCCAACATGGCGAAACCTTGTCTCTACTAAAAATACAAAAATTAGCCGGGTGTGGTGGCACACGCCTGTAATCTCCACTACTCAGGAGGCTGAGGCTTGAGAATCGCTTGAACCTAGGAGGCAAAAGTTGCAGTGAGCCGAGATTGCACCACTGCACTCCAGCCTGAGTGATAGAGCAAGACTCTCTCTCAAAAAATAAAGAAAAAGAGATACGACTTGTGTGAAGATCCTTTTATGTTTGAGATTCTCTGTGTGACTAAACAAACTTCTTTCAAATTTCCTTATCATCATTTTAACTGATCTTTAATTTTTCCTTATTAGGAAATTTAGGATACAATATATTTTCTTGTATCTTTTTAGTTTTTTTGGCAAAAAAAGATCAAGATTAAGATTGTCCATTAGGATATCCAGCTCAAGCATTAACTAGAAATGATTTGAGAACTATACGTATCAGGTTCAATGGAAATGAAAAAATGAACAATGTATTTGTAATAATAAAATTTATAAAATAGAAGTTTAATACTTAAATAACACTGCAGGGGGTGTTTCACAAAAGGCATACACTCAACGTTTAAGGGATAATTATGTAGCAGACTATTGCAAGTCCATCGTTTTTGCTTATTTTGTAGACACAAAACCAACTCCACAGAAACTTCTATAACCAAAATATGTAAAATCCAGATGGCAGAGATAAACTTTTACTGAATTTCATATGAGACAATGTACTTAAATATAAGTGACTATATTTGTACATGTGAACATATTCAATTCATGCATAATGCATTCTTTTCCCCATGTTGTGTGTAGATACTCCATGAACACACATTGAGACTTGGGATAATGATGTTGGGCCTACTACTTTTACAGTTTCTAAGAAACAGTTTAGTCCAGGTGTGGTGGATCGTGCCTGTAATCCCAGCACTTTGGGAGGCCGAGGCAGGTGGATCACCTGAGGTCAGGAGTTCAAGACCAGCCTGGCCAGCATGGTGAAACCCCGTCTCTACTAAAAATACAAAAATTAGCCGGGTGTGTTGGCAGGCACCTTCAATCCCAGCTACTTGGGAGGCTGAGGCAGGAGAATCTCTTGAACCCAGGAGGCGGTGGTTGCAGTGAGCAAAGACCATGCCATTGCACTCCAGCATGAGCGACAAGAGCAAAACTCAATGTCAAAAAAAAACAAACAAAAAAAAAGGAAGAAATAAACAGTTTATTTTCTCATATCCATTTTACTTTTTGTGCTTATTTTATTTAAATGCATATTCATACAGTGTATCAAGTTTAAGAAACTATCTGTGATTTGATTGTTATCTACATATACTCAGATACATTTAGCCATGAAACTAGAAGGAGGAAGAAACCCTACATTTTTAATTATGATTGATTATATGATCAATTGGAAACCTTTGCAAGTCCTTCATCATTGGAACTTTAATACTGACTGTAATTGGTGAATGTTTAAGGTGTGTGTACAGAAAAGGATATGATTCCACTTGAGCAACTCTCTGAATCAGGATCTTACTGAGCAGTAAGTTTATTTTTAAAAATTCTTTTTTGTGGAACTAACACACCTGGAATATATGTGGAAATGATTAGGGATATCTCCTTTCTACCCATTGCATTAAGTTGCCTAATTTTCTGACAGCTAGAAATACATTACCAGTGTACACAGAAAATGGAATGAAGTAGAGAAAGAAATCCCATTGTAGATTAAGGAAGGGGAAAAAATGATCTCTATATAAGAAAGAAAACCTTGGAGAGAACAAATAGCTAGTTACTGCTACATCCTTCATAGGTGTGAGGTGCAGACTGATTTTCTTGCATTTTCTGCAGAGTAGATGCACAGATTATGCTGAAAACAGGAGAGAGCATAATTGTACAACTGCCAACGCGAATGGCAGACTCAAGTCAAATAGAGGCTCTGATGCTAACAAATTCAAAACCTGGGAAAGACTCAGAAGGTATTTCTCACAAGCTCTTCCATTCCTTAATTTCTATGACATACATTTCAGAAAGGATGGCTGTGTCCTCAGAAATATTTTTATGATGACTGCCCTTTTAAGCATTTCCACTTCCTTTTTCCTAAAAGTCACACAAATTAACTTAATTTATTTCCTTTGATATGCACAGTTGGGGTTAAAATACAGCCCCCTCTTACACTTGTTCAGTACCTTCCTACATGCTATTTCCTAGCTCATCACATCGCAAAAGTGAAGCCGCTACAGCAGGCAGGGAGCAGAACAACAAGGTTCTCTCTTGGAGAAATGTCATCTAACGGCTCTTGTAGTCCAAGTGATGTGCTACCTCTAGAGAACATGGTTATCTGACAGTTATTTTTGAGTCATCTTGGTGTATTTTAAACAGTTGGTTCTCTCCTTCAGACACTTGTCAACATGTGCAGATGATATTATAACTGGCACAATGTCACCAGCTCCCTCAAATCAGGAAAAGCTAGTAGCTGTGAAAAATATGACTTTCAATTCAAGTAAAAATTAAAGTCTTAGAAACAGAAGCACATCTCATCAGATGAGGTATTACTTTAATTGATTCAAATGTGTGACTACTGTGTTAAATGATACTCAGGTATATTTATTTTGTCTTTCTTGCACTCTGGTAGTGATGGTTGAGAAGAAATAGACTTATTAAGTTAAAAAGTAGAGAAAAGTTGTCAAGAGGTATTTTTAGGTATATGAATGCAACTACAAAATCCATCTCAAATAGCTAATTATTTAGCCTGTAATTTTTCCCTTTGCAGTAACAAATTTTGTCTTTAAACCCCTAGTGTCTAATACATTGCTTGATACATAGTAAGGTCCAAATAAATGTTTATTAAATGTGTATTTTTCTCTTCCTTTCTCTCTCTTCTCCTTTTACTTTGTGTCTCTCTTCCTCTTTTGCTCATTACTGAACAAATGAATTATTTTATTAATTATTATAAAACAAATGTAACTAAGAGAGATCATATAATTATATAGGCATAATGGGAGATTAGCATAAAATTTTGCAAATATGAAAAGTATCTCTGTGATTTGTTGTAATAGTTTCAGAATCACTCAAAAAGTATACATAGTAAAACTTTCAGCCAAGTTATATTAATACTAGGATTTACCAAATCAAAATGAGGGGATGAAACAATGGCCAAGAAAATCTATTATTTCTTCCTTGGGCTTTAGATTGAACCTAGATGATTTATTGGCTTCTTTTAATCCCATTAGTTTATTTTTTAAAATCTTTTTCTCACCCCAAATGCTATTACTGTCATCATATTATTGAACTTTGCAGAATTAAAAAGTTCACTTCCTAGTTATAATCATTCTTTAATTCTACTTATGGAACACCTAATATCAACAGATTTCCAAAAGTAATTTTTTTGCATGTTCCTAAAATTTATTGAGTAATATTTTCTCAAGAATCTGTTATTTTTCTCTTCTAGGACACTATCCTTCAACTCACCCTAAATCAGACTCCATCTTTCCTTTAAAAATGTTCACCTAAATTGATTTATCTCTCTTTTAAATCCTTCTAATAGCATTTCATTTCTTGTTTGTAAAATTGAGCTATGAGATTTTTGCATATTGACTATTTTTAAATTTTTAAATATGTGAGTACATTATTTACCTAAGTAAATCGCATATCTTAGAGGCAAGTGAAGGTGTTAAACTTTTAATAATTTCTCAGAGAGCATTTCATAGTTCTTATGTTAAATGTGTACAAAGCTCCTAGACACATAATAAGCATCACAAAAACATTAGCTGATAAAAATAGCAAAAGCTCAATAAATAATTGGTTTCATTATAATTCAGTGTATCTGGATAGTATATGTGATTATATTTAAATCACCCTGGTTCACGTGAGTTAGTTTTATAGTATATGATAGAAACAGCTTAACTCACAAACATTTATCATTACAATTTACCTCAAATATTACATGCCCAGTAAATCCCAGCAATTTTCATCATCTGTGGTTATGTTTAGCAAGAATCAACACTAATCATCTTTCATTTCCTATTTTTAATATCACACATAAATGTATAAAATAATCTTCACAGCTTTTTGTGCTAGTGCAACATTAATTTTAAAATTTATTTAATTAATTTATTTGTACATTTACTTTTTTCAATATTATTCATATGTCTACCCAAACCAAACCAATATTAAACATATATTATGTAGGTTATTTATTCATTTTATTTCTCCTTCACCTTCAGCAACATTTTATTTTTCTAATGCTTATCTATTGACTTCAAATCCATTTCCAAAAATAACTAATAGGGTGAGTCATTTTAAAAATTACAAGCAAATAAATAGAAACATGCTTACAGTGGTAAATGTAACAGACACTCTGTTTGCATTAAGTTCAGAATAGAGGGTACAAATATAAAAGTCAATAAACAATTATTTTAAATAAACACACATTTCCTTGTCAACCAAAATGTTTCATTTCTAACCATTGTGCTGAAATTGCAACTACAGGCTCAATCGTAAAACCAAGAGCTACGCTCCAGGGAAGCATTTTTAACTAAACATTCTTGACTGACTCATTGCAATATCACATCAAGACTGAAAAATTCTGGGTTCAAAGGTGGCCAGTGGGAGGAAAAAAACAAAAAGGTTTCACATGCTTCTGCAGAAAGAAATAAAATGGCAAGCATAGGGAGCTGCATGGTGTGATAGAGCCTCACATTTTTGAAGGAGTGACACTAAATAGATAACCAGGAAAGTAAAAGAAGTGGCCATTCACAAGCATTGTGCTTTGCTCAGATGTTTGGACTATGTTAAAATGAGTAGGGAAAGCCATTGAAATATCTTTGAAGAGGATGTGATGCAGTTTGCCTTTAAAAAGTAACTCTAGGAACTCTGGAAAGCTTAGAAAGAATGAAAAAGATACCTTCCATATGTAACACATAAAATTAAACCTATTTGTAAGCAACTACCATGCAATCCTTAGACATTTTCTAGAAATTCTTCATCTCTTTAAAGTGCAATCAAAAGGTCAAAATATAAATAAGTTTTTGAAACACAAATTGAACATTTAAGTGAGGACTTTGATTAAAAAAATGTAAATGACGAACTAAATATTTGAAACCAGAATAAGTGAGGTATATATCAATAAAATTCAGTTTAAAAAAGAAAGAAAAATAATGCATTTTTAAGGATAACAATTAAATTTAACTTTTCTAGAACAGAGAGTGAACATTTTCTAAATGTCTATAACATTACTAAATGAGTTAAAATTTTAATGTAAAAATTAATTTGAAAGTACACCAGTTTGTGTTCCTTTTACCAAGAGATACAGCTAAAATGCATTTCAGAATTTTAAAGACAATTTTAAATTGTTGAATATATTATCAATGCCAAATTTTAAGATAGTTTTCCTCTCTCTTAAAGTAGGTATTTGTTAATTCCTTTTAGTGCTCAATTATTAGGCTTTCTAAAATAAGTGACACCCCTAATTTTATATTAAATAAGAGTGATATAACCTTCCCTGTACATTTCAAAACCAGTTTCTGAAAAACAAATAAATATTATGAATTTACATTCAATACATTCTATTTTATACATATGTATATATATGTATATATGTGTGTGTGTATGTGTGTGTGTATTTATATGTACACATATATGGCTAGAGAGCAAATGTTGTATCAGTTAAACCACCATACATTTATATGATTAGTGTATTAGTCCATTGTCGTGCTGCTGATAAAGACATACTCAAGACCGGGCAATTTACAAAATAAAGAGGTTTAATGGACTTAGAGTTCCACATGGCTGGGAGGCCTTACAATCAGAAGCCAAGGAGGAGCAAATCACGTCTTACATGGATGGCAGCAGGCAAAGAGAGAGAGCTTGTTCAGGGAAACTCTCCCTTATAAAACCATCAAATCTCATGAGACGTATTCACTATCATGAGAACAGCATGGGAAAGAACTGCCCCCAGGATTCAACTACCCCCACACCGGGTTCCTCCTGCAACACATGGGAATTCAAGATGAGAGTTGTGTGGAGACACAGCCAAGCCATATTAATTAGGACTCTTCTTTTGTTTTTCTTGCTAAAATAAAACTAAGAAAGTTCAAAGAGATTTTTCTTTGGTTTGTTGGGTTTACAAGTATACTTGCTAGTCTTTAGAAATGGCTACATCTGCCCTTAAATGTGTCTTAATTACAAGTGTTTTTAAGGGTGAACATCTGTGCCCTTTACTGCAACTACATAGATACTTTGATACTTATCTGAGAAGAATATGTGGTTAAACTTGTGCACCGTACTTGCTAATTCACTTTATTTAGCATAAATCAGGAATATTTATAGGTTAATTCTGTATCACTTTGATATGCCACTTTATACTAACACAATTTTGTTTCCTACAGTTAGTATATGACATAACATTAGAATCAGATGAGTTTTTCTTTTTAAATGGGATTTTGACTTACTGAGGAGGAAATGTAAGATCTCTTCCTTCTTTCCTCTTTTCTTTAGTAAAATGCAAGTTTCTTGATGTAGAGAAGAGTTCCCTGCATTCCTGCACTCTCGACAATCTCTTGACTTTAAAATAACACACTACCTCAGCAAGTACACTACTACTTATTTTCTGAAAAGAAGATAATTTTATGTTCCTTATTACATAAATAATCTAAAATGGGTCAAAGAATAGAGGGAGATTCTTTAGTCATAGGGTATGAAGTTAGACACTTAAAAGTAACTGAACTTAAAAGTAACAGTGCTGCTTTCTGAGTTAGCAAGTGAATATGGTATATGGTGAAGGCTGGCTGGGAATGAGCCAGCAAAAAATACTTTTGATTAAAAGACTGTTATTGGAAATTGTTGACAGTATGGCCTAAAAATTGTCTATTAGTAGTCCTTTGGGATGATATTTTGTCAAAAATATCAGAAATGAACATTCCCCAGAAAGCAGTGGAAGTATTTTCTTTGGAAAGAATTTCTGACATATTTTGGGTCAGAATTTCTCCAGTGAAAAATACAGTGAAGAATAAATGTGTATGTTTTGCTAAGCAACTATTATTGCTTTTTAAATCAAATATCCACTGGTCCCAAGAAGGCCTTAACATTCCTCTCCACTGCACTCAACATTAGGACAAGTATCTTTCTGACTCTAGGTCCCTGACCTCCTTTTCTTTGAACTTTTACCTTAATAAACATGTGATTTTAAATACTTGCTCTCCCCCTTTGAGAGGTAAATCTTCTACAAATCAGGAATGTCTTCCTCAAGGACCCAGGAGCCATCCTTCTGAAATGTAATAATCTAGAAAAATAGAGTCCCTGTCTCCCAGTCTCCGTGGGAGAGTAGAAGCTTAACTTGGATAAGCACCAATTAGCAAATACAGATGGCTAATTACATAGATCGACCTCCCTGCTGAAGTTCTCCAGTATTTTCCCATTGTTTACCCCTTTTTGTTTCAGTAAAGTGTGTTCAACTTCCTCCCTCATTACAATAAATTGGACTTCTATTGCCATAATGGTTTTGTTTCTTTGTTTGTTTTTGTTTTTTCTTTTCTTTTTTATTTATTTATTTATTTATTTTTTGAGACAGGGTCTCCTTCTGTTGCCCCAACTGGAGTGCAGTGGTGTGAACATGTCTCACTCTATCCTCGAATGCCCAGGCTCAAGGGATCCTCCCACATCAGCCTCCTGAGTAGCTGGGACTACAGGTACATGCCATCATGCCCAGTTAATTTTTCAAAAAATTTATGTAGAGACAAGGTGTCACTATTTTGCCCAGCCTGGTCTCAAACTCTGGGCTCAAACATCCGCCTGCCTCAGACTCCCAACATGCTGGGATTACAAGTATTAGCCACTGCTTTTGGCCTCCTATTGCCATAGTCTTGAATAAACTCTTCCTTGCTATTTTTAACTAGTGTCTATTATGATTTTTCTTTTAAAGCTGTCAACATTTCTTTGAATTTAAGAATTAAAGTCATGTTATTCAACTATATTTTTTAAACATCTCATCATGGGTAAATTCAAAATAATATTTTGCTGCCTTTATTAGAAAATTAGAAGTGATTATGACACAGACATAGCTGATTAAAGCTTAATGAGCTTTGAGGGAAATCATAAATGTTCTCTTTTGATTATAAGAACATCTTTCCTAATGATGTAAGATGCTTTTTTAAAAGTAATATTGTGAGTTCAAAAATAGCACAAAGGTGGTAAAATTGTTCTCTATATTTGAGAAAATCTTTCATGATCGCATTTTCCCTAATCTTTTTCAAGTCATTAATATTAAAATAGCATCTCCAAGAAAAAAAGTCAATCAACATGGGAAAAGTGAGGGAATTAGCCTGGTGACTTTCCAGTTAACCTGCCTTTAATACATGATATTGAGATTTTCTTGGATGGTTGGATATTACACATTCTTAGTGTGATCAAAGAAAGATATAATTTATAATCATACCTTCTTGACATTCTGTATACTCTGCCTGTATAGGAAAGACTTTGTATTTCAAGGGATATATCTTTATTTCAATTAATTAAAGCTTTGTCCTTTGTTGGAGGGGTATGTATTAAGGTATATTTTATAATATTTCTGGAGAAAAACTTGTTTGTTCAAAATAATGTGTCCTTTTGCACAAACTAACTACAACAAAATTCTTTAAAATTTATTTTTTCTTTAATTTTTAATACCTATGAAATAAAATAGAGATATAACTTAAAGAACCTAACAGATTAAAGTAGCTCTTAATTTTAAATTGAGCTAATTTTTAGCTTCCAGGCTAATAAACAAGAACAACAACAAACAGGATACTAAACACCAAATGAAACACTACTTTTGAGAATAAGAAAAATCCTATGCCATTACTCACATTTTTTTCCTCAGAGCTTTATTTCAGAAGTCAAATTTTTGGTTTGTTTGTTTCCCTCACGATCTCTTCCCTGCAGAGAAAAGCTGCAGTAGTTTGCCTAAAAGATTTGTGACCTTCAGGCTCAACCACAAGCCCTGCTTGAATAGCTTTCTCCTTGTTTTTTCTCTGCTTAGCAAATATGAAGCTATCACCATCTTTAAGAATCTGAAGAGACTCCCTCCCACTTCTTAATACTAATGTTAATTTATTTGTTGATTCATTACCCTCAAATATATGTATTGATTGCTAATTGTGTGCGGAGTGCCCTGTTATGCACCACAGAAGTTGAAAAGATGAAAACACATGCACCATCTGCCCTCAAGTTGTAGTTTGGAAGCTAAATCTTGTATAAAAATTAAGATCTATAAATAACTAAAGTACATGACAGAAAGTGATAAATTCCATAGAAGAAAAATCAATAAAGTACTACCAGAGTTCTAGTTTTGGAAAGGTTGTAAAAAACATGAAATCAGGGATGGTTTCAGAATTCTATCTGGGGCCTAAAGGACATAAAGGATTTAACTGAGAGAGAGAGAGAGTAAGCATGTTTTATGAATTTCCAGATGGTGAACATCATATAAAAAGAGTCGAGAAGATCAGAAAGTAAAAAGTGAAGGATATATTTCTGAAAGTAAGACAGACTTGGTGAAGGGAAATGGTAGAAGCTAGATGGGTAAGAGGTGAAAATTATAACAAGTCTTGATCGCATAGTAGCCAATGAATGGAGATGCTTTTAAATACCAAGCAGAAGGACAGCATCAGAGTGGCATTATAAAGACATTATTTGTCATAATTTTAAAATTTGTCATAAGTTTAAACTTATTTGTCATAAGTTTAAAAGCATATTGGCAAGACAAGCCCCTAAGCACACAAATATAATGATCTGGGTATGAAGCAATTTCAACAATAAGCATGATAGCATCAGAATATGTTGAGGAGGTGGAATATGTAAAATATGATCACTGATTGCACATTAGGAGTCAGTCAGAGAACAGAGAATATTAGATGACCCTAATTTAGCTTGGTGCCTAGGGTGCCTTGTAACATAGATGGCTGGCTCTACTGTTAGGGTCAACACTATGATGGTTCTTCAAGAAACGAAAAACTAAATACACTTATTACACAATCTAGCAATACCACTTCTGAGTATGATACATATCCAAAAGAATTAAAAGCAGAATCTCATGGACACAGTTGTAAATTAATGTTATAGCAACATTATTGTCAATAGACAAAAGGTAAAAACAATCGAAAAGGTCATCAGTCAATAATTGGATAAACTATTAATAAATATGGTATATTTTATAATGAAATATTATTTAGCCATAACAAGGAAGGAAATTCTGACACAAACCAGATGAATAAACCTTAAGGACGTTATGCCAGATGAAATAAGACACAAAAAGACAAATACCACGTGATTTCATTTATGTGAGATGTCAAGAGTAATCCAACTTACAAAAACAGAAAGCAGAATGATGATTGCCAGTGGTGGCAGGGTGGGGGTGAATAAATGGGAAATTGTCATTTAATGGGTGTAGAGTTTCAATTTTGCAAGCTGAAAATGTTCTGGAGATTAGTTGTTCAAAAATGTAAATATATTTAACACTACTGAACTATACACTTAAAATTGTTAAGGTGGTAAATTTTATGTTACATACGCTTTATTGCAGCTAAATTTTTTAATTAAAAAAGAAAAGGAAAGAAAAAATGAAAGATGAAGAAAGAAACACAGATACACTCATATATTTAATAAGAATCATTTCTTCAATACAGTGAATAGTGGACAGAGAATGTCAAACAGAAATGACCTTTAAAAATGACCAGAATCTATTAAACAGCAACACAAATAAGGAAGAGAAAATTTGGTCTATATAAGAGTAGGTAGTAATATTTTAACAAATGGATAAAATTAATTGTTGGATCCTGTCAAACAAAGGTTTTCATAGTTCCCGCTCTGTGGGTATGAGCACAGTGTTATAGAAGGACAGACTTCCAGTCTTGGCTTATGATACCTTCTATTTATAAGACCTTGTAAAAGTCACTTAAAGATTCAAAACAAACAATTTATCGGTAATACCTGCTTATATCATAGGATTATTCAGAATTTCAAAAATACATTTATTAGTGTTTTGCGTACAAGAAAGGCAAATATTATTATCATCTGCTGACCTCCTTGATGGGTTTTGTGTAAACAATGATAATTGCTAGGTTAATTGCTGCAGGGGATTGCCAGAGACTGTCAAAGGTGGGCAAATGCCATTTTTAGCTATGAACATTGCACAGGGCATTGTGATCAATGCTGAGAACAAAGGAGATAATATAGACTCAAAAATCTGAACTCACTTACCAGGTCTGTATATTTATATTAATGTAATTCAATTTTAAAATCCAATATTTATTTTCTCCTTGCTACATGCTATTATTAAGTGTTGATCTTTCAGGTAAGTTCTCCATATAGCATTAGAGAGGAGGGAATGGGAAGAGAACAAAGGACATGCGAATTTGACAGAACATGAAGAGGAGATAGGAAAAATGAGCATGAAGGAGGAATTAAAAGATGATACTTTTAGAAATGTGGTTAGAGAACTTTTGTTCATTTAGATTGCAGCTCATAGGAAGCCAGCGAGACAGGAAGTAGCAATTTTTATCACTGAGCTTGGTACTCTACACGTTATTTAATTTTTACAGTAATTTAAGAAGATAGACTTATATTTTCATTTTTTAAATGAGGACATTGTCATAAAATTTGCCCCAATCACACAAGTAGTACATAGTAGGTGGATTTCCAGTCAATTCTCTCTGCCTGCTGTGCATAAGCATTTTTCATAATGCCACTCCATCAAACTTCCACCTCCCAAAATGCATCCAGGTGGGTTATCAGAAAGATCACAGCTCAGTGGCATTTCACATTCTAAACCTAAACTGTCACTAACTGTAGGGTATATGTCTATAAAACAGAATATATTCCTTTGTTGAGCAACAGGATGTATTTCTTCATTGAGGACAGACTGGTCAGAGTTTGTTAGAGCTGAAGGAATGGTAGATCATCAGAGCTAATGTTCTCATTGAGGACAATTCGAATCAGAAAAATGAAGGAATTTGTCTAAAGGAACTCAATCAGTTGACAGTTTTAGCTAAACAGATATGAATTGTTGAGTATAACTTAGGAAGATTTTAAAGCCAGTCAGAGATTAATAGAGTACTAATAAATGATTAACTCTATTTAAAATATTGAATATGCTACTAAAAGATAACATACATTTCATTGCCAATAGTATAGTTACTTTACCAAAAGTTGCCAGTCATCAACAGATGAAGTTAAGACAATTTTTCTGTAATTCCATATAATTACTCAGGTGCCTACTGATAATATTTCTAACTCTGTCCCCAAATTTCTTAGAAGTAACCCCACATGTCATCTGTAATTAGTAAAACTTAGCAACCTCGAAACTTTTTATTTCCTGTCCTTCAATTGAATCAGATCTTTTGTAATATTATTTTTACTTACTCATTTCATATACTTTTTACTCTTCCTCAAAACTAGGCTATTGCTTTGTTTTTTGTTAATGTAACAAGAAAAAAAAAACTTGTAGTATATTTGCTCTTCCATTCTCAATCATTATAGGTAATACCTATATACTTTAATGCAAATTTAATAGGAAATAGCAGGACAAGTGACAGAAAGGAGTGTCTTCAATAATTAGTGACTGTGATTTACAAAATTTTAAGTATCATCTTGTAATATTTCTTACTGGCTTGTAATGTAAATGTAGCCATGCTAGAAAACACTCTAAATTACAGGCAGAATTAAGAAAGTGCATATAACAAATTGATGATATTTTATAACAATGAATTTAACTATTATTTAAGATGAAATATGACCTGAATAAATGTATTATTCTATGGAGTATAAAATCATTGTATCTAAGCCAAGAGTATATATTACCCCTCAAGAATATATTTCCCCTCAACTACTCCATTATTCCATAGTACAAGTTGAGCTTCCATTAGGGTCAAAGTGCTGCATGAGATAAAGCAAAAAACAACAACAAAAAAATAGGCTTCGGTTCTCCTCTGTGAGTACTGTGCATCTAATAAGAAACAGATGCTCAACTTACAAACAACCAAAAAACACCAATAAAGGCAGCTCATCCTTATAACTGACTTCCATGAAGTTAGACAATTCAAAGTTTTCTAAAGATGAGAATAATTCACACAGAAATGTGGAGAGAAAAGTCCATGCCCCCAAATTTACCACTATCAAAAATAGAAGGAATTAAACAGAGTTGAGTGACAGAACCTAGCACCTTAACCCATATCATAATACAGTGGAGGGTCACTAAACTGTCACCTTTGCCTTTTATCTAGTGAGTTGTTTAAACTCACTAGCTAAAATGAGGGTGTCTTTTGTAGTCTGAAGTCTAAAGACTAAAACCTTTCACACATTGAATGCTGAAGCGAAGTTAATTCCTGTTCCTCAACTCTCACCAATTGGGCTGCCTGCCTGAGTTAAGTATTTTTGTTTGTTCTCGAAAGTGATCTTAAAATTGAAATTGTTCTTGTTTCATATAATTAATATGATCTTTTTTTGCAGTTGTTCTCCTTATAATAATGTAATTTCATTAAAGTTTTATGCATCATTAATATTGACCCGTAAAACAGACGACTTTTTTTCATGAAAATTAAGATGCTTTCTTTTAAAAGGCAAAATGAAAACAAGTTACCCAAACAAAAGAAAAAATATAAGTATTTTTCAATTATTTGTGGATAAAATGTGTGACAGTTGAAGGGAAATATCATAAAAATTCAGAGAAGTGTGTATCAAAACTTCTTTACATGTATCTTTAAATGCTAGATCTATGTAGAAGATTATGAAAATGAATGAATTATACTACTGTTAGGCAAGAAAAATAGAACTTCATTAAGGAGACTACTGCCAAAAGACAGTTCTGGCATTACATTAAAAAAGCTGGGCAAATGGCTGTACATTTACATGTTTAAATTAAAATGTTTTTTGTTATTCCTGCTTTATTCAAAAATGAAATAATCAACCATTTATCTGGGATGATAGCATCGGTAATATGGCCTTCTGTTATACTAAATTATTAATAGTAGCAAAATAATAAAAAAAAAATCTGACAACACTAGAAACCAGCTTAATCAAGATGCCCTGCACAGAATGTAATAGGTACAGAGAGAATTTGTGTTTTGGTGTGGTCATATTGTCATTTGTAAGCAATCACCATATCTGTGAAGAAAATATAATTGGGCCAGAATTGTTAGTTTTGCGTGCACACGGACCGAAGTGGGACAGTCAGTCATGTCATGTTTAGTAGCCACCCACTCTGTACAGCTCATTGTACAATGAACATATTTGAGGCCAGTTGTTCTCAAATCTTAGAAGGATCAGAAGCACCTGGAGGGCTTGTTAAGACCCAGACTGCCAGGCCCCGCCCTGAGTTTCTGATTCAGGAGGTCTGGGATGAGGCTCAAGAAGTTGCATTTCTAACAAGTTCCCAAGTGATACTGCTCTTGCTGGTTCAGCAACCATGGTAGGAATGTTTTGGGATATGAAAACACAAACCAAAACCAAATCAAGATAGTTTTACTCTAGAAATATTTTCATTCTTAAAAAAAAAAAAGATATGCTGAATTTACATGCAAAAAGCAAAGTGTGTGCATAACTCAATATATAAGTTAACCACTTGGTTGGCTGTCCACTGATGCATCCCAGAGTCTGCTGGAGTCAGTAATATGAAAGGACTTGGAAGGAATTAACCAGAAAAATATTTTCCTTCTTAACAAAAAAGCAGGGTGACTGAGCACTTGCGGGAACAAACAAATGTGACTTAGCATGTGCTAAGAAATATTTTGAAAGCACACAGAAAATTGCATCTGTCTCTTTCCTTCAAATTTGTGCAATTTAGAGGTAACTGATAAAATTCTTGCTATCAACCCTGTGTTATCTATATGTCCATCATTCTTTCACCTTAATTTTTCTGCCTGGTATTCTCTTTTCTTTTCCTAATGTTTCTTTCTGTCTGTGTTTTTAGGTGTAGTCACTGTCACAAGATTTTCAAAGTGAACATTTCAGTAATAGTTGCAATTCTGTTACAAGCTGATCCTAAATGTATCATTCTGTTAATTGGTGTAATAGATTAAAATCTACTTGGAAAACATTTAAATGGTGGAGAGAAAGGAAAATTTATTCAAAATGAGACTCTAGGTTACATTTTTCTATTCCCCTTTAAAGGGTTGATCATAGAAATAACTTTGCCAAAAAGCCCTGAGGATGAAGAGAAGTGCAATCTGTGTGTTCAAATGAAAATAGATTTAATCACATGAACTGTGCTGGAATTATTTTCATTCAACATTTCAAAGATGTAATAATATTTTATACCAGCTTGCCCAAGCCCTAGGTTTTGTGAGAAGTAATCCATCCTGAGTTCATTTTACAGTTGTTAGCTCCTTAACTGGGGATGGGTAAGTGCTTTTTTTTTTTTATCCAAAGATATACTCTCTGTAAAATAGTCCTTCTGAGATTGGGACAATGAATAATCTCTCTGTGTGTGTATGTGTTTAACTGTAAATTTTCACACAGACCTCATCAGACACTACAAGAAAGTCATTGTAAAGAGTTCATTTTTAAAAATTAAATGAGAAACCTGAAAACCTGTTTTTAGGAGCTGCACTAAAGAACTATGATTGTAGAATGATTCTAGAATTTCTTCACCTAGACCTGAGGCCTTGTGTGGTTAGGAAATGCTCTTGTGTATCATTATCATAGTTATTCTTTTAAATAAGTATTCATTAAATGTTATTACAGAGGAAAGATCTAGAAAGACTAATTGTTGTAGCTCTTAGAACTTGTTATAACTACCTATAAATTAAGCTGTTGAATGTTTACACATAAAAGGACTAGAACTAAGTTTTATTGTCTCACTCATAGCTAAGAGTGATATGTAAGGTTAGGATTTTTAGACATCTAGCAAATAAGGAAAAGAGTGTAGGTCATTCAATTCTGTGAACCTGGAGTTTGCTGCTGAATTAGAAAGATGACACAGTTCACCAGGCAAGTCACCTTCGAGCTGTCAATATCTGGCCTTTGTCTTTCAAGGGAAACTATGCAGTAACAGACACCTAGAATTTTCCACTGTATAGGCAATCCCTACCTAATTGTTAAGCAGGAAGTATCCCAACAATCTGTACAGCAGATGTGACTACTTCGCTTAACACTAGCAGATGAGGAAATAAGGGCAAAAGAGTCATATGCTAATGGAAAAGATGCACAGAGAAACTGCTGCATGGGCATAGGTAATACACCTCTCTCCGGCCATCTGTCCTACCATGTGTGCTGCACATCACAAGAGGATGTGAGAAGGGGTGGACAGCTGAGTGCAACTTACAAACAGGTTTTTCGGAGTGAAAATATGATTGCTTTCAATAGCAGTGTGATACTGGAGTATACAAATTTGTATTAATATTGCAAGGAATGTGTTACTAATATTATTTAAAGGACCAAAGGCTTTAAGTATTATATATTTTTATAAATATAAATTAGTGTGACATCACTCACTACTTTCCATCACTGTGTTCTGGGGTTATTTCTTGAGTGGCAAGGAAAAATGCATAGTTATGCTGAGATGCAAGAATTACACATGGCAGTTTCTTTGTATGACACCAATTCTGCATAAATGAATGAAACAAAGGCTGAGAGGAGATTCTGCAGGACACCACAGACCAAGGTAATGCTTACAAAGCTCTGAGCCAAAGAGGTAGGGTATCTATAGTGCTGTATTACCCTGGCATTCATTCATATTACCCTGGCAATCAAGTCAGAACTTGGCATAGTATATTAGCAGTGTGAGTGCCATGTTTAAATGATAAAAAGTTTAAAATACTGTGTCTGAATTATATTTTTGCCTGTATATATAAATAAATCAAATTCAGGCAATCAGCTTTCCAGAATTATTTCTTAAAAAGTAGAACTACCTTTGACTCTGATTTAAAAAAAAACAAAAAAGCATTGTGAATAACTAGTTGGGGGAAATGACCTGTGCCTCAAAACAAACAAATAAAACCCCAAAATTAGGTTATCAATTTTTAGATAGAGAAGAAGAGAGATAATTCCAAGAATTTCACTTAGAATATATATATTTCACTTAGAATATATATGGACCTAGTTAAATTAACAGTCATTCAAACATACAGTTGATATCAGAAATTAATATGTAGCATATAGAAAAAGTATATAACCTCTTTGAGAGCAAACTGGCTCTCTGGTCATAAACAGTTTGGTGGCAGCAATATAGATTTTAATCCTGAGAAATATATTGTGTTTTGTCAATAGACATATGATAATTAGCTTCCTAATACTAGGATAAGACAACAGTCAAACTAGGTAAAATAACAGCTATGTTTGGGATTTAAAGAAATAAACTTTAAAACTGTTGTCAATACCAATGGCATCTAAAGATATTACATATTCTTTTCCTAGTTCATGGATTTCCTTAAGCTTTCACACTGAAACAACTGAAAGCAATCCGAGGAACTTGCGAAGTGGTAAGAAAAAACAAGACGAAACTCCATGGTGAATTGACATTGTAATGAGTATAGTAGATTACACATAATGCAGGAAGAAAAAAAAATAGAGAATAGATCTTGTCCTTTCTTTTTTTTTTTTTTTTTTTTTGAGACGCAGTCTCGCTCTGTCGTCCAGGCTGGAGTGCAGTGGCGCCGTCTCCGCTCACTGCAAGCTCCGCCTCCCGGGTTCACGCCATTCTCCTGCCTCAGCCTCCCGAGTAGCTGGGACTACAGGCGCCCGCCACCACGCCCGGCTAATTTTTTGTATTTTTAGTAGAGACGGGGTTTCACCGTGTTAGCCAAGATGGTCTTGATCTCCTGACCTCGTGATCCGCCCGCCTTGGCCTCCCAGAGTGCTGGGATTACAGGCGTGAGCCACCGCGCCAGCCAGATCTTGGTTGTTTAAAGAGAGAAAATCACATTCCCCTCCATGGTCTGTAAGATATGATGTAATCTGTTTTTCTTTAGGACCCAAAGTTTAACTCTTATTAAGTTGAGGAAGTAATACGCATGTCAACTTTCAATAAGAGACACAGGAAAGAAGTGTTTCTATCAATGTAAACATGCTTGCAAAACAATCTAGTTACCCCATCTTTACTCTTGTCAAAAAAATGGTTTTCTTTGAAGAACAGAGTTTGAAATTATGTTTCAAAACTAGGAGTTAGATGCACTTCTCCCTCTGAGACCATCATTTTGGCAACAGTCTCTCAGAAATTATTTTGTATTCCTTAAGCCTCAATCAGGTCTTCAACTTTCTTTTCTACAGGTGACAAAATTACATCTTATAAAGAGTTTTGAATTCATTATGAAAAATAATAGATCTTTAGGATTTAAAAGTAAAAGAACCATGCTGGGCAAGTATATGGAGCATCCATTTCCTCATTTTATAGTGACAATCTTTGATTTGATTAAAATGTATGACTGTGCTCAAATAGTAAAACTTACATGTATAAGTAGCCCCTTAGTAGCTTCCATAGAGGTTACAAATAATTCAAAACAATTTTATTCTTGTTATACTGTGTAAGGCTTACTTTTGGTACTAAAAATAAACAATATTGGCTTTTTGTAATTTAAAACAGTCTTCTCTGAAACATAGAAACAAAATACAACAACAACAACAAATGTGCCCTAAATCATAAGCATAGCAAAAGTCTTGGTTGGCCATCTTAGAAAAAATAAGCATACAGCCAGTCAGTAAAGCAATCAAAGGCTAAGGCAATGAAAAGCAATCAAAATTTTAAACTAGGTCTGTTCAAATGATTTTTATTATAAAAAATTCTCCTGATTCTTTCATTTCTCCCTGAAAAGAATTTCAAACTGTACAGACTTCCCTGTAAGCATCTTATGTATGAGTAGTTTTAAGACTTTCCAACTGACACCCTGGCTCTACCTTAGAACTGCAGGAAATTAGACAGGAGTTTTTAAGTTGTCTCTAAATGGCTATAATTAAATCCTCACTTAGCACTTTGCCATCTATACCAAGGGCAAGCTCAATGTGGTAAGGGATGTGTAAGAGTAGAATTATTGAAAGAAAAAAAAATAAAAAGAAAACCTGTGACTTGGCAGAGATTATTTTGTAAAGAGTACAGGTTAGATGTTCCAATAATTTATTCTGCAGAGAAGTTGTTATATAAAGATGAAAATGGGTAGGTGAATAGAGGAAAAATAGTATAATCTTTCCTTTTACAGCTATGCTTAAAAGTGAACTCTTAACTCAGGAAATCTATTACTTGCTAAACTTTTCATCTTCTAAATTCATCGTGAAAACAAATGTACTTTTTTGAAAATGACCCTAATTCAAATCCAATGTGTACTGATAAGTCAAATTGTTTGAAGTGAATCTAATTAGCAAGAATAGGCCACCTAGCCCATGGGTAAGGAAAGATATCTGATGAGACCTAGAAACAGGATGATATTAATGTCAAGAATGGCAGGGTTGGTGGTTACTCAGAAAATATAGCTGCTAAGTTGACTGAAAAAAAAAGTGTCCTATTTGAAATAAGAAGGGAATTACCAATTGCTACTTAAAATAGCTACTAAAAAACTTAAAATAGAAACAAAGACATAGAACATGGCTGTTGTTGCAATTATAATCATGTTTGAATGAATTTTTATGAACTTCTCACTTGATCAATTAGTAAACTATTTTTTATTTTTAGGAACAAATTAATTTTTAGAGATGAAGTGCACATTTATCAGCTACAGTTTAAGAGTGAGGATTTCTGATTTTTCTGTAACTCAAAGACAAGCTGGACTATGATCTAAGCATTACAAAATATTCTTAATTATTTTGTGGCCAGGTGCGGTGGCTCACACCTGTAATCCTAGCAGTTTGGAAGGCCGAGGCGGGTGCATCACTTGAGGTCAGGAGGTCAAGAACAGCCTGGCCAACATGGTGAAACTCCGTCTCTATTAAAAATACAAAAAATGAGCCGGGCGTGGTGGCGCATGTCTGTAATCCCAGCTATTCGGGAGGCTGAGGCAAATCCCTTAAACTTGGGAGGTGGAGGTTGCAGTGAGCCAAGAACGTGCCATTTCACTCCAGCCTGGGTAATAGAGTGAGACTTTGTCTCAAAAAAAAAATCTAAAACAAAACAAAAAATTATTTTGAATATGGAGAAAAATGCACCATATATTTACAAAGCACAATATAGTTCACTTGAGTATTATCAGGCATTATTTTCTGATGATCAACAACACTGTCTGAATAGAAGGAAAATTACACTGTGAACATTTATCTGAGAAAAAGGAGATGCAATGAGCACAAAAAATGGCATGCCTCCATATGAGTGCTTCACCAACGTATAAGAAGCAGGGTCTTTTGACTCCTTCATACATATTTTACTCTCATAACGTTGGTTTTAAAGCACTGTATCTCATTACCTTTCTTCTAAGAAAAATTGAGTGCTTGGTGTTCATGTTTCATTCAAAATGCTCAGAAACATATCTCCTCCTGGGGGAGGTACAATGTCATTTTCAAGGAGAGTGTTCATCAAAGTCAACTTGCTAATTGGTTGTAATTGTTTTCCAAGTATTTGAATGCTACCTAGTTACTCCAGCTGCAATTCTAGGACATTAGACATCTAGATCTCAGCCAAAATAACAAAAATACATTGTAATCATGGTTTTCAATATAAATAAAATAACATATACAACTCCTTTGCTATGTTTCATTGATAAGCTAAAATCAGTCTTTCCACTTTCTGGGAATTTCTTACAATCATTCGAATTTTCTATATTCTCATTTTTGTCATACACAATACACTATATTAATATCACCCCAAATACTGTAAAACATTTCTAGACAGAAATAATCCAGGCACCACATTTCCTTAGCAAGCTAATCTCCTAGCAGAAGGAGCAATAACATTTCAAAAACTAATATTTACAGTAAAGTGTGTTAATTGGTTATTTATTTATGATAATAGGTGATTAGTGAACATTATTAAATATATGTGCCCTAGTTCTTTTTTCTTAAATATGTTTCTGAGGACTTAGATTTCACATTAAAAATCTAAACTGCATCACTGTATTTAAGTAGAAATAACTAGTCAAAGTATAAATGGTAATTTTGACAACATGAAATTTTATATAAATAATTAACATATAAGTCATTATACAAACAAAGAATTTCCTATTTGTGCATCCAGCTACGTACGTTATAAATAGTTGATCTTTAGTTTTCACATATTTATACACTTTGTTGGTTTTTGGTCTTAGAAACATAATTTTATTACATATCGTTAAAGGTTGAATACATCCAATTTTATAGATGAATTCCATTGGAATTTGATTATAGTTCCAGAGAGTAAACTTAGCTTTAGAAGATGGTACAATGAAAATGTGGAATGTTAAATGTATTAGGGTTTACAAAAAATTCATTGCAAATTTAAAAAGAGAGGAATATTATGATGAATGTTAAACTGTTTTTGTTTTATCAGAAAAAAATTATTGCACATATTTAAGGTGTAAAATATAATGCTTGACATACTTACACATAATGACATAGTTATTTTAGCCAACTAAGATATCCAATCTCTTGCATAATTACCCTTTTGTATATGTGTGGAGTAAGAGCACCAAAAATCTATTTCTTAGGTAATTTCTAGTATGTAATACAATACTGTAACTGTAGTCCTCATGTTGTACCTTAGATCTCTAGATTTATTCAACCTACATATCTGCCATTTTAATTTTACTTATTTATTTACTTATTTGAGATGCAGTTTCACTCTGACACTCAGGCTGGAGTGCAGTGGCACAATCTTGGCTCAATACAACCTCCACCTCCCGGGCACAGGTGATCCTCCTGCCTCAGCCTCTCGAGTAGCTGGGATTACAGGCACCTGCCACCACTCCCAGATAATTTTTTTTTAATATTTTTAGTAGAGACAGGGTTTCACCATGTTGACCAGGCTGGTCTTGAACTCCTGACCTCAAGTGATCCACCTGCCTCGGCCTCCCAAATTGCTGGGATTGCAGGCGTGAGCCACAGCGCCTGGCCCATATCTGCCACTTTATGCCTTTTGTTCCACATCTCCTATTTCTTCACATTTCCTCCTACCCCAACCCCTGGTAATCACTGTTTTATTCTCTATGTATTTGACTTTTTTTTCTTTCTCTCTCTGGATTATTTCACCTAGCATAATGTCCTCCAGGTTTATTCATGTTGTTGCAAATGACAGAATTTTCTTCTTTCTTAGCACTGAATAATATTCAATTGTTATGTACTTACCTTGATTACTAGTTAAGTACCCTGTTTTAAAACTTCATAAGATCTAACATTAAATCTGTATGTGTAGTACAAAGAACGATAAATGAGCATATTTTGTGGGTCATGAAAAATGAAGAATATGTGCACTGGATATCAGAAAAGGTAAAAAACTAATACATATAAATTAAATCCCCTTTGTAATTTTTTCTCATGCCTCCTTCTAGCCTGCCCTATCCTCCCCAAATAACAGGACTTCAAGACTATTAATTCAATTATTGACTCATAAAATGCTCCCTTTTCCCATTCTAGCCCCAGAAATTAACTAGAGTGTTTAGATTATCTAAATAAGGGGTTGATGGATGTAATGGAAATAACTAATCAGACTTAAGATGATATTTTCAATAGCCTCCTGGAACTTTTGTATTTTTTCATTATTCCTTCTTATTATATAATTCAAATTTATAGCTGTGCTAAAATGTTATGGATTTTTAGAAGATTCTAACAGTAAGATTACAAGAAGGCAATCAAATATCATTGTAATAAGAGTTAAATTTGTCTATTTACATCTTAATTCTAACAGCGATTTCAAATATTGCCTTTCTAGTAGGGTTTAATTGAAACCAAAATCACGTTTAGAACTCTGGGGAATAATATGTCAATCTTGAGAGAAATCATAGAATGTAAAAGCCTTTGGTGGACAGGCATGTATTTGTGTTTAACGTAGCAAAATAACACAGTTACAACTGTATTTCCTATTTTATTTTAAGAAACGTATCTGATAAAGAAAGGGAAGAAAAAGTATCTTTTAGCTAGAGTAAAAAATGTTGGTAATACATTAGTTTAATGGTCCATAGGTTCTTCTCTTATAAATACACAAATTAAATATTTTTGCAGTGATGTTGCATATTATCCATTAGTTCAAAACAGTACTGTGTCTTGCACTGTTCAACAATAATACTATGCCATTATGCAATTTGTCTCTAAAACTTATAATTCACTATTATTTTATGAGACTGACCTTCAATCTTCTATCTCAATATAAAATCCGTGAAATGAATTCCCCTCCCCATTACTTAAGTTTGCTTTTTGGTGTTTTATTGTTTGAAAGTCAAATACTGTATCTTCGACTCCTTCTTTTGTATTCTACTACACTCCACCCTATAGAGTCCCCTGACTAACATGCAATCAACATGACTTTTTTGGATGGGAGTTGAATTGGTAAATTAAGTTTAAGGTGGATAAATGTTTTATATTGTCAAAGAATATAAGAAGTACTTACTAAATGTAATTTTAAAACAGTGATTTATTTACTTATTTCACACAGCATAGTCTTACTAATAGTAGCAATATTTTTGCAATTATTAATTATATTAATCTGTTATAGAGTATTTATACTATAGTCTCTACTTTGCAAATGCATTCCAAAAGTTATGGGGTCATAGAAATATTCATATAGTGATTGGCAGGAAGGGTTATTTAATTCAATTCTGAATTAACAAAATTGGGTGCTCTTCAACATCATTGAACATGTGTTACAAGGCAACAGCCTTTAGTATTAATATTAATTTGTTGGGAGCAAAATACCAGACAGAGAACTAAGAAATAGGCCATTATTACATTTTTACTTAACGTCAATTTGCTATATGATGTTATAGTTTCTCAGTGTTTCAATTCATGTAGTATTGGCAAGATAGTTATACTTGTATTTTAAAATAATTCTTAAGGTTTTTATGTTCTACCAAGAAAAATCACAACTTGTCAATTTACTGACCTCTGAGACACAAAAAAATCAAGCCTGTAATTAGTTCTCAGCATTACAATAACCATTTACTCTTCTACACTCTAAGGATAATATACCAGTTTTGAGAAGTGGTCTTCATGAACTTATTTCTTTAAAAGCACAACCAACAAATAAAAAACTCAGATTCAAAGCATCTTCTTAATTATTGTTCCTCTCCTGACTGTGAGCCATTATCTATTAGAAGACTCTCTAGCCAACCTAGTAAGCAACAGTGTCCACCTTTTGATTGATTTCTACACTTCCTTCAAATGTATCTCAAAAGTTATGTCCAGTGTGAAATTTCCCATAAAATTACAAAGAGCTTGTGCCTTTCTCCTCTTGAGCTTCTCAAGTAGGTTTACTCTCTCATATAGTCAGATATTTGTCCCCTCCAAATCTCATATTGAAACTTGGTCCCCATTGTTGGAGGTGGGGCCTGGTGAGAGTAGTTTGGATCAAAAGGGCAGATCCCTCATGAACGGCTTGGTGACATTCTCATCACATTGAGTAAATTCTTACTCTTATTTCCCACAAGATCTGGTGATAAAAAAAAAAAAAAGTCCAGCACCTTCCTCCTTTCTCCGTCTCATCCTTCCTTCCTCTTGCCATGTGATGCTGACTCCCTGTTGCCTTCGCCTTCTGTCATGAGGCCCTATGAGGCCCTCAACAGAAACAGAAGCTGGTGTCATGCTTCTTGTACAGCCTGCAGAACATTTTCTTTATAAATTACCCAGCCTCAGATATTCCGATATAGCAACAAAAATGGACTAAGACACTGACAAAAACCTTTTTTACTGCAGTTATTACTTTTGTGATTTTTGACCAGGAGCTTCTCGAACACAGCATCCTGTTCCATTTATACCTCAGTCTCCAGAGCCTACTATGTGCTGGTGCATGGTTGCACGATTATTGGATGAATAAATAATTTAATAAATTAAATAGATTTAAATAGATCTCTTTCTCCCAAGCTAATATTCGGCAGTTTTTAAAAGTCAGCTTGTTATTATTTGGATGTCAGTCAAATCCCTTGGAATACATATCTTGAGAGAGGGTGATTATTGCAAACATATTTTCAATGAGTATTCTATCAGATTGATTTCATTAATTTATAGTTGTCTCAAATTTTATCCATGACCACTCAAAGTAAAGATATATTTCCCTTAAATAATTGTGTTTTCCAATATAATGAACTCTTCCAGACTGAAAGGAATGGAGAATATATCATTTATATTTGTGAAACTGTAAGATGTATGACAATGTTTACACTCATAAGAATTATACTCCCTACTAACTGGAAAGAGAATTAGTGTACATAGGATAATGATTTCACCTTCAGTGAACTGATTTTAGTTTTTTTCATTTATTGGATTAATATAGATTTCACAGTGACTCTTTCCAAAGTTCAAACATGGTCAATGAAGTATTTATGATTTTTACCAAGATTTTTTTCCTTCTACTTCCCTCCTCAAACACTTCACAGGATTTTTCAGTAATATGTAATGGCTAGATGTGGTGGCTTTGAACATTTATAGGGTTTATTTTTAACTTTGAGAAGTTTATAGTTTACAGTTAAAAAATTGTTTTGTTCAAGAATTGAAAGAAAAATGTTCATGCCTGTGATCCAAGTGATGTGGTTTAATATGCACAAAATATAATTAGAAGTTATAAAAGTTCATTGTATTTTGATGGTAAAAATGTTCATTTCATATGACACTGTTATTTATATTATTGGATATCATGAGTACTTACTTCAAAATTCTGTTAACCAATATGTATTTTCACAAATGTAGTCAGGCAAGTGTCTTGGAAAAAAATAGAGCCATTCTCACAAATATGTAAAAATGTAGCCCCCTCAGAATATGTACACAGTAGGTCTATACATATTCAGATCATATTTCCAAGAAACAAAACTAATAATGACCGACATAAATATTCAGCTTAAATTAACCACATTTTGTCTTAAATTATTTCAAAATATATTATTATGCAACATTTTATTTTAGATTGGGTGCCCAATCTCATTTCTTCTGTCCATGTATTTTCCTTAATCATATTTCTTCCCACTACTAAACATGCATTTGTAAAATCATTATAGCAACCAAAAATCATGCAGAAAGTAAATTTTCCTTATTTTATGAATAAAATCATTGGATTTAGAAATTAACCATTTCAAATCTTAGCATCTAGTCCTAATGTTTATAATGTGTTTAAAAATATCTTTATGGGGCCATTTATCATTTTCCATTCTCCAATATTCACTTTTCTTCATTTTCCAAACTATGTTTTAAAATGACTGAAACTAATGGGAAAGAACTTTGAAAAAAATGTGACCTGTTTCCTTATATTGGCTGCAGATGGGAATTGGTTCATGGAAAGCAATTTCTAAAAATGCATCAACAAATATATTCTGCCATTATGCACAAGTCAAGTTCTGAGTCAGGAATAAGGGTGACGATTTGAAGCTATAATAATTCTCAAACACGGTTTAATTTTTCAGGACCTTCAGAGATGGAATTTTGAGATTTGTGCATAACTTTAACGGTATATAAATAAATTTTAATGGTATATAAATTCATTTCAAAAGGATTTCCCGTAGATATGAACACAGGGTACCAAAAAAGGCTTAAAACTGGATGTTTATGTCTGCTCTCAGCTGGCTAAAACTTAGCTGGTAAAGGGACTTCAAGTGCCTTGATGAGCTAGAGGGGTCTAAATGTAATATCAGATAAGAAGAGCCATATTGATCTGCTTCTGCTTCCTAAACGCTAATCTTCCAGTTTCATGAGGACTCAAAAAATAAGTCAATGACTTCCATCATGAAAGTTCTATTACAGACAGTGATTTTGCCTCAACTAAAAAAAGTATTTAAAAAGGCTGTGATTAGAATTTTATACATTTTCTCCTAGAATGTTATCTCTTTAATGTTTTCTTTTCTTGACGAAAATGGTACCAAATAAACACACACAAAATTATTTTTCTTTTCGTAGTCACCGATCTTTTGCAGTCAGAGAGAGTGAGAGACAAAGACAGAAACTGAACAGAGATATCTTCAAGCACATGTATCTAAATGTGCCTGTTTACATTATTTGATATTAAAAAATTGCTAATATTTAATCACTGTCTAAAATTCACATATCTGTTCTTCAAAGTGCTAATCCAAAAGAGAATATATTTCCCCAGTGAAATGATTTATTTGCCTCTCAAACTCTGTGGATGAATGGCAAGCATGATAGACTAAGCCTGAGTTACCATTAATCTGAGAGATCAATGTGAACTATTGGTCAGTCTCATGGCATTCCATTTCTTCTTCACTCTAACAGCAAAAAGAAGTCACCCTTTGACCTTATAATTAGATCACATTCTCTACTAGATCTCCAGAATAAATAAGAATTCCTGGGGAAACGACAGCCATAAATGGATAGGACAGCTAGAGGTTGTGTAAAAATCTGGGCAAGGCCAGGCGTGATGGCTCATGCCTGTAATCTCAGCACTTTAGGAGGCCGAGTTGGGTGGATCACCTAAGGTCAGGAGTTCGAGACAAGCCTGGCCAACATGGTGAAACCCCATCTATACTAAAAATACAAAAATTAGCTAGATGTGGTGGCACAAGCCTGTAGTCTCAGCTGCTTGGGAGGGTGAGTCAGGAGAATCACTTGAACCTGGGAGGCAAAGGTTGCAGTGGGCCAAGATCATGCCACTGCACTCCAGCTTGGTGACAGAGATGGAGTCATCTCAAAAAAAAAAAAAATCTGGGCAAAATCATCCCACCTACAACGTTGCCTTAGAGACTATGGCTATCACATGCTAGGAAACAGAATCTGTATGATACACATAGAAACTACTATCATGGAGAATTGGGACTAGCTTCTCAGTTCATCAATCCACTGATATAGAGTAGAGCATGCCAAGGCAGTTTTCCCAGCTGTATGTCCTTATCTCAACCCAGCACCTTACCATTAGGAAAAGATACGATGATAAAATAACTCCTGTAGAGTTTTTGTTTTTCAGTCCTTTCAGAAAATAAGCTCAAATGACAGCTTTAAGTTTCACTAAGAGCGTTAGTGGAAAACAGCACGTAATATACTACCAATATTGTCCCTTATTTTAACAGTGCTCTGTAATTGATTAATTCTTTTCAGTCTAATGCTGTAATATAAAATAAACTGCCTCCTGTAAAATGACAAAAAGGAAAATAACGTCCAATAGTAACCACAATTTCAGGAGAATTGTGCTACACTAAGTGATCAACAACTATTTAAAATTTTACCTTCTGCATATGTACTGCCTACTGACAAGCTATGCAATTACAAATATATTCTTCATGTGGATGTCTTGAATGTTCCTAATGAAAGTTGCAAAATGTAACAAGAAGGTTTCAAATACTGTTAAACTACAAATGCTCTGTCTGTTTTATCATTTTCTTCAGTGAACAGGTACATTTTTAAGGCACCCAAGTGTCAACAAGTGTATCTAATAGAGCCTTGAGCTTCAGTGATTTCATAAAAGAGGAACTTGCCAATGAATTTTTAAAAAGTACATTATATATTCAGGTTAGATTCACAAATTCAATGTTGCATGGCAAGAAGTCTATGCTCATTTCTTGGTATCATGAATTGCAATTTTTCCCCCAATTCAGAGAACCAAACCTAAACCTTCATAAATAAACGAACAACTTGAAGGTAGCTTATACCATAGAAGTCTCAGAGAAGGAATTTATCATGTATTCGGTTTAAAGGGCTCAGTTTATCAGTGCCATGAAAGTGATACATGTCATCCAATATGCCTTGATACGGAATCAGGTGGCCCAAAATAAATCTAATGTACAATTTGTAGTAAAAATATGCTTCAATCATTCCCTCTCTCTCTCTTTTCCATATATATATATATATGTTTGTGTATACATACACACAATCACACATATATATGCTTTGTTTTGTTTTTTAAATTTAAATGGTAACTGCTGTTATAGGAAAACAATATATTAATACACACACTTGCAGCCATCTCAAAACATACTGCTATGGAAAGCTAGGAATGAGAGATAAATTTCGAAGCACTGAAGAAAGGGCTTTTGTCTTATTTTGGATACCGAAATAAGCTAGGTATCAAATAAAAATTTGTCAACTGAAACTGAATTGAAATACTAAGATTAGGAAGTGACTGGAGAAACAAATATGTATTTTTTTAAAGGTAAACAAAATAAATTTAGCTAATCATTTAAGGAAACCATTTGTTAAGCCAAGTGAGACATATATTTTAAGATGAGAGCATTAAATATTAAATAGTAATTGGAGAAAAGGTTGCAATACAAGACAAAAGAATTGTTATTCATGGCATTTTAAAAATTATATAGCTCTCATAATTTTCAAAATATTTATTAAGTTCATCCTGGAAAATTTAATAACTAATCCAAAATTCATTCCACCACTAATTGAATTAAAAGTCATAATAGTACCATTCTCCCCAGAATGAAATATTTATTCCTTAAGCTGCTCCTCAATTTGTTTGCAGTGCAATTCAGTTATTCTTTAAATTTAAAACAGTGTTGTTTGCCACAGGAACTGTAAACTCTAAAGTCTGCAGAGCACAAAGTGAAGCAGAGATCAATCAGTGGGTTAAATATATTTTCCTGGGCAGTCTACATTTCGTGGCTTGAATTGCACTCTTATTTCTTATATAGATAAAATTAGCCAGCACCACTTTAGGTTACACTGCGTAAAAAAATGCTACAATGGTAGCATCATTATATTTCTGAATTGCCCCACCATGACTGAGCTAAAAAGAAGTTCCCTATCTCTGCAGACAGCGTATGGCTTTTCTTTTCAAAGGAGCAGAGTAGGGTAAAAATATGGGCATTTGCTTTTTTTTTTTTTTTTTTTTTTTCTGAAGGTAACACTTTAAAAACCCACTGGAAGAGGAATAATTAATTTACTCCTTGTGTAAACAACATTGATAGCTTTTTAAATCTTGCATGTTGTTTTAGATAGAAATTAAAACACCGTCCCATACCTTCAACTTTTCCGTGCTCTGAATATTTCACCTGACTTGTGTGACCTTGAGTAGAGCTATTGGAAGGTCTAGACTTGATTGTTCTAAGTGTAAGTTTCATTCTAGTCTTAAAATGACATGATTCTTATTGATGTTAAAATCCTGAATCTAAAAAAATGTGCATTCTTCTAAAAACATCTGCACACTGATAATAGAAAATTCAGAATACAGGTAGTATTTCATGTCTACAAGTAGCCACTTATCTACACAGGCAAGATAAGTAATGATTTGTGTTGTAAGAATAGGTAGAAAAAAGGAAGGCCTGCAAACAACCATAGGCACAGCACCACTCCTAACTCTTTTTTATGTAAACAGCTGAGTTGGCACTGTTTCTTCAAAGCTCTGCAGGGAAAGAAGCTGGCACAGTGGTGGAGGTAGCTGATGCCTGGCTGGAGAACAGAAACCCAACAACACTGAACATAATGCAAAGTATGGACATGTTGACAGAAATAGGAGATTCATGTCCTTAGGGAATACCCACAGGAATCCAAAGTAACTTTTGCCAATGACCATTCACTAACACATAATTAATGCTGAATATATATTTATTAAATAAATTAATAACTTTAAAAGTAAATTCTGCACAAGAAGCCCAGAAATAAATGAAATAAATGTGCATAAACTGTTCTAAAATTTCAGGATGGTGAAAGAAAGATCAAGGTTAACTGAAGATAAGGACTTGTTTCCAGAGGTGACGCTTGAATTGTCTTCTAAATGAACAGTGCACTGGAAGCTATTGATGACAGGACCGAAGTTCATTTATCTTTGGCTTGTCACTCATGCTAACACCTACTGGACAGTTAGGAAATATTTATTGAATAAGTGAGGAGAAACGAGGTGTGAGGCAAGAAACAAGTGGCATCTGTAGAGTTTTCTAGGGGCTAATTTGTGCAATGCTAAGGCATTTGAGATTATACTATGACTTAGGGGAGAAATAGAGGGTTGTGAAGCTGAGGAGGAAAATACTATTTCATTTTTTATTTGGTAGAAATGTGGAAGGTGACTTAGCGGGCTGGGATTTGGTGGCAGGGGGTCCAGTTAGAACACTACTGTGATTATGTAGACAGAATGATGAAGATCTGATAACTTAGTTGAAGAACCTTCTCACCTAAATGATAAATTGTAAAGGTACCCTTCCATGGCATTCAGTGAAACAGGTCTTCTTGAGTAGAATATAAAGATAGTACCATAGTTTAAGAAATATCAGCATCTAGATTTTCTTCTATTAAAAGCTAACTTCTACTATGTTTTCCAGAAAGAAGTTAATATTTATATATCTGGTGGAATACCTACATGCCTATCTGTTTGCTTAGGAGTGGAAAAGAAAAGAAAATCTGACTAAAACATTGGGATTTGTTACTATTTCAATGTTTTATGGCCCTTTTCTTTATAGTTTATCAATTACATAAAAATCTACAACATAACTATGTGTCCATAACACAATTAAGTATGCTTATTTATGGGTGATATAGGCATATTTCCATTTAATGTTCTTTCCAAACTATAAAAAAGGACTGAAAAATTTCCAACTTCTATCTCATTTAAATATATATTAAGTGGCTATCACCTTTACAATGTCAACTGCCCTCTTTCTAATTTGATGTTTAGTTAAAGACAAAATGTAATTAATATACAATTTTAAGGAACAAACAAGATAAAAAGGAGTGGGTTAGATGATGATATTTCTTGAGTGAACACAAGCTATTTTTTAAAATGAATTAAAAGTACAACTATGCACAGGAGATGATACAGTATAGTTAATAAATGCAGCTGCTTGACAACTAAAAATGAAGAGAATATTCTATACTGATTGAAAACAAATTATTGTAATGTATATCAATGATAAGATGGGAGTATATATTTAAGTAATTCTGCTGGTCTCTCAAGAGAGAGAAATTCTAAAAGTTGGAAGGCTCAAGGGTATTGTCCTCACAAAACAATACTGGTCATATACAATGTTCTTTTTTGCTTGTTTGTACAGTTCTGCCTCTTGAGAAAGATAAACATGACATTAGTCCTCATACATGAGAACAACTCTAATGCCAATGAAACGGTCAATAAAACAAATTTTAGTAATGGGCCTTAAAGGATGGAAAAAAGTAGAGGCACTCCTCAGTTTTGCATTCAATACACAATTGATGGATCTTCTTGAGTAATATTGATACATTCAAAAATCTTCTGCTCCCTTGAAGAGTGACTTTATAACAAAGTTGGAAATAAATGAACTGAGTTTGGCCGGGCGTGGTGGCTCATGCCTGTAATCCTAGCACTTTGGGAGGCCGAGGTGGATAGATCACGAGGTCAGGAGTTCGAGACCAGCCTGGCCAAGATGGTGAAACCCCATCTCTACTGAAACTACAAAAATTAGCAGGGCACGGCAGCACGTGCCTGTAATCCTAGCTACTCGGGAACTAAGACAGGAGAATCGCTTGAACCCGGGAGGCAGAGGTGGCAGTGAGCCCAGATCGTGCCACTGCACTCCAGCCTGGTAATATAGTAAGACTCTGTCTCAAAATAAATAAATAAAAATAAAATAAACTGAATTCGTACAGTACCCAAATAACAGAAATCATATATTAAGAACAATATTTTGTGTCAGCAAAATACTCTGCTTCCTCTTCCTGACTTATAAACCAAAACATCATTATGCACTTGACAGGTATAGGATAAATGTTTACCATGTGGGGTAAACATTTGTGCATTCAAAACTGCAAAAAATGCTCTTATAGTATCTTTTTTTGTGCTGTATTCTGATTAGTACTGAAGTTTTGTTGCATATTTACACTTTGTGATTTCTAAAGTTCCTACCAAGTGAAAAGCACCCTTCTAGTATAGTTTACCTCAAGTATGGATTGTGGAAGGATGATTTAAAAAGTATTTCTTTCCTCAAAGAAGATTTAAATCTATTGAAGGAGGCAGATATAAACAAAAAGAGTTAGAGAAATTAAGAGTAAGAAGGTTGAGTTTGTATATAGAATGTATCTAGCTAGTTTCAAGGCTTGAAGTTAGTATAATCAAGAGGAGAATTTAGGTATAGAGATGTTAAGAATTAGAATTATCCTGGGAACTTGAGAGAAGTACACATACACAGTGCTTCTTGCCTCTCAAGAAATATCAGAATATTAGGAGGGTATTTGGGGAAAATGGGTTATAATTCTTATTGTTATAGAACTCTTTTCAACTCCCCTTTATGAATAACCATGTTGCTACAACGTAAATTGCTCAAAGACAAGAACATAATCTAACCCTTGCCAAGGGCATAGTAGCTTCTCCCGAATAGGTGATGAACTGACTGGATAATTACCTACCACATGCTGGAGACCTGGACTAAGGCTTATTTTACACAAACGTTCAAGTACCAGCCAATGTCATTCGAACACTAATTCCACATGTAGCAAATACTCATCAGCACCAGTCATTACATCCCCCGATGCTTATTTTATTCTTGTCCATGATCATAAATGAATATATGAAATAGATAGACAGACAGATAGATAGACAAACAACTAAAGATCTGTGGCTCTAGGGTCAGCTCTGTTGCAGTGGGACATGGGATATAGTGAAAGTCTCAGTTTAACTACCCACCTTGCCACATACCAAGTTTACAGATGGGAATAGTAACAGCCTTATTCATATGATGGTTGTAAGTAATAAATACAAGAATGTATATGAAAATACCCATCATGAGGCTTGGGACATAAAAGCTTTCAGTTGAGTACAGTATTACAGATTTTGAATTTGGAAGTCAGAAAAGAGGAGTAGGTAATATTAGGAGCCGTAAGAAAAGTGGATCTTTCATTTGTCTTACGTTAAAACCAAAATCATTTGGATCAATAATTCCAACATTCTGAAAAAAAATGTAGGTACACAACTTTGGAATCAAAAACACTTTTGAATTCAGGCAGAACATCCACTCCAAGACAACATTAGTGTTTGATATTATGATTGAACTGATATACTGATTGAAATATATTCAAGGAGTGTTCAGCCCTGTGTCTAAAAACAGTAATAACAAACCATAAAAATATTATTTTTGTCTGGGCACAGTGACTCACACCTGTAATCCCAACACTTTGGGAGAACAAGGCAGGAGGATCATTTCAGATTAGGAGCTCAAGACCAGCCTAAGCAACATGGTGAGATACAGTCTTTACAAAAAAATTTAAAAGTATCTGGGCATAGTGGCTTGCACCTGTTTTCTCAGCTACTTTGGAAGCTGAAGTGGGAGGATTGCTTAAGTTCAGGAGGTCAAGGCTTCGGTGAGCTGTGTTCATACCACTGCACCCCAGCCTGGGTGACAAAGTGAGACTCTGTCGAGATATACATATATACATATATATACATATGTGTATATATTCATATATGAATATATACACATATGTATATATGAATATATATGTATACACACACACAAAATATACATATATAATACATATGTACATATATGTATATACACATATTTTGTGTATATATATACACAAAATATATGTACATTTATATATTTTTTATTTTTAAATAACTTTGTGAAACTGTTCCATATGTTCCATGTTATCATTGGTGGGTCAAACCGCTCTAAAATAATTCCTGAATTAATTTTTCTTTCCACTCAGCATCTCCTTTTATTCTCCATAAAGAAGCAGATAACTGGACAACAGCTTCTCATATGAATGCAAAATAACAAAAAATTATTGGTGTGAGTAATTGTTATTGTCCATAACAACCTTTATAATTATTGTTGTCTTTGTGAAATAATCAGTATTTTTGAAAAAAGAGAAATTATATATACTGAAATTATAAAATTAATAATGCCAATAGATTTAATTTTATGTAATCCTAGTTAATTCAAAACTGAAAAATGTTCTGGCTTATACCATAGAACATCATTTTACATCATAGAACAATGAAATTCCAAAGGGTTATATGACTTGTCTAATATTATATAATATATGACAAGCAGAGTTAGGACTGGAAGAAGTGAGGTCACCAGATATACCTCAGAATTTAGACAAAACATGGAGTGAGAATTGTAGCTTTAAGAAAGTATCTTTATAAAATTACACTCTGTGTTCAAATTAAGGACAAGATTTTTAGTAAGGAGTGTAGAATTTTTGGGTTGACATTTCTTGAATTATTGTAAGCACATTCAATGCATGTATTTAGAAATTCTGCTATTGGAATGGTTAAGACTTCATTTTGTATATAATATGCTGTTGGGTTTAGATTTGAATCAGTGAAAAGCATAAAAGACCTGGGAGATTTAGAGACATTTAAATTAATTGAGGACTTGATTTGTCTATTAAAAAAATACATATCCCCGTTAGGGTTTCTTACTCTTTCCTTTGTTGATTCTCACAAATATGTTACATTGGTATTTCTCATTAATTGTGAAAAAAGTTTATAGATAACATTTAAATGAATTATAAATTGACTTCTGGAACTAACACGTATAATTTTATATACATTCAAAACTAGCATTTTAGTACCTATTTAGAAAAGTTTAAAAATTAAGAACAGTGCACTATTTATGTCAATCACCAGACAATGGCTAATAGTCATTAAAATATCTGTGTGTAATTGTTATTACAAATGAAAGTATGATTTTCATCTACTGAACACAACAGAATTTATAAGAAAACAAAACAAATATCAAAGATGATACATTCTGCATAAATAGCCTGCACCCAGACAAAATAATTTGTAATTGTATACTGTGAGATTTGTTGATTATGCTACCAAGGGGTAAGGTGTACTGAATCCCACCTTTCTTTAAATCAGTGGCCTTGAATTGCACTGTACAGGGGGAAAACCTTTGTATTTGGAATTAGACACACCTGTAACTGAATCCTAGTACTAACATATGCAAATAGTGGACCAGAAGCTATTATTAGGCTTTTTAGAATCTTGCTTTTTTTTATTTATAAATATTGGAATAACAATTCTTATTCTGTAGATGCACAATGGCGTATCATTGAGAAGTATATGAAGTCTCCTAGCACACAGTTTGGCCCTATGAGTATTCAATTATCTTTCTCTCCTGGGTAATCAGCCTGGGTCTCTACCTAGGCTCTTCCCCTGATCTAAACTGGATATCTATAGGTTCATCTAGGGTGGAGCTGTACTATTTCCTGCGCTAGAAAGAAACTTCTGAAATGTGTGTATTAAGCCTGGGGTCAGACTGCATCTTTCTATCTTTTGCCAGTGGCTTGTTTTTGATGTTCAAGTGGTTTAGACAGGAGTGAAGATTCCTCTCTGCTCCTCTTCTTTTGGCCATGCTTAAAATAGGAAACTGGGAAAAGAAGTTTTGTACTGTTACTGGTACTTGTTTGGAATTAGAATGAGAGAGTCAGAGTCAGTAAATATGAAAACACATTTGAGTGTAGTAAGATGTGTACCTAAGCCTACAGGTCATCTGCTCATTTTATTCTATGGCATATTAATAAGATCATTTAAATTTCAAACAGTCAAAACAGAATTACAATTCTCGTTATTTATTTACTCTAGAAAATGACCTTTTGTCAAAAAAAAAAGAAGCAAAAAATAAAGAACCAAAAAAAAAAAAAAATAGGACGGGTTTTTAAGTAAAATGCTACCCAAAGCAAATCAAAAATAAATATCTTAGTCTGGGTGACAGAGTGAGACCCTGCCTCAAATACAAACAAATAAACAAAACCCACCAAATATCTGTTAATATATACAAAAATATTTAATTTGTTAAGTGGGAAAGTGAGAATCAGACCCTGGGTTACAATGTATTGCCTTGTATTTTGATTTTCTGACTTTCCAATTCAATTTAAGAGAATAAATCTGCGCTTCATGAAGCAAAGGTATTCCCAGTGCAGTCTACAGCATTGTTAACCCCCTAACAGCTCAAGGGACTCCATACTAGCTCACACTCTGCAGTAACTCAGGCCACTGCAGCCTGCTCCTCTCCTATCACTGTAAGAAGTACTTGCTGTCATTTGTCATCCAAACTAAAGTTGGATTTAGAAACAGTATTTTTCTACTTTCGTGTTTTTGGCATGAAACCTATCTACCTGATTTCTAATAATCAGCTAAATATACCAGTCTGTTAAGATACAGCTTTGTTATCAATGCCAGAATGAAAACTGCTGATATGAATATCATTCTTAGGCAAGGAGTTGCTAACAGTTGAAGATTAGAAATAAATAGATTTTTTTAATCCTTAAAAATAAATCTTAATAAAAGGAAATGCATAAGCATGTCATATTTCTATAACAGATCTGTAAAAGCAAAATATGTCATCATCAGTTATCCATAGTTAGAAATTTCTCTCCAATTATAGCTTTTCTGCAGAAATGAGTCATACTATATCCAGATACCTTTATAAATTTGCATTTGCAGTAATAAATAGCAGGAGTGACAGATGCTTTCCAGTCACTATTATTGGGTTTCCACATCCACTAAAAGAAAACTCATAGGCTATCTATTCTACAGGTAGGCTGAAGTGGGCTAATTTAATGGATAAAGGATTGGAATTAATAAAGGATTGGAAAAATAATTGATTAAGTCTCAAGAAAATTTGAGTGGAAAATGCACAGTTTTTTTTTAACAATGATTATACAGCAAATATAATAAAAAGTGTTAGATTTCAACTGTTCAACTTGATAGTGTAATATCTAAGGAAAAAAAATAGTCTAGTGGATTCCAAGACTCTTCAGTCAGTGATTTCCATTCCTCCATGCTTTAGAAGTTAAGACGAGTCCACCAGCGATTGATAATGTCATCTTACAGAATGCAATAAGCAATCCTGCCTCCTTGAACAATTAACAGAAAAAATAAAAGTTAGAAATGACATGACTTTCTGGCACCATCTTAATTGTGTGGGGAAATCATAAGTGTGTGAAAGTGCTTTTTTGACCTAGTGCAATGGTATGATTATGTGGACAACCCTTATGCTGGTTTAATCTTAGCACTATTTGAGTCTTGAAAACGTACCCATGCACAGGTGGGTGATGTGGTCTGGCTGTGTGTCCCCACCCAAATCTCATCTTGAACTGTAGTCCGAATTGTAATCCCCATGTGTTGGGGTGCTGGGGGAGGGATCTCGTGGGTGGTGATTAGATCATGGGGGTGGTCCCCCCATGCTGTTCTCGTGATAGTGAGTGAGTTATCATGAGATCTGATGGTTTTATGAGGTTTTTTTCCCCCTTTGCTCATTCTTCTCATTCCTGCTGCAATGTGAAGAAGTACATATTTGCTTCCCCTTCCACCATGATTGTAAATTTCCTGAGGCCTCCTTAGCCAGGGCGGAACTGTGAGTCAATTAAGTCTCTTTCCTTTATAAATTACTCAATCTCAGGTATGTCTTTATTAGCAGCATGAGAATGGACTAATATGGTGGGGGAGAAATGCATTCTAATTACCTTCTAACAAATATAATTTATAAAATGAAAACTGGGCCTCACTAACCGAGATCCCTTCAGACTTTTTATATCACTTAAGGTCCTAGATAAATATTTTTATGGTTGCTTTTCCATATGTCTTTACCTGGCTAACTCTTACTCTGCCTTCCAGATCTGGATTGCATACACTGCATTCAAGTGTACCTCCTGCCAACTACTCAGATTGGGCTTCCTGACCCTCTCCATTTTTGAGCCTCCTGTGTATGTTTCTGTGTTTATAACTTATCATTTGTGGCAAAAGCTGTTAGTTTCCCTTCCTGCCAGAACTAGCATATTTTTCAGAGTGTCAAGGTACCCCACCCAACAGGTGACTAAACAGTATAAATCAATTATTCAATTTGTCTTTGTTCCACTTGATATTCATTATCCAAGCTTTGCTTGACCAGGAGGATGACCAAGTGATCCACTTATGGGCAGGGAGATATTAGGAGAAGTCTGTCAGAGGGTTTCTGAGCAAATCTTTCTTTCTGCTTGAAAATAAATAAATAAGTTATTCCCCTTTCTCACAGATGGCTTTCTGCCTTTGGAATCGATACGTGATATTTGACTCTATCATGGCCATGTTAGAACCAAGTGGCAACAAGATGAATGAAGGTGACAGAGTAGAAGAAGGGAAAACATCATTCCTTGCTCACATCATTAACTTGCCATTAAACCAATTCTGAAACTGAGTATTGGCAGAGTTCCTGTTAAGTAAACAAGAAATGTCTTTATGCCTAAGAAAAAAATGATTTATTTGTATTTTTTAATAAAAGCAACACTGAACTTAAAAGCTTGCATAAGAAATATGTTTAACATCCCTAATATCTATCTTATTCTTATAATAATATATTATTCCTGGGTGTATAGAGTAAATGTCATTGTAACTTAGATTAAATATTTATATCCATCTTCCTAATATAAGATTTTAAAGTCATAATGATCACACTCTGATTGTTGATTGGCCTGGATCTTTGAGTTATTAAATTGCCTTAATGGCTGCAGCAGAGATGTCGCTATTAATTTTGTTATAAATTTAAATTCTTATTAATGCTGACACACTGTATAAATATGTAATATGTTAAATTTACCTCTGCTGAAAAGTTCGGTTTCTCAGCATTTTGAACTGAAATCATGTTGACTCTTGACTTAGTCATGAAAAATAAACTTCACATAATGGAAAACAAAACAATGAAAAATAAAGGTTGTTGATCACACGGGCACAATAATGACAGAGATAATAAGCAAAAGCCAATGTACATTATGTCTCTAAGTGTTTTAAATACTTTGCAGTGTCAGTTAATTTTATCAAAAGGTGATGGCAGTTAACTAAAAACACACTACTACTAATATGCTTTAATGAAATAAACACAAATGTAAATACTACTTAAAAACAAACACATTGTCCTTAGACACAAAAGCTTCTATAGGTATAACAAATGTAACTGAGAAAGAAGAAAAAGACAGGAGAATTATTAGTAACTCTTAAAAGGAACTGTCAAAAAAAAGGCTCCTAAAGCCATTTATAGCTTTAGATGTACAATTTATTCATTTTTTTTCAATACAGGGTTTCACTCTGTCACCCAGGCTGAAGTGCAGTGACACAATCACAGCTCACTGCAACCTCAACCTTACAGGCTCAAGCAATCCTCCCACCTTAGCCTCCCGAGTAGCTGGTACTACAGGCACCACCATGCCTGGCTTTTTTTTTTTTTTTTGTATTTTTTTTGTAGAGATGGTGTTTCACCATGTTGCCCAGGCTGGTCTGGAACTCATGGGCTCAAGCAACCTGTCTGTTTCAGCTTCCCAAAGTTTGGATGTAAAATTTAAATTTCCTTGAGTATAAGAAATAAGTGAAATATGCTTGTAATTTTAAATAAATTATGCATTCTATAGTGATAAATTGGGACTTGGTAAAACACTATCTGACTGGCCTATAGCAGTGGTCCTCTATTTTATTCTTGGGAGCTCCTTATACTCCTACAAAATACTGAAGACTCTAGAGAGCTTTTGTATGTGGGTTACATCTATCAATATTTACTATATTATAATTTTAAACAGAAAATTTTAGAATACAAAGAATAATAGGATCACTCTGTACCCATTAAAAATCAGAGCAATAAAGCCATCACCCATGATATAGCCTTTGAGTTGTCATCTCCACCCATGAGAGAACAAGGCTGGAAAAAGCAAAGAATGCCTTACTATTATTTTGAAATAATTCTGAACTTCCAGACCCCAGGAGTCCCCAGCTGTTACTTTGAGAACCAATGGACTACAGTAATAAGAGGAAAAACTTGGAACAAAATGAATAGTCCAAAGTTGCTGGGAGGTACATTGTTTTTCAGGTAATCATACAAAGAGAACAATTGATTGGGGAAAAAAGATAAAGGCTGAGATTCTACTGAAATGTCTGCAACACGGATAATGCTTTCCTAATACAGTTTAAATTTGGCAGTGCTCATGGGTATGTTAACTATCAGGAAAACTGCAAGGTGACTCAGTTATCTAAAAGTAGAATATCTGATATAATTTAAGACTTGCCTTGAAGTCAATTTTATCTCTTAGAAAGTAGACATAAATACAGGCACTGCTTACTCCTGGCTTAATTCTGATAAATAAGGAAAATACTGATGCTTGTTTATGTGTAAGTGATAGGAACCACTGGAAAATACAAGTTTCTCATATTTGAAACAATAAAACAAAGAAATTATAGTCAGAGAGAAATGTGAGGGATGAGCAGAGGCCAACATTTCCAAGAATGAAAATGTGGTTTTATTGCCAGAATTTCTGAAAGGTAGGAACAATAAGGGAAGGGGGAGTTTCCAAAAGTGGAAATGTAATAGTACAATTAAATATAAAGCTGGTAATGAAAAAGTAAGGTAAATCTCTTCTAAGGAAATCGGATTCACAAGGAGGCTGATAATCCACAACTATGAGTAAATAAATAAAATTTAAAAAGAATGAATGAAGCTAGAATAGAGGAAGGGAGGGAAGGAATGAAAAGACAATAAATACAATTATGATTCAAGGTGTGAATCATTCAGTTTAAATATGCTGCTGAAATTCACAATGTAGTTGTAAACCTTATAATTTACATATGCTGTTTTAGTGCATTTTTGGAGGGAGAGTAGAAATAAATAATATTTTAATATTTTTAATCACATCTTTATCTTCACGCCTTTTTTCCCCCTTTCTACTTTAGGTTAAGTTTCTATCACATTAAGATACACTTACTTCACTTACGTGTTTTGTGTGATTTTTAATGTGAATTGTTGCAACATTCCTGCTTATGACATACTGTAAAACCAGATTCATAATCCATCCTCTTTCCATTTTTTATTCCTTGTATGCTATTTAGATGTTATGTCTATACAATAAAATTGTTTTTAAAGAAATTAATGATATTTGTTTTCATCACAGACACCTGATAAAGATGGGCTGACATTTGCATTTAAGCAAATTTACTGATCCTAAATGGATAAATCTCAGTAAAATGTGAGGCAAACACATAATACAGATAGCTACTTTCTGTCCATTTCCATTTGCTCTATTTTTTTCTTTCTTCTCCTCCATCTCCCCTCCTCTTGATTCAATCATCTTATTAAACACTCTGCTTATCACGCCTTCATTTCTCTTTATTATTCTCATATAAAAGATTTAACCTAGCACCAGTTTTCAAGATGTTGTTTGCAATAAGAAACTGTTGCAAATAACTGGTGGTTGCTGTGATAGCAAAATTTGCATTTGCACAGTTTACAAATGCATCTTCCTTTGCAGAGATACTTAGCTATGATTGAACAAACCATTTTTCATATCACATTTCCTTCTAAATACATAGGTTGTGTATATGGGCACTGACCAAAGGATTTCAAGGAGAACATAAAATGTTTTTATCCATAGATCATCTGAACAGAAAAATAGATTATTTAAATGTTATAATGAGAAGGTGCCAGATACTCATCTCCCCTTGGTCTGAGGGAGCAAGGAATGTTAGAAGTTATTACATTGCTACAGAGGGTGACTGAGCATGAACCAAAGGCTGCGTTAAAGATGCTATGACTTTACTCTGGCCTTCTAAAGGAAAGGTATATGTGTCTGTATATAGGAGGACAGAATGTTTCTACCTGTTATCATCAGTATTTTCCAAATCTAGCCATAATTTAAACCTTGGAGTCTTATAAATGTGGCAACCATACGTCTTGGCCTCTCCAGGATGGAGCTGGTTTATAATGGTTAATCTAGAGTAATGATTGTTAGTGCCCCCTTTTACTCCTCCAAATGCCCTAGTTTGGAAGATAAATTACATGGAGACATTATGTATAAGGGGACTGATTTGGAATGGAATGAGTCAGGGAGGAGGTGATGCTAGAGAGAGATTATTTTAATAGTAGTTGGCTAAAATATGTTCTGTGGTTTTGTTGCCACAGTGCTGTATTTATGAAGAAGTTAGCTGACTGTCTTGCTGCTTTGGGCATGCAGGATTGTGGATAGAAAAAGGTACAATTTGTTTCTCTCTCTAAGAGGAAAAAAGAGAAGGGCTACTTCAAGCAGTGCCGACCTTGGATTAAGCATCAGATGAATGCAGGAGAAACACATGGGCTTTGGCATCAGATGAATGTGGTTCACCTTTGTTCTGACAAGTAGCAGCTGTGAGACTTGGGCAAGTTTTAATTAGACTCTTGCCCTAAGCCCCAGATTCTTCAGCGATGAAACAAGATGACTATATGTACACCTTCCAGAATTGCTGGGAAGTTTTCAGACAATATTTGTGATGCACACAGTCAATGTAAAAACTGCTCCTGTTACTGCTAGACTATAAGCACACATCAAGCACTACTGACAACTCATATTTACTGAAACGCTTCCCATTAAGGCTTGACTTAGGCTCCTTACTTTCATTATGTAACATAAACTTCAAAAAAGTGATTATGATCTGTTATTTATCCTTGAGAAAATTGTGACTCAGAGAATTTACTACACATATTCGTCTTCATGTGGCTTGTAACTGGTCAAATTAGGATCACAGTTTAGCTTTGTTTAAACACTCTGCATTACTTAGAAATTAAATCCTCTAAAGAGGACCAGTGTTTTCATTCACCACTGAATCATCAGCACCTAGACGGTGCAAAAACAAATAACTAAAACAACCATAGAAATTAAGCATTAATGACAGCAAAATACATACATATATATATTAAATTAATAAATGCCAATAAGTTGTAGATTCCTTCATCATGTTTTCATCAGATATCATCATTTTTTTTTGTTTCAAATACATATAAGAGGTTTTTTAGCTGCAGAAAAATTTCTGTTTTCTCTGATTCAGCAAAACCATATACAGTGGTTTAGAAAGAAGTACCCAAGAGGCAACTAAAGAAAGCAGTACCTTAGCAAAAGAGGGTTTATGTGCTCATCTCAGAAACAAGGCACAGATCTCACTTACAGCCTAAAAGACACATTTAAAAGCATTAGAGGGTAAAACCTTTCCACTGGAGCAATGTCCTACTACTAAACGACTTTCATCATTTCTCCTCGGAGGTGGGAAACTTTTCAAAGTTTAAAATGCTAGTAATACTAACAAAGCAATGAAAAAGCCAGCAATAAATATGCTCAAGCGTAAATACATCTGAGAGAGAAGAAAATGTTCCAGGAAGAGGCTTAGGAATGCTCCCTGACAGAATCTCTTTCTTCTAATCTATGTTCACTCTTGCATGCTAAATACTGTGTTCAATAAGGGACACAGGTTTGGACTCACTAATAGCCTTTCTTTGTTATTCTAAATTTATTCTATAACTCCGTAGCAGAGAAGAACCAATTGTGTGGTCTGGCCTTGGGCAGCATTCATCCCATCCTAGTTATGGGGGAGTCTTGAGGAGGGGGGTGTTGTTTTTTAATGTTGTTGCTGTAGCTGTAATTTCCATGTAGGTATAAAACTTAATTTAGAACATTTCAGTGCATCACATCTTAAACATTTCATTGAGGCATCTACAACATTCATAGGAAGATTGCTTTCAGTTTAACTCATTACAAAATAATAGAAACGATCTAGAATTACCACTAATTTTTAACATGAAAACTTATTATGTTGAGCATTTAACATAAAGAACTGTAATCCATCAGTTTTGGTATTCTTGACATCCCTGATTATTTAAAATAAAACAATTTTTTTTTTTTTAGACACTGGGAAAAAAATCCCTCTGATGGCTCTCTTTACATCTTAAAACTACATGTACTTTAATAATATAAGGCAACTTCATTTAAGTAGTCTATCATATTTCAGTATTTTAAACATTGTTAAAGAATATAAGTCAGGTTCACTAGAATGCAGTGGATTGTATGATTGAGACAAACAATTCTGATTTTAAACAAAATTCAAGTGAATATCCTCAATAGAAACAAAGTTTTATCAGCAGGGATCACTTTTGAAGGGCAGAGAAGCAGCAGGAACTTCAGTATGATTACTGAGGAATTGTCTCCATTCCCAATTTCCTTAACAGTGATGACAGAACTTAAATGTTAGTAAATGTAACATAAAATAACTATTTTTTCTCTGGATATACATTTTCATAAACAGGAGCTAAGTAAGCTAGAATCATGGATACACATGGATACATTTTGGCTTATATCCCTTAAAAAATTGGAAATGTTAAACATAATTACAGTCTTTGGTTTTAATTTGTTTTACTTTCATTAAATAGTAGAACCTACTATAAACATTTGGATAGCTCCTTGTGAATGCCTAGTTGATTTGAGTCTTGAATAACCAAATGCAAATGCACATATTTTTCTCTTCTTCCTATCCCTCACTACTTTCCTCCACTCTCTCTTTTTGTCCTTTTCTTCTTCTGCCATTTTTTTTTTTTCAAATAGTAATTATGGAAGTCACGTACACGAAATCACTGAATAGGCTTAAGTTAAATGGCATTAGGTAGTAAACATTTTCCAGTTTCAAAATTACTATTTCTGTTTCACTTGATAAATTTTAGCTTTTAAGATTTTTCTGGGGAGGAAAAAAAGTCTGTACTGACATATAAGGACAGAAATCTTCCTACTTTGAAGGCTATAGGAACATATTTAGGAGATTCTGTGAAGTAAAGCAGACAGTATAGAAATGCTTCCTATGTAAGGATTAGGTAATATAATGGAAAGAATACATACAAGAATAGAATGAAAGGGCAGGGAGAAAGAGGAAGAGATTAAAATAAGGATGACTATGTGTGGACTGGATTGGGTAGAGGGAGAGAGATTTCATGCTTGAATTCCATACAGATTTTGAGAAATGAAAAGAAAAAAGAAGGAGCCAGGAGGCCAAAAAGAATTTTATAAATATGAGAAAATAAATTCAGGGCATAAGATTTAAAATACATGTCAATAGAAAAACATGTTTAACATTATGTTCCCTTACTATGAATTCTGTGGTCATTTAAACATGATTTAAGTATTTGCTGTATTTCAAATGCTAGATTTTGAAATACAGCAAATATCATATTTATATATTTACTTTGGTTTGCACTAATTGTTCTCCTCCCTCTTTTTTCCCTATGAAAACACATTTTGCATTGCAAAGGTAGCAAACTCTATACTTCCAGCAATTCTCTTCCACAGTTGGTCTCACCATGAATGCTATAAGGTGTGCAGTATTTTCTACATCTGAACATTATTACAAATTCTCCGACTTAATAACATCTCTTTATCCCTAGCTGTTCCCTTAATTTGTCACCAGCACCGAAACTAGATTTCTCCAACATACTCATCCCCAAAATTGAAAACCACTGGATTAAGAAAACCAGTTATTGTAATAACATTCAAGTCTAGACATAGGCTCATGGGTAATCTATATATTCAAGATCACCTCATTTTTATTGCTGAATCATGAATTTGAGATAGGAAGCAGGACATGTTTGGGACATCTGTGCTCCCATCTATGGCATTCAACAACATCAGTACCTAATACGTTAGCTAGTCCTGCTGGTCTAGCAGGACTAGTGCAACCCTCCGTGCCCCAAATCCCTAGTAGACAGATATGCCTACTCTACATTCTGAAAAGTTAAACCTGGAAATCCTATTTTAAGGGTCCCAGTAGTCACCTAACAGCAGTGAGAAGCAGCAGCAGGAAAGAATGAGCTTTGTCTGCCTTTCCCCTCTCCTGAGCAGATGGTTGGCTAAAACTCACTTCACACGGGAAATCAATTTTAGATTTTTAACTTGGATATAAAGTAACTAATATAACTGCCAAGTATGAGAAAAATAGCCTTTGTGTTTATTTTTATCTGTTATTGTAATAATGGAAAGATGAAAAATAGAAGTGTATTTCTGAAGTCTTTATTCTTCTTTTTTTTTTTTAAAAAAAAAAAAAAAGCTCAATGGAAATGTTTAAAATGACATCTTGAGGAGGGCTTCAATGGAGAAATGTGATTCTCTATATAAGGATTAGTACCCTAGCATTGTTTTACAGTGATCAGACCTATAGCATGTTCTTAACTTTGGAAATGGTTGAGAACAGCAAATTATATTCATATATAACTAATGAACAATTAGATGTAATCCCACAAGTAATACTGAACATTCCTGAGCGGCCACAGGAAACTACAACTTACGCCAATGTCACTTTCTGATTATTTTGAATAGTTATCATTATGGACATTTTTAGGGCCAGATGTTACTTTCAAAATGAATGATTTCTCATGTTCCAGAAAGTGGAAGACCAGACATTTGGAAATGCTCCAGCCATTGCAGTCTTACCTAAATCTCTTGCTGAGCAGGTTAGCTCCTGCAGGATAGAAATGTTGCTGAGTGTAAGGATGCTATGAGGAAAGTGAGAAGCTGAATATCGCTCACTGAATTAGGAAACTTTGGAAGAGATTATGACTTAGAATCATTTCATTCTTTTTGTCCTACAAGTTTAATGTTGTCAGCTACCATAGTAGAAGATAAAATGCTGATTTTTTTCCACCTAAGGAAGATAAAATATTTTTAGTTATTTTTCTTCCTATATCTCTGTTACCAAAAAATCTGGAAAACTTCTAAGAAATGTATCAATAATGAAATGTTTTGAAATAGATATTTTCCAAAAAAACAACAAAAAAAACCTAAGTGCTGACAGAATTCTCTAAGCAAATTCAACACTTGTTTCTGTTATTCCTCATAATGGTAACAGGTGAATTTTCAAAGAAGCAATTTCATCTGTATTACATTTCACTTCATATTACCTTTTGATTTTGCTCCTAAGTTTCTGAAGTTTACTCGTATCACAGGAAAATAATATTTTGTACTTCTCAATGACTCCACAGTTCCACATGATGGCTGGCATCCCATATTATTGGAGTCTTTCTTTAAATTGGATGCATTGGATAATCACTTCTTTATGCAGTGGCTTAAAATATTTTTGATTCTTTAACTTTGCCTTAAATGTTATAGAAAATTTTCTGTAATGCAGACTATTGTAATTTTGAAGATTTTGAAGAGTTGTCCAGGCTGGAGTGCAGTAATATGATCACAGCTCACTGCAGCCTCAGCCTCCTGGGCTCAAGCAACTCTCCCACCTCTGCCTTCTAAGCAGCTGGGACTACAGGTGCATCCCACCACATCCAGCTAATTAATTTTTTTTCTTTTAGATATGGGGTCTCACAATATTTCCAAGCCTGGTCTTAAACTCTTGGGACTCAGTGATCCTCTTGCCTCAGCCTCCCAAATTACTGAAATTAAAGTATCTCACCCAGCCTTAAGAATTGTAATTTTGAAGATGTTTAAATTTGATCACTGAAGATAGACAGATACATAGATGATAGATAGATAGATAGATAGATAGATAGATAGATAGATAGTTAGATAGATAGATAGATATCCTAAAATAAATACCTTGGAGGCAGTAAGACAAATTTAATATGTTGCATATAAAAATGGATTTATATTGTAAAATGTTTACAACTTTTACTATGTAAGGTCGACCTCACCTGAAGGTTTATATGTCAATGTTGATCTAGACAGCTACTTATGAATGTACCAAAGGATATCAAAATCCAACATTATTCACTAGAATGGGGGCTGCTCCCATAGAAATGGAAATAGCATTCTGCAAACCATTTTCAAGCCACTCGAAACTATTTTCAAGTCACTGTTCCTTTAGAAATCACAAACAAATTCTAATGATCTACATTGGGAACATAAGAACATATATCAACTAATTACCTGCTGTTGACCTTTTCATGGGAGAAGACACATATAAAACTGTCAAACCTAGCTTGAAAGCAGATATTAATGTTTGGGACTTCGTAAAAGTTACACTCAAAACTCAGAGTTGCACTACATTAAGAGGAACATCTCTGATAGGCCCTTTCCTTAGCAGAAATGTAAGCCAGGCAAGGACAGACGGATTTTTCTGGAACACATCATTCTTTGGAAAGAGGATTTTGTTATTTCTATTGTTACTCCACTTATCATAGTATACTTGCAGCCATTTTTATTTATGTATACATTTTATAGTAGATTATTTAATTTCAAACACTTTTTTCCCCTTAGCGGTGATGGATAATTGGTATTCTGAATATAAGATACAGTCAGATAATTGAACAATGCTATTAAGTAACATTCTTTTTTCCTCAGGCTAACAGTCTGTCCATACCAATGCTAGTGTCCAAAAACTTGTATTTACTTTTAGTCGCTTGTATTATTTTAGTTACTTTCTTTGGCCCCTTCTCAATTTTTGTCCTTCTGCTAATTGAGTAAAAGTTATCTGGCATGACTGAGTGGACTGGAGGCTGAATGTGGAAAATTGCCCTAGATACTGAAAATGTTTTTTAGGGAAAGTTAAAGGCACTGATGGTGCTAAACAAACACACACAGGGAATATGTTCATTATTTGCTGCTCCTATATATGAATAGATATTTTCAGTGGGGTCTGTAGAGATTTGGATTAACAAGCCTTGTTACTGTTAACAAGCATTGTATACCTAATTCCAAGTACATTGTTCTGCTCGTTGACACCTACATGTTTGACTTAAACTGTCAAAGGCAAGGAATCTTACCAGGAAAAAAATGCAAGTGCTTCTAATTCATTCCCTCTCTTTCCATAACTTGTCATGTTTCCATATGTCCACTGTATTTATAAACTACAGGATACAGTTTCTTGATTTTTAAATACTTAAGTTGTTCCTAAAGAAACTATAAAATAAAATCATTGTAATTTTAATAGCTTTATAATTAAGACATGTATTTTTCTATGAATCTCCCTATACCCATGTGTCACAAATTTAATATATAAGCAACTGTAAAGATATAGATATTTATTTTAGATTAAATTGTCTAAGAATCCTCAAACTTGGTCTGGCGTGGTGGCTCACACCTGTAATCCCAGCATTTTAGGAGGCCGAGGTGGGCAAATCACGAGGTCAGGAGATCAAGACCATCCTGGCTAACACGGTGAAACCCCGTCTCTACCAAAAATATAAAAAATTAGCCGGGGGTGGTGGCGGGCGCCTGTATTCCCAGCTACTCAGGAGGCTGAGGTGGGAGAATGGGGTGAACCCGGGAGGCAGAGCTTGCAGTGAGCCAAGATGGAGCCACTGCACTCCACCCTGGGGAACAGAGCGAGACTCCGTCTTAAAAAAATAAATAAAATAAAATAAAATAAAATTTTAAATAAAGGACCCTCAAACTTTTTACTATTTTTTGTTTGAAAATATATGTTTGGATTGAGCTATAATAAACTGAAGAGAAAACAATAAATATTTATATGGCTAAACTATGCATCTGTGACTTAGGAAAGACCAGCAAAAAATGTATGGCCTCCAAGCCCTGTGGCCAAAGTAGCTCCTGAAACAGCTTCACATGCTCAGTTTCAGATTTTAAACTGGTTTCTTTGATAGGTTATCTTCAAATGTGGTTCTTTTTCTTCCTTATATAAAATTCTTATCTAGACAATGAATAGAAAAGGGGCTTTTTTTTTCATTGAAATACCTGGAAACTCAAAGAAAAAAATATATTTATATCTTAAAGGATTAAAAAGAAGACTACACTGGAAAAAAAAATCAAAGACTAGACACGTATTTTATGTAGTTCATTTATTTTCATCTCTCTCCTAACACTTTAAATCTCACTCTGCAATTTGGAACAGATTTGATCAACTTGCTTTCATGTGTCAGTGTTTTTCAACTGCAATGAAAATAAACAAATGGGTTTGGTTTTCTACAAAATTGTGGAGATGCTGACTTAACTACAAAAGTTATTTACTTTGGCATATGTCACTTTGTAGAGCTTTTATAGAATAAAGTAGTGTCTGGTGATCCAAAGTTTACATAAAATTCTCTTGTCTGCTTCAGGTTCCTCACATTAATAAACTCCCTTTTGGATAGGAAAGAGCATAGTTCTCTGCAACTGCTCCCTTTCATTTTAGAAAGCTTAGGAAGTATGGATTGCTTTACGATGGATCCTAAGGTAGATCTTATTTTAACTTTATGGAAACATAAACATGTTTGCTTTGTGCAGTTGAGCTCTGTATGGCCTATAAAAATAGCTAATGAAGTCCAGGAGTTAAAGAAGTTTAAAGGCTTATAGTTTTGCAGGATGCCACTAAATACTGCTGAAAATGTGGAACATATGTTATTTCTGAGAGATAAGACTTGCTCATGTGATTAAATTGCTGGTATAATTCTTCTCACTATAATTTGTTGTCAGCTTCGAAAGTATAATATTTCAACATGAAAACTATTATGTTATACTTTTTATTTTGCCCCCCAGAAAATAAACAGATTTGAATTTTAAGAATAAAAATGTTACGGATGCATGAACAAAGCCAAATGGATATCTGTTTTCCTGCATGAATAAACTTACAAAAATAAGACAAAAAGAAACATCTGAAAGCATAAAAATAATGTACTGTTAAAATAACTATCATTGCTCAGAGGAAGATATTCCATTTGCTCAGAGGAAAATAACTACCATTGCTCAGAGGAAGATATTGCTCAGAGGAAGATACCATTGCTCAGAGGAAGATATGGTGTTAAGGATCAAAACTTTGATTCTGAAAATGTACATGAGGGAAACTGATGAGATTACATAGAGACCAGTATAATACTGAGGTTAAATTTTTTAAATAGGCAAGATGAATACATTTTAGATATTAATTTTAAAAACTAGCATTCTGATTAAAGCTAATCTTAAATATTAAACCAAACTCAGTTACCCTCCAATGTTTTCCTCACCTTCCATCCCTCACCTTTCTAATCAAATTAGTATACTTTTGTTATTCAAAAGAAAATAGCTGTGCTATGAACTAAAAGCCCAGGAGAGTGTTTATAATGAAAACAGTATTTGCCAAACTGTTTTCCCCAAAATCCATCTGTTCCTGAAAACATTTCAGATTTATTAACCGCAGACTCTGCATTGCCACACTTGTGCCTATATCATGATAAATGCCATCTCTTCATGGGGAGAATTCATTGGGTGTCAATTCCCACAGCACACAAATAAATAGTACTATAATGTGGCTAGGTAGTATCCAAACAATGTATAACAACCATCAGACTGTTTTGCTACACAATGTTCTACCCTTTCCTAAAGAGTGTCATCTTACATTCCCTTATCCTTCTCTGTCTTCCTTGGAAACTGCTTTCTACTTCTTTACTTCTTTCAACCTGCACTCAACTAGAAATGCTGAAAGATATTTATCTCAAAGGAAGATAGGTAAGAATGTCAAGAAAATAAAATAGAGACATGTAAAATAAGAGAAAAAGAATCATAGGAAAAACTAAGATTAGTGAAAGAAACGTTATTACTTTACCTAATGCATCTAAAAGACAAAAAGTGTAAAAGTAGCATAAACATAAGATTGTTATATTAATATACTATGAGGTTGCAAAGTAATTCATAAGCAGTCACATAATACTTCCCTTTTTAAAAATAAAAAAAGTTAGAAAAGACATAGTGTCTTAACCCATCAAAATTTTCCTGATTATTGTCACAAATTTTTTATTAGTTTCCCTTGTAATCTTAGACTACAGCAAAACATTAACAGACATGAAGCCAGAGGAATGCCTCCTTACTAAATCCTAAGTGTTGCTTCAGTGAATTCCAAACTGTTTTTGTAGATTTTGCCATTTTGGGGGGATGGGTAGAAGAGAAAGGAGTATGTTTTGTTTGTTTTTTTCTGGGCATTCTGAATATGATCTGAGTATTCTGAAACCATCTTCTCCTTCAATGATAGAAATCAAAGTCCAAAGGAGATAACATCTGTAGATTATTAGTTCATGTGCCCCAGGAATATAGTCTGTATCATTAGCCCACGGAAGGAAGCTTACAGAAAAAGAAAAAAAAAAAAGGAAAAGAAAAAATAACCTTAAAAACACACCAAAATTCCTACATATTCTGCTTCAGATCATATTCAGGACCCCAACAGCCGGCCATATGGGCAGTAGACTTCAAGATGTAATATTACGCCCCATGTCTTCCAAAAATCTAATTTAATCCTTTTATAAATGTCTAAAATGAGAGTAATTAATGCCCTAAGATAGGATGTTATTTTCGGAAGTCAGTTAGTTATAATGCATGTTGCTCTGAATCTATATTAGTTTGCCCAATTTGACAAGGAAGGCTTTGCAGCAGGGAATTTTATCATGGGGTATGCTTAGTGTAGGTCAGATATGCAGGAAGTCCAACAGCGACTTGACCTGGAGGTGGTGGCAAAATGCATTAACAAAGTTGCAGGGCTCATACTTAGAATTTTATCTGTAGCAATGAAATTAATAGTCTGGCTTCTAGTATGCATTGGTCAGAGACTGAAGAGATTACTGTGCTGAGCTCTGATTGCCAAACAGAGAATTTGTTAGAAGAAGTTATTAGGAGACATCTCATTTCTCATCATTCCTGAGAAAATGTCCTGAATGATGTAAGAGCTTAGATCAGCAGCAGAAGGAGATGTGCATCCCAAGGAATAAAAATGTAATCAAATATTTTAACTGTTATAATATTATGAAGCATTGGACTATTTCTGTATAATCCTGAGTAGGACAAGTGGGTGACGATGATAAATGAATTTTTTTAATTATACTTTAAGTTCTGGGATATATGTGCAGAATGTGCAGGTTTGTTACATAGGTATACATGTGCCATGGTAGTTTGCTGCACCCAGCAACCTGTCATCTACATTAGGTATTTTTCCTAATGCTATTCCTCCCCTTACCCTATACCCCCCAACAAGCCTCAGTATGTGATTTTCCCCTCCCTGTGCCCCTGTTTTCTCATTGTTCAACTCCCACTTATAAGTGACAATATGTGGTGTTTGGTTTTCTGTTCCTGTGTTAGTTTGCTGAGAAGGATGGTTTCCAGCTTCATCTATGTCCCTGCAAAGGACATGAACTCATTCTTTTTTATGGCTACATAGTATTCCATGGTGTATATGTGCCACATTTTCTTTATCAAGTCTAACATTGATGGGTATTTGGGTTGGTGCCAAGTCTTTGTTATTGTGAATAGTGCCACAATAAACATACCTGTACATGTATCTTTATAGTAGAATGATTTATAATCCTTTGGGTATATACCCAGAAATGGTATTTCTGGTTTTATATCCTTGAGGAGTCACCATACTGTCTTCCAAAATGGTTGAACTAATTTACACTCCCACCAACAGTGTAAAGGATTCTTATTTCTCCACATCCTCTCCAGCATCAGTTGTTTCCTGACTTTTTAATGATCGCCATTCTAACTGGAGTGAGATGGTATCTCATTGTGGTTTTGATTTGCATTTCTCTAATGACCAGTGATGATGAGCTTTTTTACATATGTCTGTTGGCCATATAAATGTCTTCTTTTGAAAAGTGTCTGTTCATATCCTTTGCCCACTTTTTGATGAGGTTGTTTGTTTTTTTCTTGTAAATTTGTTTATGTTCCTTGTAGATTTTGGATATTAGACTTTTGTCAGATGATTGGATTGCAAAAATTTTCTCCCACTCTGTAGGTTTTCTGTTCACTCTGAAGATAGTTTCTTTTGCTATGCAGAAGCTCTTTCGTTTAATTAGATCCCATTTGTCAATTTTGGCTTTTGTTGCAATTGCTTTTGGTGTTTTAGTCATGAAGTCTTTGGCCATGCCTATGTCCTGAATGGTATTGCCTAAGTTTTCCTCTAGAGTTTTTATGGTTTTAGGTCTCACATTTAAATTTTTAATCCATGTTGAGTTAATTTTTGTATAAGGTGTAAGGAAGGGATCCAGTTTCAGTTTTCTGCATATAGCTAGCCAGTTTTCCCAACACCATTTATAAAATAGGGAATCCTTTCCCCATTGCTTGTTTTGGTCAGGTTTGTCAAAGATTAGATGGTGGTAGATGTGTGTTACTTCTGAGGCCTTTGTTCTGTTCCATTGGTCTACATATTTCTTTTGGTACCAGTACAATGCTGTTTGGTTACTGTAGCCTTGTAGTATAGTTTGAAATCAGGTAGCGTGATGCCTCCAGCTTTATTTTTTTACTTAGGATTGTCTTGGCTATATGGGCTCTTTTTGGTCCCATATGAAATTAAGGCAGAAATAAATAAGTTATTTGAAGCCTATGAGAACAAAGACAGAACATACTGGAATCTCTGGGACACAGCTAAATCAGTGTTTAGAGGGAAATTTATAACACTAAATGCCCACCAGAGAAAGTGGGAAAGATCTAAAATCAATACCCTAAAATCATAATTAAAAGAAAGAGAAGTAAAAGCAAACAAATTCAAAAACTAGCAGAAGACAAGAAACAACTAAGATTAAAGAAGAACTGAAGGAGATAGAGACACAAAAAGACCTTCAAAAAATCAGTGAATCCAGGAGCTGGCTTTTTGAAAAGGTAAACAAAATAGATAGACTGCTAGCCAGACTAATAAAGAAGTAAAGAGAGAAGAATCAAACAGACATGTAAAAAAAATGATAAAGGGGAGATCACACTGATCTCACAGAAATACAAACTACCATCAGAGAATACTACAAACACCTCTATGTAAATAAACTAGAAAATCTAGAAGAAATGGATACATTCCTAGACACATACACCCTCCCTAGACTAAACCAGGAAGAAGTTGAATCCCTGAACAGACCAATAACAGGCTCTGAAATTGAGGCAATTATTAGTAGCCTACCAACCAAAAAAAGCCCAGGACCAGATGGATTTTCTATTGTTTGAAACTATTCCAAACAATAGAAAAAGAGGGACTCCTCCCTAACTCATTTTATGAGGCCAGCATCACCCTGATAGCAAAACCTGGCAGAGACACAACAAAACAGAAAATTTCAGACCAAGATCCCTGATGAACATCAATGTGAAAATCCTCAATAAAATACTGGCAAACCGAATCCAGCAGCACATTAAAAATGTTATCCATGGAGGATTCCCGGGCAAGATGGCTGAATAGGAACATCTCCAGCCTGCAGGTCCCAGCGAGACAAACCCAGAAGGTGGGTGATTTCTGCATTTCCAGCTGAGGTACCCAGTTCATCTCACTAGGACTGATTAGACAGTGGGTGCAGCCCATGGAGGGCAAGCAGAAGCAGGGTGAGGCGTTGCCTCACCCCAGAAACAGAAGGGTAGGGGAATTCCCTCCACTAGCCAAAGGAAGCCATGAAGGACTGTGCACCAGGGAATGGTGCATTCCAGCCAAGATGCTACGCTTTTCCCATGGATTTTGCAGCCCATAGACCAGGAGATTCCCTCGGGTGCCTACATCACCAGGGACCTGGGTTTCAAGCACAAAAAAGGGCGGCCATTTGGGCAGACACTGAGCTAGCTAGCTGCAGGAGTTTTTTTTTTTCCCCCAGTGGCACTGTAATGCCAGCAAGACAGAACTCTTCACTCCCCTGGAAAGGGGGCTGAAGGCAGGGAGCCCTGGAGCCAAGTGGTCTGGCTTAGCAGATCCCATCCCCATGGAACCTAACAAGCTAAGATCCACTGGCTTGAAATTCTCGCTGCCAGCACAGCAGTCTGAAGTCTATCTGGGATGCTCCAGCTTGTTGGGGGGAGGGGCATCCACCATTACTGAGGCTTGAGTAGGTGCTTTTCCCCTCAAAGTGTAAACAAAGCCACAGGGAAATTTGGACTGTGCAGAGCCCACCACAGTGCCACAAAGCCACTGTAAGCAGATTGTCTCTCTAGATTCCTCCTCTCTGGGCAGGGCATCTCTGAAAGAAAGGCAGCAGCCCCAGTCAGGGGCTTATAGATAAAACTCCCTTCTCCCTGGGACAGAGCACCGAGGGTACAGGCAGCTGTGGGTGCAGCTTCATCAGACTTAAACGTTCCTGCCTGCCAGCTCTGAAAAGAGCAGTGGATCTCCCAACACAGCACTCGAGCTTTGCTAAGGGACAGACTGCTTCCTGAAGTTGGTCCCTGACCCCTGTGCCTCACGACGAGGAGACACCTCCCAGCAGAGGTCAACAGACACCTCATACAGGAGAGCTCCAGCTGGCATCTGGTGGGTGGCCCTCTGTGACGAAGCTTCCAGAGGAAGGAGCAGGCAGCAATCTTTGCTGTTCTGCAGCCTCTGCTGGTGATACCCAGGCAAACAAGGTATGGAGTGGACCCCCAGGTAACTCCACCAGACCTGCATAAGAGAGGCCTGACTGTTAGAAGGAAAACTAACAAACAGAAAGCAATAGCATCAATATCAACAAAAATGATCATGAGGCAAAACTCTATCCAAAGGTCGCCAACAGCAAAGACCAAAAGTAGATAAATCCATGAAGATGAGGAAAAACCAGCACAAAAGGCTGAAAATTCCAAAAACAAGAATTCCTCCTCTCCTCCAAAGGATCACAACTCCTCACCAGCAAGGGAGTAAAACTGGATGGTGAATGAGTTTGACTAATTGACAGAAGTAGGCTTCTGAAGGTGGGTAACAACAAACTCCTCTGAGCTAAAGGAGCATGTGCTAACCCAATGCAAGGAAGCTAAGGACCTCGATAAAAGATTAGAGGAATTGCTAACTAGAATAACCAGTATAGAGAAGAACATAAATGACCTGATGGTGCTGCACAGCATGAGAATTTCATGAAGCATACACAAGTATCAATAGCCAAATCTATCAAGCAGAAGAAAGAATATCAGAGACCGAAGATTAACTTAATGAAATAAAGGTGAAGACAAGATTAGAGAAAAAGAAATGGAAAGCAATGAACAAAGCCTCCAAGAAATACGGTCCTATGAAAAGACCAAACCTACATTTGATTGGTATACCTGAAAGTGATGGGGAGAATGGAACCAAGTTGGAAAACTCACTTCAGGATATTCAGGAGAACTTTCCCAACCTAGCAAGACAGGCCAACATTAAAATTCAGGAAATACAGAGAACACCACAAAGATACTCCTCAAGAAGAGCAACCGCAAGACACATAATTGTCGGATTAACCAAGGTTGATATGAAGGAAAAAATGTTAAGGGCAGCTAGGGAAAAAGGTCTGGTTACCCACAAAGGGAAGCCCATCAGACTAACAGAAACCCTACAAGCCAGAAGAGAGTGGAGGCCAATATTCGACATTATTAAAAACAAGAATCTTCAACCCAGAATTTCATATCCAGCCAAACTATGCTTCATAAGTGAAGGAGAAATAAAATCTTTTACAGACAAGCAAATGCTGAGGGATTTTGTTACCACCAGGCTTGCCTTACAAGAGCTCCTGAAGAAAGCACTAAATATGGAAAGGAAAAACCGGTACCAGCCACTGCAAAAACAAAATAAAATGTGAAGACCATTGACACTATGAAGAAACTGCACCAACTAGTGGGGAAAATAACCAGCTAGCATCATAACGACAGGATCAAATTCACACAACAATATTAAACTGAAATGTAAACAGGCTAAATGCCCCAATTAAAAGGCACGGACTGGCAAATTGGATAAAGAGTCAAGACCCATCGGTGTGCTGTATTCAGGAGACCCATCTCATGTGCAAAGACACACATAGGCTCAAAGTAAAGGGATGGAGGAAGATTTACCAAGAAAATGGAAAGCAAATAAAAAGAGCAGGGGTTGCAATCCTAGTGTCTGATAAAAGAGACTTTAAACCAACAATGATCAAAAGAGGCAAAGGAGGCCATTACATAATGGTAAAGGGATCAATGCAACAAGAAGAGCTAACTATCCTAAATATATATGCACCCAATACAGGAGCACCCAGATTCATAAAGCAAGTTCTTAGAGACCTACAAAGAGACTTAGACTTCCATGCAATAATAGTGGGAGACTTTAACACCCCACTGTCAATATTAAACAGACCAATAAGACAGAAAATTAACAAGGATATTTGGGACTTCAATTCAGCTATGGACCAAACAGATCTAATAAACGTCTATAGAACTCTCCACCCCAAATCAACAGAATATACATTCTTCTCAGCACCACATAGCACTTACTCTACAACCGACCACATAATTGGAAGTAAAACACTCCTCAGCAAATGCAAAAGAACAGAAATCATAATAAACAGTGTCTCAGACCACAGTGCAATCAAATTGGAACTCAGGATTAAGAAACTCGTTAAAAACTGCACAACTACATGGAAACTGAACAACCTACTTCTGAATGACTGCTAGGTAAATAACAAAATTAATGCAGAAATAATTAAGTTCTTTGAAACCAATGAGAACAAAGACACAACGTTCCAGAATCTCTGGCACACAGCTAAAGCAGTGTTTAGAGGGAAATTTATGGCACTAAATGCCCACAGGAGAAAGTGGGAAAGATCTAAAATCAATACCCTAACATCACAACTAAAAGAACTAGAGAAGCAAGAGCAAATAAATTCAAAAGCTAGCAGAAGACAAGAAATAACTAAGATCACAGCAGAACTGAAGGAAACAGAGACACAAAAAACCCTTCAAAAAAATCAATGAATCCAGGAGCTGGTTTTTCGAAAAAGATTAACAAAATAGATAGACTGCTAGCCAGACTAATGAAGAAAAGAGAGAAGAATCAAATAGACGCAATAAAACATGATAAAGGGGAGATCACCACTGATCCCTAGCAATACAAACTACCATCAAAGAATACTATAAACACCTCTACACAAATAAACTAGAAAATCTAGAAGAAATGGATAAATGCCTGGACACATACACCCTCCCAAGAATAAACCAGGAAGAAGTCAAATCCCTGAATTGACCAATAACAAGTTCTGAAATTGAGGCAGTAATTAACAGCCTACCAACCAAAAAAAGCCCAGAACCAGACAAATTCACAGCCAAATTCTACTAAAGAATTTCTAACAAAGGTACAAAGAGGAGCTGGGACCATTCCTTCCGAAACTATTCCAAACAATAGAAAAAGAGGGACTCCTCCCTAACTCATTTTATGAGGCCAGCACCATACTGATACCAAAACCTGGCAGAGACACAGCAAAAAAAAGAAAATTTCAGGCCAATATCCCTGATGAACGTCATTGTGAAAATCCTCAATAAAATACTGGCAAACCGAATCCAGCAGCATATTAAAAAGCTTATCCACCACGATCAAGTCAGCTTCATCCCTGGGATGCAAGGCTGGTTAACATATGCAAATCAATAAATGTAATCCATCACATAAACAGAACCAATGACAAAAACCACATGATTATCTCAATAGATGTAGAAAAGGCCATTGATAAAATTCAACAGCCCTTCATGCTAAAAACACTCAATAAACTAAGTATTGATGGAACATATCTCAAAACAATAAAAGCTATTTATGACAAACCCACAGCCAATATCATACTGGATGGGCAAAAGCTGGAAGCATTCCCTTTGAAAACCAGCACAAGTATGCTCTCTCTCTCACCACTCCTATTCAACATAGCATTGGAAGTTCTGGCCAGGACAATCAGGCAAGAGAAGGAAATAAAGCGTATTCAGATATGAAGAGAGGAAGTCAAATTGTCTGTTTGCAGATGATATGATTGTATATTTAGAAAACCCTGTCATCTTAGCCCCAAATCTCCTTAAGCTGATAAGCAACTTCAGCAAAGTCTCAGGATACAAAATAGATGTGCAAAAATCACAAGCATTCTTATACACCAATAATAGACAAACAGAGAGCCAAATCATGAGCCTACTCCCATTCACAATTGCTACAAAGAGAATAAAATATCTAGGAATACAACTTACAAGGGATGTGAAGGGCCTCCTCAACAAAAACTACAAACCACTGCTCAAGGAAATAAGAGAGGACACAAACAAATGGAAAAACATTCCATGCTCATGGATAGGAAGAATCAATATTGTGAAAATGACCATACTGCCCAGAGTAATTTATAGATTCGATGCTATTCTCATCAAGCTACCATTGACTTTCTTCACATAATGATTAATAAATTTTTGTTCAGGTTTGTAGAAAGAAAACTTTCAAATTGATCAAGCCTACAGGATAACAGATTTCTTCAGGAAGGTTAAATGCCTTTTCCTAGAGTTATTTAAACATGGTATAGAGGACCATTTGGGAGAAGAAGTATGGAAAGAACACAAGCAACAAGTGACCTGCATGGATGGCATTCTTTAACCCTAAAACTTCATCATCTATATGTGCAAAAGACTGCAAAGTCTAAATTGAAGATAAATAAAGTAAAAGTCTGTATAGCTGATGACAACACTGCATATTTCCTGATTTACTCGGAAGTTTTCTTAATCATTCTTGAAAAGTTTCCTTTACAGCATTCCTTGTATACTGGCCAAAGATTTATATTACCAGAACAAAATCAAACAACAACAGAAGAAAAAGGTGAAGAAAAAATTTCGTCTGAGATGATCACATTTATAAATTTATATAATTTACATTAGTGTAAACATCTCTGAGATTGCAGGTAAGAGGAACAAGGATAAATCTACATGTTATCTTGTGAATGATTTTGGTAACAGGAATTTTACCAGCCAGGCTTTCATTTCTTATATTATATTGAAAACCAAAGAAATAGTTAACTGGGAGCTTCATCAGTGATACCTGCAATTATAACTAAAAACAAGACATCCAATCAGTTTATTTGCTAAAGAAAACTATGACATGCCAGGATGGTCAAACCATAACAAAGAGAAGGCTAATATTTCAGCTTACATCAACTACTTTGCATAACTTGAATGAAAAATGGAAAATTATATTATGTTCATCATTTTATGACACTTTCTGTTGCACACAAAAGAATGAAGAGTATTGCACTATATATATTCTTTGAAAATATTCCACTGTCAAACAAATAACATTTGATCTCTCTCTCTACCTAAAAACTTTGTGAAAGACATTACAGGTAAAGACTGTAAAGCTTTGACAACTTTGATCACAGTTAACTTTTTAATTTAATGTCTTCTGAAGTTATTACATTTAACCAAGCAGCAGACATACAATCTAGACTGACTCTGTAACCTCCTATCACACCGACTAGAGAACTAAATTTCCTACAGCCTGCCAATAATAAAAGCAAGAATTGAAACTAAATGCAGCCAATAAACTGTAGGTATATCTTTAAGTATTTCAATCTCATCAGAGACTCTTATGTTTACCTTTTTTGGAAAAGAAACTTCACTCCAGTAGTTGCAGAAGTTATCCTACTTTCAGAAAACGAAAAAAAAAATACTTTTGACTGTGTCTTTGTCCTACCAGAGTTCTCTTATGAAATCCTCCAAAGTTATAAATTATATCCTAGGAATGAAGGGGGGAACCAGGTGGATAGATGTTCAGGTCATCAGGATTATATATCATAACAATAGATATTGTCTAGGTACAGAACAAACCTTTGGAAAAACAGTTTTTACACAGAATCATTCTGGTTAGAATGACTAATACTTATCATACATTGGATGAATTTGGACATCTGTCAGTGGTTTACCAGAGTGGGGACAAACTGTCCTAAGAAAAGTCTAGTAAGTGTACTATCTGCTGAAGAGACAAGGGTGACTCATGAGGTCATTACGAATTCTAATCTCCATCAAATCTCATCAGCCAAAAGGGATGGAGACATCCATCTAAATATAAATAATGAAAGATAAGTTGTAGTCTAATAAATTATAACTATGTTCATCATGAAGTCATGTTATGTGGTAGAAGCCGATAGGTACTGATAAGACAGAAAGAAAAAAGAGGTAGGAGTATAGTTTCTTCATTTGTACCAAACATTCATTATGGAAAAAAGTTATCAAATAGGCCAAATGGATACTTTAATCTATTCAGTGGGTGGCAGAAGAATTACTTTTTCTCTCTATTGAACTCATCATATGAATGAAAAAAAAGAACCCTATAACAAGCAGAGAATTAGAACTAATGAATGGTAATACAACCTAATGAGAGCAGTAGACTCCATATTTCTAATTATCCTTTTTCAACCAAAGAATATGTAAAGTATATTTCCTAAATTTAAGCCACATCTAGAGAGGAAATCTTCAGTGAAGTGGTTAATGGCCTTAAATATCTTTTAGTTTATTGGCGTATCTATTTTGTTACAGCATTTTATTTCCCAGACTATTATTTGACCTTTGAACAAGGCAAAATTAAGTTTCGTTTGATTCTATTTCCAAGCGCAGGCAAAAATACACTATGTAATATTAGAAATTCATATGTTAAAGTCTTATTATTCACATAAAATATGTGAACACTAATATAATTATAAAAATTAATTGAAAATTCACGGTAGCAACTAAAAAAACCTTTAATTAATTAAATTCAAAGTATCTGGCATTTATAAAAGGCCAACACCTTGCTAAGTAATTTTATGCATTTTTACTGTCATCTTAATAAAGGTTTACTACATTTAAAGGAATCATGTATACTTTACTATTAATAAATCCTTTAATATTTATTACAATAGATATAGATATTTTTTCTTTTGTGTAACAAATGTCCAAGCAGAGTTCAACATTAAAAACAACTTTTAACATGTTTTATAATTAGAGCATTTTGTCATTGTATTTTATATTAAGTATAATTACTGCCTAGTTTATGTGATAAATTCTGGCTTTAGATATTGAATTTGAAATCAGGAAGATATATAGCATGATTTTGCTGGCATATGAACACATAGCAAAACAAAAAGGGGAGGAGGTTTTAGCTTCAGTGTCAACCTCAGACAATTTTATAGTTGTTTTGAAAAGACTAATAAAATATTTTCCACATGAATGAAACAACATTAAATATCAAGCTACTTTTTTTTAAAGTTATAAAAATAGAGATGGTCATATTAATGTAGACCATGAATCTGTGAGGAATAAATGTTTTATATATCTGCTAAGTACATCTGATTACAAAGCTGAATTACTACCATAATGATTAAATGTTAATTACATGATTCTCAATTATCTATAATACTTCTTGACTGCACATTCATTGACAGAACAAGCAGAAACTTATTTAATTATTTGACTTATTAACAGGAAATCTCTCCATTTTATTTCATTGTTTGCATTTATTCTTGCATAAATGCATATCCATTCAAATCCGTTTAACCACATGTCATGTGTAGGAAACTAAGAGTTCACTGGTTTACATAGACATGTGTTTTGTGTTAGTTCAAGATATGAAAGTTTGCTCTTGTCACAGTCATAAATTGGAAGTCAGGAGCCTAGGAATAAAATCTGGCCAACTGCCCCATTTCTATTTGAATTGCATCCTCACAGAATGGCTTGCTTTCTTTAGTACAGATTTTCAGAACAGAAAATAGAAAACTTTTCGCCTCTTCCCACCTTTTTTTTTCTCAAGTGTGATTCATAAATAATTGAAAGCAGGCTAAAGTATTCTTGCGAAGAATGCTCAAGTAGTTGCATCAATTTGAGTTTTGGTGTCTTTGTATCAGGTATTCTATCTTACACAACTTATTCACAGTAAGCTGTCATCACAACTCGCAGTAAAGCGTTCAGTTAGTCATTCTTAACTCCCAGGAAATATTTCATACTGACAATAGAAAATTAATGGAACTAAATAAAAATGCTGATAATTGTTAAGTAATACAGTAAGCAATACGACAAGATAATTAATATTATATGTTTTGAGGTAATCAAATATTATTAAGTTTGCACATGAAAACTTTGATTATTTTCTCTTCTTGATGAAAAATATGTTATTAAAAGAAACCATATGTGGCTGTAAGTAGTAGCATTTTGGGCAACAGTGTATATTATGTTCCGCAGTATGTTGAAAAAGTTCAAAACAAGTTTTGCACACCAGTGTCCAGATCAGTTGGCAAACCAGTTTTCTATAAATCTTTTTTTAAACACCTGACTTAGTTCTACATAACCAAATGCATAAAAGATAGAAACAAACATCCCAATCAATGACCAACATGTCAGGAAAACTCTCAGATAAGTAAGAACTATGTTGGGTTTATTAATAAACGTCTAGAACCAATATGTGTCCTTACTGTAACTCTGTATAAAAGATTACTAAAATATGTACTATCTACTTGATTTACAGCCCACTGGAATGAGGTGAAGGTCTTAGCAAGGGATTGTATAGAGTACATATAAAATTGTAGCATTTTGAACCGCCTCAAGGCAGACATTAGAGCTGTCATCTTTTTATTGACAACTTTTAGTCTGTGGTGAAATGTAAAAGACAGTCAAGGGCTACCACTTCAAGCAAGTTACTTAATCTTTTTACCCTTTGCATCCTTATTTATAAATCATGGAAAATAATATCTACCATAAAGCTTCTATAAGGATTGTATATATATGTATTTCTAAAATGAATAAATGTGGAATGATTGAATATACGAGATATTTAGGGTAAATGGATTTGGATCATTTGCAGATATTTTTCCTTACTTTTCATAAATTAGATTGTTAAATTCAGCTCTTGGTATGCCACTTATTTAAATCAATGAAAATGGAGCATTAGCTCAAACCGAAATTAAAGTATATATTCAACCTTTTAAAAATGATATGCCCCAACACTAAAGTTAAATTTGCTTAAAAATATAAATCTATAAGTAACCAAATAGCTGCACATTCAGTGTAATAATGGCCATATTTTTATGGTGTGTAACAGGATCTTAGTCTAAAAGAAAGTTGAAAAGACAAAAGAGAATTTTAGTTTCATTGTAATATGCATGTGATTAAATTAGTTCTAGCACATGCAGTTTTATATTACTGACCTGAAATAAGAAAGAACACACACTGTTTCTTATTTGCTTTGTGGCAAAATATGCTCATACAGTAAAATTCACTCTGATACTGACTATTGCAATTTAGCGAAATAGGAGACTATATTTCAGACTGTAGGTAAATAAAGCATTTAAAGAATGACATGTCTGAGAAAAGCAAGAGAGATTAATAAGAATGTACCCAAAAGAATTCAGTGCATAGAAAAAAAGCAAGATAATGTCATTTCCCAAAGAACAAGCAGTATAACTAGGAGGAGAAAAATCATGTAAATGATCACTATGGGAGCAACAAAAATCTCTGGTGTGATTTGATGTTTTTCTTTTTTAGATTTGTTTTTTTTTTTTTGGTTTTTTTTTAATGTTTTGCACCCACAGTGGGTAAAAAGACCATACAAAAAATGTTTTCTAATACAGAACATTTATGCCAGAATAAATATGTTAGGAAATGAGGTTTGGAGGATACAAAATACTGAGTTTGAAGAGTACAAACGGAAGAGCTCCCTCAGAGGGATCAGAACCTGGTCTATAAATATCTTCAAGGTAACCGTGAATCTAAGGGGAGGACATCATTCATAATGTCAGAAGGTAGAAAGACAGAGAACAATGCCCTGCAGCTAAAGAAGAAGAAGAAGAAAAAAATAACTTTTTCTGGTTATTTTAAAAGTTCTTAAGACTGAGGTCAACTGGTTTGAATCACTAACAGACAAGGGCACATCAGTGATTGCTGTTGATAGTCAAGGACAGTTTGTTAAAGGTGTTAGCACCAATGGTGATCTTGATCATACTTAGCATTACAGAGCCTATGAAGTGGAATGCAAATGCCAGTGAGAATATACCTTCATCGATCTTCCTATTTACCCATAAGGTATGTATATCAGGGAGTCAGTTTCTATCAACCACACTTTAAGTAGCCAAAAGAGCTCTCTTGTATATAGATAGATTCAAATCCAGATTCTGTGGCCATTTTACATTTTGTTTCAAGTCAAAGTTTCTTCTCTGTTTTTAGAATGCTTTTTTCCCTATTTATAAAAGTAATACATGCTTACTACAAACATTCAGAGCAATAAAGCTAACTCTTTATTAAACCACAGCAAAAGTTACTATAAACATTCTGGTTTGTATTTACCTATATTTTTACTAATGACAGACACACTCATACACTATCCAAAAATGGGATCATGCAACACATTGAATTTTAACCTAACTCTTTCATTTAATATATTAAGGGCACATTTTCTACATCAATAAATGTAATAAATTTTGCTTGGTATAAGAATAGGCTAAGCTAAAAGTAGAGTAGGAATGAGAGAAACTAGCTCTTCTATTTTCCTCACAGCTGCAAATCTTGGCTCTGAGTAGTCTGTAAGGGAGAGTGAAGGATGCATTTTTAAAGATGTTGCTAAATCCTTCCAGTGAAGCAATAACATAGTATATCCATTTATTCATTCAGCAAACATGTACCAAGTAGCAACCAGGTGTTGGCCCTGTGTTAGTAACTGAGGGATGCCCACATGGTGAGAGGGTCTTCCCATCAAGGGTGCTTCCTTACCCTGCTTTCTTAACCTGCTATTCACTCTGGGATAACAGTAAACAATTTTTATTCATTTTTACCACCAACACATTAACAGTGTCTTGACATATTGCACTGAATTAAAGGGAGACTTACATATAAACAATTATTTGAAATGCAGTGTGATAAGAACTGCAATGGGGTCTGACTTAAAGTGCAGTAGAGGCACAAAGGGTCTGTAGTGTGGGTATAAAAGAACCTTCACTTCCAAAGTTGGAGATAAATTTGAATTGTTAATTCCCAAGTCACAAGGACATTACATGCAGCAATTCATACATTCACAAATAAATTTGCAAATCTACAGTTTAGCTGTGAGGCATACTTTGGATACTCATCAGTGCATTAAATCTCTTTGAGCACTGTTTCAGTAAAACTGGGATATCTATACATCTTTCCAATGTCCCTTTTTCATGAAATTTGACTATAGCTGTGTGCATGTAGGTCCTAGGGAATGAAAGAGTAATTTTCCATTCAGTGCAGATCTGTGTCTATAATAGTTCATAGATTCCAACTACCACATATTCTATTCAAAGGAGCAAAATTTGAGTTTATTTTTGATTCAATAACAAAGCTATATAAAATGTATAAAATGTATTTTGCATCCTCTATGTGTAAGAAATAATACAAAGCACTCCATATTGGCTCAATTAATTACTACATCAATACTACAAGTTAAGTATTAATATCTTGATTTAACTAAGAAAGAAACTGACACACAAACAGATTAAACAAATTGATCAAGATCCCAAACCTAGTAAATGGCAGAGATGAGACTGAAACTAAAAGAATCTGTTTTGATTCCACTCTACTCCATGATCTTATTCAAACTGTTAACTGTTTATGGTGATTTATCAATAATGTATTATATAGCTTTGTAAGTCCACAGGCGATATGCATCATATCTAATTTGGCAGATCATTTTTAAGGATTTTACAATATTGCTACCCAAATACCAGTATAACATGAACATACATGTGTTTAACAATATACATTGACGCAATGTCTGTCAAACTCAAAGTAGGCATAAAAGGCTTTCACTTAAAGTCTTGTATTTCAAAACCAAGACACCCACAGACAAATTAAGTGATTCATTCAAAAGCACTAACAATATAGAAAGAGGCTTTATAAAACAAAGCTTTGCAAGAACACAGATGATTACATTTTAATAACGTCCAAGATTCATTAGGGTTTTTATCTCATCATTCTCTTTGATATGATTTCATAGACTATTGGAAAAGGACAAGTGGAATGACAAGACAATATAGTCAATGATCAGATTCTAACACTGTTGGTTTTGATTAATAACAACAGTATTCAATTTAGTATTTCTAAATAGTTTCTCAAATGTGCTTACAATGGCAAGTGTTTTTTTTATTAGTTGTGTTTTTCATGATTTGAAGCCATAAGTTTTTCTTCTGTGCAGTTTCCTTTACATTTAAGCTAAACTGGGCATATTTAAACATGTACTTCTTGCTTATTTGTTATAAGAAAACGTTAGCAACTAAAGTAGATATTTATTATCCAAGTGTTTAAGTAAACTTCAACCACATAAAACCCTTGAATCAAGTGGAATATTATAGCACTTGGCAGGTCAAAAATAACCAATGAATACAAGAATGTAACAGACCCAGTAGAAGAATATCAGAGGAGAAGACTGTTAAGACAACTTGGGAATTTGTGGCAACACGATGTCTGAGCCTTGAGGTAATTTACTTAAAATCGGAGCATGATTACTTTCAAAGTAATAATAAATCATGACTTCTATCACAACTATGACAACATGCCTGATAACCTTGAATATTTCTTTTCTTGAAAGGTATTAAGTTACTTAATTTTTGTAACAATATGTAATATTTAGTGAAATTAGAAAAAAAAATAATGTTTCATCATGAAAGGCACGTTGGAAAGGCACCTATTTACGTACCAGGCTGTAGCAGAAAGAAAAACACAGACTAGCAAAGAACTGACTAATGAGTGTGATAGGACACCTTCTTCTCATCTTTTGGGACCCTCTCACTATTAGCAATCTCTGGTCCACTACCTCTTCCCATCACAATTGAACATAGGACTGAAGACATGGGAGAGAGCAAGAAAACAAAATTGTGCAAGATGATTAGAAAACAAAAATGATAACATGCATAAAATGAGGAAGAAATAGTGAATACCATTTAGTCTAAGTCATTATTTACCAAATAGCACCCTACTGGCTTGTATGAGTTCACATGGCTTCCCAATGTGCTTCAGTTAATCCCAGGGCATAGACTGTGCATACCAGAAAAATATGGCTCAGTGCCCTAAGGAATATATTTAATTTGCTGTGAGGAAGTAAATTCTAAATTGGGAAAATCCTATAGAGCATAAATCATATAAATGACAGTCTTAGGGCAGAAGAATATTAAAATTCTATTGTTCTTATTAATCTGTGAAATCAAAGGGATGCTTAAGCAGGTAATTGTCATTTGAAATGGAAGACAAAACAACATATATTTTAATCAACACACTTATTAAATGTCAATTAGAATTTTCATCAACCAAATTATATGAGACTAACTTGCAATAGCAAGCTTGCCAAATGTTAATTAAAAGAATAAGCATTAACTATCAGTTTAATTTAAATGCCTTTGAAATTTTTCAAAATTTTGTATTTAGGATCACAAACCAATTAATCTTTTCATATACTTTCATCATTTATTAAAAATCTAAGTAACCTTAGCAAACAAAAACTGCTCTCAAAAAATTATCTTAATTAACATGTAATTGAGAACTAATGAAAACCTGAAAATCTTCCTTATTTTTCAAGCTATTTATCTATTTCATAAACAAATCTGGAAAACAAAGAATAATGCCTGCATGCTAATATGAACAATTCAGAACCTGCAGAAATTGAGTATATCCTTAAGATCCATTTAAACATGTGTATGCTGTCATATTAAAGTGTATATTTTAATTGATTTATAGTAGTTGAAGAGTTGAGCTGCAATGTATTATAATATTATAATTCTTGTTACCTAGAGTTAAACATCCCACCCAATGCATTGCTATGCTAGGTATTGAAAACACAGCTTAAACATTGGTCCTATTCAAGATTACTCTTACTTAAGTTAGAGAAAATATATTTTGTTGTTTGCATATACTCTCATATTAGGAATACATTTTTATAAATATAACATTAAACCACGTATTGTTCATATGAGCATTTTCCCTGGTAAATATTGAAGGAGTATTAATTAAACTTTCAAGAGTCAGTCTTTATTTCAATGGTGTTGACTCATCTTTTGCTTGAATAATTTTGCTTGAAACCAATAAAACAGAGTGATATTATTCATGGTCAAGAGGCAATAACTAATTTTCTAAACCTTAGAATTAAATACAGTGATGTTGACGGAGTTGTATCCAATGTCCCTTTAACTTACAATGGCTATAAAAATAGAAATATATACAATGTAAGGTTATCAAGATATTATTACGTGAAAAAATCGTTGGAAATTTGAGAACTCTTATCAAAATCTGCAAGAAAGTCATATTTGACCACAGCTGATCCCAATTCATTTTTATGGTATGATTTTACATGAATCTCTTCAATACTCTTTAACTTACAAACAAAAACCACAGACATTTAAACATTAATAAGGACCTGGGTTTTATGTAGGAAAAAAATACTTTTCAGGTAATTTTTGTTCTTACTTTCGGTAAATTTCAGTCTTTAGAAAGTAAGTTCAAATGAATTGTCCATTAAACTTAATCAAAAGAACTGTGCATTTCTTGGGCTAATATTACATATCACATATTCATTTGTTTATATTCTGCCTCTAAAATATAGTACGTTAAAGTGAAGGATATCCCTGTTGTGTTCACTGCTGCATCATTAGTAGAATGCAGTGTTTGGCACATAACGGATGATCAACGCTTGTTGAACAGATACAAGTATGAGTAAAGCTAAGGAAATGGAATTATAGTAGTTGGAATTGTCATCACATTTTTTTAATCCTATGGACATAAAATATATGTATGTTTGTAAGCAGCACACATATAAGCTGAAAATTATGTTCAAGCACTCTAGCTTTACTTGTAAGCTACTTTCCAATGTCAAACTATAAAAAATGTATACATTCATTCATAAAAAAATTGTGAACATTTCCATAATATGCTGGCCATAATGCTAAGGGTCTATAAGTCAAACTCTGAGTCTATGAAACAAAAAAGTGATGTATAAACTAGTTCAATAATATTTTTAAATAGAGTGTGGAAAAAACGTTAGAAGAGCCCAAAGAAGGAAATGTTTTATTGCTTAAAAATTACTACAGGCTGCAGTAGAAGTGAGGTTTGACTTAAGACTGGAAGGATAAATCAGACTATGGCTATCACAAATCAAGGAAGGCATTCCAAGGAAATCATAAAGGTGCAAAGGGCTTCATTAGATGGCTTAGGAAACTGCTCACTCTTTAGTAAACTGTAACCCAAGATATGGTGGAGGGAATGATAGCAACAATGTCTGGAAGAGTTGTAGATAAAATTATTCATTATTTAAAACAGGAATTAAGTGAGACTATAAATTGTGTCTTTGACAAGCACTGTGTCTATATCTATTTTCTTTTAGTAGAAATCCATTTTGAGAAAGGCAAAATAGGATATATGACTTCCTTAATGATATGTCCACTGTGAGTTTTACGACATTATCTAGAGCATATAAATTAGTTATTAAATGGAGACTACCAGGGTTTTATCAAAGCTAGTAATTCAATATAGAAGTATTATCATAACATTTGCATTGGTAGCACACTAATTGCTTTCTTATCACATGAGCCAACTTGGAGTTTCAAAGTCACTAATATGTTAAAGAAGTGATAATATTTTAAGATGTATTAATAAATTTCATAAGATTCACTCCCTTCATTTTCATTCACATGCTAAGGCTTTAATATTATACAGCAAAGCAACTTTTACATAATAGTCATAAAAATTGAATTCATTAAGACAAAGGAGAAACTAGAGATATTATATATATTGACTGAGACTAATGAAATGTTGGCTTTAATGGTGAACTACAAAATGCTTCTGTTTTAATTATATATAGATATTCACAAAACACTAAACAGCTAAGAAAATAAATCTTTATTAAGATTTCATGGCCGCAGGCACAACCATGCTTGGAGATTACAATGTGATCCAGCGACTTGGAGAAGAAAGTTATTTTCTCTAAAGCCCTCACATTTTAATTCTATCTTGAGACTCTGGATATCAGTGATTCTTCACTCTTCATTCTGATGTTTCACATATTTTGCAACGTTAGGATGTGAGCAATGCAAGAGCATTATTTTTCAAAATACTCTTTTAAAAAAATCACCTAGTAATCATAATAAATCTCAATTTGCTAGACTTTCTTGTTTTTGCTTTATGGTTTAGTATTTTTTAATTTAAATTAAACATGGGAAGAGTCACTGCTGCAGCTTAAATGTTTGCTTTGTTGAAAGTTCATTGCCATTGTGGCACTGTTAGGAGGTGGGACATCTGGGAGGTGATAAAGTCATAAGGGCTTCACACTCATAGGTTTGAATAATGTGTTTTAAAAGTGAGTCTCCTTGTTGCCCCCTTTTGTTTCTTTGCCATTCTACCTTCTGCCTTGTGAAGACACAGCAAGAAACACCTCTCCAGATGATGGTGCCTTGATCTTGGACTTCCCAGCTTTCACAACCGGGAGAAAATGAATTTCTATTCATTATAAATTACCCAGTCTCAGGTATTCTGTCAGAGCAGCACCAAATGGACGGATCCACTTACCAAATCTTTGTAGGGTTGGAGATTCCTAAACATTTCAATCTATTTTTAGTTAAAAAATAACCCATTTTCTCAGCTTTGCTTCTAGATTGTTCAATTCTACCTATTCTTGTGTCCCAACTTTCTTTCTGAATGCAGTAAAGTAGTCTAACTTTACTTCCGAAGTGGTTTGTTCCATATAAGTTGACTTTGGAAACCTAGACTGTGCCTTAATTTTGATTATTTAAATTGTCAGAATTGTTAACATAAATATAATGCAGGCCTAAATTACATCCCTTTAGATTGTATAAAGTTATATATACCATACAAATGCATTCTTTTTTGAAGTCAAAGAAAAATTATACAAGACAAAGCTTCGTGAGCAATTTCCATTCAGTAGTGTGCCAAGTTTTTTTTATTGATTTCTTTATAATCAATATTTATTCAGAAACTAAACATTTTGTGAGCTGCAAAAAAAAGTTATAATAAAATGTTTTTACGTCAAGTTCAGCTGAGTAGACATAGGTAATTCTCTTTGTTGTATGTTAAAGGAATTACGATCAAGCAGATCACAGTTCCTATTCAGCTTTTACCCCGTGACGAGAAAGCAGGAATCTAGAATGCATATCTCACCACTATGGACAATCCTACAATTCCACCTTGTTAAAAACAAGGAGAGAAAACAAGCCGGGGGCGGTGGCTCACACCTGTAATCTCAGCACTTTGGGAAGCCGAGATGGGCAGATCACAAAGTCAGGAGATCGAAACCATCCCGGCTAACACGGTGAAACCCCGTCTCTACTAAAAATACAAAACATTAGCCGGGCGTGGTGGCGGGCGCCCGTAGTCCCAGCTACTCGGGAGGGTGAGGCAGGAGAATGGCGTGAACCCGGGAGGCGGAGCTTTCAGTGAGCCCAGATCGCTCCACCGCACTCCAGCCTGAGCGCTGGAGGGAGACTCTGTCTCAAAAAAAAAAAAAAAAAAGAGAGAAAACAAAGGTAGTGTCTGAAATGTCAACATATACTTTGAAAATAAACAGAAAACGGTAGCAAAGAGGAGTAGGATTCTTATCACATACATCAGAAAATCTGGCTGAAAAGATGCTCAATAAAATTAGCCATCAAGGAAATATAAATACAATTACAATGAAACAGTTTATATACCAACAGTATGGCTAAAATGAAAAGGAAATACTGACTATTGGTGAGGATGTGGCACACTCAGAAAGTCTCATGCACTGTGGGTGGGAGTAAATTGGCATAGCTACTTTGGAATTCTGCTTGGCTTGGCAGTATCTGCTAAAGCTGAAAAAAATGCATGTCTTATGCCCCACAATTCCACTCCGATGTATATACCTAAAATAATTTCATACATATGTTGACTAAAAGACATGTACTAAAAGAAAGCTGGAAGAGTCCTAGGGGGAATTCTGGGATACTGGCAATGTTGTTTCATGATCTGGGTGCTGTTTCTATGGTTGTTTTCAGTTTATAAAAGTACTTAGAGCTGGGCGCAGTGGCTCACGCCTGTAATTCCAACAGTCTGGGAGGCTGAGGTGGGCGGATCACGTGAGGTCAGGAGTTCGAGACAAGTTTGGCCAGTATGGTGAAACCCCATCTCTACCAAAAATGCAAAAATTAGCTGAGTGTGGTGGCATACATCTGTAATCCCGGATACTCAGGAGGCTGAGGCAGGATAATTGTTTGAACCCGGGAGATAGAGGTTGCAGTAAGCCAAGATCATGACACTGCACTCCAGCCTGAGTGACAGAGCGAGACTCCAGCTCAAAAAAATAAAAAGTACTTAGGATATGTACACTTCAGTTTAACTCTATTATAATATTACAATGGATTAATAAAATTTTTCTTTTTATTTAATAAAGTTTTATTTTTATTTAATAAAAGAGTGCCCTGGCTTCTTTTTTGACATCAAAGGTAAACTATTTTATCTGAATAAATTGGGCATTCCCTTGCTGAGTCATACATGTTTAGGCACTAGCAAGGCAAGGAAGGCTAAATAACTTTTGACAGCTAAATAACTGTTGATGTGTATTTGAATCACATTTCTAGGGAGAATCACATTTCTAGGGAAAATGGCAGAGATTGGTTAATTATTCAGAGAACAATCTCCCTTTCTCTTCTGGGCATACACCAAAGGTTATTTCCTGTTCTCCCTTGTCGTTGGATAGCAGGTATTGACTGTTATAGCCCTTGCAACACACACAAGTGTTATTCATCACTGGCAGGCCCAACCCATACAAGCCCACATAACACTCCTTATCTCTTTCTCCTTGTCTGAAAATTCAAACATTGAAGGAGGTGGTCTAAAATATAGAAAATGATGCTGCAGCCAAGAATCTGTTCTTTGATCCACTCTGGACAATGATACAAAAAGGAATAAATGGTATTGTGTTTAGTCACTGAAATGTAGGGTTGTTATAGCAGCAAGCCTGTCCTAATACTAGCACTGAAGCCAACTCAGTAAGCAGAGGTAGCTATGAGCAAAGCGGATGGGAAAGGATAGGAGTTCTTCCCAGTGCTGAAACTTTTGATCCAAAATAGGCTTAAAGTAAGGGCAGTCTGAGCTTAGTCAAATTTAAGTAGGTCTGATGGAATTCCAAGATAATGAAAAAACATATATAGAAAATTCTGTACAAAAATTGTGACTCAGAATGAGATTAAATAGCTGTTTCCTCCTGGATTTTAAGTATGTAGCTTCTCTTCATCTTTATTAACACTCCTATTGCCCGTTTCTGGCCCAATCTTGTGTTTTCAAATCAGGAAATGCCTCAATTCACTTCTTTTAATTCGGCTGAGTTTTATCTGAGATGGCCACTTCTCATCTGCATGAACTTCAGAAGAAAATTTAATGTATTTTGGCATTTGTTATCTCATCTATAAAACACAGTTAACAAGACAATGGTTTTTTTTAGCTGATCAAAAAATAAAGTACATCATGAAGATTTTAATGGTTAAGAATACTGTATTGTATACCGGAAATTTTCTAAGAGTAGATTTCAGATGTTCTCTCCACAGAAATAAAATAGATAACTATTCAAGATGATGGATATGTTAATTGGCTTAACTGTATTCAATCAATTCACTCTGTATACATATATCAATATGTCATGTACACAAATGCATACAAATAAATAAATAAATGCTTGTAAATTATGCTGCTTGTTGCGTGGTGAGCATCCAATAAATGGTAGCTGCCACAGTTTGTTTTGTTAGTGTTTTTATTATTGACAGATCCTAGTTAGGTTTTATCCTTTCAAATAGCTTATTGTTTCATATAATTTATTTATGGTGTTAGGCTTCACGGTATGTATAAATTACACAAAATGTTGTACATACATCCTTTTTAATTTCTCATCACCAACTCTTGAGTTGTCCATGGTTTCCATGAGGTTCAAATTGATTTTGTGTTCTAAACTAGCTGCCACAGCACCTTTCTGTTAGAGGAGTTAATAAAGGGTTACAAGTTTAACATCCAATTCCACAATTCATTTTAGATAGCAGGTAAGTTAATGGGAATCCATACTGTGCCCTTAATTTCTCAAGTGCACATTTGTTGAACAACTCAAAGTTCACCTTGAACTAAACATGCATCACACAAAGTAAAATGACAAGTCATATCAAGAGTAAAAACAATAAAGATCCTTAAACGTGACATAATCAATGAGTGGTTTTTTATAGTAAACATAAGATGAAAACTAATTTCTGTCTACTTTGATGAGAACTCTTTCATCAAACTGTTGGTGTAAGCATGTGCTTTCATATGCCAATGTAGCAACAATTCTACGGAAACATTTTGCATTTTTATCATAAAGGAGTGTCTCAGATAATTTTCCTTACACACTTAACTGTTTGATCCATGCAGGCCAATTTTGAAGTCATTGCTACTTTAGTTTATAAGGGAAAATGCCTGAGCCATTGCAAAAAGAAATTAGGTCATTGCTTAATTGATTATTAATTTCCTGTGCTTGATGTCTGGAAATGTCTTTTAGATTTTTGGCTGGATATTTCAAGTGTGTAAAAAATCTGTAATGAATATTATATTTATAAATACTCTACTAATAACAAAATGTTGAAACTATGTTAATTTTATAATAAATATAATTTTTATAGTCTGCAATATGATTTATAAAAAGCAGGTATCATTAGGTCCAATTTGTAGATGATGAGAAAATAAGTTCAGAAAGGTGTGAAGTCTAAAGGCAAATAGCTAATGAATAGAAGGAATTGGGACTCAGACAGGGTCTTCTACAACCTGAGTAATAAACCCTGTTGCATTTCTTCTTTCTTTAATGCAACTCTTCAGCAAATATTTCTAACAGAACAGTATTTTTATTTTATTTTTTTCTCTAAGGAACCTTCGTACTCTTATTCTTATTTTCTGTCTTTTTTCTTCTAGTTTTTCTCCTTGCCAGCATGCTATTCTAATGCATCCAACATAGAGACTGTACCTGTCTTGTCTTCAAAATATGGCTTCACGGAAACACACAGATTCTGCATTGCATATATCAGCTACACAGCCACAAGATCAACCACAAGCATAATTAACTTTAAAGTGACTCGACTTCATTCACCATGATCGTTCTGTCTTTATTGAATTTTAATGTCTTTTATTTTAATCAAACAATATCCCTTCACAGAATATACACTAAGAAATGAGTTTTCCTAAATGAAATTGCTTTTTTATTGCCATTCTACCATACACTCCATTTACATCTCTAGAACATTAAAATCATTCTTCGGATGTTGCTTCACCAGCAAGTGAAGTGTGTTATCTGTACGAGCTCTGGTGGATGAAACACTTTCTCTCCAGGCATGGGCCGAGAAGCTGCATTAACAAGTCTGAATATCACCAGTGTTTCCAAAAATTACCCACCAAGGCTATAGACAAATTTTGTATCCTCAAAGCAATGAAAATTTAAGAGATCTGTCCTTGGTTTTAATTTGTAATTTTTCTATGTCTTGAAGGAGGGAAGAAAAAATATTAGAAAAGCCACCTGAAAATATATGAAAACAATTTTTTATTTTTAGAATGTGTGTGCAAAGCAAGATAAGTATTAAATAAATTCTGTTATTCTAACAGAATTGATTTTTCTTAAATCATTGTAAAAGGTATCTCAAACAATATATGCATAGAGTGTTTTAGCTACAGTGGTTTCTTTTGAAATTCCTAAATTAAAGGATAGAGTTTCCAAAGCTAACGAGTTCTCTTTACAATAAAAACATTCAGGACAAAAACTACCATTAAGCTGGTATTTTTATATTTATATTTTATTACTTTATATTATGATTAAATTTATTACAGCTTTTATTTTAATAATTTAGGGAAGGAAAAGGATAATTATTGGTTAATAAAGAAAAACTAAGATATTTTAAAAACAGTAAAAATTGTGCATTTTTATGACTTCTTAGTACTACATTTCTTCGCTAGTATACAGTTTCTGGGTTTCTACATTATAAATTTTAAAATCATTTCTTTATATATGCTAAGATTACATCCAGCTTCCAAGTTATGTATGCAAATAACAAATTGGAATTCCATTACTCCAGAGGAATAATTTATTTGGGTTTTTAATCTGAACTGAATGACTTTTGGAAAACTACATATGATTGTATCCACATCATAAGTTTACAGGTAATGTTTCCAACTACTTAAAGGCATGGGGAGGATTCTACCTCTTACTTCTACAAGAGTTCTTGTCCAGTGCACAAAGCATGGCTGTATAAAAACTGGCTGCCACATACATCAATTGGCTTTCAATCTCTGGTGAATAACTTACAAAGTAGGCATGAAAATAAATAAATAAAAGTTTAGAGATCACTATAAAAGTCCCTGGAGAACACCCAAAACATAGATGTGCTCGTAAGGAAGAATGAGAGAACAGGGATGAAATCACATACTCTGGTCTTTCAAAGAGAAAATGCATGTTATCCCCTTTATATAAAACCATAGAGGTTTCTAAACAAAGGTTATGGTTAGGTGAGGCCTTTAGTTAATTAGTTGGAGAAATGTGCAAAAATGATTTGTTCCTCTCCTCATTGAGTCATGGAGTAGCATTCTTTTCATAGAAAAAGGATACAATGGAATAAATCCATGATGATAAAAAATCTCTTTTCCGAAGAATGAGATTAAGTTGATATATATATATATAATTAATATTTTAAGTATTCAAGTAACTAAGTGTTAGATCTCACAGTAAGAATTAATAGTTGTCTAAAATAATAAACTCACCTCCAGTTTGTTGGGTTTTTTTAGTCTTGTCTAAATTATTTCGGTGTGAACTTTAGCGATAATATTACTGGGACAGAATATGAATTTAGTGATGAAGGATGAATTTGATTATGAAACCATTTGGACTCTCCTCACATAGTGCCATTTGTTTGCTCATCATAATATTTTTTCCAGGTTTCTGAGATTTAGCCATTGACAAAAAGAATACTTATTAAACACCTAATTTACCTTCATGATTAACTCTTAAGTTAGCAAAATGTGTAAATGGTAGTTCCTAATTCCAGGCATATCTCTACATGATATTTCCCTTTTTGGTTTACACAGCTGCAGAAACTAACACATTTCATCAGGGGAAGCCAAAAATACATGGCACAAGTGCCAATTGAAGCCTGGACCCTCTGTGAATGCCAAAACAAGAGCAAAGCAAGGGGCTAACTGCACACATCAGAAAACTAAAACAGACAGAAAATATATTAAGTAACATGAAATGTCAGGAAATATTGACTTGGTTTTTATATTATCTTTCATAAAATAAACAGATTTCAGACATAGCCACAAACTCAATGAACACTTTAGAACAAATTTTCATTCATCTCTGGGACAACAAGCTGAAAAATTTTTAGTTAGTATTGATGATGGGCTTTATATATGTGCTGCTGAAGCGAGCAAAATGATGGATTTTAATGGTCAAAAAGGGTATAGCATTTTAAATTCTGACAATTTTTGGAACTGTGTAACAACGTTTATAGTTTTATGTTTTTATTGTTCTGAATAAATTGTTTCTATGTTACTGTTAATCTTGTGTGATTTTTTACATATTGATTATATTCCAATAAACTAGCATTATAAATGAATTTTAAAATGCTCATAATTAATAGTGACAACATTCTAATAAAACTAACAGTGCTGATTTTCATGTATTTTTTTCAACTCTTGAAATGTAAGCTAAAACTTTGGGAAACATGGTTTTGTCACAATTTTACATGAAATGATTACATGAAGAGTTTTTAAATTAAGAGCTTGTCTTCAGTTCTTGGTAACATTTATGATATTTGATTTATTATTTTGGAATTTTAAGCAACAGCTTGAGTAAATATATAGATAAATATAAGTAATTTGAAAAATCTTTAGAGAATGCTATGCTTTTCATCACAGACAGTTGGTCATTACCCTCCACATATTATAGTTATACATATGCAAATTAGAAAAATAATCATTCAATATTAATATCTGATTTTTTTGGAAATTACTATGAGCGTTGTTTAACAAATTTCAAATTTCTTGTACATTCTTTTTTCCCTGTTTAAATTTCAATTTCAGAAGGCAATGACTTGGTTAAGTCAGCTTCAGAAATTAATTTCCCCCTCTACAAATTCACCTGTTTATCTCTAATCCCTGGCTAGTTCAAGACTGATCCTATAATCTGTTAATATCTGATTTACAGAGAGCCAGTTGTGCCCCACGGAGACTAAGCCATTCTTACTCTCCAGTACATTAAGAATTAATATTTACCCTTACTGGACCTTTAAGCTTCGACAAGAAACTTTAACAAAAGCTGTGCAAATCCCTACCCAACATATACTGAGAGGATTAATAATAATTCCTTTTGATCAGAATTACTCTGTTGGCCAGTAATGGTTTCCATGGTAATCATGTGGTAGACAGGGCTGAGACTGATTTCATCAGTTGTAAGACATCATTAGAATTATCCTACATGTCTAATTATAACTTTCCATGACTGACTTTTACATAGTGTAGCTCAGAGGCACAGGAAATGAAGTTATAAGTTTTAACTGTTAGAAAGCTTCCATGAGGACAAAAATTATTTTGCTTTCTCCTAATAAGACTTTTTTTCCTGCAAAGAGCATTACAGAGGAGATATTTTAATATTTTTATTTATTTATTTTATTTTTTATTTCTGTTTGAGACAGTCTCACTCTGTTGCTCTGTCGCCCAGACTGAAGTGCAGTGGCATGATGTCGGCTCATTGCAACCTCTGCCTCTTAGGTTCAAGCGATTCTCCTGTCTCAGCCTCCCAAGGAGCTGAGACTATAGGCATGTGCCACCAGGCCTGGCTAATTTTTGTATTTTTAGTAGAGATGGGGTTTCACCATGTTGGCCAGGCTGTTCCTGAACCCCTGACCTCAGGTGATCCACCCTCCCCAGCCTCCCAAAGTGCTGGGATTACAGGCATGAGCCACCACCCCCAGCCTTAGAAAGTATTTTTGTGAGAACTGGAGCCAAGAGCAGTATCAATGAGAATTTCACTGAAAGATTATTGTGCTAACAACAACAACAACAAATTTGGTTCCTAGACAGCTTAGACTTCAGAAAATATTAGCCTATTAGAAAAAATTGTAACACACGATGATTGTGGTGATCTTTTTACTATATATATAATATTACATATAATATGTATTATATCTATCATATATAATATTATATATGATATAGTATGTATTGTATATTATATATTATTTTATTATATTATATATAATATATTATATATATTATTTTATTATATTATATGTTATATATATATAAAATCACCATGTAGTACACTTCAAATATATATAATTTTTTTGCCAATTATATCTCAATACAATTGAAAGGAGAAGATAATTTCACTAAAAATAAAAAAGCTGAGTTTCTTCTTTGTCCTCTTCTGATTCCTATTTTTTCAAGGGGAAGATTTAGTTCATTGCAGAAAGTTACTTGAAATGCTATGCATATATTTACATATGCACATATACATGCTGTTCTATATTCATCTACCTATACAGATAAATTAATAGATATAGATGTGTGTATATATATATACACACATATATAATATATATACACATATATAATATATACACATACATAATATATATACACATATATAATATATACACATATATAATATATATACACATGTATAATATATACACATATATAATATATATACACATGTATAGTATATACACATATATAATATATATACACATGTATAGTATATACACATATATAATATATACACATGTATAATATATACACATATATAATATATACACATGTATAATATATACACATATATAATATATACACATGTATAATATATACATATATAATATATACACATGTATAATATATACATATATAATATATACACATATATAATATATACATATATAATATATACACATATATAATATATACATATATAATATATACACATATATAATATATACATATATAATATATACACATATATAATATATACATATATAATATATACACATATATAATATATACATATATAATATATACACATATATAATATATACATATATAATATATACACATATATAATATATACATATAATATATACACATATATAATATATACATATATAATATATACACATATATAATATATATACACACATATATACACACACACACAAGCATACACATATATAAAGAAAAAAATATATATCTATATTTTCCTTTCTCTTCCATGTTTATTTCAAAGGCTTAGTAAGCCTTTCGATGCCAATTTCTAAGCATGAGCTTCCACAAAATGGAATGTCATAACTTAGATATTACATAATCTGGAAATTTCCTGCAAACTTGTCTTTCAAAGTATTTAAAAATAAAGCACTTCTCCAACAGTGCAAAACTGAAAGAATTATAACATTCAAAACTAACAGCTATTAAAAGAGAAATAATCAGGGTTTATATGTGATGTGTGTATGTATGTATTTGTGTGTATGTGCTTCAGGTGAAAACACCTGAACCTTTTAATTTTTGAAACAGAAAGTCCATTAGCAGAATTTTGTTCCAGTGTCCAGCTGGTTACCCTAATAAAAAGAGTAACCAACATTTGCCAAGCTTGCCAGTTCAGCACTTAATCCTTATTTTAAAGGCAAAATTCACACTCAGAAATGTTTTAAAAAAAATGGAAGACAGCTGGATATTATGACATAAATTAAATACTGTGGATTTGCATGTTTATGCCAATGTATAGCAATTCCATCAAAAATAACTATTACTGGAATTTCTGAAAGATGAGTAGGAAAAAGAGGAACCAAAATGAGGTACATCTCGAAGAAACCAGAATTATAAAAAGGCTAAAAGCAATGATTTATAAGGGATATTAAAAGATCCATGCTACATATGAAAGGAATGTTACTAGTTCTCTGTGCTGTGGATTAAAACACATTCTCTAGAGTTAAGGTGAGGCAGGTGAATGGAATTCCGTTTTGATTCCCTTGGGCAATGATTGGAGATGAAGAAATCATATGTTCATATTACATGAAGGAATGTTTATATTGTCTATCACATTCAAAAAATCTTAAAGTTGTAGCATCAGTCAAATGTTAGAACCATTTTATCTAACGAAGCTGTAGACTGTAAAAAAATGGAATTTCTTGACTTTTATTGTAACATCCTGTCATAATTATTAAAAATAAGCATATAGAATGCACTTATAAATGAATAGCACATTCTATAAATAAACCAGTTGTCGAAAACAAGAGCAATAACAGAGATTTTCTAAAAATCTAACTAGGATTTGGACTTTAAAATGATAACTTTAACATTTCCTTTCTAAGCCATTTAGCTTGTTCATAAGTTTAGGAGTATGACAATAATCATGCAACTAATTAATAAACATTGTTTTCTTAACTCTCAGGAAGAAAGTGTTTTTTAAACAAAAATGAGGAATAAAAAATGCATACTTCTCTATTTACAGCCAGAAATATTTAGTAAATTTTATGAAATGTTGTTTTTCTGAGCCCAATAAAAAATGTTGAAAAGCTTCTAATATATTTTAAGTTGCAAAATAGATTTCCTTTATCAATTGAAGCGTCCATTTTATGGCATTTTTCAACACAACTCCACTTGAACATGTGTATTAAGAGTTAACATAACTAATAGCCTCGGAGATTTGAGTCTAATATTAGGCTTATAAATTATACTGTTCATAATAAACTGCTAATGCTTCAAAAAATATAACTGGGAATAATTACCACAAATTATGATACTATGTCAAATGAATCTGCCCATATTAATGCATCTTCTCCCAAGAAATTTACTTGTGACTCTCTTTTTAAAAATTTTTGCAAATAAAAAGATTAATTTTGCAACCTTTTCTACTTAATGTTTTAATATGTGTGCGTGGTTGAATTTATCTGTGGCAATTAGGACTGGATTCTATTTTATCAGTCTGTCATTTATTGTAGCTAGTTTTAAATAAAGGTTGCGAAATTTAATATAATAAAAACTGAAAGCATGGTTAGCTAGGATAAAGCTAATCTGTTTATTAGAAATACTTGAACAAATAATAATTGAAATAAAGTGAGTGAAAGTTGTCTTGTAATTTGTAAAAGGTGGGTATTCAATGAAATAAATTTAATGTTGCAAGGGGAAAGTAAAACATAATTAGATTATTGTCTTGCATGTATCTTTGCCAGATTGCAAATCCAACTCAACTTATTTTCAAGTAGTGAAAAAATATGAGCTAATGACATTGTATCTGAGTTCTTTCAGTTTGGAGAACAAGAAGAAGAAAAAATCCTACCTCTTTCTCATTGTGTGAACCTCACCGTAGTCATTTATGCCTTAATCATTTAGTTATCACACTGTAATTAGTTCCTAATTGGGTAATATTTGGCTGAATAGGTTCCTTTCTTTTCTCTCTTTATCCAATAAAGAAAAAAAAATGCTGATGGGAAATTTAGTTATTGGCTCTTTAGGAAGCAATTTCTCAGTCCAAAACAGACACAAATTCAAGTCCAAGAAAATGGTGTGCTTGAAATGAGAAAATCTCATCGTGTAGTATTTTCTGATGACCTAATGTTGGAAATTTTGTATTTTTGATGGCTCAGAACCACGGTACCCCACATACATCGCCAGAGAAATAGCCGTTTGCTGCCTGCAGTGGATGTGTGAAGCCCACGTGGACGTGTGCAGTAAACTGAGTGAATGCCACGTCTTACATTGTAAGGGCCAGGCCCTAATTAGAGCACTGTGTTAGTTCTTTTCACTACATAGCAAAAAGACATTGCAACATTTTAAAGAAAAGATTAGTAGAATTTTAGCTAGTTTAAAATCCTAGGATTAAAGAGACTGAGTTATGAGGACAGGTCAAAATCTTAGTGTAAACGGAAATGTTTGAAATTCCACATACGGACCTGTCTTTATAACATGTATAAAATCACATGCAGTTTTGATAATACCACATCAAAGAAATTGGGACAGAGACTTAATTGTGGGCTAACAAAGGCAAATTAGACCATATATTAGAAGTACCATATTAATGAAAGGAAAATACTTGGATATGGAGGTGGGAGGAAAATTATTTGCTTGTAACAGAAATAACTAAAACATTTGCTGCGTACTATTTTTGAATTTCAAATAAGTTTTTGTAGTCATACAATCAAGTTAGTAGATTTGTTTCAGGAAATTAATTAAGTTATACTGCAAGGATTTATTTGAAAGCATAAAATAATTCTAAGCTGAACAAGTGGTGATCATGGAAACTTAGCCACATTTTGGTATTTTTGGTCCTCTTACTAGTCCAATTTCTCCTTAGTTTCAATCAACACTTCAGCCTCCAGCAGAAGTGAGAAGCCTTTGATATAAAGAAATTGAATAGTTTAGACAGCCTTCTTAATGCAGCTCAGCAAGAGACAAGGGGATAAAATCATCTGCTCCTCCTAGTGAGCTTATATAATCTTCTATAAAACACTGACTGAAACGAAAGAAAGAAAAAAAAATCTATATCTGAAGGTACTTTTATATTAGATACCCAATTAGCCACTAGTATTTGAACATGTAGCCAGGAGAAGACCTTCAGAATGTTTCAGACAAACAAGAAAATTAACGAGAGTGAAACTGAATATCATTTCATGATTAAATTTGCCATGCAATGACAAGATAAAACTTCAAAGTGATTACTTAGTCTTTTTTTTCATTTCTCACTATAACGTCTTCCTGTCTGCCTTCTTTTCTCTTTTTTCTTCTACTATATTTAGTTTAGAATATGGATTGGTTTTGAGAACAATGATCTGGACCTGATATTTTGTTCTGCCACTCTTAGCTTTAGGACTAGGGGCTTGCCACCTGACTTCCATCATTTTCCACTGTGTTATGGGTGTAATGGAGATATTAATGCTGTTATGCCCACCTCACATGAGTGTTCAGAAAATCCTATCTCACAAATAAAGTGTAAAGCTGAATAAAATGTTTTAAATACATATGAATGCATACATAAGATCAAGACCTCGCTGGCAGAATTTTTCAAATAACTGAAATAGTCAAATCGTGAATTTAAATGTATGCATAATGCCCTTCCAAATTTTTATTAAACTTTTATATCCCAATTGTACAGTAGTGTAAACTGATAGTAATTTTCCTTTAATAAAGATTATATTATGCATCTGTACTAATTCTATTCTAGAGTTAGAAAAAGTTTTTCTATATATACTCATTAGATTAATTGTACGTGTGAACTTTTAATTCCTAGATCAAAAAACATATACATATTTTATCAATTATACTTCATGAGTGTTACCTCATTTACACAACAGGCAGGACAATTGCTTTGGAAAATGGCATTATAAAATATGAAGGAGGCAAAAGAATGCTTCCAATGCTTCCATTCATTCATTTCAAAAGAGTTTATTTTTTCAAAGTATAAAGAAACAATGAAAAAACACAGACAACCACATCTTATCCTAGAAAATGTCAGTAGCCATCAATTTATTTTATTTATGATCTTTCAATATTGTATAAAATCTAGAGGGTGTGCAATTAGTTAATACCACAATAAACAAATTTATTGTCATTTTGCACCAAAACATATTTAATTTAATAGCATATATTATGCCTATGCTATTAAACAATATGCTCTAAGATTTAAAGATGATTAGGAATCTATGCCATTGAGAACCTTTCATATGGACATGAGAAAGCATTGCCTAAATAATGGTAATGAATAATAGGATATTTTCTAGAGAACTATGAGTGAAGAACAATGGAATGTGAAAGCACTTTCCTATTGGCTTGAGGGCTCCTCAGAGACTTTGAAAGAAGATTAAACATTTAGAATGACATAGAAGGATCTATACTATTTCAATGCAAAGAGTGGAGAGCAGCGGGGAGGAAAGAATGAACAAGAGTTTGAACATACAAGACCATTTGAATAATACAAGTAGTAACCAATGGCGCTTTCAAGTGGGGTTGTGACACTGCCAATGTCCATAAACGGTAATCTACATCTTATGTAATTTTTATGCCAAAATTTCTATTAGCTTAGGAAAGTAATGGGTATTAAAATTCACTCAGGCCGGGCGCGGTGGCTCACGCCTGTAATCCTAGCACTTTGGGAGGCCGAGGCAGGCAGATCACGAGGTCAGGAGATCGAGCCCATCCTGGCTAACACGATGAAACCCCGTCTCTACTAAAGAAATACAAAAAAATTAGCCAGGCGTGGTGGCGGCACCTGTAGTCCCAGCTACTTGGGAGGCTGAGGCAGGAGAATGGCGTGAACCCAGGAGGCGGAGCTTGCAGTGAGCCGAGATCGCGCCACTGTACTCCAGCTTGGGCAACAGAGCAAGACTCCGTCTCAAAAACAAAAAAGGGATAGCGTTAGGAGATATACCTAATGTAAATGACGAGTGAATGGGTGCAGCACACCAACATGGCATATGTATACATATGTAACAAACCTGCACGTTGTGCACATGTACCCCAGAACTTAAAGTATAATTTAAAAATATATTTAAAAAATTCACTCAAAAAACAGTATTTCCAATGCCAGGTATATGCTGCACAAAATGAATGAAAGGAATTACTTTACAGAATAAAATTCAGGAAATATGAATCTAATTTAGATGACTGTCTATTTTACTAACATTTTAGAGAATTACCTCTACAGAATGTGTTTTGGTATATAATTTACCTAATATGATTATTACAAAACAATAAGTGGGCTCTATTATTTCAACAAATTTCCGAGGTAGCTGCTATGGGGATATTTTAAAATGAACCTAAACATAAGAACAATTTTGATTAATTTCAATATACCTTTCTCTTCTAAATTATTATTTACTTAATATTTTCAAAGCTACTATGAATTAGTTTAACAATAAAATAAGTCCTTTCAGTAATTATCACAATTATTTGTATTCAAATAGTACATTTCATATTCAAAACACTAGCACATTCAAAAATTGTTTACAAATGAGGAATCTAAGGTTCAGAAAGATGAAATCAATTCCCAGAAGGCACAAAGCTACCAAATGAAACATGCAGGATTAAAAATCAAGTGTTTTGCTATCTAGCTATCCGGCAAAGAAAAATAAAACATAAAGATCTAATGTATACTACTATTAACATATGGAAAATTAATCTGTACTTTTAAATTGTAGATCGTGTGATATTCCTTTTTCACTAGACTGTTTAGCAACTTACAATGTGTTTGCATACTATTACAATTCAAAGATAACAATGGCAATAACTATCTTTTTCAATATTTTTGATATGTTAATAATATTTCCTGCAGCATTTTTGCTGGTTTGTTTTTAAATCTGGGCTAAGGTCTAGACTGTCATGGGTCCCCTAAATTCTGAAATATTCTTTTAGGTCTTGATGACTGTTGTGTCTTTGATAATCCTATGAAGTATGTGAACATATCACTGCAATCAATAACAACTTTATCAACTAATATCTGAAAGAAAATTACTTGATAGTATATATAAGAAGACTGCAAAAGAGAAGCATGTAGGTAAATACTGAGACAGAAAAATGCTTTTTGAGGAGAGGATAGGACATTTTTTCCATCCTAATAATATGACCTATGACTGGTCTTTGTAAAGAACCTCACTGCTCTTCAATTAGATTATACAAAGGGCACTGCATATTATGCTCAATAGACCCAAAGCATAGCATAATAAACATGCACCTCCAAACAAACTCTATTTTTCCAAGTTTTAAACTCTGCCAACATTTTAGCATTTTCCCCATAGCCCAAACTCAAAATTTTGGATGGGTTTCTGACTGTTCCCTCTTCCTCATCCCCATTTACAATATTTATATATTTCTTGAAGATCCTTTCTTTTGAGTGCTTTAGAACTTACATGAATTGTCACATTCTTACACCACTTCTTTGGTTCATGACCTCATTGCTCTATGCCCAGATTGCTGAAATAAACTCCCGACCTTTAGTCTTGTCAATCTGCTCAGACTACCAGTTCTATGACACCATTCTCCTGAATTAGAGAATGCAATTACTTTCTCAAAGTAATTGCAAATAAGAGTTTGCAATTACTTTTCCAAAGATTCTTAAGTCAAGTGCACAATCATATTGGTGGCCCCTGAGAAGTTCTATAGGTTCGTCTTGACTATACAGGCAAACGTATCACTTTACCTAAACATATACTGTTTTAGTCAAGACATTACCCTGAGGATTATTATCCCTTTTCATAAATATCCCTTCTTACATGACTTCAGTCAAGATAATCTTTTCAGTTAGAATATGCTCATCCATCCATCCATCCATCCATCCACCCATCCATCCATTCATCCATCCACCCATCCGTCCGTTCAGCCAGCCAACCACCCTACCAGCCCTCATGTAAGGAATAGATGCACAGCACAGGATAAGACATTTAAAATACATTCTAAAATAATTTTCTGTCCTCAGGATGCTCCCAGGCAAGTTGCTAGGCAGAAATTATCTAATTATAATACACGACACTGTATGTTACAGGTAAGACAGGTGTTATGTGAGAATTTGAAAGGGCTTTTAAGTCAGCCTCCAAGGAGTAGGTGACATGTAAGGTAAATCTCAGAATTTCCTTTTCTTTGATCTCTATCTAAAATTCTGCCTTAAAAATCTGACTCCACTCTTTCAAAAATCATCTCAAATCTAACTTCCTACATAAAACTGTCCTCAGTAAAGTAAGCTGACCTAGAGAGCTATTCTTCCTACTAGAGGTCAAATGTATTTTTTCACATGGTGATAGCCTAGGTGATATTGTTCCCTAATATTTTCTTTTTGTAGGTCCTCAGCACTATAATCTATCCCCAGGAAATCACTAGCTTCTTTAAAGGCAGACTTGTTCTTCTTTGTTCCTCCAAGTGCCTATTATAATGAATAACCTTTAACTGTGCTAGCGTAAACACTCTTGAAGTTAATTAAATCAGCTTCTCTTCCCAGCAATCCTTTAGCCATTGTGGACACCCATGGGGACATCTGTACAAATGCCATTTTGGGGGTTCACAGCAGCCATGTTTCTGCAGTAGTATAAGGCCCAGGCTGGACTAATCAAATTCCTTCTAGGATCTGAAATGAGGACATCAATGGATTCTACACTGGCCAAAGCTGTTTTCCAAAAATTATTATGTCTTAACTATTACCAATGAGTTATGCATATCTCATTAACAGTAAACCAAGAATAAAAGTGAACTAAATAAATATTTTTATTAAAGTTCACTTTCTTATCAATAACCAATATACAAGGAACTCATAAAACATAAACACATAGAAGAAAATATATTTGTCTTAGGAATAATTGTTTTAAATACATAATCAGTAACTTTTTTACTTTTGAATATATACGTTGGGAACTAAAAAAACTGCCATGATCTCCTTTTTGTTGTTGTTCTTTCTTATAAGAATCATCGCATAGTTTCTGTCCAAACCAAAATGTATCCACTGTGGGAGGAAAAAAAAAGTCTCCAAATAAGACTTGTTTTTTTCTTTTTTTAAAAAAATGCATTTTCTTTCTAAAACTAATTTGCAGCTTATGAGTAGTTAGAAAAAAAGACATTATTTTACAGCTACATAACATTTATATCTGAGCAAAGAAAATATAATGAGCTACAACGAAGTAGAAAAAACAGCAAACTTGAATTTATCCACTGTCTCATTTTTAATTAGCACCTATAATGTTTAAGAACATTGACAAGTTCACTGGACATACAAATTATATGACATTAGAGGAAAGGTTATAGGGACCTTCCTTCTCCATCTATCCAAAACAGAAATAAAATTTCACCTCTCCAATCATAGGGAATATGCAAAAGGCAGCAGTGCTGAGGAGAGAACTAGCCTCTCTTTCCTAGCCAATGATATCCTGTATAAAAGATATATATGAAAGGCTGTTTTCTTTATTCCTTAAACATTCATTACCTCTTCATGGAGGACTTGAATGGAAGGAGGCTCAGACTATCCATTCTCATGGGAGAAGGATAATGAAGTAAAGGTCAGGGGTTACTGGCAGATTTTCTTTCTTAGTGAAAAACATAATCTTTGCATATCATTTTCTAGAAAACGTAGGGAATGCAAATTTTAAGAGTATAAATTAGTCCTATGAGCTTTTTAGTTGATCTTTTTAAATGTGTAGTTGTAAAAATTACTAAATTTCGAACCTCTGACTTCAAGTGATCTGCTCACCTTGGCCTCCCAAAGTGCTGGGATTACAGGCATGAGCCACCACACCTGGCAAAAATTACCAAATTTCTATCTTAATATGGAGGAATCCATTTTAAAACAATAAGAATAACTTTCTATTTAGGAAAGCATTTTATAAAAAAAATTATTTGAGTTGATTTTATTTATTATATCTTTCAGAGATGTTTGCCAGTTTTCCTTTCATATAATTCTGTTGTTATACAGAAAAAATAAAAACAAAAGTCTAGGTAAAATCATCACCTAGCCAATTCAATTGTAAGTTTAATAATTCAATCATAAAACAATAAAACCTTTCTAATATTTATTCATTTCAGTTCTCTTAATCTCAGCCTACAGCATCATTCTTGATTTGACACTAATAAATATTGACCATATATATATTCTTTGTCTTTATATATATATTTATTATAAAAAAGTTATAAAAAAGTAGAATTGTGTTTTTGAACAAATTCTTCTTCTCCTTAATAAATAATTTTTAAAGAATTATAACAATATTCTCATAATAGTTTTTGGTCATTTTTTAGAATAAAAATATGAGGTTCTATTAAAAACATTCCTTGCTGTTCTTATACCAGAATTCAAGGATGAACTATTATGTTTCACTCTTGCCCCAATCACTCTTGGAACATTTTAGAATCCCAATAAATTTTTTGACTGAAAGTATAAAATAATAAATGAATAAAATTCTAGTCACTTCCAGTTGGATAATCATTCCAAACTGGATTTCTCTTTCTATTTTAAATTTCTCAGTGGGTCTATTCATTTTTACCAGTTCTATATTTTTAGAATAAAACTGAATGTGATGCTGAAAGATAGTTTCTCTTCATTTATAATATTTAGTTTCTTTTGATACTGTTTTACTATAGAGTATCACAAACTTGGAAAGTAATCTTTTTTCTTTTCAATTGTTATTATTCATTGTAAGTCGAAATATCCAGCCAATATAGTGCATTATAATAAATTTTATATACTAAAGAAAGGAAAGAAAATAAAAAGACTGTGTTCAATATTTTAATCTAAAGGTAAGATATTCATAGCCTACAGCCCATGTTGAAATGTCAGAAGAATCTGCACTGGCTATGAAATTATATAAACCATGTTGCATGAATATACATACATTCATTTATCTGATTTGAAGGTCCATTGATCTTCCAAAGAGAGTTTAGAACACCTATTTGAAAATATTATATAGTGTGTCTAAATGAACATATTCCAATATATCTGAATAATCTGAAAATACTAAAAATTAAATGCTTTTTATCTGATGGTTATGCATTAAAAAACAAACAAAAGTTAATATAATTATCTGGAAAATTCAAACACAAATTTTAAAATCCATATTCTGCTAATAAAGAACTGGATAAATTTATAGCTTGAACTGTCTATTGTTTTTCTTTTTAGAGGCAGGGTCTGGGGACTCGCTGTGTTGTCCCAGCCTGGAGTGCAGCAGTGCAATCATAGCTCGCTATAACCTCGAACTCCTAACCTCAAGGGATCCTTCTGTCTCAATCTCCTGAGTGGCTAGGACTACAGAGGTATACCACCACACCTAGCTAATTTTCAAATTTTTTGTAGAGATGGGTTCTCATTATGTCGCCAGGCTGGTATCAAACTTCTGGCCTCTAGCAATCTTCCCACCTCAACCCCCAAATTGCAGGGATTACAGGCCTGAATCACCACGCTCAGCCTTCAAATCTTCTTTATGAGTTCCTCTCTGTTCAATATTACTTTATTAAAACTCGACTCTGAATTTCATTTCCCCTATGATAAGACTGTAGCATCCCAATTCTTGTGCTTTCTCAACATGCTAAATTGTTCAAAATGTCATAGCCTATTCAGTTTGATTTTTTCCCCTTTTTTTCTTCCAAGTATCACAGCCTAATTCTTTATCGTTTAGTTTGAATACTAGAAGATTTGGAAAGAATCTTTCATTTTGCTACGGAGTATGGTGATTAGACAAAAAAAATAAAGAATAATATAACAAACACGTGTACTGCCATGGGCTTTGTTAAACCTTACCTTTTTGCTGTATTTTATTGAGATATTATTTAAGGATATAAAACATAATAACTGTGTACCCATTCGTAATTGTGTTCTTATGCAAGTGCCCAAAAGTAATCACTATCCTGAATTTAGTAAATATTATGGCTTCATGCTTTTTATTTCATGTTTTCTAGAGGGAGACGATGTGAATTAAGTCTGCGTGCTTGCGCCTATAAGGGAGGTATTGCAATCTCAGTAGTTTAAATAAAAAGTGGCTCAACATAACTCAGTGGTTGCCAACAACAAAAGCAACTATTTTATGTCTCCTTAAACTACATGAATTATGGCATACTGTATGACTGCATCTCCAGCTTTCCTAAAATAAAAAAGCTTATTATTTTGTTATTTATCCTCAATAACATGTGAGGCTTCAATATGTTTATTTTTAATGCTGCATAAAATTTCATTGAGCACATCTACCACCAATTGATGAACCAAATAATTCACATTGCTTTTTGAATACAAGTAAATAGAGCATTTCCAATTTTAAAATAAAGAGCATGTTGATGTTTATAATCAAGGAAACCTACAAATAGAAAGGTTGTTCATCAAAAAAGGAATACCTTCCTTCATATACATAATTTTTAAGAGTATAACACTTATGCCATTTATCCCCAAATATTGCACTAACAGCCTAGGGAGTTTTTTAAAATCCCAATGCCTAGATCACACCCCATAATAATTAAATCAGAATGTCTGGAAGTGAGAGCTAGGAATTAGTATTTTTAAAAGAATCCCAGGTGATTGCAAATTACAGCAAAGTTGGCAACCGCTGAGTTATGTTGGGCCATTTTTTATTTAAACTATTGGGATTTCAATACCTCCCTTATAGCTGCAAGCACACTGACTTAACTCACATCATCTTCCTCTAGAAATTTTTCCTTGAAAAAGTGTTGGTGATTTTTTTGGGGGGGATAGGGCCTGAAAATCTAGACACATGTTAATCATAAAACGACCTACTCCAGTCCCTTAAATCGTTTCATTCATCCTGCTTTCAGGTTTGCTGTCTGTTGTTTTTAAGTTTTGTGTGTGTATATATTAATACTGCTATCAATCCTATATTTCAAGTTTCCAAGGATGTGGAAACAGGTTGGTTAATTCTCTCTGTACAGTACCTAACAAACCGTTACATGCAGAGAGACAAATCATGCTTTTTTCTGTTAATGATACCTCATGTGAAATAAAAACTTTAACTCCCTAAAATCTGGTGAAAGTGTCTTAAATCATACATAATACCTGCGCTATTTTACTCCAGACTTTATTTTTGTTGAACCTTGCGTATTATATATAGTGATTTAAGTAGATTTCTGGTCATTTTAGATCATAATTTTATTCGTATTTACTTAAATATAATTACATCTAAATGAAATGGAAACTACACAGTATTTAGATTTAAAACCAACAATCTATTCTCAAAAGAACATTTTATTTTTTTAACCATGAATTATCTCCAGTACAAATAAATCTATGTATTGGATTCTTAGGTTCTTATTCAACCTTAGGAAGCCACATCTCCAACAGAAGGAAAGTATTAAGACAGCACATCACCTTTTTCTGTTTTCTACATTTTGCTGATTTCTACTGCTTTCTTCACTTTCCTACTCTCTCTCGCCATCCTTTCCAAAGGCAGCGAGTGTTTAACTTATCCACACCTACTTTAACTGGAAGTGTAGTGGAATGAAATCAGTTTACATACATCACCAGCACAATAAAATAGCATATTGATTCTATCCAAAAATCTTATTCAAGACAGTTTGTGTTATTACCTAGAAGACAAATGGTGACATTGGAAGAGTCCAAGCTTGCTGTGACCTTACCAAACCTTTCCTATGAGAAAATACACTATAAAATTGTCATAAAGTAGACCTAACCACTTAAACTAAAAGTTAAATAACTCTAATTCAAATTATACCAACTATACATTACCGTATTAAATTTCTCACCAAGATGATACTCTGCAGGAGGTAGTAATGTTTATGTGGTGGAAAAATCTAAAGCTAGGGCCTGAGTTACAACTATATCAAGGTTATTAAATGAAATGAAAGCAATATGTTTTGGAGTGTTTTTGGCAGGGGAGGGGGAGCAGAGGGTGCTTTAGCTCCAGAAGGACCAAAATATGCTGCTTTTGAGTCTTGGAAATAAGAACGTGTTCCACTGCTGCCTGTTTACAGTCGAAACCACAGGGAAAAATACTTCCAGGGGCCTGATGTTTCAGGTGCAAGATATTAAGCTGGTTGTAAGTTGTTGCCTGTGGAGAGGTTGACCCAGAGGATAAAAATCCAAAGAGCAGAGCCACAGAAGCATGTGTATTCATAGGTTCTGCTTCAGGGATGTTTATAGTGTTGGAAGGTCCAGTTTCTAACTATTCCTGTCATTTAATGCAATAATGCAGAGGAATGTAGTATTGTCAGCATTTATAACATTGGTTAAGATCTCTGGGTGAAAAACAGGTATTCTTTTCTTTCTTCTGAGTGGAAGCCAATGATTGCAATGCCATGAGGTTTTACTTTTGAATTTTTTTAAAAAGTTGTGTTTTGTTTTTATTTTTTAGTTTGAGAATGTATTCATTGTTTGAGGGTATATTCATTGATGTAAGTTTCTGGAGTGCTTAAAAATGTAAAACCACAAAATAGATGACAACTACAAAAATTTTAAAAAAGGAGAAAAACTTGTTCTAAGAAGAATACTAGAAAGTCAGTTTGAAGATTACCACTTCAGCATCCAGCTGCTTTGAGGCCAGTTTACTTCACTTTCTTAATTAACATGAAGACAAAATGTATTAGCATGCTTTAAGCTATGCGTTACTGTTTGATGTTTTAGCATCTTATAAATATCTGCATCTCATATCAGATTCGAGATTCAATACAGTTAGCTTTGGGCTTGCTTTTGAATACTTCAATGTTTATACAGATTATGTAAATCATACACAGCTCATAACAATGTGATAAGGAGATGTGCGACTGTATTTCTCATGTAGAATATCATTATCTAAGCCCCACCCTCATTTACAGTTCAATGTATTTATTTAAAGAGGATCTGTTTTCAAGACAAAAAGAATGAGGGGCAAAAACAAGAAACTAACATGAAATATGTATGGTATCATTTGAAAAATCAGTAGTGTCGTTTTAATCACTTTATACTACTTAATTTTTACATGCTTTGTGACAGGTAATGACTTCCATGCAGAGATATAAAACATAAACATTACCCATATTGTTGAAAATATACAATGGGAATTAGCATGACAGAAAAACAATGGCACTATCAAGTAAAACTATGCTATTATATAATAGGAGAGATAAGGAAGACAGAGAAAAGCAATTTAGTATTTATAAACACAATACCGATATCTAAATGCAGAACTGCTACCTTTTCTAATTTGAAGAGCTTCATCAGCCAGAAGTAACTTTAACAAGAAATAGAAACTCATGCAGGAATGAATTCTGCACCTGCCCAGTACCTGCTTACTTAACAAGAATGTTCTTCATGGTCACATTAGGAAATCTATAATTGTGAAGTGAAATGGTGCATATCCAGAAAACTCGGCCAAGTGAGGTGAAATGTAAACTTTAAAGTAGAAACATAACTAAAAGATAAGTACAATTTATAAAAAGCCTGAGCCTTTTCTCATGGGGACTGCAAAGCATTGAATGGTTGTTGTACCTATGCTACTATGAGATAGTTGAATTTAAAGCATCTTCCTGTTTTAAAGATATCAGAATAAAGATACCTGGAATTTTAAGTGACTTTTTCCAAGGTCACATAGATGAGTCAGTGGGGAGACAAGTATAGCTACTGAGTGACAGAGACGAAGAACTACAGACTTTTCTCTCACTCCACACCTGCAGAAATGCCTAAACTACTCCAGCATGTAAACCCTTCACTGGTGACATCCCATCCTAATCAATTTAGAATCTCAGCAGAGATGACAACACTGGAAGCTCCTAGCTACACACTGGTTGCTTCTTCGTTTTAAAAAATAATAGTGATAAAATTATTAGCATTTATGAAAAAGAGCACTGCAAGAGAAATTGGCCCAGAGTTTTTCATATCTGTTCCAACAGATTATTAGATGCTAAAATAAAGAAGGTTAATGCTGGGCTACAATTTAGACTGTCCATATCCTCCTCCCTTCCAGTGCTAAGTATAGCCTCAAGAGACTGCCTTCAAAATGCTAAAATAAATTAATCGGGAGTCAGTTCCTAAGATATCACTAGCATATTAAACCTTCTTAAAAGATTATGCCTGACTCATATACTTCTCTAGTTATTCATTCATATGGAATTTGAGACTACAAATCACATTTGTTACATTTTAGAAAATTCTCTTTGCATAGTTTCAGTTATATCAAAACTAAATAAATCATCTTTAGCCAAAAAAAAATTTTTAATCTTCAAGTTCCTCTGGGACACTGTACATTTCTATTCTCAGACTTCACTGAACTAAAATTAGTGTTTTGTGTTGAATGCAGAAAAGTGATTAGAAATAATATTGACCTTGAAAAAAAAGCTCAGCTAAATAATGGTTTCAGTTTAACTAACATATTTTTTAATGCATACACCTTGTAATCCATTAAAAAAAAAAACTGTGTCTGTATAACCAACTCTGCAAAAAAAAAGAAAATCATGCCTTACATAGATTGTGATTTTGCATTGCTTGCAGGAGATACCATGACATTAAAGTAATATACACAAAATGGGAAGCTTACCATTTTAGAAGTTCATTGTTTTATGTATACGTATAGTCCTTTTGGTTTTCTGAGAAATGTTGTCGTACAATGCCTTGAGAAATAGGAACACTTTTACACTGTTGGTGGGACTGTAAACTAGTTCAACCATTGTGGAAGTCAGTGTGGCGATTCCTCAGGGATCTAGAACTAGAAATACCATTTGACCCAGCCATCCCATTACTGGGTATATACCCAAAGGACTATAAATCATGCTGCTATAAAGACACATGCACACGTATGTTTATTGCGGCACTATTCACAATAGCAAAGACTTGGAACCAACCCAAATGTCCAACAATGATAGACTGGATTAAGAAAATGTGGCACATATACACCATGGAATACTATGCAGCCATAAAAAATGATGAGTTCATGTCCTTTGTAGGGACATGGATGAAATTGGAAATCATCATTCTCAGTAAACTATCGCAAGGACAAAAAACCAAACACCGCATGTTCTCACTCATAGATGGGAATTGAACAATGAGAACACATGGACACAGGAAGGGGAACATCACACTCTGGGGACTGTTGTGGGGTGGGGGGAGGGGAGAGGGATAGCATTAGGAGATATACCTAATGCTAAATGACGAGTTAATGGGTGCAGCACACCAGCATGGCACATGTATACATATGTAACTAACCTGCACATTGTGCACATGTACCCTAAAACTTAAAGTATAATAATAATAAAAAAAAGAAAAAAAAAAGAATTTTATACCCAAGAAAAAAAAAAAAGAGAATTAACAAATAGCTACTTTAGACACAATATCAATTGCACTGTACAATTTGTAATTTCCAGGTAAATCGTGAAGAAAAATAGAATAATACCAAATAATAATTTCTTTTGTTATTTAAAAGTGACTATATTGGATTATTATCTATCATACAAGCGAATAGATGTTAATGTCAAAATACATACATAATCAGAGGCCTTACCATACCATCCCTATTTCTTGCCCAGTGATTCTGTTTAATGACTTGTATTTATTGAGTAATTGTTGTAGCAGTGCACTGGAGCTAGTTCCTACCAGCTTGAAAGAGCCAATTGTTTAATATCTACAAACACTGTAAGCTACTGTTAGTGTGAAATCAGCCATGATAGGAATATTTACACTATGGAAATTGGCAGTGTTACAAACCATGCTCCCCCAACCCCTTTACCAATACACTACTGTGATCATATAGAAAAAACTGCACATAATGCTATAGGTGGCAAACAATAATAACTAAGGCCCAGCCCAGTTTTTAACATACTTATTTGAAAGGATTGGATTGGAGACATAAAGAAAGCTTACAAACTGAAAAGAAGAAGAGTTAATGCATATTTTGAAAGCTTAAACCTTTATGGTTTGAAGAATTAAAGTGCCATTATCAGAAATAAGGGAGTCAGGAAGAGACATCTATTGGGGAAGTTAGGTTGGAACATAAGTTGTTTGCCTAAGAATGAATTCAGTAGAAAGATCACGGGAGCTAAATATCAGAGTTCAAATTATCTATGATCACATCTTTGTCTACAACAATGGTTTCCAAAATTATCTGCACATTAGAATCAGCTGGGAAACTGCAAAAACAAATACTATTGTTGTCCTAGCCTTGGAGATTGTGACTTACTTGGTCTGAAATACGGCCTGGGCTTTGAAACATCAAAAAGATTCCCAGGTAATTCTAATGTGCAGAGTAGCTTGGGAAACGCTGGGCTATGATTTAAACACTTTTAAATCTTTTTATGCCTTAAATTCCTGAAATGGAAAGATAAATGGATACATCACAAGCTTTAGGGCCTGCAGTTCAGTCCCCAAAGCGTGCTCATTATTTGCCATTACCCAGAGCTGAGGGAGAAAGTCACTCCTATTTTCTACTATGTAAGAGGAGTTCAGTTAAATAAATTCACTTGCTTTCCACTACACAAAGAATTTTAACAACTGATAGGAAATTGTGAGGAAAAAAACCTAATTATTCTTGGTACAAACTGAAATGTGATGTCACTCCTTGCACAAGCTAGCCCAATAAAATGCCATATGCATTGCATGATGTGTGTCTAACCCATCAAATATAATTCTCTCTCTCTCTTCATATATATACATGATGCAAACTAACATTTGTAATTTTGGTGGAAGAAGTAACTTAATCACCTAAGTGACACTTTGTAAGGAAGAGAACTACCTCCTTAGGGATATATATGCTCTTCATCGAGAATTCAATGAGATTATAAACAATCAGCTTGATTCTCCCCTTTGCATTCAAGAGAGCAAAGAATGCTCTTGAGAGAGAGTCAAAGGTCTCCCTTTCTTTTTCTAAACAGCATGTAGAATTCCAAGTTGTTCAAGAAAACAGAATAACTTAGAACACATTGTATAAAATTTGACTGATGTTCTTTCTTCTCCAATTGTGCTTTATTACATATATTTGTGCTGCACAGCAAATAACAAAACAAGACAGAGCAAGAGAGAGAGAAAAAAAAAGAGAGGAGAGAGAGAAAACAGAAACAAGGTCTGTCAAACAGGATTTGTAAGTATTTATTGTGCATTTAAAACACAGGTTTTGATTCAATAGGTCTGGACTGTGGCCTGAGATACTGCATTTTCACCAAGATCACAGGTAAATCTGAGGATGCATTGTAGTCTATTTTTTCACGGACCACACTTTGAGGAGCAAGGTGGTAAACATCTGAAAGAAAATGTTTGTTGGATCCATTGGATCCATTCCCTTATATCCTCATAGGCAACATAGAAATATCATGCTCAGACACAGAAATATCATATATACAGCAGGAGAGATGAGGAAAACCATCACATTTTCCTCAAAGGTAAAATTTGTCATTATTAACAAAGGTTGTTTTTACCAGGCATTGGCTTGAGTGAGCCATGCATCTACATATGATGCTGCATGATTTATAAACATATGATTAGATGTCTAGGGGAAAAAAGAACAAAACAATTCATTGGCATTAAAAATTTAAATTTAAGTGATGCTAGAATTACACAGTATTTCTGTTTTACACTAGGACCACCAAAGTGATCAATGGCATCCTTTCTGCTGAAATATTTTGTAATATGAAGTCAAAATATTGGAATCACCTCTCATTACGTGTATTTGCAGATTCAAGTGTTTAACCCAGAATACGATGCAAAGCAGCCCATTAAGATAAACGCAGTCACTGTTTTATGAAGTAAAGTGAATGATTAAAAAAAAAAGAAGAGTGCTCCTGCCGCAGCTTCGTGGTGTGATCAATGGCATTCACCTTCCCCTCTCAGTGTAACCGGAATGTCTATCAAAACCAGAAAACGGAAGGCTTCAGAAGCATTATGTAGCTAAAAAAGGAGACTATTTTACCCATTAGTAATAAATGTACCTGCTGAGCAGAACACAGCTATACCTGAAAAGGTTCCACAATTCTCTTTTGCTTAGCTCTCCCTGCTATGAGAGAACCAGTGTGCTAAAGAGCATTTTGTAAAAGCAAAAGAGTTTATATAATTGACTTTACTGGAATTAGAAGACAGAGTACAGTGTGCTCAACCTGAAGCAGCCCAACTCTATGATGAAGGAAAATTGCACAATTTAATAGCCAGATATAGGAACTGTGAAGTAATAGAAGTAATCAAAGGCTTGGCCATGCTTAAAGGAACAAATCTGTTACTTTTCCATTTGCTCCAGAGAGGGGACTGCAAGTGGACTATTTGCAGGAAAGTGCATTAGCACAGCTTCCTAAATTTGGGTAGTACTTTTATGAAAAGGAGAATTTAGAAAGAGATAAGTATAAGTATCTTAATGTTGAGGTGTCTTTTGGAAATTTGATTTATGAGTTCCATGGTTCTAACTCCTATTTCATGTGAAACAATTAAAAAGAATATATCTAATAATTGCAATTAATTTTTCATCCTCTTCTCCTTGGCCACAGTGAACTTAACCTTCATTAAGAATATCATCTTGCTATATCGAACACATATTTTCTATAGAAAGGGAACAACAAAGCCATATTTAGGGTGAAAGCATATTAGCCTTTCTTGAACATCTGGTGAAAAGTGAAGTTTCAGCAGTAGCAATTTATACATCTGTCATCTTGGGGGAAATTTGATGATTTGATAGCAAGAAGGAACACTGATTTACAATGCAGCATCCACACAACAACAGCCTGTGAAAATCAAAAGTATAAGGATCATAACCTTGAATGATCTTAATAAAACCTTAAAATAACCAGAATTCAAGTGATGAGAAATATTTTCTAGAGGACTAAAATATTTTTAGCAAGTCCAGAAATTTACATATAGAAATTTTGAGGGTCAAAAAAATGGATTAGAAATCATTTAAATCTTGTCATAACCTGAATCTAGCAGTAGTTATAATGATTCAGATGAAGTAGTTGAGCTTTAGATTACAACTAAATTGCCAGTTAAACACATATAAAATTAATTTCAGTAAAAGGTAAGTATATGTGACAGCCCAATTAGTATGATTTATATACTTCAAAATAATTACACTATTAAGGTAGACAGTATACCGTCTAGTTTTATTCACATCAAATTTCTCATGCTTTGGTTAGCTTAAACTAACCACAGCATTTTAGAAGATGAACAATGAACTAGGCTCTTCCACTAACTTTACTAATAGAAATATTGTTTATGTCATTATCCCTCCATTTTCTCATTTTTGAAATTATTATTAAAAGTATGAAATTTCCTTTCATTATCTACATAATGCCAGATAAATTAAATGTCTACATTTATTTTAGTAAAATAAATGCATAAGTTTCTAACTGGAATATTTTCTGTATTAGCCAATAAAATGTTTTATTAAAATATATTACGGTGGAAAATTCAATAAGCTCTTACTGAAGCTAAGGGAAATAATAGTATTAGACCTTATGTAATGTCCTTCAAATTTGATAAGTAAAGAAAGGTTGACTTAAGTCCAATGTTATTGTTTCCGACATGTTTTTCAAGAAGCACCAAGTTCACTAAAATAAACCGTAAAAAATATAGAAATTTGGTTCTGAAATTACTTTTTTTCACATATTGTCCGATTCTTCATTTCTCACAGAAACACAACTACATCTCATGGCATAGTTTCAAAATCAGTTCAATCCCATAAAATTGACTTTTCTCTATCCCTTCTCTCTACCTATTTTTCTATCCCTCCCTCCTCTCCTCCCCTCCTTCTCTGTAAGTCCTCCCCAACCATGGACAAGTGAGAAGAGTTAGAAATATCTTTTACTGTCCATTGATATACTACGAATTCTAATTCAACAAATCCATTCTTGACTTCGAGTCTCCTTCACACCTCTCACTTCTCCCATTTCACCAATAACCCTGCTTTGTGTCATGAATCTCTTATCTTGATTTATAATGCCAGTATTCCCTCAAGCCAGTCCATAGGGAGAATAGGGAGATACTTTTAAGTCTTAAATTCCCTCATCTTCCAACTATTTGTTGCATCTCCATGGCGTGCAGAGTCTAAGCCTTCTGAGGACTTCTCAGGTAGTACTCGTGCTTTTTCATGTGCATTTCTTGTGCACTTTCACGTGCTTTGTCTTGGTTCAGGGCCCCACACTAAGGCAGGCATCACTGCTCATGAAAAGTCCCACTTCCATCACATTAATTTATTCTTCCTACTACTGTCTAAAAATATATCTGCTCACATTACTTTTTAAAAAGTGGCAACTATTATCTAAAACTGTGGTTTTCAAACTTTAGTGTTTGAAAAACTCATGTTTTAATATACCTGGAGTGGTAAGAAACTGTGTTTTAACATGTATCTCAGGTGATTCAAATATAAGCGATTGGGAAACACACACTAGAAAAATTGTTATGAACCAAGAAGTACAACATATGGATAATAGTGCTTGCAGTTTTCACAATTTTGTTTAAATTCGAATGCTGTTGAGATGACTTAAAGAAGCACCATGTTCCGTAAAGCATCTCTCACTACTTACTGACTCTGTTTCAGGCATTGCAGAGGGGCTGGTGGCAAAAAAATTTTGATGAAAGATGCCCCTAACCTGGAAGAATTCCTAATACAAAGGGGAAGTAGCTTTTTCTTTAAGTAACTAGTGTAAATGTGATAATCTAAGGGAGCACCAAAAAAGTACATTACACCTAAGGAATACAGCAAATCACTTCACCAAGGAGGTAATAGATGTTTAGATGTTTTAGATGTTTGCATATATTTTAATATGTACACGTGGAAAAAACAATTGAAACGGCCTGAAAGACTACATTTAACAGAATGAAAAACAGTTTCTCCTCATGCCAACCCTCAGTCTTACTGGTCCTCTGTCATAAAGACAAGACTGCTCCCGGTTTCCTGTGGATTCTTGTAGAAAGCCTCCATGCATAGTCAGGTACCTATGTCTACTCACTAGAAATTGCCTACCCCTCTCTTCTCAAACTTTTAATACTTTCTTTCTCGACTTCATTCTTAGATGTGGACTTTGCTAACTACCCTGAGAAAGAAGCACCCACATCTACCAGCCAGCTTACATCAGTGTGCATATCCTCAAGATTTCCTTCTGTTTCTAAGATTGAGTTGTTGATTCTTTTATCCTGTTATCTAAGGGCATGCTCTAGATACCTTCTGGAGTCTCTAACTTAAGAACTTTGTTTCAGCAATTATACCACAGTCCAGTACAAACTATGATTTCTTTTGAATGGATCTTATATGTCAGAAAAAAGAAAAAGAAAACAAATTAAAAAATCAAAAATCTATTTTAACCCTAACTCCTATTCCAATTATCACATTCTTTGCTCTTATTTATAGCAAAAATTCTTAAAATTGTATGATACTTGTTTCTCCCTTTTTGTTTTCTATTCACTTATGAACTCACTCCAGTGAGGTTTCTTGCTCATTTCTCATTGAAACCGCTCTTGTCTATGTCAGTAATGATTATCCTGTTACTAAATCCAACAGTGAATTCGGAGAACTAGTAACACTTTGTCATCTGCTCCCTTTTTTTCCTGAAGTCTCCTAAATTTGTATTGCTGCCCTATCATCTCCTGATTTGTTGATCCAACTCCCTCCTCCATGCTCCAGCTGGATGTCTAAAAGCTTTCTTAAATTTAACATGCCCAAAAGTGTCCTAATTACCTTTCTTCCCAAGCACTAACCTGTCCACCCTACACTCATCCCAGGAAATACCACCACCATGGTATTTCTGAAGTGAAAGCCAAAAACCTTCAATGTGTTCCTTGTTTTTCTCACACATTGCCTGCAATCTGTCAACACCCCATCTACCTTAAAAATCAATTGAAAAACAGTCTATTCTCACTATCTTTCCTGTCACCACCCTGGTAAAATCTACCATCATCTCAGACCCTTCTCCAATGACCTGTCAAGTCTCAACACTGAACCCAGAGTGAAACTTTTAAAAGAAAAGGTAGATAACTGTCATTTCCCTGACTCACCTAGTAATGAAACCGTTAGAATTGTCCCATTTTTATTAACCTACTCTCATACTCTGATGTCTTGAAAAGAAGATTTGTCATGCCTTACACTTCATGACAATACATACTCTTCTTGCAGTACAATGATGATAGTGATGCTATTAAATGCTTCCCAGAAAGCACATTGCCAGTCATGTATATTTTTGACTAGTATCCTAGTTTATTCCTAGATAAAGCCCGGATGATAACATAATCCTCTGCATAATTGCTTGTGCACCTCAAATTTATACATATTAACAATTAGGATACACATATGATGTCCATATCTACAAGTATCACTTTGGTAATGAGTTGAACAAAGCTGTGAGTGTATCTTTTTAATAGAGAAACTTTCTAAGCATTCTTCTATATACTCCCTGAAGGCTTAAATACTTGAAGTTACAGTCATGTCCACAAAGATATAGTCAGGCTGCACCCAAGGAAATGAGGTTAGGAAATAAATTTGGCCAAAATATATTCAAAAGTACTATTCTGGAAGCCTAATGTAAGTACGGGCATTTTCTAAAGGACTAATTTATGCATTTGCACGTGTGTGATTTTTCTAAGTTTTGTGTGTGTGTGGGACCTAATCAGAATTTGAGTTAAAAATATTTCTGTTGCCAGGCTAATATATTTCTCATACAATTATCATTCTAAGACTGAACTGTATCCATTGTATTTAAATCCAGCTAAAATTTTTCATCGTATTCCTTCAGAGCTGCTTATAAATAATTAGATATGCAGTTAGAATTGACAGTTTAATTTGTTTTAATAAGGGTAGTAACGTACCTGTTTGCACAAAAGGAAACATTTTGCTATGACAAAACCACATTATGCCATCTTGTCAGATAACTTCAAGATACTTTAAAAATATATAGTTTATCAATATTGATTCACAGAAGGCAATTATTATAGGAAGTAAAGAAGGAAAAAAGAAAGGATGGAAGGGAGAGAAAAAGGAAGAAAGGAATGAAAAAAGGACAAAATGAAGGGAGAGAGAAAGGAAGAAAGCAATGAAAAAAGGACAAAATGAAGGGAGGGAGGGGGGAAGAAAGGAAGGAATAGAAGGAGAGAAGAAGGAAGAGAGGGAGGGAATAACTTCAAATTGTAACCAAATGCTACAAACTGGATTGATTTTCTATATTAACTTACAAGCTATCCATGACCCAGTAGATATTGATATTATTTCTTCTATGCCACAGCGTCTTTTAATTATACTGTATTTTTAAAATTATAAAATAGTCCATCAAGGTGTGATTACAGTGCGTGAAAATGTGTCATTTCTGGTATCTCTGGTCGCCTCTTATTTGTACATAGAGCTATGCATTTCTGCATTCTGCAGGTTTCTCTTTCCCTCACGGTTTGCTTTTTCTCTCTCCCTCTCACTTTAGTTTCACCCATTCTCTTTTATATCCTTCTATCACGGACATTTTATCTGCTGTGTCTGTAACTGATAAAGAAAGCCACCACATTTCATGGACAGGGCCACTTTAATCGTCCTTCAAAGCTAATGGCAGAGTTGTGATACTGTGAATTACACTGTCTGCTTGTCTTTCTAGACTTTATCCACTTTTAACCGTGATCTCTGGTGACTTCTTGAACTACAGAGCCAGCTCTACCTCTTTCCTTTTCTTCTCTGTGCTTTTGTTTCACAGGAATGATTTTGTTCTTGGTAAGTGCTAAGGAAAGCAGTGATTGATGCCACTTCTATATTAGTATAATTGCTTTCGTAATTAAAACAATATGACATGACCTTCCTTGCTAGTTTGAATTGTGACATCTGTAGGTATATATATAGACACAGATGAGAAAGAGAAAATAACAAGAAAATTAAATTTAAAAACCCAGTGTACCTTAACAGCCCTTTTGTACTCAGAATTATATATATCCTTCTGTTGAATTTTAGCATGTATGCACACCTAACACATGGTTTGTCATATTTATCCAGTGCCTGCTCCCTAAAATGTAGGTACTTTTGTAAGATGCATTAACTCAATTCCCTAAGTACATTAGTACCAGTCACTAAAATACTCTGCAAATCTGAAAGTGTTAATGCATCTTTGAAAAGTGAAATATTGCTGAAGAGTATTGGTGACTTACAAAAATCTGGGTCAGTTTAACTGTGAAGAGAAGCTCACCTAAGCAGGGCTTCACTGAATGGCTTATACAAACACTTCTCTGTTGTCTATGATGAGGTACAAAAAAACCCTAAAAATGTGAAATGTTATAAATAACTAGATAAAAAGCCAAGGGGGGAAGCATGTAACATTGTACAGAACAGACACGAGCTCTGAAATTCAAAAAAAAAAAAAACTTTTGGAAGCTCACATAAGAATTAGCACTAAGGGCAGTGTAGACAAATGACTGGGATCAATTCTACCTAATCTTGCTGAGCTAACTTGGACAAGTGTTTCATCTCTCTGAATCTCAACTTTTACAGTTCTGAAATAGAGGCACATAGAGGATCTGATGAGTAGGTGATTTAGAAAAATTTTAAAAAATAAATGCATTGAGATGCACAAAGCACACTAGATGGAAATTATTAAGTGCTCAATAAAAGGCAGCCTTTATTAATGCTGTTTAACTGTTAAGATCTGATTAGAATCAAGTACAGTACTTCTACTGAGCACCTGGGGGAAATGATTCCTTATCGTGTAAGCCAGATCACCAAAGAACGCTTGCCTAGAGCTTTAAAAAATTGCTAGCACATAAAATCAATCTTTGTTTTCTACTTAATATTTTTAGCTATGGTTTTAAAAGGACTGATCAGTTTGTACATGCCTTTTTTCAGGGAGGAGGGAGGCAATGGGAAAAGTGATTGTTAAATTGTTACCTTGACAACAAAGAGAACCAATGGTGAAATAAGCAAAAAGACATTCTTAACAGTTACTCAGCTTCTGTAAGTTTTGCTAAAAACAGTCAATACTATTTAATTGATCTTATAGAGCTTTTTCCTTCAAAGATTACTACTGCAGAGATTTACTAAAGGAATCTGAAAAAATAAAAGTTGAGAATAATGTTAATTTCACTTTAATGGATCTCAATTTTCTCAGCTTGCGTATGTGTAATTCTTTGAAATTACCAAAACATTGACATACTTTAACTTTAACATTATAATACCTAACATATATCGTATTCTATTTTTCAGAGACTATGTGAAACGGCTTACTTGTGATTAATGCATTTAATCATTAATAATGGGACTTTAAAGAAGATATCGTTATTATATTTTTTCACATTTTAGGAAACTGAGGCAACAGAGGCTAAGTAGCTTGCTCAAATTTCCATAGCAAGTGAAGAACAGAGTTATAATTTGAACTCTGGTAGTCTAGCTCTAGAGTCTCATAACCATTGCTCTGCTAGTATCAGAGAAGTATAAAGTAACAGAAGGGAAAGTGTGGGTTATTTGGCGATTTCCCAAGATCTGGGTTATTTGGTGGTTTCCCCAAATTACATTTGTTCATGTAACATTTTCATTCATTGAAAATAGAAATGTGGCTGGGCGCAGTGGTTCGCGCCTGTAATCCTAGCACTTTGGGAGGCTGAGGCGGGCAGATCTCTTAAGGTCAGGAGTTCGAAACGAGCTTGGTCATCATGGTGAAACCCCGTCTCTACTAAAAATACAAAAAATTAGCTGGGCGTGGTGGTGGGCACATATAATCCCAGCTTTTCAGGAGGCTGAGGCAGAAGAATTGCTTGAACCTGGGAGGCAGAGGTTACAGTGAGCCAATATCGTGCCACCCCACTCCAGCCTGAGTGACAGAGCGAGACTCCATCTCAAGAAAAAAAAAAAAAAAAAAGAAAAAAGAAAAGAAAATAGAAATGTGGTTCACCTTTGTCTGAAAGAAAAACCCAGGTCAGGCAGATGTGGTTGCTCGTGCCTGCAATCCCAGCACTTTGGGAGGCTGAGGTGGGTGGATCACTTGAGCAGATGAGTTTGAGACCAGCCTGGGCAAGCTGGCAAAACCTCATCTCTACAAAAAATTTTAAAAAATTAGTCAGGCATGGTGGCATGCACCTGTAGTCCCAGCTTCAGAGGCTGAGGAGGGAGGATCACTTGAGCAAGGGAAGTCGAGGTTTGCAGTGAGCCATGTTCACACCACTGCACCTCAGCCTGGGTGACAGAGTGGGACCCTATCTCAAAACAGCGACAACAACCAAACTCATTCATATTATAATAATATTGTTCTTTGGATTGCCTTACTTGAAGTTATTGATGTTGGTGACTATGTCTTAATATTGAAAGTGATTCCAGATATCTCATCTTTGAAAATCGTTTTTTTCCCAGTTAAGAGTTTTGTACACGAGTTTTATGGTTTAAGCATCCAAGCCTGTCTTTATTTTAGAATCTTCTAAAACTTACAAAGCATGGGAAGAAACAAAAGAATATGAGAATCAAGAATTTATATATCCTATACTGTAAAATAAGTAATCTATGTGTTGTTAATTCAATGAAATACTGAATCTTCTCCTAAAGGATGAAAGTTCATTTTTTATTATATTTGGTACTTTATGATTTCTAGTTATATTTATTCCATTTAAAAACTAATGTGTGATAACTAACATGTAAAACCTTCTTATTACATTATATAAATTTTATATTTTTTATGGATTGATTTGCAATAGGTATCCCAGGAATCACAACTGACAGTTGGAGTTTCACATATAATTTAAGATATTAAACACTGGCAGTGGCAATTTATTCAAACTTTTTCGGAGACTTCACAGTGATGCTAAATCTTACAAAAGAAATAATATATTTTATGATTATTATCTGTATGACAGTTTTTAAGGTGATCTTGGTCATGATTTTAATAAAAATCCAAAGCAAACACTTAGAAAACAATGAAAAAAAATAGCAGGGAATGGGAATTGATATATCGATATTTGCTATGCTAACTTTCAATAATCTTTCTAATATAAATATGAATTATAAGTTAATAACAATAAAGCTATATGTTTTTTTTCATTTCCATTGGTATGTGTATGTTTCTGTGCATGTACACACACAATCCACTTAGTAACATATGCTAGAATTATTACAATAAATACTACTAGTAGATGCATACTGGAACCTAATATGTATATCTCTATTAAAATTTTATCAATAACTCCTGAATAATGCATTTATTAGGACTCATGTTACAATGTAACTAGTAATGTACTGCATACAATGTGATAAATGACAAAAGATGAGCCCTTCGGGATCACTTTGTATGTGTCATTAGCAATTCACTTCACATTCTTACCTATACAAAATATCTTAAACCACTTAACAGCTTTCTAAAGAGAGCTAAGGCTCAAGTTATTAATATGTTTATTGAAATATAGATCTCAACTTCTCCTTGGGGACTAGTAAAGCTTCTTTCATAACGCTACAAAGAAAAAAGCAAATTTTGAAGGAACATATCTGGCTCTCTATATCCTGTGGATATGCAGGTCTCTGTATGTTTGTTTAAGTTTGCCATTATCAAACAACACTGCCTTGAACAGTTGTCTTAATAAAATATATAAAACTCCTTAATTCTTTGATGTTATAGCAACAATAAACTTTTAGTTTCTATTTAAAATTTCCAAAATCAAAATGTTTTCATTCACTTAGCTTTGTTTAATGTCATTTAAGGAAATTGACTATGACAACAAATGCATTCAATATATTATTATAAACCTAGACATAACTAACCTTTGAATCTTTTCATCATTATGACTAAATTTAGTCAGCTCACACGTTTACGTCCATGTCTCACTTTGACTTACCTATCTGCATGGGCAAACTACAGTGTGAATTAGAAAACACAACTCCATGGCACATAGAACACAAAGACTGTCTCCGATTAATAAGATAGCTCTTATTTCTCTGGGTTTATACCGCTATCTCTTTTGAAGGCAGAATCTCAATGGATAAAATGAAGAAACCATAGAAAAACAGATAAATTCACTTCTTCTATCTAATGTACTGATCTGAAGCAGGGTACAATAGATGGAGCTATGACTAACACAAGGTATAGCAGCTATCCAATAAATATCTACCAAATTAAAATTATGAAAGTTATATGTAGTCAATATTACAAAAAAGCCTTTACTATTATTACAAGATATTAAATAAACTAAAAATCATTTAAACTATTATATGAAATATATCATAATACAAACATTAATAATGGTTAATGGTTTTAAGTTGATAGTTTGTTATAATTTTAAAACATAAAACATACACTTACAGTTGAATAGGCATAAGTTTTATATTGATAAAATTATTTCAATGGCTACAATTGAAATGTAAATGGGGTTGATATGTCCTGGCTATCACTGAGTCATCAAGTGCTTCTTAGGCTGGGAGTCACTATAACCTATTCTTTCTTTCTTCCAAATGTGAAACTCCAGAGTTCTTAAATTTTGGTCGCTAAGGTTTCTGTCCTTAGTACTAATGAATTCTGGGGTGGAGCAGAAGACATTACCTAGAGTCTCCTTGAATGAATTTCACTGTTATCCCAAGAATAATTGACAGCGTGTCTACAGCTGCAATTTTCTGTATGGGTTAATGTTATCTTGGGACACTCTGTCACAACAGATAGGTTAAAAATATATAACCAATCCAATTAGATGATGTATAAGGACTTCCAGACTGGTAGAAGAGATTAGTTATATAAAATTTCTGAGAAAAAGGAATCACTGAATATAACAACATGCTTTTCTCATTATACAAGTGCTATATGCTCACAGCACAGAGGAAAGCATTTGTTGTTGGTTGTAGAGACTATCTAGATACAAGATTAGCAAATATCTGCCAGTTTTGCTAAAAGAGACCATATGTATAAAGCACACTTGCTGGCACATAGTAGATGCACAAAATATGTTAATTACCTTCTTACAGCCCTGCTGTCACTGTGACCTAAAGATAGCTTTGCAGAAAATATGTTTCCTTATAAGGATTTTCATTATGATATTTTACTACATACTATTCAATTCATAAACAATAACTTAAAACTTCTATATTTTTGTATGTAAGGTGCCATATTCTCATATGTAAGAACTTACCCCTTCTGAGACCAAACATTTGCAAGTAACATACTATTTTTTACAGCTTTCCAATTTTTCATTCACAAATGTATTCTTTTCCTCATTTGTCTTCCTCTTCTCCCTTTCACAATATTTTCTTATCTTTATCTTTCCTATGCCCACACAAAGTAGAGAAAAGAGAATGCAATAAACATGTATTTGATATGAATTCTGTTTAGTAATGAACCCTCAAAATGGTCTCCTGTCAGAAGAGAATAATATTTAGCTCACCAATAAAGCCACACAGCTGTATGCCCAGAAAGGAAGATGTAAGACCTACTTTTCACTAAAAAAACTGCAAACAATTGTTTGATGTAAATATTGCCACAAAGCATTCACAACCACATTGCCTTTCACCATATCTCTTCTACCTATCTCGAAATTCTGACTCCAGAATTCACCTCTAAGTCTCTTCCCTAACTGAGCCCTGTCTTCTGATTTGTCCCTTGGACTTTATCTTTTGTTGTTCTTCGAGTTAACTCTGTTTTTTCACGGTTTTAGGTTGAATGTTGTTTCTTACTCTTTCAGCCTCCAGCCCTCTCCATTGTGCCCCTTCCTTGCTGAGAACTGGGTTCTCTCTCTATCTTTAAAGGTCTTCTTAAATATTTTCTAAGACAAATGCCCTAGAATCATACATGACCTCACTTATAATACCCCCATACCTTTATAAAGCCAAAAAGTTTGTTTATTGTTCAAGTCTTCCTGATGTATCCTAGAAGTTTGTCTTGAGTTTGTTCATTATTAGTTACAAATCTGAAGTATCGCCACCACTTATCTGAAGGCTCCTCCCTCAACAGGAAAATTACATTTTAAAAAATCACTAAAATATTATATGATGTTAGTAACACACAAATTATTAGACTTTATTACATAGAGATAGATAAAAGATTATTTTCTTATAAAGAGAATTGCTAGTAGAATTACTTTTATATATGATATGTTTCAATCTTGTTATTCCATCTGATGATTTGCAATCCTAATTAACTGTAACTACATGAAATTATCATCAGATTAACTGAAAACATTAATATAAATTTAAGTAAATGAGAAAGACGAGTATACATTCTCAATAGTGGAGATGAGTTATATTCCCAATGTTTTAAAAGGTTTCAATAATATCTCTGTCACAAAGTGGACATAATGTATAATTCTGACATGTCCATGCTTTAAAGCCCAGCAAACTAGATGCTTGTCTCTCTTCCACGTTCACCTAAGAAGGCAAATATCTTCTTGTGTACAAGTGACATTGTTTTAGTATCACAAACTAGGAGTGTTATCAGGAGACTAATATCCAAAAATATTGTCAGGAAGGGAGGTATAATGTTAACACGATGGTACTAATGTTACTTCAACCCTCAGCTTGTCAAATGAATAGCTCTGTAGAAACATTACTTCTTAAGATGTAAAAATCCTTAGGCCATACTCAGTTAAATAAGTAGGTGAATTACCCTTATGGATAATTCATTTTTGTTAACTCTCCTAAGTTTTTATTCAATGACATGAGTTATAAAGTGACTAATCCAATAGTCATTTTACTTAAACAATTAATAAAGCTATTTTACTTATTTTAGTCACTAGGAGGAATGCAGAGTAGAAATTTTGACATTAAGAGACTAAGCAGTTCAATGTGTGTGTCTGTCTAACAAGACAATATGACAAGACAACACATTTTATCAGGAAAGTTTTGTTAAAAGCATGTATTCTAGAGTCAGACATATCTGAAGGGTCTGGAGGCCATCTATTTATAAGCTATATGGCTTGGGCAACTTATTTTCTGAAACTCAGTTTGCTCACCTATAAAACTGAATAATAATATCTAATTAATAGGATTATTGTGAAGACTAAACGGGATCACACACATTCAAGCACTTGGCATGTACGTTATAAATGTAAATCTCATTGTAGGCTATGATTATGGTCTTTCATGTGAATTTATGTTTACCTAAATTATATGATATTTGAGATGAACTGTGGACAAGTTATAGATATCAAAAGACAGCAGTCCAACAGACATTTTGGGTTTGAATTATTTCAAACTTACTGGCTGTATGGTATTAGGCAAATTGCTTTGCCTCTCTGTGGCTTTGTTTCCTTGTTAAAAAGGCAGAGATAATAATACCTAACTCTGAGTGTGTTTGTGAAGATTAAAATAATTAATATGTAAGACGCTTATAGTGCTTGGCATATTATGTTTTCTACAAAAGTTGATGATTATTGTTATCAATATAAATCACATGCAAATCATAATTGAATCCATATCCCACAGGGATTAGCTTCAAGAAAAGATAAGGTGATAAAAATCATGCTTTCTCTATCCTCATCCTCTTAAATTGTACAAACTTGGCTTATTTTGCATAAACTCATAATTCTCTTCAGGATGATCTCAGATGATCATGATACTCTACCAAGGCGTGATTATGAGTCCAGGCATACCTCTTTTTATTGTACTTCCCCTTACTGTGCTTCCCAGATGCTACATTTTTTACAAATTGATAGTTTGTGGCAAGCCTGCATTGAGCAAGTATAGCAGCACCATTTCTGCAGCAGGATGTGCTTACTTCTGTCTTTGTGTCACATTTTGTTAATTCTTTCAATATTTTAAATGTTTGGTGCATTATTATTATCTCTGTTATGGTGATGTGGGATCGGTGACCTTTGATGTTACTGTTGTCAGAATTTTGGAGGACCACAAGCCATGCCCATATTAGACAGTGAACTTAATAAATGTTTTGTGTGTTCTGACTGCCCCACCAACTAGCCATTCCCCAGCCTTTCTTTATTTCCTTGGGCCCTCTTATTCTCTAAAACAAAGCAATATTGAAATTAGGCCAGTTAGTAAGCCTACGATGGCCTCTAAGCAATCACGTAAAAGGAGGAATCACAAGCCTCTCACTTTAAGTCAAAAGCTAGAAACGACTGTGTTTACTGACAAAGGCATGTTGAATGCTGAGGCAGGTAAAAAGCTAGGCCTCTTGTGCCAAACAATTAGCAAGTCATGAATGCAAAGGGAAAGTTATTGAAGGAAATTAAAAGTGTTACTCCAGGGAACACACAAATGATTTTAAAAACTGAAACAGGCCTATTGCTGATATGGAGAAGGTTTTAGTTGCCTGGTTAAAAGATCAAACTGGCCACAACTTTTCTTTAAGCCAAAACCTAATCTAGAGCAAAGCCCTAATTGTCTTCAATTCTAAGAAGACTAAGAGAGGTGACAGGCCGCAGAAGAAAAATTTGAAGCTAGCAAGTACTTGCTCATGAGATTTAAGGAAAGATGTTTTTATAACATAAAAGTACAAGGCGAAGCAGCAAGTGCTGATGGAGAAGCTACAACAAGCTAGCCAGAAGATCTAGCTAAGATAATTGATGACAATGGCTACACTAAAAAACAGATTTTCAATGTAGATAAAACAGCCTCTGTTGGAAGAAGATGAAATCTAGGACTTGTATAGTTAGAAAGGAGAAGTCAATGCCTGGGTTCAAAGCATCAAAGAACAGGTTAACTCTCTTATTAGGGGCTAACACAGCTAGTGACTTTCAGTTAAACAAATCGTCATTTAACATTCCAAAAATCCTATGACTCTTAAGAATTATGCTAAATCTACTCTGTCTGTCCTCTAGAAATGGAACAAGAAAGCCTGAATGAAAGCATATCTTTTGACAGCATGGTTTAGCGAATATTTCAAGCCCACCATTGAGACTCTGTGCTCAGGAAAAAACACATTCCTTTCCAAATATTATCGCTTTTTGACAATGTATGTGATTATTCAAGAGCTCTGACTGAAATGTAGAAGCAAATTAATGTTTTCATGCCTGTTAACACAACATCCATTCTGCAGCTCATGGATCAAGAAGAAATTTTGGCTTCCTGGTCTTATTATTTAAGAATTACTTTTCATAAGTCTAGATCTGCCACACACAGTGATTCCTCTGATGGATCTGTGAATAGTAAATTTAAAATCTTCTGGAAAGGATTCACCATTCTTGATATCATTAAGATCATTTGTGACTCATGGGAGGAGGTCAAAATACTGAGAGGTGAAGCCAGCTGGACTTCCTGGGTCGAGTGGGGACTTGGAGAACTTTTCTATCTAGCTAGAGGATTGTAAATGCACCAATCAGCGCTCTGAGTCTAGCTAAAGGATTGTAAATGCACCAACCAGCACTCTGTAAAAATGCACCAATCAGCGCTCTGTGTCCAGTTAAAGGATTGTAAATGTACCAATCAGCACTCTGTAAAAACGCACCAATCAGCGCTCTGTGTCCAGCTAAAGCATTGTAAATGCAAAAATCAGCACTCTGTAAAAATGCACCAATCAGTGCTCTGTGTCTAGCTAAAGGATTGTAAATGCACCAGTCAGCACTCTGTAAAAATGTGCCAATCAGTGCTCTGTGTCTAGCTAAAGGATTGTAAACACACCAATCAGCACTCTATAAAATGGACCAATCAGCACTCTGCAAAATGGACCAATCAGCACTCTGTAAAACAGACCAATCAGCAGGACGTGGGCAGGGACAAATAAGGGAATAAAAGCTGGCCACCCCAGCCAGCAGTGGCAACCCGCTTGGGTCCCCTTCCACGCTGTGGAAGCTTTGTTCTTTCACTCTTCACAATAAATCCTGCTGCTGCTCACTCTTTGGGTCCGCACCACGTTTAAGAGCTGAAACACTCACCACGAAGGTCCACAGCTTCATTCTTGAAGTCAGTGAGACCAAGAACACACCTGAAGGAACTAACCCCGAACACAATACCAACATTAACAGGAGTTTGGACAATGTTGATTCCAACTTTCACAGATTACCTTGAGAGGTTCAAGATTTTAGTGGAGGAAGGAACTGCAGATGTGGTGGAAATAGCTAGAGAACTGGAATTAGAAGTGGAGCCTGAAGATGTGACTGAATTGCTGCAGTCTCATGATAAAAACTTAAACAGATGAGAAATTGATTTTTATGGATGAGCAAAGAAGGTGGTTGCTTGAGATGGAATCTACTCCTGGTGAAGATACTGAGAACATTGTTGAAATAACAAAATTCTAGAGTAGTACATAAACTATGTTGAAATAACAGTGGCAGGTTTTGAGAAGTTTGATTTCAATTTTTAAAGAAGTTCTACTATTGGCAAAGTGCTATCAAACAGCATCACACTCTACAGAGAAATCTTTCTTGAAAGGTAGAATCAGTTAATGCAACAAACATCTTTGTTCTCTTATTTTAAGAAATTGCTTGCAAATCCAAACCACAATGAGATACCATCTCACACCAGTTAGAATGGCAATCATTAAAAAGTTAGGAAACAACAGATGCTGGAGAAGATGTGGAGAAATGGGAACACTTTTACGCTGTTGGTGGGAGAGTAAATTAGTTCAACCATTGTGGAAGACAGTGTGGCAATTCCTCAAGGATCTAGAACCAGAAATATCATTTGACCCAGCAATCCCATTTCTGGGTATATAACCAAGGGATTATAAATCATTCTACTATAAAGACACATGCACACATATGTTTATTGCAGCACTGTTCACAATAGCAAAGACTCGAAATCAACCCAAATGCCCATCAATGATAGACTGGATAAAGAAAATGTGGCACATATACACCATGGAATACTATGCAGCCATAACAAAGGATTAGTTCATGTCCTTTGCAGGGACATGGATGAAGCTGGAAATCATCAGCAAACTAACACAGGAACAGAAAAACCAAACACCTCATGTTCTGACTCTTAAATGGGAGTCGAACAATGAGAACACATGGACACAAAGAGGGGAACATCACATACTGGGGCCTGTCAGGGGTTGGGGGGTTAGGGGAGGGATAACATTAGGAGAAATACCTAATGCAGATGACGGGTTGGTGGATGCAGCAAACCACCGTGGCACGTGTATACCTATGTAACAAACCTGCACGTTCTGTACATGTACCCCAGAACTTAAAGTATTAAAAAAAAAAAAGAAACTGCCATGGCCACCTCAACCTTCAGCAATCATCACCCTGATGAGTCACCAGCCATCAACATTGAGGCAGTACCCTCTAACAGAAAACAGATTACAACTTGCCAAAGGTTCAGGTGTTTCTTAACATTTTCTAGCAATAAAGTATCCATAAATTAAGGTATGTACATTTTGGGACATAATGTTATTGCACACTTAATAGACTACAGTGTAGTGTAAACATAACTTTTATAATATATGCACTGGGACGCCAAAAAATAGTGTGACTTGCTTTATTGTGATATTTGCTTTATCGCAGTAGTCTGGAACTAAACCTGCAAAATCTCCAAGGTATGCCGATAATTATGCATTGTCATTTAAAACATCTGTGTTGTTAAACCTTATAAACAGCACAGCACAATGTTGAATTTATTCAAAGTTAGTTGTAGATCTAATTACAAATATTCTGTCTTTGAGAAAATAATTGACAATCATAATCTACCTCTTGCTACCCAATTTCTTAAATTAAGCAAAATCTAAAATCTCCGCATCTGTAAGAGGTTTGTTTGAAAGATATCCAAAACAAAATCATTAACAAAAATACTTCAGAAAATACTGAATAAAAATCATAAGTCCAAACACACACACACACGCACAAAATCAATCAATCAGTCAACAGTGAAAAATAAAACACAAATTCTAAGTTCTTTAACCCAGTGTGTTCACCAAAAACCATAAACTCTATTGTTGGGCACCTTTCATCTATTTTCAGATAGAGGGTGAGTTTATTAGTGTGGGATGGTCTCAGGCACATGTAACAGTGGCAATAGAATTGTAATTGTAGCCAAAGCCATCAAGACATTCATATTCCACAGAACAAGATAGCTGGAGATAGGAAAAGCAATGGTGGAGGTGGGTCTCAAAAATGTCCTCAAGAGCCAGTCGCTTTCTTCTTTTCACTCTGCCATTTTTGGCAGTTGGCCTTTTAATCTAACGTTTGTCATTTCCGTCTCCCAATGTGGCTACTGCAGTTCCAGGAATAACATCTGAAAGCAGCATTAGCCACTGCTGTCTATGAGGGAGAAAGCACACTTTCCAGGACACGCAGGCCCCTCTATAGGAGACTTCTCATGTTTCTCTAATCTGAAGTGGGTCACTCTACCACCCTTAGCTGCAGGAAAGCTGAGAAATTAAGTGTCTCAAAAAATAGAATCAAATTGTCATGATGGGTTTAAACAACACAATTTATCACATGATGCTGAACATACTGCTACCCCAAATACAGTCAGTCTCTGAAAGCAAGGAAAGGAGGCACATCCTGGGAGAGCTGTTGATTGGACAACTCCAAGTATTGTACCTACAAAAAGTAGCTCTTTCATCAGCATCAGCAGTGTTTTTATTGCTATAACATGATTTACTTCCGTTTTATGTATTCTTTATTCTGATCTCCCCTATATTTGATTAATTCTGATCATTCTCCAATACCGTAATCTAAACATTATTCACATTTTTAACGTCAATCTAGAAATCCAATCTGCATCACTGAGATAAACAATGTGAACAAGTTTTAAGCTTTATTTCATGATTTTAACAGAACAAATGGTTCTGTGGTAACCTTTTTCTAAGGGCCTTTAGCTATTTCTCCTGGCCTTTGCTGCCCACTTCCTCCTACACATACTAAGCCCCACCGTGCTTTGCTTTGCGATTCATGGACACTGCAGAGAGTTTTTGCTACTGGGAAGAATGTATACCATATGATTGATGCTAGAAAAAAATATTCTTTGTGACTCATGTTCTAAAAAGTCTACAATCTATTTTGGAAATTGTTAATTCATCGGAACTGTGCAGAAGAGATGTGTGGTTATATCTGTATGTTTGGCCTTGAAAGTGTTTATTAGTTTCTCTGATTAGAGAAATTACACAGAATTGCCTCTTTCTGCATTATATGCACTTTTTGTTTTATAGGAAACAAGCATATACTGGCACAGGAATTATGGATTTGTATATTATGGCTAGAGAAGGTTATATTTGTGTCAGTATCTTTATTTCAAGGGACAATTGGGGTGAGAAAACTAGAGTCAAATTTATCACAACCACACCTTCACCAATACAATAATGTCCTGAAATGTAGGGTGAAGGAAGTTCCTATTATGTCACCACCAAACTTGGAGTCATGAAGTGAGTGTGAAACATGGGGAAATTATCACCATCAGTGTCTGCTTGTTTGAGCATACACATAGAAAAGTAAATAAAACTCATTTTGTTAAAAGGAATACTCTTTCTAAAAGCAACTTTGCTATTTGTGCTTCTAACAGGAAATGGCAGCAGGGTGTTATTGATATGGGAGTGCTGGGAAGGGAAGAGCATGGTCCCTTTAAGTGATACCGAAGTGGAGGAAACAAGTGCTGGGTAGAGGAGGGTATGATCCCTGACTAGGGCTCCACCCCCACGGACCTAGGGGAGGACAGTCATTTCCTGCTCAAATGTTGCATTTCCCAAGACCACCCTGGCCTTCACGCCCCCTTCCTGGGCCTATAAAAACTGGAGACCCCTAGCGGGCAGACACAGAAAGGGCTGGACATCAAGAGAAGCAGATGTGCAGAAGAAGACACAAGCTGTTGTATGGCAATAGGACATCAAGGGGAGCACCCCCGCATGCCCGCAGGCCATCAACCGGCAGGACAAGGCAGAGTTTGGCCGGGGCACTTGGAGGAGAGCCCTGGCCGCCAAGCAGCCAACTCCAGGGGAAAATCATCTCCCTTCTGGCTCCCCAGTCTGCTGAGAGCTACTTCTACTCAATACAACCTTGCACTTATTCTCCAAGCCCACGTGTGTCGGATTCTTCCTCTATACCAAGGCGAGAAACCCCGGGATACAGAAAGCCCTCTGTCCTTGTGACAAGGAAGGGGGTCTAATTGAGCTGGTTAACACCAGCTGCCTATAGATGGCAAACTAAGAGAGCACCTTGAGACACATGTCCACTGGGGCTTCAGGAACTGTAAACACTCACCCCTAGAAACATACTGCCGTAGGGTTGGAGCCCCATGGCCTGCCCATCTGTATGCTCCCCTAGAGGTTTGAGCAGCTAGGCACTGAAGAAGCGAGGCACACCCACATCACACACTGTGCGAGGGGGATAAAAGAACCTTTCCCATTTCATTATTTTTACCTGGTGTTCCTTTCATAAAGTACCCTAAATTTGAGATGGAAGAGTAGATTCTAGAATAGGATATTTCTGGCAGTATTAAACACTTTATATGATTAAATTACAGTTTCCTAGCTTTCTTGCCACTGATACTGAGAAAGAAACTCTAACACAGACCCCTATGTGAGAGGGTTATTCAGTGCCAGGTGCATTTTATGATCACACAGACATGTAGGTATAACGAGAGAGCACTAGCTTCATGCCATAGGAAGAGTGGGCGATCTGAATTCTTATGTGACTGGATTCAAACTCTGCCCTGGGAATAACGCTTAACTCCTGAGACTTTGTTTCCCTATCTGTAGAATAAAGATAATTATGTGAATATCTCTCTGGCTTGTTGTAAAAATCAAATAGAATAAAACATGTAAGAGTGCTTTGCAAAATGAAGCAAACTCTACAAATATTTGTTGTGAAATAAAGGATGTATAGATATACACATGTACCCTTTAAAGTTCTCTCTAGTATTAAAAATAAAACGTACCTGCAATTTTTGTTATTTATGTTTTCACAAAATCAATTTTAAAACACTGATATCTGTCACTTTTTTATTCCATTTTGCAAGAAAGTGAAATAGAAAGGCAGATGATAAATTCTAAGGTGTTCAGTACTGACAGTTAAACAGTATTCTTGAAAACTTGAAGCATAGCTTGGGGAAAATTTAAAACCACTTTTGTTTTCTGTTTGTTTCTTTAAAGAATAGAATACTATGCAATGGAAACATGTCTCAGGCTGATGGAAAACCTCATCGAGGTTAACTTCCTTCATAGTCTTTTCATGTACTAATTGCTATAAAATTTACCTTTAAAGGTTTATAGATTATTTCTTGATATTTATAAGCATTCTGTGTAAGAATGAATTATTTTGAGACTATCGACCATTAAGTTAATAAAATAATATGCTGGGCTGTTTAAATTAATATTTCTTGCAGGAATTATTTCGTGTATACACCTACATCAGTCAGTGAGGTCTGGATTCAGATTTAACAATATTAAATAGACTTGGTCCTTGCATTCAGTTTATATATTCAAGGGAGAAATAAGAAAGGCACCAGAAATGCATACATGTATGTGTACATATGCATGACAAAATCATATATATATATAGAGAGAGAGACATAGAAAGAGACTTATTGCAATACATAAATTATCATAAATTTATTTTAACTAATAAAGTATTCTTCAACCCTATTATTTCATTTTATTTATTTATTTATTTATTTTTATTTATTTATTTTTTTTTGAGACTGAGTTTCGCTCTTGTCTCCCAGGCTGGAGTGTAATGGAGTGATCTCGGCTCATTGCAACCTCCGCCTCCTGGGTTCAAATGATTCTCGTGTAGCTGGGATTACAGACATGCACCACCATGTCTGGCTGATTTTTGTATTTTTTACTAGAGATGGGGTTTCACCATGTTGGCCATGCTGGTCTCGAACTCCTGACCTCAGGTGATCCACCCACCTTGGCCTCTCAAAGTGTTGGGATTACAGGTGTGAGCCACTGTGCTGGGTCCAAATCTTTTATTTTTAACACAACATATTAAAATATGTTATCATATACAATATGCATGATACAAGTCAAGTCTAGTTTTTAAATAATATCAAAGTTTCTCAACTTTAGAGAGGACTAAAGAGTTTCAGTTGAGGCCAGATGCGATGGCTCATGCCTGTAATCCCAACATTTTGGGAGGCCAAGGCAGGAGGATTATTTGAACCCAGCAGTTTGAGACCAGACTGGGCAACATGGTGAGACTCCATCTCTACAAAAAACAAGAAAAACAATTAGCTAGGCATGGTAGTGCACATCTGTACTCCCAGCTCCTGGGTTGGGGGTGGGGGTGGTGCTGAAGTGGAAGGATTGCTTGAGCCTAGGAGGTCAAGGCTTCAGTGAGCTGTGATTGTGCTGCTGCACTCCATCCTGGGTGACAGAGCTAGACCCTGTCCCAAACCACAAAAAATAAAAATAAAAAAAATTAGCCAGGCATGGTGGCATATGCCTGTAGTCCCAGCTACTTGGTAGACTGAGGTGGGAAGATGACTTGAGCCCAGGAGGTTGAAGCAACAGTAAGCTATGACTGTGCCATTGCTCTCCAGCCTGGAGGACAGAGTGAGATGCTATCTCAGAAAAAAAAAAAAATGTATTTGAGTTTCACTATTTATTTGAGTTTAGATATGTAATATGCATGGTCTCATAAATTAAAATTTCCTTATTTTTCATGTTTCTAATTTAAGGATAACCACACTGTATGTTTTACTGGTTGTCCCAAATACTAACGAGGCAATCTGGCTAAAGGTTTATGTCTATTATATGAGACAGGTACTGACAATATGTGTGTGGCCAGAAAAAGCTGGTAGCGTATCACTGGAATTGTAGTGGTAGTGCAATTTCAGAAGTGACCTAGAGAATGCATACCTGCCACTAAATATACTTCATTAAAAAATTCTATGGAACTATTGATGGTATGCATATACATAATTTTTTTTCACATGACTAGTGAGTTTAACAATTACATTTAACTTGTCTGTATTATTATAGATTTTAAAAGGATCATTTAACATATCACCATATGATCTCTTTTATAGTAATATATCAAAATAACAATAAATATATGCATTTGCAAGTGTTTTGACAATGATTCTCTTGTTTTGCCAGGATGCAGTGCTATAGATTTCCATTGTGAATCAAGCTGTACTTTGAATAAGTAAATAATATAGGCTCTCAATATGAACTGAGTATATGATTGATGCTGTTCCATAAATTACAAGTACAAAAATATATAGGTGACATGCAATAATTCCTCAAAGCATTATCTAAGTCTGTACACATATTATCTAAGACAAAAGAACAATTCCCATTTTTTTAGGGAGGCTTAATTTATAGATATTGACTTACTAAAACTACATATATGGCCATCACTAAATTTCTTTCTTATGGATTTTTTATTATAGTAATTGTTTCTATAAATTTAATATAGCACTGCATATTTATAGTATTGATATTGTAAGAACTCTTCCATCACTTGCCAAACTTACTTTGTCAATGTCTATATAATATTCCATAATATGGACATAATGTTATATGTCCATAATATTATATGGACATCTTTAAATGTTGTAAAATGACTTGTATGAATAATCAAAATATTCTATCCCTATGAAAAATGAGCTACCACTTCAAATCCCTATCAAGTTATGGTTTTATTGGGTGAATTTTAGAAACATACCTGAAAGTTTCCTCTCACCTCTATTACCAACCCCACTTTTTACTTTTCCTGAGTTAATCTGATGGATAATTCAAGCCAGATGCAATGAAGACTAAGCACCTATGGAATTAACTTGACCATGTAAGCTTGTAGACCAGGATCAGTGAAACTTTGGATGAGAACCAGAAGATATCTCACTCTGGGAAGATCTTGGCTTGCAGAAATCTGTGTTGCAGAGTTCTCCATCAGCACTGAGTCCTCAGATGGATGAGACATATAGAGTAGAACCACAGCTTTCCTGGTGCAGAGCCATACACAGCATCCAACGTGTTTCCATGGTTGAGAACTGATACTTGTTTTAAAACCACTGAGATTTTAGGGAAAATTTATGCTGTAACAAATTTATGCTGACACTATACAACTCCAACAACCACTCCTGAGCTAGAAAGAGCCGACGCTGAAATCAAGCCAATGTGTCCCAATATCTGGAGGGAGATAGTTCAGAGAAATACAAAACGACCTAATGACATAGAATTGCTCAAGGAGAGAGATGACCTCTAGAGATTCAAATGCAATACCACAGATAATTCTACTGCTAACAAATCTGATTTCCTAATTAACAATTCAGTTAATAAAGGGATGGTTCCAATTGAGGGCCAAATGAGTGCCCTAGAAAATCAAATGCAATTGGTATTACAAAGCCCAGGGAAAAAACCCAACAACATATTATTTTTAAAAAGTGATAAATCATGAAGCAAAGATAAGAGATTTTTATGAGTAATTATGTGGCACAAGTATAAAAACTCAGCAATTTATGTGGAAAAATAAACAGCCAAGACAGCTAATAATAGAGTAAAAAAAAAATCTCAGAAAATTCTATAAAAATTATTGTGATCAAATAATATGTATTAGTAGAGGAATAATTTACATAGAGATATATACAGGTCCACATAGATGAAAATTTATATATGTGCATGAATTTAATATAATGACATTGGTGATAGCTCAATTCTATGTGAGAAGGATCAATTATTTAATAAAAGTTGCTGGCATAAAAAGTGCTAGTAATCCATCTTGAGGAAAATAAAATTGAATCTCTATATTGCATTACATAAAAATGCATTTCAGATGGATTAAACACTTAAATAAAACAAACCAACCTATAAAAATGGTTTTATTAATTAGTTCCCACAGACAAGTACACCAAAATATATAAAATATAAAATAAATATACTGAAATATGTGTTTGTATACACACAAAAATAGTTACATTTTAAGTGCATTGTAAATTCTTTGCTATTTGTTAAGTGGTGTTATAATTTTAACAACTTGCAAAGTTTTCAATCTAGAGAATTAATATATAGGTAGACACTTTTCAAACTAAATATAGATTTCAAACTAAATTTAACTTTATTTTTTGATCTTTGGAATTAGCCATAATGTTTCTATTTTGGCATGAGTGATAGTTGATGTTGTATATCGCATATCACTGTGTTACCGCATTGAAAAATTATAATCTGTCTACTCAACAAACCAGCATTCCAAGACTGAGGTTTTTGCCCTTTTTTCCTGCTCTAGAAGTCCTCTGGCAAATTTTTGTTTGAGACAGACTCTATCACCCAGGCTGGAGGGCAGTAGATTACAGCTCACTGCAGCCTCGACCTCCTGGACTCAAGCAATCCTCCCACCTCAGCTTCCTGAGTAGCTGGGACTACAGGCATGCACCACCACACCCAGCGAATTTTTTGTATTTTTTTGTACCAACAGGGTCTCACTATGTTGCCCAACCTTGTCTCAAACTCCTAGGCTCAAGAGATTCTCCTGCTTCAGCTTCTTAAAGTGCTGAGATTACAGGCATGAGCCACCTTACCCAGCCAACATTTGTTTATTAGTATACAACTACATGTTCACTGCCTCCTTATAAATCTACCTTCTCCACTGAAAATCCCATGAAGAAATTTCCATCTTTATATGCCTAGTTTGTAGCATGATTTTCTTGTTCCCACAAAACACAAAATAAGTGAAGAAGCCTCATCAATTACACACACACATTCTTAGCAGATTAAAATATAATCAGTTTCTGTTATGATAAGAACACGGAGAGCTAGTTACAGTCTTAAAATGTTCAGACTTCATTGTCCTCAAACAGGATAAACCACTTCTATTGCAGAACTCTTAGAAACTGAGTGATTTTCTGATTCCTCCTGATTTTCATGAACACAGAAACTCTAGCAGTAGGTAGAAATACTTCTTTTTTTCATTGTACTTTAAGTTCTAGGGTACATGTGCACAACGTGCAGATTTGTGACATATGTATACTTGTGCCATATTGGTTTGGTGCACCCATTAACTCATCACTTACATTAGGTATTTCTCCTAACGCTGTCATAGAAATGTTTCTAAATCTTGTATTCTCTTTTCTGACTTCTTGAGGAGAATATGCTGTATAAAAGGGATGATCTAGGGTCATAATTAGAGATAGAAATATCTGTCCTTTGCTTAAGGCCACCAGTGCCATTAAGGCCTCCTGAGTTCTTCAGAGTTTTGACTTTTACCAAAAGTTCTGAGAGGGTGATTTTTCCATTAATGCTTTCTCTGTAGATTTGCTAAGACCTGAACACTGTTATACTGGTCGGCTTCATGTGGTGCTGCTCTCAATGGAAAAGCTTGTTGCTATCCATCTCTTCTAATTTGCTTTTTAAATCTGTGGACTTTAAAAACAGATAACTAAAGTGGAAAGAATAGGAGAGGATTTTTTATGGGTGTAGTTCACGAGATTTAGCACAAGGTTTGTTTATTTTTTACATCTATTACCTCGATTTCTGTGGCTTTTATTTTACTGGTTTTGTTTTTCATTTTTGTCTTTTTCAGATCAACTCGTAATGTTTAACTGTTTTTAATAGGTGAGGTGGTGGTCTAACAGAGTGTTTTAAGGAAGAGAGTTATCAGTTGTGTAAATCTATAGCTTGCTGAACTATTTTTTTAATAGATGAATCAAAGCACATAAAATTCAGAAAAAAAAATCCTGATGCAAAAAACTATGAGCAAAGTTAAACAATTAAAATCTCAGAACCTGATCTAAATAAGCCTTTTTTCTCATAGGTAAAAGTTAAATCTGGATAAATGTATTTCCTTAGTTAGAACCTTTTGTGACTTTTCTTTGCCCAGCATATCTGTCCCTGCTTCAGGCTATGCTGTTGAGAATGACAGCCTGTCTTAAGTTAGTCTACCAATTCTTTTAGCTAATTAAGTCCTCAGTTTATAGAAATGAGATATACTCTCACATTGATTGATATATACATTATTTACTGGCTTCTTAACTTCTCCTGAACATCTATTTTAAACTAATGCTAAACTTCAGTAAACTCTTTCACTGCCTCTTACAAAATAGGCACTTCATTTGCCTCCCGTCTTTAAATGAAAGCACATTTGGATAGGATTCAGATATATAGATTGTGTTTGATAAGTCCATAGGTGTTCTTTTTCAAATAGTGGTTAAGGATCACTTGGCTTAAAGCACAATAGGAAAATTTAATAAGAGCCTGGTTTTCACTGAAATTCTCTCGTAAATTTTGCTACCTAGAACGGAACAGATTTTGGCCGAGGAAATGGTGTGTGTGTTGGGTGAAGGTAGGAGATATTGTGTGTGTGTGTGTGTGTGTGTGTGTGTGTGTATGAGAGAGAGAGAGAAAGAGATTGTGCTCAGTGAATATGTAGTGAGGAACTACAGTACTGTGATCAGCGAGGAATGCAAATATCCCATATTAGAGAGTTAAGTGACTTGTTGGTTTCCGAGTTCAACACTTGAAAAGCTGATTATCTTCTCTTTAGTTCGTATACTTTCCACAAAGTAGCTGACATTGGTTTGAATTGTTTGGGTAATACTTAACTATTTTGAGAGTTGAACTTATACACTGTATCATGTAAATGCAATTCCTTTATTCCTTTTGTTATATTATCACTTTCTCAGTTAAGCTTAACATAGCATATGTGTTTTTCTCATAGAAAGGTAAGTTTTCAATGTAGGTTTTTATTAAACAATCATTGATTACTTATCATGGTCCATTTCTCTCTTCCTCTTTCCTTTAGACATATGTTCTATTAGTCACACCTAGTGCAGGTACTTTGGGTTAAGCTGATTCCACATCACGGGACTGTGATACTGGTAGGCCCCATCTCCTATTCTTTAAACTTTGCATGAATGAAATTGATTCAGGTCACCTAGACCTAAGCCATATGTGCATGGCATTCCCCTGGCCACAAAGCTTGGTTCTCAAATGGGTATATATGACTCAATCTGGATCAATGAAATGAGGGAGAAGATTTGTGCTCGAGTTTCTGAGAAATAAACTCCCTTAAAAGAGATCTTAAAGATAAACATCACAGAAAAGATACTTGCTGTTTGTCTTCTGTTGTGATATTACTTTTTCATGATGTACATTTATAGTTGTGATTTGTTGTGATTGACACAATCAAAGTTTTAAAGATTATCTGTTGTTATTTACTTTCATGGTTATATTACCTTATGAAATAATAAGGTCCCTGGGTCTACCGGCCTTGTCTTACATAGACACAAATCTCAGTATCATTCAACTTTTTCTCCAATCAATACATATTAAAGCTTTCTGAATGTTGGGCATTCTATCCTTAGCATTAAATAGGTTACATATATATGTGCGTGCGTGTATATCTATTTAATGCTTATATTTACATATATAAAATATATATATAAATATAAACATATATATAAAATGATTTTTTATATAATGATTATATGTTTTAAAATTATATATGTAAAAAATTATATATATATGTTTTAAAATATACGTTTAAAATATAAAATATATATGTTTAAAAATCATTATATAAAATTTTTTATATAATGATTATATATATATGTTTTAAAATGGGTTCAATAAACAAATGATGAATACATGGGTGGATGTTTTGCAAGTGGCATTAGAGAAAAACATGATGCTAGGTTAGTAACACTGTGAGCTGTCAGAAAAGATAGATGGATTTGCTGGTCATGCTATAAATAACCACCAGGTGCCACTCAGAGCTGGTGGAAGCCTCATTTTGCATGACAGCCATTGATCAGCTGCACGACTAAGATGCAACATTTTGTGACACCACTTGAGGAGAAAAGGTTATGTTTCACATTTAAGCTTTGAATAATAAGGTCAGGATCAAATTAAATGAATTTCTCTGGCGAATACATGAAATATACACAAATTAATACAACAAATTACATACATTGTTACAAAGAAAAGGTGAGCAAGCTGGAGCTAAGTGCGATCCTGGGACTTTGTCCTTCTGAATATTTTATTAATGAAGTGAATATCTTGTCTCATTAAAAATATCCTGAATGAGTTCTCACCACCTATGGGAAGACCCTAAACTGTGATCTAGACTAGAATACTACAGAATAAAGAAATGAAATAATAATAAACATGTTTGCTATGTGACTATAAGCTTATTAGAGCATATTCCAAAGGAATGCAAAATATTCAGAAGAAAATCAGATAATAGGAATTCTTACATTTACATCATTTTGCAGACTTGAAGTAAATCTCATATTTGTTATTTGGAGGAAAAGTTCATTTATATTTTATGTCAGTGTGGCAAATATATTTTTGTGGCATTTGAATACTAGCCAGCAAGTCTTCTTTTATGAGACAAAGGAACAAATTATGTCCCTAACTTAAACTTTCAAAGCAACTGCAGATTGTTCCCAAGGTTCTCTTCTTAATAAATTCTTTTATTACAATAACAGTTGTATAAGTAAACTTCGCACATATCTACATGTTATTTGACATACTTGAGTTAATAATAATCCAAATGGTTTCATATTTTTGAAATTATCCACTTATGTCTCATGCAACCATGGTAATTTAATTGGCTACCATAAAAATTATTTTAAACCATTAAATGTGATTGGTCAACAAAAAACAGACTAAATGCAAATAACTGAACATCATAAGTAGTTTCCAAGGAGCTGCCATAACCAAGAAAGTTACCACAGCACACATTTAAAACATTGTGTTACCATGGAAACTATGTACTCATTCATTCAACAATTATTAATTAATTTCTTACACTGTGTTAGGCACTGACATAATCAAAGTTTGAAAGATTAACTGATTTCTAGAAACAGCTCACTTTGTCAATACATTTGTTTTTCATAGAGTCACACTTTGGGTGAATAGACCACTTAATCAATGCTCAATGCCTATGATGCCACATACATTATATATTTAATAATGATTGCAATACTAAAAAGGTTTAATAACATTTTCAATATAATAGTAAAATAATTATGACAATATGATGTTTCACTAATAATAACAATAGCAATGATAAACCATGATTATGTTGAATAACTGGTTCAGTTACATTTTTAAGACTTATGAATTAAAAATAACTTTATGTTAACTTATCAATGGGGAAAGAAATTATAATAGTTGAAAGAAAACAAAATGTAAATTTTCACTCTATGAGAATGCAGAGATGTAGAACCTGACTAGAAAAGGAATCTGGTTGGCTAAAGAATAAGGTCAACAAAGTTACTTATCAAAAGAATTTTTGATGTAAAGAATTTCTATCAAAAGAATTTTCTATGCTTTTAAGATGGCAAAACTTCAGAAAACAGTAAGCTCTCAGATTTCAGGACATGATATTGTATTAACTGCTAATCATTGACAAGATACTGAAACATTCTACCACAGCATGAAATAGCAGGACTAGACAAGGTTTACATGGACAACAAATCACCAAGCCTGACAAACAATGAAATGCAGATCTAATGGTGGTAGCTTTTGATTTTGTAAATAAATCATTAAACGATTGAAATAGCTGTCTGAAATTTGCCGTGAGTTTGAGGAGATAAATATATCCTGACTGCACATCAGACTTACCTAAGTTAATTTAAATGTGTGCTTGTGACTCTCTCTCTGTCTCTCACTCTCTCCATACCCCACCATTCTACTGCCAACAATTGGACCAGAAACGAGAAACTCTGGGGTACACACCCTTTAAGGTATGTACATTTTAAAAATCTTTATAATATAAATAAATTTAAAGCACATCCAGTTTGTGGGATATTTCACAAGATAACTGACCTGGTTTTATCAAAATATCCATTACATTAAAAATTGTTTTTAATGAGTTGGGGAGGGGAGATTGCTTTAAAGAGTTTTATTATATGTTTCAACCAAAGGCAATGTCTTAATTCTTTTTGGTCTCTGAATTGAAACAAAAACCAAATGTACAAATATTGTTCTTGAGAAATTTGTCACAATTTGAATATAAATGACAGTAAATAATTACTAATTTTATTAAGTGTGAATATGTCAATGGGTTATATAAGACAGAGGAGAGGATGGAAGGAAGGAAGGAATAAAGGAAGAAGAGACAAAAGGAAGAACAAGGAAGGAGTTAAAAACATGAAAAAAATAGATTTTTAAAATAATTGTTGAATTTAGCAGATGGGTATATGAAGGTTCATTAAACAATTCTCTCTATGGTTATGACTAAAAATTTTCATCATTAAAAGTAAGTACAACAAGAAAATTAGAAATTCTGGCAAACAATTAGAGATTTTTGTTAGCATGTTTCAACATCTTCGTTGTTAGCATTCTGATTTCTAATTCTAGTTTGAGCCTAGGAACCTGCATTTAAAAAACACTTCAGGTACATTACATGCAGGCTTTAAGCAATGACACATTGAAAAAAACTAAAGAGAATTATATTTTCTGACTCTGGAATAAATAATCTGAAATAACACATTGAAACCAGCTAAGTACATTCAGTTGTTATTTTATTCAACGGTATCTCCAAGGCCGGATGGGGATTGGGAAGAAGTTAGCCTTGGTCAAGGTGGACACTGAGATGATGCTTCTGATTCAACATAGTGCTTTGGAAACGGAGGACATCCATGCAGTGTTTACTTGCAAAATAGATAAATAAATACATGAGTAACTCTGGATGATCAGTCTAAAACCTTACTTCTTGAACTAGAGCATTCTAAAAAGGCAGAGTTGTTTAATTTGGTTCTGGGTAGAGACCACACTGGTGACTCTTTGACCTCTATTGGCTGCATTTCTGCCTGTACCATGCACCCCCAAACTGTGCATGCCACTTAAGGTTTAGCCCTTGATCTCTTTAGGAGCCACTGCACACTAATTCTTGCTAGTAATCACGGGCACAGATGCTACAATCCCATTGTTTGTGCCCAAATCATGACTCTGCCGCATATTGAGTGTTCCTGAGCAAATTACTCTACTCATCTTCTTTGTGACTCAGTTTCCTCTTCTGTGAAATGGGGTAATAATGATACCTACCTATGTTGATGTGCTGACAAGATGTGCTTTACTTGTTTAAACTGTTTAAGATTGTACAAAGCCCATAGCAATACTTGTAAAATTTTGACATCTATTATTGTTGTGCTTCCCTCATGCTGTTAACACTCAACTATCTATCTCTCACATTATCTTTATTCATTTCCCCCGACTAGGGAAATTATTAACTTGGTTGACCCATGCTGAGCATATTCAAAATATACCTCTTCTTCTCCTACTCAAACATCATGTTTTTGAAAAATTAACATTTGTCCAGTAAACCAAGTAAAAACTTAGGTCATTTAAACCCATTTCAATCTTTGTCTACTATATCCAAACTATCCTCATATCTCAGACATCACATACCTCCAGGTCTGTTTTCATTTTTGATCCCTCCAAATCTCCAAGCACATTTTCATGTAGCTACTGATTGTCCCAAAGTTCCATCCTTTCATTCCTTAAATGTTTCTTGCACTACTACATTCATTTCCTCCTCTAAAGGTTGACACTAAGCCCCTAGTACAAGTTATTACTTCGAAAATGACATGCATTTATAGCCCTCTCAGTGCTATGAACTTAATAATACTGGTTGAATAAATAAATATTTTATGTGACAGTTATCTGTTATAAGCGTCTGTCCTGTAATGACCTTTAAAGGTTTATACAAGTTAGTTATTATGGAAACAACATGGAACATAATGTCAATAATTCCTCAATGAGTTACAATCACATACTTCTACCAACAATTAGGTACTCGTCCCTTATTTAATAGTGAACATGGCCTCATATCACAAGCAATTAAGTTCTCAATAGTGCAATTAGTGGTAAGGCCAAATGCAAGGCAAAAAAGAAAAGGGTTTTTTAAAACTAAAATTCCAAGGCAATGGGGGATTGTGTATCCGTGATATTCTTTGAAGTTTGAAGGCTCTTATATCCAATGCATAACTGGCTATGATTGGTTATCTCTTTCACAAGGCCACTTGATTTATATATTATCTTTTATTTTCCTCCCGATCCCTAAAATCCCCATATTGGCCTTTTGTTTCAACAGTTTTATTTTTGCAATGGATTTTTTAAAGTTTCTGCTTACTTTTTCAGTTTTTCTTTGTTTTGTTTTGTTTTTTTTTTAAGCGGGTGCTTGCTCTCTTGCCCAGGCTGAAGTATAATGGCAGGATCTGGGCTCACTGCAACCTCCTCTCTCCCCGCTCAAGTGATCCTCTTTGCCTCAGCCTCCCAAATAGCTGCGACCACAAGCATGTGTCACCATACCTGGCTATTTTTTTGTATTTTTGGTAGAAATGCGGTTTTGCCATATTGCCCAGTCTAGTTTCAAACTTCTGAGCTCAAGCAATCTGCCCACCTCAGCCTCCCAAACTTTCTGCTTATTTTTAATAAATATGTTAGACTCATATCAAGAATTGAGTGGCACTTACAAATTATCTACATTTTATAGGTTATGCTTTGTTTAGCATTTTGCGAAATCCTACTTATTAGCTTAGCTGGATATAATTTCAGTTGAATTTCTCATTTGCCCAAAAGTCACACAGTCAATATAAATCTGAATTTATGCTAAAAAATCAACCATCTCTCCACCTTTCTTTCTCAGCTTGTCAGGTTTGCAGTTGAGAAGGATGTTAGAGATCATATTTCAAATGCTACATTTTAATGATGGGAAATTTGAGATCAAAAGATATTAGGAGACATTTTTGGCATTACTTGGTGATTAAGAGGGTTTGATAACTGAAGTTCAGACTTGTAAGCAGGTGTTCCTTACACAGCAGCAATTTGCTCCCCATGAAGTTATAATAGCTAAGGACATATACCAAGTTGAGAAAAAGTGCTATACACACTCCTACTTGTTTTTTTTTCTTTTTTTTTTTTTTTGAGACGGATTCTCTCTCTGTCACCCAGGCTGAAGCACAGTGGTGCGAGCTTGGCTCACTGCAACTTCTGTCTCCCAGGTTCAAGCGATTCTCGTGCCTCAGCCTCCCCAAGTAGCTGGGATTACAGGCACCCACCATGACGCCCAACTAATTTTTGTATTTTTAGTAGAGATGGGGTTTCGCCAGGTTGGCCAGGCTGGTCTGGAACTCCTGACCTCAAGTGATCCTCCCGCCTCGGCTTCCCAATGTGATGGGATTACAGGCGTGAGCCACCACGCCCAGCTCACACTTTTACTAATTTTATTTATTATTATTATTTTTTTTGAGACCAAGTCTCGCTCTGTCGCCCAGGCTGGAGTGCAGTGGCGCGATCTCGGCTCACTGCAAGCTCTACCTCCCAGGTTCACGCCATTCTCCTGCCTCAGCTTCTCGAGTAGCTGGGACTACAGGCGCCCGCCACCACGTCCGGCTAATTTTTTGTATTTTTAGTAGAGACGGGGTTTCACCGCGTTAGCCAGGAGAGCTCTTATTAATTTTTGACACTCTTTTGCCTCTTGATTGCTACGAAGTTTTCCCAGTCTAATGCCTTATTTCCCAATTTGAGAAAAAAACATAGGCAAGGAGTGTTGAAAGAATATAGGGAAGAACATAGAGGAAAACTCCTTGCATTGGCTACTCACCTACTGACTTCCTCAATATCCCTGTGATCTGAAAAGAAACTTATAACACTTTGGAAACTGTCACCTATATAGAGTATTATAATGCCATATGTAATTCCCAACCCCACAAATATTCAACTTTTCAAGTAGAGCATGCCATAATTTAATCAAATAAATATCTCCACAAAATTAAACGAATGTTTTAATAAGGTCCTGAAAAAAAACTTTTTAATGTAATGTTGATACGGTATCCCATATTAAGTGCATAATACCTAAAGGACAGAGAAGTATTTGTCACCTTGCCTTTGAAAAAATTATTTCTTAAAGTTGTGTCTTCAGTTTGTCTCTTAAGTTCATTGGCAGCTATACCAAAAGTTGTTTCTCACCAACACAATTGAAATACAAGACCAGAACAATTTCCAGATTTAAACATCTAGGATGTCATTCTCAAATGTCACATGGCAATAGTTCACTTAAAGAACAACAAACAGAATGAAGTGTTGAAGGAACATTTTACTTTTCATCATTGTTTACTTATATTCTGATGGATATGTCAGACCTGAATGCCTAAAAGCAAATACGAATGGGAGAGACAAAAATAAAAGCTTATGAGTTTGTGAACCAGAAAAATCCTTATACCCTATGATTTTCAGCTACTATTACATTTAAAACATAATACTACTACAAATTGAAATTAAAAGAAAGATGATATTTAAATAGGAAAAAAGAAAAGGTGATGTTAAAATGACATTTTATTTATTCTTTCCTTTATATTAAATCTTTAAAGCAGATTGTTTTATTTCAAGAAGGTCTATATATAACAAATACAGTTCTAAGATATACATACTTGAACATTAATGAGTAAATACAGTATACATAAATTCATTTTTAAAAATATGTCTAAAACAGTATAGCAAGATATAAAAAACATTGTTCTGACTAACCAGCTATGTGACCTGCACACTTCTTGAGATGGTTAAAACTCATGATGCTCAAGATGGTGGTGATGGAGACAGTGTTTTTGGAGGCATATATAAAAATCACCAGCAGACCATTCCAAACTATACTGCCCATGGGAGTGGGTGGTGGCTCAGAATAGTTATTAATCATTTCCTCTGAAAGTTAATAAGCACAATAGTAATGATGAAAATATGTTGTTTATGTGAATATTGTAGTGACAAATAAAAGTTAATCAACTGATATAGGTTGAATGTTTGTCCCCTCAAAATCTCATGTTAATGTAATCCCCAGCGTTGCAGACAGGACCTAGTAGGAGGTATTGAATCATGGGGATGGATCCCTCCTACATGGCTTAGTGCCATCTCATAGGTAATGAGTGAGTTCTCAGTCTATTATTTCACAAGAGAGCTGGTTGTTTCAAAGAGCCTGGCATCTTTCTTGCTCCCTTTCTCCTTATGTGGCATGCCTGCCCCTCCTTTCCCTTCCACCATGAATGAAAATTACTAAGGCTGTCACCAGAAGCAGATGCTCGTGCCATGCTTCTTGTACAGCCTGCAGAACCTGAGCCAAATAAATCTCTTTTATTTGCAATTTACCCAGTCTCAGGTATTCCTTTATAGCAATGCGAATGGACTAACACATCCAATCATTAAGATATTTTCCTCTTCTATTTCTATTATATAGCATTAATAAATTATTAAGCATATGATGCAAAAGAGGGTAATTACGTTGTTACAATAATTCTTATTTATAATTGTAATCCCTTTGCATGTCTCAGGATTTCTATCATATGATCTTGCAATTTCACTTCTGGGTACATATTTAAAGAAAATAAAATTAGTATGTAAAGAGCTATCTGGGCTTCCATGTTTAACACAGCATTATTCCCAATAGCCATAAAAAAGAATGAAATATTGTCATTTTTGACAACATGGATGAACCTAGGGGACATAATATTAAGGAATTGCTTTTTCTTTCATTTTTTTTCTAAGTATGTAAGACAGGATAAGTAAATTTTTTTAACAGGGTAAGTTTTTTTTTTGTTTTTTTTTTTAACAGGGTAAGCATGGAAAACATTTAGTAGGGTAACTGATTGGTAAGAAGTGCTCAAAAAATGGTGATTACTGTTATTTTTATTGGCATTATCCACAATCTGAAATGATTCGTTTTTTATATTATGAAAATTATAACTTTAACCTATTTTATTATCAGTTTCCAAAAAAGGATTAATTCACTTACAACAAAGCCTACAGTATATTCTTGCTGTCTAGCTTTTCCTATATGTTTCCTACTGTTTCTATTTTATTTCTATCATCTACATTTCATTGAAATTCTAATATCACCATTAATATTCTAATATTATAATGCCATCATTTCCATTACAAATGAAATACACTCTCTGTATGTCAGGGCAATTACTTGCCCTTTTCCCCTATATCCACATAGCAATTTTTAATTTGGGTGAGATTAAGCATAACAAAAAATACTTGGAAGAGATCAGATCTGAAATACAATGATTCACACATCCAAGAACTTTATTAGGTTTAACTATATTTCGAACAGCTGAATTAATTGAAAAGTGGTAATATTTATATAGAAAAATAATCATCAAGAACTTCTAACTTTAACACAAAACAGCAGAAATCTCAAGAGGTGGGCCAAACTTAAGAACTGCTAAAAATAAAATGTCTTTTAATTTATAATCAATGCACATCCCTATGAGTATGTCATTTGAAATTAATGGAATTTTTGAAATTGATACTTGTCAAGTTTTTGCACTGCTTTCCTGTGAGGGGAATTTCTCCTTCTTGATTGTGAGACTCATGAACATCAGTGTTTTACATACCATTTCTCCATTAAGGATGAAGCAGTCTTAGACTCTACAGTATTTCATCATGTTGTGAATCATCATTAAACATTTTGCTGACTCTCAAATGTCAAATATTCTCTTGTGTCATAAAGAATTTCATTAAACAGCAGGGGGGAAAGAACAGAGTAATTTTAGGAAATCTTCCCTTCTGTTCATTATGAGCTTTGTTATTTATCTCCCATTCCATTTTCTTCTGGCAACTATAAATGATCTTTTCCTCATCCAAATGGTTCTATCACAATTACAGGTTTATATGTTTAAGCAGAATTTACCTAGCATGAAAAAGTCTCTTTCTCAATAGCAGCAGTAATTTTACCAGTAAATTCTACAGGTATATTAAAAAATTAAGATAATGAGAATATCAAGTAATAGTCATCATTGTAGTAATATGCATTCTCAATGACTACAAAAATCAAACTGACCAAAAAGAAAAAAAAAATCCCTTTACCTTTGGAGACCCTTTTTAATGTAGTATGTGCATTTTACTTAAGGCATTAAGCCTTTTGGGAAGGATTTAAAAGCTAGAGCCATAGTTAGTTTTTTCTGACAAAACTCTGTAATCTAATAGAAAAGAGGGTGGGTATATAAGAAAATTCATAAAAACTTAGAGTGCTGTTCTGGTCTGGAGTTAGTGCGTTAGGCATCCTGAAGGTGATGTGAAGGCTTACTTTAACAAAGGTGAGAAACGATGCATTTTTGCAATTTTGCCAATTGCCAGTTTTGATATTCTCTCTGAGCTACCTGTTATGATAGCTGTTACTTACAAGTGGCTATGGAACACTTGAAATATACCTAGTGGCTACATTGGGTGATTTAAATTTTAAATGTAAAAGTGAAAACAAAGTAAAGTATTTTTTCTGTCAAGTAAACATTCGTGTTTTGAGTACAACCTCATTTCACATTAACTGTCACACTGAATAAGGTTATTATTGTTGTAGTACACATGTACTTTTTACATTTTTAATACATGACTGTGAGAAAATTTTAAATTTTGACTCATATTTAATTCACTTCTATTGGGCAGAGCTGTTCCATATAATAGACTACTTATAAAAATATGGTCTACCTTTTGTGATCAAAATATTTTTTCTTAAAGTTTGTTTTATTAGATTTAAAGAAACACACAAGTGATATATTCTTTTGGTAACAAATCAAACTATATAAACATACTATAAAAAATTTGTCATCTCCTGAAGTAAGCAATTTTGCCTGCCAAGATTTTAAACAATTTTCCTGTGTATTGTAAAAGGATGTGACAGATACGGAAGTACACTCTATTGGAGAATGTCTAGATAGTGAAATAGCAAGTTAACTTAATGAAGAACAAAACCTTTAATAAAATAGAAGTGCTCATGACCATTGGTAGAAATATTAATAGGGTAAAAATCCCACTCTAAAATGTTGCTTTTTAAGTTAATTTGTTTAAGTTTTATTTGTTTCGTCAATTAGGATTATACTAAACTACACAGAATTTGCTGATGTGAATACCTCATTTTAATTTTGTTCTTATGGCTTGTTGAATGTGATTTGTTTCTACACTTGCAAGACCAAGGAGAAATTTAAGAGAAAAATACCACTAATTTAAGTCTGCAAAGAATACTGAGTACTTGTGCTAGTTGCTCCTTTTGCAGAGGAAAACAATATAGGCATGGTCCTGCCCGTATTCTTTGTAAAACACGCCTTAAAGAATCAATCATTTTGCTGAGCAGTCCAGGGCAGGGGAAGGAAGGAAACATAAATATAATTAAATAAAAAATACAGAACCAGTCAATACTTTCCCCAAACATGCTTATTATCTACAATGTGTAATTACATTGAATCTTACTGTTCATTTATCTTCATAAGCATGTGCTTAATCTCCAGTATCACATCATTCTTAAGCGATAGAATAACTGGCTTGCTAGAAGTTTCAGAATGCATGCCCTTACCCTGGAAAGAAACATTAAGACATTGTTTGCCAAAATAAATCAGTGTTGGGGGATGAGAGGGCCTGTTTAAAATACATATTTCCAAACTCCCCTGGGGGACTGTTTGATTTAGTAGATCTTTATTTTGGTACTAGAATCTGCATTTACCAATCACACAACGTTCATTCATATAACCTCTTCTATGTAACTTTAAATAATACTATATAAATACTATTTGAAGAAACTACTAGTGTTTATTTTTTCTTCTTTTAATGACATGTTCTTTCGTTTTTTGTAAAAGAGAGCATGAAAGATATTGAGTTTTGAATAAAAATAAGTATATATACCAATAATGTCTGGGTGAATTCAGCAGGTGACTTATTTGCCTTATTTTTGCAAAGAGAATGATAATAATATGTATCCCACCTCAGTGTAAGATCCAAAAGATAATAAAGTGAAAGCGCTTTGTATAGTATGCTTTTAGTTCAATGGCTGATTTAAATCTGAATATTTTTACATTTTTGTGGGTACTTCTTTTTCTCCTATCTCTTTCACTCAGACTGCAAAAAACGTTTATTGACCAGCCATTATGTGCATAATTATTTGGGCCCTTGTTTCATGAATATATGTAAGATCCCACCACATCAGCAAAAAACTATTAAGTCAACAGAAGAGATAGACAAAACAGGTCTGGGTCTTGGGTATCAGACACAAGACCCGGAAGTCAGGCTGTGTCCTAACTACATGTCCAACTTCATTTCATGCCACCTGCTTCTTAGCATCAATATGCTAAGGACAGACACACTGACTTGATCTCTGCTCCATAAACACAACCACCCTTTATTCCCTGCCTCTCCCAGCTGAGTCATTGTATTACTGGCTCCATTTGTCTTTCGGGTTGCTGGTAAATACCACCTTCTTAGAAAGGCCTTGGCTGATCCTTTTTTCTAAAAAGGTCTACTGAACTCACGTGTATCTTAGGGTTAGGCCTGTTTGCTTCAAAGCACATTTTGATATTTGTGATTATTTATTCAATCTTAATAATTATCGTAATCATTGTAAATCTTGTAATTATTTATTCAATCCTCCTATGGTCTGATGACAATATTTCTTTAAGTTTCTCCCTTCAAAGGATGAACTCTATTTCTCTAACCCCTGAATCTGAGCTGATTATATAAGTGAGGTCATCATAGTCTCCAAAGTTCAGGTGGATTCCAGTTGAACACAGCTGCAAGAGTAAGCCCAGGTAAGACTAGTAGTAAATTGCCCAGTCAATCCACAGAATCATGAGGAAGAAAATGGTTATTTTCTTAAGCCTCTAAGGTTCTGAGTGGTTTGTTACATATCAGTAGGTAATTCATACATCAATAGACTGAACTTGCATGAGCATGGAGACTATCAACTTTGGTTATCCCTGTATCTGCAGAGCCAAGGACTATGACTAGCATAATGAGTGCTCAGTAAATACATATGAGAATGGTGACTGGATAAAGGGGTGGCTTGATGAATGCTACCTGCTGAGAAAAGGTGTCAGGGATATTGCAGAGAGATCTGAAAGCTGGATAAGTAATGCTTATGAGGTGAAATGTTCTTTGAGTGAATATCCACTGCCATGGTTATCTTTTCCCAAGTAGTATTCACAAATCACTCTCCTCAATGGCTACTAATTGCCACCACATAAATTCAAACTCTTTACCAGAGCAAATATGATTCTTCAAAAACTTGGCTTCCAGGTATATCTTCAGAAATTCACTGCTACACATCCTACACCATTTCCATATCATATCTATAATTACTTATAATTTTGAGAAATACTGTGCTTTGAGATTTACATACATTTGCTAATTTATTTCATTTCTGTAGAACACTCTTCCTGTGTTTCTCAGTCTTAGATATTACTCATTCTTCAAGGCCTATTACTTTCTACTTATTTCTTTATTTTTAAAAATATTTTAAGAGGCAATTAGTCTGTTCTCACGCTGCTAATAAAGACACACATGAGACTGGGTATTTATAAAAAAGGTTTAAGTGACTCACAGTTCCACATGGCTGGGGAGGCCTCACAATCATGATGGAAGGTGAATGAGGAGTAAAGTCACATCTTACATGGCAGCAGGCAAGAGGGCAATGTAAGGGGGAAGTGATCTCATGAGACTTATTCACTATCACAAGAACAGCACAGGAAAGATCTGCCCTTATGATTCAACTACCTCCCACCAGGTCCCTCCCATGGCACGTGGGGATTATTACAATGCAAGGAGATGTTTGGGACACAGAGCCAAACCATATCAGAGATTTAATTGGCTCACAGTTCCATATGGTTGGGGAGGCCTCACAATCATGGCGGAAGGTGAAAGAGAAGCAAAGTCACATCTTACATGGTGGCAGGCAAGCGAGTTTGTGTAGGGGAACTCCCCTTTATAAAATCATCAGATCCCGTGAGACTTCTTCACTATCACGAGAACAGCACAGGAAAGACCCACCACCATGATTCAATTACCTCCCACTGGGTCCCTCATACGATACGTGGGAATTATGGGAGCTACAATTCAAGATGAGATTTGGGTAGGGGCACAGCCAAGCCATATCACAAGGTATTGCTATGCTGCCAAGGCTGGACTCAAACTCCTGGGCTCAAGCAATCCTCCCTCTTCAGCCTCCCAAGTAGCTGGGACTACAGGTGCACTGCCACCATGCCCAGCTCAAAGTCTATTCTACTTTTATCTCTGGTAAGACACATTTACTAAGGCAGGAGGGTAATCTCTACTCTCATATAATTCTTACATGTATGTAGAGTAAATCTCCTAACCATGCTCTTATAGTAAATTGTTAATACTTCCTATGTTTCTCTCTTTAGACTATGTGATTCTAGAGGAAGGGCCTCATGCTTCATTGCCTTCCTTATCCTTGTGAAGTAGATGCTCACCAGAAACCTTTGTGAAGCAAATAAATAATGCCTAGAAGTAGGTCGGGGAGAAGGATCCAGTTTTCTCGTTGTCTTTTGAGGGCCTCTAAGTTTACACATGCTTTGCTTGTAGACAGAGTTAAGTTACCATACACAACAATCCTGAACGTTTTCTGTGATCTTATTTTCACAACTGAAAATGTAAAAAGCTGCAAACTACTGTTATTTCTCATTCTTCCCTCTTACCCTGGAAGACAGACAGAATAAGAATTTATTATAAGGTTCCCCAGAGACAGAAAAACATGTCAGAAATGAGAAAATGCTCATGGATCATAAGAAAGAAGATCTATTTATAAGCATCATTAATAGAAAAGATTAGATAGTTACAGTCATTATTCTTAAACTCAGTAAGTAAAGACACTGAGTGGGCTGGAGTCCATTTTGCAGTCAGTGAGCAGGTTACAGGTCATGCTGTTCTAATGGACAGAGACCATGTCTGTTTTCAATCCTGATTATGGCATTATGGCGCCACACACTAAGAAAGCTTAATAAATGCTTAATGATGATAAGATACTATCTATTGCATTTGAGGCTATTCGAATTTAAAATAAAAATGCAAATTAGTTTTAGACACTCACATAAAAAAGTGTTCTATAAAACCACCTTTGCTTTAATAAATAATAGCCAAGAGGAAGAAATACTTTTTCAATATCTTTAAATGTCTATGACTTGCTTTATAACACCAGATTAAATGCATGGAAAATACTTTGTTGTGCAGGAAAACCTGGAAGGTTATAACAAATGATGGACAAGTTCTCATTCTTAGGCATTGCCTATAGCTAGAGACTTGCATATTTTTATTGTTATGATGGTATTGATTGTTAAGTCAACAGAAAGCTATCACAAGGGATTGCAAATTTCTATACCAATACTCTGTTCTGTAACATTAAAATGTCATTACTGAATCACCAACTTTTCCCCCTGCTGTAATATTATTCTCTGTTGATTGCCTGCCTGAGCTGAAATTTGAAACTGTCACCCTCAGACTTGCAAAAGTGATTCAACTTCTCTTATAAGGAAAGTGAAATTAAATATTCATTCACGGGCTGCATTTCAAGTTCAAACTGTCTGAAGCTCCTTAAGGCAAAATGTATTTAAGTTGAAATACATTTTTTCTTCATTTTTATGTAGCAAATATTCAGAATTGGTATCACGGGTGGACAAATCACAAAATAATAATTTATTTTGAACTTTACAGGAGAGAAGAGGTGAGCTTTCTTTCTTTATGCCACCCCTCTACTGTTTCTGGCCTATCACATTTATCTCCTTTGTCAGGAAAACTGTATGTGTATGTTTGTAGCTGTTGTTTATTGTTTGATTTTTTTTGTATGTGTCATGTTTTAGCATTAATCAAGTTGTAAATCATCGAAGTATTGAATGAAAACATAGTTGTGTCTCTGTCTGCCACGAAGATATAGGATTGCCAGTGGTAACTGGCAAAAATGGGTTCAAATCCTCTTAATATACCCCTACCTTGCATTTCCTTTCTTTTTTGTTTCTTCGTTTGTTTGTTTGTTTGTTTTTGAGATGGTGTCTTGCTCTGGCACCCAGGCTGGAGTTCAGTGGTGCAATATTGCCTCACTGCAACCTCCACCTCCCGGCTTCAAGCAATTCTCCTGCCTCAGCCTCCTGAGTAGCTGGGACTACAGGCGTGTGCCCCCATGCCCAGCTAATTTTTTGTATTTTTAGTAGAGACAGGGTTTCACCGTGTTAGCCAGGATGGTCTTGATCTCTTGACCTCGTGATCTGCCTGCCTCAGCCTCCCAAAATGCTGGGATTACAGGTGTGAGCCATCGCACCCGGCCCTACCTCGTATTTTCTTTGTGTCCTTCTGCAAATTGTCTGACCTCTCTGCCTCAGTTTGTTCATAGAGTTGTCATAAGGATCAAATTATTTGATGGAGAGCATTTAAAACAGTTCCTGAAACATGGTACACCCTAAATAACTACTTATCTAAATGAGTATTAAATGTTACTTGTACCCATTAATACTAATAACAAGTTGCATTTGGAAGAGACATGATATTTGTGGGGATTAGGGGAGGAGGGAATGGGGAGCAACTGTTTAATCGATGTAGGATTTCACTTGGGGTGACAGAAATATTTTGGAACTAGATGGAGATGGTGGTTGCGCAACATTGTTAATGTACTAAATGCCACTAATTGTTCACCTTAAAATGATTGATTTTATGTTATGTGGATTTCACTTCAATAGAGAAAATATGTAACCTACAAAATATTGTGCTAGTCAGATAACAGACATTGAATTCTTCACTCTTGTGTTGCTCACTGGTAATCATAATGCCAAAGAACGGACCATTACTTTGAAACACAGGTGATGTCAAATACATTTCAAAACACATCAAGAACTTCGTACCACTTAGTCAAGCTTTCACAAGCACTGTGACCTTCATTATCCAAGGAATCTTAGTACCTCAGGGATATTCATAAAAAAACAACACCAAATACAGTTACTCAGTACCACACATCACATCAGTTTAATGGATGATTCATTCCTACTATCTTGCACAGTATGACAGGCTGAATAATAGATATGCTGATATCCAATCTGTTTTGTGAAAATATGTTTAGGTTTGCAATGAAGAATTTGAAAGCTACTTTCTTTTGGAAAATTCTTGGGGAGGTAGTAGAGTATAATTGTTATTAGGAATGAGACACACAGTGCCACCTCCTTCATATATAAATTGGTGAACATGAGAAAGACTTCTAAGGATGTTGTGAAGACTGACTAAAATAATAAACATAATGAATTTTGAATTCTGCTTGGCATTTAATAAGTAGTTATAAAGCCTCCTGTGGAAAAAGATTATTATACAATATTAGGTTGTATGTTGTATTAGACAATGCTGTGATTCTCACAGGCATACACTGTGACTGAGCTCTGACCAACTTCCCCTCAGCCCAACTACACTGTAAACAGATTTTTGTCCTGATTCTAGGCCTTGTCCTCTCTTTTATTAAATCATTTACTTTAGAAAACTTGAAATTGTGGAGTCTTTCTCTGACTCTTTAAAATGTAGGTAAATCTTTTCCCAGCCTCTTGCCAATTTTACAACCCAGACAATGTCTTTTTCAAGAACCTGGGAACCATCTTGTTGGAATGTAAACATTGAAGGGTCCCAGTCTCTGTGGGAGGTTATGAGCCTAACTTCTTAGATGGGTGGCAATTAGCAAACACAGATGGCCTAGTCAAAGAGTAAACACATTTGCGAACTCAGAAATAACTAAATGAGCTTGACACATCCCACTGATCAATTTCCCTTTTGCAACATCCTCATCCTCCAGAATGTTTCCACTGGCTCACCCCAATCGTTAAAAATCTTTTCACCTTTTGTTTGGGTACTTCTTTTTCTCTACTCTATTGCAATAGTCTTTTCTTCTTCTTCTTCTTGTTTGGTAGAGACAAGGTCTCATTATGTTGTTCAGGCTTGTCTCAAACTCCTGGGCTCAAGAAATCCTCCTAGTTTGGCCTCCCAAAGCGCTGGGACTGCAATCATGAGCCACCACACCCGGCTTGCAATAGTCTTAAATAAAGTCTTCCTTGGCTGTCTAATTTTTTCCAGTGAAATTTTTGCATTGACATTTCACATAGACCCAAATGACATGTTTCTAAAATTTCGTTTTATGTGAAGATTTAAGAAGAAAAATACAACTTAACTGGACATTTAAAACATTTTTCTATGAAAACAAAGATGGATATATCATAGGGTAGAATTCAATTTTCACATGCGCTTTCAAGGTAAAGAAATTTTAAATGTGTTTCCAAATAATGGCTGACTTTAAGGTCCTAACTTTTCAGGACCTCAATGATTTTTTGGCTTTTACTCTTTTTTTTTTCTGAGCATAATTCAGCAGAAAAATTTCCTTTCAGGTTTATATGTGGTGGAGCCAACTCAACACTTACACTGAGTTATTAGTTATGAATATACATTATTATTTCTATGTTTTCTATAAAAGCATTTTTGCTTAACCAATCTACTGCATGGTTAGCATTTTAATGTGCCTCGGTTTAAAACTGAATGAATTATCTACTGCTCAAGAATCTAATAATTTTGTTTTTAATTTATAAAGCACCCAAGTCTTGAATAGTGTATTTTGATTAAAAATACATTTATATATATATATATATATTTTATTATACTTTAAGTTCTAGGGTACATGTGCACAACGTGCAGGTTTGTTACATACGTATACATGTGCCATGTTGGTGTGCTGCACCCATTAACTCGTCATTTACATTAGGTGTATCTCCTAATGCTATCTGTCCCCCCTCTCCCCACCCCACAACAGGCCCTGCTGTGTGATGTCCCCCTTCCTGTGTCCAACTGTTCTCATTGTTCAATTCCCACCTATGACTGAGAACATGCAGTGTTTGGTTTTTTGTCCTTGGCGATAGTTTGCTGAGAATGATGGTTTCCAGCTTCATCCATGTCCCTACAAAGGACATGAACTCATAATTTTTTATGTCTGCATAGTATTCCATGGCGTATATGTGCCACATTTTCTTAATCCAGTCTATCATTGTTGGACATTTGGGTTGGTTCCAAGTCTTTGCTATTGTGAATAGTGCCGCAATAAACATACATGTGCTAAACATCTTTTCATTACATCTATTTACAGAGTAGCTATGTTTGAATATATATGCAACATTAGACCTTTTGGATGACCCCTGAAATTTTTCACTGAAATGCTGTTAAAGTTTAGTTAGGTGTAAACAACTAGGTAATGTTTGGAAGCCAAGCAATTTGTTGTGGCAATGTTTCCTTTGCTCACTGAAGAAAACTGCTCTTTCCACAAATACACGGGATAAATGGTGTCAATGAGGCTTGAAACTGTGATGAGCTTTGAATGTTCCAGTGCCTCTCAACATTCATATCCAAAAAGATTCTTATATTAAAACTGTCACATTAAAAACCCTGAAGTAGTCATGAAACACACAATCACCATAAATTTGAGTATTTCCCTGTATGAATACAAAAATTTTTATATCAGTTTTGCATTATAGTTGTTATTAATAAAATTCAAAATAAATTTAATTTATTGAATTTATATTCACATATACTTGGATTAGAATTCTTGCTCCTCCATTTGTTAGTCTACACGTTCTGGGGCATATTATTTAACTTCCCTGAGTATTAATTGCCTCATCTCTAAAATGTAGATTAAAAAAATCACACATACCTCATGGGGTTGTTCAATGAGATTATTAATGCAAAGCACTTACATAGTCCCTGGAATGTTGCAAGTGCCCAATAAAGGATGATGATTATGATGGTAGTGGTGCTATCAATTGATCAAGTCATGATAACTGATCTAGTGTGAATGTTTTTCCTGCTCAAATCTCATGCCGAAATGTAATCCTTAATGTTAAAGGTGGGCTTGGTGGGAAGTGATTGGATCATGGAGGCATATTTCTCAGGAATATTTTAGCACCATCCCTTTGGGATTATCCTGGAAATAGTGAATGAGTTCTCATAAAATCTGATTCTGTAAGTGTGTGTGGTACCTCCCCTGACTCTCTCATGCTCCTGATTTTCCCATGTGATATACCTGCTCTCCCTTTGCCTTCTGCCGTGATTGGAAGCTTCCTGAGGCCACTCCAGAAGCAAAAGCTGCTATGCTTCCTGTGCAGCCTGCGGAACTGTCAGCCAATTAAACCTCTTTTCTTTATAAATTACCTAGCCTCAGGTATTTCTTGATAGCAATGCAAGAACAGCCTAATAAAATAACTAATGAGTTTTACCTACGTTTGATGATGTTTAAAATCTCTATTTTGTAAAAAATTTAGAGATAGGTTTATCATGAAGTTAACGAAGCTTAACTTTTGGGAATTTTCACTTTTACAAGTCTCATCCTAATTAATATTTACTTCCTTAAATAATATTTGTATTCATACTTTTACATTTCTTTCTTAAAGTCCTGCAAGATTGACCACATTTAGGTTGGCTTCATCCCTGCCTATTTTCCTAAAGAGCCTGTAGAGAAACATATTATACCAAAAAATTAATATATCTAACAAAATATATATAGATACCTTAGGAATTATATATATATACAATAAGAATTCATGAGAAGCGAGCTATTAACTATTGATAAATGGGTTGTGTCAATTATATATAAATGATCGTATTTTATAAAATATGTGTTTCAAACAATAATAGTTAATGTTCCCTCTGAGAAATTAGAATGCGGAAACTCTAATAAGGATAGGTTCTGATAGTTACTAGAAGTACTTCAAAGGAGGGAAATGAAGATGTTTCTGGCTTTCTGTAGTCCTGAATGAATTTCCACAGTACCCCCAGATTCTGTGTGTCAGAGCTTTGCTGTGAAAGTCTAGTCCCATTACTTTGTCAGTTTGCCTATATTATTTCAAGAAGTAAAACACACACACAGACACAAACACAGATTTTAGACTTCTCGCAAAAAGAAAAATTATTTCATATTGTATATTGTTAATGCAATAAAAAATTCTGTAAAACTGAAACTGTAGATCTATTAACTCTAGCAAAAAGACACATGGACTCATTCTTTCATTCTTTTTTCTTTTCTCTTTTCTTTTTTTCTTTTTGTTTTGTTTTGTTTTGTTTTGTTTTTTGATACAAAGTCTTGCTCTGTTGCCCAGGCTGGAGTGGAATGGTGCAATCTTGGCTCACTGCAACCTCCACTTCCCTGGCTCAAGTGATCCTCCCAGCTCAGCCTCCCACATAGCTGGGACTACAGGCACACACAGCTAGTTTTTGTATTTTTTGTAGAGATGGGGTTTTGCCATGTTCCCCAGGCTGGTCTCAAACTCCAGGGCTCAAGGAATCCACCTGCCTGGCCCCCCAAAGTGCTGGGATTACAGGTGTGAGCCACTGTACCAGACCAGTACACATTCTTATATTCTTATATATATTATGTAAACAGACTAACCTATTTCTGTTTGCCTATAAAATAACATTTTTTTTTTTTTCCTGTCAGAACACTTTATATGCCAGGGTGAATAAAATGCCATTTTTTCTTGTATCCTTTTATTATTTTTTTTAGTAGCAAATGAAAACTTTTACAAAATGTCTGCTATAGTATATGTAACTTTCTTTTAAAATAATTTAAAAATCATGCTGTATTATATGTTTAAGCTACTTTAATACTTTCCTTTACATTTCTTTCAAACTACCTGTCCCTAAAAATTGCCACGTTTTACATAATTTCATTCGCTAGCAGTGTTTTTATGCCCTTGTTCTCTACTGAAGACAAAAGAAGACAAAAACTACAGGCCCATCAATCAAAAACAACACAGTCAGCACCAAGTCCAATAATGAAAACCATGATTTCATAAATCATCTTCCACAGGTTGGGGTCATTTTTAAAGAAAAAAATCTTATCAGGTGCAGCTGAATATTCTCTTGGTCTTTCATTCTTCAGTTTTTAATAAAACAATAGAATGGCTGTCACAATACAAATGTGTAACCTTTCTTAAGTAAAAAAAAAAAGCCTGAACTATATCCTGACTATGCCCTTGCAATAAGTTGAAGTCAGGATATTTTTTTCCTCAAAGGTCCAGCATTCCTTTTTTAACAGTTTGGCAATGAGATAACTTTTTTTTTTATCTTACTCCCTTTTCAGACGTGTGGTTAATTCAATCAAGTGGAGATTAAATTTAAGAACTCAGTTTCAGAAAGCTATTTCCTGGCAGTGACTAACACTGACTGCAAAAGGAGATTTGACATGGCATTTTTGTTTTAGCTGAATCAACAGTTCTTGGGTGAATTCTGTTTTGTGACCCCGAGTCCACATCCACATATTAGGAAGTAAAATAAGTAGCTTGTAATGACCGGGTAGATTCAGACTGAATGGAGATTTATCTCTTTAAAAATATGAACTCTATATTTGCAAACCTGGTTAAATATGTCTGAGTAAAATAAGGTTTGATTAGGCATACACAGTACTGTATACTTAATCAAAGTTCCCAAATTGATTTTGCTAAGACATCGCTGCCTGGCATAACCCAAGTCCCTAATGTAATCCAATAAAATCTATTTTTTGGACTTGAGTTAGCCATACATATTGGGATATTCACCTTGTTGCAGAGACATAGACTTGGTTTGTATAAAATAAAATTCATTCAGCAGTAGTATTGACATGGTGCAGGTTTATGTCCTTATATGTAGACAGAGAATGGCAGTGTGTCTAAAGAACAAATCATTTTGAGTTTAAAAATTAGTGAATGGGAAAATGGAGTGAATTCAAAAAAAAAAAAAGAAAGACACGCAAAATACGTTGCTGAGTGTAAGTAGGAGATGCCTTAGGCAACAATTTATGTTAAAAAATTTAACTATACTATAAAGAATTTGGAAATTCAACGCCAAAGGAGTTTATTCTTCGGGTGTGCTTTTGTGGCAGACATGAGAAAACCTTTTGCTTTAGCAAAGCTCCCATTGTCTTATTTAGTAAGCATTCTGGATACCTCTATTCAGAAGAGGTTGCTATTTACAGGCATTGTGAATTCTTACCAATTTTCTGCCTGCTACATAATATAAAAGCAATGAATGGCTACACTGCATCGTTCACACTTTCAACTATATGTGATTATCTGGTCCACTGGTCTACTGTAGTGTATTTCTGAATTGAATTGAAGATAAACCCATAATAGTCCATTTCACACAGGGACATCTGTCTCAGTTTAAATTCAGGGCCCACATATCTACTTATTTCCATTCTGTTTTGTAAGTATGGTGTTTTCATCATCATAAAACCATATTAGCTCCCTGATTATACCTGGAATTCTGCAAGTGCTGTGAGAGCACTACCAGTCTCATTTCTGGTTCTTTAGCATCTAACTTTAAAATAAATAACATAGTCACTAAATAAAGAACAAAGGCTCAGAAAGGAGTTGTGGGGAATTTTCCTCAAGGTACTGTATCATGTCCAGTTTTGCATAAACAAAAGGATTTCTATATGTTATCAAGTTACTCACATTAACCTTGCTTTGTTCACACAAACACTCATTATATTTGAATAAGAAATCAAAATATGATTGGTGTTTGAACAAATTCAAGTTTATTATTCAATCAGACAGCATTACTTATATGTTTAGTAACTGTATGTGAATCAGTTAAACTTATTTGTACAACTATTCAAATTTATTATTATAATATTCTTAAGATAGATAATCTGATTTTTAAATAAAAGTTCCAAAGGATAAAAACATGGTATCATACAGGTAAAATTTTAAAAAATAAAACAATTATCATATGTTGTTTAAACAAATCTTAACATTATACATATTTAGAAATTATACTCCTGGGCAGTAGTAATGCTTTTATTTGGCATAAAAATTAGCAACCAGAAGCAAATACAGTAAAATGTTAATATCTGCTAGGTCCATGTAGTATGGACATAAATATTTCATTTTTCTCCATACTGGAAATCTTTCATAATTATAAAAGGAAAAACGGAACATACAATTTAACAAGAATGTAAATAGTAAGTAAAATTTATAGAAAATTATGAATTATGTAGAAGAATTGTAAACATGTTTTGTACAAATGCAAATTTGTTGCTTACTATTTTCTCCAATTCTTAATAAAACTAATTTAGAAAGCTTTCTCAAATGAATTTTAAGTATGTGAGCTACACAAGTTTTTTGAGAATGTGAGATCACCACCTGAATTGCTTTTTGTGTTTTTATACAAAGGAGGATGACTTTACCACATTTACAAGTTTACAAGAGAACAACTTTCTCCCATACCCATTGGCTTTGCTGTCACTGAAAATGAAATATTTTATTTTCAGAGTTTCTTCTTAACACCATTTGAAATACTTCTACTTGAAAAGAAATTATTGTCCCATCTAACTTTTTTTGTTAATTCTTATCAACATGGAAATTGTGTAATAATTCAACGTAATTTTATTTTCCTCAGAAGTACTATACAATAGATAAAACATGTTAGGTTTAGAAATCAAGAGTCTACTGAATGCATATGATATCCAATAGATACATCTGGCAAACTTATTAAGACAATCACATATATAGTAGTTCAAGATTATTACTGGGTCTTTCTACTAAAGCTATAATATTACTCAGTATTTCTAATACTTTCAATAATAATCCTAGAAGTTTGGCCTTCATTTTCATGTTATTCTATCTTGCTATGTAAACACAGAAAAGCCGAAATGTTATTGTAAGCCTTTGATATCTGCACTCTAATATGTATTAATTAAATCTAAAAAAATTATATATAAGCCAAATTAGAAAAGTTCCGAAATAAAACATGTTTGTAAAGGATGAACATAGAATAATAAGACAGTGTAGCACAGTTTATCATTTTTCCACATATTCTTTGTGAGCAATTCAGTATTTTGATTAATGGATCCAATTATTGTTTAGAGACTATCCACTATCTTGTCTTTAGGCATTTGGCTACATGCCTAAAATTGACAATCTGCCACCCTCCAAAAAGAAAACCATCCCAAATCTCTCTCTCTCTCCCTCACTCTCTCTTTCTCTCTGTGTCTATGTGTGTGTGTGGTTGTATGAGTCATTTTATCTATCCTGAACATAATCAAATTTGTCCTCCTCATCAAAACCTTTAGAACTTATCTCAATTAAGAATATCTTTCCTGTTAATTTTTTAATCATCTACAGTGAGTGTCATGTGGTTTAGAATTAATTTAAATGCTATTTGCTATAACAAGAGTTCCCAAACTTCTGTAAATCAGATCTAATAACGCCCGTTTGTTTAGTATTTTCTATGACTGCTTTCCTGCTACAATGGCAAGATTGAGTAGTTGCCAGAGACCTTAGGAAGCCATCAAGACTTGAAACATGTAGGCCAGTAGATAAGAAGTTTGCCCATACGTGCCAAACTATATATGGGATATTTCTGGTATCTTTACTTTATGTAAAGTTACTTTTTCAAGTAAAATACAATATAGTTAAACTTAAGAATAATTTTTAGAAATTTATATTTTGAACACGACCTCAAAGTATTTGTCATTGTTCCAGGGACATACTGGACACTTTGTAACTGACCGATTTATTAAATCATTGCAGAGCAAGAAATCCATTTATGATATAAACTGCACTTGCTCTAAGCTTGATCACTTTAGCTTAAGAGATCACCAGAATGCTACACATTTGGGTTGCATAATTGTGAGATTAAAGACAGCTTTGAGGAATTTTGATAGTAATTAGGCTTTTAGCTTTTCCAATGAAACAGGCATTCTTAGACATTTCTGTAATTTAAAAACAACAACAACAACAAAACGTGCTATCAGGGACAATATCCACTGTGTTCTTCACAGAGCCTCTTAAAAGCTCATGGGAAATTCCTACCAGAATTCAGCATTAAAGAAAAAACGTGTCTTGGAAAGAATTATGGTTTTCTTTATAAGATAATGAAAACTTCTCAATCCATTGCCTATCCTTTCTAAACTTGGCCTTCAGGAAACCCAGAACTAAGAGTTAAGTTCTATTTTAGTAGCAAATCTTAAATTTCCTTTCCTGTCATGTACTCCATACTTTTAATAAACAATTCTTGATTTTTTTCCTCTTAATGATTTTACATCTTTTAAAATTTTGTGCTGCAATAAACTTACTTTTGAAATTGGCATGATAGAAAAATAATGAATGCTTGCATGAATTAATAAATGAATAAATGAAAAAATATGCCCCCACATTCTGCCATCCATTATTCTCAACAAAATGAATGGACATGTTCTATCCATCCTGTGTTAGTTCATTCCTGCATTGCTATAAAGAAATACCTGAGATTGGGTAATTTATAAAGAAAAGAGGTTCAACTGGCTCACCATTCTGCAGGCTGTACAAGAAGCATGGCTCCAACATCTGTTTGGCTTCTGGGGAGCTATGGGGAGCTTTTACTCATGGCAGAAGGCAAAACAAGAACTTACATGTCACATGGCAAAAACAGGAAAGACAGAGGAGGGGAGGTGCCACACACTTTTAAACACCCAGATCTCATGTGAACTAGGAGCAATAGATTACCCCATTACCAGGAGGATGGTGCTAAGCCATTCATGAAGGATCCGCCCCCATGATTCAAACACCTTCCACCAACCCCCACCTACAACGCTAGGGATTAGATTTCAACATGAGATTTGGACAGGGACAAATATCCAAACTATATCAATCCCTATTTTCCTGAATCATCAATAAAATCATAATAAGACAATACTTTTAAAAGTTTCAAAAGTGAAATTTAGAAATAATAGCTGATTTTTGACCCTAAGTTGCAAACTCCTCCTCCTTGATAAAATTTGGATTTGAATATTATGAAAGCACACTTTTTTATGGGCAAGATAGGGCTGATAAGCAAGGATTAAAAGGATATACTTTGGAAAATTCAAATATTTTGTTAGTTTATTTACACTCTAGGGATAAACCAATGAGAAAACGCTCGAGGTTTTGAAGTTATATAAGTTAATGGGTAATATAAATTTACTTTAAATATATGTGGGATGGTAGTAATAAGTTGTTTGACTTGCTCTACTCCAAAATGCCTGGACTGCAGTGCTGTTGTTGGGAGGGGCAAAGGGATTCAATGGGCAGGGAATTTTAAAACTTTTCAAGTAAAAGAGACCAAAACCCAAACGCATGAATTAACACCAGGGCAAATTGCTTTATTGGAACACAGTATTTCCAAGAAAGGCCCAAGGGCATAATAGTACAAGATATCCAAACTAAAACTGTTTTAAATAAAGAAAACCTAGTCTGGTGTCCCAGATATAATATACATTTTCTCTGGATTCATGTGGAAAGACTAGTGTCTGATATAGTTTATATTTGAGGCTGGGAACTACTATGGATGTGGCCACACAGAAATAATAGTGCACTTTGGAAAGTTAACTGAACACATGAGCTGTATAAAGTTGGGCTGGTTATCTCCACTGGCAGTGCTTTGACATTCTATTCTGATAAGCAGTGGTGATAGTAGTGCATTCCTCTAAGGGTTCTGTAAGGATTAAATAAATTTATATATAAAAATCCTTTAAAAAAAACCAGATACCTAGTAAGACGTCTATTAGAAATTGTTTATTATTATTATAACCAATCAGTGCAGATACCCATATATATATCAAGTTAAATTCACCATTAATCGGGTTATGCACAAACTGGTAATAGGAAATGGGCAAAAGCTTTATGATGATCAAACTGACCATCAACGGAAGAGGCAGACGAGCACTCTTTATAATCTCAGGCCTGCTTCTAATTAGCAGTATGCCCTTGGGTAAACCACTTAGGGCTTCTGAGTCTCAACTTCCATATATGAAAAATAAATGAGTTAGTCTAGAGAATCCCTAAGGTCATTTTGGCCCTAAGATTTTATGAGTCTATGAATCCTCTTAGAGTGTGAGTGTCATATATTCAGGCCCTGGGAGAGACACAGACAACACACATGCCAGTTCCCTTCCCTGCAAGAGGTTATGATCCTGATATGATGAAAGAGGCTTGTTACCCACATTTGCATGGCACAGTAACATTCTCAATTATATAAGCTTTGCAAAGTATTTTTCTGATTTTGCAGACTGAAGCAGCTCTCGGCCATTGGAAAATATTGTGAGCCAGGATGACTAGCTTTACAGACTTTGAGCTTCTCTTCTTACTCGACTGGTCGATGGCAGTCCTATTAAAACAGAATCTACACTTTTATATTTTACTGAAAAGGTATTACACTAAATAAACTTTTTTGACTGACGTGTATTTTCTATTACTCAGATCGCTCTTTTCTGCCAAAGCAGCGATCCGAATAGGTTTAGGACAAAAAAGTGAGCAGGCCTTGTCCTCTCCTGACTGTAAGCAATGATGAGAGGGAACACTGTGCCTCAGTGCTCTCAGTGTGCTGCAGCGCTCTTTGTGGCTTAAATGCCCTTTACGTCCTTTCCCTATCTTCAATACTATCATTTATTTTTAGCATCTTTTCTTTTGAACATCTTAAACTGATAGTACTATGGTAATAAAATGTCAGTGTCAACAGACTTTCCTGAATTTGGATTAAATGTGCATACAATGATTTTTTTTTTCCCTATTTCATTTGCTTTGGAATTCACCATTGTCCTGAAACTCCTTGGGTCTTCCTTTCTAGTAATAGAAGAAAACAGTGATTCAAGTTTGAACTAAATGCATTTACTTTTGTTCATAATACTGTGACAGAGATATGATTGGGTGGGAAGTTGTCTTTTTTCCTGCATTGCTGCATTTTCCTGCAGTAGTTCTGCAGATCAACTTGCAGGTTCAAAGCCACGTGAAAACCTGTGATGCAAAGCCATCTCCCTGGGAACAGACATGCTTCATTTTAATGCTTGTTGCCTTTAAAATTAATCTATCGAATATCTGATTATTTAGCTGATCCTTTCCAATGGTGGAATCTTCAGAGCCTGTGTGTTCACAGGATAAATTCTTAACTCTGGACTTTATTTATGCCTCAGGGCTTATCAAGTCCATAGTAGAAGCACTGTGAACCATAAATGGAGTGTTTGCCTCACAGTAATTGAACCATGTGATGCTTTGTGTTTAGGTATCTTATGTCTTAATTCATACCCAATTTTAAAAGGGCCTGTTTCTGTGACATCAGGAAACCCTTGTCTTCCAGGACAGAGGAGAATGAAATGCTTCATGATTAATGACACTATCTAAATACTGGCAGAAGCTGGTGAGTTCTTGCAAAGGAGGCGTGTTTGACTGTATTCTGCCCAAGGACAACAGCTCATTAGGCAATATTTTTCCCATTAATGTTTAGTATTAAACACGGAATGAAAGACTAAATATCATACAGAAAAACAAATTGAAAACAGCACAGTAGGGTTTAGGGTAGGCAGCCAACAGCCTCCCCTTCATTTGGAAGACAGCTTGCATACCTATTCCAAAGATTAATGAGCAATCAGTTCTAAATTAAGCCAAGACCTGCATTTAAATCTTTTTCTCCCTCTGTTGAAAGTATGGCTATGAGTTACACTAACTGAGATAAAATACAGTATTAGCCTTTCCATGTGTTGTGTAATGTGGTTAGAAACATGAAAGATTGTTTCTGAAACATTTCCTTCACATTTTTTCATCATTTATTTTCCTGCACAATTTGAAAGGAAATAGGCCATGATGAGGTCGGTAGTTTCTGCCACATGATGCAGAATCTTGCTCTCTGTCAGTCACTCAAAAAACAGTCACCACTTTGAAGCTGGAATAAGAAAACTGCTTTTATGAACATCACAGATCCTATCATAGGTAGCTAACATAGAATTTCAATTTTATGAAAACTGTCAAAAGAAACTACCTTTCAGTAGGAGCACAGATACTGTTATAGTGCGTGAAAATATGGAAGATTCTGCTATATTGCTGAAGCCTCGGGACACTGATAACACCCGTGGTACGTGTTATGGTGAGATATATTTTATACACAGAGAGGCTTGGTTTAACAAACCATGTGATTCAATCCTCAAACTGCAAAATTGTTTCAAGAGGAATTCACTTGGTTAGAGGACTTACTTTAGAAAAATTTGATATAGGATACAACAATTCACAAAACAAAAACAATATTTAGGGATCCTTAATCTGGGTCTCTCTAACCTTAGTATATCTATGAAAGAACTGTGTACACACCTCATTTTTAATACATGATTCTCTTTGTGTGTGCATATATATACATTATCCTGGAATAGATTTTCGTTTAATTCTGAAAGAAAAATTTGATACCACACTTTAAAGAGTCATTGCTGCACTCCAGCCTGAGTGACAAAGTGAGACCCTGTCTCAAAAAAAAAGTATGCGTATATATATATATATATACACACATATTTTAAATATATATACATATATTACATAAAGCAGTCAATTTTCCTCCTTTGGCTATACTTTAAAAATTACCTAAGGAACTTTAAAAAAAAATACCAATATAGAAAACCCTTCCTTAGCTCAATTAAATCACAATATCAAGGGGTAAAATCAAGGCATGGCATTTGTTTTAAAAAATCTTGTATCTTAAAATAATATATGACTGGGAACCAAAATAAGTGACAAAGACAAAAAAAAATACATTGTCATATGGAAAAGGGGAATCTGATATAAACAGAAGATCTCTTAGAAAGATTTGACCAAAATTTCAAGTTTAGAATTGTGTAGCTTTCAGTATGAAGTAAATATACAAAGATTTCAAAATTCAATAAGAAAGACAACAATTTTTTTTAAACGACTGTCACATAGCTTATGCATATCAGTAGGAGGTTGAATGGTGTTCCCTAAAAAAATGTGTTTGTGTCCAAATCCTTGGACTTGTGAGTTTGACTTCACCTGGAAGAATGGCCTTTGCAAATATGGTTAAAGAGATGAGGTCATGGTGGTTTATTTGAGACAGTCCTAAGTCCAATGACAAGTGTCCTAGGAAAGGACACACAGACAGAAAAGAATGAGGCTATGTGACCATGGAGATAGAGAGAGTCATGCAGCCACAAGCCAAAGGGCTTGTGGAACCAAGAAGATCTACAAGAGACATGGAGTGTAATCTCCCCTTAAAACTTTGGAGGAAGTGGAGTCCCTCAATTTCAGATTTCTTGCCCCCAGAAGTAGGAGAGAAAAAATGTATGATTTTTGTTATGGTTGTTGTTTTTTTAATGTCACCAACCTTATGGTAATATGCTACAGTCACAGGAAACTGACACAATATCTTATTCTTATTTGTCTGCTAGCAAATAATATAATATCTTAACATTAGCATAGTTTGCTGGACTGAAATTACAGTCTCTGAATAGAGCCCACTGCATTTCTTTTACTTGCAGGGTGTTGCTTCAAAACGATTTTAAAGCAAGTCTTGTTTAAGGTGAATTCACAGCAATTTGTTCAAGAAAGAATCATCAGCTTTCTTGAAAGTTCAATCATTATCTCATTTGCTCTCCCTGAATCATTACCTTTGTGTGAAATGCTGCATCCTCCTCCTCCTCCTCAATCTTCATTATTATCACTATCAAAATTTATAATTACACAGAATTTACACTGTGCCAGCATATTATATGACAACGTTTATTTAATAATGGGAGTAACCCTACAGAATAGGCACTATTATGACCATTTAACAGATGAGGAACTGAAGAACAGAGCTTGAGAAATTTGCTCAAAGTTGAAGTAAAAAAAGGAAAATAATATGGGAAAAATAAACTGCCAAATGGTAATATTGTTACAGATGATGACAGTATTTCATTTGTTCAAGTAGCATATAATGTGTGTCTTCTGAACATAGTTTCTTTGCCAAACGAAGATTCAGATGAACTTAACATATGTATATATATTCACACATATACATATACACACACACGTACACAGATACTACTATGTGCACAGTGATTCAGTGGAAGAATGCATATACAGGCTGCTCTGTAGGAGTTGGCAGGGGGAGGGTAGAGTGTAGCATGAGAGAGAAAACGCATAATGAGGGGTGAGAAGAGATTAAGGATGATTTTTTTAAAATATTATTATTACCATTATCACATAGAAGATAACTGGATCAAGTAATTTCTATGCAGACACAGAGGGAAAAAACTTGCATTATTGAAAACAATTTTTTGTGATTTTTATAAATTTAAACTTTTGAAAAATACTTAAGCATAAAATAATTTATATAACAGATAGTTTTATAATGGGTTATATATTTTATAAGTTCAGTGTCTACCAGTGAAGGCATGATCGATATTCAGAGGTAATCAAGGTCAGCATCGCTCATTATGAGGTGGTGCTAAATGATATTTAGAGTGCCTGGTCATTCAGCCCTCAGATGGAGAAGTGAGGTAAATAAATAAATAGTGGGAATGGGCTTTAATGAGTTCATGATTAATTTTTCTTTTTGCCACGATTAGCTTTCATACTCCTTTGTCACAAACTATTTGCAAGAATTATTCAGTTAAAATCAAATATATTGAAAGTAATAAATAGGTTGAAAGTATTTTCTGTATGAAAACTATAGCTTAATAATCATATAAAATGGCTATTAATTTCCTTTGATATGAATTCTGTTCGTATCAGAATTTTTCCTTTTCTCTTTTGTTGTATATATATATATCTTTATTCTGCCATGGAAGACTAGAATTTTATTCTTGTTAATATTGTGTATTGAAATTTTAATGTGTAATTACAGAACAGGTAACCAGCGTCCTTTCTGCTGAAGAAATCCTGGAAAGGGTACTGACAAACCTGGCAAATTTCAAGACCTGTTTCAAACGCTCACTTTTTTCAGCTAAAGGGGGTGTTAATAATAACATAATTTGGACTTGCAAAACAGTGTGGAGAAATCTGTAAATATAGAGCTATCAGAAGAGAATCCAAAGAAAGAACAGAAGTAAAAAGGTTTTATTAGTGCACCCCGCTCCCACAAATGATAATTCAGTATTTGTTGAGAAAAAGGACTAAGGTAGTTATATTAGCTTTCTAGCAAAGCAAACACAAGCCAATGTGTTGCCATTTATAATAATATATTTGGGGAAGTCAAAAAGTAGAGACATTTCATTCATAAAATGGGGAGTATCATTTTGAAATCAAAATTTGTAGATACCTCTGCTATCTTGAAATAATAGCCATCTTTGCTCCTATTTTAATATATCTTACAACTTTCTGATGAAATTATTTTCTATTAAAAATCTTGAGTGATGTGTGTGCATGTGAGAGAAAGAGAGAAAGAGAGAGAGAGCATGAACATGTGCTTGCATGCCTCAGGAGAAAAATCTTAGACTCTCACAGGTTGGTGTCACTATTAATTTGTGGTTCTAACCTCAGCTGAATACTCCTCTGAATTGCCAAACACTACTTCCAGTTCTCCCTTGTCACTCTCATTTCCCTTCTCTACAACGGCAATTTTACAACTTCTCCACTCTTTTTAACCCCTGATCTCCATCAGCGTCTCTCCAGCTCTTAAAAGGTCATGTCAATTCTTGGAAGCAGATGTCATCAATGAAGCATTCCCCCAGTTTACCACCTCTTTACAGTCCTCCAGGATTCCTGAATTATTCTTTCTGCTTTCATGTGTTTAGAGTTAGCACTGGCCAGTCTCCTGCCAGTCCTAGCCCCTCCACATGTGTTCAGCATCTAATTTCCTCTTCCCTTCCCAGGAACTAAATACTAGCAATTATACCTCCTTTATTCACTCTTCAATGTTTTCTTCTTTCCTGGAACTCTTCCATCAGCATTTACACTTGTCTAAATCTTTTTCCATCTTAAAACAAAGCAAAAATCAAAACAAAACAAAACAAGCAAACAAACAACAAAAGTCCTTTATTTTTAGCCCACTTACTCATTCTTGCTTTTTAACGCCAAATTTCTTTAAAACATTTGTCTACATTGAATGTCTCTAACTTTGTATGTCTCATTAAAGTTTCAAGCTGTTAAGATGTGGCTTCTTCCCACAGCATACATTCTAGTGCACTTAAGCCGTTTTATTTGCATCTTCCAAGAATGCTGAAAAATCAGCGTGCCCAAAATGAAGCTTGTCATCTCTTTCAAATCCCCCAGCTTTCACCGTGTTTTCTAAGCTAAGACGACGTACGTTCTTGACTTCATTCTCTTCCCTGGCTCACACAATTTAATCCTTACGTTATAGCTCTTCAGTAGTGTTTAAATCCTTCCATTTATTTATATCGACACTGTACAGCTGTTCCCTTTCAACGCACTTATTGCGCTTTTTCAATGGACATTGATCTGATTCCCCCAATAGAAGCAACCACGGCTATCTTATTCCTCGCTATATTCTTAAGGATGAGTCCCAGGTTTGAACATGGTTGATGCTCAATAAAAATAAATATTAGTTTTGTGTGTAAAACGAAGTTTCCATTTCTATCAAGAAAGGGAGAACACTTCTACAAACAGGAGTCTTTCTATTGCAAGCCCTTTAGAGAAGAAATAATGCTATTTATTTTAATTATGAGCTGAATGAGCACAAAGGAAGAACACCTGAGGTTTGAGTTATAAATGCTGTGTAAAGTGACTGTGATCCTGTGGTGCTAATAAAACACGAGAATAAGAGTACTGAGTCTTGTGCAAATATTTTGATTAACCATTTTGTCAGAATGAAGATTCCCCTGAAGAGGAAAGTCTCAACTCAAAGTTCAGAAATTTTGCTGAGCTAAAATGTTTGAAAATCAGGACAGCCTTAAAATCAATGTATTTATTTTTACTTATACAATGCTTTGAAATCTCTCTCTCTCTCTCTCTCTGGAGTGCATAGCTTCACAATTCCCTGTAGATCACAAATATTTGTCAGTTCACCATAATGTCTTTTTATGAGTACTTAGAGATTAATTCTCACTGCATTGGGAGTGAATATACAAGATGCTTCTGATATCCTGGTTTTGCCCTGCTAGAGTAACAAATATGTGAAACATAATAATCTCAAATTCATTATGAAGTTAGTATATTCCCAGCAAGAATATCTCAAAGTGGCCTAAATTTAACTATTTTTTAAGAAAATAGGAACTCTGTAAATAAGAGAACTTTGTATTTTAGATTACTTATATGTGATAAACCTACACAATATCTTTGATGCAAGCAAAAGTGCATAAAAGCACTGTGAGCATATCATTGGATTTGCACTACTACTGTAGTGATAGAAAAGGCCATTCCATGCTTGGGTGAGCTAAATGTTAGCAGGTAGGCCACCAAGTGGCTATGCGATTAGAATAGTAATATTTTGGGGATTTCTACAGTCCTAGGCCCGCTTTGTGTTGAGATGCGAAAGCAGCTAGCACCTAACCTCTGCAAAAGCTTTCCATAAAACTATCAGTCTTATTACACATTCCTTGGGGAAGATACCTGATTATATAAAACTTATGTTTTACCTTTTATCTATCTTTCTATGTTGTAATAATTCCCAAATTACTGTTAGTAAGTGTCAGGGTGAAATATAGCTGGTCACCTTTTTTTATTCAAGTTGTCAAAACAAAAAAAAAAAGAAAAATTTCAGACCAGCAAATATTGTCACATCATTTTTCTCTAAATTAAAAGACAGAAGTATCTCACCTGTCTTTGAATTCATCACTTTGTGTGTTAGATATAAATCTTCCCCACTACTCTGACCTACAGGTGATTAATGTTTTCTTTCTCTGTATTCATCTTTGCCCCCTCTTTTAATTTGTATAAAACAGGTAATACTATTAAGGTCCTTATATGAACATACTTCTGATGCATCAAAATAGAAAGTGCAGTCTTCTAAAGAACTTTTTGTTTTTTTGGACTGCCTAATGTATTTTGTGCTAAAGAGGTTCCGTATGGTTGAAACTACCTAAGGAAAAGTGCTTACCTTTAAAAATATTTAAATATGACTTGACATAGTGGCCCAAAATGTGTAAGAAAGTCAAAGAAAAAAAGAAAGTATAAAGGAACAGGTCATTTATTAAAGATAAATTATCAGCCGGGCACAGTGGCTCACGTCTGTAATCCCAGCACTCTGGGAGGCCAAGGCGGGCGGATCACTTGAGGTCAGGAGTTCAAGACCAGCCTGGGGAACATGGCAAAATCCCGTCTCTACTAAAAATCCAAAAATTAGCGGAGCATGGTTGTACATGTCTGTAATCCCAGCTACTTGGGAGGCTGAGGCAGGAGAATTGCTTGAACCTGGAAGGCGGAGGTTGAAGTGAGCTGAGATCGCACCACTGTACTCCAGCCTGGGTGACAGAGTAAGACTCGGTCTCAAAGGAAGTGAAGATGTTGTTAGAAGGAAAACAAACTCAATTATACAAACAGTAAATAATATATTGTTAAAGGGTGACAACCCTGAATAAATAGCTTTTCTTTTCTGCAATTTCACCAACTCTCAGATGACTAGAATTAGAAATATAAAAACAGAAATGGCAGAGGAAGTGAAAGTGTGATCCCTTGGGAGCTAGCTTTATAATTTCCGAAAGATCCACCTCTGCTTTGTTATATTGGGCAATGAAAACTCTCAGCAGTTCGCTTCACAGGGGAGTCTTCCATTACCGACTTGGCATTCCTCCTCGGCAATACAAGGTCACTCAATTATCCTCTCTTCAGATGCCAGCCCCACAGAAGGAAACTACTCTACTGAGGAAGCTCCCCGCAATAGTGCAATTGTACAAACAGAAACAAAGTACTGGCATCTTGCTAAAATGTGTTTTCCCAAGCAACTGAAGTGTAATTTTCAGCAGTACAGTATTAACTACTAAACTACACATAAAATGTGAGTGCCTAGTCAAAAGGAAACAATCTTTCTTCATTCTAAGCCAGTCATACCTTTTGTATTACTGTGTGAAATATTTATTTAAGTCAGAGTAACCTATCCATGAACAAGAAAAATCCATTTAGAAAAGTATTACTTTAGCACAGCAATTGCGAGCAAAATTCTCCTAAAAGGATAGGCAGGAAGAATAGGACAATGTCTCCTTTTTTATTTTAAACTGTAAAACCGCACTGATTTACAAGTTTATAAGAGCTGCAAAACTCCCCCTGTGAATTATAAACTTCTTTTTTCTCTTGAATTTGTCCAAATGAACGCATCACTCTACTATTCACTTGGATAGGTTTGTAAGAATGAATGTGTTTTTTAAAAAAATAAGCTCTCATTACTCAATTAATTATCAAAGTAGTAGAAAATTCACCTGGGAAACCACTTTTAAACTTTGAGTGGTACCCTTCTCTACTCTTCTTTAGCAAAGTCTTATGGGGATTTTGATTGCTTCCACAGTGTACCTCCTTTAATCTCCTCTAACTGCTGTTGACCTATCTCTGCCATTCCTCTCCAAGTATATAATAAATCAAGTACATTTTACATGAAAAATGAAGTAATTACTCAGTGAATCCAATGGCTAATTGCACAAAAAGGCCTCTGGGAAATATAGGACAAATCAGTGTCAGATTTCAAAAGACAGAAAGGAAGTTGAAGTTAATAACTCTCAAATACTGACAGGCTGAAAAGGACTTGAAATGCACCATCTCTTCAGACATAAACTGATTCCCCACTTAAGGGAATTGCAAAACTCTAGCTATACACACCTTCTTTATGCCAATAATAGTACTAACAACTGAGAAAATAGAACCTATTGCACTAAAGTGAACTATTTTGGAGGGAAAACTGAAACTGTCTTTTATTACTATTTGTATGAAGTCTTTGAACAGCAAAAGGGTCTGTGTCTCTTTCCTTTTTTGTGTGTATCGGTAGAGTCATATTTGTTCCAAAAACTAATAACTGTTTGTTTGTTTAGATGTAATGAAATCTGATTGCCTCTAGAATGTTGAATAAAAACATATTGGAATTAAATATTATGCAATCTGTTTTTATTACAAGAAGTCCATTTGAAAGTTTTGTGTTTTTTTCCTGTTTGCAAAAGTATCTAATAGATCACACTGATTTGTTTTGCCTCTTGCTTCTTATATCTCTTTTATATGGCAGGTAGTATGTATCTATGACATAAAAGATGATAAATACCACAGTTACAGAATAAAGGTATAAAGCAAAAGGTTCCTCATACAGATCAATATCACATGAACACAAGATAGTATTGTGTACTAGAAGGAGTTATATCACCATGCTGTTAAAAAAAAAAAAAAAAAGCACTTATTTGTTGCAGAAAAAAATATTTTTTTCTAGGAATTTAATGATCCACAAATTTTATGATGATTTATAATCATCAATACACATACAACACATTGACACCACACATCATGAACACACACATGCATACATCTCTCTCTCCCTGCATATATAGTTGTTATATTGATATTTTGTATTGCAAATCACTATTACTGGAGTTTATTAAGAAATGATATCTCTGCTTCCAATTTCAAACAAAAATGCAAGTTTTAATTTCCTTTTAAGCTCCTCCTACTTTTTTCTGATATGACCTAGGGTTCTGAAGGTATTTTTGTCTACAGAAAGAAATTATACATACTGTCAGAGCAGAAGATATGTGTTTGTGGCAAGGATTCCCAGTGGCCAACTTTTCAGACTTCATTATTTTTCGACAGTGTGTGGCTTATCTACTGAAACATGAAAACTTAATGCTGACTTGGTAACATTTTACTTCCCTTTTATTGCTGTGCTTTGAGTATTAGATATCTACTCATTGAGATAAATTATGTCCACATTTATACCTTTATTTTGAGATTCTTATCTCTGTGTCCTGTATTAAGTGTCTTTATGGTATCTTTTTTTATTCTTAACAGAACTATGACATTAAATAGGAAAAGATAATAGGTCTGCCATCCTTCATCAATCTAGTTATCACAGTAAGTCTAAACAAAAGCTATTTACAATTAGGACAATCCTCAATATATGTTAGTGATGCCTGTGTCCATGTATCTGTTGATCCAAAGAAAACATAAACATATGATTAATATCAGCAACATAGGTTTTTTATCTTTTCTTACCAGCAAGTAACATAATAGTAAAAAAAAAAAAAAAGATGTTTTATCCAGTTAAATAGTGGGACTACATCCATTGCTGATGTTGGTTGCATTATGATTGTGAGGAGTTTCTCTGGGGAGAACACTAACTGCTGAAATATATAAATAATCCCTTTCAGTTTTTTGAAGCATTTGCATACCTTTGTGTGAAAATCACTGACTTTTACCACTGATTTTCTCCTATTTCCTCAGGCCAGGCCATGATGCTTGATGTAAAAGGGAGTCTGTGTTTTGTTTTGTTTTTTAAATCATCCATTGTGTTTTTCCCATGCTTATTATCATGACAATGCTGCAGTGCCTTAAGAAAAAGGATTTTTAAAATAACTTGAAATGATTATAAAAAGTGTTGGAGGTAAAAAAAAATCCATTTTTTTTGTTTTAAACATTTTTTGTGTTTTTGATTCCTTTTGTCTCCTGCTTCTTTGGTAATATTGGTTCTATCAGACTCAGGTTGTGATAAGACCCGCTAGGCTAAAGAACAAAAGACAAATGAGAACTCTCCGATAATAGATAGCTCCACTTTTGCATTTATTTTGAGACTGGGAGGATGCATCGCTTTATTCCTATCGAGTACAAGAAAACAACAGTCTTTATCCCCACTTAATCACAATGGATTGCCTTGGTGTACTTAGTTATATATGGAAAGCTGGTTAAAAATCATTGTTTTCAATCTGGAGATCGAAAGCACTGTTGTGAACATCAAGGCAGAATATTAAAATAAACAGATAGTATGTTATGAAAGTCTCAAGAAACAATTTTCTTGTTATGGTATGCACCAATTTCATTCACTTGATATTCTTTACTACTAAGAATCTAAACTAAAGGAAGAAAAGCCTCACCTAAATTTTAACGACTCTTCTAAGTAATATTGATTATGCTTTGAACTACGCTTTAAATTGTTTGGGGTTGTCCATTCTCTAAATACTTAAAATGCAAGAGGGCTCCTGGACAAACAAGGGAAAAACATTTATTTTAAGCTTTAAATAAAAGTCATTTTAAGATACTGTTCATACATTGTACTAATGCATTAAAATAAATACGTTCATTAGATTTTAAGGTAGATTTCCATTGAATGATTATTAATCAACAATAGCACAAATGGAATTTAGAGATAGGCTACACGCTTGCATTAACTTAAATTCTCTTGGCTGCAATTTTCTCTCCTATAAAATGAGGAGAATATCTATACATCTCTAATTGTTGTTTGCATTCTAAGACATTATTTGTGTATTGATTTTGTTTTGTTTTTGTTTGAGAGACAGGGTTTTGCTCTTTTGCCCAGGCTGGAATGCAATGGCACAATCACAGCTCATGGCAGCCTCGACCTCCAGGGCTCAAGTGATCCTCACACCTTAGCCTCCTAAATAGCTGGGACTAATTACAGGCATGTACCACCATGTCCAGCTATTTTTTAGTGTTTTTTTTTTCTTTTGTAGAGACAGGGTCTCACTATATTGCTCAAGCTGTTCTCAAACTTCTAGGCTGAAGCAATCCTCCTGTCTTGGCCTCCCAAAGTGTCGGGATGACAGGCATGAGCCTTGTATTTACTTTGTAAGGTGGAAATGCTTAAACCACATCTTCACGCTTAAACGTTCCCCATGGGTGAGTCAGCATAGAATTTGTCTAAATAAGGATTGGAAAACATTTATAAATAGATCAGTATGTTTTAATATGTAAGACACTAAAAATGAACTGTAAATGGAGAAGCAAAAATTAAATATTTGAACAAAAATTCTTGGCAATGAATTGAAATGCTATTTTATTGTCAAAATACATATTTGATTAATTTTTTTTGTTTGTTTTGTTTTGTTTTGTTTTGTGATGGAGTCTTTCTCTGTCACTAGACTGGAGTGCAGTGGCCCAATCTCAGCTCACTGCAACCTCTGCCTCCTGCGTCCAAGCTATTCTCCTGCCTCAGCCTCCCGAGCAGCTGGGACTACCGGCACATGCCCAATTTTTATATTTTTGGTAGAGACGGGGTTTCACTTTGGGAGGCCAAGGAGGGCAGATGTCAAGATTAATTTTATTTTTTTAATCACTTACTTCCATGTCTTACTAGCCATTCTCCTTAGTCTTTTCTTTCTACCTGTTATTAGTGACTGCCTGTTGTAGGACTTTGGCACAGTATTACAGTATTTCAGACTAAGTGACAACATTAGAACTCATAATTTTCTTAAAAAATGGCTTAACCAAGGGTAAGATGTAGCAGTTTAAAGATATACATGACTCAAACTATCTCTGAAGAAGTTAAAAGGTCATCTTATGGTCTTAGCAACACATCTTTCTGTGGGTTGAGGAAGCCACTTATGTGCCCACACTGAGTGGAATTCTGGCAGTTCAGTGCTGTTGGGATTCAGGGCTTCTGGGCTGATGTTATTTCTGGCAGAAAAGCACCAAACTGGGGCTTCACTTGAAATGATGGTGAAATGGAACCAGCTGTTTCCAGATAATCATGGGTATATTCCAGACTCTTAATATATTCCTTTATGGAAGCTTTAAATAAAAGTCATTTTAAGATACTATTCATACATTGTACTAATGCATTAAAATAAATATGTTCATTAGATTTTAAGGTAGATTGTCTGCTTTTCTATTCTCTCATATTAAACCACTGCACCCCTTTCTATATCTCATGGTTGATTTTTTTTACTTAAATATTAATGATATATAAAAATAACTAGACAGTGCAAAACTATTTGTAGATCATCATAAATTAACAAATTATTTTTGTATTTAACTATTAGTTACTTTTAGAGGAAAATTCTAAAATAAAAATCATTGTTCCCTGGATCCTAAGATTCTTTTTTAGCTAGATATTAAGACATTAGTCAAGTAATCCTAGGGACATTCAACTTAATAATTGAAGTCTACAAAACAGACATGATATAAAAGTTGTCTGAAATAAACAAAGCATTGTTAAATAAGAAAACATACTTGCAAACAGTATGTTGAGCTTGATTTCTTTTATATTTACATCTACATCTATTTATTTAAAAATCTTAAAGATGCACACTACCCAGAGAAGGGAAGTTATGGAAAATTTTTATTTTCACTTGTATTTTCAAATCATCTAACTGGCCTTCCAACCTCCACAAACATATGGCCCACATTGAACTCCCAAAGGCAGCCAATCACATTAAAATTGGATTTGATGAAATAAAATGAATTGACTTTTTTTGTTCTTTCTATGTCTTTAGATATAGAAAATAACACTATGAAAGGATCATCATGGCAGCATATACACTTCCTTTGTTTTTATTCCATTATCTTCCTTACTGTAGCTTTTAGAAGTGGTATTTTCATTAATGCATATTGAGATTCCAACTTTAGAGGGTAAACCAACTAAATCCACAACTGAAAATGCAGCTAGCCCCAGCTCTACCATGTCACACTGATACAACAACGTAACTCAGAAGGTAGCAGATATTCTCTAGGACTAAAAGTCAGGAAAATTTTTTGTAGAGTCAGAAGAATGTGAAAACTCTAGTTTCATAAAGATGGATTGTTTTGAGTTGTTTCTTTTTAAAGTTATTGTCTTAGTTCAGGCTGCTATAACAAAGTACTATAGACTAGGTGGCTTATAAACAACTGAAATTTATTTCTCACAGTTCTGAAGGCTGAAAGTCTGAGATCAAGGTGACAGTATAGTTGGGTTCTGGTGAGGGTTCTCTTTTAGTTTGCAGAATGCTGACTTATCTTTGTATTCCCATGTGGCAGAAAGAGGGCAAGACAGCTCTCAGGGTTCCCTTCTATAAGTGTATTTATCCCACTCCTGAGGGCCCCAATCTCAATATATAATTAATTCTCAAAAGTCCTGATTCCACCACATTGGGGGCTAGAGTTTCAACATATAAATTTGGGGGGACACAAACATTCAGTTCATAGCAGATGGCTCAATTCAATTTTTATTGTATGCTTCTTTTCCTTTCTCTTTCTTACACATAGTTTTCTCTAAGTTATGACTGTAGTTGCACACATTCTTATAAGAACTATGCAAACTGGTGACTCAGAATAACTGTCTAATGAATGTAGTATACATCAAGGCCGACAACCTTTTTTAGTACACTTAGGAATATTGGAAACATAATCTGTTGTTAGAGATTCTGAAATTCATAACAAATTCAAAAATAGCTCTTGTCAAGTGTGACACAAGCTATAGTTATTAATACCTGGCAGGCATATTTTATTATAAAACAGTGGCTCACCTTTTTTCCTCAGTTTGTTGTATAAAAATACACCTGGCTCCCAAAGTATTAAATGGCTCTGTAATAAAGAAACATTACTGAGTCCTTTGATCCAAATCTGCTTGATTGTTCATGTGTAAGTGGCATGAATACAAATCAAGTCAGTGAACCACTAAAATTTTGACATTCTGATTAATAAAAATGATAATAATAATAAAGTAACAACAATTTTTAAATTATATTCTTCAGAACATGAAACATTGGAAAATGGAAAGTAAATGAAACAGTAAATTACATGTTAAATAAATGTTTTTAAACATTTTCTGAGTATTCCCATTTCTTTTGCAGCTACTTACCACTAGATCGGGAGTTATACATGGAATAAAATGTTCTCTTTTAACCAATATGAAATTGTTTTAAAAAAGAAACTGAGTATCACTGTAACCTCTTTAAGTCCCAAATATCTTACTATAATACCAAATATTCTTGTTGAAAGTTTCTTAGAATTACAAGCTAATAGGTTGGCTGCATTTACCAGCTGTAGTTACTTCTGCTCAGTCCCCCACTAAATACCAGGGGTAAGAAAAGCAATAGCAGGAATAATCCCAACTACAACAATTTATACCACTTTATATATAAAGTATCAATTTGTTTTGAATTGCCACTTTGCAGAATTTCGTACTAAACTGGATATGAATGTAACACAAGGAAATTTCCCCTTTACTAGCTAGAAAGCAGATATTATGCTTATTATGCTTCCTAGAGGATCCTAGACTCAAGAGACTTGAATCTCAAAAATCCCTCTTCTTTTATATTCATCTAATTAAAATATTACTCAGGAAAGGCTCTGGTTGACACTGCTTGGGTAACATCCTCTCCAATTTTTCAAGAACCATATGATATCATCATTGGCAGCCCCCACTATAACTACAAAGTTAAATAGGAGTTTGAGGGAGCACTTCTCCCCAAGAATATGATGCTAGTTACCAGAAGTAAGAAAGTTTCAAAGACTAAACCAGAAATATCCACTATAAAGTGTTTTTGAATGACTCTAGCTATATTTGAAATATCATTAAAATGAGGAAATCAGTTATCAAATGCTATCTTAAAGACCACATGTGTGTCTGCTCCTCTGCCCCTCTTCCCCACCACCTACAGGTTATCTGTTAAGTTTAAAAAGCAATTTTTCCATTAATATCTCAGTTGATTATTCATACCACCCCATATGGTGGTAGGACAAGTATTACTTCTATATTATAAATAATATGTTCTTTGAGTTTATAAGGCGAGTTATTTAAGGTCTTACACCTCAGGGAGTACAACGGCTGAAGCTCAAACATAGATCTTCTGATTCCTTGTCCAGTGCTCGTCCTTTTATACCATGCAGGTGTGAATGTAATAACAACAACAACAAAAATAATCAAAACAACCAGGTATTGGCATAATCATTTGGTACTATTTTTTAAACATTAAAAGTAAACTAAATATTTTGCACTTTTAGAAAATTTTTGTTGTGTTCTTATTTTATATCTTCTAAATGCTTCTTGTATATTTTAATATTCAATTATCACATATCTGTGAGGAAAACATGACTCAATGTGGCTTTTTCTGCTAGGCACAAATGAAGAAAGTCTTGATATTTTTGTATTTTCAAGACAATACAAATACAAATGATCAAGAATAACTTTGAGAAATTAGAAAAATGTTAACCGAATTCTGCAAAGATTTTCAAATGAATAGATATAGCTTCTGAAAATTGGATGAATGGAATATTTTGAAAATGTATATGCTAAACAAATACATTACTGATTTCAAGTTATGAAACCATGCTTTTCTATCATCTCAGAATATGTACCCGAATAGTTATAAGTACAAGTTGAAATGAGTGGGCATTTAAAAGCAGATATGACACCAGTTTTATCAATATGTAAATAGACAAGTTGAAGAATTAAAAAAAGTTGCAGAATTGCATTCAACTCATGAGTTTCCTATGACTCAGTTAATGAATTTTAGGAGCTAAAAGCTCTCAAAAAATTCTTTGAAATCCTTTGGGGGTACAACATGGAATTATTAAAATTATAAGTGTAGATGAATTTGCTTATTTCTCTCTCAATACTGCTGTTTTGACAGATAGACTTCAATTTTGGAAAGGATGAGGATAACTGAATGCGTAGCTATCAAGCATGTGTTTATGGGAATGCCAGAAGCATGCTCAGGTATTTCTAATTATCTGCCTTGATGAGAACCACTAGTTGCATTGTACACACTGATCATGAGCACCCCTGAGTCTTCAGGGCTCATTAGTCAGCCAATGATGCATTATGCTCAGTGAGTGCTGAACATTGGGTTACTCTTTCTAGATATAGGAGTATCTATACTCTTATATCTGGATTGAAGTGAACCCAAAATCTATATCTTCCATATTAACTATTTCATTAGCATATATTTTACATAATTGGTATACATATTTTGATATATATAATAAATAGGTAAAAGAAATAAGATCAGTTGATATATTATGTAGCATAAAAGGCCTACAGAGAAGATAACATCCAAACAGAAAAACCTCCACAAAATGAAGGAGTTTGATATGCAGACACTGAGCCAACAGCATTCCAGACAGAATTTGCTTTGCACGTTTGAAGAATAAAAGAAAGCCTGTAGTGCTGGAGCAGAGGGAAACGTGGGAGATATGTGGGGTGATGAGGTCAAGGAAAGAGCCTGGGTCTGAATTACATAGAGCTTTCTGGACTGTTAAGAAGGCTTTAGTGTTTACTCTATAAAGATTAACACAGAAGTCATTCAAACAGTTATTTTAATTTAAATAAATATTTAATTCAGGACACATTTGATCACTGAGTAACTCAGTCACTCAATAGGAAGTGTTCTAGCTTTGGTAGTTTAGTGACCAAAGTGAGGTAAACATTTTTGTTACATGTTCATCTTGAAAGCTATCTAGTAAAATTTTCATTAAACTCCAAACGGACCCTCCAAGTAATTTATTGTGAATTGTTCCTGGGAAAAAGTCAGTTTACTTTTCCTTTTATCTTTTTATGTTTTTAAGGCCACTGAAAAACCAAAAATTCATTACAGGAAAACAAAAAGGTAAAATATGTTTTTCTTTACCCTTCTCATTAGAGTTACCTTGGTAGCCTAGGTCAGTGACAAAGATACTCTTAAAAAGTCTTTCATGCTAGTGGCGTTCAGACAATACAAATGTTTCACTTATATTTTCATTAATTACTGCTTTGCACTGTTGGTTTCCGCATATTATTCATGGAGACAGAAAGAAAGGTGATGCGGTAACAATTAAAACATACACATAGAAAGCAATTAAGACTGGGGAAACATCTACAAAAAGAATATATCACAGGAAGGCAATGATTTAATACTTTTCAATACCTTTTTATAGACAAATATTCAATAACCATTGTCCACAACTAGAAAGTTCAAGGAAATTATTTCACTAGAATGGTGGCTTTTACTGAATTACATTTCCCAATTCTTCAATATTCACATCTCCTGGTGTAATGCAATGTGATGGTCAAGATTCTCCAAAGAAACAGAACCAACAGGACATATATACATAGTGGAAGCTCACAAGTCCCAAATCTGCACAGCAAGTTGGCAGGCTGGGGACTCAGGGAAGGGCTGCAATTTGAGTCCAAAGGAAATGTGTTGGCAGAATTCCCTCTTCCTTGTTGGGGGTCAATCTTTTTTTTTTTTTAATTAAAATCTTCAACTGATTGAATAAGACTCACTCAAATTATGGAGCGTGATCTGCATTACCTAAAATCTACTAATTGAAATGTCAATCTCATCTAAGTAATGTTTAATCAAATATCTGGGTACTTTGGCCTAGCCAATTAACACATAACTATCATACATAGGATGAAGACCATTATAGGTTTGGGATGGAATGTATTTTGCTCTAGGGAGTGTAAGAATCTAATCTTAGCAAAATATTTGACAGAAGATTATTCTTCAGTGAGAAGCGTAATTTTAAATATAGTGTCTTCTCATTCTAGAACAATTAAAATAGGAACAAAACTTTAAAATAAATTATATATACATGTCTACATTAATCTATATTTTTAACACAGTATCTCATGATTCTAAAACCATTGCAGAAAATAGAAGCAAAAATGTACAACAAAATATATGTACATATATTTATATATTGCAATATTTAACTGTCTAATATGCTCACAGAAGATTTTAGAATTAAAAATTTTCTCCCTCTTGATTCAACCATCTCAGAAAAATAGTTTATATCAACTGTCTTCACCTCTTTAACAATATTCACTCAACATCTTACTACAATCTACTGGAACTATCTTCATTGAAGTTACCATTTACATCTTGATACGGTTCGGCCGTGTCCCCACCCAAATCTCATTTTGAATTGTATTTCCCATAATCCCTATGTGTCATGGGAGGGACTCGGAAGAAAGTAATTGAATCATGGGTGCAGTTACCACCATGTTGCTGTTCTCATGATAGTGAGTGAGTTCTCACGAGATCTGATGGTTTTATAAGGGCTTTTTCCCCATTTGCTTTGGATTTCTTGCTGCTGCCATGTGAAAAAGGACATGTTTACTTCCCCTTCTGCTGCCATAATATTGGGAGGTGAATACAATCGTAGAGCTCAGACATGGCTGGAAGAATCACTCAGCTGAGCTCAGCCCAAGTTACTGACCCACAGAATCTGAAGCTAAACAAATGGTTATTGCTTTAAGTCATGGAGTATTGGGTTTTTTTGTTTGTTTATTTTGTTTTGTTTTTACACAGTAATAAATAACTGATAAACACCCTTACATTATTTTTGTAAACACAAAAAGCTTAACATTTACAACTTTTTTCACCTTGCTGCCTCCCAAAAAATTATTTCTAAGAGATACCCAAAATAATACCCATATTTTATATTTTCCTATTTTTCTTAATTTTTTTCTTTTCTTTTTTACTTTTTTTTTTTTTTTTTTTGAGACAAGGTCTTGCTGTGTCACTCAGGCTGCAGTGCAGTAGTGGAATCAAGCTCACTGCCACCTTGACTTTCTGGGCTCAAGCCATGCTCCTACCTCAGCCTCCCGAGTAGCTGAGATTACAGGCCTGAACCACTATGCCCAGCTATTTTTTAATTTTTACTTTTTTGCGGAGACAGGGTTTCACTATGTTGCCCAGGCTGGTCTTGAACTCCTGGGCTCAAGAAATCCACCCGCCTCAGGTGCCAAAGTGCTGGGATTACAAGTGTGAGCCATTGTTCCTGGAAAAGTTTAGAATATTAATGACTGATTGCTAAATAATCTTCTAAATAAAACTGAGCAATAATATATTGAATTTTGGGGAAAAAAGGCAATTTATACACATTTACATATTCATGAAGGAACTACTGAAAAGCAAATTGTAGGCTCATATAAATATATAACGTTGTAGTGCTGCTTTTGTAAACAGTAATTTTAATAGGAAGTTAAATTTTATCATAATCACAAATCAAACTTTGAGTTCTGTTCATGTAAGTTAAAGGTAACTTCTGCTGCATGAACAACATAAGCAGAAATTTTGTTATTAAGCTTTTTTTACATAGCAACTAAATTTTAAAGGTTTCTTAAACGCTCTCAAGGATAATTTTATATTAGATGCCACCCAAGACACAATTAAAATTTTATGCACACTTATGCTGACAGTTGTCAGAAAATGCCTTGAGAACTTTGCATACTTTTCTTTCTGTATAAGAACAATTAATACCGATTCCCAGAAGGGTATGTAGTGTACACAAGTAACTGGTGACCCCCCTTGGGCAGATTTTAACTGCATTATACCTTAGATATACAATAAACCATTAGTGGTAATTAAAATTCATTTTGTATCAGCGATAAGCTAAGGTATCATTAAAGGTCATGACTTTGTCCTTAATTATTTGGGTTATTGTTTTTATTTAATTAGATCAGTTTAATGAGTCTTTGGTTGCAGTGTGACTCTACATTGAGCAACACACCTTGATGGGCCACATCTTTGACAGCCTTGGCTGCTCATTTGTAATCTAATGGAGTGAACTTATTGAACTTCACACACCAGATTAGGTTAGTGAATTCTCTTAGGAAAGCAGACTGGATTGGGTTACAAGTTTTGTCTAGATTTAGTAGAATTCAATTCAATTCAACTAATGATGTACATTCAACAAACTCCTCTGAAGAATCCCTTCCTCCTTCTAACTATAAATTACACTTATCCATTTCACTACTTTAATAACTATAAAAGACTCTGAAGGGAAGTTGCAAAATGGGGCACTCCCTCTTTATACAAAGTCCCAACATTCTCTCAGATGGCACAAAAATCATTTAAGGTTTCTCTGTGGAAGTGTCATTGTTTTTTTCTAAAATACTGTAAGGTAGAGAAACCTCCAGTTGTTAAGCGTAATGAGAGTATATTCATTATTCGTGTTGTCATACAAAACTACCACACACAATGTGGCTTAAAACAACATGAATTTATTCTTCCACATTTCTGAGGGCTAGAAGCACAATACCAACGTGTCGGCATGAGGATATTCACTCTGAAGGCTCTAGGGAAAAATATATTCCTTGCCTCTTTTAATTGTCAGTGGTTTCTGGTGTTGCTTGGCTTCTGACAGCCTAATTTCAATCTGTGCCTCTGTTTTTATATGTCCATCTTCTCTGTGTGTTTCTGTGGCTTCACATAGTGTACTTCTCTCTGTTTCTCTCTCCACTCTTCCAAGGGTTTGGCATTGGATTTATGGACCATTCTAACCCAGTGTAACCTCATCTTAACCAATTACTTCTGCAAATATCCTGTTTCCAAATAATAGGGCCTCATTCTGAGTTTCCAAATGGACATGAGTTTCGGGTGGAAACTGTTTGACCCACTACAGAGTAGATACTCAGTTATAGACAAATAACTGAAAGAATTCTGAAAATGTGCTCCTGCATCTACTTGAACCAGAGAATCAGAGAAGTTCCTTGTTTATCTGTAAATTGATTACTATTTTCCTTGTCTGTAATTGGTGAGTAGTTTTCCTCATCTGTAAATTAATGAGGCTCTTTTAATTTTTAGTTCCTACAATGTTTGTTTGCATTTAAAAGGCTTGCACATATAGATAAAATGAGTTAAAGAAGAGCCTTGGGAGATCTGTGTAAAGCAGCAGATGAGAAGCCTTTAAAGGAGACAATGTGAATATTTTTGGTGGGTTTCAACTAATAATAATTTTTACCATAAGTTATATCATTTCTATCTTATTTATGTAAAGTACTCTGTGAAATATCCAACAGAATATTTCCACCAGTGACCTAATGACACGAGACTACAAAATTAGGTTTGATCAGCAGACTATACCAATAAAGCATGTTATAGTTACTTTAATGTGTTGACTTGACTAGGCTATAGCACCCAGTTATGCAATCAGACTCCAATCTAGGTGTTGTTGTGAAGGTGTTTTATAGATGTTCATATCTATAATTCGTTGAATTTATGTAAAGAAGGTTGCCCTCACTAATGTGGGTGGGCCTTGTCCAATCAGTTGAGGGCCTTAAAATCAAAAACCTAGAATTTTCTGGGAAAGAAGAAATTCTACTTCCAGGCTACAACAGCAACTACTGCATGAGTTTCCAGCTGCTGGCCTGCCCTATCCACATTAGACTTGCCAGCTCCTACAATCACATGAGCCTATTCCTTAAAGTAAATATCCTTATGTATATCTATGTGTGTGTTTTTAAACATTAAAGTTAAATATAAACATAACTTTAAACATAAAGTTAGATATATATATATTAAAGTTAAATATATATATATCTCCCATTGGTTCTGATTCTGTGGAGAACCCTATACAACTATTATGTATCTATCATAATGAGAAATAAACATTATTTTCTTAAAAAAGGTGAGCCACATAGTCATCATAATAAAGGAAATTTTCAATATTTATAACTTTCAAATTAATATGTGTGTGTAGAAAGTCATATGGTCATAAAATGCAACTTTCCTTAGAAGAAATATACAAATATAATTATAATGGAGTGTTAATCAAAATATCTTTACTTTTCAATAATTTTATATGTTTTTATTTTTACTCCGTTTTATATTCTCATTAACATAATGCTCTTCTTGAGGAAGAGTATTAAATAATATCAAATCAGTTGCACCTTAGATGAAAATCACTGACACGTTATTGTTTCATATTACTAGTAGACTGAATGAAATAATCAGCAGTATATATAAACTGCATCTCAAATTTAGTCAAAATAGTTACATGAGTAAAATGATGGCCGGGCACAGTGGCTCACGCCTGTAATCCCAGCACTTTGGGAGGCTGAGGCAGGTGGATCACGAGGCCAGGAGATCAAGACCATCCTGGCTAACACAGTGAAACTCCCTACTAAAAATACAAAAAATTAGCCAGGCATGGTGGCACACTCCTGTAACCCCAGCTACTTGGGAGACTGAGACAGGAGAATTGCTTGAAACCAGGAGGTTGAGGTTGCATTGAGCTGGGATCATGCCACTGCACTCCAGCCTGGGAGACAGAGTGAGACTCCATCTCAAAAAAAAAAAAGATTAAGTAAAACAAAATTTAATCTGTTCAGTTAGTAAAATTCTTTCCAGTTTGAGAAGTGAATATTCACCACTGTAAGAAAGTTAAAGAGGGAATACAGAAAAGTCAATTGAATTAAACATATTTAAAAAGACACCTCTTAAAAACCCAATCTTTCAAACACCATGCAGTATAAACAAATCAGAAAAAGAAAATATAGAAATGAAACACAGTACACAGAGGTGCTGTGCTGCAGGAGCTTTGTCTCTAAGCAAAAATCATGGAGACTGAAATTACCCTTGGATCGCATTCTGTGAGGCATTCTGGAAATGAACATAATGGGGACACAGCCAACTCCCATCACACTTGCAGTTGGTGCTCACCCCTAGAGGGCCATCTACTAAGTCTGAACAGCTCCTTACTGCCCAGTGGTTGAATACACTTAAGTTCCATATAGTAATGCCTTGACTCCATTGTTTACAGATACAGAATTAGAAATGTACCACAATTGAATTATTTTCTTCCTATCTGAAATAAACTTTATACTTATGATATACAGGACCTTTGATGCCTTATTTAAAGAGCAGCAAGCTCCCATGACTACAGGGACTGGATCTCTCTATTTTGCTAATATTTCCCTACTTCCTATCAATGTTCTTCGGTCCAGTATTATATTACCAGGAAAAACTTCATAATGAACTTTTACCTGTTTCCTTAATTGAATGAAAATGTACACTGACAATGTTGACTAAAGACATGCCTAACTCTTATATGAACTTCAGAACTTACCAAACATACTCAATTAACTTCAGTAATGGCGGTTTCACACAAACACACACATTCATATGACACATATATATGAAAGTGATGCAGGCCAGGCAGGTGAGCTCCCGAATTGGAGCTTAGGCCTTGAGGGTTCTTGGTTTTTCCCAGGAAAGAATTCAAGAAAGAGCCAGTGGTGTTAGGAATCTTTTATTGAATGATACTGCTTCTAGTAGAACAGTGCTACCTTACAGGCAATTCACCAAGAGTTGGCTACCTATGGGCTGTAGACAACAGTATTTGCAGGTACTTGCAATTATATGCAAATTAAGGAGTGGTTTAATGTAAATTGAAGGACAGGTTATTTAGAACTTTCTATGAAAGGAGAGGTAACTTCCAGGTTTTTGTCATGGAAAGAGGCAGTAATTTCCAGGTTGTTGCCATGGCATTTGTAAACTGTCATGAGATTGATGCGGCCATCAATACGTCTTATGCTAATTAACAATTAGAGCAGCTAGGGATTGCTTTCCTCTCCATAAGGTTTCAGCCAGTTTCTTCATTTTACACTGCCTGGACCAGATCTTGTTTTACTCAGCAGGGTTGTGAACAGAAAACAAGTCTTGCAGGTCTCCTACCTCAAAAGGGCAAGCTCATTTTTATTCAGGCTGATCTAATATTACCTGGCCAGTTTGAATAACAGACTGTTTAGTGTAAATACAGATTGGATATAAAAATGGTTCAAGCAAACCTAGATGTCCTTTAAATTTTTGGTACCCTAAGACTGCATGATTACATTGAATAAGAAAAACAAGGTATTTTTAATTTCCTTTATTTGATTTGCATGTTAATTCTCATTAAGTTTGTTTTATCGGTCACTTAGAATCAAGGCAAATAGGAAAATAGCTATTTGCATTGAGAAATCTAGATATTTGTTTTATCCCATTTAAAATATCTGGTATACTAAGTGAGCCAGAATAAGCATTCTGATACTGATAAACCTATCTCTAGGTTTTTATTCTCTATTAAATAGATTCAAAATAGAAACATATCAAATGAGTTAATAAAAAATTTCAAGACATGTAATAAAAATCAGGCTGTTTTAATTAGATGATGGCATGTCAATTTTGCTTCCATATCTGATAAAATTTGGCTTTTACATTTTTACAAATTATATACTTATTGTCATACATAGTAATGTGCCATATTATAACATTTCAGTCAATGACAGACCACATGTATAACTATGGTCTCATAACATTACAATGGCACTTGAAAATTCCTATCACTTAGTGATGTTTTAACCATGATAACATTGTAGTTCAATGCCTTATTCAATTGTTTGTGATGATGTTGGCGTAAACAATTCTACCAGCTTATTAAAAGTATAGCACATACACTTATTTACAGTAGGTAGTACTTGGTAATGATAATAATCTACTCTGTTACTGGTTTGTGTATTTACTATGCTATACCTTTTATTTTTTATTTTATTTTATTTATTTATTTATTTATTTATTTATTTATTTTGAGATGGAGTCTCGCTCTGTTGCCCAGGCTGCAGTGCAGTGGCGCATCTTGGCTCACTGCAAGCTCCACCTCCCGGGTTCACGCCATTCTGCCTCAGCTTCCCGAGTAGCTGGGACTACAGGCACCCGCCACCACATCTGGCTATTTTTTTCTTTTTTTTTTTTTAATAGAGACAGGGTTTCACGGTGTTAGCCAGGATGGTCTCGATCTCCTGACCTCGTGATCCGCCTGCCTCAGCCTCCCAAAGTGCTGGGATTACAGGCGTGAGCCACCGCACCCGGCCATCTTTATTTTTTAAAGTATACTTCTTCTATTTATTGAAAAAAAAAAAAGTTAACTATAAAGCAGCCTCAGGTAGGCCTTCCAGAAAGCAGTCTAGAAGAAGGCATTGTTACCATAGGAGATGACGGCACACACATGTTATTGCCTCTGAAGACCTTCCAATGGGACAAGATGTGGAGGTGGAAGACAGTGATCCAGATGATCCTGATCTTATAGGCCTAGGCTAATGTGTGTGTTTGTGTCTTCGTTTTTAACAAACAGTTCAAAAATTAAAAAACCATTATAAATAGAAAAATTTTAAAATAGAAAAAGCCTTATAGAATGTGGATATAAAGAAAGAAAATATTTTTGTACAGCTATAAAATATGTTCCTGTTTTAAGCTAAGTGTTATTACCAAAGAGTAAAAATGTTAAAAAAGATTAAAAGTTTATAAAGTAAAACTATTATAGTAAACTGAGGTTAATTTATTACTAAAGAAAGAAACAATTAATATATTTGATTTAGCTCAAATGTGCAGAGTTTATAAAGTTTACAGTAGTGTACAGTAATGTCCTGGGCTTTCCCACTCACTGCTCACTCACTGACTCACCCAGAGCTATTTCCAGTCCTGCAAGCTTCACTTGTGGTGAGTGCTCTGTATAAATGTAACATTTTTTACTCCTTTATACTGTATTTTTACTGTATCTTTCCTATGTTTCCATATGTTTAGCCACACAAATATTTGTCATTATGTTATAATTGCACTCAGTATTCAGTAAAGTAACATGCTGTACAGGTTCCTAGCCTAGGAGCAAATTAGGCTATGCCATACAGCTTAGGTGTCTGTAACCCAAACCATCTAGGTTTGTCCAAGTACACTTTATGATGTTCACACAACTACAAGATCACCTAAGGTACACATTTTTAAGAACGTGTTCTGTTGTTAAAGGACACATACTGTAATTACTTCAGTCTTCCACCTAGTTATTCATCTTACCAAACTTCATAGAAATGAAACTCAATTTAAAATTTGTAAATTAATCACTTCTTATTTGCAATGTCAGCAGTATTTGCTAACAAGCATCACCTACTACTGAGATCACAGTAAAGCTTACATACTTTGTATGACACTTTGCAGAGCCAAGAGTGCCTTAGGCGCATTTATTCTTAATCTGAGGATATTATATGCCCTAGTGGAAAACAAAACAAAGCAAAACAGTATCCTTAATATTCTGCATTTCATAGTTAACGTTTTTATCTTTGTTCAAATCAACAGAGTCTATAAGGCAATTGTTGGGCAATTAAGGTTAATTAAATTGACTTTCTAGTAACCATTGTCATACTCTCCCACTGAACCATACAGTAGATTTTCTAATGGGCGCAAAGGTGATTACGTTCTGCACTACTTCCAATATTGGAAAGAACATTTTTACATCGCGTCTGTACTTGTTTTAGAATATAGTCTTTCTCGTTAACTCTGATCAAAGTTAAACATGCCCATGATAGTTCCACTAATTTTACCCAAAAATAACATAAATAATTGCCATGTTGTTGATTGTCTTCAATAATTTGTGAAAGGAAATTTTCTTGGGAGTATTCTAATTTTAAAAAGTGATTTGCTCATTTCCCCTTCTGTATAATAGAGCAAGACTATGAGGCCCATAAGATAGAATGCGCATTTTTAAATTATCTTGATTCAAGTGGATATGTCAATATACAAATTAAGTCATAATAATATAATATTTAATCATATTATTATTATATAATAATATAATATTTAATCATATTATTATATAATAATATATATTTAATTATAAAATAGTAAACTTAAAACAGTAAGATGTATAGAAGCTTTTTGTTATGTGTGTATTTGTATGTATGTATGTATGTGTGTTTGTGTTTTCATGCTCATCTTTTCATTACCTTAACTGTTGAGAAGAACAATTTATACCTTCATTGTGTAATGAGTTGTGGTATGCCAAAACTTAACACTGAAGTCTTCTGGAATAGACATTTTAAATTTTGCAATATTAGAGCCTCATAATTCAAATTGTCACTCCATTTATTAAAGGTCTATGCCTGTAAAAAATTTAAGTGCAAATTTTTTTCTTATTTAAAATTTTTTTAAAAAACACTTTCTTAGGCCAGGCATGGTGGCTCACACCTGTAATCCCAGCACTTTGGGAGGCCAAGGCGGGAGGATCACCTGAAGTCAGGAGTTCAAGACCAGCCTGGCCAACATGGTGACACCCCGTATCCACTAAAAATACAAAAATTAGCCAGACATGGTGGCATGTGCCCGTAATCTCAGCTTCTAGGGAGGCTGAGGTGGGAGAATCGCTTGAACCCAGGAGGCAGAGGTTACAGTGAGCTGAGATCATGTTGCTGCACTACAGCCTGGGTGACAGAGTGAGACTCCATCTCAAAAATAAAGATTAAACGTTCAAAAATTTAAAAAAATAAAAACAGTTTCTGTAAGTTAGGAAACTCTTGCCTTTGGATTTGGATTTGTTATGATCATAATAACTATAGTGATATCCACTTTAAAAGGCCTACATTTGAGCAAAATAGAGTTTCATTTTCATGAAAAAAAATGGGAGCTTTTGAAAGGTAATTCTAATTATTAGTCATGACACTCATGAATAATGCTTATGTTTACTTTTTAAATTTAAGAAACACTCTCCCAGAGTAACCAAAACTTGAAAAGAATCTTGAAGTTTTAATTTGATTAAAAATGCCATTGATAATGTTTTTTTATTAAAATATTATATGATTAAAAATCAGAAGCTTATTTCTGATTTTTAATGTTTCGTTAAAAAGGAAGTTTTTAAAGTTTCTTTTATTTGGATAACTAATTCAAGGAAAAACATACCACCATAAGTGAGAGAAGACTTAAACTTCTCAACTCATTGCAATTTGTCTTATTCTATTTCCAAGAAACTCTTTTCCTCTGACATATGTTTCCAAGGTAGCTTTGACAATTTTTGATATATGTATTTAATGTATATACATACACAAAATATATATATGTGTGTATATATAAATCAAGCCTATATATAAATGAAATGTATATAAACCATATGTATATGTTAGCATGGCAGCATTTTCAGTTAGCTTTTTGTTTGTTAAGAAGTTGGAGTTTTGAGGGGAGGGGGAAGGATTAGTACTTTGCATCAAATAGCTTGCTTTATAATGGTGGAATTGCTTTTACTTTTGTGATTTTTTTTTTAAGTGAAATTCAGCTATTTGCGCAAGTAGTGCTATTATACTCATCATCAGTGTCTTACATGTACTGTATTACATTCCATACCCTCATTTAATTCTTAATAAACTGTACATATACTGTATCACATTCCCTACCCTCATTTAATTCTCAATAAACTGTTCACTTATTTTTTTTAAAAAAAAGTTTTTTTGGACTGGGTCCAGGGCCCTGCTGCTCAATTAAACCTCTTTTCTTTAATTGACCTCTAAAGAGGTCAAATCAAATTAATTTTGTAAGAGTTTGAATCAAAAATTTGATCTAAATATTAAGTATATCTTCGGAGCACCTATAAAGATCATTTTGCTGGTTATATGGTAGTAATCAAAATAATTAAGGCTGGGTGTGTTGCCTCATGCCTGTAATCCCAGCACTTTGGGAAGCCAATGCTGGAGGATTGCTTGAGCCCAGGAGTTCCATCCAGCCTGGGCAAAATAGCGAGACCCTATCTCTGTTTAAAACAAAAAGAGAATTAATAGATGAGTCTGTAAGAAATGCCACTTAGGACTCATGGCCAAAATAATACTATTTTTTTCTTAAGATTATTGAATAGAAAGCAAACTTGTATCAACATTAATTGAAAAAAATACAATATCTCATCTAAAAACTCACCTTCTATATTTAGCACAAGAGCAATCACAATTTTTAAAGGAGGAAAGTCTATAATTCAAAAACATTTTTCAGTGAAGAACACAGAGATAATTCAATACAGATAACTTTAACTCTTTAATTTTAATTTATTGCTATGTAACATCTATATTCTTATTTGCTTAATGTTGGTTGATTTGTGTTTCATAATAATTGTTAAATGATTTAAGCTTCAGGGATAAATTCAAGTAATAGAATATCACAGAAAGTTCATAAAATCCTTATTATGAAATAGAAATTAAAATCTACTTAGTATTTATATCAAAAATTATAGTATAAGAATATTAATATTTTATAAGTGTTCTCAGAAACAAATGAGATTGTGATTTCCGGTTTTTCCCTAATATCTCTTCCCAATTACCCCATAGAAACATATGTTATGGTTGGTTATGTGGACACCCTGATATATTTTTCAGCCTGCCTTGGGAGGCTAAATGAATTGTAAACACTTTGCATGCGATGTGTTTGGCCTCTTCTTCATCCCCTCCACCATCTTTCTGCCAGGCTGATGGAGCTAACATCTTGAACCTTAAGTTAAAGGCAATGCACGGTGAAGCAAATAGTAAAAAGAAGCCTGTATCCTTGATAGCACAGAGCCCCATATCAGTTCTGAATTTTTACATGAGAGAAAAATAAACTTTCATCTTGTTTAAGCCACATGCCGTTCGGGTTTTCTGTCACTTGCAGCTAAACCCCCTCTTACCTAATACAGATTTGTGGGAAGGAAGAGGGATGATGCCAACTAAATAGGCTGGCATTTTTATCAACGAACACTCATTCTTTACCTTTTAAGTGATTCATGAACACACTAGAGAGACATTGTAAACTGAATGTTTATGACATTACAAATGATACTGTAGACTAATATCCCTGATTTCTCTGCTACAACTTGTTTGATTAGCCCCTTGACATTACTCTCAATTGAGGGAAAGCAAAAGTAATTCATGACATTTTTAGAAATGTGGCTAATCTACTTTCACAAGCTTTCCAGCTGGGGATTTCAAGTTCAGGGTGACTGTAGTTAATTTTTTTTAATTTCTCATTTTCTAAGGGAACCAGAGCTTTTCTACTAACAAATACTTTATTTTTTGTTGTTATTGTTGGCTAAGAGTGTCTTTACTTTGAGGTGATGTGTAACCTCCCTAAAACGACCTTGGAACTCAGATCCCCAAGGACCATATCCAATTTAAGCTCTCTCCACCAAAGGGAAGCTAGATTGTTATTTTTTATAGGGACAGACTTGAAGCACAATTCATTTCACTGTGGAATAGATACAGAATATGATTCATAGCACTGCTCACCAGGTGAGGAAAGGGCACGTGCAATCATATGTCCTTCTGCTGTTCCTCAGCTTTCTCTCCTCTGTTAAAAAGAATTACAAAGGAGGTGGCAACATAGGGGAAAACTGAGAATGAGGAGGTGACAGGAAATGAAAGAGTTCTAGAACCATGTCAAATTTAAGTCACAGTCATGGTGACAGCTAATCAATTTTTTAAATTCTCCATATACTCTGCATCTAATTGACAGTGTAAACATAAACACTGATGTCCCAATGACATAGAAGAAGTTATTTAGTAGATTTCAAGTCTGAAGCAGAAACAAACTTTGGTTAATTTATTAACCAAATTACCAAATCGAATTTACCAAATTTTGGTAAATTCAAGGCTATGGTCAGCTATCAGTGTACATTTGTAAATTATATTTTTTTCGTCTTCTGTATTAAAACCATGTAGAATAATTTTCTACTTTCAAAAGAAATAAAAGCACATATAATGTAGGACAGCAATTTCAGGGTTGAAATAACCTGTATTTGCTTATTCATTTTTTTGAATAAAGAAATAAATGTATTTCATATGAAGATTTTGTCCTAAGTGAGAGAAGTATGTGATTTTTGTATCATTCATTACTAAATATTAAAAGCAAAATGAGCCTATTCGTGAACAGGCTGAACACAAAGAATATTAACGTTGCTTGTCTTATAGTTGTCAATCCCCTATAAAGTTCTCTCTCCAGGCCACCAAAGATGACGCGACTGATGCTTTGTTTTGTCCTACCACCTCTCTACCTGAATCTGTTTTGAGGCAAATGTTCACCCTGATCTTTACTCTTAGATAGTCTATGGCAAAACAGTGAGACTCAGTATTATCCATGTCACTCCCAAACGTGTAATCTTCGTTGAATTTTACCGATATTGATTCCTGGATTCTAAATTATTCCCCTGTCTCAACCTATGCTGCTTTAGTGTTTAGTTCAGTGGAGAATTTCACAGTCAGCCTTCCTTTGGGCTATTTTTCTGGGGTCTCCTAGGCGTGATATTTGCATGTCTGGAAGGCTTCCTCCTATCTCCATTTTATATTGCCTTAGACTCTCAGTACTGATATGCCTAATAGGAGACCAAAATTTGTATGATGTGATTTCCTCTCAGGTTATGTGAGCACAACTCCAATAACTGCTGAACTATTCAGTGAATCCCATGCCAGAGCCTGATGCCTGTCTCAATTCTTTGTGTTGTTGAGGTAGTCAGTCTTGCCTTCAGTTTAGTTCCATAAACTTACACTGAGAACCTACCACATGCCAAGAACTGGATACATGGAAGTAATAAGATAATGATTAAATCCTTTGGGGGAAAATCACACATATAAAAATCAACATAATGTGTCTGATAATCTCAATGATTGGTCTGGAGATTTAATATCTTGTAGTAGTGAAAAGAAGAAAGATGGGGAATGTATTAGTCCGTTCTCATGCTGCTAATAAAGATATACCCAAGCCTGGGTAATTTATAACGGAAAGAGGTTTAATTGACTCACAGTTTAGCATGACTGGGGAGGTCTCAGGAAACTTACAATCATGGCAGAAGGGGAAGCAAACACGTCCTTCTTCACATGGTAGCAGGAGAGAGAAGTGCCAAGCCAAAGGGGAAAAATTCCCTTAGAAAAGCATCAGATCTTGTGAGAACTCGCTATCACAAGAATCGCATGAGGGTAACCACTCCCAAGATTCAATCACCTCTCACCTTACCCTTCCTACAACACATGGATATTACGGAAACTACAATTCAATATGAGATTTGGGTGCGGACATAGCCAAACTATATCAGGGAACTATACCAGTCAAAAAGAACATTCAATTCCAAAACAAAAAATCACTAACTATTTGGACGAAGGCTGAAGAAAAAACCAGTATGACAGCAAACCTTCTTTATGCATCCTTGTATCTCCAGCACCTAGCTTATAGCCTAGAGAATAGTTGAAATTTACTAAGTACTTGTGGAATGGATTGATTGCCTGAATTAATAAATATTCTTAGAATATATTAAACTGTTGGATAAGTTAAAAAGATTACGTAAAATTCTCACTGATACAGGTCTGTGACTCACATATATACCATATGTACTAAATTGTAGTATGTCGAGTTGTTTTGCAAAGTGACTTTATTAACTACTTTCATTAGAGCACAAATGCCCAAAAAGAGAGCAAATACTCCACTAGAAATTGGAGAGTTGGTTATGATCTCTGTTGATTGGTATGCACAGGAAATAAGCCTGGCCCTCAACAGAAAAGCGATTTGAGTGAATGCCAGGGAGTACACAATTTTGTGTTAAATTATTTGGGAAATTTACAGAACTCTCCAGAGATATTTCTTACCAATACCAAGTACCTCTTGTATATTATACATGCAGAAACACGTGTACACAAAATGTGGACATTGTATTTTCTCTGCAATTTGTCAATGTTCCCACTTTTACAGATTTGGAAACCATTTCTATTTCCATTTTAATAATATAATTCTAAAAGAACTATTTAATCTTAGTTTCATAAAGTAACTTTATATACAAAAATAATAATAGATAGGTGCCATAATTATTTCATTCCATTTACATAGAGTTCATATGGCTTTGTGGAGGTTTCTGAGCATTCTTCTTTTTAAATGCTGAAATAATCTTTAGTTCTAAATTGCTCCTTATATCAAAGCTCCTGAGATGCATAAGTGATGTCAACAGGACATTTCTAACAAAGAAATGGTTAGTCCAAAACAGACTGGGAGAACACTATATTGTTTATAACACTCTGTTCTGTATTTTAGGACCTTAACAACCCTTCTAGAGAAGCTGAGCCAATTGCTAATCAATAGTAATTATTTTTCTAACCATCTAAAAAAGATCCTTTAACCCCTAAAAGTAAGTTTGCTAAAAAGCCACATACTTATTTTCTAGTCATTAAATATACAGCCATTGCTTGAGTTTTAATATTTATAATGTATACTCTTATGCAACTTTAAAGTAGGAACATTTTCTGCAATCAAAGGTAAAATAAAATCTTTTCCCAAGAGGTAGTTTTAAAAATAATAAGTTTTTGAATGATTAAGGCTGTTACATATTTCTAATCTGCCTTAACATTTTGTTGAATAAGGGCATACAGATATTAAATGGATAGCTAGATATATAAATACACTATGAAATTTTTTTCTGAATTAAAGTAAATTAATAATTATATGTAGTTTATACTTTTAAAACCTCAAAAAATCAGGGCACAAGTGTAGTTGAACATTTTTGTTAGCTTACAGATAAATTGCTTCCATGTAAGATTTTATTAAATGAGTGCAGGATGTCATTCTTAGCCAATAGCATTAAGAACTTCTAGAGCTTCTAAAAGAAAGAGCTACTAAAGATTAATTTAAACATTTGGAGAAAAAATAAATAACCTATTAGCAAATTAAAGGTGAATAACAGGTTTTAAATGAAATAATGGCCTTAGAAAAAAATAAAGAACATAATATACAATATAAAGTAGTTTTGTGTGTCTATTTAAAAACTGTTTCTTGCGGCCGGGCGTGGTGGCTCACACCTGTAATCCCAGCACTTTGGGAGGCCGAGGCAGGCAAATCACCTGAGGTTGGGAGTTCAAGACCAGCCTGAGCAACATGGAGAAACCCCATCTCTACTGAAAATACAAAATTAACCTGGTGTGGTGGTGCATGCCTGTAATCCCAGCTACTTGGGAGGCTGAGGCAGGAGAATTGCTTGAACCCGGGAGGTGGAGGTTGCAGTGTGCCAAGATCATGCCATTGCACTCCAGCCTGGGCAACAAGAGTGAAACTCTGTCTCAAAAATAAATAAATAAATAAATAAATAAATGCTTCTTGTGTTTTAGTTCTGTGCTAAGCTATATATTTGCATTGGAGACAAAAGAGTCATTTCACAGAAACCAATAGTACTTTCTCTTTCAAGTGTTTTTTGTGTCCTTTTATAGATTCTCTAATATAATCAATGGAACTACTGAGTCATCTACATTAGAAACCTAGATAGCAATTTTATATGTCTTTCTTCCTTTTATCATCTGAATAGTGGCTATATTCTGAAAAAAAAAGCAATATATGTTTTTTATTCTTTGTTATCACTGTTACTGGCCTACTTCAGATTTGTATTATTTCTTTTAACCTCCCTCCTGAAAGTATTTGAGTTTTATTTGCATACTATAGTTCTCAATTTGTTGTACTATTATAATCAACTTACATTCAGACTTGTCATTTACACATCAATGGTCTCCATTAAAACTGGTAGATCACTTAGGGCAGGGCTTTTGACATTTTCATTTTTTAGCCTCTATTATCTAAGACAATATATGAGCTGAATGAAATTATTTTCAGACTCTTATCTTCAGCATCAGCTACTATGATTAAGCTTTGAATGCAATGTAAAACCTAGTTTAAATTTATTCACTGTGTTCTACAAAAGCAATTTAATTAACAATGGGTATGTTCCCAGTACATACCATGAAATTTTAAAAAACTCTAGATAATTGGGACTACAGTCACTATTGAAGTTTTATATACATATATATAAGATATTTACATATTATATATATAAAATAAATATGCTGAAAAGTGTCTTTATTTCTACTGAAAGACAGAGAATACAGTTCTGATAAGTTTTCTAATATTATTTTTTGCTAATGATAATATATGTGTCTGTTCTGTATCAATTTTAATTTATTGATTATCCTCTTCATTATATGCTGCATTTTTCTGCATCTTTGTGTGCCTCGTACAGAATGCCAGACATTTGAATGTTATCTTTTCAGTAGCACTGTATTTTTTGACTCCATATTTTTTATAATTGTATTTGAGGATATACATATATTTAGCTTATTTTAAAAATCTGTTTGTTTCTCCCAGAGCATGAGTGTAAGATGGGGACTAAAAAAATTGGCTACAATAAAATTAATAGTTTGCCATCCTCATGTAGTTGTTCCATTAGGAACATACAGTCTTCTTGGTTATCTCAGCTGAGAAAAAGAGACAGGCTGGAGAATTGGAATTTTTATTAGCCTGAAAATGATATATCACATTCTATTGCCCCAAACTGGTCAGATGACCCTGCCTAACTGCAAGGCAGTTGGGAAATACAGGAAAACAAATAGGATATTTTTAGTAAGGATGACTCTATCTCAATAACCAATTATTTATATGTTGTAAATGGTATTGTAATATGTTGACCATGTTGTACTAGTAAATTATTTCTGTGATGTTTGCCTGGACTGCATAATTTAATCATAAAAAATTTTAAAGTAAAACAGAATAAAATTCTAAAGTACTATTATTATTTTTACTTAAAACTATATTGTGGCGAATACTCAGGCCATAGCTGTTTGGTAGAAAGAACGAACAATTCTACAATGCCTCTTTGAGACAAAAGAGTACATTATTTCATAACAAAAAGGGCAACAAGGAGCTAGATAGAACAAAACCTAAGAATCTAAGTATGTTACAGGTACAACTAGATTGGCAGCTATGTTTTATTATTTAAAATCAATACTTAAGAGCCTTTCCTTCTTCACAAGGATAAAGGAGTTATCAGAGCTAATGGTTGATGTGAGAGCTAAGCACTGCTTTAACAGATTACAGGTCGATTTTAATTTTGCTTTACAAATTACAAAGGAGCTCATCAATAAGATTATGAAGGAGAGACACTCAAATACTGCTGAGGAAGTAGTCCACCCTTTCAAGTTCAAATGGATGTGAGGAGAATATAAGGTGAAATAATTCTGCCAGCAGACATAGCAAATGAATGTATTTTTTGTTTGTGGATAAACTATTCAAAAACTTACTAACATAATTACATTGAAACAGTAGCTGGTAATTATATATCAGTTAGATTTGGTGAGAAATTTAGACAAATTTTCTTGATTAATCCAAATAGAGATTTTTGTGAATTTTTTTAAATATACAAATTATCAATAACTAACAATATATTCACTGAGACTTTTAAAGTGTAATAGTAAGTGTAGTCTATTTTACAAATTCATATTTTGGAATTATATTTTATTTAAGATATTTCTTTCACAGATCATTAGAAAACTTCAGAGAAATATATGCTTCTCATCTGCTCATAAATACAGAAATCATCATGTACATAATTACACAGTGATTTATATTGCTTTCTCTTCGCTGTAACAGAAACCAGCATTGCCCTCTGCACCGGTTATAACAGAACTTGCCTATAAATTTAGCAAGCGTTTTTAAAAGTAAAGGGAAAACTCAAAGGAAGATAAACTATTATAAGTATTTAGAGTTCTGTTAAGCTTACGGATACAACCACTATCTGAAGGAGAAGATGTGCTAATGATAGAGTGGTTTCTGATAAATATAATGGTAGATGGAGAGTATTTATCAAGACTGGGATAGGATTGTATGCAAAGGTTAACATCAGAAATATAATCACATTAGAGACAAAGAACAGAAGTGGGCTGGAAACAGTGGCTCATGCCTGTAATCCCAACACTTTGATAGGCCAAGACTGGAGGATCGCTTCAGGCCAGGGGTTTAGAGACCAGTGTGGGCAACATGGAGAGACCCCAATCTCTACAAAAATACTTTAAAAATTACCAGACGTAGGGGTGTGTGCTTGTAGTTCCAGCTACTCAGGAGCCTGAGGCAGAAGGATTGCTTGTGCCCAGGAGTTTGAGACTGCAGTGAGCTATGATTGCACCACTGCACTCCAGCCCAAACAACAGAGCCAGATCCTGTCTCTAAAACAAACAAACAAACAAACAAAAGCCAGCTTTGCCACTATTTCTTTCACTTTCATTACTAAATTACATTAAATACTAAAATGCATTAGTACATTGAAAGAAAGTACGTTTAAAAAGACTTTTCAGAGATCATTTTACAAACTATTAAACAAATGTATGCTTTTTTTAAAGAAGCCTTTTATGACAGGAAAAAATTAGCATCGTCATAAAAGAAGTCAAGGGTTCTGTCCCATGCTGTCTTGTAAGGAGGTGGAGGGGAGGTCATACTGCATTTGGCTCCTGTCTATAATTTTCTGAAGTCATTTTGCTGGGCCTCTGGTGAGATCCCATTCTCCGCAAAGTACACAGAAAAATATTTCACAAGGGGTGAGTTAAAGAGTTGCTGAGGAAGAAAATACCTCCAAAACACTCTGGCACAGACAGAATTTTTTTTAAAAACCCTTTCCTTCCTCTCTGAAACTTTCAGAAAGTGCCCTAGTACACAGTCAGTTCCTCTGGAGCAACTGCCAAAGTCAGCACCTCAAGCAGAGAGGGGAGGAGCTAACAGTAAAAGAGCTCAGTGATGCAAAGTATGGGCTTAGTCTGGAAAATACTGGATTCCCTTCAGACTACTCTGGATGCAGTCAGCCAGAAGCTAAAATTTGGTTCTCAAGACTCTTTAGGGCAAAGGTTCAAATGGCTTATTCCTTAAGTCGTTCCTAGGAGTTTCTAGGATTGCTTTCAGTTGTAATTAAGGGAACTAAAATTCTGTAAACCAAATGGAAGAATTCGTCAATGAAGTGAGACATAATTACCTGGTGAGTTCTTAATTTGTGCTTCAGTGACAGAGCTGACATGCACAGAGTTTTGAAGTCTTGATAAGTGGGGTCAGTAGGAATGATTAAAAGGCTAGGACTGGAAACTTTCCACTTAGTTTCTCTTGTGCAGTGACTTACAAACTAGTTACTTCCTTAGCAAGAATTACCTTCAATAGAAACCAGAAGAGAATTGTCAGGAGTAAAGAATGAAAGATCTAAACTTTCTAGTGACTAACTTACATCCCATCAAAACTACTCATATGTTCACTTTACTGATACCTAGTAATCTTGGTGATGTAGTAAAGGACTGTGTAAACAAATCAGCTAAGAGCTTATATCTCCTGAACTCCTTCTTCACTATGCTTACAAAGAAGGAAAATTTGTCTTTGATGTTGTATTGGAGGCCACTGTGTGTTGGCTTTATAGCCAGAATTTTATTATATGTTGTCTTACATAATCCTACAAATCTCTTCAGGAGGGTATGATCTCTGCTTTAACATTATGAAACTGGACTTCATAGAAGTTAAGTAACTACCTGATAACAAGTAACTTAAAAATATGGATCAGGAGGCCGGGTGCGGTGGCTCATGCCTGTAATCCCAGCACTTTGGGAAGCTGAGGTAGGTGGATTATGAGGTCAGAAGATCGAGACCATCCTGGCTAACACAGTGAAACCCCATCTCTACTAAAAATACAAAAAATTAGCCGGGTGTGGTGGCGGGCGCCTGTAGTCCCAGCTTCTCAGGAGGCTGAGGCAGGAGAATGACATGAACCCAGGAGGCGGAGGCTGCAGTGAGCTGAAATCGTGCCACTGCACTCCAGCCTGGGAGACAGAGCAAGACTCCATCTCAAAAAAAAAAAAAAAAAAAAAAAAAATATACATACATGGATCAGGATTCAAATGTGTTAACGTGATACAAGGCCTATCTCTTTTTCACTTCACCATACTGTATTTTCAGTTATTTTAACATAACACAACTAAGGCGTATCTTATTTGCACACTTAGGAGAATAACAGAAATTAAAAGTTGAAAGTATGGAGTTTATTTTGTCCAAAATATAATTGTTGTTTCTCTGTGTCGGGAAACGCTATCTCCCGCATGCAGTCCTGGGTGTGGACTCCATTGGACCACAGAAGAATTAGCCTTCAACCCGAACACTTCCTTACCAACAGACAAAGAGCCTTCACAGCATGTGCCTGGTTTATCGCCTGGTATGGGAGTATCTTTTCCTGTTTCATACTCTGTATACTCCTTTATTCTGCTTAAGCTCATATGTCAATGGCCCTCAGACACACCTCCAGCTTTCTGTATTTCAAACTGCATGGGAAGGGGGAGGGGTCCCTCTATTGCAGCACAAAGTGGGGTGTGTGCAGCTAACTCCCCACATAGCATAGCTGTGAAGTGGATCCACTGGCCCTGGGGGACCAACACAATGCAAGGAGCTGGACCTTGTGCACTCTTGCTCCTCCCTTGCTGTGAGTAAACACTATATGGCTTGAGTCCAGCATGTGTGTTTTCTGTATCACAACCTCGAGTCGTGCATTGGTCTCTTCCCTGGAAGGCACTTATCTGTCTTCTAACCTTGGCAGCACAGCCCGGCCATCCAGTGAATGATGAAATACTTAGCACTTGTTGTCATAGCAGGTAATTTTGTGAATTCAAATAAATAATCAGCTAATAAAATTGGCTGCAAAATACTCTTGGATTGGAGAATTGAAAAGGCACATTTCACTCAAGGCATCTTAAGTTACCCTGGGCTGTAACTTAAAATAACGTCTTTGATTTAAGGCCTCCTCATCTAACTTCTGCTCAGTCACCTCTGCATTCTACCTGTAGAAAAGTGATTCAACATCATTCCAGAAGTCAGGAATTCTACAAGAATCATGTAAGTCATGTAAAGTACTGAGAGGTGGCAGCGTGCTGGCAGTCCTCACAGCCCTCGCTCGCTCTCGGCGCCTCCTCTGCCTGGGTTCCCACTTTGGCGGCACTTGAGGAGCCCTTCAGCAAGCCACCGCACTGTGGGAGCCCCTTTCTGGGTTGGCCAAGGCCGGCTCCCTCAGCTTGCTGGGAGGTGTGGAGGGAGAAGCACGGCGGAAACCGGGGCTGCGCGCGGTGCTTGCGGGCCAGCGCGAGTTCCAGGTGGGCGTGGGCTCCGCAGGCCCTGCAGGCCCCGAACTCAGAGCGGCAGTGGGCCGCACAGGCCCCGGGCAGTGAGGGGCTTAGCACCTGGGCCAGCAGCTGCTCTGCTCAATTTCTCACCGGGCCTTAGCTGCCTTCCTGCAGGGCAGGGCTTGGGACCTGCAGCCCGCCATGCCTGAGCCTCCCCCTCAACCTCCGTGGGCTCCTGTGTGGCCGGAGCCTTCCGGAAGAGCGCTGCCCCCTGCTCCACCCATGGACCACCCAAGGGCTGAGGAGTGCAGGCGCACAGCGCCGGACTGGCAGGCAGCTCCACCTGCAGCCTGGGTGCGGGATCCACTGGGTGAAGCCAGCTGGGCTCCTGAGTCTGGTGGGAAATTGGAGAAGCTTTATGTCTAGCTAAGGGATTGTAAATACACAATCCCTTAGTAGGGATTGTAAATCGGCACTCTGTATCTAGCTCAAGGTTTGTAAACACACCAATCAGCACCCTGTGTCTAGCTCAGGGTTTATGAATGCACCAATTGACACTCTGTATCTAGCTACTCTGGTAGAGACTTGGAGAACATTTGTGTCAACACTGTATCTAGCTAATCTAGTGGGGACATGAAGAACCTTTGTTTCTAGCTCAGGGATTGTAAACACACCAATCAGCGCCCTGTCAAAACAGGCCACTCGGCTCTACCAATCAGCAGGATGTGGGTGGGGCCAAATAAGAGAATAAAAGCAGGCTGCCCGAGCCAGCAGCGGCAACCGCTCTGGTCCCCTTCCACACTGTGGAAGCTTTGTTCTTTTGCTCTTTGCAATAAATCCTGCTGCTGCTCACTCTTTGGGTCCACACTGCCTTTATGAACTGTAACACTCACCGCAAAGGTCTGCAGCTTCATTCCTGAGCCAGCGAGACCACTAACCCACCAGAAGGAAGAAAATCCGAACACATCCAAACATCAGAAGGAACAAACTCCAGACACGCCACCTTAAGAGCTGTAACACTCACTTTGAGGGTCTGCAGCTTCATTCTTGAAGTCAGTGAGACCAAGAACTCACCAATTCTGGACACAGTACTAGTTAAGCATGAAATATATTTAAAAGGAAAAAAAAAATCAAACTAGTGATAAAATGTAAATCAGTTACCACTGATGACATCATTGTCCCGATATAAACTTTTTCTTAGCTCAGTATGTAGGCTGCTGTATTTTACACATCATTAAACCTGCAGAGCTCCTAGTTTTAGACAAATAGATCTCAGTATAGCAGATATACTAAATGCCTGTATTAATCCGTTCTCAAGCTGCTAATAAAGACATACCCAAGACTAGGTAATTGGTAAAGAAAAAGAGGTTTAATGGACTCACAGTTCCACATGGCTGGGGAGGCCTCACAATCATGGCAGTAGGCAAAGGAGGAGCAAAGGCATGTCTTACATGGTAGCAGGCAAGAGAGCATGTGCAGGGGAACTGCCCTTTATAAAACCATCAGATCTTGTGGGATGTATTCACTAACACAAGAACAGTACAGGAAAACCCACCCTCATGATTCAATTACCTCCCACCAGGTGCCTGCCACGATACATGGGGATTAGGGGAGCTACAATTCAAGGTGAGATTTGGGTGGAGACACAGCCAAATGGTATCAATGCCTGAGTGGTCAGAGCAAAGCTGTCTGCCTTGAGTAAGTGGATGGAGAGTTATGAAATGGAGTCACAGGACTCATAGAGCCATCTCATATGAGAAAGAATAAAACAAAACTAGCAGTTTATGCTTATACTCCTCATTCATATTAAAACCAGAGTATATGTGTGTGTATGTTTGTGTCTCTGAAGTTAATGTGCTGCACATACAAATATATATATAGTATATATAGTAATACCCCAAAGAAAATTCAGTTTTGCATGTCCTTTAAAAGCTTTATTTCTTTATCGAATTCATTGACTTTTGCGAAGTTTATTTAACATTCATGGGTTTTGCTGGACACTATTCTGCCTGAGGAATCAGAGATTGCCATGTTGTCTTGACTCTGTTGTGTTGTATGTTCTACCTTTTCTTATCCAAAATAGAACTTTTGTTGATTCTTCTCACCACTCCCTGTGTAAACCTGTCCCTGCTCTGTTTCCATTTCCCAGTTCTCTAAACAGCATCAAGTTGTGAGACCAAAAACCTGAGTCATCCTTGAGTCCTTTTCCGTTTGCTCCCAACAGTTAAATTGAATCTATCAGCAAGTCCTGTTGGTTTTGCCTCCAAAATAGATCCTGTAAATTCACTGAGGCTCTTATCACTTGATTGCTACTGCTTTAGTCAAAACCACCCTACATACAAATCCACTCTCTACCCTCTAGCCACAACGATCTATTACAATTACAAATGACAGCGTGTCTTTTCCCTGCTTTAAACTTCACAGTGGCTTCTCCTTATGCTTAAAATAAAACCTGATCTCCTTATTTCCAGAACATGGTGGTGCGTGATCTGCCCATAGTCCGCTGAGCTCACCACTTAGCACGCTGGGTCTCACATATTGTGCCCCACTCTCAGTAGTTTTCCATATTTTCTGCATACCTCAAGCCCATTCCATTTTCAAGACATTCATATGAATATATTTGGGAATGCTCTTTGCCAAAACCATTCCTCCATTCCTGACATTTTTCTGTTTTTTAGTTTTGGCTTACCTGTTATCTCTTAGAGAGTGATTCCTTATCTAGCCATTCTAAATTGGCAGCATAATGCTCACCCCCTCTGTTTTGAAACATATTACCCAGTTTTATTTTCATCAGGACACTTTTTGTAACTGAAATATTGTTATTATTAACGCAGGGTTTTTTTTTTTTTTTTTAATTGTTAGTTCTACTCTCCCTTACCACAGCCCTTGGACAAAACATTGTCTATCATTACCCTTTGCATCCCCAGGGGCTAAAATATATTTGGTACATAATCCAAGCTTAAGGCACAATTGTGGGAGAAAAGAAAAGGCTTTGTCATTAAAATAAACCAGGAGAATACAACAATAATAAAAGCTGGCAGTCTAAAAGCAACAACGACATTGACCACTTGTTTCAATATTTTATGAGAAATTTTGATTTTTTTTTTTAAGACAGTGTGTTGCTTTTTCACCCATGCTAGAGTACAGTGGCATGATCACAGGTCACTGCAACCTCAATTTCCTGTGCTCAAGGGATCTTCCCACCTTAGCCTTTCAAGTAGCTGGGACTACAGGTGCACGCCACCATGCACAGCTGATTTTTAGATTTTTTTATAGTGATGAGGTCTTACCTTTTTGCCCAGGCTGGTCTTGAACCCCTGGGCTCAAATGATTCCCTCACTTTGGCCTCTCAAAGTGCTAGGATTACAGGCATGACCCACCACACTAGTCATTGATTTGCTCTTAGTAATGGCTTGGTAAAAAATTTAATAATTTTTTTTTAAATATGGGAGGACAGCTGATAACAGAAATGGGAGTGTTAATACATATGATGTCACTGACAAACTAAAATCAACAGCCTTCTGAAATTACAAGACAATTTTAAAAACAGAGAGTACTACGATTTTTCCCCCTTTCTTCTAGTTATTTGAATTCTTCTCTCTAAAATGATTATATTAGTCATAAAATATTCCTTCTTGTTGCTGAAATTCTAACACATTTTACTATTTTCCTGATGCAGAGTCAATAGGGAGTTATCTCCCAAAAGTGATTTTTCTACAGCTTTTATCTATCTCACAAATGCAAATACAAAATTAAACTCACTCAGAAACATCATGAACATAATGTAGGGTTTTTAAAAAAATTTTTGATACCCTGAGGATTTCTTTGGCCATAAATCAATAGAAGGGTTATACTCATGCACATGGATGTAACCTCTTTTCTCTCTGATAAACATCATGGGGAGAATATTCTTCCCTTAGGAAGCTATACAAATATAATACAATATCATAAAATGTGTACATATTCTTTAACTGTTTCAGGACAATAATTATACTTTCAGTGCTAAATTGCTAAATCATTTTCGTGTCTTAAATTTCTGTGTCTTGAAACTGTAACCTAACACTATTACTAATGCTTATGTACTTGTATAAGGAATGTGCCTGTTTTTATACAAGAAAGAACTAATGTTTTCACTTTGTATCAGTAGACTTTGAAACTCCTAGAATGTTTTCACCCTTATGCTGAGAACATAACAACATGCAAATAAATAAATGGTGATAGCAACTTAAGTGCAGAAGAATAACTATCTGGTTTTGTGATAAACATTGTTCTTCCATTTTCATGAGCAATATGCCCTCAAGATTCACAGGGTATGATAAAGAAAAGCTGTATGAGAAACCTAGAAAGTGCAGTGAAACAAATTCCTGGAACGAACTTTCTCAGTAGTGGGATCACAGTAACCAGAGACAGTGGCAGATTTTGACAGAGCAGCTGTTAATGCTAGTACAGAGAAAGCTTGAAATTTATCTCAATCTTAGATTTCACACTCTGCTGTAGACCTCTCATATAGTTAGTAATCTCATCTTCAGGCAATTCCATCATTCAGCATTTTAATACTCAATCATAAGATTGTGTGTGTGTGTGCTAAAAATGTCATTTTCTGAAAGAACACACATGTCTGGATAAAACCTTATGGCCAGACTCAGGTTCCTTAAGGAAATTTACAGATATTCAGACATATTCCTCTATATTTATATACATTCCTTCAACAACATCGGTCTGTTAGGATATAAATATAAAGAGATTTTATTCATTGTTTTAACATCTCTCCTCCTATTTCCTCCTATGGAAAAAAACAAAGCTGCTTGGGAGAGAAGCTAAGATTTTAGAAAATGATGGAAAGAGCCTAAATAAAACAAGAGAAGCCTTACCCTACTCTGTCTGAGACAAGAAATTCTTAGTTTGTATGTTTGTTTTTCTCCAGCAAGGAGGAGGGAGTAAGGATAGCAGATAAGGGAAGATTTGTGGAAGAGAAGGGAGTCCCAGGATCATGCCACAGGGTGAAGCTAGGCCTGAGAGAAATTCAAGGTGGCAGTGTCTGAAAGCACTTTCAAAACCATGAAAGTTTAATGCTCAATTGGAAGCTATTTGACCTGTGATGTACTTTTCAGTTTTCCTTCACTATAGAATATTGGAAAATACTTTGTAGGATTGTGCTTGTTTTTATACAAGAAAGAACTAATGTGTTTCACTTTGTATCAGTAGATTTTGAGACTCCTAGAAGCAGACCAGCCATAAGAATGCAAGCCCGCTGTACATATCCATAAAATACAAGGAGAGCTTTCAATTTCCACAGGATAGCCAAGGATGTTAATCCAATTTTACCTCCATAGAAGAAGCAAGTCGCCCTTAGATATTTTTGTTTTCTATATATACGTGCCTTGCCTAATAAAGAAATGGCAATAAGGTCTGAATAGATCGCTTCTCTTTCTTCACACAAAACAGCTAGGCAGTGTAAAGGTAAGAAAGTTCATAACACAAAACTCAAACAAATAAAGTAAAATGACTATATTAAAATCACTATATATTTTACATGCATTGCTTTTACTAACAGTAACTTTGCCTGTCAGGAGCTTAATAGTTGATATGCCAAAGTGATTTTGCCTGTTATTAGTTGTTCTGAAGTGAAATTGTCTTTTACATGTTAGAAACCAAGGGCCAGTCTTGATGGTCAATTAGCTCATAATTTTAACATCTAGTTATAATTTTGTTAGACAGCATCTTATAAAAAAAATGCTTAAATTTTTGATGCATTCATTTAATTATATACCAAGAGTAAAAGATAGCATTTGAAATGCTAATGGAGACTGTTTTGACATTGCACAGTCGTATAAGCATACTGCAATTAGTAAGCTGTGGAAGGAGATGATAACGTCACAGCAAATCCACTAGGATCATGTGAAAATATAGGCAAAATAAAAATGATATATGAATGAAAGAATATAGTGAGGGGAAAGTTCTCCATTCTTATGTTTAAAAAGAAAAATCCTTAAAATCAAATTGCTTGTTAGAACTTCAGCCAGTCCTAAAGGCAAAGTCTTATTGAATTCAGTGCCATTCAGTTTAACTCAATATCATTCAAGGTGCATTAAGTATTTTTCTGTGAAGAGCTCCATGCTGGGTGCTGCATGGGATATAATAGAATCTACCTATCTGCTTTTTTCCCAAGGAATTCATGTTCTAATTAGGGAGGAAAAGTTTGCATATGTGACAGTACCAGACTACATTTGAATAAAAAACGTGTGGTATGGGGATGGAGCTTTTAAAGGGTTATTGTCCATTGTTTTTTAATTAGCTCCTTTTTCCTCTGACGCTGGTCTTCTTTCTCCCATTCCCATTCATTACACCAGAATGCCAATCTTTAACCTTCAATTATTACTTCAATGTGTTCCATATTTACAACACTGAATAAATCCATCTGTCTGCTAATAAATCAATAGTCTTGACCTCAACAAATGATATTACAATGTAAATGCATGATTCTAACAAAGAAATACAGAGACCTCTTAAACATTTACACTTTTTATTTTGCATAATGGACCCAAAGGACATGTTTAGAGAAATATTTAGTGAAACACAGCTTACCACCATTATCGACAACTCAACAGAAAATTTTCTTTCAAATTGTCAGAAGTATCATTTTAAAGTACAAACCAAATTTAATTGACATTATAATCTGTGACTTTACTTTTTTACTATCAAATTATGCAAGGAATAAATAATTTTCTTCAGGAACACAGAAAACTTGTAGTGCTTATAAGGTTTCTGATGTACAATTTACTTCTTGTATAAACCACAGTCACCTAATTTAGAACTATATTTTAGTTAAGACATCTGTTTTTCTCATTTATATTCCACTAGTGCTGGTTTGCATCCTAAGCCTAAATAATTGCTTAATAAACACACCTACTGTGTGTTTGTTATTAACTGTATGTCTGTGCCCACCCAAAATTTATAGTTTGAAGGCCTAACTCCCACTATGACTGTGATTGGAGATAAGGCCTGTAAGGAAGTGATAAAAGTTAAATGAGATCATGAAGGTGGGGCCCTAATCTGATAGGGCTGGTTCTCCTAATCATAATAAGAAGAAATAGCTGAGCTCTTTTTATCTACCATGTGAGGACACAGCAGGAACACAGCCATGTGCAAATCAGGAAGAGGGCATTTGCTGGGAACTTAATTGGTTGGCATCTTGATCATGGACATCCCAAACTTCCAAACTGTGAGAAAACAAATTTATGTCGTCTAAGTCATGCAGTAGTCATGTGGTAGTTTTTTTACAGCAGACTAAGATAAGACACAATTAAGACATGGAAATATTTAATCACACACACATACACACACGCACAAGCACACACACACATATACACTGACACACTCACTCAAAATGATTTGCACCAGCCTAAGCAACATAGTGAGACTTTATCGCTACAAAAAAAAAAAAAAAAAGAAAGAAAGAAGAAAAGTAGCTAGATGTGGTCCCATCTACTCAGGAGTTTGAGGTGGAAGGATAGCTTGAGCCCAGAAAGTTGAAGCTGCAGTGAGCTATGATCATGCCACTGCAATCCAGCCTGAATGACAGGGAAAAACTCTGTCTCAAAAAAAAAAAAAAAATGATTTGCAGGAGAGGGGAGCAGGAGTAATCCAGATGTCCCTTTAACACTCAATGTAAGTCAAAGGGGTCAAAAGCAAAATATATTCAAAAATATAGGTACATCTTGAGCAACATTCAAAGAAAAAAAAAGGAAAGAAAAAAGAGATATAGTTTGGGAATGAGAAGGTGAAAAGTAGTGGAAGTTCTGGAGGGGTGGGTTTCTAAACAATAGTTGAATATAGGAGAAACAGTTACTGATATGCAAATACTAAGTACTATGTAGCATGAAAGGTTGGTATATTTGGCGTTTCTATTAACCTTCTGTTCTTGGAAACATGTCTTTTTTTTTTTTTTGAGAGGGCGTCTCACTGTCTCACCCAGGCTAGAGTGCAGTGACACAATCTCAACTCACTGCAACCTCCACTTCTTGAGTTCAAGCAATTATCTTGCCTTAGCCTCCCTAGTAGCTGGGACTACAGGCATGTGCCACCACGCCCAGCTAATTTTTGTATTTTATTTTATTTTATTTTTTTAGTAGAGACGGGGTTTCACCATGTTGGCCAGGCTTGTCTCAAACTCCTGACCTCAAATGATCCACCTGCCTTGGCCTCCCAAATTTCTGGGATTACAGGCATGAGCCACTACACCCAGACAAAAATGTCATTTTAAAACAATTAGAAAGGGTAGATAAATAAAAATAAATTATAAACTCACCTAAAATGCCACTACTCAAAATTAACCATAATGAAAGTTCTGTTATTTCTTCTGTATATATTGTGTACAATACATACAATTATATAAGTCTTTTCCACTTAAGAATATATCATTAATATTTTTCAGTGTCATTATATGTCATTGTACTGTAACATCATTACAAATGACATTATATGCTGTTTTTCCTCAACATAATTTTTCGGATACCATACAAGCCATTCTATAGATACTCAAAAAGTTGTATAGTCAAATTACCATTCATGAACATCTTGGTTGTTTATTGGTTGAGGGTGTTTCTATTTATGAAGAATATTCAGCGCATTTATAGGTTAATTATAACCCCATTATATAAGAGATGGGATGATTAAGTATTAATCGAAGACAACACCAAATGCTGGTGAGGAGGAAGAGAGGCTGGATCACTCATCTGTTGTATTGGGAATATAAAAATGGCGCAGCCTCTGGAAACTAGTTTCAGAGTCTTACAAAATTAAATCTGCAATTGTTGTAGGATTCCACAATCATACCCTTGGTTATTTATCCAAGAAATAAAAATTTATTTGATTTACATAAAAATGTAAACACAAATATTAAATAGAAGCTTTATTTCTAATAGGCAAAAATTTGAAACAGTCCAAATGTCTTTCAACAAGTGAATGACTCAAAGAACTGCTATTACCATGGAATTCTATGCACCAATTAAAAAGCGTCAACTATTGATACATTCAACCACTTGGACAAATCTCCAGGGGATTATACTGAAGGAAAAAAACCCATATAAAAGGTTAAATACTATGGGATTCCATTTACACAACATTGTTGAAATGACACAGTTTAAAAAATGGAAGACAGATTATGGTTACCATGGATTAGGGATGAGGAGGGAAATGTGGAGAGCAGTGGGAAACAGGTATGTGTGATTATGGAAGAAGATGAGAGATTCCTGTGTTGTTGAAACTGTTCAGCATTTTGACTACTTTGGTGGATACATGAACCTACACAGGAGATAAAATTGTGTAAAACTAAATATAACACAGACACACACACAAATGAATACAACTAAAACTAATGAAATCTGAATAAGATAGGGAGATTTATCAATGTCAATATCCTGGCAGTGATATTATACTACAGTTTTGCAAAATGTTACCATTGTGTAAACTAGGAAAAGTGGACTAGGGTCCTCTCTGCCTTATTTCTTACAACTGTATGTCAATCTTCAATTATATCTATTAACATTTCAGTTAAAAATCACTTATAGAAGAAGATGCATAGTGAACACAAACTAAGGAAAACTGAGATTTTAGAAAAGAAAAGGGAATTGATTAACTTGACAAAGTAGTTAGATTAGGCAATGGATTTTGAATACAGGATTGTAGAGGTTGAAGACAACGGAATCCAAATATGACAGTTACTTTTGTAAGACACATTTTAAAAAGGTATTTATTTCATTTGTCATTAGAGGACACATTAAGATAAACGGCTTTCAAAATCTGAGAAAAATTAATGTCTAGTACATATTTTATAAGTTTCAGTGCTTGTATAACTGAATAATGCATATGCGTAAAAGGGAGGAGGGAGGTGAAATAGAACAGAATGCATAAATATCTGAATGAACTATTCAATAATAGAAATATATAATTTTTACTTTAGAATTAACCTTCTTAATATTTTATCCTGCTATTCTAGGCATAGATATAAAATCTTACTACTGGTTAAAAGTAACAAGAATTTTTGCGTTGTCAAAATATATTAGATGAGGCCTAATAACATTTTAATTTTGTTTCCTATGAGAGAATATTTATTGTTACATGGTAAGTTATCCTACACAAATAGCACACTCACATATTATATCAGATATTCTGATCTAATTCTGATCCTCCCAGACATTTATTGTAAATTTTTATGTCTTTATATCAAACAATATCATAATTCATCTGGAAGCCTCTTTATGAGTAACAAAATACCTGTAATTTGAAAACATTGACCCTTTGCTTGGTATTTGCAGACCTATGATTTGCTCACCTAATTGTACATGGAAAATTATAATGGCCATAGATTGAATGTTATGGCAAAATATAAGGGCATTATCAAAGACTTAGCAAGCTATATTTCGACTAAAAATAGCAACTAAATGGCACTAATGTTCTTTTTTTTTAACATTGTTGCCATGAGAAATAATTGTCCTCTTCTGCCCTACAGATCAGTGTACTCCAGGCTACCATCCTCATTATCGCTTGATAGTTCAACGGCTAGAAGACTGTTGTTTTTGTATAATTATTCTTATTAGCCATTTTGCATAAAAGCTTATGAGATAGTAAGTCGATTGTATATGCAATTACAAATGAGAAACTCAAGAGTGACTGGGTAAATAATTCTTCTGAGGTCACAAAATTGTCAAATGTTTGGGCAAAAATTAACATTTTTCTTTTCTAGTCTCAGTCCAACATTGCGTTCCTGATCATTTTGGCTGGGTTTTGGATATAAATGTTTCATCGTGTATGACTAAACTAATATGAATGTTTGATTACATATAAAAATCTATAATTTGTTGTAGTTGTTCTAGAAAATTGGGAATAACATTAACTTTTAAATATATATGTTTTTGTAGACATTGTGTCACTATGGAAAAAAAAAGAAAGGAATATAATTTCGACTCAGAATTCTTGAATTCTCTTAAACTTATGACTCTTTTTGACCATATAAGCTTTTTTACTGATACATAATAATTGTACATATTTATAGGGTACATGTGATATTTTGATACATTCATACAATGTGTAATAATCAAATCAGGGTAATTAGGACATCCATCACTATCAGACATTGATCATTTCTTTGTTTTGGGAACATTCCAAATCTCTAGCTATTTTAAAATATACAAAAAATTATTGTTAACTATATTTACCCTACTATGTGTGCTAGCAAACACTCAAGCTTATTCTTCTTATATACCCATGTATTTGTACCCATTAGCTGACTTCTCTTTATCCTCTCCTCCTCAGTCACTTCCCAGCCTCTGGTAACCACCATTCTACTCTCTACCTCCATGAGATCAATTTTTTTAGTTCCCACATACAAGTGAGAACATGTTATATTTGTCTTTCTGGGCCTGGCTTCTTTCACTTAACATAATGTCCTCCAGGCTCAGCCATATTACTGCAAGTGACATGATTATATTCCTTTTATGGCTGAATAATATTCTATTATGTGTATTTGCCACATTTTCTTCATCCATTCATCCACTGATAGCCACTTAGGTTGATTGTATATCTTGTCTATTGTGAATAGTGCTGCAATAAACACGGGAGTGCAGATCTCTTCTAGGCATTGATCTCCTTTCTCTTGGATATATACCTAGCAGTGGGATTGCTAGAAGCTATAGTATTTGTTTTTTCTTTCTTTTTTCTTGAGACAGGGCCTTGCTGTATCACTCAGGCTGGAGTGCAGTGGCATGATCACAGCTTACTGCAGCCTCACCCTCCCAGGCTCAAGAGATCCTCCCACCTCAGACTCCTGAGGAGTTGGGACCACAGACGTGTGCCACTGCACCTGGCTAATTTTTTTACTTTTTGTAGCAGGGACTCTTGATGTTTCCAAGGCTGGTAGTATTTCTATTTTTAGTTTCGTGAGAAACCCCCATACTGTTTTCCACAATGGCTGTACTAATTTACAATACCAACAACAGTATACCGGAGCTCCTTTTTCTTCACATCCTTACCAGCATTTACTCTTTATCTTTTTGATGATAGTCATTTTACCTGAGGTCAGATGATATTCCATTATGGTTTTGATTTGCAGTTTTCTGATGATTAGTGATGTTGAACATTTTTTTCATATACTTGTTGGCTATTTGTATGTCTCTTTTTGAGAAATGTCTGTTTGGATCATTTACCTACTTTTCTTTTTTTTTTTTTTTGCTAGTGAGTTGTTTGGATTTCTTACATATTCTGGTTACTAATCCTTTGTTGGATAGATAGTCTGCAAGTATTTTCTCCTACCGTTCTATACGTTGTTTCTTCACTCTGTTGATTGTTTCTTTTGTTACTTGGGTAAATGTATTAACCCCTTCTGAATCCCTTGTTATCAATTAGAACTCAATTCAGCTATCCTCTCCTATTTTTAATTTTGCCTGACCCTCCTAAATAGATTTCCTTGTCACCTATGTGAGTTTCTTGAAAGAAAAGATTGTGTCTTTCTCATCAATTTATCATTAGATTCTAGCATAGTACCTGGCACAGGTTGAGATGCTAGGTTAAGACAGTCCGTTTGTAATGTTTTATAAAGTAAAAAATAATTTACAGACTTACATCTGTTTATATTGCAATCAAGTTGCAGTCAGTTAAGGGTATTTTGTTGAGAGCAGTTGGGTTTTTTTTTTTTTTTTGGTGCAAAATCAACCGAAATGCAATGCAATTATCAGTCAATATTACTTGCATGTGGACATAGGAATCCCAAACCATCCCACTATCGGGTTCTTTTACATTATGGAGTGTTCAATTAATTTTTTCCTCTACTTTCTTCCTTTCTACCAATATTTTCCAGCTTTATTTCTCTCCCCTGCTAGTTTTAACCTTCCACAGTATGCCCATAAAATCCCTCTAGTCAATGGCCTAGCTACTCTCATCATTTTGGACAAAATCACCTAGGAAAACACTACCTGTCAATAAATTCAGTTTTCTGCTTTCCTACTTGCCTACAGCAAAGCTGCAAACCATTACCAAAGATAAATTGCAGGGAAAAACAAGAATGTCTCAACAACACATTCTTAGTTGAGCCATTGAATCTCCATATTGCTGAGCCTTAATTTGAATCTCGATATTAATGAGCAACAACTATGTTGGTTCTCTGGTCAATTTGTTGTAAGCTCTACATAGCCAATTTTCCCAACCAGTTTCAGTCTCCTCAAATCTGTTTTGCCTCCCTGCCTCCACAATCTCATTTCTCTCCCTCTATGTCTTTACTGAACCAGACCATCTTCCTCATGCAAGTGATCTTGTCTACTGATACATAAATAAAGTAGAAGTTTTCAGGTGAAAATAACCTTAAATTGATGATATACAAGCTACCCACACATCCTCCATTTATATGCTCCTTTAAAATGGAGTGCATGTTCCTTAATCTTCTCTTGTGTCTTCCGTATCCCAATTCCTCCAGTCTTCTAAATACTTTGCTGCTAACTCAGTCTATTTTCTGTCTTCGAATTCCCACACTTAATGCATCTTTCAAAAAGATGAAATCATATTTGTCCTCAGAAATAATTTATTTAAGCCAATGTGTCTATTTACTACTGAGCTGTTCTCCCTTTCCATCTGTGATTCTTGTAAAAGACATATTTCTCACAATTTCTATCCAGTCATTCTCACCCTTCAACAAACTGGAATGTGGCTTCTGCCCTTGACTGCTTCATAGAAGCTGGCCTTTCTTCAGCCACAAACAATTCCACTGTGACAACTCAGTGCAGGAAATAAAGAATGAACTAGTAATAGCAAAGATATTTTTGGGCCGGGCGCAGTGGCTCATGCCTGTAATCTCAGCACTTTGGGAGCCTGAGGTGGGAAGATCACTTGAGGTCAGGAGTTCGAGACCAGCCTGGCCAACATGGTGAAACCTCATCTCTACTAAAAATACAAAAATTACCTGGGCATGGTGGCGTGTACCTATAATCCCAGCTACTCAGGAGGCAGAGGCAGGAGAAGTGCTTGAACCTGGGAAGCAGAGGTTGTGGTGAGCCGAGATCTCACCATTGCACTCCAGCCAGGGTGACAAGAATGGAACTCCATCTCAAAAAAAAAAAATACATATATATATATATATATAGTTGTTGTTGTTGTTGTTAGGAAAATACTATATTTACATTTTCAGTCCTAGCTTTCTTCTGGTTCCTGACACAGACATACCTGTTAGTATTTCTCACAAGCGTCTGTCATACCTCTGAGAGTTCCTACTTCAGTAAATAGCATCATAATCCACCCAGTTGCTTAAGTCAGAAATCTGGATGTCTTTATTAGTATATTCCCCAAATCCTCCTCACATCTAGTCCCATCAGGATCTACTCAAAAATCTGGGAATGGTTCTTAACTGGTTTTGGAATAATGCTGAAAAGCCTTAGAAGGTCCACATGACCCTGTAAGATTACACCATGCCTACCACTTTCCTTTTCAGTGAGTATGCTCCAAACACATTGCACTCATTTAGTTTTTAAAATATGCCTTGCTTTTACCTCCCTCTAGGCCTCAGAATTCCTTCTTCTCACTGTGTGGTATCCTCTTTATCCATCAATACCTTTTCATCCTTTACGTTTTAGCTAAGATATTATTCCCTCAAAGACATTTTCAGAACCATCTCTCTCCAACTATATCACGTTATATCAAGTTTCTCTTTTATTCACTCTCAAAACACACTGTAATTTTTTCTTGATTGAATATAATGAGGTTTTTATAAATTAATGCTATGTGATTTCCTTACCAGACAAGCCCTATGAGATAAGAAACTATGCCTCTCCAATACTCAGTACAATCTTATGGATAGTAACTGCTTACTAAATATGTTAATTTTATGTTTTTGTACTACAATTAGCACATAGGCATAGTACAAAAGAGTCACCAGATTAAAATATGTAAGCTAGACACTTTGGATTATTTTTAACCCAAATAAAAAAGATCAATTATCATAAAACATCACAGCAGATTAAAAAAAAAAAGGAAAGGCAAAATTCTTCAACAGTACAAAGCAGGTAGCCTTTACTTTTATAATCAACATGAGGTTAGAAGCTATTTTGTAAATTCAAATCAAGTCTTCATTTATAAACACTTTATTTCTTTGATAGTTTTATTCTTTTAAAACTTCAAAATTAATATATATTCCAAAAATGTTAATTATAAATGAAGATTGTAGCTCTGTGATCAGGTGTTCCAGCTTCTTTATACACACACACATAGACACACACAGAGCTATGTGTACATATATATTTTTTATAATGTCCATGATCGTAGCAATGAAATTTCAGGTCATAGATTCAAACCTTTATGGCTATTATAGGGCCTCTGGAGGAATCTTGTTTAAGATTTTTAAAGATAGCATTCACAGTTAGAGTCTTAACCTTGGTAGATCATTAAATAAGAAACTACTAATGAGACATTCACTTCCCCTAGCCAATGCTTCTTTTTTATTCAGCATGACAGCATTCACACCATAACTACAAACTAATCTGTTTTGTTTTGGAATCGTAATTACGTATTGACAAGTTAAACTTTGAGACCTAAATAGGGGAACTTAAGCTATTATGGGAGCATTCTCATGGGGAAAACCTAAAGGGACATCAATTATTTTGCCACAATCTCACTCCTTTTCAATTTTCCATTCTTGTGTGCAATGAAATCCTGGGAGAAAAGAAGCTATAAAAAAACTAGATGCAATACATTGCCTGGAGATTGAGAAATCGCTTCTATGCGTAATTAAAATAAAAACAGGTACAACTCATCAGTGAATTTATTCAAAGGAAAACATTTCTATCAGTGCAGTATATTTATTTTTATTTTTCATATAAATTTACACTAAAAACTATAATATCAAACTATATATGTCTGTGTGTATACACATACGTGTGATTATGAAGATATTATAACCGCTTGAGTAAAAACAACACATAACCTCATGGAAAAAGTAATTGACAAACTATCTCACTGAAAAATAACCTGGTATTATATAATTTAAATTCATTTTAAAAATCTTTGCTACTGTTACACGAGATCAGAATTATTGTTTTTTATTTTGTCAGTGAACCAGTCTACTAACAAATAAATATATAGGAAATTAAAATTAGAAATATTACCATGTGTACTATTTGCCAATAATATATAAATTGAGATGGATTTTAACATAAAAAATATTATTTCCAGAATTGATTCATTTTAAGCATAGAATTATTACTTGCAGGAACAAAACTCTATCCTGGACTTCAGAAACAGGAATTATAAAGTAAATAATAGAATCCAAAGTGAATAATAAGAGCATTTTTAAAATTTAAATTTTGTTTCATTAATGACATTAAAAAATAATATCTATATTGTCAATATTATATGAATTCTATATTTGGAGCACAAAATACTTATATTGAAAGAAAGCTTGTTGTGCTCTGACACCTATTTTGGAGATTTGTCATTGTCCCTCGTCAGTCAGTAGCCCAGAAATACACTGCATAGGATAGATAGTTCATATCCTTATTTCTATTACTTTTGTACCCCACTCCCCGCCCCTCTAACACACACAAATTGAAATAGAAGCAGCCTGGCTTACTGATAGGAGATTGCTTTCATATTTTCTTAAGTTTTTCAGTTCCACTTGAGTTGAAGAGCATTAGTTATTGGTTAAAAGAGGGTTTTCAGAGTTATGGATTTTAGCACTTTGACTGAGGATTCAGATGCTCAGCAAACTTGGCTAAAACCTAGAAAGTGACAGATGCATGAAAAGTTGAAAAAATAGGACACATAACTGTAAGCTCAGCTGATAAACTTCTGTGAGAGATTTATTATTTCTTAAAGTGCTGATGCTGAGGGAAAGGTGGAAAAACTATAATCACAAACTAATTTCTGGTCCCTTAATCACAACTAGTGATTAGCTTGAAATCAAAATTAATATTTGTCTCTATGTAAAATGTATACCATATATTTATCAAGAGATGATATAGATTATCTAAAAGTTTATTTTATGTATTTTCCCTAACGTACTCAATATGCTCCATAAAGACACTTGAAGCAAGTAAAAAATATAATATTACGAAGACGCTTGTAAAGTAGAAAAATTTACTCTTTCAGATAATTTGTTAGAACACTCTTCAGTATCAAGGAAAACGTCATACCTTCTAGCCTCATATTATCTTCCTATTTGAATGTGGTATTTACCTACTCAGGGGAGGCTGAAGCTGTAGTGAGAGTTTTCAACAGTGAGAACTGACTTTTGAGTTGAGTGTTATTCGTCGTCTGACTTCAAACAAATTGTTTCATGAGCTACATTTTTTTTCATCTTTAGAGTGACGATAGTAGCTATCCACCCTGCAGGATGGCTGAGAGGATGAAATACTTGTAGTCAGCCTGCTGTAGGGCCTGGATGAGCACCCTACATGTTTGTTGAGTGGTTGTAGTTTGACTCATGGGAACAGAACAACTAGAAATTTTGCTTATGATAGCAACTTCTAAAACAGTGATCTCAAATGCTTCGATTTCAGACTAGCATATTTTACAAGAAAAGAACAAATGTACAGAACTAGAAGCTATATTGAAGTCTCCAATAGTTCATGCATTAAGTAGAAAAAAGAGAAAGTCAGGCTTTGGATGGTCCATTGGACATCTAATTTCTTGTATTTATTCTTCTGTGTAAACAATGCTAAAAACAATGATTATAACATAATGACACATAATATGAGCTAAGAAAATTAATTCAGTAGCCATTTTGGGAGCCAATTGAGTTCACCCTGTTCTTTGCCAACTAGCGACACTTTCCTCTTCCTGTGAATTTCCAGTCAGTCTTTATGCTTCTTAAATCTTTGCACATCTGAGTGATCTTTACTATCTCTGCAAGGCAAGTAACTTGCAATTCCATCACTGACCCTATTGGAGACACACAATGTGGGCCTTTGTTTTGTTGCCGTATGAGATAAAGAAGACCTATAAATCAACCAGTAAGGACTGGGACCTGTAGAATAAACTTTTTCTCCATAGTTTAATGGCCACAAAAATTGCATGTGTAAAGGAAGCCCCTCTATTCTACAGGTACGTGGTTCCTTAATTGCCTTGTCTGTAGTTTTGGCATGCATAATAAATAAGAAACTCTTTCTCCTAAAATTGATGTTCCTATTAGTTTTATTTTGCAGTAGTCATTAGCCACAACTAAAATATAAATATATAAATCAAAATAAGTGTTCCATAATGGAGATAATAAAATCTACTACATAAAATGACTTCATATAAATATACTGAAGTATATCAGCAGCCAAAATGCTAAACTTCGAACTGGAAAAATATTGCGACAGGGACAAGCAATTTTAAATTATTACCAAACAAAATAGTGCCACATTAACTTGTTGAAGGTCAAAAACATGAATAGGAAAATGACTGCTATGAGAAATATATTCCAATGGTAGAAAAATGGATTTTCTATGCTGACAATTTTGCTGTGAGCCTGGATATCTGATACCATGGTGTGATGGGGAAAAGAAGAGGTAAAAGAAAACTATCAATCGCAATCATTGTGGCAATAAAATGATAGTAAAAAATGGTCACATAAGTCAGTTAGATTGGACATATGTATGTATACCCATCCAATAAAAAGATTTGAAGTGGCTTGATTGTCTAAATGAGTATACTAAAATAGTGTCTGGCGCACAGTAGGCTCTTAAATGTTTGAGGAGAAAAAGAAGGATAAAAGGTAGCAAGGAAGGAAACATGATAAAGGTAGGATTCATCTTAGATCTATTTGACAAAACTAGTGTTCTTAACTATTAAGTTAGAAAGAAGTAATCTTCAAAGACCCCTCACTGGAGCACATTAAGTGAGCTGATACTGGAGATAATTTCAAAAGCCCAGGTAACATTTTCAGAGTCAAAATTTTCAGAGTCAAAACATCATAAAAAGATTTTTGAAGATGTTCAAATACCTTTCTTTTATATATGTCTTTGATTTCTTAAGTTTCCAGGAGCAATAGGATCTCTACATCTCTAAAGATTATAGATTCAAGTCTAATATAAATATGTTAGTGTTAGAGTAAATGAATATTTTAATTAAAAGTTAATAAATAATTTCCTACAGTATCTGTATACAAACTTTGTATTTTCTTTACCTCATGTAAATCTAACCAAATATTCTCTTATAATTATGTATCAACTTAAAACATCTTTGTTAAAATATGTGTCTCTTTTCTAAGAACTATTGGCATATACAACTATTTATTTTGAGATTATTTTCTTACTAGGTTGTTTGAGGCCTAGGATCTAGTGTTATATTCAGTTTTCTATCCTCGATACCGATCATTCTGTCTGGCACCTGGGAAATTGCCAATAAATGCTTGGTAAATAAGTATATGTCTGTTATCAGCATAAATGCATGTGTAGAAAAAGTCATTAAACCTTGAATGAAGTGCCTAATATTGTCAAATGCTAAGAAATACAGAGTGGGGTAGTGTGGGAAGGGTTTGTCAATGGTAAGGACATCTTTCTGGGGTGATAAAAATGTTGTACAGTCATTAACACTATCAACTTTAGAACATCTTTATCACCCCAAAAAGATGTCCTTACCATTGACAAATACTTCCCACCACCACCCCACACTGTACAGCTTAGCATTTAACAATATTAGGCACTTCGTTCAAAAAGCCACAGAAATGTTCACTTTAAATGGGTGTATCTTATGATAAGCAAATATATGTCTCAAAATTGTTAAAAAGACAATAAGCTCAATAATTGCCACATTAATTTTGACAATTTTTCCCCTATCCATGCAAGCTCATGTCAAAAATAACTAAGAACAATCTGAACAGGAGAAGAAGATAGAAAGAAGTGACTATGAAAGATTACAGAGGTGGGTGTCTTCTTAATGCTGAACATGGCATTATTTCTATCCACGGTGGTGGTCAGCAACTCTGATCTATAGGCTACAGACTCTCCAAATTTTATTTCCACTGATATCCTTTCATTTATGAAGCTGTAATTCTTACATTAAAGTCTTTATACCCATTTTTGAAAATGCTATGAGAGCTACTAAACTTTACCATAAAATAAGCAATGCCTCACATTTGTCACAAATAGAAACCATTAAATGGTAATTTTTGAATTCCAGACAGCAAAACATTGTAAATGGATTATGTCTGAAAAATGCTTTAGCTTACTACAACAAATTTTAAAAAGCAAATCAAAGTTTTAAAACTTTAAAACTTTATTGTCACTGGCAACTCAGTATCATTCTATGGATGAGCTAAAATATGCATTAAGATAGCATAATTATTAAACCAGACCATATTTTGCTATGTGAAGGTTTCTTGCAATACTGGGTAGTGAATAATAAGGAGATTAACATTACACACACCATCTGTTGTGCGTTTTTTGTCTCAAAGAAGATGCACAGCAAAAGTGAATTCCCTGAAGTACAATGTTATCAGAGATGCTTTTAATTATAGTATTTATTCCTTCTCCTCACAAGAACAAACTTACATTGGAAGGGAGAATGCAGATAAAAGATGGGTAAAAGGAAGTACGTTACTTCAAACTTAAAAACAAAAAGTTTTCCTCATGAAGCAGAATCATTTAATTACTCTAAGATTTCCTGAAATGATTTCAATTTCATCCACAAAAATTGAATTATATCCATGTGTGCCCAAGAAATGAAGTGTGCCAGGTGCTGCTGTAAAAACAAGCAACTCAATGGCAGTCCCCATTTCTTTCTTCAGTCTCTTTGTGGTTTAATTGCCTACGACTTGAAGCTGTGCCTCAGAGATCTACATAATAATACAAAACTTACACGTCCACCAGTCATCCTATTTAGATCTTGAAAAATGTACCTCATCTAGTCAGCTTAATGACTATTCATATGGATATGGAACACAGGATCAGCTAATCTATTTCTCTTCACGTCGTTGTCCCTTTTCAGTTTAGAACTTAAATCTTCTTCTGGAAAGCCAATGAGAATCCCATGCTTCATGAAATCATTCTGGGTAATGTCTTGAGACCAAAGCATATATCATTACACACCTAACCTATCATAATGAGATAGAAAAGTATTCCTATTTTTATTAAAAATGACAGAAATTGCATTCTGTTCTCTTAAAAAATAATAATTTTGGCTTACCTTTGGAATTTCACACTGTTATATTCCATATTAGAAGAATTGGTTATGTCTTTAGTAGATGGCACCCATGCTAAGAATAATCTGGATAAGGTAAAATGTTGTTAAGTCATTTAAGTAATTATCCTGATACTTCACTCATCTCAAAAAGCTATTCATTTCACATTAAAGATAAAATAATGTCAGGCGTGGTGGCCTATAATCCCAGCACTTTGGGAGGTCAAGGCAGGAGGATCAATTGAGGTCAGGAGTTCAACACCAGCCTGGAAAACATGGCAAAACCCTTTCTCTACAAAAAATACAAAAATTAGCCTCGTGTGGTGGTGTACACCTGTAGTCCCAGCTACTTGGGAGGCAGAGGCAGGAGGATCACCTGAGCCTGGGAGGTGGAGGTTGCAGTGAGCCAAGATCACGCCACTGCACTCCAGCTGGGTGACAGAGTGAGACTCTGTCTCAAACAAATGAATAAATAAATAAATAAAACAGATAAAATATCAACGAGCTGACTGATATTTGCTACTTCAAGAGAGCCTTGTTCTTTTAACATTTCTTTATATGAAAGATATCCTTGTGTGAACTCCCACATTTGGTGTAATTACTTTAGATTATATTTCATAAGCATTTCCAATGCTGAAGGTACTATGAAGTCCAGTGTCTTGTCAAACTATGACTCTTTGGTCAACACTACCTAAATAGTATGGAGGGATAAACAATAAATAGACAACTACATTTGAAATCGTGAATACAAATCCTCTATTTACTCTCCACCCAAACACGTGATTATCTCTCATGTGGTTTAGATTCCTCCTTTTATCTGAACCCCTCTACCACGTTTAGTAGTCTTTTAGACCTCATTTACATTTTGTCCTCTTCTAAATAAGACCCACACATGGGTATAAGAATGCTCTTGAAATTGTATGTGCATTTTTTTTTTAATGCATTGGTTCATTTTGGCGTCATGAACTATTTGCATAACGTGATTAAAGAAATGAATATCCTCTTCAGGAAAAAAATGCATATATACATTTAATAAAATAAACAAATGCATAAAGGTCACCTGCCTACAACATCATGTTCATTTTAACTTACTCGATTATAATTTCTTACCACTTGATTATCTACTCAATGTTTAAGAATAAAACTCTTAGGCTGGGTGTGGTGGCTCACGCCTGTAATCCCAGCACTTCGGGAGGCCAAGGCGGGTGGATCACGAGGTCAGGAGATTGAGACCATCCTGGCTAACACAGTGAAACCCTGTCTCTACTAAAAATACAAAAAATTGGCCGGGAGTTGGGGGACGCGCCTATAGTCCCAGCTACTTGGGAGGCTGAGGCAGGAGCGCCACTTGAACCCCGGGGGCGGAAGTTACAGTGAGTCGAGATCACGCCACTGCACTCCAGCCTGGGCGACAGAGTGAGACTCCTTCTCAAAGAAAAAAAAAAAAGAACAAAACTCTTTGAAATAGTTTGCCATTTCTTGCTCTATTTAATCATGTTCTCTGTTTAGCAAGAAATTATGCTGTTTAGGTCAGAAATGCTTCATGGAAAAGCCTAAGAATGCTACTTCCACTGTGAAACAAACATAATTTTTATAAGAAGGCTTTTTGTTTCTTCATTTTCTGGAACAGAGAAATATAACTTCTTGCTAACTGTTCCAAGAATTTAAAATGATGGCCAACAGAAATACTATATCATTTTTTTAATCTGCAGCTCACTACATGTAGGTTATACAGATGTTGTGAGCTGATGTTACCACTTACATAGTCAAACTATAATTTGGCCTTTCCTGCTTTGTGTATGTTTTCTGTCATGTAAGAAGCCCAAAACCTACACCTCACAAGTAAGATTACTTCCAAACCCATTGCGGACACTTTGATTGTTTGAGAGAACCCAGGCAAGTAGTATGTTGTGTTTGATTTGAGTCAATGGCTTTGCAAGGAACTAAAAACACCTGGCTAATTCTTTAGTTTATCAAAGGGTTGTGATTCAGTTATTAGATAGAGTAGAAATTTGTGGTTAAGGAAAAGGGATACGCTCACCTTATGAACTATATCTTACAGTTTTATATCATATTAATAGAATGCACTGAATCACAGTGCAGTATCTCAAAGCAATCCGAATAAAATATATACTCAACGGAATCATTTTTGAGTACAGAATTAATCACTGAGTACAGAATTTCTCACAAAAGCACCAATTCCAAGACTGACACTAAATTTTACTGCTAACAACAACCTAGGCATTTTATTTTGCTTACAAGTTTCCTAAAGTTGTTAAAATATTGAACAAAGTTGATAAACATTAGATACTGTCACCACACAATCCTTAAATAGGTGATTCATTTAAGTTTCAGTTACTTCAGGATCAATGGATTCATTATGCTACTATAACATTTATTTAAACCCAAATGTATATTTTTCTAGATCATTTCTAACTCTAGAAAAATATAATTTAAATACTTTCACAATAGTCTTCATCATATTAAAGGCTGTCAAAATCTATCACTAGTAAGTCAAACAGCATTTATTTAACTCCAAATATATACAAGGAATGGTAGTTGATAAAGGAAGGAATGAAATATAGTTTTTTGGCCTGTAGAGGCTCATGATGGAAATCGGAGGCAGTTTTTTAAGTGCTAAGGGGCACCTTTCTTAAGAATATGGGGGAAGAGTTTAATTGAAACTAGCAATAAGCAAAGAACACTGTGAAAAGAAGGTGGTATTTAAAATGTAGATTTAAAAAAATCTGTTATGTAAGGAAAGTGATACGGTCATCCCAGTTACAGAAAATTGTTTGTAGAAACAAAGGCATATGATTGGGGGTGGGGGGGTAGGGTGGAATTAGAAATTTGAGGGACGGAGGTATGGGGGTTCATATTCAGAGAGTGCACCAACAACTACAAAATATTGAGTAGGAAATTGGATGGTAAGAAAGTACTTTTAAGATATCATAGGTATGTGACCTGTGGTGTATGCATTTATTTATTTTATTAAATGCATACATGCATTATTTTTCTGAAGAGAATTTTTATTTCCTGTATGAGACACATAAAAATAGAAAATTCTCTTTGTACTATATAAAGTTTTGATTATCTGTGAGAAATTGAAACTAGTTAGGTAGTTTTTCAATATAGCTAGTACCTTTACCATCCCCCCTCAAAAAATCTGATGCAATTAAAATTAATGTAAATGTATATCTCCCCTTATTTTTTAACAGATTCTTATTTCTGCATTCCTGAGCAAACCTCCTGAATAAGTGAGATTCATCAAGTCTCCTTCTTGCCTTATCAATCTATTTTTTTAAAGTAAAATATGTTGCTTTAAAAATATTTTATCTCTTCATTTAAGAACTTAAAAAATATTTCAGAAATCAGATCCTTTAACACATTCCCCACTATTCATTAATCTTAAAAATAGTTGCATTGTCATAAAATGAAAATCTAATGATACTAACACTAGGCAGAAAACTTGATGATAACCTCACTTATTCTGTCAGAGAACCTCGGGAGTGGCCTGTGATGACACTGATCTTTTTTTTTTCTTCTTCTTCTTCTTTTCTTCTCTTTTAAAGGACTAGCAGTTACATTGGACTGTATTGTGGTGTGTAGAGGTGAACAAATGATCTTAGAATAAGAATATATGACCAACAAATTCAGCTTCAGTTTTGACCTAAGACAAAGAGATAAAAAGTGGTCTTTTGTGGTCAACCCTCTGCATTTCAAGCAGAGCCTATTAAATGAGTGATTTATCTTGGGTCAAGACTATTGGGTTAGCACATTATATCTCTGTGAGATAAGCTTGCTCCATTTCGACCCACATCAAACAAAGACCTTGTTTAAAAGCTCTAGCTATGAGACAGGAGCAAGGGAAAGCATTCACAACTGAGAGTCAGAGGATATCCTTGTTAACTAAATGATGGCTTAATAGCTTTATTTAGATTATTCAATAGATTCAGGGAGAAATGAGTATAAATAAATTAAAAGTAGGGAAAGTATCAGCATAATGACAGATTAATGACACAATATTTGCAAAACAAAATAATCAGTGATCCAAAGTAATGCTATAAATAGATGCACACACACACACACACACATAAACACAGAGATACATTAACTAAAATTTAAAATTTAGAAATTAAATTATAGATTGTTTATTTTAATTGATTCTAATTTTCAATCCAAGCAATGGTTTTTGGAAGAAAGTAATGATGTGACATCATATGCATTCCTGAGAAAAGATCTGAGTGTGCACCTGTTTGCCTTTGCAGCAAGATCAGATGAGATCTGGGTTCAGCTGGTATGGTTAGAATGGTTGGGGCACTCTTCCTCCAGGAGGCTAGCCCAGGCTACTTGGTACAGAAGTCTCAAGGTTCACAGCAACAAACAGAGCAAAATCCAATGTGAAAACACTTTTCAAGCCTCTGCTGACACCACATTTGTTAACACATAATTGGCCCAAGGAAGGGAAATGACACTCCTAGATGGATTGTGTGGTGAAATATATTTCACCACTAGACAAGAGGAGTTGCAAAATATTGACACATCAAAAAACCCTACTGTAATACTATTATTACACAATATGCTCATGACTTAAAATTTTAGGTGGCAAACGTGGAAATAAATTCAAAGTTCCTGGTTAACATAATCTGTTATTTCTAAAAATAGATTTTAAACAACCTCTTATCTCATCATGAGTATCAACACTTTTGTTGTTGTAAAAGTAAGTAGATTTTATTGACTGAAACACTACTAATTCCCTGACCATATGAATGTAACTTATTAGCAGGAAAAATGAAAATAAAATTAATATATTATCACAGCGAGTATGGCACCCATTAGCTGGGCATGGTAATACCAGCACTTTGGGAGGCCAAAGCAAGAAGATCACTTGAGCCCAGGAGTTCCAGACTAGCCTGGGCAACATAGTGAGACCTTGTCTCTACAAAAAATATTTGAAAATTAGCTGGGCATGGTGGCAAAAAACTCTAGTCCCAACTACTCAGGCGACTGAAGTAAGAGGATCCCTTGAGCCCAGAGGGTTGAGGCTACAGTGAGACATGATTGCACCACTGTACTCCACTGTGGGAAACAGTGAGACCCTGTCTCAAACAAAACAAAACAAAACAAAAAGACTATGGTATAAATCAAGTCTTTGGTTGACACAAACATACAAACAAAAAGAACGTCATATTAAATAGAAAAAAAAAGATCTTAGTTCTCATCTTCATTAGCTACCATCTTCTGAGCAATTATATAAAGAAAATCTGAAGGCAATGTTGTGTTAGCACTCTAAAGGTAAACCACCCTCAGTAACCATGAAATTTATTTAGCTGCTGTCATCACTACATACTTCCAGCTAGGAGAACATCAATGTCTGTTTTCGGAGCTCTCAACCCCAGTTATTTATCAGAATTGGCAGATGGATGGCCTAGTGCTACGTGAAAGTAGCTGCCCGAAAATACAGTACTCTGTGTGTATGTGGGGTCCAGGTTTCTAAGATCGTCAGAGGTAGACTTCCTGAATCACTTCCTAAATGATCTTTTTTCATGGGAATGAATGGTTCAGCAATACAGCAGAAGTGAACTTGCAGCATTATTAAAAAAAAAAAAAGAAAGTTTTGGAGATTATAAAATCATTCATGAAACTAACTTTCAAACCAAATAAAATATTGCCCAAAGAATCAAGAATGCTAAACAGGTGGAGGATAATAATCCATGAACTTTCACATGTTTAGTGGACCTCATGTTTTTGGTTGAATGTCGCTCACCTCTAAGATATCTCTGCTGCTCCCTCCCTCTTGCAGCTATCTTGTTCTTTGATATTCTGGGACACTGGGTAAAGGAAGAGAAAAACTGACCATAACCTCTTCACTTTTTCTTTACAATAAGTTTGTAAAAAATCATTTCTTGCTTGACAGAATTTCCCTGTGGCATTGGACCACCTTCACATAGACATCTATAATTTTTCTCCTGCTTGAAACAATCTCCCACATGCCACTCTTGTTAATGACGGAGATACCCCCTGATGGTGCTTAACATTTAATAGTGCTAGAGCTCCAGATTTGCCCAAACAACCTTTTCCATTTACCTTACCTCAAAGGCCTTCTAATTTTTCTTCAGAGACAGAAATCCTTTAAGCCCATTGTATCCTTAGGCTACAAATTTACTGAGATTTAGGTTTCCAATAAGAGCGTTGAGATGAATGCCACCATCTCATTTATGAATCAATTTTTGCCCATCGGCTTTTTACTGTTATTACTTTTTATTTTATTTTGCACTCAAAGGAGAGAACCTCATATATATATATATACACACACACACACATATATGCACACTTCATATGTTTATTTAAACTGTTGAAAATTTAAATAAAATTAAAATCAGTGCACAAGGAAATTTCTAAATAATTTTTTTGCCCTACAATCTATTATACCTTGTCATTCATTTCTATGTTCACTGGAGAAAGACATTCAGGATAAAATTCCTGAGGATTACATTTAAAGCTGTTAAACAAGTTCTTTTCTTGAAGATAATTCATGAAATGCAATATAGCTGACAGTATGATATATGCCATGTAATTGCATGGCTTGGGATTCTAATGCAGACAGTGTGTTGAAGTTAAAAAAAAAACTACAGATAAAAATTCTATTTTTTCAGGGGAATTACAACTCCATTATTATGAGAACTTCTTAAAAATTTCATTTTTTTACAAAAAAAAGAACAGAAAAAAGTGAACTTTTAAGTCCCTTAGTAATCAATATTTCTGAAGGATTTCCCATTTCCCATTTGACTTTTGTTATTTTCAGATGCATATGTTATATAAAATGTTCCCTTTTACCTAAGCCAAAATGTTGCTTAAGTAGTTGGTTATCACTCACCTAGTTCCAAAAGAAAATTAAATATGTCCTATTCTTTAAACCCAACTAATTGAAGAGTTACTGTATGTATGCCTTATAAATAAAATGTTTCTATACCTACATAACTTCTAATCATACTTGTATTTACAGATTAGAAAGAGCCAGTGCACTTGAAAGAAAGCAATCATCTCTGAGAGCTCTTCAGTCACAACGAAATTGTCAGCTAGATAAAAGGAATTAATACCAGTGTTTGATACCACCTTACGATGACTATAGGTAACAAAAATACATCATTTAGTTTAATATAGCTTGAAGGAGGATATTGAATGTTTTCAACATTCAATAAGTATTTATGATGATGAATATGCTAATTACCCTGATCTGATCGCTGTATTTTATATGTAGCAAAACCTTGCCCTGTACCCAATAAATATACACAATTATTGTGGATCAGTAAAGAAAATAAAATGTAATTTAAAAGTATAGAGCGGAATCTCATGAATATTAAAATATTAATTACAAAATAGCTATATGGGATAGTCATATAAGATAGCATAACTTGAAAACCAGAGTTCCATTGATCCCTCAAGGCTCCTAAGTGCCTGCGAGTTATTTGGAGAGGTAGGGATGCTGGTGATGTGGGAGCTGCGATGAATCCTGCCGGGGTGAGCAACAGGCTGAACTCTGGGTCTCTTATCCTATTTTCAACTACAACAGCTGTTTTATATTCCAAATAATACTGCACTTGATTGAAAAGTTCTCTAATTTAAGAAATTAAAAGTTTGAGAATACATATTATAGTTAAATGAAATAACTTTATATCTGGTGAGATTATGTGACTGCAGAAATTTCACACAGATATTAATAAGAAGAATTTTTTTCTTTTAAATATTATTATTCAAATTACTCCATGTGGTTCTATAAAAGTATAATTTTTTTAAAAGTATGATTTAATAAGAAGGCAGAATCCAATATATTATGTCATGTCATGAACCAATTGGCATGCCTTATTGGCCAAAATAAAAGCAGAGTGTTATGGATTTTGTGCACACAAAGTTTCATCATCTAACGGGAAAAATACGGAGAACCCTAACAAAATTAATTCTCAGTCTGTTCCCATAGATATCATGTAAATTTGTTTCATGTTGTTTTAAGGTTTCCTATTTTTATACATTTATATATGTTGTTTTAAGTTTTCCTATTTTTATAGATTTATATAGGTTAGTATGATTTAAACTAACCAATCAACCAAACAAAATTGATGGCAATTGTATTCCAGAGTGATAATTTAAGTACCATGAGATAATGTTCATACTGAGGCTTTGATAAGAAATTCTTAAGTTTATAAAAAGCTCTTAACATGATTAATAACTCCAACTAATATTCTAAAGATATTAAATATAATAAACATGAGACAAAGTCTTTTTCAAAGTTATCTAAGTTCATGTTAAACTATGAATTGGTTGGTACACAACCAAGTGAAAATTAGATTCTGAATATAAAATAATAACTTTCTGGGACAAAAAATCCACATGCTATTTAGCAGAGAATGAGGGTCCTTTCAAGGAAATATAGATCTAATCTATGTTTACCATTTTCAGAAAATGACTGGAAGTTAAGCTAATTGTAACATACAACTGTTTGTTGAAACTTGTTCTCAGTGTTTGCTTTTGATATTTATTGCACAGGTACAGTATAGGTTGAAAACAATGTTTCTTAAAATTCACTTTTCTAGCTCACACTCAGAAATCCTAAAACTAAGTACAAAAGAGTAAGTGCACGTCTTTAACTCCCTAGATTTAAAAAATTTCTATTTTCTTTATATATAGCTCTATTTCCCCATTTATTTCCTCATATTGATTTATTCTCTTCTTTCATTAAATATATAACATAATAGCATATATAATTTAACACAAAGTTTTCTTTCTTTTAAATATCAGTATCCAAATAAACCCAAAACATGTGGTTCTGTAAAAATATGATTTTAAAAGAAATACAGAATTACAACAAGACTCTAGACAATCTTTACTTGATGTTTAAAAACATGTACTTCACTTCTTCTTTATTATTTAATATTTCAAGTTAATGTTAGTCTATAATAACAAAACTGAAGTTTGTTTTCTATATTTGTTTCAGTTAAAACGTTCTATGGGAATTTTGTATTAATATCCCAAAGGAGGCATCAATTCATAATTCAATTATTGTCTTTGAATAATTTTGATATTAGACCTAGTTTATTGTTTTGCACATAATAAACCAGTGATATATTGGTTTACACAGAATCTCATACACTTTATGCAGCTGTTTTCATGCCAATATTTTGTAAATACATGATCTAAATAAAATATATTTCTCATTCAAATCTAGATTTTTCTAATACTGCATTTATCTTAAGATAAATCAATTAAAGGTATAGCAGTATGGAAAATTAAGCCAATATAAACCAAAATTTACACATAGATGGTAACTATCTAAAAAAAAACAAACAAAAAAAAACTAAGAGCAAAAATCTCACTTTAGGAGTCTTATGGAGTAGTGTGATTTACTGCAATACAGAAAGCAGCCAAATTAAACAGAAATCAATTAGCATGTAACAAGTAATGATCAGCAATGATTTAAGCTTCAAGGAAAGATGAGTTGACTCAGACAGAATAACAATTGGCCTAGAACATATTTTAATTTGTAATTATCTGACAACAATGAATTTTGAATAAGCCAGTAAAAAAAACCTCTGCAATGGTTACAGGATTTAAAATACTGAAACAGTATAAAATTCTGAGAGTTTAGTTATCTTAATATAAAGTGTTGCAGGGTGTGAAGGGGGCCTCATACTGCAAGGAAAACAAGATGATAAAATAATTTAGAATATTAAATTATCTGCATAATTTAAACATTACATTATAACATTACAAGTAAACAAAGTGTGTTCTCGTGATTAATCTTGATAGAAAAGTATCCACTGAAAATATGACAAGAAAGGAAGAAAATTGAAAACATCTGCTGCTTATGTGAGGTCAACTGTTTAATGAATTCTACATCACTCAGAGAGACTTTCAGGGGGTATAAATGTGATGTGAGCCTCTCTGTAGTAGTACTTATCAATATAATGAAGTACAAATAAATACAATAAGATAGAGGCCTTTTTTATAACCTGAGAGTGATTGGACTAAATTCATCATTAAGAAAAGGCAAGGTTCAATCAACCAAGCAGTGCTTTGTGTTCAACAAAACAGTAACATTAAAATAGAACACAATTTCAGTTAACCAGAATTCTGGGCAGGATACATGATCAATCCCCTGCCCTTGTTAACTCAGAGATCAGTATCAAGCTTCCAATGAGAGGGGGGAAGAAAGGAAGAAAGGGTCTAAAATATTCTATTTAATGCTTTCCTGCCTCAATATTTAATAGTTAATTGATGGTTCAGAACTTTTCAGAGTGCAGTACTACTGAAATTTGATATATCTTTGGCTCAAGACATTAAAAGCAAAAGAAATTAACTTAATCTACATTGACAGCAGGAACATACAGTGCTTCTCAAAAACAATCTAGTTTACCTTTATTTTCTGTGATTTTTCTCTTACTTCTAAAAATCAAGTGTAGAAGAGAAATTCCATGAATTGAGGATTTTATAGTGTTTTATTCCAGATACATGTGGTTTTTACTATAACTGGTTTGTTTGAACCTTTTCTCATTTTATCTATGTTGTCTATTGTAAGGCAAATGCAGATTAACTTTCTGTAATATTAGTGTAGGAAGGTGACAAACAAACAGTTCAAAAGAATAGAACAAGGAGAAAATGACCAGAATAAAAGAAGTTATAGCAATAGTTGTTTCTTCAGGGGTTAAGATTACTTTACGTGAAAATGTTTAGTAAGTAAAATGTTTAGGATAGATATAATTTAATGTCAGAGGAAAAATTTAAAACTAAAAAAACATTTTCATATAGTTGATTTTCTATGATCTTAAATACAAAATAAGCATTATTTGGACATTTATTTTCCACTCCACCTGAAGGTTAAGGATGACAGCAACAACAAAGGCCCAAGAAAAGACACAATCTGAAGAATATGGTGGACAATGAATCCTCAAATCTCTATCAATGGTTCTGTAATTTTATCTAAATTTGGAAATATTTGTTAAGAGCTGATAAAATTCCATGGTACATTTTTGGTATATGATTAGATGCAGTGCTTATATGCATCCAATGTTTACATATAGATGCTTGATTGAAGAGCATCTTCCGAGGACTATTTCTTTTGTCATTTTGTAAGGCAATTTTAATGGTGTTGAATTAATCAGAGCTAGATTTTCACTGTTGTATCAGAAACAAATTATCATGATATGGCTGGAAGACATGGAATGCGATGAATTGATATATGAATTTTTAAAAATAAATTCAGGAAAAGTAGATATGGAATAGATTTTCTATGATTATATATTCTTCCCCTAGAAAGTGGTTTTCATGTGGATACAGTAGTCTAAAGCTGAATAAAGATGTCACCATATTTGTAAGTGATGTTGCTTTATGACTGAGTATATATTATTCTGTATATAAAAATAATTTGTAACAAGGAGAAAACATTAAAATACATGGTTGTTTTTCTTATAGGAGAAAAATTTTTGACAATGGTCATAGAGCTAGAATATCTATTTTTCCAATACCTCAAAAGCATTAGTTAATAGTCTAATTACAAATATCTGTGGAAAACATTCTTTTTGAAGCAGGAAGGGGAAAATCTTTGCTTTTGTTTTATTTTTAAATATATGTTTGTATTTGAAAACCAAAGAGAATAAATAATTTTTCAAAGGATGAATTTGATTTGTAATTTGTTGTACTTTGTTAATAATTTTCTTCAACATGACATCAAAGTCTTCTACACATCTGTAGAATGTGTAGACAGTACTCATCAGAATTTGGAGCATGAAGAGGTTAATATTACATATAAAGTTTTTTTATAGTCTTTAATCATTAGTTTTTTCAGGAATGGTGTTTTGGACAACATGTGATATGGCATAAGTGACACAGTTACTGTTTTTTAATACAACATACCACAGGACTACACAAAATATTATTTGGAAATAGAGCTTTGCTAAAGTTAAGCTAATTTAGAAGTGATGCATTGGGACAGAATATTTTCTGAAGTCAGAATAATATGACTAAGAAATGTGTTATATGAGGGCACAGAGATGAAAAAATATCCATAACATTTTCAGGAGAACAATATTCTATTTAGCCAGCCACAACATTTGAACATCATCTTTCGAATCAAAGGCAAAAAGCAAAGAAAACCTCCAGCCATGGCCCTGTGAAAAATCATCCAGATGGAAAATTTCTGTGAAAGAAACGTGCAACTACCACTCCAATGTCTTACTTTAAGAAAAATAAACAGGTTTTGAATATAAAAATATTGATGAGCCCAGATTATAATTGATTATGATAGCCAAAATTAAGGTAACATCAGGTTACTTTTTGTTTGTTATTTTATTTTATTTTAAGTTCTGGGATACATGTGCAGGATGTACAGGTTTGTTTAAAAGGGTAAACATGTGCCATGGTGGTTTGCTACACCTGTCAACCCATCACCTAGATATTAAGTCCAGAATGCATTAGCTATTTTTCCTAATGCTCTCCCCACCCTCCTCCATCAGGTCCCAGTGTGTGTTGTTCCCCTCCCTGTTGTGTTCTCATTGTTCAGCTCCAACTTATAAATGAGAACATGTAGTATTTGGTTTTCTGTTCCCGAATTAGTTTGCAGAGGATAATGGCTTCCAGCTTCATCCATGTCCCTGCAAAGGACATAATCTTGTTCCTTTTTATGGCTGCACAGTATTCCACAGTGTTGATTAAATAAATGATTGCAGCTTTGATCATTTAAGGACAAATTAAAATGACAAATAAGAGGATTAATGTTGAAAGTAACGGAAGAGCTACTCCTCTCCTTCTTTTTCTTAGAGCATTTACTCAAAAAAAAAAAAAAAAAACTTAAAATTGTAAGTCCTTTTTCTTTTCCCTCTCTAAAATAAGTACACACACACACACACAAACACACACATTTTTTTGAAAACTATATAGGCCTCTCGAGATAGGCCTTCTGCCAGCTTAATGGCTCAGGGATGTCTTTCTCAAGAACCTAGGAACATCTCTTTGAAATGTAAACATCGTCAAGAGAGAAAGCATTTTTTTTTCCACTTTCTGTGGGAAGGTAGGAGCCTAACTTTTGTGGGAACCTTGCTCCAATTTGCAAACCTACCTCCTGTCATAAAGATATGAGTAATGTGTTTATCTTCTGGACAAAATCCAATTAACCAACACACACGATCACCCCAATTACCAGGAGAAGTTATGTTGAACTATGTGTGACAAATGGTCCTCTCAAGTTTTCTTAATTGAGGACTAATTATTGTTTATCTTGAAAACATGGGTATAATGCATTGTATATGCTTGGTTATACAAAGGGGTGAGATTTCTTTCTGTGTTTGCAGTCTCTTAGTGGATTGCTTATCATGAACATCACATTCTAATTTAAGGCTTATTCAATTGTATGTGTTTTCTTCCTCTATTGCCTTTGTGAAGAGGATTTCTGATTTGTTAGAAGATTGTTTATAATTATAATCTCTCAATAATGGCAAAAGTAGCCAGAAACCAAGAATTCAGGATATTTGCACTGAGAAAAAATACGATAACTTTTTTATTAGTAGTGGAATAAAGTAGACTTATGAGTAGTCATTGGTAATCACATTCTGCATACAATATATTAATATATAGGAATTATTGCTTTTGTGGATAAAAATGAATAAATATAAATCCTGAAAAGATTGTAATAGTCTTAGCAGATAAACACCAGTATAAAGTAAGTGAAAAGAGAAAGACTATGACCTTTCAAAATAAACGTAAAATTTAGCATAATCTTCTAGCAGAACAGGATTTTAAAAATGCATAGAATTGTATATGAAATGCACAAGGTCAAAGACTGCATTAATAAATATTAAGAAATATTCATTTTTAATCAATAAGATCATTTAACAATAATTTGTGATAAATCATTACAAACAAAACCAGAATATGTTAGATTCCCATGATTCAAAAGACAATCGCATCATTTTGATCCAATATGGAAGGTAACTAAGGAATGCAAAATTGTCTTCCATGTTCTGTAGGGATTTATTTTATTTCATGCATAACAAATGATTAATATTACATACTGTCTTGTCCAGACAGAGAAAAATTGTTATTCCAGGCCTTCATTAAACTTATCTGTTTTCTGTCTCATTTCCCAACAAATGATTCTTTAATGAATATATAATCAAATTGAACAGTGTCCATTTGTTTTAGAAGAATTTTCACATTTAAAAAATAAAATCGAGAGATTAAAATAAGATGATTGCATGTAAGCTTGTGTGCATATAAATGCATATTCACACAAGTATATAAGAATGCATGTACATATATACACCCATATATGTGTAAATTTCAAACAGATGCATTATATTTTCATTTATTCTATATGTTACACATATTGCTAGACATTTACTATTTGAAATCTTTCTTTTTAAAATTTTACATGTGACCAACATAATTAAATGGATGCATCAAATACAAGAACGTGACAAGAAAGTTCTCTATCACTGGATCATTGTTTTAGCTTAAACATAATATGTCAAATGATCAAAAATTTCCAGAAATATTTGAAATCTATATGATGTAATTCTCATATATACTTTGTAATTATTTATTGCCTTACTGGAAATTTTTTTTTTCATTCATTTTTCCCCAATTAACCTCTTTTATAATACAAAAAAAAGAAAAACATGGCTTGAGTTGTTTGTGCTGTAGCTTGTGCTGTAGCAGAACATGGCTATTCTTTTTTTTTTTTTTTTAATTCTAAAAAGTTTATTGTTGTACCTTTCTCATTTAGAGTTACCACCCATCTGGAAAGTACTTTCTATGTATAGCGTTAGGTAGGGCGTCATATTTCATTTTATCCACATGGATATCCAATTGACTTAGTACCATTTATTGAAAAAAATCAATAAACCTTTTCTCATTATAATTCATTGTCATCTTTGACATTAGTCAGCTGACCATCTATGTCTTTAAAAATAAAGAACTAGTCAATGGATAGACATCCCATGTTCATGGGTTGGAAGACTCAAAATTGTTAAAAATATCAACACTACCCAAAGTGATCTGCAGACCCAGAGCAATCCATTTCAAACTCTCAATGACAATTCTTTACAGAAATGGAAAAAAATCCAACAATTAATAAGGAACCACAAAGGACCTTCAAGGTAGAAGCTTTGTATTCCTGACTTCAAAATATACTACAAAGCTACACTAATCAAAACAGGGTGGTACTGGCATAAAGACAGACATATGGACCAATGGAACAGAATGAAGAGCCCAGAAATAAACTCACGTATATACAGTCAAATGATCTTCAAGAGGGTGCCAAGACTACACAATGGGGAAAGGATAGTCCCTTCAACAAATGGTGCTGGGAAGACTGGACATCCACATGCAAAAGAATGAAATCAGACCCCTATCCCACATCATACACAAACATCAACTCAAGATGGAGTAAAGACTCAAAAACAAGACCCGAAACCATAAAACTCCTAGATGAAAACATGGAGGAAAGCCTTTATAACATCGTTCTTGGCAGTGGTTTCCTGGATATGACACCAAAAGCATAGGCAACAAAACAAAAATAGAGAAGTGAGATTACAACAAACTAAAATGCATCTGTTGCAGCAAAGGAAACAATCACCAGAGACAGAAGGCAACCTATGGAATGGGAGAAAATATTCGCAGACCATATATCTGATAAGAGATTGAAATCCAAAATATATAAGGAACTTATTCAACTCAGTAACAAATTTAAAAAATGGGAAAAAGACTTGAATAGACATTTCTCCAAAAAAAAACAAAGATGCATACAAATGGCCAACAGACATATAAAACATGCCTAACATCACTAATTGTCAGAGAAATGGAAATCAAAACCACAACAAGATATCACCCCTCACCTGTCAGGATGGTCATTATTAAAAAAAAAAAAAATCCCCTGAAAATAGCAAGTGTTGGCAACAATGTGGAGAAATTAGAACCCTTTTACACTGTTGGTGTGAATGCAAAATGGCGTGACTACTATGGAAAATGGTATGGAGTTCCTCTGCAAATTTAAAATAGAACTGTAATGTGACCCAACAATCTCACTTCTGGGTATCTATCCAGAAAAATTGAATTTAAGATTTTGAAGCAATATTTAGAACATGGGTATTCTAAAGGCAACCTAATTTTTGTTTTGTTTTGTTTTGTTACCTTTACATTAAATGGAAAAGTAAATACAGAGGATATACAGAAACAAAAGACAAGTTGATAGAGAATTGTTCAAATATTATAACAGTTTATATTTAGGACTACGCTCAAGAAATTAATACACGTTTATCTTTTTTTAACTAAATGAAGTATTTGAGTCAGAAAGCTTAAAAATGGCTCAGGGAACAGCCATGATAAGTGTTTTAGGGCCTTGATTTATGCAACAAGTTTAGTTTAATAATGAGCAAAACTGCTAATCAGTGCCCACAGATATTAGATAATAAATTCAACAGGGCCAAATGGATATTTGCAGCATAGCAACTACTGGCTTAATGATTTAATTAATCTAAACATGCAAAATTTTGTGCTTGCTTAAATTTGTTTAGCACATGACACATTAATGGAGATTAAACAACTAGGGGTGTATTCATAAATTTAATATGTGTTTTAAGGGAAAAGGGAAAACTAACAGATCTTGTATAAATGCCTCCTAAGAACCTCATCCGGAACATGAGAGAATGAGCTCATATATTTTGCCTTGCAATTATTTACCTTATATTGTTAAATTGAAATAGCTTTGATTAGTACAGTGTATCCATAAAACTGCTCTAAAGAAAACACAGTGATAATCAAAGTAGCATATAATTAGGAGAATACTAGTTTTCCTTAGAGCTGCCCTTGTAACAATTACTTCTAGTGAATAATTTAAAATCAAGTAATTTATTTTTTTACATCTAACTAGAAATTTAGAGTTATTTACTTTTTTGTAAAGCAACCTTTATGAACATTTAGAAATATTTTATTTTAAAAGTTATGCTAATATACAGAATATATATGCATTTTATTTTCATTTAGTGTTATTTTTACTAATTGTTCATAATATAAATTGAGCTGTATATTTTACTACTTCATGTAGCTGTGAAATACAATTGTATGAGCATCCTTTAAAAAGAAAAATATTTTTTTTTGCTGTGGAAATGCAATATATATTTGTTTTAATTGAAGAGATTTTGAATTTAAAAAACCATATATATTTAAAATCCTGATTGAGAAATATTTAAAATCCCTAAGGATTTAGGATATCACTTAATAGGTTACTTGTAGGGCATTTGTCAAATATTAAAATTATTACCTGAAATGTTAATGTTTAGTTTATATTTGCAACTGTTTTTACTTTCTAAAAATTATTTAATTACATTGTACATCAATTAACAAATATTTAAATCATGTACTATATTTTTAATTAATTTTTTTTTTTGAGAGAGGGTTTTACTCTCTCACCCAGGCTAGCGTGCAGTGGCACAATCACAACTCACTGCAGCCTCGACCTCCCAGGCTCAGGTGATACTCCCACCTCAGCCTCCCAAATAGTTGAGACTACTGCCTGCCTCAGCTTCAAAAAGTGCTGAGATTGTACTCTTTTTAATTGTTTAAATTCTCTCAGTTTAGACTATATCTACTAAAATAATGCCAGACACAAAACTTTAAGAACTTCAAAGTTTTCTAAGATTGATTTTGTCCCTAATATAATTTTGTCGTAATTTTATTATGGGGGATTTCAGAATTGGGTCTCACTTTAAATGTTTAATGATGAGCTTCTTGACTGATAGGATATTATGCTTGCAAATGGCATATTACCTTTATTATGGCAGTTGTCAATTTGAGACCATATTTCATTGATATTTCCTTCTCAGTCACATATAAGCTGTCAGTAAATTTTGAATTAATAAAAGCACAAATGAATGAATGGAATATGCATTCCGGAAATAGAATTAAATATCTCCCCCTGCATCTACTTCTAATGAGTTTATTAGACAAACAGACCAAGCACTAACTATTAAAAATACTGTGTAGGCTTCCAAAGTGATTTGAATTCTGTAATATTCAACATCAAGTGTAAAAATTCATGATCAGAACCATAGCTGTAGAATTCATTGTAAGACAATTCAAAACAACATATTTTAGAACCACGAAGTCTACTAAGGAATTGTCTCACAGTTGATATTCTCCGATTTTCAACTATATTTTTTCTAGAAAACAAAAAATCCTATTTCACTCTGCTAGTATTATTTTCATTGACTGTTTTTCTTGTGTTTCTAATAAGCTGACAAAAGATAATACAAACTAAAAGTACATCAAGCAATTCTGTAATTATAATTTTTTTCCCTAACATTTTGCGTAAGTGCATGATTTAACTGCCTCATACCAGCACTTAGGAATTGTGTCTGTTACATATCCTGCACAACTGAAGTATTATATTGTCATATCTGTTTTGTGCTTTATATTTTATTAACAGTAATTATGGATATTGGCATGGATGTGAACATCACAGTTTATGGCTGAACTCTTTCTTGTGTAGTCATAAAAATGAATGTATAATAACATTTTGGATGAACTAATTAAGAATGTGTGTGTGTGTGTGTGTGTGTGTGTGTTTAAGGGAGTTAATTTTATATCATGTTATAATTGTTTTTTCCCCTAGATTTATGCATAAAGATAAATTACATACAAGTCCCAGGGAACACTCTAATTTGCTTGAGAACACTTAACCTTAAATTTTTTAATGTTTTTATTCTTAATTACTATAAAATTACAAGGAGGGAGAGAGAGTGTATCATTTCATTTCCATTGGTTTTCATAAATAAATATTTCCCAGGGGCACACCTGGGATTCATTTGTACACTTCTATGAAGTCAGGCTATGAGAAAACATCAATTTATTTGAAATGTCTTTATGATTCAGGTTACTATTTTATTCATACAGCATATAATTCACGGAGGATCCTATTCTTTAGACTATAGCTATGGGCTAGATCTAATGACGTCTAGATTTTTTTCCCACAACTTAAAGAAATTATTTTGAAAGATATTTCTAGCAAAAAGATGTCAGTGCTTTTCTCTTTACAAATAATGTTTAGTTTTTTAAAATGCCTTCCATAAACCTTCTTAAAATGTACTTTGCTCTATTATTTAAAATACAAACACACACACCCCTCTGGATAATTTTTGCTAGAGAATTACATTGGCTACTTATATATATGGTCAAGTGCAATTAGTTTGTTAGTTAATTGTATTAATGGAGACAATAAAAATAGATATAAGTTTCATTGAGTAAAAGAAATTGACTTTATTTTGGTGAGTGAAGGAAGAGCTAACTAATCAGGCCACACATCTATTGGAAATGTAAGTAATTTCATTGTACTAGTAAATTTTTCTTTGGATTCTGTCATCATTAGTATCACCATTAAATTAAGTCAAATATCTTAACATATGTAGCATGTTATATGTGTTGACCTTTTTGCAGAAGGCTGCTTTAACAAACAGAAGTAGAGTCATGTACTGCAGAAGACATTTCAGTCAGTGATGACCTGTGTATAGGATGTGATCTAAAAAGATTAAAATGGAGCTGAAAAAATCCTATTGCTGCCTAGTGATGTCATGGCCATCATAATGTTGTGTAAGGCATTACTCATGTGTTTGCGGTGATGCTGGTGTAAACAAACCTACTGTGCTGCCAGTCATATAAAAGTATGGCACATATAATTATATACAGTGCCTAATACTTGATAATGATAATAAATGGCTATGTTACAGCTTTATGTATTTACTATATTTTACGCTTTCTTTTAGCACATACTCCTTCTACTTATTAAAAAAGTAAGTTACTTTTACTTATAAAAAAATGCTTGGAGGGCCTAGCTAAGGCTCTTTTAGGTAAGTCCTCCAGGTATTAGTGTAGAACACGGGTGTTCAGCCTTTTGGTTTCCCTGGGCCACACTGGAAGAAGAATTGTCTTGGGCCATACAGAAAATACACTGACACTAGTGATAGCTGATAAGCTAAAATAAATCACACACACACAAAAAAATCTCATCATGTTTTAAGAAAGTTTATGAATTTGTGTTGGGCCACATTCAAAGCCTCCTGGGCTGCATGTGGCCCACAGGCTGTGGGTTGGACAAGCTTGATCTAGAAGAAATCATTGTTATTATAGGAGATAACAGCTCCATACATGTTATTGCCCCTGAAGACCTTGCAGTGGGACAAGATGCAGAGGTGGAAGGCAGTGATATTGATTCTGACTGTGCATAGGCCTAGATTAATGTGTGTGCTTGTGTCTTAGTTTTTAACAAACAAATTAAAAAAAAAAACAACAAACAGAAAAGTATGATAGAATAAGGTTCTAAAGAAATAAGTATTTTTGTACAGCTGTACAATGTATCTGTGTTTTAAGCTAAGTGCTATTACAAGTCAAACATTTTTAAAAATTAAAAGTAAGCTAAGTTTGATTTATTATTGAAGAAAGAAAAAAAATTTAAATAAGTTCAGTGCAGCCTAAGCGTATAGTCTTTACATAGTCTACCTTAGTGCAAAGTATGTCCCAGGCCTTCACATTCACTCACCACTCACTCATTGACTCACCCAGAGCAACTTCCAGTCCTGCAATTTAAATTCATGGTGAATGACCTATATAAGTATACCATCTTTGATCTTTTATACTGTATGTTTACTGTACCTTTAGAATGTTTTGATATAATGAGATATACAGACATTGTGTTATAATTGCCTACAGTATTCAATATAGTAACATGTTGTACATGTTTGTAGCCTAGGAGCAATAGGCTATATACCATGTAGACTAGGAGTGTGTAGGCGATACCATCTAGGTTTGTGTAAGTACCCTCTTTGATGTTCAAACTGTGACCACAATTATCTAAGGATATGTTTCTCAGAACACATCCCCATCGTTAAGTGATGCATGACTATACTCTGGAGCATATTCAAGAAAGTAAGTCCTATGAGTTTGAAAAGAAATCAGAGTTTAAAAGATTTCTTGTGACTAATAATTGTCTTAGTGCTAGTTCTGACCATGCATACACATTAAACATGTATACATCCAATAGAGCTTAGTTAATTAGAGAGGAGATTAGCTGCTTTTTAACTTAAAGAATGTGGCTACAATAACCACCAAAAAGGTTTTAACATTTTTATTTAAAATTAGTTTGAATTTAAGAAAGTAGAATAACTTGGATACATTTAGCATCATCTTTCTAAAATCTAAATATTTTTATATTCTACCAAATAGTTTTCTTTCATGTACAAAGTACAGTGATATTGAGTCTTTGAAAATTTTTCAGTGGATTTAATGTAAAATCATAAAACGTTCACAGAATGTATGACTGAATGGGCACTTACAAGTTATACATTGACACTCATATATAGGGCAATAAGGAATATTTGAACTTTAATTAATGTATTTTCGTGTTTATAATCAGGTCCTCATTCACCACTTTTGGATGTCATGTGGAGATACAATGCTTATTCAAAAGTGTAAGAATTTTTTTTAAAGTATGGCATGTATCTGGTGCCCCAAATAGTTTCTTTACAATTATTTAATGTAAGAGTTTTACATTTTAGTTGTCTGTATAATTGTTCCCATTAACACTTTGTTATGTAATTATGCAGTCTAAAATCAACAGAGAAACATTTAATATTAGCAAACAAATCATCAGTACTAGAACATAAGATTATAATAAATATGCCTGTTTAATGAAACTTTAGGTGTGATCTTTTCTTCTCCTGGTTTTCTCTGGTAATATTTTCTTAAATTAGATGTGGTTGTAACCATGAACTCCCCTTTCATTTATGATGATTATTTTTATTCTCTTTATACAAATAAATATGCTTCTTATGTTATATTTATGTTTGCCAAATTTATATTCCAATATATAATTTCTCAAAGTGAGTCCTCACCACGGCCCCATTCCTCCTCAGTTGCAGATTTCCCCTTGCTCACACTTTATTCTCTTATGCTTTCTTTGACTTTGTCAGCAACTCTCTCAGTAGCTCTGAGTTCTTCTTCTGCATGCTTCAAAGGGAGATACTCTTTTTCAGGTTGAAATATATATTTTTTCCAATGCACCTGACTGAACATATGATTTTTTTATACTGTAAGCATTCTTCGTAGAATAAAAATATTATACATATAATTTAAATGTATAATAGATGAATAAATGTGTGTGCGCACATTTATTTCCATCAATTCATTCTGAGGATGAGGCAAATAATTACTTTTATTCAAACTAAATAATTCTGTTACATCAATGTATAATTAAACCTATGTTTGTGATTTCAGGTACATTTTAGATATTATTAATGATTCATTTTTTCCATCCAAAATTAGCATATCTTTCCTTTGTAATATGAATCTAAATAAGTGCTAATGACCACTTGAGTGACAGATTTTTTTCTGAGGTGATTACCAAAACTGTTAACTCAGTACGTAATAACTTCAAAAAGTTGTTTACAAGAGCTATTTTATTTAATGAGAACTGAATGTAGTATTAAAATATATACACAAATAGAACAAATAATAAATATCTTTTCAACCCCATCATTCGATAGAAACCATTCATTAGCGATATTTTTTTTCAAATACTTTTTATGTATAACTTTTCCCAACGAGATCTCTGCTGGTGGGGACAATAGCTACACCACTTTCCGTAGTATCTTTTTCTCCAGATTTAATTCTTGCATCTTAAGTAAGGCTGTAAAATTCCAGCTACATAAAGTGGTCACGTGCTCATCAAATGGAGATTTTTATTAGATTTCTTGGGTGTTGGGAGAAAGTGAGACATCAGAATCACTGAGAAACTCTAAAGTATATTTTAAAATACTGTTATCTCTGAATTTTTTTATTTTAATACAGTAACATTCATTACTAGAATGTTTATGCTATACCAAATACGTCATCTCTCAAAACTTACCACAACTGGTGTACACAGGTATATATGAACTGAAGTTGTTGGTAGATTATTTTGTAATAGTTTCTAAATATTTGAGCAAATACTTGGCAAAAATAATATTTGTACCAGTAGGGACCCAAGTGTTGCAGTCCTATGATAAACTCATTGGATTTGTGGAGAGAAGGTACATTCTGGTAATAATGAAAATCAACAAGTAATATATGTTGATTAACTCTGTGGAATCCAGAGGACTACTCATATGTGTTTCCTATGATATGTTACAGTTTCAAATAACCAAGATTCACCATAAAAGTTCTGAAAGAAAAGACACAGAAGAAAAGTACAAAAGAGAAAAGAGCAAAGGCAAACATATGATTTTTACAAGCAGCACTTACAAATATTGAACTGTAGGCTTAATACTGAAGCCTCATCTATATTTAAAAGTTACTGTCACTTGGCTACTGCTGTCTGTTCTGTTCAGCCTTCAGCTAAACAGCAAATGAAGTGTCCACATGACAGACTATTCAGCGGAACTGGCACTCTGATGATTTATTTAACATTTTTATTTCTTTATCAGTTTTGCCAGATGAATCAACATGTTTTTCATACATTATCTTAATAGACTTGATGATGCAAAGACAACATTATGCAATATCATGTGTAGTTTGAATGATTGTACTTTTTTTTCCTATAATTCCTAGTGTCAGATAGTAAGACTTCACACACCATGTGCTAGGGACATTTTTTTTTTCCTGGTTCTAATAGTAACACTGGCCGAGTTTACTTTCTCAAGTACAATTCATTATTCTGGAGAACAGGGACACTTGCCTCCTCAAGAGTCTACTAGATTTGCAGGATCTAAAATTCAGTTTAGGGTAGTGACATAGAAATCATGGGGCTCCCCTCACCATTCCATGGGGCTCCCCTCAGCATTCATGCAGGCAGCTCCTTTAGCTATTAGTGGTCCTTAGGATTAAAGTTTGTAGGGTAGAAGGCTCTCATCTACTCACTTATTTTTTTTCCCATGCAAAACCAGAATGAGGAAGGCAGAGGGAACAAATGGCTGGTTCACTGCCTTGGGCACAGAAAGTCACAAGTTTTGTGCTTCTATTAGTGCTAAGGAAAATGCACACATCTCCCTCCTCAATACATGTAGAATTTCTAATGTCATTATAGTGAGTACTTTTAACCATGCCTCCTGTGTGTAGGCATGGTTCTAGGCACCACGAATGCAACACTGAACAAAGCTTCTCATGAATCTTCCATTCCAATAGGAGAAGCTCATAGATATGTTAGATAACAATAAGTGCTTTGGAAAATATGATGAAGGGAATAGTACCGAGATTTTTGGAGTAAACCTGTATGCTTCTACAGGGAGTTAGGACGATAACAGGTCTTATTTTTTGTCTCACTGAACTAGTATTCCAGCACTGTAATAATAGGAAAGCATAATCAATAATTTCCACTAGGCATATTGTTGCCAGATACAATAGAATGCCCAGTTAAGTTTGAATTTCAGGCAAACAATAAATATTGCTTTAGTACGCCTGTCCTAAATCATTAGTACATCTGTCCTAAATCATTTATGCCCTACATTTTATTTGCTAAAACTGGCAATCCCAACTGCTAAAACTGGCATTTTTTTTTCAGGTAGTCCTCCTAGATTGAGTAGCAGGAATTCTCTTTTACTTGAAGCTTAAGTGTTAATATCAAAACCATCTAAACATTGCTTAAGCAAATGCTAAAAGGAAATCTGAGCCACTGTATTATTGTGGGTTACCACCTGCACATTTATGTTCAAGTCATCTGTGATACTAGATTGCAGTAATCCTTCTGTGTTTTGTGATTTCAAAAATAAAGTTATTTAATTAACGGCTAATCGGAGATTTCCGATTCTACTTATATTCAAAATAGTCCAAAATTGACTGGCTTTCAGAGGTTCTATTAAAATACCAAAAATTCTCTCTAAAATACTGTTTCCTAAATATAAAAATATTAAGATTAAAAATAAAACACTAGTTAAGGCAGTGACTTGTGAAGGCTGTTAATTAAGTTGTTTAAAACTTAAATCCAAGACCCTTTCTTCCACTCATCAGCACTGTGACCTTGAAACAATTATTCTCAAATTTAAGCTTCAGTTTTTTTATGTGAAAATGATATGTACTTAATTGATAAGTACACGTTATGAGAATGCAATGATTTTAGCAAAGACAAAAGTATAAAACTGCCTAGTACATTTTAAGTGCTTGATAAATGGTAATATTATTATTAACGTCCAAACTCTTACAAATTATGTAGTGACTTCTACTTTTCTATCATTAAACATGTTGTGGTAATTACAGTCCTCTGAGTAAAACATTATAGAGCCCCTACAATATGAACTACTCATAGTAAAGGCAAAATAAAGCCTTCTAGGGCAAAAATTACTACAATATCCCAAAGTTAGTATTAATTTCTGTCCTTCTGTAATTAGTTATGTTACATAAATATATTTGATTAACATCTTATACACCCATATTTCTGTATTCTCATAGTACCAATGAATTAGTCTCAAATGTTATTTGATTGTATTGGTTACAGAAAAATAAATCCAAAATCTAAACATCTGCTAAATAGAACACTGTACAGATTGTTGGCTACAGTAAAGTGGTAAATTTTTCAAATGAATGCATGTTTAAATTATAATGAAGATAACTGAGGAAGGAAAGAAATGAATCATTCTGTGACTGTTTCATAATTTGTCTAATTATTATGTGACTACGCATTTTATATATAATCATCTATTCCATAGAAAGAAAAAAAGTGAAGAGACGTGAATGAAATATAAAACATTACAAAAAAAGATTTTTCAAACATACTGTAACATGGGAAGCAACTGAGTAAAAATTTGCCAAATGTATTGAGTAAATAAATGGAAAAATGTATTCATCAATCAATGAATGAAGTGAATAAAAAAGAAATATTCTTCTATGGGAAAAATCAGGATCAGAAGGTATTTTATAACTGTATTTTGTGGAATACTTGTCTTTTAAAACACAAGAGATATGTGTGTGTGTGTGTGTGTGTATAGGTATATATAGTTCAGTAAAACTCTAAGTTACAGGTCTGTGATAGCTGATTATAAAGAGTTTACACATTATCAGAGATTTAAGATTATACTTTCAATTTATTATGTAATTTCTATAAGCTGGTCTGATTGCCTAGAATAAACATTCTAAAGTCTAAAACTTCAAGAAGCTCATACTGATTTTTTTAAATAATTACAAAGTTTCACATACTTATGTTCACACACATTTCTTCTAAATAAACCATTGGAAGGTGAAAACAATTTTATTATTAAGGAAGTGTCTTAGTTTGGTTTTATATTGGTATAAAGAGGCAGCATTATAGTTAACATTTTGTTCCAGATGCTTGGAATAAGAGGACAAGTCACATCATTCACTCAAACCTCCAATTCCCCAAACTAATAGTGCTAGGAAAGAGGCAAAGGGAATAGACAGAGTTTGAACCTCACCCTAAAGGCTAATAGAAGATGGCTCTATCAAACTCCTCCAAGCAGGAGACACCCTGAGCAACACTCAGCCCCAAATTCAAACCTAGGAGCTCTTTAGGCAAAAAGACCTCCATATCACCACAGGACGAAAAAAAAAAAAAAAAGAGAGAGAGCAACAGTTCTTAATATAGCTGGGAAATATATTTAAAATGTTGTGCATCAAAATTAGCATCTTGAATTGTAAGAAGAAAAATGTATTTGTTAGTGCAGAAAACAGAGAGAAGGTGGTATTTATCTAATACAGCCTTGAACTGCAGCAAAGACTTTAGATAAGGGACCTCACACGGTCTCCTTTACTGTCTCATTTTCATTCTAGGGAGACCCCAACTTGGCATGTATTAACTGAGATCTTCAAATGGGTGTCAGGAATGCTGTTGAGTGCAAACTTTAGAGGATAATCATATTGTAGCATGTAATGCTATACATGGAGAAAGGAAACACTCAATAGCTATATAAACTAGCTGTTTATATAATCCAGTGAAAAAGAAGAAGTAAATGACACACAATAAGCTTTCTCCTAATGACCAGGAATGTCTATCTGCCTGCAGTTAATTTGGAAGACAAAAATGGCATATAGAAAATAAAAAATATGCTCCAAACAAAATAGAAAATTGATTTATGTATCAACAGAATTTTAATACAATATAAAGTAAGTTAATATAAATATATTTCTTTTTGCTAACTTAAAATGTTTTATAACAAAAATTAATATTTTATTACATGGTTATCTCCTCATAGAACTTTTATTTTACTACAGCTTACCACTATTATAACTCAAATGTCTATTATTGTAACTTAAATTAGTAATTTGTGAATAGCTATCAGGTGAAGATAAATATAACAGAAAACAGAGGCAGGATTTTAGTTTTGAAAACTCTTTGTGAAAATTTATATTTTATATATGCATTTGGCATATATAAAGCAGATTTTTTTTGAACAGCTGTTTTCAGAATTTTAACACTGCTTATTCAATGCCACCTAAACTGCCTTAATTCTGCACATGCCTTTTTCTGATTTTATATTTTAATAATTTGAAAAATTATTAAAGGTATTTAATTTTGAGAACAAAAAAGCAAATCAAATATCTGAATAGTCAAATATTCATATATTCATAAAATATTCATAAAATATAAATGCTGGTACTTCATTCATAAAAATATACACAGGTCTTTATCCAAATTTTCTCTTCAGCTTATCAACTCAAATTTGATTAGAAGCAACATGTTAGAAGGACTAGGTCTGAGAACACTGATACCAGTAAGGAGAAATAGCATTTCCTCCTTATTTAATAGCAATAGCACTGGCATTTTTGAGCTCTTGTTATCTACCAGATCTTGTTCATCACGCTTTGCTTATATTATTACTAATGCATCAAATATCCACACTCTAAGATATTTATATTGTTATCTTAGAAAGAGAGAGAACAGGGGTAAGGGGGAAAAAAGAGAGAGAGTAAGAGAGCAAAGGAGAATGAGAGAGAGAAAGAGAGAGAGAGAGAGCATTTCGACTTCACAGCCTAACTTGAAAGTACAGGGCCAGTGTCAACTTCAATTTGCTTGATTCTGAAGCTTGTGTTCCTAGGGCCCTGCAGATCATAAAATACCTTCATACTTTATACCCTTTTTGAACAATAAATGAACTAAAGCACCAAAAAGCCTTCTGATTGTGCTAGCAAGATATAAAATTGATAGAATATAGGCCAATTTTTCTTTCCTCTTTATTATGCTGATTGTCTCTCATGTCAAGATTTTACTGCCTGTGGAGTATTGGTATTTCTGGCTCAAAATACCTGAACTTCTTATTTTAAATCATAATCTTCTACTACACAATTGTTATGACTTAGGAGAGATTACTGAAGAGTTACTGTTAGGTATTCTGTAGCTATTTCTTAAGCAGCTTAAATCGGAACACAACATCCTTTTCTGAATGAAGCACCTTCTTTCATGTTATGTAAAAATATTTTTTTCCTAATAAAGAGAGGCTTTGAAAAACATTCTAATGAAGCACCACTCCTCCTGTGACAGGATGATACCTTTTTTAAGTCTGTGCTTGTTTTGTGGTACCTCTACATCTGTTTTTGGTCTGGATAGTTTCACAATTGTCAGACTGTGCATAGTCTAAGACTCCATCTTATAAAACATAAAAGATAATGTACTCCCTTTCTTGACTGAAGCAGTTTCCTTCTTCATTCATGGAAAAATTTAAAAGCTAGTTCAAGTTTTCTTACATTATTCTTAATGTGAAAAAGGTTTTCAGTAGAATGTTCAGGCACGATAAAATACCCGTTAATGTCAAAACACAATAACATGAAAAAATAATCAATGAAACTAATGCCTGAACTTTAGGAAGTTAATGGTTTAATTCTTTCCTTTCATTGAGCACTTGAATAAAAATTATTATTTTATTTTTAATCATACATTTCATTCTCAGAGACTAACTGGCAAATTCACCCAAAATATAGCATATTACATTTTTGCAGATTTGACTTGCAGTCAAATTATGACTAATTACAAAGAAATAAAGAAGTTTCTGGCTAATTAGAAGAAATAAGTTTGTAATGGTCTAAAATTCAAATAAAGATTGAGAGTCTGGAATGTCATAGGATTTTTATTAATATTTCTTATATGTAACCCAAAGCTCACCACTAAACCTGTTTGAGATGGTTGGGTTGATCCCACAGAAATACCAAAATCCCTCCATGTCATTATTCAAAGCTGTTTTTCAGCTAAATCTATGTCACTCTGCAAACAGCTGGTGCTAAATCACGTGATTTTAAGAAACAATGGACTATATAAGTAAAGTGAAATGCAGTTAAGATTATCTTGATGATTCAAGATACACTAAAGGAATACTTATCTTTCTTCAACTAGTTAACAAGAAATTTGAATATAGGGAAGATTGGTCTAATATTTCTTTCCTTGTTTGTTGTGAGGTCAGAATTGAAGCCAAAGAGTGCACTTAGCTAACTGTCATTTGACTTTAATTTTCATAATAACAGCTAACATAATTGAAGACTTCTTATTAACCTAGAACTATTCTAAGTGGGTTACGTGTGTTAACCCATTGCAATCTGTATGACAAGTCAGAGTTACCTGCCTAAGGTTATGTAGCTGGCAAATAGAAGAGGCATTATTTGTACCCTCTACAGCAGTTCACCACTACATACATTTTTCCTCAGTCTCTTACCTGAGATGTGTTAAAAGTGTATTTTATGGATTCTCCGTGGATATATTTGCTGGGATATTTAACCTAAGTTTTAGAAACAAATTTAGTCTCAATATCTCTCTCTCCTAACCTCATTCAATGTTAACAAAGGACCTTAAGGAGTGGTTTAATCCTGAATCATGAAAGCAAGGAAATATGTGAAAGTTAATGAATACATAAGGAATCTTAAAATATGATGCACCAAAAGGACCATTAAACAACAAACCAAATAATACATCAAAAATTTTAATCAGAAACTCTATTTGCAACAACCAGTGAAAGACCAACTATTTGCAATAATCAGTGAAAGACCAACCAACAATCAGTGAAAGACCAACCAACAATCAGTGAAAGACCAATGGTGATCAAAGTCACCATTCCATGATAGAGCAATGCATTTACAGTGTTAAATATATAAGCAAACTGAAATTCTAATGTTGTAGTGTGGTTGTTTCCTGGACTTGCAAATAACTATAATATAAATTGTAAAGTTGCCAGATAAAATACAGTAAGACAAGTTAAATTTGAATTTCAGAGAAACAATGAATAATATTAAAATATTGCAATATTTAGAGCATGCTTAGATTTAAAACATTTAATTGTTTATCTGAAATTTAAATTTAACTGTGAGACAGCCAGGTTGGAGGGGATCCCTGAAGAAACTCAACCAGCCTGCCCACTGAAGTGGAGCCTGGGGAAGTTCATGAGGTTTGCAGCGGGGAGGAGCCTGGCCTCTCCTTTTCCTGTGTGGAACCTAGGATTTGAATGGCTGGGCGGGAAACACTCTAGCAGGGACTCTGGCCTGGTGAGAGTCCATGTTTCTGCTTTTTTTTTTCCTCCATGTTTCTGCTTTTTTTTTTCCTTTTCACCCAATAACACCCTGTGTTACTCACCATTAAAATTGTCTGTGAGGCTGAATTTTCATGGCCTTGGGACACAGTACCCCATCTTTAGTTGAACTAAGGAAAAGTCCTCCAACATTTTTGTCATGCAAAGTGGGGGCTCAATAAGTGGTGAGTGAAATGGGGACTCAAAACCTCTCACTGTTGCTTCTAAGCTTTTTCATTCTCAGACTTCTGAGGATGGGGGAAACCATGCCCCCATCCCTGTCGCTCCTGGGCCTTTTCGTGGCATTTTCTTTTTCGGGAGAGACCTGCAAACAGCGGCTCCCCTCCACTTCCACTCCCTGCCAGGCCTGGGACGCTTGGTCAAAGAGTGCAGCAGAGTCAGCTGTCTGGAACCAGCCATTTGCCACTGCTGCAGACTTCCCCGTCCCTGGCTAAGGGGTTTAACTCCTTTAGACTGTAATAAGCTTAAACTTATCTCCCTGGTGAAGGAAGCACTTGCATGAGAATAAGAGGTTCTTCCCCAGGCATTTTTAAACCTTTTGTCTTGCCTCTTCTCCACCCAGTCAGCAATTAACCTTTAAAGTCTCTTTTTCCCTTTATTAGGCTAGGCCCCTCAACTATCACTGTTTATATTTTCTGTAAAGCTTTAATTGTGAGAAAGGATTTGTGGGGCTAGTCTTGGGCTGTGGCCAATCTGGTGTGCTTTGCATTTCTGTGTGGTTTGTGTGGCAAGCCTCCATCTTGCTTTACATTCTGGGGCCATGGCCAGTAGCCACTTGGCAAGGCTTCCTTTAGCAATCCTGCCTTAGGGGATGAGCCCTCTCAGGTTAGATATCTGCATGTTCTCCTAGCCCTGTCTTTTCAAGGGTTCCACCCAGCGACTGGGTTTTCTTCTGCCTGTCTGTGTGTGTACTGTGTGCGACGTCTGTAAAAAGAGCTCTAATTAATTTGGCCTAAAGAAAGACAAGCACTGGGATCAAATACTTTTTTTTAAGGGAAGGTAAAAGCTATGGTATCTTTTAGTTCACATGACTTTAATATTTAAGAAATAAAAACAGCCCTAAAAACTATTAGCAAAATGCAAGTCAGATGCAAGGTTTGCTAAGTGTTTTAAGGTTACAAACTGCTTTTTGGGTTTTGAGAACTATTTGACTTGCAAGCTTCAAAACTGGTAAGGCCTGGAGACATATGGAAGTAACCACACCGTAACTAAGGCCAACCTTGGCTACACTTAGCACACAATTAAAGCAACCTACCAAATTTTACCTTAAAGTTAAAAATTGCTAGGAGTTAATTGAAACTACTGGAAACAGATGGAAGAATTGTGGAAATTAATCTTGCAGAAGAGGTTCTCTGTGTGAACATATTGACTAAATTCAAAAAAGGGTATTTTATGGTTTTTCTTTAAATTGAGCTTTGAAATAAAAGCACAACAAGGTTTTCCTAAGGTACTAATCTGCTCTTTGGTAAAATTTGTAAAGGATTATAAAAGATTTTTGCTTCTTTAAAATTTCTGAGTCACCATTTTGGCAAAATAAATAACTTATGGTAATCTGGAATTCTGTTTCATAATATCAAGTGTTTTAACACTCAAACATTTAACAGGCTTCTGAAAAATCAAACTTCAGTTTTAAAATTGTCTTCCCTGGAAGTAGGCTTTTCGAATACTTCAGAGGGCCCCTGAAGTGTCCAGAAAAGAGAGGTAAACAGGATTATTTGACATGCTTATGTTAGAAATGCTTGTTCCTGATGCCGTAAAGAAATAGCACTTGAACATAAATTTTATTTCCGCAGCAAGGCCATTTTTACTTTCTGCAGAAAGGGTACAGTCACCAGCAGTTTTGCCACGAGAGTACATTGAACAAAGGAGACAGGGTCATTTACAACCTGACAGTCCACCCTACTGGCTGTGTCCAGTTTCCATTGGCTGGAATGGGACCTCACATTCTGTATTCGTCCCGACTGTCTAGCAACTTAGAACTTTTTAAAAGAGGCAAAGGCAGAGGAGAATAAAGGAAGGAGGAAGTAACTTGGGGAATTTGGAGAAAGGTAAAACTACTTTCAAATAAGAAAGAGGAACAAACTATGACCTAATGCTTGCTTGGACCAGTATAAGCATGCCAGGGCAAATATTTAGGCTAAATTGTGGGAGCAAAGAACATAAAGTACCGTGGTTTCTTTATTATGGCTAGAAGATATTTAATAATGTTAGCACAGGTCTTTGAATAAATTTTGCTTCTAAGAGAAGTTACTATTTATTCCTAATTAGATGGGAAGGAAAGTCTTTGAAGAGGAACCTCTACTTTACTTTTTACACTTAGGTACATTGGATTGCCAAAATGATGCTCAATCTTCTTTAGGTTATATTTTTGTGAATAATGCTAATATTTGCTCCAAAATTGTATGGGATTTCTAAAATTCTGATGTCTGAGTATATGCTATCAATCACAATTAAGGTTGTTATCTTAAGTTATTATAAACCACAGAGATAAACAAACTTCTTTGTCAATTGTGTTTCTAACTATAACTACCCTGGGCATTTTGCTATTCATAGACAATTGTCATCTTGTTTTAATCCTTTTCAAAGATGGTTCATAATGAACCATAAAACTTTAGCAGGTGCTCTCAAATACAGGCTTCTGATAACTTTGGAGATTGTGACATTGGAATAAAGGAAAATGTACAGAAATCATGAAGAGCTGAAATTCTCACGAATATCAAGCAACACCAGCGTTAACTAAATGACTGAATTCAGAAAGCTGAAGCAACTTTTTTGACTTTTGGTTGAAATATTACTGATCCTTGTTGTTCAGAGTCAAGGAAACCTATTTTGAACTATTTATGGCCTTTAATAATTAAATAAGGTGTACTCCTATGAACAAAATTTGAAGCATGTTTGTTTCTCCCTGACTGGTTCCTCTAAAATTTGGAAACTATCTGTGAGTATTCTTACGGCACTATACTTGCTGGCATCAGTGCAATAAGGATCCATTTTTCTTTTGCAACAGGACACAACTGTAAATACTGGTAATTTTACCAAGGCTTTGACTGGAAGGCTATTCTGCCCTTTACAGATTCGAGCTTGACTTACAGAGCCCATAGAAGCCCAATGGGGAAACAGGCCTCATACCCTTGTCTATTCAGTCGCTGTACTGTGTTTCCTGACCTATGGTCAGTAAAGGATGTTACTTTCTAATAGTCTAGGAGCTCCAAGTTTATCTTGGGACCTTAAGAGGAGAGGAACATCCAACTCACAGGTGTTTGAGGATATAAACCTGTGCTTGGGCTCTGCTTTAAGTGTTCTTATCTGAGATTCTTGTGGAACAGACTTCCATCAAAGCCAATCCAAAAGGCCTATGTAGAAATAATTATTATTACTGCACTTTTTGCAAATAATCAGGCCAAGTATAAGTCTAACATCTATTTTGCAAACCACTCATTCCTATCAGAAGTTTTTTTTTTTTTTTTTTTTTTTTTTTTTTAACACAGGACTGGAGAGAGGTAAATCTTTTTTCAAAACTTATCATATATTCATCATTAAATTCTAAACTCATTCTTTTTTTTTGTTTTAGTTTTTGCCTACATTTTAGACTAGCCCTGTTTCTTCCTGTGAACCAACCAGCAATCTCCGGCTGCAGCTCAGAAAGAACAAGAGGGATGGGTAATGTAAAAATCTGGATTAATATTCTAGTTCTGAGCAAATCCTGCCAAGTGATGGGAATAAATAGGATGCCTATCACTTGGAGGTTTCCTTTCTGGGAAAGCAGGACCAAGGAAGCTAACCAAAGCCAAGCACCATGCACCCAAATCTTACCAAGCATAACTATAGCCACCAATTATCTGAGTGTGTCACAAGAAATCCTTTCCTCTCCCTTGTTTGAGGACGACTGAGTTCTGCAGTTTCACCTTAGCATTCAGCTTATGATAAGGAGTCCATACAATCCCCCAAGACACATTTTTGTCCCAGCCTCAATTCCAAGCTTCAGGTCAAAGCCCGAGGAAGGAAAACTGGATCAAAGGAATCCAGAGCCAGATGGTAGCAGAGGTTAAAAGGCACAGCACAGGTGAATGTGGCTGATTCCTGCTGATTAAGCCAAGCCCAAGCTTCCTGTTTCATGGACAAAGGCCACGTTAATGTCCATGGCATAAATGAGGTCTAGGGAACTCCAAGGCTACTGACAGTAAGTGGGAAGGAGATACAGGTGAGAGCAGATAATTCCGTTCCTTTTCTCTAGGCGCTTCCTGCTTCATGGGTGCAAGCCACTTTTGCACTCATGGTGGCACCTGCCAAGGTCACCAGAACTTGGGAATGCAAGGATGGGAGATGGAAAGAGGGCACTCTTCCCTCTCTCCCTCACATACCCGGTATCTGCTAGGAAGAGAAGAGAACCACGGAGGCCTGCTCCCCTCTTTCTAGATGGGCAGCCATTCATCTTCAGTCTGTACCCCTTTCGAATGCATCCTAAACCCTTGGGGCTCCTTTAAAAATGCTTTCCTTTTCCTTTCTTCTCTTTGGTTCTCTCTTCACTAGTAGGTAATTGTGTCTGTACTACAGGACCCTCCCCTCAGATGCATCCTCCAAACTGGAAAGAGTTAATTTCGCAAACCTTAAACTGGTTGACTTAGGATTGGGCTCAGGGGAAGGGAACCCAGAAGCCCAACATGCCGGCAAAAGGGTAAAGTTTTTTTTAACCAGTCAGGCTTTTGGCTTCCCTCTCCCTGTGCAAACTGGTAAAAGGCCTTGGAATTTTTGAACTGTCCTTACCCCTCCCCTTGTTTTGTTTTGATACGTGTTTTCTAATAAACCGGTTTGTCTGTTCTTGCCTTCAGGCCATCAAACTCCAAACAGTCATGGAATCGGAGCCTCTGATGATGGCCCCATCTGCCAGGGACCCTCAGATAGGCCCCTGAGGGAGCTCTGACTGCCGTTTCCACAAAACGGCGCCCCCTGTCAGCAGGAAGCAGGTCTTCGTCCTTTAACTGCAGTTAGATGTACTTCTTTAGAGCTGGGAAGGAGACAGCCAGGTGGGAGGGGGTCCTTGGGGAAGCTCCAGCCAGCCTGCGCACTGAGGTTTGCAGCAGAGAGGAGCCTGGCCCCTCCTCTTCCTGGGTGGAACCTGGGATTGGAATGGCTGAGTGGGAAACACTCCAGCAAGGGACTCTAGCTTAGTGAGAGTCCCTGTTTCTCCCCTTTATTTTCCTTTTCACCCAATATAACCCTGTCTTACTCACCATTCAAATTGTCTGCGAGCCTGAATTTTTGTGGGTGTGGGACAAAGAACCTCATCTTTAGCTGAAGTAAGGAAAAGTCCTGCAATAACTGGACATTCTGTATCTCATCTGGCAGCCTTACTTTAGTGTTATTAAAATCCGAGTACTCATGTATTTGTCAGCCACACTAATATGCGTAATTCTCAATCACTGGCAGAAATACATGTTAAAATAACATTAAGGTAAATTTGGGGGAGTTTAGACAAATTACTATGGTTTCTTAAAAAATTTCAAATTGTTTTGAAACTCTAGATAATTTTATGTATTTATTAAGGTGCATATGTATGTTTGTATGTATCTAAAGATAAAGATATTAATTTGATATTATGAGAATATATTCTTTATAATTAGTAATTTTATTTTCTGTAATATAACTTTATTTTGAGGTATTTAAAAAGTTAATTTTATACTTCTAAGAGTTACTGATATTAGCAAGTTTCTTCATTTTTAGATATAGCTACTGATTTGCATATCTATTTATCTATCATTTTTACCACTCTCAAATTACTATAAACACGGATATACAAATAATGCTTTTCCCCCATAGGGAAGATTACATATCCAGGGTTAAGTAAATGCCATTTCTCTTTATTACTTCTTAGAAGAATGGATCACATGACAGCAGCTATGGAAATGAGATTCCACGCAGTACACCAGGGAAAGTTGACATTACGCTTACTTTACACTAGGAGGCATAAATGTTACTATAGATTTTTCCACCATACTAAACATACTATATTTATGATCCCTTAAAGAAGCTTAAACATGATAAAATATTACTAACTTTAAAATTTTTATAGTAAACAATATTCAAAGATAATTCTTTTTTTAGAAATAAAGTCACATTTGAGATTGACAACTTCTAGCAGACAAAGCTATGTCCTTGCTTGTTTTATATCAATAGCATAACTACATTAAGTAACATTATAGAAAATTATCCTGTGGTACCCCCTTTTAAAATAAAATGGTAGTAAAACATTAAAGTGTACTGTGAAAAGTTAATATTGAAGAAATCCTTTAAAGTCATAAAGTGAGCATAACTGCTTTTAAGAAAAACAATGAACACACTGTAGCAAAAACATGTTTTACTATGAATTTTATTAGTCTTTAGAAAACGGGTGTTTTGGAGCCCCCATCAGGCATGGTAAATACAAAGAAAAAATTACTTAAAAATAATTTTTGAAATAAAACTTTTAGAATTTGAAACTAACAATTTTCTAGAGTTCTATTTATTTTTTAAGTGTGTAACACTGATTTTATAGTTCAAAATTCACCATGGTCATTTTTTAAGCTTGAAACTTTGCTGAATAATTAAGATACATGTTTTGCTGCTTCTACACCTTTTCAGTACCTATTGATAAGAATAATGATAATTAAATTTAGTAATTTTGTAAATTAAGCCTGCATTATATGCTAGCAAACTTGTGGCTCTGAGGTCAATGAATTAGGACCTAGGTTAATCTGACTCCATAGTCTGTGTTCTTAATCGCATTTCTACATTACTTCCAAAAAATCCACCATTAACTATGTGTAGAGCTCAAATATCCCTGGAGCTTTCAAATAATTTTCTGGCTGTACATTCTTAATTTTTTGATCTTTGCTCCCATCCTGACCCCACCTCTGCCTGGCCTAAATATAAGGTTGCAGTGATTTCTTTCTTAAACTACTTCTGTCTCCTCTAATTATCATACTTAGAATGTTATTCACTTTCTATGTTGTCAGTTTTCAATTTCCAATTTTCAATCACATTTCTAGTTCCAAATAATCTTGCCCAGCAGCTCAGACTTTAAAATTAAAATAAAAAGAGTTAATTCCTAATCTGATTTTATTTTATACTCTTTTTTAATTATGTAATTTTCCAATAAATCTTGCAAATCAAAGAAATACTCTCAATTTTTACTTTTATCTCCTATATCCAAATGAAATCTATCCTAGACTTTCCAAAATTCAAAATCTGGTCCCAACCTATGTCTCAATCCATTTACTCTGTTCAAGTAAGTGACAATTCATTTACTGTCACTTACTTGAACAGTTTATCATTTATTGAGCATCTAACTTGAACAGTTTATCATTTATTGAGCATCTACTGTGTTTCAGGCCCTTAAATTTTTATAAGAATATTGTCAGATATTAGTCGGCTCATTTTGGTGGTTAAGTATCTGAGACTTAAAGACCATGTTGACACTAATTTTACATGGATATGCTCTAAAGAAACGGAGATTTTAACTTCTATGCCCTACTGGCCATGACTTTTTATAGGACAAAGAAAGCTACATTGCATACAAACACACGCACACATTCACACACAGACTTTACTTCAGTAAGATCTATTCATCCCATGTCACTTGTTTAAAGCATCACTTTATCTATAGAATCTTTATTGATTTTTTAGCCAAGGCTTATTCTATGCTAAAGCCCACTTTTTGTATATTTACTAGTATTTATTCTAACACACTAATTTTATTGGTATCTAGTACTTTCTCTCCTACAAAAATCAGAGTTCCTTTTTTTTGTCTTTTTTTATGGTTTATAAAATCTTTATAGCATCACAGCTTAGCACCCAGGCCAGCGGCTGCGGAGGGTGTACTGGGTCCCCCAGCAGTGCCAGCCCAACGGCACTGCACTGGATTTCTCGCCCGGCCTTGGCTGCCTCCCTGCGGGACAGGGCTCGGGACCAGCAGCCTGCCATGCCTGAGCCTCCTCCCCCGCTCCGTGGGCTCCTGTGCGGCTGGAGCCTCCCCGATGAGCGCTGCCCCCTGCTCCATGGTGTCCAGTCCCATCGACCACCCAAGGGCTGAGGAGTGCGGGTGCTCCGCGTGGGACTGGCAGGCAGCTCCACCTGCAGCCCGGGTGCGGGATCCACTGGGTGAAGCCAGCTGGGCTCCAGAGTCTAGTGGGGAAGTCCAGAACCTTTGTGTGTAGCTCAGGGATTGTAAATACACCAATCAGCACTCTGTCTCTAGCTCAAGGTTTGTAAACACACCAATCAACATCCTGTGTCTAGCTCAGGGTTTGTGAATGCACCAATCGACACTCTGTATCTAGCTACTCTGGTGGGGACTTGGAGAACCTTTGTGTGGACACTCTGTATCTAGCTAATCTGGTAGGGATGTGGAGAACCTTTGTGTCTAGCTCAGGGATTGTAAACTCACCAATCAGTGCCCTGTCAAAACAGACCGCTTGGCTCTACCAATCAGCAGGATGTAGGTGGGGCCAGATAAGAGAATAAAAGCAGGCTGCACGGTGCCAGCAGTGGCAACCCGCTCGGGTCCCATTCCACACTGTGGAAGCTTTGTTCTTTCTCTCTTTGCAATAAATCTTGCAACTGCTCACTCTTTGGGTCCACACTGCCTTTATGAGCTGTAACACTCACCGCGAAGGTCTGCAGCTTCACTCCTGAAGCCAGCGAGACCACGAACCCACCAGAAGGAAGAAACTCCGAACACGTCTGAACATCAGAAGGAACAAACTCCGGACACGCAGCCTTTAAAAACTGTAACACTCACTGTGAGGGTCCGCGGCTTCATTCTTGAAGTCAGTGAGACCAAGAGCCCACCAATTCCGGACACACTATCAGCAGACTATTTGACCAACGCATTGTGTTAACATTTGTCTTTCTCAAACTTCTTAAAAATAAGGTTAGTGTCCTATAATTAAAAATGCATCCCCAGTAGTGATTGTGTTGAGTCATGTACTATGTTAAACCATGTATTCACTGAAGGATGTTTCTCTGAATAGCAAAAGCTGTGCAGTTAGACACTCCTGAGTTCATATTTTGGGGCTCACCTACTGGCAAGTAGGCTTTTTCTTTTTCTTTTTTTTTTTTTTAAGAGACAGAATCTTGTCATTTCACCTGGGCTGGAGTGCCTGGGCACGATCATAGCTTACTGCAAGCTCAAACTCCAAGACTCAGGCAATCCCCCCACCTCAGCCTCCTTAGTAGCTAGGACTACAGGCACACACAACTTCACTTGGCTAATTTTTAAATTTTTTTGTACAGACACGGTCTTGTTATGTTGCTCAGCCTGGTCTCCAACTCCTGGCTTCAAGTTATGTCCTGCCTCAGCCTCCCACATCGCTGGAATTATAGGCATAAGCCACTGCACCCGGGTCATACTGAGCAGTTTTAGACAAATAACTTAAAATTTCTGAATTTCAGTTTACTTATAATACTATCTAATTTACAGTATTAGTGGGGGATCATATACAATGAATCAAAATATTTACAAGAATTCCTGGGTCATAAATAGGACTTATTAAATATTAACCATAAATGTCAGGTATTAAAACTATACTCAGTGAGAAGTTCATCAACTGATTTGTAACATAGTCTAGATAAAGTCAGAGGTACATGACAGGCAGAATTTTCAAAGTAAATATAACTTGTAATTTTGCACATGATTAAACAGCAGAAAATCCTTTAAAATAACATTTAAAGAAATATCAGATACAGAAATAACTCTATTCATGATTCTCAATGGGACAAGATTAAGACTTAATTTTGAATTAGTGGTAATAACTGTTCCTGATCTGAACACATAATTGTTTTTGTCTGCTTTTGAATTAGTGAAATTCTTTCATCGTCCTAGTTATATTTGTTTAAAAAATAAGAATCCTCAATTGAAAATCATTTTACCATTTTCTTAGAATTAATGGTTTCATTGAATTTTACATAGAGTTTATGATCATATTAATGAGTTAACTTCTTAAGTAAATATGATTTACTGCTACTTGGGAATGGAATAAATCTTTGCCTGCGGTAAAAGGTAACAAAATTCAGTGTGATAAATACTGCACATGTGTGCTTCATTTGTAGGGCAGTTGACTAAGTGTGCTCTAGGTCTTGGATATACTTAGAACACAGAGACACTATCTATTTGGTTGCCAGAAGGACACCAGTCTTGCCCTACCTTCAACTTCTGTTGGGCACCCTACAGACAGAAAAGCACAGACATTACTGGTTAACAATTTTATTGCTAAGTTCCAGAAGGAAGTTTTGAAAGACTTTATTTTACTTAAAAGGTCTTTAATGGGAGCAGTTATCAATTTATGTTCTAGTCTTACAAATACACATGTAATTACTGAAAATCTCTGCTTAATTGCAACTTCATTAGAAACATACTTAAATGTATGAAATATGCTTGCTATATACAAAAACATCCACCCATACTTATGTACAGTGTACAGTAAACCTTATTTTTGAATCAAAACAATAGAGAAAGAAAGAGGAAATAAAATGTGAGCTCAAGTATTTCATATATTGATTCCGAGTTTTATACCAGTTTGCCACTGTGTACTTAACCTTTGTATTTTGGAAAATTTAAAACACGTAAAAAAATAGAGAGCCTAATGTAATAATCACCCATATAGCCATCACCCAATCTTAACAGCTACTAATATTTTATTGTTTAATGTATTCCCACCATTATTATTATTATTATTTTGATAGAGTAATATTAAGGCAAATTCCAGACATTATATTGTTTCTTTTATGAACTCTTCATAATCGATCACTATCAATGATAAATTTCTTTTAACAAAATACAATTCTATTATTATTTCTAACAAACAATAATTTTAAAATATTTTAAAAGCCAGCCCACACTCTTATATCTACAATTATCTCAAAATTTTAGTATCTTTTTATGATACTGAAGAAAGGAACAAACCAACAAAATTTTAGGTCACCATTAGAGGTTTTTAGGGTATAACATCATTCTGTAAATTGATATTCAAATCAAATATGTATATTGCATTTCCTGCAAGAACTGTATTTCAGGCTAGTCAGTAATTAATGGAGGGAAGTTCTTCACATATGTTCTTTAAAACAACTTGGCAAAAGAGAAATAATCTCTTTTGTCTATCGTTTTCATATCTATCCACTGTACATTTAAATTGAATGCTGATGTAATCATTTTATCAATAAACACAAATATAATTTTACACAATTATTTTTGATAATAATTTTGAAATGTTAATATATGTTGGGTTTTTTTTTCATATATACATATATGTATTCCTTTGCCTACTCCACTTTTGGCCAACATATATTGGATTTTTTTTTTTTTTTTTTTTTTTTTTGATACAGGGTCTCACTCTGTCACCCAGGCTGTAGTGCTGTGGTGCCATCTCGGCTCACTGCAATTTCCACCTCCTGGGTTCAAGCGATTCTAGTGCCTCAGCGTCCTGAGTAGCTGGGATTACAGGCACGCACCACCACACCTGGCTCATTTTTTTGTATTTTTAGTAGAAACAGGGTTTCACCGTGTTGGCCAGGCTGGTCTCGAACTCCTGACCTCAAATGATCTGCCCTTCTCAGCCTCCCAAAGTGCTGTGATTAAAGATGTGAGCCATGGCACCTGGCCTATATGTTGGCTTTATAATTCATTGATTAGATGAGGATGAGATAGGATGGAGAACAGTAGGAAAGTAGTTAATTTGCAAAGTTGTACGCCTATCATGAATTTTTTTTCTTGTTGTTGAGGACAAAAGAAAATAGAGGAGTGCTTTTGAGGAACAAAATATCAAGAAAATTATTGGGAGTCTTTGATCCTAGATGTTAAATACATTCAGTCAACCTGGTTGGGAAGAAGAAAGAGAAGTGAAAGGGGAGGGAATATAAAGAGGAGAGATTCTGTATCATGTTTGTTGAGCAGAACTCAGAGAAACCTAGAGGATAAAGATTAGAAAGTCCTTGAGGCTAGATTACATTGTAGAGTCCAGGGAGTCAGGAAGATTCCTAAAAGTAATGATCCATGCTGTCCATCTAGACATGGGAGTCCAAAGATAAATTCACTGAAACCTATTTACCTTCCCTATGGCATGAGGTATCAGCAATTTCCCAAAGAGTCCAGGAGGACTGGAATGAAGGCAGTCTCATTTGAGACCCCTCTGGGCAGATGAGACAATGGACATATAAGCAGACCAATGACCCAGGGTTGAGAATATTGCACTTCCTTTTGATGATAACGATCCTCTGGAATTGAGGTAAAAAAGAACTGAAGTTTCTGTCATACCCATGCAATGGGGATTAGACATTTTTAAAAAATGGAAGGAAAAAAATGAAAGCTCTATTTCCAGCACACAAAAATTAGTGACATATGAGTCATACCTTATGTAGTAGAGACTGCTTTAGATTTATGTAAACATCATTTATACAAAACCTATCAATTATTGCTTAATTTGCAAACAATTTGTTTTTGGCATTGCATGTAAAGACTATCATCATTTACTTACTGTTTTAATCAAGAGTTAGATATAACATAAAATCGATAATGCTAATAACCCAAAAGTATAAACTTGAGAATAAAGAATAATATTGTAGACTGGTATTATTAGATCAAATGCCGCTGTGTGTGTATGTGTGTGTGTGTGTGTGTGTGTGTGTGTGTGTTCAGAAGCAATAACCTATATTCCTATCTTGAAGCCTGAAGTTTACAAAAATGTCTCCACATGATACTACCATTTGTATTAATTTCTTTGAAAAAATACCTACTGGAAATAGTTACTATAGAAATTAGTACTAGCTCTCAATGACTTTTTTTATATGAACCATATTTGAAAAAATAGAAATCTAGATAAGTACAATCAAAATTACTTAGTACTTCTACAGATAATACTGACATCCAATAGAAACCTATTTTACCTGCTATAAAATCACAACTCTTCAGGAACTATCAAAATCCAGTCAAAAAATTCCACTGAATTCAAAGGGGACAATAGAGAAATAAACAGCAAGATTATTGCTAGAGATGATTACTTCATCAACATCACTGTACCTCACTTCACAAATTTCTCAAAGTTAATTACCAAAAATGTGACGGCAAAATTTAAAGATAATATGTAATAATTCTATCCTAATATGAATGAACATTCAGTCTGACTCTCGTAATATTTCTAGGCCATTCTAATTAATTCTGCTCTAGACATTTACAAAGGAGGTTTAAATTTTATGTCCCATTAAACATCAAGAGAACTGCTGGCCTCTAGGGGCTCTCAGAGCCTCGCGCTTCTCCACTTTCTCTTTTCTCCCCTTCCCAATGATGAACAAGGCACTGTCACAATCTAAGAGCCCTGCTCTTTCCAGTTTAAAGACATTTTATTGAACATTATTCTTGTGAGTGACGTCACTGTGTTGGGTGAATGTTGGGCTGCCCAAGGTTGTGCTGTCCATTGGGTCTCTTTTTCCATGTGACTAGATTGGTAAAAACTCTAGAGATTTCTTGAAGCTAGTTTGAAAGGTTTTTGTTTGTTTGCTTTTATTTTCCTGGTTTAGGACCTCTGCTATCTTTTTCCATTTGGCACCTGGCCCATTGCCACTGCCTAGGTCGAAGTCAATGGGTCAACTGTTATATGTATTGGACGATATTTTGGCCTAGGGCAGCTTAGTTTAAACATACTTTAAAAGCTAGGAATAATATTTCTTTTTCTTTTCCCTTTTCTATGACTGGAAAACTCAAATGTGGGCTTTCTTAAGTGTAGGCTTAGGAGAAATCAGACCCATATTGGTAAAAATTATTTCTAGCCTAAAAAACAAAGGCAAATACAAAACAAAACTTGTCTGTCCATTTGGTCTAGATATTTGGTCTAGATGAACTTACCAACCATCAACAACCTGCTACTTTTATCTCATTCATGTTTTATTTTTTTCTTTCTTGAACATATATTTCTCTTAGAGACTTCAGACTCTTAGACTGTGTTAGGCACTGATTAAAGTATTCAAAGTATCCCTGAATCTCCTGACAAACAAATAAACAGACAAACAAAAAATGAAATGAAATATTACCACATGATTCTTTTTAACAATACATTTCTCGTAATAACTTTATACATTTGCCTTTAATTTAGAATTTACTATTTCTAAAAACTAAGCTATAAAATATAAACCAAATTTTTATTATTATACATATTTTTTGAGACACACCTACACTTGAGGAAAAGGTGGTCTTGCTCTGTTTCACAGGCTGGAGTGCAGTTGCGTGATTATAGCTCACTGCTGCCCCAGAGCCCTGGCCTCAAGTGAACCTCTTGCCTTAGCCTCCCTAGTAACTGGAACTACAAGCATGTGCTTCCATGCCAAGCTATTATACATATTTAAGTGAGCCTTTGCACGTAAGCCTAAGTTTTACTTTTCTCCAAATACATTTTCAGTAATGCATTATTTCTTATAAGAGTCAACAAATGTTTCATTTTTGTGTATATCTATTGCTGCTATGATAGTGAAGGTATATATAACCTAATTTTGCAATTTTTCCTGCACTCAGATACTTCTCAGTTGGCCCTGGCTGACAGACAAAATATTCTATGACAAATAAAATATAGAATGCTCATTTTATCCCTATAGCTATTAAATTTGAAAAGCTGCCTTTGCTTTCTAGCTGAAATAAATTTTAAAATCTCTAATTCAATTAGTTAACTAGAAAATTACCCAGACGTTCATTGGTTTCTGAAATCCATTGTTTAAATTTACTGTACCCAGAATTTTTGCATATGCATCTGAAATATTTCATTATTCTGGCTAAAAAATTCATGAAACATTGTCTTAATCTTATTCATTGTAAATATTCTTTTTTTTTTTTTTTTTTTTTTTTTCTTTTATTATTATTTATTATTATTAAACTTTAGGTTTTATGGTACATGTGCGCAATGTGCAGGTAAGTTACATATGTATACATGTGCCATGCTGGTGCGCTGCACCCACCAACTCGTCATCTAGCATTAGGTATATCTCCCAGTGCTATCCCTCCCCCCTCCCCCCACCCCACAACAGTCCCCAGAGTGTGATGTTCCCCTTCCTGTGTCCATGTGTTCTCATTGTTCAATTCCCACCTATGAGTGAGAATATGCGGTGTTTGGTTTTTTGTTCTTGCGATAGTTTACTGAGAATGATGATTTCCAATTTCATCCATGTCCCTACAAAGGACGTGAACTCATCATTTTTTATGGCTGCATAGTATTCCATGGTGTATATGTGCCACATTTTCTTAATCCAGTCTATCATTGTTGGACATTTGGGTTGGTTCCAAGTCTTTGCTATTGTGAATAATGCCGCAATAAACATACGTGTGCATGTGTCTTTATAGCAGCATGATTTATAGTCCTTTGGGTATATACCCAGTAATGGGATGGCTGGGTCGAATGGAATTTCTAGTTCTAGATCCCTGAGGAATCGCCACACTGACTTCCACAAGGGTTGAACTAGTTTACAGTCCCACCAACAGTGTAAAAGTGTTCCTATTTCTCCACATCCTCTCCAGCACCTGTTGTTTCCGGACTTTTTAATGATTGCCATTCTAACTGGTGTGAGATGGTATCTCATTGTGGTTTTGATTTGCATTTCTCTGATGGCCAGTGATGGTGAGCATTTTTTCATGTGTTTTTTGGCTGCATAAATGTCTTCTTTTGAGAAGTGTCTGTTCATGTCCTTCGCCCACTTTTTGATGGGGTTGTTTGTTTTTTTCTTGTAAATTTGTTGGAGTTCATTGTAGATTCTGGATATTAGCCCTTTGTCAGATGAGTAGGTTGCGAAAATTTTCTCCCATTTTGTAGGTTGCCTGTTCACTCTGATGGTAGTTTCTTAAATATTCTACCTAGAATTGCACATACTACAAATACTTTGAAGATATCTTTGTAAATTAACTTTGGTAAACTCTATAGACAAGTCCTAAAACAATTTGCACAACTATTTTTTAAATGGGACTTTTTCTTCTTTGGTTTTGTCTGAGGCCCATAGACAAGAGGAGCCAACCACTCACATACACTTAGAGAAAACATGGTCAGGAACCAGCTGTAAGACTCTTAGCTTTACTTCAACAAGAGATGTTTTAAAATTGGATAGGGCAAAGTTGGAGACTAGGAAAACAGTTTTGAAAGAGCTGTGTGAATTCCACCTACATAAACCTCTTCACAGAAGTCTGGAGAAGGTTGATTCAATGAAACCACTTAGATTCAGTGGTGCTTACACTGGTCAAAACCATGAAATCAAAAGAGGATAGTTTTTGTTCTCCCAAATTCAGTGTAATAATAAGAGGTTGTTTCTTTGGGTATGTCCTGTTCTTCTCGATATGTGAAATCAAAAGATGCGCTTATGTTTTCTTTGTGTGACCAAGGTATAGGACATGAAATAGCAAAAGCCAGAGCCGGCAGGGAGCTTAGATACTCCTGAAAGATTGCCTTGAGTAGAGAAAATTCTTGGCAGAGAGAAGATAAAATGTAACTTTGCATGTCTTATATTTGCCAATGAGAAGAGATTTCCAAAGATGGGGACATGCTGGGGGTTGGAAGGAGGCATACCTTAGAAAGAATCTCTCCTTTTTTTTGACAAAAAGCAGCAGCTTAAAATGCTGGAAGTCAGAGAACACCAATGCTGTATTACTATCACAGAACTGGCTGAGAAAGCCCTGTTGTATGTTTTACCTCCTCTTGGTATTCCTACTTTCACCATAGAAATGCCAGAGATATTTTCCATGTTTGAAACAATAAGCAGCAAAATAGGTAGAAAATAAAGAAAAAAGTCATCATACTTCAATTTCCCACTTCGTGCAACCAGTTTGGAGCATGTTCAAGATGAGTTAAACAAACAAACAAGCAAAAACTTTTTTTTTGCTCTGATTAGTTTAGATGCATTATTATAATTACTATTTTTATTATTTACTTCTTAGAGCAGTTTTAGGATGACAGCAAAATTGAGATAAATGTACAGAAATTTCTTACGTATCTCTTGCTCCCACACATGCATAGCTTTCCCCACCATGAACATACCCCACCAGAAAATAATTTGAATTTAAGTAAAATAGAAATTACGGTCATTAGACTGGGGATAATAATTGATGAAATGGTCTTTTATTTATTTAATAAAAGTAAGCTAGTCAGTGTTTTTTATTAGCAAAAGCATTAACATTTGCCCAAGATTTCCTCCAAAGGCCAAGGAAAACACCCCCCAATAATGCTTATTTGGAGTGGGCAGTGATTTCTGGAGTAGGGTATGGTTCTGCGGAGAATAAAAGTTTTGGCCAAATATATCTTCCTCAACATAGTAGTAAAAAAACAAATTATCCAAGAATTCAAGTAGACAATAAAGGAAAAACAACCCCCAAATTGTTATCTCCCCTCTTTACATTTGTTTTAATCATGATTTAATCCTTTTTTTTTTTTTAATTTTCTGGTAAAAACCAGAAAATCTGATAGACAAATTCTAAAATACCTTTAACTCTAATATTCTTTATTTGTTTTTGTAAAGTGTTGATTGGAAAATCAAATTTCATAGGACATTTATATACGCAAATGGATTTCTTTTTCTCATTGACTATTCTACTTAACTGTATTTTTGCAGTTCTAAAATGTGTTCAAATTTCATAAGATGTCTGACATCAGAATATCTTGCAACAAATGGCTTCTTTCAGTTATATTTATAGCATGTTTTTTTCTTTTTTAATGGTTCATAAAATGAAGACACATCATACAATTTAACAGCCAAAATCATATCAAACATATTAAATGTATATCTCAAAGAATACAACAACAACAATAAAGCCAGCAAAAAAAAAAAAAAACCAAATGTTCATCCTTGCCCCCTACAATTACTTTTGAAAGCTCAAGTGCACTACGAAACCAGAACAACTCCAAGCAATCAAAATTTTGAAGGGGACTCACCAGAGTTGGGATCAGAGTTGCCATCTGCTTCAGTCCTCTTGTCCGGAGAGGCCTGGTCATAGAATTCGTCCTGTGGCTGAACCAGAGGAAGAGGGTGTGAGATCAGGGTTCCACTACCCACCGGCTCATGGTCTCCTAGACCACTGTCACTGCAGCTTTCCTGGGAGCCATCAGGGAGGTGAAACGTAACACGGCGCTGCGACTACAAAGAAGACCACAGGACATGCTGATTAACACTCCTCCCAAATAAAACAGGCCTAGTGGAACACAAAATCAAAACACTTTCAACAAGTGACACAATGTAAAAGCAAAATAAACCAAACTAGGAACAAAGCTAAGAACAAGTATTAATTATTTGCCATTTACTATGTAATGGCCAACCAGCAAAATACCAAAAAGAATTTCAATCTTGTATAATTCACGACCTTAAAACTAAAGTTGGGGCTTTGACAAGTGTAACAAGAAAGGCAAAACAAAACTAAACAAAACTTATACTGTCGACAAAATTACAGAAAAAAATTAAATAAGATGAAATATGCAAATATGCTTTTGATAACTCTAAATAAATACTTAGAAAATGCAATATTTCATGTCTTTTGAATGACCAGACACTGTGCTTACTTGATGTTTTTAGGGTAACATTTGTAGTCAATATATTTCCTATAATACCACCTGCTTTTTGTTTGTTTGTTTGTTTTTTTGAAACAAAGTTTTGCTCTTGTTGCCCAGGCTGGAGTGCAATGGCGCGATCTTGGCTCACTGCAACTTCTGCCTTCCGGGTTCAAGCAATTCTCCTGTCTCAGCCTTCCGAGTAGCTGGGATTTCAGGCGCATGCCACCATGCCCAGCTGAATTTTTGTATTTTTAATAGAGACGGGGTTTCACCATGCTGGCCAGGCTGATCTTGAACTCCTGACCTCAGGTGATCCTCCCGCCTCAGCCTCCCAAAGTGCTGGGCTTACAGGCATGATCCACCATGCCCAGCCCACCTGCTATTTTTAAAGGACACCATACCCATGTGAGTGTCTTAAAGCAGTACTGGAATAATTAATTAAAGTTATTTGAAGAGTCTCAGGATCTACTGACTGAAATAGCTGTGCTGAAATTATTATTTTAAATAACGAAGTTCTATGCAACTGCTATTGATATACATAAAAAGAAGACTATATTTTAAAAGAGATTAAATTAGAAATTATTCTTGACCATTGACCCAGATATCACTCTAGTCTTTGGCTACACTGGTAGTAGAATAGAATATCCTAGTTGAAAGGTATTTGGAATATCACTTTGGTATATATTTGCACAATGTCACTCTCTGATGTGACCTAAAGTGTATACATGGTAACTTCAATAAATTGTAATGTTTACCAAAAAAAGTTATTTTATAAAAAATAATAAATTTTAATGTTTCCTCAGCACAGATTGGTTTAGTTCTCTTGGAAAATGCTCTTTTAGCTGCTATGATCTCTGAGAATATTTATAATTATGTAGGGTGGAGATTTAGGCCTTAGAGAATTGTATGAGAGTAGTACATCTGTGCTATTTGAATAAACCTAGTTTTCTTTCTGCCTAGCAGCCAAAAGACCTTCCAATACCATGCCACATATGACCACTTAAATTCAGAATTAATAAAATGATGAATGTATATATTAAAAAATATATAATATACAAGTATATAATGTATAATATAATCATTTTCTAGTACCTAAAATTTGTGCTTTTCAAGAGACAATTTATAGATTGTATCCATTTCAAAGAAAAAGGATTGCAGTTAGAAACAAAATAGTATAGATAGGTATACTGAAACTCATGAATGCATACTTATAGACTGACAACAGAAGACAGCCTATATCCTGTGAGTCACTGGTTCAAATCCAACTCAGAGTCATAATGGAGTAGAGATGATATCACTTTACTGCTGTTCAATGATCTGTGTGAAACGAGTTGATAGTTCACTACATTTTTAATGAACTGATGCCAACGTCACATAAACTATAATCATAAATGGTACTAATTGCCTCTATTGTAACACATTTCACCTTCATGCACATGTATCTCAAGAACATCATTCTCTTCTCAAAGGTTTTGAAACGTGCCTAGGTGAGTGCTATAGAAAAGGCAAGCTAAGCTTGAATATTAATATCTGAAATGTATTTCTTTCTGGATAAGAAAGATCATGCTATCATGCTTATTTATTGTAGTGTTTACTCTCTTATATATATTTAACTCTTCAGGGAAAACCAATAATACAAATATTTGCCATTTATGTTTCAATATGCCGTCAACCTATCAATATCCTTTTGTGATAAAGACTATACTAGGAACCACACTGCTTATTATGGATGACTGTCATAGCTTTTACAGTGATTGATCTACTAAAAACTCCTAGATTTTAATGTATCTTTGGTGTGATCCTTGAGGAATACCTCTTAACTCTGGTGAGTAAAAAGAAGTCAAGACTTAAGAGAAAAGCAGTGAAACAAATGATTCTTGAATCTTTGTAAAGCATTTCTGGAAGTCCCTTAAGCCATTAAGAAGTATATGTTTTACAGACAGAAGTAAAAAAGAAAAAAAATACATCTGTGATATTTTTAAACATAGTTAATACTGTTTCAATGACGATATTTCTTCCTCATAATGAATGTTTAAGTATGCACCACTAGTTATACCTTAATCCTGCAGTTCTTGCAGGTGGTCCTTGGAACAATTTTTTATTGAGCATCTACTATATACCTGGTACAATGATTACACTGAAAAGCAAAACTAAAACATTGTTCTCCAAAACTATTTCAAATATAGCTTATTAGAGTCTGTCTCACATACACTACACTATTTTTCTTTAACACTTTATAAGTGAGAATAAGAAAAATGTAAATTTACTATAAATTATTTGCAATGAGACACTGTAAATTGGAGTGATATAATGTTTAAACTATGGAGGCTTATGAAAATCTTTCTGAATTAATTTGACTTAGAGATGTTTAAGTCTTAATTGGCAGATTTGTGCACAATTTATCAGTCTGATGGGAGGGAGGGTGGTGATGTGTTTGAATTAAGAATCAGTACATGGATATTATGATATGAAGCAAATTGATGAAACAAACCCATCTTTAATTTATCATCATAATGATTGATGCAAGTTAAAGAATGTCTGAACTATCAAGGCAGATGTAAGGAGATGAACTGAATAAACTGACATGCAGAAAAACAAAGACCAGTAAGGTGTAGGAAACAAGGATTTTTGTTGTGTTTAAGGGCTCAGTAGTACTTGCTCAGGTTGAACTGCAGAGCACCAATTTAAAAAGAAGCCAGAACCAAACCTCATGGCTGTTGAATGAGTTCCTGGCTTTGAGAAATAGAAAATAATACCTTGCCTGTGGAAGTGTTGAAAGGCTAAAAATATTGTTCTTGGTATGCAATACATGACACATAGTAGATAGTGTTCCTGCTATGGAATACTTGACACATAGGAGATAGTCAATAAAAAGTAGCTATAATTATTGAAATTTAAAACTACATTTTTAAAGCTTATGGTCTATCAATGTTTGGCCGGTTTTAAAGATGTGATTCTCTTATCCCCTACCCCCTCCAAAAAAGTATTATTCTTTCACAAGTGAAATATGTGATCCACAGAATTTGGCATGCCTCACCATGCGACCTATTGATCTTGTCAACTCAGGGCCTTCTCTGAGGTGACACAGCTCTTAGTGTGGGGTGGGAAAGACTAAAAACCGGGAATACATGTTTTCTCCATTGAGAAAGTGAAGACTTGTCCATTATCTTTCCAGTACATCTATAATGGTATATTCAGAGGAAAAAGAGTTTACTTACTGCCTCCAAAAATTTTGCATCTTGATTCATCTTTATGGAAATAAGCTCAGTCTGGGTTATAAATGTAGTCAAATCCTGACTGGCTGAAGAGGGACAACACATATTACAGTGAGACTCCTTCAGCCTCTCCAGAGCTGGGCAGTTACATTTTGTTTTCCTAAATCTATTTCTTACCTATTCAATTTTCTCCAGTGGGAAATATTTTTATTATTATTGCCTCTGTCCGGTTAATTGTTTGCATGTCACATTTGTTTACCTGATTTATCATTGACAGGTTATATCCAGATTTCTGGCTGGCTTGAGAAAGAATAGGATGAAAGAAGTAACTACTAAGGCTTCCACATTTTATTTTCTGTCAGGACTGCCACTATGAATTCTGATTAGGCAAAGTTTGTATCAGAAGGTCTACTCTACACAATTAATAGTGCTATGTGTTCACACATGGGGGTGTACAGGGTCCTGAAAGTCAGAAGGTGACACACTGGTTGGGTTTGAGAAATATCACCAAGAACCTCTACAATACTTTTTTCTTGCAGCTTAGAAGAAAAGCAAAAGAAGGAACATTCAAGATGCCTAATGAAGATGTACATGTCCTGCACTGAGCATCATTCTTCAAGAGTCACTGAAAGAATGAGTCACCTAGGAAATCCCAATCATTGCTTGAATGTTTCTCTTATGTATTTCTTACTGGTATAGAATAGCATTCACAAGTGAATGACTCACATTCAAGCCTACTATTTCAGTCTTATGAATTTACAGACATTCCTATGTGCAAGGATTTGGTGGTAAATGTCATTGTTTTCTGCATAAAATAGTCTAAAGGTAAGAAAACAGTAAAATGTCTAATAGATGATTAATAAGTTACATAATATCCTGTAAAGATGACACCATACAGTTGTGTTAACTATTGACAATGCTTACAGTTATGCCAATTAATATGTATTAGCATAGGAAATATGTATAATCTATTGTTAAAGATAAAAATCAGGTTGATAAATATTTTGCTAAATTGAATTGTGTTTTTGTTAATGTGTATGTATGTGTGAATCTGCATAAGCTAATTTCCAACCATGCATATACCAAGTGTTTAAAGTAGTATTGTTTGGTCATGTGATTATGATATTCAAAAATGTTATTATTTTGACCATACTAAAATTTCCACACATTATCTTTGTAATAATAAAACATATCCCAATTTTTAATTGTTTATCTTCATCACTCATAGAAAATTAGAGCTTAATCCGGAAGAACAGAAACATTTGATATATGGTATATGGGTTTTCCCTTGAGCTAAGGAATGCCAAACAATCTTCTGATCTCTTGTCTGTTATTCTAACTTCCATTCTTCACTTTCTTTACGTAGTTTTTTAATCATCGCAATTAAAGATCCTGTCTTCTCAAGTAACATGATAACAACATGAATCTAGCACTAAGCCAAGTATTACCAGCTAAATAAACCAATTATCTAATTAATGACAGACATTTAAAATAATTATTGTCCAATGGAATGTTATACATTGATATTATGAAAATAGAAAAAAAGTTATTTGTAATTGTTTAAATATGATTTTATGTATAGAGAATTCTTTAAATATCTTCTCATGGAAATATTGTACCTAATTTTGATTTAATTCCCTTGCCATGCTTGAGCAATAATATGTCATTTATTTATCTATCATTCTAACTATGTATCTATGTATCTATCTATTGCTAAATAAATACACACACATACACACACACACACACACACAAACACACACACCATCCAGAAAGTATTTATGATGAAGTAAAATACAAAACCATGGTAAAATTTTATATTCAAACATGTTTTTGCTTTATCTCTGCATAAATCCAATAAAGATTTGATTTTTCTTTATTTGAAATATTTTCATATATATCTCTTCTCAAAGTAGCAAAGGAAATCATTCCAAAGGGAGTTAAAAAATATAGAGACTGGAAACTGCATTTTAATACACATATTTCTTATAATATTTACTAGAAATATTTTGAACTTTCTTATTTTTATAAGAACACATTTTAATTGTGATTTATAAATAACTGTCATAAAGATAGTCTATGGTAAATTCCTCAATACGGTCTTACCATCTAAAATCAATGCATGCACACATTTCCTCTTAATAAAATCCAAAACTCATTGTGGTTTAGAAAGTAAAGTAAATGGGACCCAAAAAGCAATCTATGGTTATGGCCTAATTTGCTATTGCTCTGAATATTTGCAGACTCAACTTAAGGGTAACAAATATTAATACACACATGTACTTCATTCATGTTTGAAAGATGAGACTCAAACCTTAAGAAAAGGTTTCTGAATTTATGATTTATAGAAATTACTAGTACCTATGTGTGTTCATTATCAAGAATAATAAATAGTTTTGACAGATAAAATTATAAAGCACTTTTCTAATGGTAATAAATAAAATATTTTATGAGTTGAGAATTTTTTATGAGTCATTTTATCATTTGTAACTCAAAAACTGAGTTAATTTTCTATGCTGTTTATTGGAAGTACTTATGTTAAAATGGCTCCACTAATGTAGAAATCACATCCTTTTTTGAGTGGGAAATTGTTTAGAAATTTAATTTTCTGGTGAGGCTCACATCTGTATTCCGAGCACTTTGGGAGGCTGAGGCGGGCGGATCACGAGGTCAGGAGATCGAGACCATGCTGGCTAACAAGGTGAAACCCTGTCTCTACTAAAAATACAAAAAATTAGCCAGGCGTGGTGGCAGGCACTTGTAGTCCCAGCTGCTTGGGAGGCTAAGGCGAGAGAATGGCGTGAACCTGGGAGACGCAGCTTGCAGTGAGCCGAGATCGTGCCACTGCACCCTAGCCTGGGAGAGAGAGCAAGACTCCATCTCAAAAAAAAAAAAAAAGAAATTTAATTTTCTATTTTAGTATGTTACATTTTTTTAGACAAGGAAGTAAGGTAAAGTGACTTGTCTATATAGGTTTCAATGAGAGAACCAAACTAAAAACTACAATTTCTGATTTCCAATATGAAGGTATTAGCATTGCTCATTCATCTCTTCACTTAAATAATTATTGAGTACCATTATATTCTAGACACTACTTGAGCTGCTAATACTACAATGGTGAACAAGACAAATAGTATATTCCACAACTTCCTAAATAAGATCATATTCTAAAAAGTAGAATTTCATTAAGCTCCTTGCCATCAGTCCTGAGGATTGTTTTGACCAGCAGCTGTGTCACCTTTTCATAATGTCATTCTCTTCTAATTCTTGCAAACTATGCAGACTTAGGCAAGGTCAGTGTGTGAATGGGAGACTTTCACTGTATTAATCAGCAGAAATCTAGGTAGGAAAAAAAGGCGAAGGGACTGTATTCTGAGTTTATGCCAAAACGATCTGCAGATCTGTTGCCAGCCATAAATTAAAATTTACTGCCAATTTGTGAACATAAAAAATAAAAGGAATAGAAAAGTATCAAAGACTGCTAGAGTAATTTTGGACTCAAAAACAGAATAACTGTGAATTTTGCATGTCTTAATGAGCAATTTTTTTTCATCTAGGGAGTTACAAAAATATTAACAACCTCAAATAACAATTGATGAAATCAAAACTAGCAAATTTTTATGAGGAACATATACACATGACATGTTAAGAGCTTACAATAAATATTTATTTACTGAATGAAGATGAGTTAACTGGAATTAATGTAGGAAATCTAAAGGGGACAGAGTAGAAACAAAATATTATTGTCCATCCTTCAGTGTGATTTCTCACAGGAAAAGTCCCGTCTCCTCCATAATAACTTTTCAGAGCCCTGCCCTGTTTTAGAAGTTGCAAAGTGAAACATGATAACATTCCACTAGCTGTCAGCCTTTCCTCCTTTCCTCTTTGAATTTTTACATTTTAGAATATTTGGAGACAAATGGGAAGGTTCAGTTTGTGTTTGAGAAAAATATGCAACAACTTCACTGATCCTATTTGATGAATGTGAAGGTGTCAGCAATTTCAAAATGAAGTTTTTGATTCCTAGTTTTATGCATGTTATATAAAGTAGAAATTGGGCGCAGATGATAACTGGCCATTTAAAGTCAAGCAGTATTTTCAGAGGAAATGGGGGAGTTTGTCTGTACCATACTTACTGTGCTCTTAACCAGTTTGCTGTTTGCTGCTAAGCAACTGCTTCGTTAGAGGATAGAGCTGTCAGCTTTTGTTCTAACTTACTACTCAACTTCATGCTTAGTTGTGGAGACTTGTTTTTATGTGTGTGGAAAACTCACATGGACTTAAACTTGGCCTGTTTGATTTGTAAATGTCTTATTGTGAAATGAGTTCCTCAAACTAAGGATCTGTATTTTTTCTGGGATTTGTAAAGTGCATCAAATACCTCTTAGGACTCCCTGTGGTAGAGAACTCATATTAATGTCATAAGGTGATAAGTAGTATACTGTAATTTGACATTTGTTTCTTGTGATTTCAGTTAACTAGCATCTATCATGTGAAAAAACAATTGGTATCTTTAAGAAACTTGAGAGAAAAGTATACTCTATACTCCTTTTGGGTGTAGTCGTGGTGCTTGAATTTAAACATTTGAAACAAACATAAAACAAAAAAGTCTCCTCCACATCTTTTTCCCCTGTAGGACATTAGAGAAAAAAAAAAGGTTCTGAATCAACTTCCCTTTATGGTTTGGGGACATCGCCGCACCCTTATAAGTCTCCCCAGGGGTTCAAAGCAAGCAGAGAGGATTAAAAATTGTCTGCATGGTTGGTGATTTGCTTCTTATATTCTTATTTATTAGTTCCTGCTATCAGAAACGCCCTCAACCTATTTCTCATTGCCCAGTATGAATGCGGTACTTTATCTGAGCACACAAAATATAAAATGACTACATTAAACAGGAGCAGCTGTTCCTGAATCTGCAAGCAGAATTTTGCATCTATTAATGACATGTACAGAAATACGGAGGAAAAAACCCAGCAAGAGTCCTTTCCAATTTAGTTTTCTAGAAAAAAACAAATCCAAATGACAAAGTAAGTTACCCTTACCATATTTACAAAATCAGCATACGTGATGGCTGTAGCAATTTAATTAGAAATTAATTAAATTATCACTATTATTAGATAAATATATAGACATCACAGATACAACATATGGTCTTAGAAAAAGGAGGCTTTACTTTGGATAACAATGTATCACCACAAAATGTGTGATAAACCTCTTGTCAATATTGATAACAAAAATGGAATCTGATTCAGTGTCTACTACTCAAGAATTTGTCTCAGTTCCCTGTAGCAGATTTTACAAAAGAAGTAATGGGAATCACCCTAGCATTCCCCTTGTTAATAATTCTCCATACAAAATAAGACTTTTAAAACCAAAGCAGGCCACGTTTTTAAAGTAAGTTGCAGCTTTTAGGACATAGCCCCAATTTTATACAATAATTAACCTCAGACTATGGCCACTTGACTGGTAAAAAGTTTAAACAGGCACACACCCATGCAAAGACACACACACACACACACACACACACACATCCAAGCATGCTTTAAACTTTCCTCATGTATTGCTGAAAAGGGAAAAGATTGTAATTACCTAGTAAGAATGAAAACTAGTAATTCAAGCCTTTAATGGACAGATAATGTTATTCCAAGTTAGAGAATGAAACACAAATAGAGGGGTTGAAGAAGTGATCTCTGCAGAAAGTCTCTAAGAAGTACTATTACTGTACAATAAGGTTGTTTAAAAAATGCTCATGAAGGATTGTTAATTTGCACCTATAATGTAGCCTAATCTGTTTCAACTGATCTTGTGTCACGCAATGCAGTTTTGTTTCATTTATTTAACTTTTGGATTTTTTTTTTCTTTTTTATGGAGTCTCGCTCTGTCTCCCAGGCTGGAGTGTAATGGCACAATCTCGGCTCACTGCAACCTCTGCCTCCCAGGTTCAAGCAATTCTCCGGCCTCAGTCTCCCGAGTAGTGGGATTACAGGTGCTTCCCATCGCATTCAGCTAATTTTTGTATTTTTAGTAGAGACGGGGTTTCGCCATGTTGGCCAGGCTTGTCTCGAACTCCTGACCTCAAAAGTAGTGAAGGAGTAAGAAGCTCCTTGCAATAGTCCTAGATCATGTAATGGAGATCTAGCACTGACGGATCATGGATTAGGATTAATTCTGAGCCATCAGTCACATCTTTTTCAGCAAATAAAGAAAAATGTCAATGGGAATGATGTGCCCCTGTAGCATAGCTTTCTAGTCTATGATTCAAGAAGACAGCCATATAACTATTAATTAGCATAGGATTCACAAAAACCAGCAGTCACATTAAAGAACTTGATCCTCTTCAGTAGGTTAATGGGAGGATTAATTTGTATGGAGAAAGTGCATGGTCGTGCATAGTCTACAAAATGTAGGTAAAGATCCTAATTACGCTCGCAGTGTATGGAAATATGTGCGTGCAAGAACAGAACATGACAATGACACTGTTGACAAATTACTGCATTCTCTCCTCCAGGCTATGCTAAAAGCATGACATGTATTTGAGAAATGTTTTCCAGAATTGAGGAGAGAGGGGAAACAATAGATATGGAAGGGACTGTCTCTAGCCATATAGAACACACAAAAAAGCATCCTTTGAATTTCATCTTAAATCTTAGACTTATTAATAAATGATAGGAAGGGACAGATAGATGATGGATGGACAGAGAGATATAGGTAGTTAAATAGATAGAAATGTTGATATGGGTTGACTATCCAATGCAAAACTGTGTCTGTATTAACTACCAAATAAAAAAAGAAAGTTACAAAAAATTCATATATTTCTTCTTAGTAATGGTATTGTGAAAAATGTTTGTACTGTGAAGTGCAAGCATATTCTAACTGGCCTTCTTTTAATTTTCTCAAAGGGTTTCAATAAAAATATTGTTTGCAGTTGAAATATTTTGATTAGAAATGTGTAATATTCAGGCACTATTTTTTTACTTCCAGTTATGTTAGTGAGGAACGAAATAAAGATACTTTTAAGATATAGATAAAATGTATATATACATTTGTGAGCATATGTATAGGTATCTATATATTCATGTAACAAAACGGATGCACAAATACCAATACAAACATGCTATATGTGTCCTAAAATGTGGAATTCATATTTTTAGACAGTAAAATTGTCAAACATATCTGAGATCTTTACTTATTAATGTTGAAAATAAAATCCAAACTTTATTAACTTAATCTCAGAAAGCCTAAATTAATGAAGATAAATTCTGATACATGTTATAGTCCAAAAAAGCTCTTTTTGGCTATGTTTGGTGCTATTTAACATATAGCCTGACCAGGTAACAAAAAATTACTTGTTTAGAAATATTTCATTGAGTGTAGAATTCATCATATGCAATTGTGGTTATAAGATGAGAAAAACACATCCTGAATTAACAGAAATCTTATAAAGTATCTATTCTGTTCTTTATTGGTTACTTAATGATTCATATGCTATGGCAGTAACACCACTAGATTTTTTAAAGTTTTCAAATTTGTGGTTTTGAATTGTTTTGAAACCTTGCATATTACATGACACAGCCTCAAGGTGTCAACACTTTGCCTTTCACGACCTGATTTTATTTTTTTGAAACAGCTAAAATACATTAGAAGTAGTGAACAGTATTTTTTTTAAAAAAGAAATCATAAAGTAAAAATGGCACATTTTCATCAGTAGCTTAAAAATTATATTTGAGGACCATTAGAAAAGTGGAATTCCAAATATTTTGAGAAATCACAATATTAAGTGTAGCTATGAATGAGGGGAAATTTGAAGGACAGCACTCATTTAAATGCATAATTTCTGTTCTTTAAATAAAGATCAGTCTCAATTTTATTCTCAACTTATATGCAGAAATGTTCTTTTTGGCTCATAAATTTAGTAATAATAGTAAAGGCAGTATGGTATGAGAGAATGCGATGAATAATGATAGACTTCATAAGGGGTTTTGAATCACAGAAATCTGAGAAAAAGCTTATAAAACAAGTTTCCAACATACAAATTGAAAAGTAACATTTAGATATGGAAATAATATCAAGATATTTTGGGAAGTTTTAATAAACATTAATCAGTAGATGGAAAAACACTGATGACCTGATAAGCTGGAGAAAAATATGTTTTAAGCCTCTCTTGCTTTAAAAAATATAATATGTAACTACCTACTCTACTCTGCTAGAATCAGAGTCCTTATAATGATCTTAAGGAAAGAGAGAAACTAACCCAGTTGGAATAAACATGAATAAGATTTTATATCTCTTTTCTCCTGGGTAGAGGAGTCTTTGTTCTGAACAGTCGAAGTAGCTGGACTTCATTTTTTTTTAATTCACCTATTATTTCAGAAAGTCACTGTGACTTTGAGCCTGATATTTGAAACAAAAATCACTCCTACATTTCAGCGATAACCGCTACTTGCCCTATGGCTTTTTAGTTAGCCTGTCCTTTGAAAACATTACTGAGTCACCTATCTCAGTTATTTGTGCACTAAGGATAATTTGTTTCCTCTGGATACAAATATAAAATTCAAACATATGTCAAGAACTTCTACATGTCAAAAGCTTCTGTAAGTATAGGTAGCTTCTGTAAAATACTGAATTGTACTAAAAAATGTAGTTACTTTAGAAGGCATGACACTCTCAAACATTATGTTCTAAATGTGGATAGAGCAATCTAGAAGGTAAACATCCTAAAATAGTAGCAATATGTTTTTTGAAGATAAAAATGTAAACACTAGTAAGTTCTCTCGACTCTAAGATCTAAAGGATGTACACAGAATTGCCTTCTAATTTTTGTCTAGGACAGAGAGGGAAAGATAGTTTCAAAACAAAACATGTACAGAATTTCCCACACCTGGGGGGAACTTACTGTCTAATACAATTTGGCCTATGCAATAAAATTTAAGAACAATAAGACAGCCTGCAATTAGAAAAAATACATTAAATTTTCTAAAATTTATATGTAGGCTCACAAATACCAGAAACATATTATTGTATGTATATAATGTTAAAGATGATGAACAAATTGCTAGCCTGAAATGACTTTTTCAATGAAATTATTAGAGTCAACAATTGCTTAAACATGTGTATTTAAACAAAATGGAGGATAAATACAATAAATAATTAAAAGAAATATTTTATTATCTAGGGCATAAAAAATTAAAACACAATGAGTTAACACTAACATTAACTATGAATTTTATTAATAAAAAATGCATCAATACTGGCTCATCATATGTAATACATGCCACACTCATGCAAAATGTTAATCGTAGGGAAAACTGTGTTCAATAAGAACAGTGTATATAAGAATTCTTTGTACTTTGGGCACAATTTTTCTGTAAACCTAAAACTTCCCTAAAAATAGTCTTAAAAAAAGATTAGAAAGAGAAAGTAGACAAACTTTCGTGGTAAAAATAAGAGACCGGGCAATTTTCAAATAATTTAAATGATAGCACTGCTCTATATTATGTTGAATCTTATTTCTATTGAGCTTGTCTGCATGCATGCATGTGTGTGTGTTAGTGATATAGATAATTATGTATCATCATTCTTATATTTAGCTCTGAATGGGCCATTTTACATCAGTCATCAAGGCTCTATATTCATATAATTACATGTATTTCAAAAAAAAGTACTTCTGCTTCCACAAATTTGTAATTGTGGTCCTCAATTGTCCTTGGCTTCTATTTTTTAATTTTTTAAACAGTATAGACTTCAAAGTTTCTACATTAAATAGCCATTTAAAAATATTTTATAATGATTTAAACAAATATTTATTCTCCAAGAGACATATTTCAGAGAGTTAACTTCATAAAGATGAAATGAAATGCTCCTCATATCAGAAAATAATTCTGATCTAGTTCATGTCCTGGTCTGACAGATGGAAGAAGATAGATGATGGCACTTTGAGAATTAAGAAATCACCTTTCCCGGAATATATCATAGAGCTTACTGTCTGTAGAAGGCAACTTATCTGAGGCTTCACCAGCTGATAAAGCACACAGAGAATGCAGTTCAGACATCTTGTTTTATCACTGACTTTTCATAAATATGAAAATCTAGAAGAGTTTCATCAGATTTGCAGTTTGGGTGATAACCAATCAAACACAGCAGTTCAGCAATATTAGTTACTAAGAAACTCTGATAGAAAAAAGTTATTTTAGTGCAAGAGTATGATCTTATGACCCCTTCCTCCTCCCCATCACCCATGCATATAATCTCCTATAATGTTTGCAGGGCAAAACTGTTAGAAGAAAAAAGTACAATCATAGTGTTTCTGGTACAAGAAGAAGTTGAAAATCAACAATTTGAGATATAAGTATGTTTTAGCAACATTGTTTTAAAACTTCCAATCTGTTCTCCTTACTAATTTCATTACTAGTTTCCAAACTGCATGCGAGAGACATTCATATTAAAAAAATAGAGTACAAGAGAAAGTAGCTAAATTATGAGTCCTTATAAAACTGATATTTCTAAAACTAAAACATAGAATTTGGAAACGTGGAAAATGCCTGCTAAAATAGAAGGATATAAGATACACTTGTAAACGTGGAGAACATATTCTAGGATAGAAGAGTTTAAGAAAAGTTGAGACTCCCTAGAGCTCTTTAGTCAGCTATTCAACAAAAACTGTTGATCACCTACTTTCTATCAGAGACCCTGTTAGATATTGAGATTTTTGTCAATCAAGAATGGTACAGTCTCTCCATTCATAATGTTTATAAAGTAGTCAATGAAATAGAATAGAACCAGTAATTACAAATGAAATAGGTATTATGAAGAAGAAATTCAGGGTACAATAGAAATAAGTAATAGAAAGATCCAATCTACACAGGGAAGTCTTCCAATAAGGGATATAGCAGGACATGAAGGGCCACTTGGCTTACACTGGGAGGCTACAATTCAAAGTCCCACTAGCTTATAATTCTATGCCAAACAATGAAATAATAACTCTACAAAAGCAGCCTCTTGTCAGCTTTGCATTCCTCTGTGGAACACAAACTCTGTATCCCTGAAATAAAACTAAGAAAGATTCTAGTTGTTACTGAAACATGTTTCCCAAAGCTCCTAGAGTTCTCTTATTTTTACTCTGACCCTCTAAATAACATAAACATAGATGTAGTGATGCTTACCTTTTCAGGATTGAATTATTAAGTTGCAATAATGCTGGGTGCTTAATAATGGTAACCTAATACACTTCCATTGTTTCTTTTCGTATTTCTTAGGATAGCTGGGATTTTCACTGTATTTTCTGAAATTATTATCAAAATCATACATTAAGAAAATTATGACCAGCTATAGCTAGAAATAGAAATTTCTAAAAGGCAGGAACCATGTCTTATTTGAATTGATATATCTAGCACTTCACATCATGCTTAGCACATGACAAGCACTTGAAATATGTGTTGAATGAAAATATACAACCATGTACATAATCAGAAACTATTTTTTCCTTAATGACAGTAAAATGAAATAACTGACTTGACTTCATTTTTTTAACATGAAAAACATGTTACTTATCTGCTCAGAAAAAAAATACCGAAAAGAGAGATGGAGCAAGATGGCTGAACAGAAGCCTTCACCAATCATCCTCTACACAGAACGTCAAATTGAATAACTATCCACACAAAAAAGCACCTTCATAAAAACCAAAAGTCAAGTGAATGATCACAGGACCTGGTCTTAACTTTATATCATTGAAAGAGGCGTTGAAGAGGGGTAGAAAAGAAAGTATTGAATTGCCAACACCACCCTTCTTCCATGCCCCAGCAGTGGCTTTGTGGTGTGGAGACAGAATCTGTACACTTGAGGGAGGGAGAGCGCAGTGGTTGTGAGACTTTGCATTGGAACTCGGTGCTGCCCTGTCACCGTGGAAAGCAACACTGGGCAGAACTCAGCCAGTGCCCATGGAGAGAACATTTAGACCAGCCCTAGCCAGAGGGGAATCACCCATCCCAGTGGTCAGGAGTGAGTTCCAGCAAGCTTTGCCACCAAGACTTAAAGTGCTCTGGAGTGCTAAATAAACTTGAAAGGCAGTCTAGGCCACAAGGACTGCAATTCCTAACCAAATTCTGATGCTATTCTGGGCTTGAAGCCAGTGGACTTGGGGAGTAGATGACTTAGTGAGACACCAGCCAGGGTTTCCAAGGAAATGCTTGCACTATCCTCTCCCAACCCCAGTCTGTACAGCTTGTGGCTCCAGGGGAGACTTCCTCCTTTTACCTGAGGTGAGGAGAGGGAAGAGTAAACAGGATTTTGTCTTGCAACTTGCTTAGAAGCTCAACCGTAGTAGGATAGAGCACCAAGCAGAGTCTTGAGGCCCCCAGTCAAGGCCCTAGCTCCCAGATGACATTTCTAGATACTCCCTGGGCCAAAAGGAAAACTGCTGTCTTGAAGGGAAGGACCCAGTCCTGGCAAGATTAATCACCTGCTGACTAAAGAGCCCTTGGGTCCTGAATAATCAGCAGCGGTAGCCAGGTAGTACTCGCCATGGCCCTTGGGTGAAACTCAGAGGTGTCTTGGCTTCAGCTGTGACCGAGAACATTCCCAGCTGTGGTGGCTATGGGAGAGAAAAATCTTTCTGCTTGAGAAGGTGGGAGAGAAGAGTAAACGGGGCTTTGTCTTGCAGCTTGCGTACCAGCTCAACCACAGTAGGATAAAACATCAAGTGGGTTCTTGGGTTCTCTGATTTCAGGCATTGGCTGTTAGACAGCATTTCTCTTTCTGCCCTGGGCTAGAGGGGAGCCCACTGCCTTGAAGGGAGTGTCTCATACTCACTAGCATTCACCAGAAGCTGACTGAAGAGCCCTTGGGCCTTGAGTGAACATCAGTGGTAGGCAGGCAGTACTTGCTGTGGGCCTGGGGAAGAGACGGCCAGGGGGAGAAATTCTACTACTTGTGGAAAGGAGAAGAAAGAGTGGGAAAATCTTGTCTTTTGGCTTGGTGCCAGCTTAACCACAGTAAAATAGTGCACCAGAGAGATTCCTAAGGTTTTCAATTCCAGGCTTTGGCTTCCAGACAGCATCCCTGAATCTGCCTGGAGCCAAGATAAACTCAATGCTCTGCAGAGAAGGACACAACCTAGTTGGCTTTGCCACCTGCTGACTGTACAGTGCTAGAGCCTTGGGCAAACATAGCTGGTACCCAGGCAGCGGTTACCGCAGGCTGGGGGTGAGACCCAGTGCCGTGCTGGCTTCAGGTCTGAACCAGTGCAGTCATAGTGGTTGGGTGGCCACAGGAGTGCTTGAGTCACCCCTCCTCCAGCTCCAGGCAGCTCAGCACAAAGAGAGAGACTCCATTTGTTCAGGAGAAAGTAAGGGAAGAGAACAAGATTTTCTGCCTGGTAATCCAGAGAATTCTTCTGGACCTTATCGTAGACCACCAAGGTGGTACCTTCAAAAGTCGGCAAGAGCCACAGTGTTACTGACCTTGGGGTGCCCCCTAATGCAGATGCAGCTGCAATGATCAAAAACTTAGGTCACGACACCCAAGTCCCTTTGAATACCTGGAAAGCCTTTCCAACAAGGATGGGTACAACAAAAGCCCAGACTGTGAAGACTGCAATAAATACCTAACTTTTCAATGCCCAGAGACCAACAAACATTCTCAAGTATCAAGACCATCCAAGAAAATCTGACCTCACTAAAAAAAACTAAAAAAGGCATCAGGGATCAATCCTGGAGAGACAGAGATATTTGACCTTCCAGACAGAGATTCAAAATAGCTATTTCTAGGAAAGTCAGTGAAATTCAAAATGACACAGAGAAGAAATTCAGAATCCTACCAGATATATTTAACAGAAAGTCTGAAAAAATTTTAAAAAACCAAGCATAATGCAATTGACATACTAAAGAATGTGTCAGAGTCTCTTAACAGTAGAAGATCAAGCCGAAGAATTAGTGAGCTTGAAGACATGCTACTTAAAAATACACTGTCAGAAGAGACAAGAAAAAGAATGAATAAAAAAGATTGAAGCCTTCCTACAAGATCTAGAAAATGGCCTAAAAAGGGCACACCTAAGATTTATTGGTCTTAAAGAGGAGGTGGGGGTTTGGGGAGAAGGTTATTCAAAGGGATAATTACTGTAAACTTCCCTAACATAGAGAAACATATCAATATTCAAGTAAAATAAGGTTATATCAGAGCACCAAGTAGATTTAACTCAAATAAGACTACTTCAAGACACTTAATAATCAAATTCTCAAAGGCCAAGGATAAAGAAAGGATCTAAAAACAGCAAGAGAAAAGAACAGTATGAGACAATGGAGCTCCAATACATCTGGCAGAAGACTCTTCAGTGGAAACCCTATAGGCCAGGAGAGACTGGCATGACATATTTGAAGTGCAAAAGAAAAAAAAAAACTCTTATCCTAGAACAGTATATCAAACAAAACATCCTTCAAACATGAAGGACAAATAAAGAGTTTCCCAGAAAAACAAAAGCTAAGAGATTTCATCAACACCAGACCTGCCCTAAAAGAAATGCTAAAGGGAATTCTTCAGTGAGAGAGAAAAGGATGCTAATGAGCAATACAAAATCATCTGAAGATACAAAACTCACTGGTAATAGTAAGTAAACAGAAAAACACAGCATTTTATAACACTGTTCTTCTGGTGTTTAAACTACTCATTTCTTGAGTAGAAAGACTAGAAGATGAATTGATCAAAAATAATAACTACAGTCACATTTCAAGACATCAATGGTACAAAAAGATATAAATAGAAAAAACAAAAAGGTAAAAAGCAGTGGGACAAAGTTAAAGTGTAGAGTTTTTATTAGTTTCTTCTTCACTCGCTTGTTTGTTTACTTAGGCAATCCATGTTAGTTATCATTATTTTACAATAATGCATTATAAGATATTATTTAGAAGCCTCATAGTAACCTCAAATTAAAAAAAAAACACACACACAACAGATACAAAAAAATAAAAAGCAAGGAATTCAAACATACTGCCATAGAAAACCACCTTCAGTAAAAGGAAGACAGGAAGGAAGAAAAGAAAGAAGAGAAGGCCACAAAACAATCAGAATACAACAAATGGCAGGAGTAAATCTTTACTTGCCAATAATAACATTGACTATAAATGAACTAAACTGTCCAATCAAAAGAAATAGAGTAGCTGAATGAAAAAATAAGAATCAATGATCTGTTGCCTGCAATAAACACACGTCACCTATAAAGACACACCTAGACTGAAAATAAAGGGATAGGAAAAGTCATTCTATGCAAATGGAAACTAAAAAAGAACAGAGTAGCAATATTTGTATCAAACAAAATAGATTTCAAGACAAAAACTCTAAAAGAGATACAGAAGAGCATTATATAATGATAAAGGGGCCAATTCAGCAAGAGTATATACCAATTGTAAAAATATATGTACTCAGCACTGGAGCACCCAGATTTATAAAACAAATATTATTACAGCTAAAGAAAGAGATAGACCTCAATACAATAATAGCTAGAGATTTCAACACCCCACTTTCAACATTGAAAAGATCAATCAGACAGAAAATCAACAAAGAGTAAAGGGACATTGTCTTGCAAAGTCCCCTTTACAGTGGACTTAGTATGCCCTATAGACCAATTGGACTTAATGTACACTATAGACAATTGAACTTGATGTACACTATAGACCAAAAGGGCCTAACAGATATTATATAATATTTCATCCAACAGCTGCAAAATACACATTATTCTCCTCAGCACATGAATCATTCTCAAGCGTAGACCATATGTCAGGCCACAAGACAAGTCACAAAAATATAAAAAAAAAATTGAAATTATGTCAAGTATCTTCTCTGATCACAATAAAATAAAACTAGAAATCAATAATATGAGGAATTTTGGAAACTATACAAATACACGAAAATTAAATAATACGTGCCTGAATGACCAGGGGGTGAGTGAAGAAATTAAGAAGGAAAATTTTTAAGTTCTTGAAACACATAATTATGGAAACACAACATACCAAAACCTATGGGATACAGCAAAAACAATACTCAAAGTAAAGTTTATAGGTGTAAGTGCCTACATCAAAAAAGCAGAAAAACTTCAAGTAAACAACCTAAAAATGCATCTTACAGAATTAGAAAAGAAAGACCAAAGTGAACCTAAGTTAGTAGAAGAAAAAAAATAATAAAGATCAGAGGAGAAATAAATGAAAAAAAGTACAATTGATCAATCAAACAAAAAAGTTTTTTTTAAATAAAATCTACAAACCTTTAGCCAGACCAAAAAGAAAAGAGAGAAGACCCAAATAAATAAATTAGAGATGAAAATGGAGACATTACCACTGATACAACAGAATCAAAGATCTAGAGGCTAATATGAGCAACTATGTGCCAATAAATTGGAAAACCTAGAGGAGATGAATAAATTCCCAGACACATACAACCTACGAAGATTGAACCATGAAGAAATCCAAAACCTGAACATACCAATAACAAGTAATGAGATCAAAACTGTAATAAAGTAATAAAAAGTCTCCCAGCAAAGAAAAGCCTAAGACCCAATGACTTCACCATTGGATTTTACTAAACATTTATTTAAAGAACTAATACCAATCCGACTAAACTATTCCAAAAAATAGATGAGGAAGGAATGCTTCCAAACTCATTCCATGAGGCCAATTTTACACTGATACCAAAACCTGACAAAAACACATTAGAAACCGAAAACTATAAGCCAATATCCCTGATGAACATTGATGCAAATATCCTCAACAAAATGTTAGCAAATCAAGTTCAACAACACATTAAAGGTAACTCATTATGACCCAGTGAGATTTATCCCAGGGATGCAATAATGGTTCAATATGTGCAAATTACTCAATGTGATACATCATCTCAAGAGAATGAAGAGCACAAACCGTATCATCCTTTCAACTGGTGCTGAAAAAGCTTTTGATAAAGTTCAACACCCTTTATGATAAAAACACTCAAAAAACTGGGTAGAGAAATAACGTACCTCAATACAATAAAACCATATATGACAAACCCAGAGCTAGTGTCATACAGAATGGAGAAAACCGAAAACCTTTCCTCTAAGATTTGGAAGAAGGATGCCCATCTTCATCACTGTTATTCAACATATTACTGGAAATCCTAGTTAGAACAATTACACAAGAGAAATAAATAAAGGGCATCCACACTGGAAAGGAAGAAGCCAATTACCCTTGTCTGCAGATAAAGAACCTAAAGACTCAATCAAAAAATGATTAGAACTGATAAACAAAGTGAGTAAAGCTGCAGGATACAAAATTAACATATAGAAATCAGTAGCATTTATTTATGCCAACAGTGAACAATCTGAAAAAGAAATCAAGAAAATAATCCCATTTACGACAGCCACAAATAAAATAACATACCTAGGATTTAACTTAACCAAAGAATGGAAAGATATCTTCAATGAAAACTGTAAAACATTGATAAAAGAAATTAAAGAGGACACACAAATAAGGAAAGATATCTATGTTCATGAATTGGAAGAATCAATATTGTTAAAATGTACATACTACCTAAAGTAATACACAAAGTTGGTTCAATCCGTAAAAAAAAAAAAATCCAATGATATTCTTCACAAAAAACAATTTTAAAAAGTCCTAAAATGTATATGGAACCACAAATTACCCAAACCAATCCTGAGCAAAAACAAGAAAACTGGAGGAATCACATTATCTGACTTCAAATTATACTACAACACTATAGTATCCAAAATAGCATGGTATTGGCATGAAAACAGGCACATTTACCAATTGAATAGAATGAAGAACAAATGGAGAAACAAAATAGAGACACAAATCCATACATCCACAGTGAACTCATTTTTGACACAGGTATCAAGAACATACATTGAGGGAAAGGATAGTCTCTTCAATAAAAGATGCCATGAAAACTGCATATCCACATGCAGAAGAATGAAACTAGATTTCTATCTCTTGCCATATACAAACATCAAATAAAAATGTATTAAAGACTTAAATCTAAGACCCCAAACCATGAAACTATTAAAGAAAACACTGGGGAAACTCTGCTGGACAGTGATATGGGCAAAGATTTCTTAATAATACCCTACAAGAGCAGACAACCAAAGCAAAAATAGACAAATGAGATCACATCAAGTTAAAAAGCTTCTTCACAGCAAAGGAAAGTCTGTTTCCTTTGTTGTCTAACAAAGTGAAGAGACAGTCCACTGAATGAGAGAAAATATTGGCAAACTATCCATTTGACAAGGGCTTAATAACCAGACTCTATAAGGAGCTCAAACAAGTCAACAGGAAAAAAACCCTATTAATCTGATTGTAAAATGGTCAAAAGATCTGAATAGACATTTCTCAAAAGAAGACATACATATGGCAAACAGGTAAATGAAAAGGTGCTCAACATCACTGATCATCAGAGAAATGTACATCAAAACTACAATGAGATATCATCTCACCCCAGTTAAAATGGCGTTTTTCCGAAAGACAGGCCATAACAAAATGCTGGCGAAGTTGTGGAGAATAGGGAACCCTGGTACACTGTTGGTGGGAATGTAAATTAGCACAATCACTATGGAGAACAGTTTGGAGGTCCCTCAGAAAAGTAAAAATAGAGCTACCATATGATCCAGCAATCCCTCTGCAAGGTATATACCCAAAAGAAAGAAAATCGCCGGGCACGGTGGTTCATGCCTATAATTCCAGCACTTTGGGAGGCCGAGGTGGTTGGATCATGAGGTCAAGAGATCCAGACCATCCTGGCTAACACACTGAAACCCCGTCTCTACTAAAAATACAAAAAAATTAGCTAGGCGTGGTGGCGGGCGCCTGTAGTCCCAGCTACTCGGGAGGCTGAGGCAGGAAAATGGCTTGAACCCGGGAGGCAGAGCTTGCAGTGAGCAGAGATCGTGCCACTGCACTCCAGCCTGGGTGACAAAGCGAGACTCCATCTCAAAATAAAAATAAAAAAAAAAGAAAGAAAATCAGTATGTCAAAGAGATATCTGCACTCCCATGTTTATTGCAGCACTATTCACAATCGCAAGGATCCAGGATCAACCTTAAGTGTCCATCAGCACACAATATGTGGTACATAGACACAATGGAGTATTATTCAGATAAAAAAGAATGAGATCCCATCACTTGCAACAACATGGATGGAACTGGAAGTTATTATGTTAAGTGAAATAAGCCAGGCACAGAAATACAAACTTCAAATATTCTCACTTATCTGTGGGAGCTAAAAATCAAAACAACAGAACTCATGGAGATAGAGAGTAGAAGAATGGTTACCAGGGGCTGGGAAGGGTAGTGGTGGGGGTGGAGACATGGGGATGGTTAATGGGTACAAAAATATAGTTAGAAAGGATGAATATAATCTAGTATTTCATAGCACAACAGGGAAACTACAGTCAACAATAATTTATTGTGTATTTTAGAATTACTATAAGTGTATAATTGGATCATTTGCAACACAAATAAAGGATAAACACTTGAGGTGAGGGATACCCAGTTATCCTGATGTGATTATTATGCATTGTATACCTGTATCAAAACCTTATGTACCCTATAAATATGTACACCCACTATGTACCCACAAAAATTAAAAATTAAAAATTAAATACTGAAAATTCATTTGAGTTGACATATAGAACAAAGGACAAACAGATATACTTGTTTTTTGTTGTTGCTGTTTGTTTGTTTGTTTTGAGACAGAGTCTCTCACTGTCACCCAAGCTGGAGTGAGTGGCATGACGACCTCAGCTCACTGCAGCCTTTGACCTCTTGAGTTCAAGCAATCCTCCCACCTTAGCTTCCCAAGTAACTGGGACTACAGGGGTATGCCACCATGCCCAGGTAATATTTGTTTTTGTTTTTGTTCTTTTGTAGAGACGGGATTTTGCCATGTTGCCCAGGCTGGTCCCTAACTCCTGAGCTCAAGCAATCCACCCACCTTGGCCTACCAAAGTGCTAGGATTATAGGGGTGAGCCACCATACCCTGTGGCATTTTCTTAAAATAATTTAAAAATGATTCTGTAGAAGTGTTGATTGTCTCAAAAGATTTTTCCTGAAGGCCTTTCAACAAGTTGCATTTCTGCTCAGAATGTCTTCTTTTCTGGTAACTACAGAAGAAAAAAAAAAATGGAAAAGAAAATAAAGAATCACAGCCTGAATTTCAACCATGAAAAACAGTAGTTAAGAGTGAGTGAGTACTGTGTGACAAATGGTAAAACTCTTTTTCTGATCATGGGTAAAATAAAATAAGGCCTAAAAGAGCTGTACAGAATAAGGACTAGAAAGGAGGAAAGTGCTTTCCAGCATTTCTTTATTCTCACATAGGAAAATATTTAAATATTAATAATTTTAAATAATAAAATTCTTAATGTTAAGGACTATTCAATGCAATGAAATGCTGAAATAAGGCAATTTTGGCTAGAATATTTTTCAATGTAATCTTTTTAATGTGCTTTTTCTTCATATAAAGTCAGTCCTTTAAAATATTTAGTTTAATTATAGTTTTAAAATTATAATGTATGAATTTAATGTAATCTGAGTATAAAATGATTTATCAAGGGAATATATATTTATAAAAAGTGTTAAGACAAATAAGGCTTAGCAATATTAAAATCCTAAAAATTATCATTGTACAAGTTATTTCTTAAGCATTTTGTCGATGAATAATTTGTTGCTATGGTAATTTGTAGGTATATTTTGACACAGCAAGAATGATGTTTTTTGCTTAAATCAAAAAACATCCTAAAATGTATTTACTCCTAATTGTGTTTAATTCCATATTACAGTGATTAATCAGACTGAATGTCTTTATTTTCTGCTGTTCTAACTACAAGAAATAATCTCTCCTGTTTTTATCCTATTATAAGGATCGTTACAAAAACGGAAAACAATTAACACAGAGTTCAATGCCTGAGTGCTATAGAGCTGAAGTAATTGCACTCAAGGTCTGCTAACTTTTTAATCAGGCATTTGGTTGCAAGCTGCTCGCAATTGATTCTAAGAGAACTAACACTATCTGAAGAAGAAAGCAGGTGTGCCAGAAAAGCAGACATGTTGGCAAAACAAATGAAATATTTTAAAAGGAAAAGCAAAAAAAAAAAAAAAAAAGAGCAAAATCAAAGCAAACTGCTTGTCAGCAGGCCATTTTCTTGGCTGAGCCTGTTACTGAACAAAGTCAGTATATGCACAAGCACTGTGGTGGAAGCCCCACTGACCTGCTACTACTTTCAAAGTGGAGCACTAAAGCTTAGCACTGAGGAGCCCTGTCCATCCCAACGTTAGTGAATTGAGTTAATTAACAGAGAAGGCTTGCAATTTCCATATTCAGTAGAGTTAAGACACCATCAGAGGTTTCTGGAATTACATTCTAATGAGAAAAGTTTCCTTTTCTTCTCATTCAGGTTATTCTTTGAAAACAAATTTTTTCTTTCATAAAGAAAAAAAAATCTGCAGTTTTCTTCTGAAAGCTGATTATTTCCTTTCTTTTTCTTTCTTTAATAAGTGTCATTCTCCAGCTGTGAAAGTGATGCCTTCTAGGCATGTTGCACACATTTAAAGGTACACATGTTGCTTAAGAGCACTGGGGGCCATGGGGATGGTGGGGGGAGGCAGTTAAAATGCCTTCTGCAGTTTCTTGAAAAAGGAGCCGCTAAGAGTTAATACTCCTGTGAAAGTGCTTCATATTCACTACAGAATATTCTGACAAGTAGGGGGATATTTATAAAATTCCAAGTTTGAAATTTTTTTATGATATGAGTTAGGTACACTGTTGATCTCTCTTTATACAGAAAGAGGAAACCAAATGAAAGATTTGGGTATTTACCTGGTGGATTCCAAGATGCTTGCTATTTCTTTCTTAAATCCCCAGAAGGAAATGAGAGCATTTGAACTTTTAAAAAGGAGTATAAAGCAGAAATAGCTCTTGCAGCAGAAGAGCAAGTCAGAGCAAGAGGAACAAGGAAAAGAAAACAACAGAAATGAGCTTCCTCAGACAAAAGCCTATGTACATTTTAATTACACCGATTTGCCTAGGCCACCAGGCAATCTATGTTAGAATTCATTAGCATGGCTCAGGGTCCAGAAAAAGTTATATAGAGATCAGTGGATATAAAACATTATAACCAATTACACAAGTTCCTACTCCAGTTCCAGAAAAGTTATGGAAGTCTCAGCTCCTGTGTGTGCCATCACTTCAGCCTCCAGGAAGCTATCTCTTAGTCTCTCCTACTGTAAACATGTCTCCCTGAGTCACCACAGCATCTGTTGTTTCTAGGTGAAGGACTAATACAAATAAAAGGGAGGCACCTGGCATCTGGCCACCTGAGCACAAAGTCACTTAATCATGTAGGAGTCTTTTCATTGCTATGATCTCAAGCATTTCAGGAAGAATGCCAAATGGAGAACAAAGAGACTGTCAGGCAAAGAGCTCCTTGGTTGCCTGGATTACGTCACAAGCATAGTTTTTGCCAGATTAACATCTATGATTTTACTGACTCCAAATGTGACTTTAAACAAAAATTCTTATTCTCCGTGCAGTATTTTACAGCAATTGGAAATCCAGTATTGAAACAATTCTTTGGAATCCAGCAGATCTGAATGATGGGTGTGAGTGCATGTGCATATGTGAATTATATTTTAAGAACTCATGGAAATAGATGTCATAATATCTCCTCCTGCCAATGGAGCAGGGAACAACATCCTACACTCCTGGGCATATTTGTGAGTGTAAAGCATCACCACTTACAAGGATTATCTGTTTATTATGATGTGCATTTTTAGCCTAATGCTTACTCTTTCAGAGCCTGCACATCAAAGAAATCTACAGTCCAGTCAGACCTCTGTGTTCCAGGGTTCTGCATCCTCAGATTCAACAGACTGAAGGTTGAAAATTCACAAAATGAAAATGCTTTTAAAAAAATGGCATTAAAGAGAAAAATACAGTATAACAACTATTTACATAGCATTTAAATTTTACTGGAGAAATCCAGAGATGATTTTTAAAATATGTGAGGATGTGCCTAGGTTATATGCAAGAACAACGCCATTTTCTATCAGGTACTTAAACATCTGAAGATTTTGGTATCTTCTGGGTTCCCAAAACCAATTCCCTGATTGTACTAGTAAAACCTTGCTTTTGTTAGATTTTGGTTGTTTGAATTTTTTTGTGTTGAGTGGAAATAATGAATACAATAATCAGAAACACTATTACTTTGAGATCTGTTTAATTTGTAAGTAATGCTCATATCTCTTCTAATTTCCCAAGTTGATATAAAAACACATTTATTTCAGCTTAAGAGATACCTTTAGCTTTTAAAGATTATTTATGTGTCTGTTCCAGTCTATTGCTTAAACTATAGAATAAACAATTCTTAAGGGTAATGTTTAGTCATGATCACTATTTGTTAATTTACTTTTTATTTTTATGTCCTTCCTCAAAACTTTCATAAATGTATATACATATAGCAATCAATTTTATCTTTTCTCTATAGCATTAACATGAGTTATCTTCGATTTAAAATGCCAAAATCATTATATTTTACAAACACAATTTAAACACTCATTTGTTTATTCACAATGTTTTCTTAAACATGTATCCATACATTCTAGGTTCAGGACATGCCACATAATCAATGTGCTAAGTAAGTATGATGTTGTAATTTAATTGTTAGAATTATTTTCTTAATGGTATATAAAATGATGATACTTTGTACTTTGCAATCTATGACTTTTCCTATCTGTTGAAATACTATGTTGATATCCAAGAGGAAGAAAAGATCAGAACGAACATTTTCAAAGCATTTATTGTTTTCTGGTGACTACATTAGGAGTTTTATATTTTATATTGTATTCATCAAATTATGACTTAAGAATTAGTGTCTTCTTTTTGCAAAGGATAAAATAGACTTCAAGACATATAAAAACTAGCCTACTCCAAATCATATTTTGTAAGTACAGTTGTCAGGATCAAATCCCTTGCTTATTTGCATATACTTTCTCCATTGCAAAAAACAAAACAATAAAACACAACAACAACAAAAAGAAAATCCTAAATTATCACAGATGATGAGAAAATTAATTGAAATTAAAGAAATGATAATAATAACAACACTATATTAAATGGCCAATGCAATGGAAAATCGAATACTCTTCCATTAGTTTATAAGCACCATGTAGACAAGGTCATGTTTGTTTCACTGTCAAATATATAAATGTATCCCTAGCCTTAGAACAGTGCTCAATAAGTATTAACTAAATCATAGAATTTGTCTCAAAGGCTTATTTTGTGCATGCACTAGTCATCCAAAAAGAGGTAAAACACCATTAGTTTCATCAGACTTGATAATAAGTTTCACTACATTTTACGTCCTTGGGGAGGACCAGTGCTCCAAGTCAGAATGACTTACGGAAAAACAACTGCTAAAATAGGCCTTGGAACATTTGAAACCAGATACAGTTTAATGTGGTTTATCCCTCCACTTAAGTTATGTTTGTGTGTGTGTGTGTTTGGTAGAACAAGCAAAGAAGAGGTTTGCTTAATCTTTCGCAGGTTTTAATTTTCTTCTCCAGTTTTACGGCACATGACTCCTGCTGCATCTTCCCTGAAAGACTTTTTAAACATTTTTTTTTTCTGTTACTGCTTCTGCCTGCTCAGCCTTCTTCCCCGATCTCTTAATTCTCTATATCTTCTGTTCTCAACTTAACTCCACCCATTAAATCATCAAAAAAGCTGATGTGGGGTGTGTGCCTGTGTGTGTGTGTTTAGCTTATTTTTAGCTAGGACTAGTGCATGTACAAGTGGCCAAAACTAGTGAAATATAACAAGTAACAGCAGAGTCAAGGATGACACTATTTAAGGTGCCATTGCTTTGCATGGCACTGAAATAAGCTTATTAACTGCTGGCAAATTCTAAGCTACACCACCTGAAAGTGGTAAAGATTTAAGTCTTTCCAATGTTTGGAGCTAAATGAATGCCTAAAATCTTTCTCTTTTTCTCCCTAGCTTTTCTCTGAGTTGAAAGTGATAACACACCACCACACAGTCAAGTGAATCATAACCTGCTGGGGCTTGAGGTATGGAAGATGAACAGTGGAGGAAAGGTATCTTCTAGCCTGGTGAAATGCCGTGGAAATGTGAGGCCATTTATTTTTTCTAAATGCCCCAGCAACAGCTCTCATTCACCTGCAGAAGCAAGAGCTGTTCTGACTACTCGCATTATGTGGTGAGATCTTTATTTCTTCACCATTTTTTTACTATGAGTTTCCTTTTTTGTCATCGTTGACCTTATAATGAATCACTGCACTGTCTGAGTAATAAGGCTGCAGTAGATAAGGTCCCCTGAGAATATGAAGGAAGAAGTATGTTCAGCAACTGATTACTGACTTATCCACCTGATTATAGTGACCAATCTACTCATATATCCGATTTCAAATGCCCAACACAATGTTAATAATCTTATTAAAACTTCTTTGCAGTAAAAATCAAACTTCTTTGGTTGATGTTTTTTCTTTAATTTTTAAATTCTAAGTAGAGCAGTAGTTTTAAGATTGCACAATACAAATATTTTAGTGATGCTTCTGGAAATCCATCTAGCAACTTGTTATTTACAATATACTATTAGTAGTACATTATAAATAACTGAAATCTAAAACATAATTCATAAGGAATACAGAAAGAAAATAGAAGGGAGGATATCAGTTTAAATATCATAATTTAACAATTTGATACTTGGAAACAAAATAGTTAAAATAATCAATCCCATTTTATTTTCCTTTTACATTTTATTTTCTTTTTAAGAATTTTGATTTGCTTCCGGAAATATTTTATATTTGAGTGATGCTCTGGAAATCCATCTAGCAACTTGTTATTTACAATATGCTATTAGTAGTACATTATAAATATCTGAAATCTAAAACATAATTCATAAGGAATGCAGAAAGAAAATAGAAGGGAAGATACCAGTTTAAATATAATAATTTAACAATTTGATATTTGGAAAAAAAATAGTTAAAATAACCAATCCCATTTTATTTTCTTTTTACATTTTATTTTCTTTTTAAGAATTTTGATTTGGTGACATGCTGGTTTAGCAATAGCCATAATTACACTGCCATTTCCTGTTTCTTTTATTAACTAAGAATTTCAAGATGAAGAACCTTATTTCTTATAGAAAGTTAGCTGAGCATTTTCCTTTCCCTTGCTGGAACTGAAGAATTGAGATAACTCAGAAACCTGACACTTCGATATGAGTTCTAGTGCTAGGAGGATGAGTGTCCTTCACTTTGATCTTTGCTAACTTTAAGTGACACTTCTCATTACCCCTCACCAGCTCTTCCCCAAAGCATCCTGCCTTTTCACAAGCTGTGAATGAGAACTCTGACTGGCATTACCAATATTGTTTGCTGAGTAATAGTTTGTTTTCAATGTGCGGCTTCAGGATCATTTACTAATTAAAATTGCTTTACCACTGAGAGGTCTCCTGAGGTATGCCCTTCTTTATCTGGATTATACTATGAAGTCATAGTTGAATCAATCCTTAGACCATAATTTTCTGCTAATCCAAATGAAAAGTTGGAAATAATAAATTGATAAAATTCACACAATTTTATTGGCACACATGTACATTAGGTTTATCATAAATCAAATAAACACAAACACAGATACCCAATCTGACACAGGAAGACAAAGCTTAAATGTAGAGCAATGGAACTACATGACTAACTTTTAAATATACTACTGATAAAGGGGGAAGAGTGAACTTTAAAGAAACTGCATTTTCTAGTCAATTTGTATTTATAATCAAAAAGTTCTGGAGTTATAATATAATAATAAGCCTTTGGGCCTTAACTAACACATCCATGCTTTACAAAATCATCACTCAAGTAAACCAATAAAATAACTTAGGCCGACTTTCCCACAGGTTAATATTGTGACATGCTCAGGTTCTCAGTGTTACATTTGTTTAAAGCTGTGGTATGATGAAAAATTATCCTTTGTGAGTGTGTGTGTGTGTGTGTGTCTGTGTGTGTGGAAGTGAGGATAAGAAAGCCTCAATAACTTTGATTGCTTCAGTGTAGCTAGCAACATTGAAACAAATATCAAGTATATCAAAGATAAGAACCTAAGGAATGTCACATAAGGCCGGGTGTGGTGGTTCACTCCTGTAATCCTGTGGAAGGCCGAGGTGGGTGGATCACCTAAGGTTGGGAGTTCGAGACCAGGCTGAGCAACATGGAGAAACCCCGTCTGTAATAAAAATACAAAATTAGCCCACCGTGGTGGTGCATGCCTGTAATCCCAGATACTTGGGAGGCTGAGGCAGGAGACTTGCTTGAACTTGGGAGGCAGAGGTTGCCGTGAGCTGAGACTGCGCCATTGCACCCCAGCTTGGGCAACAAGAGTGAAACTCCGTCTCAAAAAAAAAAAAAAGAATGTCACACAAATGATTCAAAATCAATAAGGAAAAGAAGACTTAAATATCCAACAACTAAACAATTCTTCTGATTTATATTAATTGTCTAATACATTGAATATCCAGTATCCAACATAAGGACTAGCATAGGGCAGACTGTCATACAAATTTGAAGAGCTATGTGGGGAAAGAATGGATGGGCGAATGAAGAAACAATGGGTGACATAAGGAGTTGGTGGTGTAGGGTTCTGGTCTGTTCTATTCATAGTTAATAACTCCCGTTCAAGGGCAAATAAGAGAAGACAAGAAAGTAAGGCCTAAATATTTCAATTTTAGAACATGGTATGTTATAAGAGAATTAGTAAGTAAAACTATAAGAAAGTGAATGAGTAGATAAGACATAACTATTTTTGAATTGAAACACTTCTATCATAGATTTCTAGTGGCCTGTATTATTTTCTATAAGTATACAATATCAAAAGTTCCCTTATAGATTTAAAAAGAAATAACAGTGTATGTATGATGCTAAATGACACAACTAAATATCAATTGTTTTACTTCTTTTTCCCAATTAACTGTATGGAAAAACAGTCTCTATAGGAGAATCTTAACACTACAGCCTAAATGATGTGAAGGGAGATAAACAAAAATACAAGTAAATTGTCATGTTCCCGTTTAGGTTGTGGACTTAATGATACTGGCTTATGATAGTTCACAAGTGTTTTTGGGAAGATTTCTCATTTATTCCATTTATGAGATTGATGTCCTGGATACTTAACATAAAAAAAGTATATTTATCCAAAGCAAAATAAAATAAGTCCCTATCACCAGTAATATTTATTGTATAGCTTAAATGCAGCAGGATTCTTCCAAATATGAAGGCAAAAAAATCTGGGCAGAACCTGACAGCATAAGAGAAAAATGCTGCTGAATTAGCACTTTCCAAGAAGGCCTTAGAGAGTAGACATATATTATCTTTGGAGTCAATGATAAAAAGAGATTTGAGACGTAAACGTGAGGGTTTTCATGACTATGCAATAAATACTTTTTCTAACACAGAAAAGTGACTTATGTTCTAAAATATTGCTAATTATATCTTCAAACCGATGGGTGTCTATGTGTGTTTATCTGCATATACCTTGACACTAACGACTTGTAAATTACTACTGTATCTCCTGACACATGAACTAGACGCATGGAGAGATTCTCGATACAAAAATTAGTTAATCTTTATAAAAATCCAAATATCCTAAGTCTCTTTCAAATATAAGATTCACTCAGATTTACTCTGTAATTCATAATTTCCTCCTGTGAATTAGAGATATGTACATGCCTTGAAGGTTCCATGGAGCCCTTTTCAGATACAGCCTGATCTAAAATGAGGCATATGTTAAATCTTCTTACACAAGGCCAGGCTCTCATCTTCCTCTGCACCCCACAGTGCTCATTCAAGTGAAGAGTCATCTTTGAAGGCAATTGTAGCTTCTTGCTTGGCTGAGCATCATGGAGCTTGGAGCAAGATAAAAAAGGAACTACAGACTTTCAACTAGAATTCTGCTAGCAGGACACACTGAAACCAGCCAGCAAGACCACTGTGGGATAAGTTTCCTATCTCTTTTGCCACACACAAATTGTGATATATACTAATTGGCCTACAGTAATTTCCATCAAACAAATAAGAAAAGTATTTCCAATCTATCCAAGATTTATTTTATTAAAATTCTCTTCTGAAAAATTTGCCAGCCTACTTACATAATTATGCTATTTACAGTCTGCATAATTTTATCTGTCTTGGGATATGTACAAATAAGACATTCACTTTATTAGTTTTCCTTAAAATAGCTTATAGCAATGTCATCAGGTTAAGAGAGCATTAATAGCAGTTTGTTATGACTTCCAGGAAAGCTGGAGGTTGAACATGGACACTTTTGTATCATAATCAGCAATTTTCACATCCCTTCCCAAACAGCAATGGGCTTTTTTTTTTAAAACAAAGATTCAGAGGCCTCACTCAATGCTACTAAACATGAATAAGAATTAAGGAATTGTTCACATGATTCAGGTACATAATCAGGTTTAGGAAGCACTGTAGTAGACAACAGTATGACTCCTAGAAACTTATATGAATTCAGGAAAGAATTCATGTTTAAAGTTTATTTTCCAAAAAAAGGAAAATGTGACTTATTTCTCCTTTAAACTATGATATATATTCTCCATGGACAATAAAATCCTTAAAGAGACAGGCATAGTGTAAACATTTTTAGCCTGTATGTGTCCACTCTATGCACTGTCTCCCCTACCCATCATTTCCTCTATATTCTCAACTTTACCTTTTGTTTAGGCACTTACACCCTCTTACCTGGAATGTTCCTAAGGCTTCATCCCATCCCTACATCCCATGCTACCCTACCCCCAGTCTCCCTTCACTGCAACTTAAAAAATAACCTTCCTAAGTCATAGATAAAACAGACCCTGTCCTGCTAGTCCCTACATAATAAAATGCAGTCTACTTACACAAGCTTTGTAGCCCCCAATGGAAAAACCCAGCTTAACAGTCAACACTGTTTTTCTATTAATTTCCTATACCAATAATATCCTTTTGCCAAAATAGAAGGCTAAGGACTTTTTCTTTCTTTCTTTTCTCTCTCTCTTTTTTTTTTGAGATGGAATTTTGCTCTTGTTGCCCAGGCTGGAGGGTAATGGTGAGACCTCAGCTCACTACAACCTCCACCTCCCAGGTTCAAGCAATTCTCCTGCCTCAGCCTCTCAAGTAGCTGGGTGCCCGCCACCATGCCCATATAATTTTTGTATTTTTAGTAGAGACAGGGTCTCACCATGTTGGCCAGTCTGGTCTTGAACTCCTGACCTCAGGTGATCCACTCGCCTCGGCCTTCCAAAGTGCTGGGATTACACGTGTGAGCCACTGCGCCCGACCAGAAAGCTAAGGACTTTTCTAATGACATTCCATATTTAACCAATCCTATGCATTTTCCCTTACTGTTTTCTTACCCTGTTTGGTACACATATTTCCCAACTTTCTGCCCAAATCCTGGTAGTTCATTAAGGGCCATATCAAATTCTGCCTGGAACAGGAAGACTTCCTTGATGCCTCCAATATACATTGTTTCTGTGACTTATTAACTTGCTTTGCTTTGCCTGTGTTGTTATTTTGTAATATACCTCTGGGGCACATGATGTAGTCTATTTTTTAATGTGGTCATCTTATGTTCTGTGCTGTCCTCTGCACATGCTTTCCAATTGTATGAGCTCAATATAATTTTTAAATTTAATTATTGAGTTTTTTTAGACTAACATTTTCATCCTTCCCGGAAGAGTAAATACATCCTGGAAAGACTGGTTTACTTACGGTTTTGAGAGATACTAGATTAGGGTAGGAAATTACTCTCCACTAAGGGTAAGTAATGAAATGATTTTCCAAAACCATCCACTAAAGAGGGACATAGACAAAATTCAAATAGCCTCAAATAATCAAGCCAAAGATTTCTTCTTCAGGCCCATTTTTGAGACTTTGGGTGAAACTCAGGAGAATACAGCTGAATTAGAGGCCTGAAGCAAGTGAACAGATAGTGTTGCAAATGAATCCGAGGCTAAGAACTGAGCATGCCACTGTGTGTGAGTGCAGGAGCCGTGACCAGAAGCCAGGCTTAGTCAAAAACCAAGGACTGGTAGCCATGGCAACAGGGGCACATCCAGAAGTCAGAGCTGGAAAACAGAGCAGGTCAAACGTGGAGCAGGCTTTTGGCTGGAGTAGAGAGGTGATGCCAGAAGACCAGACTAGGTGGAGGCCCTGGGACACTCCATGGTGCACAGGCAGCAAGGGAAGTCCTGGTGCCCAGGCCAGATGGCATTCTGCTGGATGTCTGGTCGCGGTTCCAGCTGGCTCAAGGTACCATTCATTCCTCATGCCACAGATTCCTCTACCTGTCTTCTGGTGTTCTGTTTTGTTTTTTTTTCTTTTTTTTCCTCCATATTTCAGATGATCTCAAAGCAGCCTCATGTAACTATTTTGCCAGAAGCTCTGTAAGGTGACCCCACTTGTAGAAATGCCAGAAGTAAGTTAAAAGGTAGGTTTTTCTCTTTACCTAGAAGGAGACAATAAATCTTTCTGTACCCTAACAAAACAGTCCAAGAATTTTGTCTCACTATCCTGGGCAATTCCAGAATGAGTTTCCAGAAAAATTGTTCTACAATATGTCAGAAATACTGTATTGTTATTAATACTGATTCAAAATAGACTAAATAGACTACTGTGAGAATCAGAGATCTTCGCATTCCACTAATTACTTCCTTATAATGACTTATTGATATGGCTTTGACTTGCTATATTTGAGGTATGAGGCAAAAAGATTTGAATATATGAAATATATTAACAGTTATATTTGTCTTACCAATTCTCTGAAGTAGGTTATTTTTATCACCCTCCTCCTCTTTTATATTTAAGAAAAATAAAACCTAGATACACTTGTGGACCAAATAAATGTGGAGTTAAGATATAAAGAAGGAATCTGTAATGGTAGCCTTAGGTTTGAAATAGAAATAATTTTTTAGGGACATCAAATTTTAGAACTTGTAGGGTCATTGTCAGCACATTTAATCTAAAAATATGAACAGAGTATGTTGAGAAAAGAAAGGGAAAGAAAACAATCTGGTAAAATGGATCTAACAGTGGATACAAAATGGCTGTGCCTGATAGTCCCTGGTTTGAGGATTGTGGGAAAAGGAAGGGAAGAAAAGGCTGGAAGGAGAGCGGGATGGAGAGAAAGGAAGTTGATTGAGAATGTGTCATCCCTGTGAAAGCTCTTTCCAGTCACAAATATGGTGGTTTACTATTCATGAGAGTCTCGTTATTTCTAAACATTTGGATATTTTATAAAACATCCATAGTAATGGAAATATAAATGTGCTGAAATAAAATTTTACAGAATGGATGTTTACACAATCTTAAAATTTTATTTCCTTATTTTTTTTCTCTCAGTGCCTTTTGAGAACCTATTGAAATCCCTCCAGCAAAATGCAAATGAGCACAGAAACCTGCAAGTACTGTACCTAGGCCCATGGACCTAGTGGAGCTGATGGATCATAGGTTAAGAGCTCCAAATTTATCGTGTTTTATTACTTAGTAGCTTTTATAACTCCTTTTGAATTATGAAATCATTCTAGGCTCTGTCTACACATAAAAATGGGCATATTTGAACTCGACCTTTTTGCCATAGGGGACCGCCACCATTTTACTCCCCTAAATACGTAATTTATTCCTGACATCTAAAATACACATCTAGTATTATGCACAGTATTGTGTTATATGTTATTATACCTTGCCAATATAATTTGAAGGTAACCTATACTTAGCTTCACAACTAAATCAATCTTAATAAGTATTTGTCTAAATAATATTAACTAAGTAGTGGGGAAAAAAACCTGCAAATGTGTTCATGAAGCATAGATTTAAATAACTGTAATTTAAGCTTGTTCTAAAGATTTATGACCAATAGCAAATAAAAAGAATTATGTATTTCTTTGTACATCTAATTTTACAGTGGAATAAACATAATGAATAAAATCCACTGAATGATTTGAAACAATATGAGCTTCGGGAGCTTGGGAATTAAATTACTTATTTGTTTCTCTGTCTCTGTAGATTCTACAGTTTTAATTCCTAGTGGCTTGAGTAAGGCAGATTCATGTGATCATTTTTCTGTCTCTTCATTTAGGACAGTTTGAAAATGTGAGTGACAAGTATATAACCAAAACATTGGCAAACCTTTCTTATAAAGGCATGACATTTTTAGTAGCATACATGATTTTTGTCAACAAAATTCATATTCAGTCACTTTTCTTCTGAGAGTTTTTCCAACCTTTCTTTGTCATTCATCTCTCCGACTCTTTAGGAGCCCAAATGCCACAAGATTTTATTTTGCTCATCAATGCCACATCTTTGATGGCACCTAAAAACTGCTCTCCACTGAAGGACCCTGAATCCTGAAATCCCGGTAATTCCTTCATTAGTGTCATCCAAACTCCATTCATAAGTGAATTCACTTGTTCTTCATTCATTCACTCAAAAACTAAGTAATCTAAATAGCCCCCTTGTTTGATTTAAGCAATTCGTAGTGAGATGTGAAAATCTTGGTGAAATACAGATGGTAATATGCGGTGGTGACGGAGAGAGCCCTCTAAAAATTTCCAGAGAATCTGGCTTTCATCAGTGAAAATTTGGGGAGCAACTTATTGAAAATCATTCCTTCTCTGAAGAATCTCTCTCTCACTTCTTTGCAAAGATATATGTTGAAGGTTTAGTATGCATACGTCAGTTCATTATAATGCAGAGGTATTTGTATTGTTAGCCCCAATTATTTTTAAATCTAGAGTCTTTAACAAGTTTTACTCTTTCATAGTAGTATTATGGTCTCAGGTTTGTTTTTAATAATTTCTACGCCACTGCTTTAGAATAACTAATTTGATAGACATGGAATTTTCATCCTCTCTAGGAAAATATTGCACCTAAATATGAGATTTATTTAATCTCATGTTGCATTTGGCTTTAAATTTTACTTGACCTCATTAAATCTATTTTAATTGTTTCACATCTTCCTGTAAGCAAATGGAATGTCTACATGTGCCCTTGTGCGTCTAAGGCTACATCATGAATTTTGTTTCCAGCATTTCACCTAGAGAGATAAAATTTAGTTCCTAATTGGTCTGAGACACAAAGAACAAAAATGTAAAGCTAACGCTGCCTATCTCTTAATTTCTATTTTGTTCTTTAAAAAATGTCTCATAGTAACTTTTCAACCTCAGCAAACAAGTATGAAAACTCAGGTTGTTTTCACTCTGAAAATGAACCAGTTTCCAGCCATTGTGTTTTATGTCGGAATTGTCTAACTTAAATTGCATGTCCTTGGGGCAGAGAGCAGTCTTCTATCTTTTTTTTGTTGTTTTAACAGAGCCAAGTATTCTGTCACTGTTCTACAAAACAATAAATAATGAAGTAAATTGAAGATGTGTGAATTGTGCCAGCTTGACAGAAAATGGAGCCGATGTTCTCAGAGATGTTACAGCAGTATTTCCTAATGAGCAGCTGGAGCCTCTCCCTAGCATCTCAGAAAACCAAACGGGAATGCAGGATAAGAAAGTGGAAGTAAAGACAAAAGGGAATATTTATTTGGGATTAACTTGTAGTTACTTGAGCTGATACACCTATACTAAAGGAACAAAGGAAATGATGGATCTTTTAACCGTCAGGCTTATTGTATAAACATCATTCTCTTTCATTCCATGTTGGGAAAAACAAACCTTTTCCTCAAATTTTACTTTGTATATAAAATGTGTTAATAAAACTAAATGTGTTTTAACAAATGTGTTTTAATAAAAACTAATGTATTTAATAAAACTAAAAATAAATGATCATATTTGTTCAAAAGTTCTTACTTGTTTTTTTTTTATAAACGAGGCATAAAGAGCTTTGTGCACTTCAGTCTCCACCAAAAGGTACCTCTAAAAGAGGACTTCCTTGAACACCATATATAAACTAACTCTGATCCTCTAGCTCCTCCCCAAAGTCACTCTTCCTCTATTCCGTGTTATTTTCCTTATCAAATTCACCACATCTGAAATTATGCATTCAGTTTTTTTAAAAAAAAATTATATCACATTATGAGCATATGCATTTCTGTGACGGAAATGTCTCTGTATTGTTTTGCTAGCACCTAATAGAATTCTGCAACATAATAGGTTTCAGTCAATATTTGCAGAAAAGTAAAAGACATGGAGCTTTAAAATAACCTAAGTGGTCTCAGTAATCAGTACTTTGGTAACCCTAACAGAATGTCAGTAATATCATAATATCAATGAGATATCCCTAATAGAAAATATGGCATAGAGTAAGTATTTAGTCAATATATGATGAAAGAACAAAAGAATTGAGAATTGAGATAAAAGCTGTATGAACATCATCATCTTAATTATAAATTTTGATCCTAAAATTTAAGGAGGCATCTTTTGAAATACAGAAACTTATCCAACTTGGTGGCATGCAGTTTTTAAAAAGTATGTATATCTATATATTTATACCTTACAGCAGATGATTGGTACTCAGTTAAATGAGAAGAGGAAGGGAAGTGTAAGGAAAGATGAAAATTGTAGAACACTAACTAAAACAGAAAAGCATATTCTACCTAGTTTTGCCTGTTTTCATACATTCACAGGTACTGATGACACATTTGGAAAAAATTTCACATCATGTATTTTTATGATGTCCATATGTTATGGATTGAATTGTGTTCCCCCAGTCCTAAGCCCCAGTATCTGTGAAATGTGAACTTAGTTGGAAATAGGGACTTTGGAGATGATTAAGTAAAGATGAGATCATTAGGGTAGGCCCTTATCTAAAATGACTGTGTTCTTATAAAAAAAAAAAAAAAAAAAAGGAAGTTGGGTGGGTGATATGGTTTGGCTTTGTGCTTACCCAAATCTCACTTTGAATTGTAGCTCCACATGTCATGGGAGGGACCTGTTGGGAGGTAATTGAATCATGGGGTGTGTTTTTCCCATTCTGTTCTCATGATAGTGAATAAGTCTCAAGAGATTTGATGGTTTTATAAAGGGCAGTTCCCCTGTACATGCTCTCTTGCCAGCTGCCATGTAAAATGTGACTTTGCTCCTCCTTCGCCTTCTGCCATGATGGTGAGGCTCCCCAGCCATGTGGAACTGTGAGTCCATTAAACCTCTTTTTCTTTATAAATTATCCAGTCTTCAGTATTTCTTCATAGCAGTATGAAAATGGAATAATACAGTAAATTGGTAGAGTGGGGTACTGCTATGAGGATACCTGAAATGTGGAAGCGACATTGGAACTGGGTAACAGGCAGAGGTTGGAACAGTTTGGAAATATCAGAAGAAGACAGGAAAATGTGGGAAAGTTTGGAACTTCCTAGTGACTTGGAGGGCTCAGAAGAAAGGAAGATGTAGAAAAGTTTGGAACTTCTTAGAGACTTGTTGAATGGCTTTGACCAAAATGCTGACAGTGATACAGATAATGAAGTCCAGGCTGAGGTGGTCTCAGATGGAGATGAGGAACTTGTTGGGAACTGGAATAAAAGTGACTCTTGCTACATTTTAGCAAAGAGACTGGTGGCATTTTGCCCCTGCCCTAGAAATCTGTGGAACTTTGAACTTGAGGAGTTGATTTAGGGTATCTGGCAGAAGAAATTTCTAAGCAGTAAAGCATTCAAGATGTGACCTGGGTGGTCTTAAAAGCATTTAGTTTTATGTACTCAAAAATATATGAAACTTTGGATTTGAACTTATGTTTAAAAGAGAAGCAGAGCATAAAAGTTTGGAAAATTCGCAGCCTGACAATGCAATAGAAAAGAAAAAAACATTTTCTGAGCAGAAATTCAAGCTGGCTGCAGAAATTTACATAAATAATGAGGAGCCAAATGTTAATCACCAAAACAATGGGAAAAATATTTCCAGGGCATGTCAGAGGTCTTCACAGCAGCCCTTCCCATCATAGGCCTGGAGGCATGGGAGGAAAAAAATGGTTTCATGAGCTGGGTCCAAGGTCTTGCTGCTTGTGCAGTCTTGGGACTTGATGCCCTTTGTCCCAGCCATGGCTAAAAGAGGTCAACATACAGCTCAGCCTGTTGCTTCAGAGGGTGCAAGCCCCAAACTGTGAGGAAACTATTAAACTTGTTCTGTATTCTGGAATTACATAGCCTACAGACAAAACTTCCATTTGTAGTTTTCTTTCTACGTATTGTAAAATTGAAATAAGAACTTTTCACTATATGGGAGGTCCATCAAAGCAATGCTTACATGTGGCATTGGGCCTGTGGGTACACCGAAATCAAAAATTGAGGTTTGGGAATCTCCATCTAGACTTCAGAGGATGTATGGAAATGCCTTGATGGCCAGGCAAAGGTGTGCTGTGGGGAAGAGGCCTCATGGAGAACCTCTGCTAGGGCAGTGCAGGAGGGAAATGTGGGGTGGGAGCCCCCATACAGAGTCCCCACTGGGGCACTGTCTAATGGACCTGTGAGAAAGAGCCACCATCCTCCAGACCCCAGAATGGTAGATACACTGAAAGCTTGCACCATGTGCCTGGAAAAGCTGCACACACTCAACATCAGCCTGTGAAAGCAGTTGGGAAAGGAGCTGTACTCTGCAAAGCCACAGGGGCAGAGCTGCCCAAGACCATGGGAACCCACCTCTTGCATCAGCATGACCTGGATGTGAGACATGCAGTCAAAGGAGATCATTTTGGAGCCTTTAGATTTGACTGTCCTGCTGGATTTTGGATTTGCCTGGGTCCTGTATCCCCTTCATTTTGGCCAATCTCTCCCATTTGGAACAGGTGTATTTACCCAATGCCTGTATTCCCATTGTGTCTAGGAAGTATTACTAACTTTCTTTGATTTTACAAGCTCATAGGTAGAAAGGACTTGGCTTGTCTCAAATTAAGACTTTGGACTGTGGACTTTTGAGTTAATGCTGAAATGAGTTAAGACTTTGGGGGGCTGTTGGGAAGGCATGATTGCTTTTGAAATGTAAGGACATGAGATTTGGAAGGGGCCAGGGAAAAATGATATGGTTCTGCTGAGTCTCCACCCAAATCTCATCTTGAATTGTAGCTCTCATAATCCCCACGTATCGTGGGAGGGACCTGGTGGAAGGTAATTGAATCATGGGGGTGGGTTTTCCCATGCTGTTCTTGTGATAGTGAATAAGTCTCATGAAAACTGATGGCTTTATAAAGGGCAGTTCCCCTACACATGCTCTCTTGCTTGCTGCCACATAAGACACGCCTTTGCTCCTCCTTCGCTCCTCCTTCACCTTCTTCCATGATTGTGAGGCTTCCCCAGCCATATGGAATTGTGAGTTCAGTAAACCTCTCTTTCTTTATAAGTTACCCAGTCTTGGATATTTCTTCATAGCAGTATGAAAATGTACTAATACATTGGGACACAGAGACAGACATAGAGATATGCACAGAAGGAAGATGATATGAGTGCACAGAAAGAATGCTATCTACAAGCCAGGGAATGTCTAAGGCTACCAGAAGCTGGCACAGAGGCAAGGAACAGATTCTACCTCAAAGACCTCAGAAGGCAGAAACTCTGTGGACACATTGATTTCTGACGGGTAGCCTCCAGAACTATGAAACAATACATTTTTATTGCTTAAGATGCCCAAACTTCATACTTTGTTATGGTACTTCTGGCAAAGAAACACACCATTCATTCTCAATTTCAATGACTGAAGTCATTACATAGGCCCAATATCTAGATATTGGCACAATTAAGTGACTTATTACATTCCACAGCATTTGTTTAAGTAATTAACATTATTTAATAACATTTAATTCAATTATCCAGTTAAATAATTATATGGTTGCAATTCATTTGTCCTCCTTGTATCATTCAGTCTCTTGCTACAAAATTAGTTTATGATATCATTCTATTACCACCAACACATTTAGGAAACTATAATAGGGCCTAAAGTTTGCAAATATTATAACTTTATCCACAGATTATATAAAATTTAATATTAATACATTTATTCACATAAAGTGGGGAGTTAACATAATTTTTGAATCTCCTTCAAATATCAGATAACAGATTTTTCTCACCATCAAACTAGATATTTAATAAAGATAATACAGATAATATAACATTTTAAAAATCAATGGAGTTAATTTTATCATTGACTTACCAATCTGTCCTTGTATTCATAAGTGAATATTTTAAATAAACATTGTCTGATTAAAGTATGAAAGGTATTATCACTGTTATTTTGCTTTAAGCTTAAAAACACATTTGTTTTGACTCTTCATAGTATAAACTGAAAAGAACAATTTATATTGATAGCATTTATGCACATAGAAATAATTTCCACTTTATACTGTATTGTGTTAAAAAAATTGACTTTACATGAAAAACAAATAGGAGACTTTAAAACTACTGTAAATGACCTCTGTGAGGAAACTATTATCCTAACTTGTGCTGTATTCTGGAATTATACAGCCTACAGAAAAACCTTCCATTTGCAGTTTTCTTTCTACATATTATAAAATCGAAATAAGAACTTTTCACTAAATGGGAGGTCCATCAAAGCAATATAAATGCCTTAAAAATTAGAACAAAGATAAACATTTTTCTTATCTACTCTATGGCAATTGTTGATATCTAAGTTTAACTCAATCACCTGTTAGAATAAATGCATGTCTTTAATGTAATTCAGTTTCATTTAATTAGTATTCATTTGATTTCTCTAAGATATTATAAACATCACAGAACAAAACTCCATAAACAGGTTTCCTCTTATGTATGTATGAAAATCTAGATTGAGTTTAGATGTCAAAGTGTGGTTAATTTATGCTTCTGATGGAATAAAGAGAACTACCATTAAATTACTTTTCCAGAAACATATCTGAGTATATTTCATTTTAAATCAGTCCTGATAATCTTTTAATTTAACTCATTTCATGATTTGTGTTTTTATTCACGAGTCCAATCTTATGTTTTATGGAGTTTGCTTAGTCTTACTCGAAAACTAGATAGGGATTTGTGAGAACAAGAAATTTAAAATTTTGATGCCTCAGATTCCTTATCTGTAAAATACAGTGAAGATTTTAAGATAAAAACCTATACTCGTATTTTGTAAATTTTTTTGAGTTTCAATTCTGTAAGCTAAAGAACAAAGTCACTAAACACAAGTGACAAAGAGCTGTGTGTTCCTTTCAGAAGACAGTTTCTTGTGCCTTTGTCCATGGTTTGATTTTTATTTAAAAGCATATTTTTTAATTGTAAATATCACTGTCGTGCAATTTACAATAATATTATTAAATAAGCAAAAGATATGCATGCATGTCTGGCCCTCAATGTTGCAAACTTAATAGAGTCTGCATAGAATTGTGTTGATAATTGTTTTGTGAATTATTGCATGTTTCTGGTTATAGACGCTGCTATGTCTCCTGCAAAGAGTAGTCAAACATATTTCTTTTAGATCAGGGTCTACATTCAAGATTTAGATCCAGGATAAAATCTTTCATTCATGAATTTTGAGTAGTAACTCCGGTGTCAAAGGAACCAGTGTCTTAACCAAATTGAGCTTCAGATGCCTTTTCCCTAAAGCAATCATAATGATGTCTGCCTTGTAGGATGAGTAAGTAGTGTTAAAGCATCTAGTACAGAATCACTAATAGGCACTTGGCCAATATTACTTTTTTTCCTTAACCTGTCCTTCATCTTTCTTCAGAATGGTAAGAATTGGTGCCAGAATCCTTGGACTTTGTAGTTTTGTTGACAAGAAATCTTGCTCTTGTGCAAGTCAGTTAAGTACTCTGCCAACTTTTTGTTTGCAGAAGTATGGCGTTGTCTTCTTAGATCTCTTTCCCATAATTATTGTCTCTACTTTTATTATTCTGGTCTATATTTGTGCATTACACGAAGTAATTTGAAACTGGCAGATTGTTCAATTTCTCCCCAACATTGTGTAACAACTTAGAACTGCATCTAGACAATTTTGACATCCACAAATGAGTGCTGTTCTGTAACCCTGGATTTTGTTAAGGGGCATCTATCATTTGTCAGTCTCTGTGTTATTTATTTTACATATGTTATCTCAATCTTCACAGCATGAAGATTCACAAATTCAATAACTTTCATTTCATGCTGGTTAGTGTGGCAGCTCCAAGTAAACTCTCACCTTAGCACTGTAACTTTTGAAAAATAGTGAAAAAGTATTTGCCTCATTTTAAAGTGACTCATTGAATAACCCATCTTCTACAAAAGAGATAATTGCAATTATTGTTACAGTCCAAAGTAAATATCACAGGAATTTAGTAATAAAATTCTATTCCATAGAACTAAGCTTATACATGATTTATTTTTAATCAGTATCAAATAATTCTTTGAAATACTGCAAAGATATGAGGAAAAATTAAATACACCTATTCAATAATACTGCCTGTAATTCTTATATGACTTAAGATATATGCTTCAAACTTGGAAAGTTGTAGAGAGGCTACAAATTTGCTTAATATCCATGACAGGATATCAGTGAGGCTGGAATTTTCACCTATGCCTGTTACCCCCAAAACAGGTCTTTTTTCATATATCATCATTTCTCTTTAAAAATAACTCACTGAAATTCAGGATTCATGAAACATAATTATCTGTCTATTGACCAATCTCATATCCAACTAAGGGAAATAAATTCAATTGTGTACTTCAATGTACACAAGAGGTTTTCATTCTATAACTGTCATGCATGTTTTAGAGTGCAGATCATGTGTCTCCTATTAGTCATAAACTACAGGACCTCAGACATACAGAAGCATAATTTTCTGTAAAATATGTATTGCAATTATCAAACACAAAAGAATTCATGTTTGTTTTCCTTTATATTATAAAATTTTAAATATCCATTTACATGTCAATATTGATTCATTTTCCAGCTACTCAAAGTAGGTATGTGGAATAAAAGTTTTTTTAGATCACACCGAAGAAGATACAGATAGTGATACAGGAATGTCATGAAGGTTAATGGATTGACCATGGTTATAAAATCATTAAAGGGTGTGTAGCCATCAGAGTACCTGTCATCTTAACTTCTTTATAAAGCAGTTTAGAAAACCATAAACACAAATGCCCAGACAGCAATTTTAAGATAATAGAATTTTTATAAATGCTATCTAATCAATGGGAAATTTCATTTTAGGTACTTTAAAATGAGAAGAAATGCATATCTAGGTTAACTTATGAAAAGCCACTTGTCAACAACGTTTTTATTATTTTTTACGGTTATATAAATAAGACCTCTACTCTTTCAAAATCTAAGATAGTAAGTAAACTGGTTTAAGGTGTATATAAAGATGTTTACAAGTTTTTTTGAAGTAAACAGGCAGCTGATACAGTTTGGATATTTGTCCCCACCCAAATCTAATGTTTAATTTTAATCCCCAAGGCTCGAGGTGGAGCCCGAGGTGTTTAGATCATGGGAATGGATCCCTGATGACTTGGTGTGTCTTTGTGATAGTGAGTTCTTGCAAGATCTGATCATTTCAAAGTGTGTGGCACTTCCTTCCCCATGCTCTTTCTCTCTCCCCCTCTCCACACCCCCTCCATTTGCTCCTGCTTTCATCATGTGATGTACCTCTTCTCCCTCACCTTCTGCCATGATTAAAAGTTCCCAGAGGCTTCACCAAAAGCCAAGCAGATACCAGCACCATGATTCCTCGAAAGCCTACAGAATTGTGAGTCAATTGAACCTCTTCTCTTTATAAATTACCTGGTCTCAGATATTTCTTTATAGCAATACAAGAATGGCCTAATACAGAAGCACATATAATATTGAATAAATATTTTAAAGTATGTACTTGTTAATATTCTGCTTCAGTGACAGTTGGTTTCTCTTCAAAATACTTGCTTTGCACATAACTGCTTGTTATAAAAAAACAATTTCAGCTTTACTTAAAAATCAGAAAGAGTAATTTTCCTTTCTAAACTGTTGTTCAACAATCATGAACAGAATCTTCTGAAGAGACATTGCAATATTATTGTAAGTTATTTCTAAAATTTTGAAAATTCATGATTATTTTATAAAGTTGTTACGTTATAATTCTCATTTTCCTTCCACCTATTCCTGATGTTACAGTTCAAATACTGGCCTTAGCATTCTCTTGGTTTCCTTTATCTTTTCATTCTTTTCATTAGTTTCATTTTTAAAGTTAATGGAAAATTGTAATAAATATTATAGTCAACAACTGTCATAGTAAATCATGTGATTTTAAGTGTGTATACAAATTAATACAATTAATTAAATGAGTTTCAGAAACATATGGAAGTATAGAATTTAGATCTTATCTTCAATATTCTAAGACTGGAAAACTTCCAAATGTAGTACTAATTTAAAATGCATGAAGAAAAATTGAACACAAAACTTTTGATGTATTATAGAACAAAGCCATTGAGATTCATAGTATGTATTATCTTATACAATACCTATTTTACAGAATTGGAAGCCAAGTTTCAGGGTGACTGAGTAACTAAATCATGGTTGATACTTATGTAATAATTTTGGGGGACGAGGCACTGTTCTAAACATGTCTTACATGCTTAATACACTTCAAAACCTATTTATGTGCAAAGCCAAATACTAAATAACAAGAAAAAACTTGGCAAACTTGCTAAAAAATTCTGTTGATATTGATGTAAGAAATTGTAGAAAAATCGAGAAGTATTCAAAAAATCTCAAAGAATTCCCTACTCAGACTTCTGAAAAAAGAAAACAAAACTAGAATTCACACTTAGTAAACTCTTAGTACATTTAGTATGTTCTTTTGCAAGAAAGAAGGGGCAGAGCTCTAGTGAACACTCAAAAGAAAACCTTGGCCTGGCATCAAAAGTTAGGTGACTGGATGTATATATATATACATCCAGTATATATATATGTAAAATAAAAATTTGAAAGAACATATGCATTATATTTAACCTACCCACCATTAATATTTTGAATGAGTGCTTATATTATATAAATAATACATAATACACACCTGTTCAAACATTTTAAATTAAATTAATTGAGCTTTTTCAGTATATTCTAAATCATTTAAATGCATTTCTTGTCAAACTCTTGATCATACTATACATACAATCATATTCTGAAAAACAATTTAATCTTTAAAAAGGTTTAGCTATGGTCTTTTTATAATTCCTTATTAATTATTGACATTTACAAGATGATTATATCATAATGGCCATTCTGTCATAATACAATTATAATATCTACATTATTATAATATAGTGATATTATAATATCACCTCGGTGGAACTAAAATCTTAAAAAGTTAGAGCTCAGTTGCATTTTGCACATTGTAATAGCACACACACCCATGGGCACAAAAACATACAAGCAAAGTACTGGATTCAATAGCTTTTTGAACCTTTTAAGCTAAAGATTACACTATCTTTTCAACTCAATATAACCTTCTTCTGTGTGTTTAATTTTTTTTTTTGCTCCAAATTATTATTGCATTTTCTCTGAAAGATGAAGAGAATAAAAGAATAAAAGGTTTAGACTGGAATTAATGTATCTGAAACCTTTTTGTATGAATATAGCAATGTTAATGCTACAGTAATTTAATTTGAAAAGCAAATCCCCAATAGATTATTTAAATATGTTATCCAGGAATATAGAGACATAATTGCTTTTAGTAATATAATATGCATAGCCTTTCTTTCCAATGTTGAAAAGAACAATTTCTATAATTTTTATATGCAAATGCTTTTGAAAGTTAGCTCACCTGATATATGGCAATGTCTTGAATACATCTAATTAGATAATCTTTTGAAAATTCTATTTAAATAAAGGCAGATGATTCATGGGAGAAATAATCAAGTTAAATTACTTTTTTAAACATCTTTTTAAATACTACTAAAAAATTCTGATAACCTCACTATGATTTTCATAAATGTTTTCCTTCTTATTATCTGGTAAGAATATGTACATGTGTTTAAGAGTTCAGATTCCTAATTTCAACTTCTGGATTCCTTTGGCAATATTTGTGGGGGATTGACTATGTCCAAGGGTTTTTGGAAGCTGTCACATGCATGCTGTCATCAAAGAGCATTTCAGTTTTATATTGTATCTATCTTGGACTTCTGTGAAATTAATCTAAGTCAGAAAGCAACGGAAACAATACACAAATATTTTGATGCTGATTCAGTGTTTCCTCACTTTGTAATTAATGACCATTCTATTTATAGGTAATTTAGAAAGTTTCCTTTCATTGAAGAAAGACAGAGATTAATGGCATCTTTCCAGTGTAGAATGAAATCAATCAATCAACTATTTCTGCAACCTGTGATACTTAACACAGAGTTTATTCTCTAGTTAACCTGGACGGTTTTATTTGAATTAGTATATTTAATTCTTTTTAGTATTATAAATTTAAAGACAACATTGTATCCATTGACTCTGTAATTTTCTTTTTTCTAGGAGTTTGCTATTTTCACAAAGTGTTTTTTGACAAGCTAACAATTTTTCAGGTCGAACTTTTATCCATAGGTTGCTGCTATAAAGTAAAATTGAGCTGTCAATTATAATTTCCTGTTTCGATTAATGGCATTTCAAAAGTTCTGTAGCTTTATAAATGAACCCAGGGGCCACATCCAATGAGCAATAGTACACAATACACAGTAAAAAATTAAACTTCCCCAAGCACAAACTCAAAAGAAAGCCACAAAAGTCATCTGATTCAAGGAAATGTGATTAATATAAATGTAATGTTTTATAAATACTCTTGCAGCCAATATCATCCAACAAAAAGAGAAAATAGTAGTAATATTAACATATCAAAAAAAGCTATTATACATATGTACATAGTAACTATGCATTAATACAAGAAGAAAAGCTGTTGTAAATAAATTGAAATCATATAGGTCCTGGGAAACCAGCTCGATTATATTCAGATATAACCACCCTCATTCAAATTCTACGTCTAGTTATTCCATCATCATAAACTACTTCATTCACTTCAAAAATGTAAGGCAGAAGTCACACAGAAGTTACAGACAACTTAACCCAAACAATCCCACATGTCCTGTAAAAACCTATCACAATCACTTTACCCCCCACAATATACTATTTGTATATTTGATTAAATAAACCATTGCATTATTTCTTTCCTTTACTCCCATTTCCAGAGAGCATATTGCCAAACACACCAGCTTCCAGTTTTCATTTTAAACAACTGCATTATATGGTTCTAAAGTATTCATTAGTTCATAGAAGAAAATCTGTTGCTGGACATTTAGAGTATTGTTTCCATTACAATGAAAAACTAACTTGACCTAATTCAGTATTTTAGTTACACAACCCTAATGAAGTGAATCTCTCTCCTTTTAAAATTACAGAATGGTTTCTCTTTTCTTTTGGGAAATACTCCAAAATGCTTAACAGGACTTATGCAGCCTCCATCTGTATTGTCTGAGCTATAATCTCCACAGTCTCCCCACATTCCCCTGGCCTCTTCTTTTTCTCTAGGCACTACTGGATCCCATTTGTTTATTTGAACACGTCACACTGCCTCTGACTTCTAGGCTTTTGAACATGCTAGTTCCTTTGCCTGACTGCTTCCTTTTATCATCCAAGTCTCATTAAAAGTCGCCTTCCAAGGGTTTTTCTGCTATATGCCCTCCCAGCATTGTACTTTTCCGTTCCAACATCATCTCTGCTGTAATAGTTTGATGTCTGTTTCCATCCAGCTTCTGTTCTCTATTCGAGCATATTTACTGTTCTATTCCAGAGGAAGTACAATGCCTGGCATAGACTAGGCATTTCACAAATATCTGTGGAGTCATGTTGAAGTTAAAGATATGTTTAGTAGGATACATCTGGGTACATATCAGTATACACAAATGTATATATATATATGTATTTGAGAGATTTTGGTTTTTGTTTTGTTTGTTTTGGTTTTAGTTTTCATGCTGCTGCTGTCTCTGACACACTTACCTCTGTGCAGTTAGAGGACCTAAAAAATAGTTATCTATGTATGACTCAAAGCCTGCATACCTGTATCATTGTTCCACAGATTCATTTTTCTCATTATCTCAGTACTGAATCTTTTCAGAGATTGTTTTTCCCCAATCATCCCTGCTCCATGAAATTTTAAGACCTCATATGTACTGCATAGCTGTTTATGTATTGTGGCCCTTTAGAGGGCCCATCACCATTATAACACATAAAATTTTTGTGTCACTTCAGGCAATATTGCCTCCTTTATGAATGCGTGACCTATCGCTATGCCTGTAGCTGTATTTATTATCTATCATCTATCTATCTATCTATCTATCTATCTATCTATCTATCTATCTATTATCTATCTATCTATCTATCATCATCATCATCATCTTCTTTTTATTTAGTGAGAAGAAAGAGAAAGAGTGCCTAACTGAGTAATCTTTTATGTATTGTTTCTGCTGTTCATTGCAGAATTTTTTCCTGTTTCCAGCTCAGTTTCGGAGTTGAGTCCACCCAAAGGCTTTGCACAAAAAGAGCATCCTCCTTTCTGATTGTTGTGTTGGTCTCCTGGCTATTGAGTACTTTACTGAGAGTTAACAAAACATTAATTTGTATGGAAATATTATAGTCAGAGTGTATTGTAATTTTTAGAATTTCATATTTTATATTTACCATAGTTATAATTTTATTCATGTCAGTTTCCAAATGAAATGTTTTATGTGTTCCCAACTGGAATTAATTTTCTTTATCTAATTACTTTCAAAGCTGTATCAGAGTTGAAGCTTTGAAAGCTATTGGTGGCATTAGGATCCATTCAGTTTCTGCAGGCAGCTTGACAAATAGCTCTGTATGGGCAAATATCTCAGGTGCAGGCAAAACCATCATCTTACGTGAGTAGCTGCAGAGAGAATGGGATTGCAGCCCTATTTCTTGCTTACTCTGGCTTTTATTAGTCCACAGAATGCTTAGAAACAAATGGCAGAGGTTTGTTGGGAACATTTTACAGTGCCTCTAGGGACCACTGACTTGTTAAGTCTATTTGCAGTGGCAGTTGTCATTTAAATACAATGTTACAACCTGTTATGACACCCAAGGTGAGTGGCTTATAAAGCCCACAATCAAGGAGGCCTCAATGGTGATGTAAAGTTAAAAGACTCTTCCCATTCATCTTTTTTTTCCTCCCTTTTTCCCAGAAGGCACTCATAAACTATCTGCCTAGCACCAGTTTAGTCCAGATATACTGTCAATTTACATGGTTTAACTGACAAGTCATGCTTGTCACCACTCGTTAGTTATCGCCCTCAGTGGAGACATCTAATACCACATTGCCTTCAATAGCAAACAGGCATTAGTTACAGCAACATAGAGAGAAATGTTCAAATGTTCCCACTTCCCCTCTCCCACACTAAACACTCAGCCACTGGGATAATGCTATCTCATTTATCTACTGCAGTAACCCTCTGCTCTGGTCCAAGGGATGCATTCACAACCCATATCTTGACAGCAACAGCTAGCACTCACTATGTCGGTGGACACCCTGTTTAAGTGCTTCACTACATTTATACTCACATCAATCATATGATACATGTGTTAATATTATTCTGTGCTTTTACAAATGAGGAAACAGGCTAAGGAAAAAAATATAGGGTTTTGTGTGAGTTTAAAAAGGCAGGAAATTGTAGATCACAGGTTTTAAAATTATATGCATACAGAGCCAGCCAGCTTAATCTTTACTCTAAACTGCATCTCCTTGCTTAATATTCTAAAGCTAAGCCAATTCCCTCCCCATCTTTTTCACACGTACCCAAATTGTAGCCAAAGTTAAGCCCTTTTTTTCACACAGTCTCCCTAAAGGAATGTAGTTCATAGTGATATATCCGGTGCACTACCTCATATAATTTATTTGTAAAATGACATCAATATTGTTCTGTATAGTACTATTTAACTTTTCAAGATTCTGTGCCTTATTGCCTTTAAATAGAGCATACACTTCCAGGGAGAGGGATGTTTCTTATAGTTGTACTACGTTTTAATAATGAACAGTACAACGCCTCACACATAGTTTGATATGATATATTTTTAAAAAATCCTTTGATTTGGTGATAGCTGGGAAATGTCTGGAGTTATTATACACTCCAAGAAAATAAATGAAAGTTTAGTCTAGTTTTATACTCGACTACTAAAGGCTAGCCAATTAAGAGAACTGTATTTAACTACAACTGTGCTTCTTGGTTGTCCTAGAAAATTGATCATTTCTATGATTTAACCACTCTGATTGCTATAATCTTTCTTATTAATACTTTACATGTATGCCGTCAGTTCGGTAGTATTGTAAGTTACTTGGAGAAGTCATCTGGTGTGGTTTAGCTGTGTCCCCACCCAAATCTCACCTTGTAGTTCCCCTGATCCCCATGTGTCGTAGGAAGAACCCAGTGGGAGGAAACTGAATCATGGGGCAGTTACCTCCATACTGTCCTTGATAGTGAGTGAGTTCCAACAAGAAAACAATTTCTGACTGTTTTATAAGGGGCTTTTCCCCTTTTGCTTGGCACTTCTCCTTCCCGCCTTCACGTGAAGTAGGATGTGTTTGCTTTCCCTTCAGCCATGATAGGAAGTTTCCTGAGGCCTCCCCAGCCATGCGGAACTGTGAGCCAATTAAAGCTGTTTCCTTTATAAATTATCTAGTCTTGGCAGTTCTTTATAGCAGCATAAAAATGGACTAATACAGTAAATCGGTATAGGATAGTGAGGTGCAGCTCTAAAGATGCTTGAAAATGTGAAAGTGATTTTTGAACTGGGTTACAGGAAGAGGATGGAACAGTTTGCAGGGCTCAGAAGAAGATAGGAAGATGTGAGAAAGTTTGGAACTTCCCAGAGACTTGTTGAATGCAAAATGTTGATAATGATATAGACTATGAAGTCGAGATGGAGGTAGTGTTAAAAGCAGTCAGTTTTATATATTCACAAAGTTTGGAAAATTTGCAGCCTGACAATGCAATAGAAAAGAAAAAAAAAAAACATTTTCTGAGGAGAAATTCAAGCCAGTTGCAGAAATTTGCCTAAGTAACAAGGTGCCAAATACTAATCACCAGGACAATGGGGAAAATATCTCCAGCGCATGTCAGAGGTCTTCAGGGAAGCCCCTCCCATCACCCACCCAGAGGCCTAGGAGGAAAAAATGGTGTTGTGGGCCAGGGGCCTTGCTGCTTTTTGCAGTCTTGAGACTATTTGTCCTGCATCTCAGCTGTGGCCAAAAGGGGCCAAAGTATAGCTCATGTCATTGCTTCAGAGGGTGCAAGCCCCAAGCCTTGTTGGCTTCCACGTGGTGTTGGGCCTGCAAGTGCACAGAAGTCAAAAATTGAGGTTTGAGAACCTCTACCTATATCTCAGAGGATGTATGGAAATGCTGAGATGTCCAGACAGAAACTTTCTGCAGGGGTGGAGCCCTCATGGAGAACCTCTGCTAGGGCAGAGCAGAAGGAAATGTGGGGTTGGAGCCCCCACACAGAGTCCCCACTGGGGTACTGCCTAGTGGAGCTGTGAGAAGAGGGCCACTGTCCTCCAGACCCCAGAATGGTAGATCCACCGACAGCTTGCACCATGTGCCTGGAAAAGCCACAGGCACTCAATGAAAGCATATAAATGAAGGAGGGCTGTACTCTACAAAATCATATGGGTGGAGCTGCCCAAGGCCATGGAAGCCAGCATGACCTGTATGTAAGACATGGAGTCTAAGGAGATCATTTTGGAACTTTAATGTTTAATGACTGCCCTATTGCATTTTGGACTTGCATAGGGCCTATAGCCCCTTTGTTTTGGCCAGTTTATCCCATGTGGAAGGGGTATACCAAATGCCTGTGCCTTCATTGTATCTAAGAAGTAACTAACTTGCTTTCAGATTTACAGGCTCATAGGTGGAAGGGACTTGCCTTGTCTCAGATGAGACCTTGGACTTGGACTTTTGGGTTAATAGTGGAATGAGCTAAGACTTTGGGGAACTGTTGGAAAGGCATGATTGTGTTTTGAAATGTGAGGTCATGAGATTTCGGAGGGGACGGGAGCAGAATGATATGGCTTGGCTGTGTCCCCACCCAAATCTCATCTTGAATTGTAGTTCCCATAATCCCCACATGTCATAAGAGGGACCCAGTGGGAGGTAATTGAATAATGGAGTTGGTTACATCCATGCTGTTCTTGTGATAGTGAGATCTCACAAGAAAACCATTTCTGATGGTTTTATACGGGGCTTTTCCCCTTTTGCTTGGCACTTCTCTTTCCTGCCATCATTGAAGAAAGATGTGTTTGCTTCCCTTTCAGCCATAATTGTAAGTTTCCTGAGGCCTCCCCAACCATGCAGAACTTCGAGTCAATTAAACCTCTTTCTGTTATAAATTACCTGGTCTTGGACAGTTATTTATAACACCATGAGAATGAACTAATACATCATCTAACATAGTCAAACTGTAGCTTCAATACAATATTTGTAATTAAAATAAAGTAATACCAATTTATCTATATGCTGCAATAATATTATAGAACAAATATTCTGCACTGTTCAGAATATATACGTTGCTCTTATCTACTATGTCTGTGTGAATAAGAGTGTATGATATCAGTCTAACCATTTTTTACTTCCTACCACTTTACCACGTTTGCTAACCAGTGTGTAGTTTGCTAAGTGAATAATTTTCTAATAAACACTGGACCCAGGATTTGAACAGAGGCCTCTTTTACTCTCAAGCCACCATTCTTTCTTTCAAAGGCAACATTCTGGGAAGGGCAAAGGACTAGAAAAATGAACATATGGGGCTTAGAAAAATTCTCAAAAATACATACTGTTAAAATTTAAATGATAACCTCCAAATTTTAATCAGAGAAGGAGATTAAATACCGAGAAATGGACCTTTTATCAAAGACTACTCAGAAGAAAAGCCCTGGTTTCTAATTGTGCCCCTCAAAAGACATTTCAATTTACCTTATAAAGTAGGATCAGATATAGTTTTGGGAACTGCAAAGTAAACTACAAGTGACTCATAAAACAGGAATATTATGAGATGAGGGTTATTAAGCATAAGTTATTCCTGTGTGATAATCACAAGCTCCAATAAGCCAAGTTTTGTTTTTATGTCCAAACTGAAGAATGTACTTGATTCAAGCTCAGAAATACTAGAAAGGAATAGGCAATAACATGCATGAATCATCTTCAGAATTTTTGTGACAAGATTTTTTTCTATTCTCCAACATTTGAAAAAGTTAGCTAGTCACTCTTTAAACTTCTGCTTCATCAATATCTACTGGCTCATTACTTTTTCTATTTTATTTGCTTTCTCCTTCTTTGTTTCAGTTTGTGTCACAGTATTTTTTTCTTGCAGATACTGCCAAAATGCATTTCATTTGACTTTCCTCATGACTCTGTATGTTCTCAGAATTTCCATCTCCTCTAAGCTCAGTCCTCACTCTATGTAGATCTCTCCCAGTTTTATACATCAAGTTTTGACTTATTTTCCATGTTCTATACTTAAATTTCCAATTGGACATCCATAACTACATATTCTTTTGATTTCTAAAACTTTAGTGCCTGCTACTTGCAAAATAAATATGCTTTGGATGAATGAGTAGATATGCAAACCCAAGTAAAGTAAGACACATTTTTACCCCTTACTCCCTAATTTTGGCCACTTAATTCCCATCCATATCTACTGACACCACCATTTCCAAAAATAATCAGTAAATGAGGTTGCAAAGTGCCCTTGACTGCTCCCCTTTGGTACCTTTCATTTTGTACTGTAAGATTACCCTCTTCAAGAGATCTTGATGTTCCTGTTGCTCATTACTTCCGAGGATGAAGTTCAAAAGTTTTTCTTTTGACTTCAAAGTTTATGTTGTGAAATTGAGTATTGTTCTTTTCTGCCTCGGAAACTTTCCCCATGCTTTCCTTTCTCCTTAATGGTTTTTCGTCTGTAGTTTTCAATATTACCCAAATCCCAAGCCTCTTCCAAAGCCCATCTTGTTTATGCGGGCTTTTCTAACACTTCCTCTTCTATACACTATTTTCTTCATTTAATGTTTCTTTCATTTAAGACACTTTTATTCTGTCTTCTTTTACAACTATTTGTATACTCCCTTTATACCATTGACTCAATGGATTTCATCTAATCATCTTCTGTCACTAATGCCTTAAGCTACTGCCTTCATTCCCATACCTTTGATCCTCCTCATTGATGTACTCCTAGCTTTGTAATAATTAAACAAACTATTTAGAATATGTGTCCTATTTATTTTTTGTTTATGCAGACTGAGCTGTCTCAGTATTCTTCAGCTCTTCCTGATGAATAGAAACCACTGAAGGGATATGTGGTTAGGCATCTTACGGAAAAGTGTTTTTCTAATTTTTAAAGAAAATTTAATTAAGGAGAGATATGCACAAAGTGTTAATATCTATTATGCCTGAAAGTGGAAGTGGCAAGCTCATGTTAGCTTATAACTAAAAGTTGATATTAATAGATGTACATCTATTAAGTATTGAAGCCAAAAAGAGTATGGGAGAGTTATCTTCCTTTGTGATGTAGTTTTGTATCAAATACTTCACCAATAGTGCAACTTTATCTAATCTAATTCAGTTTGCTATTATTACAGAAACCACTGTCTGAAAGTCATCAAATTATAGAAACTTATTGATTAATAACAATAATTACAGCCACCTTACATTTATATAGCACTTGCATATTTTCAAACCATCTTTTTGAACTATTACCTCATTTCCCTTCCTAACACCCCTGTTGTTATATATATGGTACACATAGCAATACATTCATTGTAACCACATGCAAATTTTTTATATTAAATCATTAATGCGTTCTTAGAAACTTACTAATTATGTAGGAAAATATATTACCTATGGTAGCTGTGTAGGAAAAATCTATGGTCATTTTAAAAATAAGGTAATGTTGCATTGAAGACCAATAGATTCAATACACAGGTGTTCTCAAGTACAGAAATTATGCAGTAATATATGCCATATCAAGGAAACACAAATGTATGTATCTAGCCACTAATATATGCTATCCTTACAAATTCTGCTTTCATTTTCAAATATTGAGGCTTAATTTTAATTTATAACATGAACCCCATTTCTCAGGGAATTTAGCACCATTACAGGCTATTTTAAAAAGACTTCTACAGCCCTCTAGTGTTCCAAAGCTAGAGACCCCCAATACAGAATACATTCAGGCATGGCTAAAGTTGTCCCTCCATTCACCTCCTTTAATGTGGAATCACTGCTGACAATACTATTGCTAGGAGCCCATATTATTTAAACTACTAAAATTACAGCGTTGGCGGTGGAAACAGAACTGTTCTCACATCACTAGGGAAAAAGCATGGAGTACATGACAGCTTAGAAACTGCCTTCATGGGGGAAATGTTCAGATAAATCAATTTTTTTCAGGAAAAAAATTAATTTGCTGTGTACTTACTTAAATAGCTGACTGAAGAGTTTATTATGCTTGATTGCAGGCCTTCAGCAATAGTTATTGCCTTCTTTTCCTTCCCTCCCTCTCTCCCAATGAATTTCCATTGACAGAGCCTACAGCTATTCTCTCAGAAATCATATAAAACCTGACATTGCTAAAAAATTAACCTCAAAAAGGTGTCTTCGGGTGTTACCTTTCAAATCAAATTTTAATAGACAACTGCAGGCTGAGGGCTCATTCTTTATAATCTGATCACTAAGCAAGATTCACGAGCTGTCCCTGGTCTGCAGATGGAGCTGTTGACAAAACAGTACTATCCACTTGAGAAAAAGCAGGGCACAGACTTGAGTTTTATTGAATGTTTCTTGTCTTCTTTTTTATTTTTTAAAGACTATGCCTCAAGGTATATCCTAAGTATTATCTTTTCAATTAAAAGAAATCTATCCTTTGAAAATTAAATACAGCTACTAAATTTGATGAGCATTATCTCAGTTACAGAATTGGACCGCATTAAACCTACATAAATAAAATCAAAGAAGTATGCCAGTAAAAGTGCACATAAATAAACCATGCAATAAGAAACAACTGCACAGAAATAAGCATTATGTATTATTCTCTTCTAAATAAACACAGTGCACTAAGTTATTTAACTTCTAGTGTTTAAACAATACTTTTTTGATGGAGTAATGCAGTTTTTTTGCATTTAAATAGTTCGTCATCACAATATAGCAGGTAGGTGACATAAGTTCCTTAAGAAAATCTAAGTATGATATAGGCAAATATAGAATTGCCTAATTTTAAAGTTAGAAAAAAACTTTGAGGTAATCCTGACAAGGATTGATAGATTTTCAGTCTGAAGACTTCAGTGATGATTCAATTGTTCTTCAAACAAATACAAATGTAACCTAATACAAAAGGTTAAAAATTTGCTTGATATTAGGGTTAAAGAATCATAAGCCATCTTCTGCTCTCAAGAAGCTTAGAGCGAAGGTGTGTAACAGACACATTACAGGATTTAGTACAGAATAAGAAAAGGCTATGAAAACAGAGGGAAAGGCTCTAACCATAGTACACGTGGTATGTCAGAAAAGGCAATTTTAAAAGTCACTTAAACTGAAGTTTTAAGGTCACCAAAGGAAATCATCATTTTACAGAAGTGGAACCTGAGTTGGCAAAGTAGTCCAGAGGATAGATGTCAAAATCAGGGTCAGAAATGAGTTTCCTGGTTTTATTCCCTGAGTTCTTTCCACAGGAAAACATATTTCCAGGTGAAATATAGATTAGTCTCTACTGAGAATGGAATTAAAGAGTCCCTGTGAATAATCTAACTAAATGCTAGAATGCAAGCAAGACCTCTGTCCTCAACCACATCTCATGAACTACATCAGCAGTGTCACCAATGTAAGCCTGAGACATATTGCACTAAGGTTTTAAATTATTTTAATATTCCATTAAGTTTTAAATAATGTATTTTACCTAAACATAAATCATTTTATTTTCTAAAATTATTTATTTATTTATTTATTTATTTATTTATTTATTTTGAGATGGAGTCTCACCCTGTAGCTCAGGCCAGAGTGCAGTGGCACAATCTTGACTCACTGAAACCTCTGCCTCCCGGGTTCAAGCGATCCTCCAACTCAGCCTCCCGAGCAGCTGGAATTACAGGCTCCTGCCACCATGCCTAGCTTTTTGTATTTTTTAGTAGAAATGGTGTTTCACCATGTTGGCCAGTCTGGTCTCGAATTCCTGACCTCAAGTGATCCTCTTGCCTTGAACTCCCAAAGTGCTGAAATTACAGTCATGAGCCACCATACCCGGCCAACATAAACATAAATCATTTTAAAGTGCTATGTACTTCTATTGACATAGTTAGAATAGCAGAATACTGAATTTCTTTTATTATGGAGTACTTAAAGTATGCTAATAAATAACATCTAGTCCAATGTATTGTCAAAATATCTACTGTCTTTTGTTTCATTGATGTAAGATTGGATGCAGTTAAATTAAAAAATACTTGATTTTTTTACTATTATTTTAACTTTTAATGTGATAAGCAATAAAAAAATAAACATAGATGCCTTTGCCTCTGAAAATTCTTATAATACCTGTCCTGATATCTCAGAAGAAAAATAAACTTAATCATTATAATCACCATTGAGAAAATGAACCCACATATTTTTTACCTATTAAAATTGAGCTCTTTAGAAGAAAACAAGAACAAGATAAAGAATACATGCCTTATATTTGCAAAACTGTATTGAATACCAAAAATATTATATTGTGTTTACAAATTTCTTATTATAGTCATAAGATATGAAATCATGGTCAGTGCCTTTATTTCTTATCTCCAAAGACATGCTTATTATATTTTGGAGTCCTTTGAAAATATTACTACCTATATAAGCCTGGGCAATATCTGTTGCACATGGAAAATAAATTTTTAGAAATCCACCATTATTCATCCAAATCTCTGGCTAGGTCATTTTGAGCTATGAGGCATTGTGCTTCTGTATCCTATTTACAACTTTACACATTGGTGTATAAATCAGTTACAAGTAGACTAGATGAGGAACATGCTATAACTAAGCTTATTTGATATTAGCCTCTATATGGCACGAAGCAATTTTGTCAGTCTTCAATTTACCTCCATGTTATGAATTTGAAAGAGACATCCGTTAACCTGGAAGAAAATTAAAATCTATAGCTTTATCATCAATGTATGTCATGTTGAAATATTAGAGGGCAATTATTTCCATGATCACAATACGTACATTATTGAAAAATAAAAAAAAAGCATTTCTTAATCCTGTTGGACTGAAGCATCATGTTTGGTTTTGAAGACCTTTGCGTAATTTAGTGTTCTTCATCTACAATAAGACACTCGAAAGGAAGTCTTGAGATGAAATAATATAATTATGTTCACTCTACAGCTATCGATTAAAGTTCACATGGTAGGAATGAATAAAAGAAAATAATGTTCTGAAATATTATTTTTGTTCTTAAGATATTTAATTACAATTCCAATGGAGCCAATGGATTTGAGAAGATAAGTACAAACCCATATTAAGCCATAGCCATTCACTTAATTGAATTCACTTAAGCTGCTTCTACTTAAGATACTATATAATATTTTACACAAATACTCTTAATTATGGTATAACAACATAACTTAAATATTGTAGGTATTACAATTATATTTAGAATTACTTTTAATTTTGTTGTAAAGCATTCCAATCTTGGTACTATTATTTATAGACGAACTAGAAAAACAACTATATACAATCTCTAATCAAGAAGAATGGAATTATATACGAATCTATCACCAGACAGTTAATAACATGACACTGTACACTCCTGGGCACATTTAATGATATAAACAAGGAATAGACTATTTGAGGAAAAAAGTACAAGCAAGCCTATGATACGAGGAACAAAACAAGAAACAAAGGGTACGATATATGTAGTAACAACAATATCTATTATCAAAACTCAAAAGAAATCAAACTCTTTTTGGTGGACCCATTTAAAGTTTGGAGAAGATTCATGGTAGTATATTATAAGGTGCATTTATCAAGATAGCAAGAGGCATATATTTTATTCCATGTTCTACCCTAACCTTGTCATCTTGTCAAAATGCATTACTCTTTATGAATATTAATTCTTCATCTACAATTGGAATGGCAACATTTTTCTGCTTATATCACAGAACTGTGGTATTATAGTTCTTTTCATAAACTTTGACTAGTTTTCAAATTGTCAAGTCTCATTCAAATATATATTGATTATAAATCATTTTTCAGATTTTATTATCTGTTCCAGTAAGCATTTTATATTAAACTAAGAAAAAACACTTTGATCTAAGATACTTACAGAATCCACAGACAAACATAGAAAATAAAAGTGTGTATAAGAAGATATACATCATTGTGACTTGAATATAATAATTACCAATAAAAACTTGGTGATAAACTTAGTAAATGATCATAATTCATGATTTTATGAAATACATTATTTTTAAAAATTAAAATGCCAGGATGTTTGCTGAGAATGCTCTCTATGGGCAATTTGTCAATTGTTTACATGTCCAGGTTCCCTAGAATTTTGTCAGCTGTTTTCCCAATAGCAAATAAAAGTTGTTTTAGCAGACTTTATATTTTCCCAATTGTACACAGAATGGGCCAAATTGTATCTTCCTAAATAGAAGCATGCAATGATACACATGATAAAGACAAATATATTATTAGGTGGGTCCAGTTAATTAGTCTTAATATCAGTAACACAAAGTGGAAGTGGTGGTTAGGAAATTGAGCTTCCATCTGTAAGACACTTTTGTATGCCAAAGGGCAGTGTTCCAGTTAACAGTTTTAGAACAGAGAGTAGAATATATTGACAAGTCTTCAGCTACACATTATCTCACAACTATAAGGTTGAAATACACAAAAATTTAAAAAAGAAATGAAGGTGAAATGTGCAGGGCATTTAGCAGTCCCGCTGGTTAGCATATAGGATACTCCCATAGGGATATCCCAGCCGAGAAAACTAGTTAATGCCCTGCTGTTTTCAAAATGCTTTCATACCATCAGTTGAAAATATTCTATAAATGTGAAAAGTCATCTATGGGTGACATTGCAACTCAAAGCTGAAAGAATTTCATCTGAATTCATATAATGGGTGTCTGTAATAAAATCTTGTATGTAATGCGATTTGAAGAAATGCATTAGCAAAAGCATATAAACACCTTGTTAATAGTGGCTGTGCACAGCATTGGCCTAAGGGGCAGTCAGATGATCAACATAGACTAAAATATCAGAACACAACTATGTGGGCTGCAGGCAAGTTAATTTATAAGGTCAGTTAAGGGAAAAACATTATCACACAACAAAAGTTGCATTTACTCCTCAAGAGAGTATTTTGGCTTATACTGATTGCATCAGGGACACCCTCAGGTGATGTCAGACATTAATTTGTGGCTACTCTCACACAAACGTGCTAGTAGGTTAAAAAATACGACCCATATAGGAAATAACATCATTATAAAAATTTGTGATTGCTACGTTAATCTCTGATTTTAAACAAAGATTTTAGCAGATATTTGAGTGAAAGTCAAAAGGAATATATATATAATAAAAAAGATATGAAAACATTTTTATAAAATATAAAAATAACTTTAAATAGTGTGATATCATATATATTGTATATATACATATGTGTATGTAACTATACACATTATATGTATTTATATTTAAAAGTTGTTTCTCATTCATGTTTGCATATTCAGAAACTTTATGTGCATATCCAAGCACATTTCAGGTCCTCAACAAGTATTTGCTGAATTAAATAAATGAGCACTACTTAAATAATGCATATTCATCATTTACATACTTTTTTGTTTTTTTGAGACGGAGTCTCGCTCTGTCGCCCAGGCTGTAGTGCAGTGGCGCAATCTCGGCTCACTGCAAGCTCCGCCTCCCAGGTTCGCGCCATTCTCCTGCCTCAGCCTCCCAAGTAGCTGGGACTACAGGTACCTGCCACCACGCCCAGCTAATTTTTTGTATTTTTAGTAGAGACGGGGTTTCACCATGTTAGCCAGAATGGTCTCGATCTCCTGACCTCGTGATCTGCCCACCTCGACCTCCCAAAGTGCTGGGATTACAGGCGTGAGCCACGGCGCCCGGTATATACATGTTTTAAATAACTAATGTATAAACTGAAACCAGTTTAAATATGGGAGTCAAAATATACTGGCTGTAGTTTACCAAATCTGAGAATTAAGGTCTGTAATACTGTCTATTTTCAATCCAGTTTCTTTCAGTAACAGCTTCAATGAAACCTGGGTCTATTGTCTAGCTACTATATCCCCAAGACTGGGATGTTTAAAATAAGTCTCAATAATTATGACTTACAGGATGCGACTGCATCTTGAGCACATATAACATAATCATGCTTTTTTCTTCACTAATTTACTTTATGTACACTAGTTAGTAAGTTGATAGCAATTTTCTATGCTAGAAGTAAATGTCACATATATTATACCATAATTACATAGCAAGAGAGGTTTTGAAATCAGTTTAGATACTGCGCTATTCCTATCTTAAAAACTGTCTGTTAAAATAACCAATATAGTTTCTCTTTTCCTAACTGGGTCCTGAAAAACTCAGGTCCTTATTTTATTTTAACATTTTAGCTCTATAAAAATATGTTTAATTGACTGATTGCACTGTAAGTACAAATATACACATGTCAGTTTTAATGCCCTGAACTTGAATGTGAGATTAAATGTAGTTCACATAATATTAGTTTAATTATAAGGGGATTAGGTTTTGTCCTATATTAGTATGGCTATTTTAATATTTTTTAAGTGGTTAAAAATCAATGTTTTGGTTTATATTCTGAGAATAAACATTAAAAGCAATTAGAAAACAATTTATTTTGTATTATCATGCAATCATTTCATTTATCATGACTCAGAAAATATGAACATGGTGAAGAATCACAGAAATTTAGTTAGTTATGTATTTTGGATTTTAAAACATCTTTATTACATTGAAAATTATTTCACACATGAATTACATGAATTATGTTTGGCTACTTAAAAGCAGAATATTATTCACTGATTAAAATTCATGGTAATTAGAATTATACTGTAAGTGATGAGTGAATATGATGAATTTTTTAAAAAATCACTTTCTTAGGCTATATCACACTAAAAAAGGAGAAAATTTTCAGTTTCATTAAATTGAAGATCACTGAAACTTCATTTATGTTACACCAACTCAATATTCAGTTATCATTGATGTACTTTTCTAATAATTATTCAATCTTTGTTATAAGAAGGATAACTGAAATATTAATCTGTGATTTTTATTTCTGTGTCTATTTTAGGAAGAACATAAGGTAAACGTCTTAAAATAATTTCCATATTTATAACAATGTCAAGCAAAATAAACCTTCTCTAACCTTTCCATAAAGAAGCAGCAGTGTGCTTTGTTCATTTCACTGGGTCCTCTACACGGTATATCTCAGTTTATGTCCACACAAACCATCACTCTTGCTGGGTAACATAATTGACTTCCTAACAGCAAAACTGGATTCCTCTGAGAAGATGTTTTGATTAATAATACACTATGCAACACTACTTTGTGCACTCAAATGTTTGTAGTCACAAACATTTGTACACCAGATGATCCAATGGGAGCTGGCATTTCCAACATTGAAAGAGAAGCCTTGCTGGTTGTTCAGGAAAACTTTTTTTTTTTTGAGATTTTAAAGGGGACCAGGTGTAGTGGCTCATACCTGTAATCCCAGCATTTTGAGAGGCCAAGATGGGAGGTTGTTTGAGTCCAGGAGTTCAAGACCAGCCTGGGCAACATAGTGAGACCTCCATCTCTACTATAGATATATATATAAAATCCAGGCATGGTGGTATATACCTGTAGTCTTGGCTACTCAGGAGGCTGAGGAGGGAGGATTGCTTGAGCCCAGGAGTTTGTGGCAGCAGTGAGCCATGATCGGACCACTGCACTCTAGCCTAGGCAACTGAGCAAAACCCTACCTCAAAAATATTTTTTAATACAAATTAACAATAATAACAAAAATATTTTAAAAGGCCCTAATGTGCTTATCTTTTAAGAATGTTTTTAAGCTATGCTCTTGGAAATCACAACTTAATAATATTAAGACATTAATATTAGCAGTCCTCATGCATGATATCATAAATCATTTTCTAAAATTTATTTCTCCCCCCCCAAAAAAAACCCAGAGAAAAATATTGCAGTTGAGAAGCAATTTTCTTCACTGTCCACCTCTCATATCAAAATTGTAGAGTAGAACAACAGAAAAGAAAGGTGACAGGCTCTCACATACATAAAGATAAATTGTACTATATAATGTCTAATGGCTGGGGCATTATTTATAAAACTTTATAATGCCATATTCTATATTTCCCTGGGAATATTTGAAAGAATTAAAGTAATTGCACCAAGACCATTCTTAATTTAAGACTTACTTAAAACAAGATTTTTCAATAGGAGCATTATTGACATTTTGGACCAGAAAATATTTTGCTTATGGGGGACAGTGCTGTACTGTATTATGTAAGATGTTTAGCAGCATCCCTGGCTTCTATCCACTAGATGCCAATAGCACTATCACTCCCAGTCACAGCAATGAAATTGCCTCTATAGTAAGATGGTTCTTCAAAAGACTGAACATGGAATGATCATATGATCCAGCAATTCCACCTCTGGGTATTTACCCAAAAGAAGTGAAAGCTAGAATTTGAATAGCTATTTGTATACTAACGTTCATAGCAGCATTATTTATAATAGCCAAAAGCTACAAACAACCTAAATTTCTATGTATGGATGAATGGTAAACAAAACGTTATATATACATAAAATGTAACATAATTCAGTTTTAAAAAAGACTGAAATTCTGATACATGCTGTTATATGGATGAACATAAAAAATATTATGCTAAGTGAAAAAAGCTAGATATGAAAGGATAAACACTGTGTAATTCCACTAATATCAGTACCTAGGGTTGTCAAATTCACAGAGATAGAAAATAGAATGGTGGTTGACAGGGTCTGTGGGGCAGTGGAAATGAGAAGTTATTGTTTAATGTGTAGAGAGTTCCAGTTTGGGTAATGGAAAAGTTCCAGAGATGGATGGTAGTGATGGTTGTACAACAACGTGAATCTACTTAATGCCACCAAACTGTATTGAAAATGGCTAAAATAGTAAATTCATGTTATGTATATTGTACCACAATAAAAAAATACCTCTGAATATTGCTAAATGTCTCCTGTGGGTGGGTAGAAGAGCAAAATCACACATAACTGAGAACCACTGCTCTAAAATATGGTTTGAATTTGAATTCTCTTTAATTTTTAAGCAGTTCATCCCTTTTATTTCACATAGTGCTACTACTATTTGTATCGTATTTCAAACTTTTCCCTCATAAAGGAAAACATTGTCTCCTATTTTAACTAATTAGTGCTACCTTTCTCACAAGTCCCTTTTAGATAAGAAAGAATTCCTATTTTATTTTATTTTATTTTATTAATTCGAGACATGGTCTTGCTCTGTCACCCAAGCTGGAGCGCAGTGGTGTGATCATAGCTCACTACAGCCTGGACCTCCTGGGCTCAATCAATCCTCCCACCTCAGCTCTCAAGTAGGTGGGACTACAGGTGTAGGCCACCACACCTGGTTCATGTTTACATTAATTTTTTGTAGAGATGGGGGTCTCACAATCTTGCCTGGTGAGGCTGGTCTCAAACTGCTGGGCTCAAGTGATCCACTCGCCTTGGCTTCCCTAAGCGTTGAGATTACAGAGGTGAGACACTTCGTCTGGCTCAATTCCTTTTGTTGTTGTTGTTGTTGTTGTTGTTGAGATGGAGTCTCACTCTGTCGCCCAGGCTGGAGTGCAATGGTGCGATCTCGGCTCACTACAGCCTCCACCTCCCAGATTCAAGCGATTCTCCCACCTCAGCCTCCCGAGTAGCTGAAATTACAGGCACCCACCATCATGTCCGGCTAATTTTTGTATTTTTGTAGCAAAGGGATTTCACCATGTTGGCCAAGGTGGTCTTGAACTCCTGACCTTAAGTGATCCTCCCTCGGTGACCTCCCAAAGTGCTGGGATTACAGGTGTGAGCCACCGCGCCTGGCCCCAATTCCCATTTTAAAATGAGTTTTAATTAGCATAACAGGAAATAATTGTTTGAGACTAGAAATCATGTGACAAATCACTAAACACACTCACACCTGGCATGTCTGGGATCTAGCAGATAAAATGGCGGTTCCCCAAAACAAACGTCTGTGTCCTAATCCCCAGAACCTGTGAATGCAATCTTATGTAGAAAAAAGCATCATTGCATATGTAACTGAGAAAATATCTTCAGATAAAATCATCCAAGATTATCCAGGTGGACCCTCAATTCAATGACAAGTGTCTGTGTAAGACACACATAGAGGAGACACAGAGAGAAAAGGGAAGTGTGCAGATGGAGGTAGAGATTAGAGTGATGCCACCACAATCCAAGAAACGCCGTGGTTGGCCACAGCCACCAGAAGCTGGGAGAGAGACATGAAAGGGATTCTCTGCCTAGAGCCTCCTGAGGAAGTAAAATCTTGCAGACCACCTTGATTTTTGGACTTTCAGCCTAGAATTGTGAGATAATAAATTTCTATTATGTAAGATACTTAGTTGGTGGTCATTTGCTATGGCCACCCCAAAACGTTACTACCAAAGGCAACTACAAGTTGCAATTTGAAATGCTAAGCTGACTCTTCTCTAAAATAAGATATTAATATAAAATATTTAACTGTATCTGAAACATAAGGTTGACAGTGAGAGACTGCATTAGGCTGATTTTTTTTTTAAGGAACCATACTATGTAGTGTTTCTATTATTACCTTTTATTGTTATCTATCAAAAAATTATACAATATTGTCTGTAACTGTTCTAAAGATATTAATTTAGAGACCTCAGAAATATGTACAAGACATCTGTCCTTGTTCCAGTGTTGTTAGGGCCCTTTGGCTGTGATGTAAGGAACTAGTTAACATGCACCTACTGTAGCAAACCCCGGCACCTGTATTGCCAACACTAATCAAAGTGCTCCTTCATGGGGTGAGAGAATCGCTATTTGTAATGCAATAATTAGGCTGGGTAGAAAGGCTTGTAAAGTAAATCAATCTAGTCTGCTCTTGAGATCTGACTCCTTTCTCTTGGCAGATTGTTAACATAATGAGACAGAAGCCGACAAGAGGTCCTGCAGAAAAAAACCAGTGTCATTCCGTTCCCTTCTTTCTTTAATTTTACAAGGCTTCTTAGGACCTAATTGTGATTAAAACTAATATGAGCCATTGATAAAACATGGGATTCTAAGCCTTTCAAAGGTTATGGAAAGGATGACCTGAAACGCAGTAGCAGTCTGAGCCTATTACAACTTCTGTATTGTTTTACCGCAAGCTCTCAAAAGACCACAAGAATTCCTTGTGAGTAATTACAATTGAGGGAAAAAAAACAGAAGAACATTGGAAGGCTAGCTTGAAAATACTGGATTGATTAATCTGAAGTTCAACAAAAGGAAACAAATTAGGTGTTCTTTATAAATCAGGACGAGACTTTCAAAAGCAAACTTATTTGTTCTGTCTGACGTGCTGAATTGGCAAAATCTGCTGCCTTACCCCCACAACGAAGACGTTTTCTTATACACTGCAAGATTCTCATGCAGACTTACAAAATACATGTAAAGTGAAAATAATTCTCATACATCTAGAAGCTATTTTCTTTCTTTTTTAATGCTTTGAAATCCTCTTTCTGAACATCTATGATATATACATATATGAAAGTATATGTGTGTATATATATAATTTTTCACAGGTATAGGGCATTAATTTAGAGGCCTTTTTCTCCTAGTTATATATTTCAAGGTTTTCACAGAATTCTGTTTTTAAGTTAAGTTTTCTCTGGAATGAACAAATATAAATCTAGTGAGAAATAAAAATTTGAGATATTTGCATTACATAAACTGCGTCAAAATGACCATTTATATGAGGAAGAGAGTCAGACTTTATAGTGAGCCTCTTCTGGATTAAATAGTCCAGCATGCTCTCATTTTGCCCAGATTTTTGCATCATGGCTACTGTGAACAACAACCGTTCGTGTGTATACACACACACACACACACACACACATATGTGAGGGTGTCTGAGTATGTAAATATACACACAGGTGTACATGTATGAGTATGTAAATATACCAGTGTATGTGTAAATATATATACACATACGTGTGTGTATATATATATGTATGTGCATATATGTATATGTACATTCATATACACATATATGTGTACACATATATACATTTTATCAATGCTCAGGCCACTCAATACTTGACATTAATTCAGAAGAAGTTAAAGAAACATTAAATTCTTAATTACCATAATTGTCTTTTTGTTTGGCCTAGCTTTTTATTTATTCTCAGAATAAAACCATATTCTTTTAAATGCAGGTTCACAAGGCTTCATCAACAACTGAATTTGCTGGTGTTTGTTGTTATTGCTATTGTGTGGTTTTGTTTGTATTTTTTTTTTCAGTAACAAGATAATTTCATAGACTTCTGTAAGTTGAATTTTATTTCTTTAATATTCTGTGTGAAGCATAGTAGTGATTAATCATGTGGTTAAAAATTAGCAAAAAATTTCATTTAATGCTGGTTAACTATGTGCTCAATGCCATGTACATTATTCTCACTTAATCCTGGTAACGTTTCTTCTTCTGATGCAGGGATTGTTACTCTCTTTGTTCAGTTGGAAGAGTGACGTCTAACAAAATGAGTCCCTTGCCCAAAGTCAGGAAGCTGGGCCACGCGCAGGTACGCAGATCTTATCGTGAAGAACATGCCCTTCGTTGGAAAGCTGAGCTGCCCAGAGAGTGTTTTCAATTACACTCCTTTTAATATTTATTATGTTCATTTTCAAATAGCAAAATAGGCAATACACACTTGCAAAGTTTAATAACTTTAAGAAAGTTAAATTGTCACAATTTGGTAGCATAAGTATTTCCTTTTTGAAATAGGTTCATATTTTAATTTTAAAAATTTTGCAAAGGGAAATATAGAAAGTATAAAGAATTGAAATCTGAGCACTAAAATTTCCATCACTAAATATACTTAAAAGGAAATTTACAAAATAAGCCTTCCAGAACACAGGGTTTTCATTTTAGAAAATAGATCTATGTATGTATGAAATCAAAAGAAAATTAATGCACAAAAGCAGACAGCAGAATGATAGTTGCCAGGGACTGAAGGAGGGGGGAAATGGGGGGATATTGAAAAGATACAAATGATCGGTTATGTGGGATAAATAACTTCTAAAGATCTAATGTGTAACATGGAGATTATAATTAATAATACTGTATTTTGCACTGAAAATTTGCTAAATCATTGGTCTTAAGTGTTCTCATCACATACCAAACCCCTGACCCCCACCACTATACAAAGGTAACTATGTGAGGTCACAGATAAGTTAATTAGCTTAATTGTGGTAATCACTTCATAATGTATATACATATCAAAACATCATGTTATACACCTTAAATATACACAATTTTCGTCAAGTATATGTCACTAAAGCTGGAAAAATATATCAATGTGCTATGAGTAAAGGAAACCTGGATGAAGACATTAAAATCTGATCTTAATAAGGCTTCCAGTAGTTTAAGGGAGAACAAAAATTTGGAATATACAGTATGGAAGTTTTATTTGAATGTTTCCATCTCCAATTTCACCACTATTATAATGAATGAGACTTCTAGTGATAGAAATAAATCAGTTTTGAAAAACAAAATACCAAAAATATATATTAATCCATGTATACATACACACACACACACATATATATTTAAACATATGTGTGTGTGTGTGTGTGTGTGTGTGTATTTTCCAGGAGAAATTTGTAATAAACAATAAAATTACAAATTGAATACAAATGAAAACAACTGAGTTCTTATGGCTACTGAAAAGTTTTAAAATGAATAGCAGCATGCATTACCCAGAATTTTAATATTTTAGTTTATTACCATCACCCAATGTATTGTATTATCACTGCTGTTTTCCTTTAAATATTTATCCATAATGCTAGTTAACACCTACACTTAAGCCAAATACTTTCTTCCAAGAATTGTCCTTCCCTCTCACTAGCTCATACAAGCAATACCACAAATAACTTCCGGCTTTTATTCTGCATTTACATAATGGATTATATCCACTTTGTTTATGTAATTAATAGTGCAGAGTGCCAGAATTTTAATAACTGACCTAATGAACTTTAGTTAATGCTATAATAGATCAAGCTTTGTGTTACAGCCCTCAAACAATCATATTCAATTATTCTTTTTGTGTTGCTTACCTCCAGATCCAGAGCAGTACATGAGATTGGGGATACGTGTTTTCTCAAGTTTGTCTATTCAGATTTAATGGACAGATAGATTAATTGAAATTAAGAAAACATTTCTGGCAGGACATGGTGGCTTATGCCTGTAATTGAATTTTGGGAGACCAAGGTGTGAGGATGGCTTGAGCCCAGGAACTAGAAATCAGCCTGGGCAACATGGCGAGACCCCCGTCTCTAAAAAAAAAATACAAAAAGTAGCCAGGCATAGTGGTAACTGCCTGTAGTCCCACTACGCAGGAGGCTGAAGCGGGAAGGTTGATTGATTGAGCCTGGGAGGTGGAAGCTGCAGTGAGCCATGACTGAGCCACTGCACTCCAGCCTGGTCAACAGAGCAAAACCTTGTCTCAATTAAAAATTTAAAAAAAAAGTAGGAAAACATTTCTATTTGGTAAAATCTTTCTGGCCATACATTCACTTTCATTAATTTTAATTCAGTTCATAAAGAATAAAAAGTCATCAGATTATACGTGCTGTGTGGTTCATTCTTTCCTTTACCAATACCAAAAGTGCTTTCTTACTTTTAGGACATTATGATGCAGAGTTAAAACAATAATTTTTCAAAATATTTACTTTTGTGTACTCAGGCATGTAGCTCTCATATAGAAACTAACATTGTGAATAGATACGTAACCTTGATTAAAACAACAAGCTTGTTCATACAATAAAATTTGATATGTTCAATTATGAATGAAGTAAACTCATAATACATTTAAAAATTATAGCTTCAATTTTGTAACATGCTTTCACTTCAGTTAAAGCAGAAACTGATGTGATATATGTGACAGACAGTTTGGTTGCCCGAGGCTAAGCTGACATGAGCCACGAGACTAGACATTTCTTAGGGCTGTTTTCTTTCTGTAATATTTTTGCCTTACATAGACAATTCATGTTTTATTAAGAGTCTAAATAAATAAATTTAGTTGGATTTATGCATTCCTAAACTTAAAATGAAAAAAGAATGACAATAAGGTAAGCCTCTGACACTTGAGAAAACTAAATTTAAAAGGTGGTGAAGAAGAGAGGAGAGGAAGATTTCCAATTCATTTACAAATTGTAGGAAATTATTATAATATCACAAGACAGAATGATGACAATGGAAATGGTGTCAGGAAAGAAAAAGAGACTGGTAAGCGTAACTTTTTGCAAAGTGAAAGAAACTCACATTTTCATTATAGTAGATAGACTGACTAGAAATGTGTTCTAGAGAAACAATTCTCTAGATGCTGATTTGCAAAATGCAAGTGGTATAAGGCACTTAATTTGCTCACTTTTATTCCATTTAGAGTCTCTTAAAATACATTTTTCTTCATTTGGCTAAATAATACGTTGGTATTAAAATATTCATATAACAAAACACATTTCTAATGCTAAACCCTTTATTATTTTATTGTTTATAGCAATTTGTTTTCATCAATGCTTAAGTATAAAAAAAGTTACACTTGCAAATTTTTATTTTTTTGAATTTTAATGTTCCATAAAATTTAGGGCTGTACAATATATACCTTTTCTCTATCCAGTAAGCAGTTGTTCTTGAAATGGTTACAAAGGGGTAAATATATAGTGATGGTTTATACCATAGAGTGTTTACGGAATAGATAACTCAGTTCCTTCTATTCCTGAAAATAAATAAGATTTCTTAGAATATTTTTACATTATAGAAATATTATAAAAGGCACATGTGCATGCCAAGACATCATTTTCTAAAATGAAGAACAAAGGAAAATATGTAGCATATAAACTGCTGCTATTGTCATAATGTTTATAGCTGAAATGGGAAAGATTTGTCTTTATGCTGGCATTAATCAAATTTGGATGCTAACACATTTTTCCACACTTAACTATATGTTGATACAACATGTTTGTCGCCTATGTTGACTTCCTCCTAAATTACACAGTTTACTAGAGGAAAACAACAAATCGTCCAATCCCCCATCACACCTAAATAAAGTTCACCTCATCTATTTTAGTCAGAGAAGTTTGAAAGTGCCTGAGATTTGGTATAATGCGTGGCATTTTCCATAAATAAATTTATGTTTCACATATATCTTAAAATTTACAAGCAAAGAAACCTCTTTTTTGTTTGTGAAAATGTCACATAAAGTAATAAAATCTAAAATGCAGTTTTCGCTCCTCTCTCCCACATACAGAATATAGAATTACAAGAGAAATATATATGCTTATGATGAAGAAAATGTATCACCAAAATAACTGAATGACAAGTTAAAACTTTACTAGGGATTTAATTCAATAAACCATAAAAATAATTATAAACATATAAGAATTGCAGGAAACTTAATTTTACATATCATAAATATATTCAATTGCTTGTTACTGAAAAGAAAAATCCTTTATTTCATGGCTACTTTTTCTTGGCCCTGTAAGCATCTGATTTTAGACAATTTCCTCTGAAGTTATTCATCAGCTATTGATCACAACTCAAGTGGCTTTAATGAAATACTTTGATTGCGGGAGTATAGAAAGCACACTTGGGGCCAAAGGACAACTAACACTATGTAAATGAGCAGTCGTTAATTATAACTGAGCCAATGCATGAAGATCAGAGTATGTATTTGAATGGGAGAAATACTCTTACAAAGAAATAATTTAACTTAGAATTGCTTAGAAAACAGGGAGTTAAAGCAAGGCCATAAAACTTAGCGGCATCATTATTGTCAGCTTCAAGAACACTTCCACATAATGGGTTATGTTGGATGATAGGAATAAAAAGGCACTAGGCTAGATTCATAAACTATGTTTGTAAAATTCAGTCAGCCTGACCTTGGTTCAAATTCATGTGCTGCCAGTTACCAGCTGTGCAAATTTGGACAAGTTCCTTAACCTGTCTGAAACACTTTTTCTTCAACACAGCAGAGTAAAAGTACACTTAGACTGTAGTGTTTTTATTAGGATCTCATCAACTGAGGTATGTGAAGTGATTAGACAAGTATACCTGGTAAATATTATATGCTTAACTGACATTAACTGCTAGCAGCTGCAGTAATGGTAGTAGCAGTAATATTTACCAGTTATTATTAAAAATCTACAAAGTCACAACCTAAAACAAATGCCAAGTGACAAATGATGTTTTAGAGAGTAGAAACAGATCAGAAATCGTGACTGAGAAGCTAAGAGGGGAAGGCTATGAAAGACAAGAGGCCGGCATTGGTTTTATTCTTTGCCCAGTGAAAATGTGGAAATCAAAATGAAGACAGGATGACTTAAGAAGCAAGGTAATTATTTGTCAGGGCAAGAAGTAAAAAGAGTCAGTTATCAAATGTTCATGCGTGCTGCTCCTGAAGCCAAGAGTTTGGGTTACTGGGCATCTCACTCAGTCATGGAGACTCCCATATTTCCATGCTGAGTGGGCATCAGGCCAAGGATGTTGGGGTGCTAGGCCTTTAGGAATACAGATGTAGGGCCACAGGGCTGGAGACAAAGCTTTGAGCCAAAGGTAAAGAAGAATAAATCAGAATAAGTAATCTTCCCAATTAATATGAGCTGAGGTTCCTTTAAAATTTTTTCTTCCAACAAATATTTTCATTTTAGCACCTCTTCCCCCCACAAAAAATCAGGCAATAAACCATTCACCTGAAAGAGGTGAACCTAGCATGGTCATACTTGGTCCTTAACCATAACATGTAGCAATAACATGGTCTAGGCACCTAAGCAGTTGACATTTAACATAGGTACAGTAATTTTAATTTTTTGTCATTTTGAACACTACAGAACAATTTGGCTAGGTTTTCAAAATCTAAATATTTGTGCTGTTGACTTATTTTACCATATTGAAAGAGACACTATGCACTTAGAAAAAAAGCAAGTGACAAATACAAAAAGGCAGCACATATTGCCAGCTATTAAGCTACAGTTACCCTCAAGTGCTGGCAATTTAAAATGAACTTGTCTTATCTTACGCAGCACTTAATTCACTCTGCACTTACAGAGAAATGCTCATCACTTTTAGATGTTCATGCTGATCAACATAGCAATAAATGAGATTACATAGGCTCTTCTGCTAAACTGGGATAATAAACGTTAATTAATTAACTCATCAATGGAAATAACCTAAAGAGATTATCAAGATTGTAAAAATGACAAATTAGCAGAAATTGGAAAAGAAACATGCTCCTCTCTCTACTCAGGTCACTCACTTATCTTTTGTGTACAAGGAAAATATTTGTCAGGATTTTATCAGACAGCCATTATTTAACATTTATTGAATGCTTCCTGACTATATCACAATGTATTGAATTACCAACCAATGTAATACTCAAAATATTTACAAGGTTTAATATGCTCTCCTTGATAGGCCAGGATAAGCACTTTTTGCTCATCTTAGATAAGTATTTTGCTTGTTTATCTTCACACCAATTTCTTAACACCGATTTTCTTATCAATTCTCAGTAGAATTCTCTTTACCTTTTTTAAATTCCATTTTCTTATTTTGAAGAAAATCTTTAAATTGAACACAGATAACACTTTTATATTAATTCTTATTTTAAACTTTAAAGTGTACTTTGAGATTTAGTTTTTTTTTTTCTTTCTTTGGTCTAGTTTGAAATAGCTAGGTAACAACTGAAATTCCAGGGGATACTCCTTTAGACACTATTTTCACAGGCATAGTCTTACATTCAGGAAAATGTAAAGATATAGAAAATTACTGATGGATATGCAGATATCCTTTAATGAAACTAAAGTCAGTATTACAGTTTTGGAATGTAAAAAAGAGCTGTAAATATGCATTATCAGTGAGTCATTTTCCATAACAGAAACACGCAGAAATGTGGAAGATACATGGCTTCCTCAGTCTAAGTACGTGACTCAAATAACAAACACTGTTTTCAGTGATAGGAGAATCAAATTTGCAATTAAATCACAGCCCCTGTAGCTCAAAAGCGGAGTGTTGGCAAAACAATCCTCGACTTCAAAACTAACACCCAAGAGCAAAATCCATGACATTCAGCTGCTGTTTTGATAGAGATCATTCATTCTGCCCCCAACCAAATCTTCAGAGGTCTGGTTTAGGGAGATGATTATACCACCCATAAAGTGTCATAGTAGTTATGGTGTTCTCTGATATATCTTTGGGAAACATACTATTTCCAAGTAAGCCCTCAGTTCAGGGACAAGATCAGAATTGAGATTGAAAGCTTTAGCCATAAGATAGTCTTCAGGCTTTTTCATTTGTAATATATTGTGAGATGTGCTGGTAGAAAACACGACTTGACAATTGATTCACTGTACAACTTCCTAGAAGGAGGTTTTTCCATTTCACTGGAAAAATAACATAATATTTCCTACACTGCTATTATTAACATTTACAGACTTAGGGAACCATGGCACTATGAAGGACAGCAAGAAACTACACAGTTAAACTGGTTACTCTAAAAATAAATTACATTCACAACTATATTTTACATTGCTATTTTAAAATATATTTCCTAGTCTCAACAATAACTAAATACAACTGTATCATAGAAAATCATTATTAAGGGTTTCTGAATTGAAACTTGTATTTGCTTCTGTTCCCAGTTTCAGTAAATCTAGGAAAAGCAATGTGGTACACTATGCAATCATGCTGTCCCGATTTCTAAAGCCAAATTTCATTTCAAGCCCCATTACCTAGAAGGTAAGTACATGAATTAACCGATCTTAAAAAACAGAAATATGATTGATTAGTGAGTTACCAATAGGATGCTTTCCCAACAAATAAGCAAACACCAAATCTGTCTTCTGGTGCCTGAAAATGTCACTGCCAAACTGTGTTGAGTCAAGAAAATAGCCTTTGAACAATAATTTTAAAATAAATATGATTGCAACATGGGAATCATATGCTAAATATCATTGGCAATGAATAATTTAATTTATCTTCTAGCAAAAACCTCTAGGGCTGTGATACAGAACAGGCAGGTTTAATGGAATAGTAGAAAAATGTAACAGAGTATATACTTAACAGAGTCAGGGAGGATTCGAATTTGAGATCTTCCATCATTTAAGAAGAAATATCCATTTTAGGAGAAGGATTAACTAGACAAGGTCTAGACTGTCAGCAAAAGAAATATCTTCTCATTTAATAGAAATAACATTTTTCATAGTAATTTTAAAACATCAATGGATTTTTCTGTTTTTAGACAGTTGAGGGTTAAAAATTACCCAATGTCCTATGTCAGCTATTAAGAGAAGTTTACAAAAAGGAATAATCATCACTTTACTTGACATTATACACATTCACTACACAGTCTGATGTGAGACTTATGGACTGAAATCTGACTCATTTAACATACAACTAGAACTAGAATAAGTTTTATTTTTTGTATAGCTTTATTTATACATTTTTACTAGAATGTTTTATGCCTTCTATTAATTATAACTGTGGTGATTCCACTGACTTGATTTGATTTTAATTTCTAATTCTAGAAGGAAACAGAATGCCTTGCTCTATTCTGGCACCATAAACAACAACACCTAACCTTTAAACTTTTAAAAGAAAAGTATACAAGATGACAGGACACTGATGCTCTTTGCTATGTGTGAAATTTTCTTTTACTATGAAAGATATGTTTTCCAACTGGGAAGCATTTATATCCCTCTTGAAACACCTAAAGCATATTCTGTTCTGTATTGCAGTAACTCTACTTCTAGAAATGGGTATCAACAGAAATGTTATTACAAACATAATGTACTCTGTTTTTTATTCTGCTGTTAAACCTCACTACAAACTTGTAACTTGTAACACTCAGATGTATAAGCTTACATTTTCATAGGTCAGAAGTTTGACACAGGTCTTACTGGGCTACTATCCAGGTGTTATTGATATTAGCGCGGCCTTCCTCTTGAGGTTCTCAGGGAGAATCCATTTCCTTGCCTTTTTCATTTTTTTAAAGCCTGCCTGTATTCATTGGCTCATGAGTCTTTCCCTCCACATTCAAATCCAGCAAGGTCGCATCTCTTAACCATTCTTCCATAGCCACGTTCCCTTCTCTCTTATTCTGCCTCTTTCTTCCACTTTTAAGGCCCTCCTGATTACATTGATCATATCCTGATAATCTAAACTAATCTCCCCAGCTCACATTCCTTACTTATTCACATCTCATAGTCCATTTCCAATGTAAAATGATATATTCACAGATATTTGAGATTAGGACATGTAATTCTTGGGATAGGGAATATTTTTTGTCTACCACTCAAACAAAATTATAGAGTATTATTTCTTCCCCACAGTACATTGGAAACTACCCATCAACAGAGAATTGACAGAAAATTTTGATACATGCATGCAATGCAACATTATGAACTTACTACAAATGACAAGGCACTCTCATATATAATGACATAGAAATATGATTACAATATCTTAAATACAAAACGCAAGATTTCTAAAGTGTATTTGTTAAGACCATTGGGTCTGTGAATTCAGATCTATGTTTGGTTCCAAGTTTGTGTACTAACTTCTTATAAGAAGGGATCTATATATATTGAGGAAGAAGAAAATTGCAAAAAAAAAATTACCTGACATATAACAACCAACGTATTGCAGCTTATGCAGGTTGACTGGAGTCTGTGATGTTGAGAGTGTATTTGCAGTCTTATTATTGCACATCACTATCACTAAGTGCCAAAAATTAAGAAAAAAAATCAGTTGTCTTTTCCTTAAAATAAAATGTTATTTCATGTTCATGTTTTACACATAAAAGATCGTAAGACCCAAGAGTGGTAGACATTGGGTTATCTCAGTAATTTTGGAAATAATGAAAATTAGAGTTAACGTTACTTTCTAAATATGCTCATTTTTTTTAAGACAAATTACTTATCTTTTTTATCATTGATGGTCACATTAATTGAGTCTTTTACGATCTTAGCCATGAGCTCTTTGGAGTCTGCTGTATGCTCAGCGTTTTAAAGAACATCTGCTACAACAGTTTTACTTGATTTTTTAGCCCTTGTTGTCTTCTGCTCTAGACAGCAACACATTGCTGAGATTCAATTCAAACTCACCAATAGCAACTTTAGCTTTACTTTATGTCTCTGTTTTCCAGTTCCCAGGTTTATGACATTGCATGATCCCTTTCCAGCTCATGAAGTTCTTTTTCTCTCTTTCATTATGGTCCTCCTTCATGGGTTATAGAGTAACAACACTGCTAAAGCCCTTGCTTGTGAATCTGAATTTTTAACAGTTATATACATAGCTATTAGAAAAATTAGATGTGGAATAATATTTAATTTGCTTGTTGAACTTCTGAACAAATTTTAACATGTCACAATAGTCCCTTGCATATTTTAGGATTTCTAAAAATATTTCCTTTTAGTTTTATTACAGGTATCATGCACATAGTTAAATGTATATGACATAATAGATTTGTCAGCTTACATTGAATAAAAAAACGGTTATTATTTCATAAAACTGATATTCAAGGGAAATAAAAAATACAGCACTTATTTATTTGCTACTCAGCTTAAATATGATAGTGTTAATTTTGATAGTCATTAAAATTCAAGCCTGAATTTAGAGTATTTATTTTCCATAAAATAACTTATATGCAAATAGAAAAATTATTCCTTTAAATACAAAAACAATTCTTATAATAGGCATGAGAAAATTAAAAAAAAAAACCAAAACATGTAAATACAACACCTTTTTATTACAATTTTAAAATAAAGTATTTTTCTGAAAGGAAATTAGGCAATGCCAAGCTTCGAAGTAGTCCTTTGGATAACTTCCTCTCCAATTGTTTCATACTGGAAATTATACCGTCAGGTGATTGTCCAATTTTTATTTTCTATTGTTGCTAGTTCTAAATGTAGAATTGTGGAACTACTGATGTTGCACACACATTATACATTTTCTAGTACATTATAACAATATTATACCCTTTGGATTGGCTTTTCCTGCACAAACTAGAAAAGCATATGTTATATTAAATGTGCGCATAGGGCAAATGGCCAGATTCAGCCCTCAATGACAATCCTAAATAATTAAATTGTTTAAAGGAGAAAGTGCTTGTAAACATGCAAGAGGATAATTAAAATATATTTTTAGATCATCCAACAACTTGAGCTTAAATTTTGTTTGCCAATAAATCTTCTAATGTCTTTGTTGTTTGTCATTGCTTCCAGTGAACGTGTTAGTTATCCAATATTCATATGTTTTCAAATGGCACATTAATGTTTTAGGCAGCATTACATAGTTGTTTTTGTTTTCTTAAAAACTGCGTGATCACTCCTGAACAAGCTGAGCACGGAATGAGTTTCTGTGCTTTCAGAAAGGCGGGTACAGACATTAAAGACAGTGATCTTACCAAGAGGTTTTAAAATAAACACCTGTCTTGTTTATTCTTTAAATTATATACCTTGTAATAAGTGTTTTGTGTTGTGCACAATGCTTATGTTTCATATCACTGTCATATTATTTTTAAATAAAAATATTAAAATGATTGCTCTCTTAGGAAAATAAAATTCAAAGAAGTGGCCAGATACAGCATTATCCTAGCTATCCCTCTTGGATTTTTCTTTTTTTCTTCTTCCTCATTCTCTACTTCAAAGCTTCACTCTCTCTCCCAAAAAAAGAGATTATTACTCCTAATTATAAACCACATGTAAATTTCAATATTGCAACATTTTAGATTGTTCTTTAAGATCATCTCTGCAAAGCCTAATTACATATATATATATAAATTGTGTGTATATATATGTAAACTGTATATATGTATATATATACACACACACATCCAATTGACTCTTGAACAACACAGGTTTGAATTGCATGGGTCAAATAGACATATCTTCTTACCTCTCCACCACCTCTAGTATAGTAAGACCAACCCCTCTTCCTTTTATTCCTCTTCAGCTTACTCAACATGAAGACCATGAAGATAAACACCTTGAAATCTATTAAATCTACATGAGGCAAGCAGTCTGTGTGATATATTGAAGCCCTCATATCCCACCACATCTCTGTGTAATATAAGGACATAGAAAGTGACTCCTGCTAAATATTCTTTTTGTAACTGATTATTTGAACCCTACCCATTTCTTGTGAGTGATTGACAAATTGGTTTATTGTTTCTTCAGCCTATAATTTATTCTTAATGTAATACAATTAATATACTTTTGAAGGTATTGCAGGATACTAGGTAATGGCTAATTGTGCTAATGAAATAAAATTATAACTTTATATTAGGTTATAGCTGTTGCATATGAAGAAAAGAATATTGATTTTAAATATTGTTTTAAAGAAAATGTTGGCTGGGTGCGGTGGTTCACGCCTGTAATCCAGCACTTCGGGAGGCTGAGGCGGGCAGATCACAAGGTCAGGAGATCGAGACCATCCTGGCTAACACTGTGAAACCCCATCTCCACTAAAAATACAAAAAAATTGGCCAGGCGTGGTGGTGGGCGCCTGTAGTCCCAGATACTCAGGAGGCTGAGGCAGGAGAATGGCGTGAACCGGGAGGTGGAGCTTTCAGTGAGCCAAGATCGCGCCACTGCACTCCAGCCTGGGCGACAGAGCAAGACTCCGTCTCAAAAAAAAAAAAAAAAAGTTACATTGATTTTATAGGAATGAAGAGCAGTTTTACGGTTCAACAAATAAGTAATAGTTATGGAAATATTAATATTGTAATAAATTAATGGTATATAATGGTATATGACTATCTGTCTATCTAATCTGGCTTACTTAGGTGTTCATGTACCCTATTAATCTTTTTATTAAACTATCAGTTAAGTTGAGATTATATTAACAAATATGCACTAAATGTTGTAATAAAAGTATGAATTTACCATTTTATGTGGGTTGAGTTAGGTTATTAAGGTAAGGAGTCACTATCACATAAAAGATTACTACTTTACTTCTATGTGAGATTTTCTTGAAACTTAAATAGCATTAAGAACCATGAAAGCAGCACATATTCAACAATTTTAAATCATGTTAATTCTAATAACTCATTGTTACTACCTCTACCCGACCTCAGCATAATAACTGAGAGGGAATGGCCAAGAAAAGTAGGTCAAACACCAGGAATTGTCTCTTAGTTCATCGAAAACATTTATCATACTGCCTCTATTGGAGAGAGCATGAATAAGAAAATGTTAAGAGTCTTATAGGATCACTGAGATGTTAGGATAAAAAATTAGTATTTTTGAGCAGAGAATAATGAACACATGTATAGATTGTACCTGTCATATCTAGCACATTTCATCCCAAATCATCAGTTACTGGGCATCTTTCTGTTTCTTTAGACTGACAGAGATCCCTCCAACTTCAATCTTTGTAATATTTATATGGCCACAATTCGAAATCATTTTCTATTACACAGCATCTGCGATGTATAATTTCTGCCATAATGAGTAGATTTTTCTTTCAATCCTAAATGTTAATGTACTTCATTAAAGTGACCAATATCTTCCCAAAATCATCTGTTTTGTTTGTGTTTCGGTAATGCTAATTATGAGGATTTCCAAAATATATGACTTAAAAATTGTGCAATTAATAAGAAGATCATGCAATAGTGAGATATTTGTTTACTTGAAAATAAGAGATCAATAATTCAGTAGTCAATATGTTGTATTTATAGTACCCTTGAGCCACATACAATTTATAATTGGGTTTCAACTCTATAATTAACTCCATAATTTACATGGCATTGTAAGAGGTTATAGTACAGATGATACACATATATAATTCATCATTGTGCACATCTTTGTGTGTAATGTGCTATCTGCTTCCACAATGATCTACTTCCCCATAATAAAATGTCTATTCTTTATCTGATTCCATTGAGTAAAAGGTGCCAATAAATAATGCACAGACAAATAAATGCAACAATAACCAGATAACAAAAACCAATAGATCAATATGGATGTGCATTACTGTCTGCATTTCAGAGGTGGTTTAACTTAAAGAAAAGCTCAATTGCACATTCATGTTTTGCCCTCTTCACTATTTCAACATCTGCTTTCACAGTTGTACTAGTAAGAAGGGGTCTTTGGAATCTTTAAAACATTTCATAAAGCAAAATACAGGTAGTAGAGAGGTAGTAGATTACTTCCGTCTGAAGTAGTTATAGAAACCACTCCAATTGTGGTTGGAAAAAGCCACTATAAATTGTATGAAATAGAATTAATAAAAACATGCTTAATACTATCAGAGGAAATTAAGAGAGTAGCTATAAAGCATTCAGAATAGGTTATATCCCTGATTTCTCATTGTTTTTAAAATTTCAAACAATAATCTCAATTTATTTTGAGAAATAAATTGTTTGAGAAATAAATTGAGAAATAATATTTGTTTTTGTCTGGAAGATTATCTGCTAATATAAAGAGTGCTACAGAAAAATAGCGGTATGTAGTTGGCGAAAGCAGAAATTCTGGGTTACTTGTTCAATGTTTGTGCTAATACATTACATTCAGAGAGATAATTAAGCAATGCTTAGGTTTAGACAAATTAATGTGTGTAATTCGTTGGCTTGTTTACTAATTTGCAATAAGAAGTGTAGAGAAGACCAGTGGGTCCTGACTTATTTTGCCTGATCATTCTCTTCCTGTAAACAGAAAATGGGGGTTTGGGGATTGGGAGAGTAGAAGAGTGAGAGGACTTGGGTGGGTATTAATCTAATGTTGCTTTGTAAATAAGGAGTCAGATCCCGGTAAGATTCTGCAACAGGCAGATGTATTCATCTCACATTATAGGCAGTTTTGCTGACAAAACTGAAATCCTCAAATCTATTAGCTATGATTCTTCTCCCTGGAATTGCTTGGATGGGCAATGTCAATATTTATCTCAGGGACTCTCCTGATTATAAAATTTCTTGGCTGACCTACTTTTTTCTTATTGACATGTTCTTTTTTCAGATATGCTCATACATTCAATCAGCTGTACTCAGTGGTAGAATTACCCTGAAGCTAAGAAGCTTAAGCTTCTCACTCGAACAGGCCTCTTCAAAGCCTGGGGAGAAGCCAAAACAAAATGTCCACATGGTAATATATTTTTATGAGATTTTCAAAACTAACATTTATTTCTGAAAGAAGGTCTTTCAAATTGTATATACTTCAGGCCTCAGAAAACCCAGATCTGTTCCTAGTTTGGTTAAATATGGTTGTCCTAGCCTGGGAGCTATTTTTCAAATCACAGTGATTTTTCATGTGTATATTCTGATATTAGAGCTTAATTTTTATGAAATTTTCTAATTTTCTTTATTTTTTAACTTCTTAGAGGACTCCGAGGTGTTTCTCAGTTTCTTACACCATATGGCAACTTTAAAAATACAATGAAGCTGGCCGGGCATGGTGGCTCACGCCTGTAACCACAGCACTTTGAGAGGCCGAGGCGGGCGGATCACCTGAGGTCAGGAGTTCAAGACCAGCCTGGCCAAAATGGCGAAACACCGTCTCTACTAAAAATACAAAAATTAGCCAGGTGTAGTGGCTAGTGCCTATAATCCCACCTACTTAGGAGGTTGAGCCAGGAGAATTGCTTGAACCCAGGAGGCAGAGGTTGTAGTGAGCCGAGATCACACCACTGTACTCCAGCCCAGGTGACAGAGCAAGACTCTGTCTCAAAAAAAAAAAAAAAATATATATATATATATATATACACACACACACACATATATACACACACATATATATACACATATATATGTATATATTTATATATGTATATTTATATATACGTATATATACACATAGAGAGAGAGAGACTACAAACCTTAGTACAAGATATGTCTCGCATACAACTGCAACTTTGATTAAGGGTTTTAGCAACCTCAGTGTATTTACAATCTGCTCTTTAAATGGCCTTAATTTTTGCAGACCACCTTTAACATTGCCTTTAGAACAGAGCAAAAGGTACAATCATCTTGTAGTCAGGCTTCCACCTCAAATCTCTTAATTGTTCTTTATTGTGACATTTTCAGAGTAGGTGCATATATCTATGTATTAACAATGTCAACTCTTCCTAGATCTGATTCTCAGAACAGAACTTCCTAAATGCCTTATATGTACATATTGGTATGTCCAACAGAATTTATAAGTATGTATCTATTTATTTACACAGACCCACACTTCTCAAATAGAGCAAGACAGAGATCATTTTGGTATTCCCAACAGTGATCAAAATATTCAGGATCATTTTAACGCATACTGTTGCTATTCATAGCTTAACAACTTTAATAACTACAGATTTTTTTCATATTAAAAAACAGTTGAAAAAGGGTACATTGATTTTATTTTGATGATGGGAAGCAATAGGAAAAACAGAAAATAAGCACAGTCTCACTAGTGTGCTTTTTAAAAATATGCTCAGGGTCAAAACACTCTAGAAATAAATATTTTAATTGCTAAATTGGGGTTCACACACTTGGCAGAATTAAAAGGTAAGTACAAGAGCTAGAATTCATATTTGCTAATTTATCCTGAGACCTATTCAAACTGAGAGAGAAGTTGCTATACATAACACTTTATAAGGTGCTTTTGTATATGTTGTGTTACTCAAGCCCCACAAAATCCTGTTGTATCAAGTTTTATTTGTGTACAAATTGGTGTTCACAGGGGTTAAATAATTAAAAAATACTCATAGTATACTATCTTGTTGAGGGGGGATTTCAATCTAGGACTCCAGATGTAGTTAATTTTGATTTCATAATCCACTATGCTGTGCTGCTGAAAAAAAAATGATTCCATGTTTATGTGTATATCTATGATGAATAGAACTAAAAGACAAAACATGTTTCTATTATTACCTGTCTTGAAACAGCTAAGTGCTAAAAGGCAAAAAATAAAAGGCCTAAAATCTATCAGTAGAGGATAATATCTAGAAAGCATATGGTTAAGTTACTATGTGAATTATAAGCAATTATTGAGGGAACAACCAAAATGGTTCAAACTTTACAATAAGACAAAAGCACCAAAAGAAATGTCGGTCCCCAAAATAAACACCAGGGTTAACATTTCCTATGGTGATGGAAGGTCTGAATTTAAGCCTGGCCCGCAAGAAAAGTTTTAATATTTTCTTGAGCAAATTAATTTTCTCTTTGCAAAGCCTTAGTAGTACCTGGCTTGCAGCGTGGAGCAGATACTCCAGAACCACAGACGTGGGATTGTTCCAAGTGCCAGCCTAGACATGAACTATGACAAACTCCAAGACTGAGTTTGGGTGATGAAGAAAATTGTTGAGTTATTCCACATGCACAAGTTTTGTTTTTAATCTAAATTTACAAAACTTAGTTAATATGGGCTAATGTATTTCTTATCCTCAAAGAGGAACCCCACATATCTTAATAATCAATCCTAAAGACGTAGTCGAAGATGTGGTTTAATAGATTGCAATTTGGTCCTGGAGATAGCTGTAGCTGGGCTTTGGTCCTAACTCAACTACTCTGTAGCTAGATGGACTTAGACAGGTCGTTAATATCCCTGTGAGTCAATTCCTCATTTTTTTCAAATACTAATATTATGGATTAAAGATTGCTGTGGTTTGAAGGTATCCCTCCAAAATTCAGGTTGAAACCTAGTGCCTATTGTGGTGTTATTAAGAGGTGGGGATTATGGGGGAAGTAATTTAGTCAGGAGGTCTCTGCCCTAATGAGCGAGATTAGTGTTATTATGAAAGAGATTGAGGAGGGCTCCCTGGGCCCTCCAGCATGTGAGGACTCAGTAACAAGGTACGCACTACAGAGCAGAGGGCGAGCTCTCATGAGACACTGAATCTGCTGGTACCTTGATCTTAGACTTCCTGTCTGCAGAACTGTGAAAACTAAATATCTGGTTTTTTAATATATTATCCAGTCTAAAGTATTTTGTTATAGTAGCCTGATTGGTCTAAAATCAGTTTGAACAACAAACATGATAATTGCTCAGTATGTTGATAATAGCAATGAAGAAGGAGATAGCCAAACGTTTGTATCAAGTTTGTTTAAATAAAATATTTGAAAGATATTCTAGAACTTTCTTTAAACAACTACAGTTAAGTTGCTTACCATTAAAATGTTATTAACATACTAACTTGAAAATAAATCCAGGTCATTTTATAAGTATCCATAGTGAAGTTGTTCAGTCAGGAATATAATTAACAACAAATAGGAGGAAAAAGATTGATGAAAATACCAGTGGTTTAAGTAAAATCAAGCGTGGCAGTTCCACAGAAGAAGGAAGTATCTGTGGACTTTATGTTATAATTAAATATTCCTTCTACTACTACAACATTCAAATTAACTGCTGATCACCCAGCTACCATGTTTTAGCTCTTAGGATGACTAAAGCATGGCTGGGAAGAATCAATATTAAATGTTGTTAACTGTATTTAACTCAGGACCGTTTCCTAGATTTCATCTATTTATATTTTTTATTTTTTATTTTTATTTTTTGACACAGGGTCTCACTCTGTCACCCAGGCTGGAGTGGTGCTATCTCGGCTCACTGCAACCTCCAGGTTCAAGTGATTCTCCTGCCTCAGCCTCCTGAGTAGCTGGGATTACAGGCACGTGCTACCATACCTGGCTAATTTTTGTATTTTTTTTTTTTTTTTTTTTTTTTTTGGTAGAGACAGGGTTTCACCATGTTGGCCAATCTGGTCTCAAATTCCTGACCTCAGGTGATCCACCTGCCTCGGCCTTCCAAAGTGCTGGGATTACAGGCGTGAACCAACACGCCCAGCCTCATTTCCTAGATTTCATTTAAAGGCTTATCTAGTAGACAATGTAAAAATTAAAAAAAATGTTTATTTTGATATAGAGTACCAGTAGTTTTTTTTTTTTTTAAATGGACACTTTTTTCTTCTAAGACCACTCAAATTCTAATTAAAAATCATATATACCACATAAATTTCTGCTATAAAACACAAAGTTAAGATTTTAGGGGGCAAATCTGGCAAGAGACTAAAATGTCAAATATATTCTGTGAAATGATGTTTAATTTTCAGTTCCCAGTTATAAGCAATAACAAACTCAAAGCATTAAGTAAAATTAGGATAGCAATAAATTCTGCCACACAATAAAGCCCAAGAGAGAAAATTATGATAATCGGAGTAACTGAAGAATATAATAGGAACTTGATAATTGTATAGACTGGGTCCAAAAATCCAAATGGAATCGTGGGTATATGCAGGGGAAAAAAAGCATAAGGTGGAATGAGATAAATAGCAGTAAGTTAGTCCATTACGTCTGTGCAGCTACATTGAATGGGACTGTATCACAATGTTACAATCACTGTTATACACGTAAAAAATAATTCATTTATGAAAAATCTTCCAAGTTTAATGGGTTATAACCATTAGCATTAATTTAACACAAAAATTATTTGCTCACAGGAGTTTCAAGTGCTTTTAATGAAGTATGTATGAAACTGTCCTGCTGTTGTTGTACAGGTTGTGCTGATGATATTTGACTAATTTGGGAATAATTACAACGTGATCTGGAAAAACAATGTAATGAACTTCCATTTCCTGAAGTGAGGTCTTCTGAATACCAAGTCTCACAAGGTGGACTGTGGAAAGGGCACTGAAGTCAAATATATCCTGAAAATTCAACATATTACCTATTCTCAGCATGGACTTCATAATGTACATTGGCATTTTACAGTCTCTCTGAAGTCCTGCAGTAAAGATATCTGTTTATCTTAGTTTAATCTAGTGTGTTTTGTATCACCTATTAACATTTACAGAACGTGCAATATGCTTTGAAAGGTGCTAATCTAAATTATAAAAGCTTTCTGAGTATATTTATGTCAGAGCGTGGATATTTTAGTGGTTTTTTTTCTTATTATAGCATGACAGAACTCATGTTCGTCCACAACCATATCCTGACTCAGATAAAAACACCTGGAATTTAGAGAACAATATATACATTTAAAACTCTCTGCATTTCAGCTGGCAATATACTCTTGAACTATTAGCAGCTACTCCCATTCTGAAATCAAGAAACTTGACATCACTGCTAGGCCTCTCATAGCCAATATCATTTACACCTAGTCAGTAAGTAAATGCTCCAGTAACTTTCTAAACACATTGAATCCTGTATCTTTCCTTATGCCCTTCCACTGTCTCCTGTTATAGTGCTGCTCTCATTCTGCCTCAAGTACTAGAAATTCCTCATATCTCCCAGAATCTCCAATGACACGAGCATCCAATTTATAACTTCACTGTGGTTTCTAATCATTTTCTGCAGGAATAAATTTATGAACACAGACCTCAAGGGGACATCCTAGTCTGTTTCATCCTCTTGGGTATCATTTATCTTCCACCATTATCTAAATATACTTTCAGTAAGGAAGACTTAATACCTCCCCTATCTTCTGCAGTACTTAGAGTGACCTAGATAATCATGGACATTTGCCAGTACTGTCATCCATGTGTGAATGGCCTCATAATATTAAGAGGTAAGTGCTGTTTGGCTTTTGAGTATTTGTTTTCTTAAAACTGAGGCTACGTATCGGGCATGTGTGCATACCAAATTAGAATGTCATCTACAATAATTGTATGGTTAGAATATAACTGCACTCAGTGTTTAATTTTTTTGGCAATAATAATGGCTAGCACATAATGGTCATCTCACTTAATGAGGTATGTACTGTATCTCCATTTTACAAATGAAAAAATCAAACCGTAAAGAGATTGAGCTTATTGTTCAGGCTAAACAATTATAAAGTACTGCAAAGACAGACTTCCCCGGAAACCATGGTAGACTATCCAGGGTCACTCCTTACACTACAATGATTATTAATTGGACCCTATTGGTTTAGGTAGGCCAAGTAGAGCTCCTTCCCCTGAAATTCTCCTGTGAAAGAGATTCCTGTCCGAGTGTCTGCTGATCTTTTGAATGTGTGATTAGTGGGGTAGCCATTTTCTTCTTTGTGGAAAAAGACAAGCAGAAAAGAAAAAAATTAAACACATATGTGCCGGGCGCGGTGGCTCACGCCTATAATCCCAGCACTTTGGGAGGCAGAGGCAGGCTGATCACCTGAGGTCAGGAGTTTGAGACCACCCTGGCCAACATGATGAAACCCCGTCTCTACTAAAAATACAAAAGTTAGCTGGGCACAGTGGCAGGTACCTGTAATCCCAGCTACTCAGGAGGCTGAGGCAGGAGAATCACTTGAACCCGGGAGGCGGAGGTTGCAGTGAGCCAAGATCATGCCACTGTACTCCAGCCTGGGCATCAGAGCCAGACTCCATCTCAAAAAGAAAAAAAAAAAAAAGTGATGATAAACAATGAAAAGACTTTTAATTGTGACATGCAAATTCCTAATTTCTGCTTCTGTGTTGCAAGGCATACTCATACATTCTCGTAATATAATAAATCCCCCCACAATTTTTTTTGGCTTGAGTAAGTTAGCATTGCTTTCTATTATATGCAATCAAACACTTTCTAATTAATATTCTAGGGGTGCCTCATTCTTTAGTTGCCCTATATTATATGGTCTTTTCTTCATGTCTGCTTCTTCAGCTTCTTATTCAAAAACAAACAAACAAAAATAAAAGAGGCAGTTAACAGGCCCCTCTAGATCTCTGAAAGAAGAGGTTTCCATATATAACATCTTACGGAAAAGAAATCTTCACTTAAGAAAAGTATAATTGTAATTTAAATTTTCAAAATAAAATTTTCAACAGGGCATAGCATTAAATTTTACAAATTCAGGGAAGTGATATAAGAAAGTTATACTAAAGGATTTGTCGGTGTTTCATACAACTATTAATGAGAGTTATTTCAGTACTCTGTTTAAAAATTCAATTGCAAATAAAGACAAGTAGCTAAGCGAAGCATTGACTGTGGTTTAAGGTAAGGATTTCGCTTGGAACCAGATGGCCTGAAGAAGGAAACTGTAGGGCTAAACCATAAATCATAACAGAAGAAGACAAAGAGGACAAGGAAGCAAGTCAAAGAGGGTAAAAGAGGCTGGGTAACAAAAGATCCAAAAAGAAGCAAAAGAGAAGGGGTAAAAGGAAGGGCACAGCAATAAAGGGAAGGAGAGGGTTGCCAGCACAGTGCAACATGCCCAGAATACTAATGAAAAGCTGTAGCACTGGAGAGCCCAGAACCAAGGAGCAGTGGTAAAAGGCCACACAACAGTTGGACAGTTTTTAAAAGTCGCATTGTGCCAGAGGCTTGTAGCAATTCCCATCCCAAGGATAGTCCTTTAAAATGTAAAGTACATGGTTTTCCTTAATTGGAAGTTATTCTTTAAAAGCAAGCTACAAAATTTAGAGAAGAAAAATGTGACAACAGAATGCAGTGAATGAAGTAAAGAAATGAAAGTCACCAGTGGGCAAAATGACAATAAGGGCAAAATTAATCAATTATCAAGTTGACTGCGACCAGGAATTTTTCTTTTTCTCTTTAGAAAATTTGCTGATTCTTTCCAAATGACCTTGACTGCACGCTTCGGTATCGCTACATAACAATCTAATACTGAATGTCTGTACACAATTCATTTGATTGTTGTTCACTTCAGGTGTTATTTAAATGAGCCAAAAACAATATTTAAGTGAGCTGTGTCCTTGAAGAGACAAGTTAAATTTGGATCAGAAGTACCATGGAAAATATGAAAAAGCATAGGGCTTAAAAAAATGGCCACTGGCAGTCAGGAAAACCATACCCCTGCTTCATCTAAGGGAGCAACAAAATAATTCTATACACATTGACATGGATATCAATCTTTACATTTCTCTCCTTATCTTTTCCACCTCTATTTACTCCCATGACTATCTGATCTATTGCGAGAGAATGAAGGTGCAAAGTCTCTATGTCCAGACCATATATGATAACACAACTCTGACCTACAAATGATGTCCCGGAAGCCAAACCATAATCTCTGCAGCCATTCTTCCATAAAGGTCAGGACTTTGTCAACAAATCCTCCTTATTTTGGCGCCCTACTCCCATCCCTCACCTTTCCAAATCCAGACCAAACAGAGAGAGCCAAATAACCTAACCTGAAACCAATCACATAAGATGCTTCACTTCTAGTTAGCCTATCTCCGGCTTCCATATGTTAACAACCTCCAATCAGAGCTTATCTAGTGTTTCTCCCACAATTTGCCCACTTCCCTACCTGCCTTGAAGTCTGCAAAGCACAAGTGGTGGTGGCTGACTTCCTTGATATAGTAAGCTCTGAATTAATGGCCTCTTTTTGTTCTTATTTGGGTAGTTGTTATATAGTTCAACCAATGCTTGAGATTTAAATATTACATAGTGCTGATGACTCCCAATGTCATATCTCTAGCCCATAATTCTCTCCCAGATGGCTGACTTCCTCCACAAAATTCACACTCAGAAATTTAATGGGTTCCTTAAACTTAACATGTCAAAAATACACCCCCACACTCCCTAAATGCTCCATTGCTCCAATTTCTTAGGTCCAGTTTTTTATATAATTGTTGATTTCTCTCATGCTCACATGCCCTGTATCTAATTCAACAGCAAATTCTGTTGGCTCAACTTTCAAAAGATATCAAGAATTTTATTTAATTATGCTATTTTACCATTACCTACTTGGTTGATTGTCCAAGCTATTATCACCTCTCATCTGGATTAGTGTAATAGCCTTTTAATTGATCTCCCTGCTTCTACCCTAAGCCTGCTGTTGCCTATCAAAACCACAGCCAGAATGAGCCTCTTAAAGTGTCAATCAGTTTGGCACTTCTTTTCTTCCCTTTTTACACAAAGTGAATGACAAGCTTTTAATTTTTTTCCCCAAGATCCTACATGATTTCATCACCAACACCATCTTTCTCCTAGTTACCTCCCAGCGACTATTGTTTAGACTGTGATAGGTACTTTTAAATGGCTAGAGGATATTCTAGGATAGAGTGTGATTTTTTTCAAAGTCTTAAAGGATACATTTCAAAAGAGAGTATAATCATAACTTTAATAAAAGTATACAATAAACATGTTTCAGATAATTTGTTTACATCATTAACTCATGGTTGAACCAGTAATGAATGGGGTTCAAATAATAATCAAAAGAGCAGAGGCATGTAAAGAGAATAAAGAATTCTGACATGCATTCACAAATAGAGGGGGAACAGAACTACCCAAAAGGCAATAATCAATTTTATTCCCCTGGGACAATTAACTTACATATCTAAGGATAAGTATCATTTCCATTATTATCACTTTTCTACAACCTGTAGAGTTGTAAAATAGCCTAATATTAGGTTGGTGTTGGTTTAAAATAGCCTAATATCAGGTTTTGCATTAAAAGTAATGCCAAAAACCACAATTACTTTTGCATCAACGTATACAATGACAGGGAATAATATTTCACATGGGTGAGCTAGATAGGATACTTGCCAATCTATTTCTATTTTTTTAGATTGAAAAATGTTTTACAAGTTTTCCTGATAAAAGGAAGAGACAGAGAGAGAGAAAAGGGAGAAAGAGGAGACATACGCGTTCCTACATTGGAAGGAACTGGATAATCTTTCTTTAAAATTTGAAAAAGGTAATATGGAACAGTCACCAAAGTGTTCTGAAGGAGAAAGGATGGAAGCATTCAGGAGAAAGAGTCAGAGTTGTAATAGGGAGGAAGCAGCATTGAAGACAAAGGGTGGTCTTGACAAACAAAAACTTTCAGTGACAAGTTGCACAATGTAAAGAAAAAGATATAAGGAAAAACGCAATTAGATGGTAAAAGAAGCATACAAACTCAGAGGGTAATAACAATGGATAAGTAAGTGAATCTGTTTAAAGCATAACATTAGAGTGAGAAGATCCAAGAATGCACTCTACGCAAGTCCCTAGAGGTACACTAAGTCACTGAGACTCTCATGGCTCTGAAAATAAATTCTCATCTCTGTGAGGCCCAGATGTTTTAGGGCTTTGGTGGGATTTCTGCTCCACTTATTCCCCAAATTACCTCCAAATAATCTTGCAATGCTTGAAGTAGCTTGAATGAAAAGTTGTTTTTTCCTCCCTGCATACCAAAGACCTCACATAAAGCACCATTCATGTTGGTATCCGATGTCTTGCACAATTCTTGAAGTGCAGTATGTTTTAAATAAATGTTTGGAGAACTAAACTAACTTTCATAGATGTATTCAACTTTCTCAGTTAGCCATTCTGGCTTTGAAAGACTGCTGATTATCTCAAATATTTTCATATTCACTAATAACAAGAAGCTTCCATCCTACTTTATTAGCACTTGCTTGCCTTATTTCTGACAAATTCCTAAGTATTTGGATTGTTTTAAAAAATCTAAAACTGGAGCCAGGCAGTGGCTCATGCGCATAATCCAGGCACTCTGAGAGGCTGAATTGGGAGGATTGCTTGAGGGCAGAAGTTCACCAGCTTGGGCAACAACCTGGACAACATAGCTAGATTCCATTTCTACAAAACATTTTAAAAATTAGCCAGGTGTGTTGGCATGCACCTGTAGTCCTAGCTACTTGGAAGAACGAGGAATATCCCCTGAGCCCAGTCCAAGGCTGCAGTGAGCTATGATCATGCCACTGCACACCAGCCAGGATGACAGAGTGAGCTCCTGTCTCAAAAAAAGTAAATTAAAATAAAATGAAAATGTAAAACCCTTAATAAGATCGTAATTTACACATTAAACTTACATTCTCTTCTAAATATAATTAATTTGCTGTCTGCTTAATAATGAAATTTAAGCCCCATTGTTCATTGCCTTTCTTTCCTTCTATGTTTTCTTTCTCAAAAAAATAAAATGATAAAGAGATTTACAGAAATTATTACGCTAGTGGGGAAAAATGCCACTAGAGTCTGCTACAAAAATATTGAATTTTAAGGGAAGTTAAATAAAAATATATTATATTTTTGTAGCCAAAATATTACTATGTGAGTGTGTGTATTATGGACATATAGAGAGATAGATATAGGCATAGACTTAGATATAGACTAGATATAGACACAGAGGCACACATATGACAAATAAAACTAAATTATTATCCTCTCTCATCTTACATTCTTCCTTTCTCTTCCAAAAATGATGTTTGATATTGAAATTAATATAAACTAGGTACAAAATAAAAAGAATGCCTATGTTTCATTTTTTCCAGTGGAGTCTGAGTATTGAAGAATATCATATCTAAATTAAATGATGTTAAGGCATATGTAAACTTAGAGGCTACAAAAGTCTCTAGTAGTAGTTCACTACTAAGATGTTGTAGTGGCAAAGAGCTCATTATATTGAGAGATAGCCATTGTATTTACTGATGAATATAAGTGTTATAAATTTATTTTATTTCAAAATATGTCTCTCCATACTTTCATTTAATTTAACATATGCCTCCTCGCACCAACTTGGTCATCCAGAGTAATAAAAAGTAAATATAATCTCTATTTTTCATAATAAGCCTTTAGATATTTAATGATATTTGCCATAATCTTCCTAAAGACATCTCAATGCTGTTAACTATCCTTTGTACTATACGGTGAACGTACAATTCACTACTTCCGTTATGCTGTTTGATAGCCCTAGTTTTGTTGCATTATTTTAAACTTAGGTTGTCAATCCCTCAAATAAACTTCCTTTGTACACTGGAGTTTCCAAATCATTTTTTGTTCCTCATTCAACATATACATTTTAATCTAGTTTTTGACTAATTAGGCAGGTATTCCAGCAGTTAGCATGCTGAGGATTTGCTGAAATTTAAAAAAATGTATCCGTTTCCAAATGTTGTTTGCTAAAATCATAGTAGTGCTGACCATAATTATTAGTTTTAGTGAACCCAGGCTGGCTCCAGGTGATCTTTCTTTCCTAAGTGGTCATGAAATTCTGGATTCACAAGGACTCTATTTTTTGGCATTGAGTTATTGTTTCTGCTATTGACCCTTATGCAAACGAGCACATTTACCTAACTTTAATCTCTCAGTTCTGTTCCTCTCCTATTGATTTCCAAACTAAGAATGCCTTCAAATAACCAAGTATATAATTGTCTGATTCTGGAAACAAAACCTTTCTTTAGTAATCCATTACTCTAATATTATTTTCTTATTTAGACCTTGACTCCATCATATCTTTCTTTCCTTTGCAGTCGACTCTTTTTGACAAAGGTCCTTGATACCACCTTATACCTATTTTCTGCTCTTCTTTTTGATTTTTAATTCACTTTATGTGTTCTGGTTCTTTTATCTGATTCCAAAATGTTAGCTTTTTGCCAGATTTTTATTCTTTCACATAGTTTCTGTCCATGGTGTTTTTTTCTTCTTGTAATAATCACTTAATTTTCATAAATTATCATTTATTCCCTGATGACACATATTTGTATGATCAGTCTAGATAGCTCTTCCGAGCTCTCAGTCTATAAATTTTTCTCCTTCATAGACATGGGTATCTATGAAATGTCAACTTCGAGGTCCCAGAAAGGGATCTCATATCTAACATGCCTACAGCAGACTCATGATCTCCCCAAATTTGTTCCTCCTCTTGTGTTTCTTCGGTGAGTGAAAGATGATGGTGTCACATCCTTCCCAGTCAAGTGATTCCCAAATTAAAAACTCTGCTAAGGCATGTTTAATCCTCCATTTCCTTGAGGCTCAAAATTCATCATAAATTCCCCTTGGATCGGGCTCTTATTATTTTACTACAGTTAGTACAATAGACAAGTGCCTCCTGACTTTTAGTCATGTGCATCTATATTACTATGCATGTAGTTTTAAAAATTCATATATTTTGCTTCCAGAGACATGTTCATAAATTGCAAATTGATTTGTTTTACTCCCCTATTTAACAATCTTTATACCTTCCTCTTAGCTTCAATAGGAAGTCCAAACTTCTCAAAATGTTTTACAAAATTTCTGATGATTGTTTTAGCCTTTATTTTCAGCTGTCTACCCTCAAGCCCAACTTCTATACACCTTCCTTCCTGTCACACTGACCAAGGCACTATTTATTCTAGTTAGCAGTTTACATTGCTATTGTTGCTCCTTCTGTGTGAGAAAACTCTTTTGACCATCTACTAGGCCAATTTTGCCTAGCTAATTCCTATTGCTTTTTCAAGGTTAACTCAGAAATAGCTCCTCCATGAAGCATTTCCTGAAATGTCTTGACTTTTATGCATTGATGATCCTCTATCCTAATCAAGATTTCCACATGTATCACAAGGTGCTAAGTCAGACCATTTTACATGTCTGACTTCCCAGAGTAGATAGACTATAGAATACTTGAGGGCAGAAAACCTGACATCTTTTTACATCTTTGTCCCTAAAACCACAAAGTCTATAGAATAATATATGTTTAACAGAAGTTTTCTGAATGACTGTGATACACTTATTTTGTATCTATTTCCTTTTAAAAATATTTAACCATCTACGATGGGCCTACAGCCCCATTATACTACTTCTGTAGAGACAGGATTTTCTGAATATTCAATAAAATTCAAATCACTTGATTAATTTTACTGACAAGATTTTATATATGCATTCATTTTTTTCATATCCTAGAATCTTTCTTTTTCTTCTTTTATTTCTACATTTCTTTTAAACTGAAGATATTGACAAGCTTTCCTGTCATTTAAAAATATTTGATATCTATACTTTTTCATAGCATGTTTGCAAATCTTATAATTAAAATCAATTGTTATTTTAATCTTCTGCTGCATAGTGTCTGTGATGAAATGTGGTCAACAATCTTAGAATCATTTTGCTTTTTCTCATAATCTAGTGAACTACTACTATACAGTTTGCACATCTCAGCTCTAACATCTCTTCCTCTAGAAAATATCACTTGCCTTTACTTTGATCTGTATTCTTTTAATATAGGCTGCCAGGGCACCATGTACCAGTCATCATAGTCAAAATTGTATACTTTACAATCACTAACATTTGCATTCCATGAGGGTGGAGCAATATGTATATATCATCTCATCATTTTATATCCTGCACCTCACATAGTGACTGACATAACAGGTGCACATATAATATATATTTCCTTTTTTTTTTTTTGAGACAGAGTCTTGCTTTGTCACCCAGGCTGAAGTGCCGTGGCACAATTATAGCTCGCTGCATCCTTGACATTGCAGGCTCAAGTGATCCTCCTGCCTCAGCCTCCTGAGTAAGTAAGTCTAAAGGAACTTGCTATCATGCCTGGCTGTTTTTTTGTTTTTGTTTTTTTGTGGTTTTTGTGGTTTTTTTTTTTTTTTTTTTTTTTTTGTAGAGACAGAGGTCTCACTATGCTGCCGAGGCTCTCTCAAACTTCTGGCCTTAAGCTGTCTTCCTGCCTCGGCCTCCCAAAGCACTGGGATAACAGGCTGAGCTATCAGGCCCAGGCATATAATATATATTTCTTTATTCAAAGACTAAATAAATATAAATCCACAGGGGAATGGTTAAATGTGACTTCAAACACTCTGTAGATTTAGAAAAGAATCATTCGAAGAGAATGATGGGTTATTTCTCACGTCTATGGAAGAGGAAATGACGACAATCAGAGGCATAAATCTCGATTAGAGGTTTAGTTTATTTCCAATGAGAAGGTTTAGAAAATAAAATAACTCGCTAAGGAAGCTTATGGAATTGCTTCCATAAACTCATGGTTATATAAAGGACTGGTGTCAAAGTCAGACATTTTGTATACAATTTTTGCATGAATATGGTTCTAATGAAAACAGAGAGATGGCTTTCTACAGTTACTTTTAGCCTTTAGATTTTGAACTAAATTTATTTTACTCATGATTAAAGAGTTCTTGAATTGTACGCTCAGATAATACTCCATATTGTATCATTAGCCTAATGAAATAACGCTTTATGTTTCCTATGCAATAAAATGAAAATTATCTATACGGTATTAAGTTTACAAATATGTTTCCCAAGCAAGAGCATGATGGATTATAGTCCCACTGAATATTCAATATTAGCTCTTGCATGGAAAGAAAAAATTCACTTTGAACTGAATTTAGATAAACATATCTCATAAGTGAATCGACTTTCAATAATTCACAGCAGTAAAACCCAAAATAAAGGAGATATATTATAAATACCATACCTCAAACCAAGACTGGCATCATCATAATATTAAATTATACATTCTATTTATCAACAGATTTCCCTTCCATTGCCTTTCTTTAAAACACAATTTAAAGTATTTTGTATCACTATTAAATAAAATTGATATAGTATATCCTGACAAATAGACTTTGCTATATTTCTTAAAACATTTGATGCCACTGTTTATTTTTTGTGGACCATAAGAACCTCATCATATGTGGAAGACTATAAGCAATAGTACATTGGCTTTGAAAGTAAAAATACATTAAAAATAATTTTGACATGTATTTTCCTTCCATATTCAAGATATGCTTTTGATTTCACAGCAAAATTCAATCTTTGGTTTTATTATTAGGCAATAGTATTTTAAATTTATTTTTATTTTTAAAAACTTTCTTTGATATACAATAGTTGTACGTATTCTTGGAATACATGTCATATTTTGATACCTGTATAAGAAGTGCCATGATCAAATCAGGGTAACTGAGGTAGGTTTTACCTCTTATAATTTTCTTTCTATGGGAACATTATAAATCTTCAAATCCAACTATTTTAAAATATACAGTAAATTATTGTTGACTATAGCTTTCCTACTGTACTGTTGAAAACTATTATTAAAACAACATACTACTATTATCTGTGATATAATATAAAATTTAACACATATATTGACCTGAATCAAATAATATTTACATGTGTCTATAAGGGCCTTGCCAAGCTTGGAAAATTATTAATTCAATAATTAGCTTCTATTTGAGCTAAAAGAAAAAATATTACCACCCCAAAGAGAATCTAATTTACAAAATAAGATTATTTCCCAAAGGTATTAAAGCCAAATTTCCAAATCCTAAACATCTACCAAGTACTTTCATTGCCTTGCTTCCTTTTCTTACCTGTGTAAGAGCTGCCTTTTTTTATTTCTGCTAACTTGCTTATATCTCCAAATTATGTTCATGTAAGGCTCATTGAGCCACAGAACCTAAGACAGGCTTATTTAAAACTACCATTTTTTTTTTTGCAGATAGAAAAACACATGAAAAATTAGACTATTAAGATTTTTAATTGTCTCACAACTTCAAAATATTCCCCAACCTGGGATCTATGAGAGATATTTTATGGCAGATACTAATTATTGATATTTTACCTACTTAGTTCTTAGAGCTTCCTTTACCAACTTGGACATATATATACACAGATGTATATTCACATGCACATGTATGACCCTGCTATCTCTGATAATAAAATGGAAATTTATATTTTAAGCATATATGTTTATATTTTACTAAATTACATATTTTAACAGCAACAAGTGTTGGGTCCACCATTGAGAAAACAAATAAAGCCTTATAGACTGTGATGTAGATCATTATGCTATAAAGATTTCAGACCTGGCTCTGTGGCTTTGAATCTAACCTTGAAAATCCTCTGCATATAATTTTATAAACTTAGTCATTAGGGAGTGTTTTCATTTACATAATTATCCTCCAGGATATTTCCATCTCTCAAAATGTCCCTTTAACCATGACATCAATAGGACAGAAACTTAGAACTCCTCCTTACTGTTTTATTAGGTGTAGCCACAAATTATTCCTGTCACATTTTTAAATTTTAAAAAGTGCTACTCAATCACCTTTAGTTAATTATTTAGATCACCTTCCTCCACACTAATTATTTTTGATGGATAAACTTATTAATCTTTTAACTAAAAACACACAAAGTACAAACCAATGACAAGAATTCATTCCCTAATTTGGCAGGTATAAGCTATAGAATATACGCTCATACGCTACAAATGAACAATCATGTAGTTAGTTGAATTTCCATATAGATCTCAATTTCTCTGGAAAATCTGTTAAGTGGCATCCAAATATTTATTGGTAAAATGGTTTTAAGATTAGTGGCATTTTCACAGATAGAAAAATGTATAAAGGTAGGCTTTTTTTTTTTTTTTACAGCATTAACACTTTGAAGGCCACAAAGCTGTCTATCTTACAGGTGTCTTTATAATATTGATTATTAAAGACTGTAGTTTGAAAAATTTCACCAAAATAACAATACTTTGTATTCATATTCTTACTTTTTGTTACTTTACTGGTCACTTTACTGAGTTCTTATGAAATAGCAATGCAATGAAAACAGAACACATCAACCTATTTGTATTCAGACTATATATCTGTGCAGTAGGTAATTTGGCCTTGCCCCTAGAGAGGTCTGGCCTTTTCCCTTGGCTTTAGGGAGATAATTCATGCCATACCCGATAGAGTATTTTTGCTTAGGTCAGGGGCTGGCCACTCTGGATCTTACAGTAAGATTTCCCACACCAAATAGTCTTTGGGTATTGGCTAGTCAGACCAGAAAAACAAACCATATGATTTTAGGGTAGGGGCTTTGGGTCACATGATGTAAATTGACTTGGAACTGAGTTTAAGCATGTGGGCATTTAATCAATTAATCAGCTATGCCTACATAATGAAAGCCCAATAAAATATCTGGATAGCAAACCTTGGGTGAGCTTCCCTGGTTGGCAGTACTCATTGCATATTGTCATACCTTGTTGACAGGAGGGTAATACATCATGACAATAATTGAAGTTTTAAGTTTGGAGCTTTTCTAGATTCAACTCTATGCATTTCTTCCTTTGACTAATTTTAGTGTATCTTTTCCCTGTAATAAACAGCAATTGTGAGCTTCATTGAGTTCTTTAAGTCCTTCTAGTAAATTATTGTACCTGAGAGGGATCTTGTGAACCCTGCAAATTTGCAATTGGTGTCAGAAACGAAGGCTTTCTTAATGACTGTGTCCTCAGATTTTGCAGTTTGGCTAACTCTGGGTAACAACTAAGTGTCAAGCTTCCAGCACATTCATTTTCTACACTAGACGTCAATATTAATCAATGTCTACTTCTGCTAAGTTTCAAATTTTTGATGAATAATCAAAATGTGTGTGTGGTTAAATAAATAGCAGCTCTATTCATGTAGCACTAACTATAGGCTAGGTACTGCCCATATATTCTATGTCTCATATCTCATATCAGGCTGTGAAATACACGTTATTATATATATTTTCCAAGTGGAAGAGAAATAAATGACTTATACAGCACTTAGTATGTACTAAAGCCAAAATTCAAAACCAACTCCATTATGAATCCCATGCTCAAAACTGCTACCAAATGCAGTTTGTCCTTGTTCACATCGCTCTCAAACCTATTTCGAGGCTGAGTTGATTAAGGCAGACATATCTTACGGCTAGAGCAGTATGTACATGTTGATTAACATGATTTGTTAAAATATGAGGAATAGCTTGTTCAGTCACATGAATATATATAGTACTGGGCGCTGTTCATAACCTCAAAATATTAGATAGTTGTTCACTGAAAAGTTATATCTACAACAGACTGTGCTATTGACTTCTCAAAACTTCAAAAGAGTATCAGCTAATTAGGGCAGCTGAGACATCTCCACATATTCCACTACCTTCCTTTGACACACATGCTGCCTGGATGCTCCAAAATATAATGTAAAGTTTAACTATCAAACACTTGCAAAATCTTGTATTTCTAAAGCATATGCTGTTAAAATAAGGAGAGGTTTCAAATTAATGAAATAGAGAGATTTGTGATACTTAGAATTTATCTCATAAACTGAAGATTGGGTACACTTTGTTCACAAACACAAGGATATAACATATCACATACATTTACACAGACAGATGTATATATAACCCTATATATATAGAAATATGTGAGGCTTAGGCAAAGTAAATTTAATAGAATCATAGATCTTAAATATGAGCACATTTAGAAAATATGCCAGGTACGAAGGAACTGTGTTTTAAAAAAAGCAACAAAATTAGAGTCAGAATTTCAGGAAACAGAATCGGAGATATGTCACTGTGTGAATTTGATCTTATCTTTGCATGTAGTATTAATAATTTTAAAGATTAGGCTGGGCATAGTGGCTCATGCCTGCAATCCCAGCACTTTGGGAGGGTGAGGTGGGCAGATCACCTGAGGTAGGGAGTTCAAGACCAGCCTGGCCAACATGGTGAAACCTTGTCTCTACTAAAAATACAAAAATTAGCTGGGTGTGGTGGTGCACACCTGTAATCCCATCTAATCAGGAGGCTCAGGCACAAGAATCACTTGAATCCGGGAGGCAGAGGTTGCAGTGAGCTGAGATTGTGCCACTGCACTCCAGCCTGGACGACAGAGTGAGACTCTGTCTCAAAAAGAAAAAAAAAAAAAATTAAGATTAAAGAAGACATGATATATGTGAAAATATTCAGTTCATATGCTGGAACACTGTACTTATTCAATAAGAGTTAACTGAGTGTATTTAAATATTGATTCATGTATCTTTTATTATCTATTAATTAAATACAGCATACTATGATAATTAACATATTTATGATACTCATTTTCTTATGCCTGAACTTTGGTCTTAGTTATGGGCAGAATTCTATCTCCCCAATTTCATATGTTGAAGCCCTAACCCTCCATAGCTCAGGTGTGACTAATTTTGGCTATAGGCCCTTTAAAGAGGTGATTAAGTTAGGATGATGCTATAAGGCTGGGTCTTAATCCAATCCGATGTCTGTAGATAGACCCAGCTTGGTCACCCAAAGGGACACCAGGTATGCACATTCACAGAGGAAAGAACATGTGAGGACACAGGGAAAAGAAGGTGCCCATAGTCCAGCCAAGGAGAGAGACCTGGAGAAACCAAATATACCCATACCTCAACCTTGCACTTCTAGTCTCAAGAAGTGTTAGAAAATAAATTTCTGTTGTTTAAGCCACCCAGTGTTATTTTAGATCTTGTTATTGTGGCATTTTACTATGGCAGCCCTAGCAAACGAATATAGCCTTCTAATAAAAAACAAACTTTTCAGGGTGATACTTAACTGACAGTACAATTGCTCGTTCGGGCATTGAAAACTGGTCATTGCAACATTTTTAAATGTCCTCAAGCATGGATTTCATAATATGAATAGGTAAGTCTGTTTTTATCTTGAAGATGCTTACAAGAGTCTCATTTCTATGTGTGTTCTCCCATTTCTGAAACATACACTTCCTTTACACCTATCTGAATCCAATCTGTCATGCAGAAACTAGCTCTCTTCATAAAGACTTAACTAACAACTCCATCTTCCAGAGATCTTTCCCCCGATTCGACCCTTAACTGCCACCTTCTTTATCAGGCAACTTCGCAGGATCATTTGTCTTACTTATAAAACCATATAAAATATACGTTCCTCAGGGGAAAAAAACAGAGTAGCCTGTATTTTTTCCATATCCCATGAAATGCAGGGTAGTGCCTTGAATAAAATAAGCACAAAAATAATGTGGAGTTAATAAACAATTTTGATAAAATGCAAGTGAGAAGATGTAATAATTTTTATCTTATATTTATTCATCAAATAATAATTGTTTTAGAAAGGTTGCACTAAGTTAACACATAAACTTGTTCTCTCTTTATGCCTATTTTTCATATAAAAACACATGATTGCTTGCATTTTGGTTTTGTCTGGTTTCTGCCATGCCATTAGCATGGTAATTTGAGGTTGATAAGTTTATCCCTCATGCAGTTTTTCAGGCCTTAGCAATAGACCACTGGTTCTTGAAACTTTCTTTCTCAATATCTCTTTCAGAACTTAATTAAAAGTCATTGGTGGTTCTCACCAAAAGTAGGCTACACACATGAGTTGGCAGACTATTTACTTTTGTTGAATTAATATAAATTAAAATTTGGGAGAAGTTAGTCAAAGGATACAAAATTTCAATTAGACAGGAGGAATAAGACCAAGAGATCTATGGTATAACATGGCGAATATAGTTAATAACAATGTATTGTATGCTCAAAAATTGCTAAGAGAGTAGATTTTAAGTGTTCTCACTACAAAAACAGATGTGAGTAACATATATGTTAAATAGCTTGATCTAGCCATTCTGCAAAGCATACACATTCCAAAACACCATGTTATATACCATAAACACATACAATTTTAGTCATAAATTAAAAACAACTAAGTTAAAAAATTGAAAATAATTTTAAAATTTATAAATTTTTAAAAACTTCTGTAAGAAAACAAAACACAAGTAGGGTCATGAGATATAACTTAAAGATGTATTAGATGTAATGCCTGCTCTTGAAATGGCTTGAAGTCTACCGGGAAAAATAGGCATGTCAACACACGCCCACATACCAAATTGAAAAAAAATGTAAATGGGAAAGGGCAGATGAGAAAGGCCATAAGTGCATAAAAAGACGGCCAGAAGGTGTCCAACAAGGTTACTGGTATTATTCACGTGCTATTTAAAATCTTCTCGCAAAATCATGACTGGAATTAGAGAGCCCCACGCATCTGGGTAATGGAATTCTGACTGTCTCCACACTTCCAAAACTATAAACCCTTCTTTAAATGATCAACAATTCCTGGGGCACGTATTTATTATTTTGTATTAATCAATTCACATATCCTTGGAGAAAGATGCTTTATGACCCAATGAAGATTAAATAAGCCCGACAGAGCCAAAATACTTATTTATGAAAAAGAATAAAACATCTCTATACATGGATCGCATGCATAAAACTATGCAAGTAGACTCTAAAGTATGACTTGAAGTAAAGGTTATCAGTGTTATCAGTGAATTTTTTAAAAAATTATTTATTTTGAAAAGCCCAAAACTAAATGAAAGGTACACGACTTGTCCTAAATATCATGTTTGTGTTAGCCTTCCAGCATCTACCACACACAAAACATGTTCACATGAGAAAATACATTCCCAGTACTTGTTTAATTACTAGAAAGCTGTATGTCATTTTACTGTATATATTAAGCAAATGCTAATAATAGGATATCATATATACATATATTTATATAATTTCCTCATTCTCTATTATTTTCAATATAAACACAAGAAAGAAATTCAGGTATAAAAAATGAATATGTTATTCTTCCAAGGTAAACATGGACAGAGTTTTAGACTGAAAGGAAATATGGTTTCTGGTCCCAGCTGGCCCACTGACATATTGACTTTCATAAATCTGACATCTCAAATATATATTAGTTCTGGCATTTACTGACTATTTCCTCACCTCCAGGAATAAAACAAGATTACTTGTAAATATCTCAGAGAGAAAAGTTTTTGGTTTCTTTTCTCTATTTCTTTCATTTTATTTCACATTTGTACATTCACCTATATAAAATGAGCACGTAATCCAGGATCATATTGCCTGGATTCAAATTCAGTCTCCATAACTTAGCTATATAAACTTAGCAATTTACTTTTTGTGTGTGCCTCAGTTTTCTCATCTGAAAAACAGAAATAATAGCACCCCACTCATAAGGGTGTTTTGAAGACCAAGTTGATGAAGGGATCTTTCGCAATTAGAGAAATATCTGACATTTAATAGGATTATATCACTACTGAGTATTGCTGTTGATGATGATCTGAATGATGTCTTACCCATTTGAATATTTTATTAATCTATGTTTCATACCTGCAGAAATTCACAAGTGATAGAAAAGCTCGTGCTTTCAAAACCCTAATACGCAATTTCCTTCTTGAGTGAAATTCATCATTGCTCATAGGGCAGACAAGAAGAATGCCATCTCAAAATGTGACCAGAATAATATGCCTGATTCAACAAATGGTAAATTGCGCCTGAGCAGGAGTTTTCCTAATTTGACTTGAGAGATCAACCAAGCAGGAGTGAGCCAGTTCAAACACCTCAGTACAATGCTAATGATTTTTTCATGTTGAATTAATAGGATTGAAATGTTTGTGATTTCAGCAGCTGTTGGGAACAGTGGGAGAGCTTTCACCAACACACTGACAGCCTTGTGCCGTTCACATGGCTGTGTTTAGATAAAACAGGAATGTTAACAGTCTGTCTAGAGTAGGTTAATCTTAAATTAATAATAATTATTTCCACCAAAGGCAGCCATCAAATATCTCCCCCATTCCATGGAGAATTTGTATATTTTTTTAATGTGTGCATGAAAGAGTAATTTGTTGCGCACATAAAATAAAATTTATGTTTTGAAGCAGGTGAGTGGCTAGTGTTTAGCTGTCGGATTAATTATCACAGCAAGATATGATTAGGATTTGCCAACAAGGAGAACATTTTTACTTTGCTCCAGCACATTATTACCCCCTTAGATCCTTTCTCTGGCTCCCTATCGCCTCCTGTTTAAAATTTAAATGTTTCCCCAACATGTGTATTGAGTTTTTCTCCTCTCAGAAATACTACTACCAACATTCATTTCAGCCCATTTCCCCCCATAGACATATTCATTTAAGTCATTTTTTTATTTCACTCTCTCTCCATTCACTTGGCATTACCTGTATGTTGCCATATACTTTTCACTTATCTATTTTTTGATAACATTAGATTGCAAACAATGTAATGAGAATGCTTCCTTTCAGTGCGTTTTACTTACACCATCTAAAAACAATGCTATGTTAATAAAAAGAATAAAAAGAATCTTCAGCTCTGAAAGTGTGTTTTAACTGAGATTAACTTTAGGAATAATACTTGATTTGTAAAAGAAATTATAAAAAATCTCTCAATATTTCTTTCATTTTAAATTAAATATTTTTAATGTATGTAAATATCTGAAACAATCATGAATAAAGATGTCAGATAAATTCAATTCCTGATCAAATTGTATGTCCTTTTCCTGAAAACACTGAGTTAGTCAAGGCAGATAACCAGACAGAGAACTACAATAAAGAGAGAAAGAAAGAAAGCAAGAATCAAAAGGGAATAAGTCATGAATAGTAAAATAGCTCTAAAAAAGTAAGCAAAAAAAATCAGTTGACAGCCTTAAATACTTTGAGAAAAGTGAAAATAAGTATATACAATTTGATTTGTATAAAACAGATTTAGAGTCTTCTTTCCTAAAAGCTAACATGTCATCCATTACACTTTTGATAGGAAATTTGAAATCAAACTTCTTCAAGAATAAGTAGTAATAAATATTTTCACAACTGAAAGTCAAATGTGCAAAATCAGAACAAGATTAAACTATTTTCATTATGTAGGTGAAAAAGAAATTAATATTTTGGAGAACCAATATTAGAAATAGTAAGTATAACAATGTTTGGTACTTTTAATGTAACAATTGTGTGAGACTACTAAATGTGAATACCCCTATCCCCCAACCTTCGTGATTTGTGAGATTTCTTGCTATTTTTTCCTAAATATCAGTGTAAGCACATCATTTTAAACATTTTATTGAAAAAAACTGTATCTATAATGGAATAAGATACGACTAAGTCTGTTTAATATATGACACGACCTGGCCAGGCGTGGTGGCCCACACCTGTAATCCCAGCACCTTGGGAGGCCAAGGCGGGTGGATCACGAGGTCAGGAGTTCAAGACCAGTCTGGCCAACATAGTGAAACATCATCTCTACTAAAAATACAAAAAATTAGCCAGATGTGGTGGTGTATGCTTGTAATCCCAGCTACTCAGGAGGCTGAGGCAGGAGAATTGCATGAACCCAGGAGGTAGAGGTTGCAGTGAGCCAAGATCGCACCATTGCACTCCAGCCTGGGCAACAGTGCAAGACTCCATCTCAAAACAAAACAAAACACAAAAAGCATATATATGGCATGACCAAAACTCTTTTCATCAAAATATTTTAATTGTGACCAATGTGAATATTTTGTTCAAACTCCAGACCAGAAAGAGATAAAGGATCCGTAAGTGTTAAATACACTTAGGAGAGCATAGATTATATATGAGATGCAACTTCTGCAAAATAAATTAAGAATATACTTATTAGGTGGTGCTTTTTTCTTCCAAAAATGTGTGTATTAATATACATGCATACATATATGCATATATATGCATATACATGTATGTTTATATATAATCAAAAAAATACATAATCAAAAAATAAAATATTCTAAATGTATATTTTTTCAGACATTTATCTAAAATTAATACACACATATATACAAACATAAATTCACTGAAGCACACATATGTATATATGATCTCCACATTATTATGGAAGCCTTAAGATTTCTGTTTCATAAAAATATGACAATAATTCATTAATTGTGGTGTCTAACCTCTAAAACTGCACTGTCAGACCTTGTTTGTTATGTAGTAATTAGAAAGAGACCATTAGCATCAATTCTGTGAACTTTTCAATGTAGTTCAGGATATAGTGCGGTATAGCCAATTAAAACAAAAACCTTTAAGGAAGTAAGGAAATCATTAAAGCCAACTCATTAGACCTTCATATTTTGGGTTCAGTAGTACTGAACATGCACACTCATGCAGAAAACCTTGAATTGCTGATATATCTCGAAGCATATTGTATATTTAAGAGGTGGGAAACCTTAGCTTAGATTGCTGGTTTCACTTTGGCAAGACTATAGAAGTGATTTAAACTACTGTTAGGAATATCAAAAACCAAAATCAATAGCAATAGTTGAATATAAAGTGGATGCTTCTAGAATTGTCTGTTTTGTTATTGTTGAGATAACTTTAATGAGATAAATTTTATTTCATATATAACTTTGCTGTTTCATGCATTTGTCAAAAGTCTGATTCATTCTTGAAGCAAATGAGTGTACAGTAGTTAAACCATACCAAATCAAAAAGGAAGGTTTAGGACTTTTTCCTACTCTGAAACACTCAGAATACTCAAGTATGTATAATTCCTTAGAAGTGGTCATGTATTTTCAAATGCAGGTGTACATTTGCTTTGATTTCATTATTTTCTATAGCTATACTTTAAATAATTTTGGCCACTGTGTCTCTACTTGATCACACGGGGATGTAGTGTGTCAGTAAACCAGACTCCATGTGCAGCTCATTGAAAGTTGCTCTTGCGAGCTTAGGAAAGAGAACTAATAGTATAAATTGTGCAATTATTTGTGAAATCCTGGGCCTCTGTTTATAATCATTGTTATCACAGCATAATATTGCTTAAGGATACACACACAAACACAGATACATAAAACACTCAGCTATATCATTGACTTTTAAGAGCACAAAGAGCTTCAACTTCTCTAATGTAGTTTGGCCCTGTGTCCCCACCCAAATCTCACCTTGAATTGTTAATAATCCCCATGTGTCAAGGGCAGGACTAGGTGGAGATAAGTGAATCATGGGGGAAGTCCCCCACCCCATGCTCTTCTTATGATAGTGAGTAAGTACTCAAGAGATCTGATGTGGTTTTATAAGGGGCTTCCCCCTCCATTCATTTTTCTTCCTCCTGCCATTATGTGAAGAAGGACATGTTTGCTTCCCCTTCTGCCATGATTGTAAGTTTCCTGAGGCCTCCCCAGCCATGTGGAACTGTGAGTCAAACTTCTTTCCTTTAGAAATTACCCAATTTCAGCCAGTTCTTTATAGCAGCATAAGAACAGACTAATACATTCTCAAAATTCTATATCAACAAATCAGATGATGTGGGTGCAGGGAGCACTCCAGCAGCCTCTGCCATATACAACAGTGACTTTACCTGTTTAAAATTCTGCAAGTATTTTAGACAATCATCAGCTATGAGGATATAAAAATCGAAATCCATCTGCACCCTCTTGCACCCACCGCAGGAGGAATAACAACAAATACTACATCATAATCAACAATCATTTATGAAGTGCTTAACATGTGCCAGGCAATTATCTTCTTTTCCTCAGAGTAACTCTATGACCTAAGCACTACAACCTGAATTTGCACAGGAGAAAACTGTGGTTTAGAGTCCAAGGGACATAATCATATTAAGAATTCAGCTCTGGAATTCAGTTTAATTCCAAAATTAGTTATCTTAACTGCCATATAAAATTTTCTTTCCCATTCCCACCAGCTCGAGACCAGAATTTAGAAAAAGTCTCTAACATATTTTAAAGCAAAAATGTTCAATGCCTAAATTTAGGAATGAATGCCTATACTAGAAGATGGATGCCTACACCTTACTAGTTATATACCTCTAGGTTCCAACACAACCCTCTAGTTTAAGCTCTCCTTTAGGAATAGGATGAACTGGTGACAGAATTCAGACAGTACTAAGACAAAATCACAGAGACTTGACACTGATCCATCCCTTGCACCCTAACTCCAAATTATACTTTAAATATTCCACAATGTATATACATACTTTAAAACATCATGTTGTATATGATAAATGCATATAATTTTGATCTGTCCATTTAAAAATATTTTAAAAGAAAAAATGAAATAAAAATGCTCTAAAAGAATAAAGGATCATGAATAAGCACAAAAACTGTTTAGGTATAGTGAGAAAGGTTTATTTCAATCTCTCTCACACACACACACGTGCATGCGCACACACTCACACACAATAAAAAAATGAAGAGTAAGATATCTTATTTCTCTTTTCAAAAGTGAGCATCATCCAATTTTAGATAAAGAGGAAGGGCATTATTACTATTAAAGAAGAATGACAAATATTCGCTAATAGAAGAAATAGATTCATATTTAAAATGAGTTAATTATCAAACAATAAAAATACTAACTATGTGAAATACGTGCACTCAGCAGACACATATAGAAAAATAATTTTTCAAAAACTGGTTTTCCAGAGTAATAACAGCCACTTAAATAAGTGGCAATCTTGGTTATGTCTTTGTTTTAAAACAATGACTCTCATAGCACTATGAAGGCTGAATTATAAAGAGAAAACAAATAAAACCTTGAGACTGCTACAATGGTCCAGGTGAAAGATAATGTTTTCTTGAAATACAGCAGTGGCATCAGGGATGGAGAAAAGATTTATGAGGTATTTAATAAGTAAATAGACAGAGCTAGATGCTTGATGGAAAGTGGAAATTGAGCAAAAGAGAGAAATAAGATATGCCTGTAAGACTCATCTGGTAAATATTTTCATAGGTAAAATTAATCAGGAATGACTACATAATTTGTAGGGCCCAGTGAAAAATGAAAATGTGGAGATCTTTGCTCAAAAGTATTAATAATTTCAAGATGGCAACCGCGAAGCGTTAAAATAAATGCAGAGCCCTTCTGCACATGGCACCCTGTGCAACCACATGGGCCATAAGTCCATGATGCTAATTCTGAAAATAGTTCACTAATTTGCTGGGACAAAAACAGGGAAGCAAAATAAAGAAGTTGGGAAGAATTGCTCATGCAGTATTTTAAATAAGTTTGATATTAGAAAAACAGGCTCAATGAAAGGAGAATTTCATCTTTTGTCCACATTTGAGCTAGGTCTGCCTTTCATGACAAACTTTGCCATTTGCCCAAGAGCAGGAAGCATACTTCCTCCCCAGGTTTTGGCCCTGTGGGAAAGTAGCAAAGCCCTGCCAATTCATTGCATTCCCTAGATCTGTGCTCAATGACTTAGCAACGGAAAACATGGTGCCAGGGAGGGGATGAAGGTGTTGCAGAAGGGGTGTAAGAGAGTGGGAAGATATTACTGTCTTGCTTTCTTCTTCAGCTCTGCATTTCCCAATACCTTTGTTTTCTTTGGGAGCTAAGTTCTTACTCCTCCTTGATCAGACAACATTGACAAAAGCATGATACATACCTGGGGTAGGGGGCAAAAGTGGGAGTGGTGGGAGGTGGAGGCAACTCATGGTCTACTGGGGCCAGGATGAAAGCAATCATTCCCGTTATGATCTAGTCTGTGTCCTCTCACTGGGGCTGACTTGTCTGTCAGAGTGAACGCAAGACTGCTGGGGAAGCTTTCTCCACCTTGCAGATAAGTGTAACAGTTACCAGACAGGTGCCAAGACATAACACTTTCTATATCTTTTCCTGGGTCCAATGAGAAAGTCAAAACACCTTCAACCAAGGGAGGCTCTGTTGCTTACTTGGGGAATGAGACAACTTCTTCAATATAAGCCCCAGCTCTTTATTTACATAGGTGCAGGCAGATGGAAGAGAGACAATGGGGCATAGAATCTAGGGTATTGGAGTCAAAGTGGGGATTTCCTGACATAGGCATGTAACTCCCCAAACTGAGACTGGAGGAACAATGGAGGGCTCTTGCCCTATCACTGCTAATAGAACATGTGGAGGGGTGGTAAAGGCATCTCCTCACTGTGTAAAGAAAGCCTAAAATGTGAAGTGAAACTTCTGCTTGTCTCTCTGAAGCTGCCTTTGTGTTTGTGACAATACAAAGCCAATCTCTCACTCTCTCCAAAATCCATCTTTGTAAAACAAAAAAGAATAATAAAAGAGAAATCATAAAAGCATAAATTAGAATGACAAATGAAAGACTAAATTTAACTAGTATAACAAAATAGGAAAAACCAAATCTGCTTAAATTAACCCCTTAAACATGTACTGGGTTGATTTTTTTTAATCTAAAAATGTTTTCCCAAAAATAAACACAAAGAGGTTTAGAAATAAAATTTCATAACAAATATAAAAATAAAAAGAGCACAGCCCTACCCATAAAACATTAGCAAAAGGGAAGTAGAGTGGTTATATTGCTAGCAAACTAATATTTAAACCTTTGAGGCTAGATGGCATGTTTTACTTATAAATCTAGTGTACAGCATTTTTGTAAGACTTAGTGAGTACAGCACATTAATGAAGTTGGATTTCTAAGACATGAAACATCAGAAACAGGTGCCATTTTAATTTTGTATTAAACACTAACTTATAACAAATAGCTAACAACTGACTTCGACATTCTCATGCTTTTACTTAATCTCTTTATTAAGTTCTCCCCTTTGCCTTCTACCACTTGCACCCCCTCTTCAGGGACTCTAGTTTTCCTTAGCATCTATATTTCATAATAACATAGGTATCTTGCAAGTTCTGAAGCAGAGCAAATAGACTGCAATTGATCAAATATTTTTTTTTTCATTTTATAGATATATGAAAAGGAATAACATTTTGCCCCTGGCTCAATTCTTCCATCTCCTATTTCTTTTTGGATCTCCCAATGACTTCAAAGAGAAATTTTCTCTGGGCGAATTGAGCAAGGTCTATAATGTATAAATCTAAGTTCTTTAATGTCAAGACATAAAATAACAATAATTCACTTTTTTAAAATGAACAAAAAGCCCAACAAAATCAAAAACAACTTTAGAAGCCCCTCCTACTATTAAAATCTCTTTGTCTTACTGTCAGAGATAGAATTTGACTAAGTAAGTTCATGTACCCAAAACATATAATTTGTTCAACATATTAAATTGTTTTATGTTAACAATTATATCTCAATAGAGTGATGTAGAGATTTCATGAAAGCAAGCAACTGAAATGTTCATTCCAAAGCAGCACAGTTCAATAGGACTCTTTACTTCAATCATGGATATGGTCCCGGCACTAATAAGGTAGCCACTTATGTGCCCCTTATAACCTTTCAAATGTGGTGAGTATAACGGAAGAAATAAACTTTTAATTTTGGTTAATTTTTAATTAATTAGAATGTAAATAGTTACAGTGATTGTTGGCTACCATACCAGACAACATAGTTCCAATTTTGCTTCTACAACAGGCAATCTGCTAAACAGGAGTGCAGTGAAAAGTGAAATCAGTATTAGACTCATGAAACTTATGGTTTAGTGCTGGTAACAAGAAACATGTAAATGAATAAACAAAAATGTGAACTGAGTAGAAAAGCATGTTTTTTTTAAAAAGGAGATAACTTACTATGATTAAGGAGACAGGGAAGACCACATAGAGGGTATGAGCTAACACCTGAATGATAGAAAGGGGTCAATCAATCAAATAGCTCAAGGAAAGGGCATTGGTGGCTAAGGAGCAGCAGAAGCCAAGTCTCAAGCATCTTGGGTTTTTCATGGAACTGACAGAAACGTGTGGCTGGAATAGCGTAAGACAGAGAAAAGAACAAGTCAAGTTGGAAGAATTAAGCAATGTCTAGTGTATACCACGTCTTCAAATTTATAAAAAGTCTTTGATCTTTTTAAAATTGCAAATGAAAACTATTGCTTTATTTTATTTATGTATTTATTATTTATTTGTTTTGAGATATGCAGCAGTGCAATCTTGGCTCGCTGCAGCCTTGACCTCCTGAGCTCAAGCAGTCCTCCCATCTCAGCCTCCCAAGTAGCTAGGACTACAGGCACACGCCACCATGCTCAGCTGTTTTTTTTACTTTTTGTAGAGACAGGGTTTCACCATGTTGCCTAGACTAATCTAGAACTCCTGAGCTGAAGCAATCTGCCCACCTTGGCCTCCCAAATGGCTGGGATTACAGGCATGAGCCATGGTGGCTGGCCACAACTATGGCATTTTTAATGGAAGAGAAACCTTACTGTATTTGTGAATTTAAATTTTTACTTTCTTTGCTTCATACAGAATTAACTAGAGAGAGTGAAAATGGAATCTGGGGAGAAAATTTAAGAGGGTGTTGCAGTTGTCTGATTTGATATAGTAGGAGCATCTGAAGTGAAAAGAAGGATGTAAGGTCCACACACACACAATATGGATTAGATTTGATGTTAAGAAAAGAGAAATAGGGGTTAACCTTTCAACATGAGAGTAAACAAATCTCAGTGAGACAGGGAAAGCTGTGGGAAGAACAAATGCCAGGCCTCAGCCACATGTTTAATTTTACTAATTTTAATGTGTTGTTGAGATACTCAAAAGGAGTTCTCAAGTAGGCAACTGGAGCCAGAGTGGAGTTTCAGCCTGAGAAACAAATTTTGGAGTCTTCTGAAAAGAGATAGTGATTTGTTTTTCATTAGGATTTAAATTTGTAGGTTTAGTTAGGTAAATTCTTCACAGCTTTATTTTGTATGAAATGTATACTAATCTATTGAAATAATTTATATTATGTCAATATTTGTCATTTACTTAGAAGTACTATAAGGTTTTGTCTTAAACATTTTCATATCTGTATGCCCCAAAATTTTTTAGTTGATTCTCAACATAACACAACGTTATAGCTAGATAGGAATAATAAGTTTTAGTGTTCTATCCCACTGTAAAATGACTGCAGTTAACAATAATATAATAAACCATTTCAAATAGCTAGAAGAGGCATATCAAATGAACCCAAGACAGAGAAATCATGTTTGAGATGAGGGAAATGCTCGATCTAATCACTATATATGTATCAAAATATCACTATGGACCCCATAAATACGCACAATTTTTATATGTGAATTAAAATTATTTTTTAATGTAAAGCAGTAAAATTTTATCTTAACAAAAAATGTGTTACAGGAAAAATCCATAAAATAAATACTAATGAGGTAATGTCATTCAATCAAGAAAACTGACTCAGAGGATCCTGACTGGAGGGATAAGGTAAGCAGAGCAGGCTCTCTCTAGCACACTACTCTCCATTTCTCATTATCATCTGTCTTCTCACTTTCATCTCAGTCATACATGTAAAAACGTTTCAGTGCATTGATCCAAAACTCAACACTGCTAAATCATTCTAAAGAAATGATACTATACTTCTTTAAGTACTAGGTATAAGACAAAAATATGCCATGATTTATTTGAACATAAGGTACCTAATCAAATCAAGTGACAAAAACACACATGGGGATGAATAAATATTGTGAACACAAAATTTGTTGTAATAACATTAATAATGAACCTTCATATTCTTCTGTTAGTTAGAAATGCATCGATTATTAATGAAATTAACTTAATCATTGATTTTCTTCTAATTTCTGGTAGCGTATTGTTGTTAGCCATTTCTTTCTGAATCTCTTTTTTTATTTCATTAAATTATTTCTTGACTTTTATTCTCTTTGTTCTAAGAGGTGTGTATCAGGAACAGAAAACGAAACACTGCATGTTCTCACTCAAAAATGGGAGCTGAACAATGAGAACACACAGGCACAGGGAGGGGAACATCACGCACCAGGGCCTGTCAGCAGGTGGAGGGCAAGTGGAGGGATAGCATTAGGAGAAATACCTAATGTAGATGACGGGTTGATGGCTGCAGCAAACCACCATGGCACATGTATACCTATGTAACAAACCTGCATATTCTGCACATGTATCCCAGAACTTAAAGTATAACAAAATAAAATAAATAAAATAACATAAAACAAAATAAAACCTTATTTTTTTTAAAAAAAGGGAAAAAAAAGAGAGGGGTGTGTGTGTGTGTGACATTGTAGGATCAGGGAAGAGATGAAGTCATTTCTGAAGCAAATTGTATAGTCCAGAGCTTTCAAGAGACAATTTATGAAGAGATTAAGAAAATACATCAGGATATACCTAATCTATAGACACTATAGGAATTCTGAATTCTTGAGAATTCCATAGAGAAACACAGTTGCTGATTGACTAATTTCATAACAATGTAGTAAATATGTCAACCAGGTGAAACTGGTATAAATAGAAATACAGCTAGCATTTGTATTGAAACTAAAATTAAAACTTTAGTCTTTCTTAGATCAAAATAATACATCATACTGGTATCCAATTATTTTTCTTATTTGTAAGAGCTCTTCACCAAGAAAGATATTACATGCGTACTATATATTTATAAATACATGTGTCATACATAATGTTAATATTCTAAGGTTGAAATTTATATGAAATGAATATAACTCTAGAATTTATTTTTGTGTGAAGAAACATCTTATCAACAGGGAAAAAATTATATGAATTATATCAATGTGGAATGAATTTGAGATAAATTACTTATCTCACATTACTCAGCTTGTAATGCACTTTGGGGACATTTACTTTTTGCTTCCTCTATCCAAAGTCAATATTCAAATAACCCTGAAAACTGCAATGTTAAAATTTTAAAATCACTTTAATCCATAGAACCAAAATTTTGCTGAGCCTAAAGCTGCAATATAAAAGATCATATTCATTATAATCATGGGAACAGAATAAATTTAATTTGATCCTCACAATATTCTTATGAGGCAGATATCATTCCTTTTCTACAGAGAAAGATACTGGCACGTATGGATATTAACTACATCACACGTTAATGTATTGTAAACACTCTTGAGAGTTAGGACTGTCTTATGCTTTTCTGAACCTGCAGGACATAGTTGGAGAGTGACTGACATATCACAGGTGCCCAGCATATGTCTGTTTAGTTGAAATAAAGCAGTGGTGCTGCAAATTAAATTGAGTATTCCCTGACATTAAATTCATTATCTTTCCACTGTGTTGTATAACACTCTACTGAATTGAGGACTAAGCTCCCTCCCCCCACCTAAATATAGATGTCCACTACCTTGCAAATTTCTCTTACTTAGCTTTCTTTAAAGTAAACCAAAAAGGTGTCGGGTGGGGGGCATCTAAAATGCATATTTACTGCATTTTTAAAAAGTGTACAACTGACCATAATTGAGGGTCCAAAATGTTGGTAAATGGGGTGGGGAAATCTCATAAAATCCATCAATTGAGGACGTAAATAGTATAAGCTCTGTATTTGAAAAATGCCTAGGGAAACAAGGATGAACAAAACAATGGAATAGAACAAAGAAAAAATTCCAAGGAATAAAAAATTGACACATGCAGAAAAATACTCCAGGGCACACTTGAATCCCAGACTCATGTGTCCAGATGGCAATAGATCAGGAGGCCTCTGCAGTTGAGTGGCTTTCTGTGCATTTCAAAATCGTTTGCATCCCTTAGAGCTCTCAATATGGTGCCTTATTAATAATGATTGCCCAGTAATTGTGGTCAAATATTGATTAATACCAAGGACCCACTGAAGGCCCCAAGTAAACAATCACATTTCTGAAGAGAGTGAAGATATGGCTACTGTTTGAAATAGTCTGAAATTAGATTTAGACCTACAAACTTGTAATTAAGTACCTATTGTGAGCAAAGCAGTGAATTCAATGCCAAAGGTAAAACAGCTTTTAAATTCAGAATCACATTTTTAAAATCATGAGGAATATAAGGTGAATACAAACATGTTAAAGAAATTCCAGCATATCAGTACAATTAAAAATCAATCATCTGAAATAAAATAATATTAGGATGAATTGGTATTTTGTAAACTGAGTTAATTTATTAAGTAAATTAGCATACAAGACTATCAAGTCTGAAAATGTAAATAGTTTAAAGACTTTCAATAGATGACACACCACTGTTTACAATTAAAGACTGCAAGGAGATATTGGCAAATGGATCCATAACTTTGATGTTGATATCAGTGAGGTCAACAAAGTCTTTTGTAGGATAATCTTTGCAGTGAGGTCAACAAAGCCTTTTGTAGCATAATCTTTGATGCAATCTGAATCTACAGCTGCATGCCATGGGAGCTGCAAACAGGCCCATTCCATGTTTCTATAGCCCCATTTCTGAGCCTCATACTTTTTTCAAAAAACGTGCTTGTGTCATTGATAAGGAGATAGTGTTGATACTGCTAGTTTTACACCAAATTCTGTTTTCTGATTATTTTGCATTAATGGAATTGTAGCTGGGGATTGCTGCTCATCTAAGGACAATATTTTTCAGCACTCTGTGTAGTTAAATGTGGTCATGTGATTGATTTATTTTATTATGATAATTTTTTTGAGACAGAGTCCTCGCTCCATCACCCAGGCTGTAGTGCAGTGGCTGCAATCTTGGCTCACTGCAACCTCCACCTCCTGGGTTCAAGCAATTCTCCTGCCTCAGCCTCCCAAGTAGCTGGGACTACAGGTGGGCACCATCATGCTCTACTAATTTTTGTATTTTTAGTAGAGATGGGGTTTCACCGTGTTGGCTAGGCTGGTCTCGAACTCCTGACATCAAGTGATCCACCCACCTCAGCCTCCCAAAGTGCTGGGATTACAGGCATGAGCCACTACACCCCAGCCTCATATGGTCGATTTCTGAGCCAACTTGCATTTGAGGTCTTTGGTGCTCTGTCCCTCTGTCTTGTAGAGTGACTTTGAAAATTCTTGTTAAAGATGGTAGAACTGCCCTTCCCTTGGATTGAATGACTTCATGAATGACAGCCATGCATTAACCTGGAATAGCTCATTTGGACCATTACTTTATAAAATAAATTTCTTTGTTTCACTTTACTGTTATTGTAAAGTGTATCTTTAGGTGACTAAATTATTTTTAGGTATCTTGCTAAGGGCTTAGTTTAAATTATTTCCACCAGTAACATAGCTCTGAGAATTTAGGCCCAGCTTTACTTAATTTACCATCATTGGGTTTTTTCTTTCATTTATTTATTCAACCAAATTCTATGTGTCCTCATTAAAAATTGAAAACTTCCTGAAATACGTAAATGGTAAAAAACAGACTAGAGAATCTACTTTTCAGAATGTAGGATTAGAATTCAAGCATGTCATATACAATATAGAGTCAAACATATATAAAACATATGAGGAAAATTATTACTTCACCCCTTAAAAAAGGGAAAACTTCTGACTACTATAGAAATAAAATATTCAAGTGTAATTATTCAATATCTTCGTATGCATGAGATAGCATTAATCATCTTATTATCAATTAAACCAAGTTTGATCTAGATATAAAAGCACAGAAAATGAAAATTTACCAGTTTCTGAGCAAACGTATAATAGAGCAAGATCTTCCAATTTTTTATGATTGAATAACTGAGATAGTTCAACAACTTAGCCTAAATTTTTTGATGTATTCTCAAATGGATTAGAAATTTTAAATGTCCATAATTTTTTCTTAAATACTAACATCATTCATTAACATACAAATAATCCAACATTATTACGTTATTGGCATAAGCATAATAAAGATAAGTAATATGCAAACTGTTATTTATTATCTTGTTTTTAAAATTGAAATAAAATTGTATATATTTATTATGTACAACATGCTGTTATGAAGTATATATACATCATGGAATGGTTAAATCTAGCTATTTAACAAATGAGTTACACAGTTATTTTTGTGATGAAAACACTTATCTCCTTTTGCATTTTTCAATAATACATTATATCATCAACTATAGTCACCATGCTGTGCAATAGATCTCTTAAACTGATTTCTCCTATCTAACTATAAATATGTATCCTGTCACTGACATCTACCCAACCCTTCTTCCCCCTAACCATCACAGCCTTTGGAAATCACCATTTTACTCTCTTTTTCTAGGAGATTAACATTTTTTAAAGTTTTATTTTATTTTAATTGACACATAATTGTGCATATTTGTGAGGTACAATGTGATGTCTTAATACATGTATACATTGTGTAATGAATAGAACATTCCTATTCAATAGAACATGAGAATTTATTCCTTCTATCTATCTGTAATTTTAACAAGTGGTCTTTTTTGTTGTGTTTTTGTCTGGTTTTAATATTAGGGTAACGCTGGTATTAAAAAAATAAATTTGCAATTTTTTTTTCTCTTCAACTATATGAAAGAGTTTGAGAATAATTGGTATTAATTATTCTTTAAACGTTTAATAGAATTCAACAGTGATGCCGTCAAGTTCTGAGCTTTTCTCTGATGGAAGACTTTTTATTACTGATTCAATCCCCCTTACTCTTTACTGATCTATTTAGATTTTCTATTTCTTCATAACTCAATCTTTGTAGGTTATATGTGTTCAAAAATTTATCCATTTCTTTTTGCTTATCTAATTTGTTGGCAGGTAATTGTTCATAATAATCTCTTACAAACCTTTGTGTATTTCTGTGGCATTAATTATAATATCTCCCTTTTCTTCTCTGATTTTATGTATATGAATCATCTTTTTTTTTCTTAGTGTAGTTAAAGATTTGTCGATTTAGTTGACCTCCTCAAAAAGCCAACTCTTTGCTTCATTAATCTTTTCTATTTTTTAATCTCTATTTTATTTTTTTCTCTGATCTTTACTGCTATCAATATTTACTTTATGTATTTAGTTGCTCTGAAGTTGGGTACATATATATTTACAATTGTTATATCCTCTTGCTGAATTGGACTCTTTATAATTATATAATGACCTTTGTTTCATTTTACAGTTTTTTTTACTTAAAGCCTAATTTATTTAATTAAGTAAAGCTACTCCAAATCTCTTTTGGTTGCCATTTGCTTGGAATATCTTTTTCCATCCCTTGACTTTCAGTGTGTGTACCCTCACAGGTGCTGTGAGTCTCTTTTTGGCAGCATATAGTTAAATCCTGTTTCTTTTATACATTCAGCCACTCTTTGTTTTGGTTAAATAATTTAATCTATTTACATTAAATCTAATGATTGGTAAATAAGGACTCATTATTGCCATTTTGTCAATTGTTTTCTAATTATTTTACAGATCTTTTTTCTTTCTTCCTCTCTTGTTTCTTTCTTCCTCATTTAGTTTGTTTCTTTGTATACCTCTAGTAACAGTGCTTTCTTGCTTTTTACTTTTTGTGTATGTATTCTAGAGTTTTGCTTCATAGTTACCATGAGGCTTATAAAAACATTTTACAGCTATAACAGGTTAAGTTGGTAACAAGTTAACTTTGATGGAAAAAAAAAAACCTTTATAATTTTACTTGAGTCCTTCCACTTCATTTTGAATTTTTGATGTTATACTTTACATATATTTAAATTGCATGCCCTTTAACAAATTGTTGTGGTTATTAAAATTTTTAATATTTTTATCTTTAAATCTTCATACTAAAGATATTAGAGATTTACATATCACCATTATAGTATTAGAATATTCTAAATCTGACTGTGTAGTTCATTTTAGCAGTAAGTGTTCTGTGCTCAGATGTTTTTGTGAAACTCATTCATTTAATTTTCTCTCAGATTAAATAACTCCCTTCAGCAATTCTTACAGATCTGGTGGTGATGAACTTCCTAAGCTTTAGTTTTTCTGTGAAATTATTTATCTCTCCTTCATTTCAGAAAGATAGCTTTGCAGGATATAGTATTTTTGGTTGCCAGTCATTTTTTTTCCCCCTTCAGCAGTCTGCATATATCATCCCATTCTCTTCTGTCCTGTAATGTTTCTATAGAGAAGTCCTCTGCTGGACGTATTAAAACTCCCTTTTATGTTATTTGCTTCTTTCCCTTGCTGCCTTCAGGACCCTATATTTGTCTTTTATCTTTGAAAGTTTGATTATAATATGTCTTGAGGTAGCTTCATTTGCATTGAATGTACTTGATGTCTTTGGATGTTGTGGGAAGTCAGGGACCCCGAACAGAGGGACCGGATGAAGCTATGGCAAAAGAACATAAATGGTGAAGATTTCATGGACATTTATTAGTTCCCCAAATTAATACTTTTATAATTTCCTATGCCTGTCTTTAATCTGTTAATCCCATCATCTTCGTAAGCTGAGGATGTATGTCACCTCAGGACCCTGTGATGATTGTTATCTGTACAAATTGCTTGTAAAACGTGCGTTTGAACAATATGAAATCTAGGCATCCTAAAAGAACAGGATAACAGCGATTTTCAGGGAACAAGGGAGATAACCATAAGGCCTGACTGCCTGCGGGGCCAGGCAGAACAGAGTCATATTTCTCTTCTTGCAAAAGCAAATAGGAGAAATATCGCTGAATTATTTTTCTCAGCAAGGAACAGCCCTGGGAAAAGAATGCATTCCCAGGGGGAGGTCTCTAAAATGGCTGCTCTGGGAGTGTCTGTCTTATGCAGTTGTAGATAAGGGATGAAATACGCCCTGGTCTCCTTCAGTGCCCCCAGGCTTGCTAGGATTGGGATATTCCAGGCTGGCGAAATTCTAGTCAGACTGGGTGTCTGCTCTCGAACCCTGTTTCCTGTTAAGATGTTTATCAATGACAATGTGTGCCCAGCAGGACATGGACCTTCATCAGTAATTCCAGTTTTGCCCTGGCTTTGCGATCTCACTCTGCCTCTCTGCCCTTGTGATATTTTATTGCCTTTAAAGCATGTGATCTCTGTGACACACACCCTATTCGTACACTCCCTCCCCTTTGGATATCACTAATAAAATCTTGATGGTTTTGCGGCTTAGGTGGGCATCACGGAACCTGCCGACATGTGATGTCACCCCTGGAGACCCAGCTGTAAAATTTCTCTCTTTCGTACTCTTTCTCTTTACTCCTCAGACTGGCCGGCACTTAGGGAAAATAGAAAAGAACCTATGTTGAAATATTGGGGGCTGGCTCCCCCGATATTTGGACATTCCTGTATCTGGATATTTATATTTCTCTGGGTTTGGATACATCTATTCTTTTTTAAAAAATAAGCTTTCTACCCCTTTATCTTTCTCCACCTCCTCTTGAATGCCAATCACTTGAAAATTTTTTCTTCTGATGCTGTCCCATTAATTCTGTCAGCTTTCTTCATTTCTTTTCATTCTTTATTTTTTTTCTTCCCTGACTCTATGAGTTTAAATAACTTCTCTTTGAGTTTAAAATTCTTTCTTCTACTTTATCAGTTCTGCTGATAATATGTATTGCAGTTTTCATTCCAAGTATTGTATTTGCAGTTTTCATTCCAATTATTTTATTTTTCATTTCTAAGATTTCTGTTTGATTTTTAAATAAATAAATAGCTCTGTTAAATTTCTAGTTCTGATAACATTGTTTTTCTCATTTTGTTTATTGTTTCTTTGTATTTCTTGAATATTGGTGAGCTTCCTTAAAAAAAAAAAATCATTATTTTGAATTTATTGTCAGGCAGTTTATACATCTTCGTCTCTTTAGGATCAGTTACTGACACTTTATTTTGTCCATTTGGTAGTATCATTTTCCCCTAATTATCCATGATCCTTTTGTTCATGTGTTGATGCCCTACACATTGAAAAAACATTTTTTCCAGTATTTGCAGTATGGATTTGTCTGAAAATGCCTTTCAACAGTAAGCTTTTCCAGAGATTCTGGGCGGGTTGTTTGGTGTGGTACCTAAGCCCATGACTCCTGTAGCCTTTTCAGTGGTAGGTGATGCCCTTCCCTCAGAACCACCATGGATGGTGCAGTGCCATGCTGGAATTCCATGGCTGCTGAGGCTTTCACATTGCCAGGGTACATCTGCAGCCCACGGCTGCTGAAGCCTGCCAGTTGCTGAGGTTTGTGCAGAACCTATGGTGACTGTACTTGGCTGGTGATGATGCAGGCCAAAGATTTTGCAGGGACTATGCATTCCCTCCTGGCACTGAGACAGGCCAGGAGGCTAAATTAATGGACACCAGCCTGAATTCAGAGTCCACAGGTGTCTGCCTGGTGCTAGGTTTTACTGTGGTGGGCCCAATGTTAAGGACCAAGGCAAAATCCTGTGCTCACTTCCCATCTTTCTTCAAGCTCATGATATATTTCTTTGCATTGCACTAGCTGGGTTGGTGGAGGAATTAAACAGGTAATGTAACACTGTCATTCTTACCCTCTTCAGTTCATTTTTTCCTGTCATTATGCAACAACGAGGCACTGTAATCTCCCAGCTGGTTTCCTTACCTCTTGTCAGGTAGTTTTGTGCATGTATAGTTGTTCAAATTGATGTTTCGGTTGGGAGAATGGCAATCACTGGAAGTCCCTATTCTGCCATCTAACTTGACTCAATCCTAAACAGATCATTTCTAGGTTGTATACATTGAAATGTATTTATTTGATATTATGAAACATAGACTATACCAGGTTATTGGGTCAGCTGATATTATGTGAATATCCAAATTCATTAAGATACAAGTCTCAGAGAAAAAAAATTTAATTTATATATACAATGAATCAGTTCATATCTAAATTCAGAGAGATTCAAAGCAAGTGTATGGTAAATCATTTTTCAAAATAATAAGACCATTTTTTTTTGAGATGAGGTCTTATTATGTTGCCTAGGCTGGCATGCAATGGCTATTAACAGGTTCAACAATAGTGCACTGCAACCCTGAACTCCTTGTTTCAAGCAATTCTCCAGCTTCAGCCTTCCAAGTAGCTGGAACTATGGGTTCCCAGCTAAGACTACTTAAGTTTTTTGTGAATATATTTGTGTAGGTATTTACAAATATATGTGAATTTTATAAAATGACATATATTTTATATATAATCTATATACCTGAGTAAAGAAAGCCATGATAAATACATATCAAAGTGGAAACTAAACATACAACTTTGACAAGGCAACATTCAAACAAGAGCAAGCTGTATTTAACTAATAGTTATACTAAAAGATAAAGTCAGAGCCAAATAAAAGGCAATATTTAATTGCAAGGATGTGAAGTATATAAGCATAAGGGATATAAGAATGAGGTCAGATTAAGATAAAGATGATGCCACTAGGGCCAATAGAAATTTCATTCAAGATTTAAAATATACCCAATACAGCCGAATATTTTATACCTGTAACCACTACTCCACCCTATTTTCCTATAGATGTTCAGAAGGAATTCCAAAGAGTGGAAGAAGAAATTATCTTGTCACAGTAAGTAGAGAGGAATGAGAAGTCATCTTTACAAAAAGTGCAACATTTGGTAGAGAGGGGAGATATTGCTAAAGCTGACTACAGAGTAGAAGTCATGTGGAAGACAGTCAGCACATTCAGTTTATATTTCCAATGATTCTTTAATGAGGGTTGCCTATACCTCAAGTTTTGTTTAATAGCATACCTTCACAACTTAATTTCTCTGTTGTTTTTTGTTTTTTGTTTTTTTGGTTTTTTGGTTGTTTTTTTTTTGAGACCGAGTCTTGCTCTGTCATCCAGCAGGCTGGAGTGCAGTGGCACAATCTCAGCTCACTGCAACCTCTGCCTCCTGGATTCAAGAAATTCTTCTGCCTCAGCATCCCAAGTAGCTGGGATTACAGATGCCCACCACCACACTCGACTGATTGTTGTATTTTTAGTAGAAATGGGGTTTTGTCATGTTGGCCAGGCTCGTTTGAAACTCCTGATCTTGGGTGATCCATTTGCCTCAGCCACCCAAAGTGCTGGTATTTCAGGCGTGAGCCACTGTGCCCGGCCTACTTAATCTCTTCAAAAGTTAAAATTGGGCAATTATATGTAAGGCCTTCCATATTGTATTTCTTAAGAGGTGGAATATGGACAAGATTTGTATATTGATAAAAATATAATGATTGATCACACACAAACACATACATTTCCATGTATGCACTGAAAAAAAAAAAATGAAAACTTTAATTCTCATTCTGTCTTTATTTTAGAGAAAATTTTCTTTGAGTTAAACAAAGTCCAATTAAAAGATGTGGCCCAGGCAACAAAGAGCTTGTGATTTAGACAGGAGTCAACTTACTTCAATTCCTTTGGGTTAGAGTCATTAACATTTTTGTGTAAAACTTTCTATATAGATTATATGAGGTGTTTCAGTTCCAGACCTCGAAACAAGCACAGATCATTAAGTTACACCTCTATCAAGGTAAAGGTTAAATAGTTTGAGGAAAATGACAGGAATTCTCAGAGCATAATGTAATTTTAGAATTTAGCTTTAAATTGTCTGGTTTCTAAGACAAAAAAGAAAAAAAGTAAAGAAAAAAATTATTTTCCATCCTCTAAAGCAGATCTATGGAATGGAGTTTGAAGTCATGGGCAGGGCTCTTCAGCTTTATACAAATTAAGTAATTTTTGAGCAAGCAAAGAAGTGATCACCAAGGCCAAAACATGCTTCTACAACTTTGCTCCATTATTAGATGCACATTGATTAAGAAAACCCTGAGTTATTGGTATTTTTCATATATACAATTAATTATCAGAACTCTGAAATAGCGCTAAAAATACAACAAAAGAAAAAACACATCGTATCGATTTTTTGAGAAATTCATAGAAAAAATAAATTCAAAACCATTCTCATCATATAATTTAAGAAATAAATTTTTTCTGTCTCTGTCTCTCTGTCAGTCTCTTTCTCTGTCTGTCCATCTGTCTTTCTCTGTCTCTCTCTTTCGCTCTCTCTCTTTCTGTGTCTTTGTCTCTGTCTGTCTCTGCCTCTGTCTCTCTTTCTCTCTCTCTCTATCTTTCTCTCTCTCTTTTCTCTCTCTGTCTCGCTCTCTCTCTCCCTCTCTTTTTTCTAAAATAAGCTCAGGCAGATCTAATCGAATCCATTACCAAGGCCTGAATTCTTAACTTTAGAAATCCCAGATTTGATCTCCATACAGAATCCTGTACAAAACTGGTGAGTTGATTTCTGGGCTTGGATACCTCATAGATACTATATATTAATAAAGATCCAACCCTGAAAAAAATAAAAATAAATTTTTAACTTTTCTATCTGGACCCCAAATAGATAAGCACATGCTAATGTCTTATACTTGGGAGTATTCTTAATGTGTGAGAACTCATTCATGCCGGTTAATATTTTTGGAATGGGCTACAAAATGGGACTACCTCATACTAAAAGTTGCTTTCTCATGAATAGAGATGTCTAATACGAGATAAATGGTTAAGGTTAATTTTTGTTTTGCATGTGATGTTCTTCATGGGTATTCACAGCAATCAGCTGTAAGCCAGTATTTCACAGTATGGTTTACAAAGTAATTTAATTGCTCTCTGTAAAGAATAATTTGTTAGGAATACTAAAGGATAGTAGAATGGGAATAATTTACTTTCAAATGTTGTACTTTAAGTTGGAGCAGATTTGTAGGTACCTAGCACTGAGGTCATGTTTACTTTCACTCAGATATGTTTAGTGTTTAGCTGTGGGAGACAGAAACAGGTGGAGCTAGAGTTGTCTTACAAAGGATTGTGCAGTTTGAGTGCCTACACTGGCAGAAATGGACCAAGACTAGGTGTCTACACTATGAATACAGAACCAGAGAAAGAATATTCCTTGAAGCAGTGCACTATCTTTGTTAGCTTCTTAATTTTTTTGATCTAAAAACATGATGTGTATTATTATTTAAAAGTTTGTAAATAAGTTTTACACTAGGGGGATCTCTTATGCCAAATTTAAACATGAAAAATTATTTTAAATTATTCCAAAGAGATATTTAATAAAAGAGCTGATAAAAGCATGGGGAGGTGTTTGGTGATCTATATACATGAATACGTAACCTATATACATGAGTGAATAAAGCCATAAGCCAAATACAAGTAGCTGCAGCTCTGAGCGTGGATATTGGAGATTTTGACAAGAGTAGACAGCAGTAGTCAGTCTACCAGCTCTAGAAGAGTCAGAGATGAAGATAGACTCACCAAGCCACGGTGCTGCCAAGGTAGAAGAGGCTGTTCCTTGGAAAGGGTAGTGGCTAAGAGCTTTCTGGAACCTTAGGCACACAAATATAAGATACATCCAATCATCCCCAAACATAGCTAAAGTACTAGAAGAAAAAATAACATAATACAAGGTCCCACTTGAGACCTATCAAAACACTATCTTCACAAGTATTTTTAATTTCAAGTGTATAGACATTAATACTTATCATGTAGATAGCACAGCAGTAGTCTACAAATCTGAGTTTGGGAAATATTTTATATTTCAGAGAGAAGAATAAGAATAAGGAGGTGGAAGAAAAGGAGAGGAAAAAAATGTAGAGTTGGGAAGGGAAAGGGGAAAGGGAAGGAGGAGAGGGATCAGAGTACTAAAAATAGCTTCAGTCAGTCAAATCTACTAACATTCTAACTTCTGTGTGTTTGGAACGTTCGGTTATTGGGATGGATCAGTCATTAGTGGTGTTGTATGGCTTGAAGTTGACTGTATAAAACAGCAAGCTCAAGTACAAATTGATATTTTAGTTTTCTTAATAATATGTCTCACAACTGATATCAGCTACTGTAACATGGTGTTAGAGTACCCCATAGTGGTTTCATTCAATAAGTTTTTTGAACATCTAACGTTGTTGTCACTTGAAGGTATAGTAGGGTTCTACATTCAAAAGAAGCGCAAAAATACTGCTTTAGAGCAAGTTAAGCTATATAATTAATTAATTGATAAGTATATAATGTTTAAAATCTCTTTACATTAACTGACTTCTAGGTCTGATATAGAGTCTAAAAATATAATTGCAGTAGAAATCTATGTGAAGAAAGTTTGCATCAATCTGAAGAGGATATGACAGAGAAAGCAGTCAAGGAAAAGAAGTTACTGAAACACACAATGACAGTAACTTCCCAGCACTGTGCTGGGGAGATGGTCTCACAAAAAAGAGCAAAGGGAAGGTTTTATTTGGAGAGTGTAGGTGCGTTATATTTAAGGCAAAATCTCAGCCTAATTCTTCTAAAGAAATCCCACCATTAGAATTGCTTGATCACTAAGCAATATCCTGGCAATTTACTTTTCATTCCATGTCGCATTCAAGAACAAATGTGAGTCAAGTCAATCTTAATGGTATCTGATTTAATGTTTATTCAGGTATTTTTCACTTAAGATTAATAACTGGGGACTCTGGTTTATACACATTTCTGTTAGTTTATGCCAGCTGGAGACTAAAATTGACACCCACCTTAATAGCAGTGTACCTACAGATCCCTTCAAACTTCTAAAAGTACATGGGAGGTACTTTTCAGGAAAGAGTTATGTTGAACAGCTTGACAGTAAAAAGGTTCTCTATAACTTTTTTCTAACAATACACACTAGAGTGTGGAATTCAGGATAGAATAATTCTATTGAACTCTGCTCAATATGCCTTTTTTCCTGAAGTAATAAAAGAACATCTGTAGCAGTCAATCTTGTCTATGGAGCAATTTCACCAAACAGATATTAAGAAAATCCTTTTTCCTCTTCCCTCTTTCTTCCAGAAACATTTATTGAAACCATGTAAATATTCCAGGCAATACGAGAAGAGCTGAAACTGCAGAGACTCATAAGGCTTAGTTCTATGTCTCCTTCATCTAGTACAGTGGGCAGACTTGAAAAGTAAAAATAGTAACACCTTGTGAAAATGTATATAAGGCTGACAAATCAATTCTTCAGCGGAAAAGATGAGGATTGAGCAAGCTCTAGAGTCAAGCAAGGTCCCAGTTTACCAGTCTAAATGCTCTCAGGCAAAAAAAGACCTATTTTAGTACAAATCTTGTATTTGATTTTTTGGTATCTGTATGTGGTTTTTGTGTATTTATGACTTCTATTATTTGTTGACATCCTGTGAAAATATAGCTGTCCATTAAATGTGTAGATGTTCCGCCTATGGCAATAGTTGATAAAATCAAAGGCATAAAAAATGAAAAAATTTGAACTAAATTTATAACTCATGTGATTAGCCAGGTTTTCCAGAAATTTAAGTTTGTACTTATTTATATAAGGCTAAGCATATATAACAAAGCTTTTGAGGTAATCCAGTTCTCATGAAGCCTGATTTCCTAAACTACTATAATGTCAATAAATTTAAGGTTTACTTCCTTTCTCTTCAGGGAAATATACTCTATGCTACTGAATAGGGTATGAAGAATATGACAAAGAGAATTCTACTCCTATAAAGTTGTATAAATTCTTAATCTAACGAGAAAGTTTTACTTATACATAAAACAATATTTTTAACAGCTTAGAAAGTTGGCTGGAAAGAGTGACACAATTTTAGATTTTAATCTATAATTTCAAAGCATTTTCCTGATGAACTCTAAAGAGAATACAAGAGTGTACCAGCTACCAGAAAGCAAATATGAAAGAAACCCCTTGCTGACAAAGCAACCTTTTATCCTTGGTATTTTATCTATGTCCTAGAGGAGATTCAACAGGCGAAATGTCACTGCGGATCAGATGTCTTCCTTCTAGAGCTCATTTTATTACATCTTAATGTATAATATAAATTAATATCATTAAAATTAATAAAGATAACAAACAGGTAAATCAGATAGTGCAAAACAAACAAAGAAAAACCCATTAACTCTATGCTGATTTTCACATTCAGGGAGATTATGCAAAAGATCAAAGGGATTTAATGAGAAAAATGTTAAACTTAAAATATACAAGGTATGCATCATCTTACTTTGTACATATTTGCATTTAATTTTCTTGAAGAAGGACCGATTTATATCTCTACTCAGACACTGACTGTGGTTAAAAATATCATCTTTATTAAGTCTCAACCAGCCATCAAACAAACAAGTACATTTTAAAATAGTATTCCCACCCTACAGGGTTCCAGTAAAGGAAATAATAAAGTGAAATACAAAAAAAATTGTTCTTTGAGAGGAAGAGACCTAATTAAGAGGAGGCCCTAACAACTCCATGGATTAATTGGGATCCAACTGAGATAATTGGACCTATGGGAGTTTGATTACACCCATCATAAACTGCTTTTTTCACAAGCATAGGTTAAATGCTTGATGCTTAAATTGGGTATAGCACTACAATGAAAGTAGGGTTCATATAGAAAAATTAATATTTGGGAAAGCGATCTCCTGAAGTTTTCTGGCATCGTTAGTAGCAACATGGTTTTTTTTTCAGATATGCAATTTTCTAGGTTTTTTGGAGCCACTTTCATAACAGTGTGGTTACAATTGTATCAACCAAAATATGCTTATGCTATTAAAAGTTGACCTGTAGACCACATGTAGCTGCTTTGCAATTAGAAATTCAACAAGACCACATCTCTCTGCAATGGAAGTTGAAATGGGCTGCTGTTTTTAAAAATGATGTCCTTAAATGTTCATTGCAACAAACATTGGCTTTCAATTACATGATTTTCCAGGAAATAGAACCAGAGAATTGTAGAGCCTAAGGGAAACTCATTGATCATTTATCTGGCCAAACCTCCTATTTTTACAGTTGTGGGATCTGATGTGAAGACAAAAGGTTGAAAGTTCTAGGTAAAAGCTAGGTTTTTATTAGGGGCTGGGACACGTAGGGGCTCATCATGGGCAAGGCAGGAGGGGGTAATTTCTTTTTGAAAATAAGTGACTGAAAAAGGAGCATCCATTTGCATACATCTCAAAATCTTGTGCTTCTGCAATACTTTAAAAACAAATCTCTATTGAGGGAGGTATGGAAGTGGAAAATTGAGAGTCACTCTATTTGCACTGGGAAATAGGGTTGCATGCATATTTTAATAGTGAAGAGATATTCCTTTTGTTAGGATAAAGGCAGAAACAATATTAAATTATTACTATAGATAGAAAAGATACTACTCATATACTCTAAGTAGGCAAATAGATCACCTTAAAGAATAGGGAGGAGGGTGAGGGATAAAAGACTACACACTGGGTACAGTGTACACTACTCTGGTGATAGGTGCACCAAAATCTCATAAATTACCACTAAAGAACTTATCCATGTAACCCAAAACCACCAGTTCCCCAAAAACTGCTAAAATAAAAAGCAGGATAGGTTTACTAGCAGCCTCTAGCATCTGTAGGTTTTAGTAGTATGCCCAAAAGTCTTAGATGAAGCTACTGTTATCTCTTAAGAGGACAGATCTATAAAAACATGCTGGATATTTCCTTTTCTCCACCTGCTTCATGCCTAGTAGGCTAACCTTTTTAGACAGTTTCAATAGGGGCCTCCTGCCCTCCAACTTTTTTGGAGGGTCCAGCTAATGGGTCATTAGCAAGTGATCAGTGGTGGGCAGAAATACAAGTGTGAGTAGGATAAGTCATCAATGGACTGTTCTTGAAGTCAATCTGTCCCTCCAACAAAGGCTATAGCTCCTGCCAGACAGCCTCTTCTACTCATATAGCAATAGCTCTTTGTACTGTTCTGGCAAACTCTTCCTTCTTTGTGTTTTTGAGCTAAAAATCCACATTTTTGTCTCTTCAAGACTATTCTGAACACTGAAGCCAGAGAAGCATTTCAAAAACACAAATATGGTCACTGATAACTCCTAAATTCTAACCTAAGCTAAAAATCACAGGACATTCTGGCTGCTTCTCATCACTCCAGGTTCACCTGAGTTAACTCCTACGTATCTTTCAGAACTCAGCCTAAATGTCACATTTTGGTACATCTACTGTGTTCCAGTATGCCTATTGTGTTCCACTATGTCTTCATAGCACTCATCTGAAATTTATTTTTATTTACTTATGTTTTTTAAGAGAAGAGGTCTTGCTAAGTTACCCAGTCTTGAGTGCAGTGGCTATTCACAGATGCAATCATGATGTACTACAGCCTGGAACCCCTGGCCTCAAGTGGTCATCCTAGCTCAGCCCCCTCAGTAGCTAAGACCATACTTGTGCACCATTGCACTAGACTCATTTGAATCTTAACATAGTAATTTGTTTAATTAGCTTTTGGTCTATAGGAGAATATGTTTCATTTTTCTTTTTCCTTTCCTCCATTCCTCCCTTCATCCCCTCCTTCATTTCTTCCTTCCTACTAATCTTAGATCATTGTCATTTAGTCTTTATTTCCCTTCAGTCTTTTCTTTTTGTAAATAGTTTGCCATGATTCCTGCCCTCCTGTGTTTTACATTTGACAAGAGAGGCAGATATTAAACCATTAAGTACAATAGTAGTAATTCAATTACAATCATGATAAGTGCTAGGAGGACAAGTTTCAAAGTCATATGCCATCTTCCCTGAATGAACATCAGAGCCTAAAACAGAAACTGGCGGATAACAAATCGACCTGCGGTGAGGTAAGGAGGCAGTATAGAGTTTTGATAAAGAACATCAGTTGTGCAGTCAACTCAAACTAGGTTCAAATTTTGGAATCTTTAAATTTTGCTGCCTATATACATTAGGCAAATTGATTTATCTCCTCAATTCTCAGTTTTCCAATTATAAATGAGACTTATAAAATTTTCCCCATGGAATTATCATCAATATTGAATGAGAAAAAGTTGCATAAATCACTGAAAAGAGACCCTGATAGACATGTTGTGCTAACATTATGGTAGTATTTTTAGAAAAGCAAAGACATCTTGGACTATGTGTTGATTTTTAGAAAAAAGAACAACAAGCTCAAACATAATACATTTCTATTTTTAGCAGACTATCGCAATTTAAATTAATCATAATTAAAATTTCACAAAAACATGGAACAATTGAGTTCTGAGCACAAGGCATAAGGTAGCCAACATTCTGGCATAAGGAATTTGGAAAAAATATTATATCAGCTTCAGAAATACAGCTTTATGTACAAGAAGCCACCTGGCACATGCAATAAAACAACTTTATTAATACAGTATGTTTCATGCATAAATCTGATCAGATTTGCTCTAGCAATCATCCTGTGTGCCTCAAGACACCTGCAGTAGGAGAAGAAATCATGTTTCTATCCATTCTCAAAACTCACATCTTCTGTGGCATCATTTGATGTTAATTTGCAATACAAAGTTAACTCACATCTCATTATCATGCCACAATTTGTTTACATGCAAGTGTTCAATTTCTAGCTCATTTTTTCTCATTTATAAAATTATCTTTGGATTATTTTTCTGTTTAGTAAATTGTAAGCAAATGAAAGCTGTGTGTTATTCTTTTATATTATAGAGTCTATTACTGAAGGGTTTGCTGGAATTGTCTCTGAGAAAATTAACTCAATCAAATATTATTTGTATTTTTATTTTCTATATTTTATACCACATAAACTCATACATAAATAACCCATAACATGGTATGAATCTTGGTTGAAATAATAATATTTCTAAATGTCACAAAGGGGCTCAACATAAACATAATATAACATTTTAATAAAATAAAAAATAAAACTATGAAAATATCACAGTAAATCTTACAAGTTAAAAATATTTTGATTGTTTATTCTCAAATATTAAATATATAATTTTTTAAGCAAAGCATTACAAAGCATACCAATGTCACGGGGCTATCAATATTTATATTTGGCATATTAGAGTCATTTTAATTTCTCTATTATCTATATACAGGTACACATTGTTTGGTGGAAAGTAAACCAGAAAAAAAAGATGTCTCACAAATATAGTTTCAGTCATTTAAATTTCGTTGATTACAAAAGATACCAGCGACACTCAAGTTTAGCTTGATTAGATGTGAACCTGAATAAATTAAGCTAAATGTATAACTGGTGGAATTTTACTTTTTATAATAATATGAAGTATCCATTCAACTGCATGACAGATCCTAAGTCAGCCAGGTGGTGTGTCTTTCATGTATAACTGTTTCCATCACATCAAAGACAAAAGAAAATGAAAATAACATGCTCAGAGCTTTCCAATAGAATTTCCTTCAACGGAAGAAATGTTCAATGGCTGGAAATGTTCTATATATGTGCTGTCCAATATAGTAGCTTTTAGCCACATGTAGCTATTGAGCGTTTGAAAAGTGCCTGTTCTCATTAAGAATTGAACTTTAAAATTTACTTTAATTGGCCAGGCGCGGTGGCTCACGCCTGTAATCCCAGCACTTTGAGGGGCCGAGGAGGGTGGATCACGAGGTCAGGAGATCAAGACCATCCTGGCTAATACGGTGAAACCCTGTGCCCACTAAAAATACAAAAAAAATTAGCCAGGCATGGTGGTGGGCGCCTGTAGTCCCAGCTACTCGGGAGGTTGAGGCAGGAGAATGGTGTGAACTTGGGAGGCGGAGCTTGCAGTGAGCTGAGATCACACTACTGCACTCCAGCCTGGGCGACATAGCGAGACTCTGTCTCAAAAAAAAAAAAAAAAAAAAATTAATTAATTTAATTATAATAAACATAAATCTAAACAACCACATGTGACTAGTGGCTACTGTATTAGAAAGCAGAAGATGGTCTGAATAATTGTCCCTGGACCAATTTTTGTAATTTTTTTTTTTTTTAGACGGAATTTCGCTCTTGTCTCCCAGGCTGGAGTGCAATGGGTGATCTCACTCTTGTCTCCCAGGCTGGAGTGCAATGGGTGATCTTGGCTCACTGCAACCTCTGCTTCCCGGGTTCACGCGATTCTCCTGCCTCAGCCTCCTGAGTAGCTGGGATTACAGGAAACTGCCACCAGGCCCGGCTAATTTTTGTATTTTTAGTAGAGACAGGGTTTCACCAGGTTGGCCAGGCTGGTCTCGAACTCCTGACCTCAGGTTATCCACTTGCCTCAGCCTCCCAAACTGCTGGGGTTACAGGCATGAGCCACCACACCCAGCCATTCCTGTAATTCTTTACACTAACATTTGCATTGAGAAACAAGACAATTACGTAGGAACATATTCATAATAACCTGCTTCAACTTGCAGAATACAACCCTTCCCGAGTCTCTTTAGTTATATTCATAAGGGATAAAGACCACAGGGGATAGACTTGCTATTAGGAAAGCCAACCTCTAACTCACCCAATCTTCACCTGGTGGAATAAAAAGCCACCTTGCAAACCTAACATGCTTGCAGTGTCCCTATGTGAATCACCTTCTGCTTCTGTGTTGAGAGGAAGAAAGCAGCTCCCAAACAGATGGTTTATCATCATGCAGAAGAAAGAGGGGGGAAATGATGGAGTCACTTCTTTCTCCTGCTCATCTACTAGATTTTTTTTTTTTAACTCTGGAGGGAACTCATCAGCAAATTTTAAAAGTTATTTAACATATGAGCAAAGCATAGAAAATGGACAGATTGAGGCGGCTGTGCACCGTGTTTATATTTTAGTCCTACTTTTTCTATAAAAGAAACCCATGTATTTATTGTGCTTCATCAAGGTACCCACATTTGGGCATTGTTTAGCCCTAGTGTTTTCATATCCATCCCTCAAGGTGATTTACAATACCCCAAATGACGTATTGTTATTATCACCTAAGCATTAAAGTGGCCTCCGTTCAGGTAAAATCAGTACTCAGTGAGCAGTAATTCTATTGTGTATAATTACAATTATCCCTGTCCTCTTAACTTTTTGCCAGTGTTCACACTCGCTCACCTTCAATCAGACAGCTTTGTTTTATTAATATCTATTCAAGTTTTGGTACTTGGTTCCCTGGGAATTTCATCCGTTTTACCAACTAGCTTGTTACTTTTCTTCATTTGATTTAATTTGGATATTATTTTCTAAGTATATGACATTGAAATCTATTATAATTATCAGATTCTATCTGCATGATGATTAAGTTCCCATTTTTTATGCTGATTACTGCTAATGTTTCACAAAAGAAAGCGCATTTTACCTGAGCTGCTTTGATTTAAGGTTTATGAGCTAACACAGTGTTTCTTTTAAAAATGACATAACATTTGTTTGCTTTTTAAAAAGTATCACTTTTGAAGAATAGAAAGTGGGATAAAGAGATTTATTAGTGTCTTAGGAAGCATGTAGTAAAATTAGATCACTTCACATTTTCCATATGCCTAATGTTGCTTTCAGATTTGTGTAGAGTATACATATAATTTATTGTCCCAAATGGGGCCTTTTCAAGAGCAAAACAAGGCTTTGTTAATAATTAAGCTGGACCAGCGGGTATAAACAGAGACCGTCTCCAGCAAACCAGGACAGAGTGACCCTGGATTCAAGGATGCTTGGATATATATTTGACTCTGGACAACACAAGTTTGAACTGCATGGATCCACTCGTACACGGGTTTCCTTCTGCCTCTGCCACCCCTGAGACAGCAAGACCAACCCCTCTTCTTTCTTCTCCTCCTCAGCCTACTCAATGTGAAGATGATGATGCGGATGATGAACTTTGTGATGACTCACTTCCACTTAAGGGGGAGTCAAAAGTTATGCATGACTTCTCAACTGTGTGCAATGTTGACACCCCTAACTCCAATGCTGTTCAACGTTTAACTGTGTTGACCCTTTAGATGAAGACTGACAAATGGGAATAGATCCAAGTCTTTCCCGAACTCCCTTATGTTACAAGGGGGCCTATTATCAATATAAAGGTGTTTCCATCCACCATGTTGGAGGCCCCATGCAACTGCTTCTGCTTTTGTCTCAGGTCTTTTGACACACTGCTGTTGTTCAGGATCTCACTCTGTTTACCCTATTCTTTAATATGTCATTACCAAATTCCATTTCAAAAATACTCTCCGCTCTTTAATCTTCTACTGAAATATTCCTCTCTTCCCAATATCATCTACAGTAACACTTACAAAAATAGCCCCGGGTTTGCACTGTAGTTTTAGCCTCTCATTGTAGCTCATGAATATTTCTTCAAGTTGCATTAATTATTTGCGTATCATTCCTCTATCATGGCAGGAGTGATGGCTTTTCCGACATTTGTACTTAACATGTGGACTGTCACAGTGTACCTCAACATCCTGTTCATTGAGTTACAAGAAAAATAGTGAAGAAGTAATTGCGAACGTTTGAAATTACACAAGAATTACACTGAGGTTATATAACTAAATCAAGATATTGTTTACTATGTGCCTGACACTTTGATAAATGCTCTAAAATATTATTTCACATAAGTCCAGACTACACACAAGTGACATGCCAATGACAAAGCTGAGATAAGGAAAATTAAATGCTATGTCCTGATTCATAGAGGTACTAATTGGCCAAGCTGGATTCAAACTCAAGCCTATCAGATTTTTATGTTGTTAGTGCAATAATGTGATGAGCAGCCCCATGGTTCTTCATCTAGTCACTTCTGATAACATAAAACATCTTCCCTGGGTGGCTGATCTCTACTTTCTGTTTATCCTTTTATTTACAACATAGGTAAATCACTTTTAGTTTCTTTCACATTTTCTCATATTCATTCAGGATTTGAGCATTATTCTGACAAATTAAACTATTCCTTTCTATTTATCTTAGTTTCATTTCCAGTTTATTCTATCAATATTTCATATTTTTAAATATGAGTCTCTTAGAGTTCCTTATGAAGTCTCCTAGATTTTGGTAGCTATCTTCGTATCCTTTTCTCAGTGAGATTGTTCATAATTCTGCAGTTCAATGACTTTTTTTTTAACATTTCCATTCTCCTTGAGCAATATTTCATTTCTGAAAAATCACCCAAAGAAAATGAAATCACCACCTCATAAAAATATTTGCATTCCCATGTTTATTACAGTATTGTTCACAATAACCAAGATACAGAAACAACCTAAGTGTCCACTGAGAGATGAATACATAAAATAATCTGTGGGACATGCATACAATGGAATATTATTCAGAACTAATAAAGAACTAAATCTTCTCATCTGCTTTATTGGATAAGCCTGGAGGACATTATGCTAAGTGAAGTAAGCCAGACAGACAAAGAATATATTGCATGATCTCACTTATATGTGGAATATTTAAAAATATGTCCAACATGGCTGGGCGCGGTGGCTCAGGCCTGTAATCCCAGCACTTTGGGAGGCAGAGGCAGGGGGATCACAAGGTCAAGAGATCGAGACCATCCTAGCCAACATGGTAAAACCCTGTCTCTACTAAAAATACAAAAATTAGCTGGGCGTGGTGGCATACTCCTGTAGTCCCAGCTACTTGGGAGGCTGAGGCAGGAGAATCACTTGAACCTGGGAGGCGGTGGTTGCAGTGAGTCGAGATCGCGCCGCTGTACTCCAGCCTGGCAACAGAGCGAGACTCCATCTCTTTCTCTCTCTCTCTCTCTCTCTCTATATATATATATGTGTGTGTGTGTGTGTGTGTCTGTGTGTGTGTGTCCAATATATAGAGCTAGAGAACAAAACAGTGGTTACCAAGGGTGAGAAAAGATGGAGAAATAGGGAGATGTAGGTCAAAAGATATAAAGTAGAGGTATGTAGAATAATCAAGCTAGAGATCTAATATATAACATGAAGATTATAGGTAATAAAATTGTACTGTGTATGGGATTCATTGTAAACAATTATGTTTTAGCTGCTCTAGGCACACAAGAAAGGGGTATCTATGTGAGATGATGCATAAGTATGATTACTTCATTATAGTAACCTCTTTACTATCTTTATGCATCCCATAACACTATGCTGTATACCTTAACTATAGACAATAAAATTTATTACAGAGTAAAAGTAAAGTTTGTTCATGGAAGCAAATCTATTTTTTGTCTAATTTTATTTTTTAAAAAATATTTCTAAAGACATGGTTTTATATTTCACTAGGATCAGCATCTGCTTCTTGCTTTGGAAAGCATGGTCATATGAGGCTGTGCAGAGTATTAAAGAACACAAGCAACCCAGGTGCAAATGCTGACTGCATGACTCTGCTGTTGCCATTCTTTAAGCAACCAGAAGCTACCTGTCTTAGAAACAGGTCCGTTCTCTCAAATGCCATTCTTTCAGATTCCCATGTGGCCAGCTTGCTCTTTCCTTGGGATATTCACTCAACAGCTATTTTTTTCAGTGACTTTCAAGACCATCTATTTAAAAATGACCCCTTCCCATTTTACTCCCTAGTTAATATTCTTACCTTACAATTCTCCATGATACTTATGAGTTTCAGTGCAATATATATACATATATATTAATATGTATATAAAACTTATACATTTATTTCTTAGGTCTCCTCCACAATAGAATGTAAGTCCTAGGAAAGGAAATTGTTTTTATTTAGCTCAGTGCTTTATCTCCAGTGCCTAGAACAGTACCTAGCACATGGTAGATAGTCAATAAATATTTTTTGACTGAGCGAATTTTAAAAATTGTGTTTTTATTAACCTGCCGTTTAGAAGACCAATAACAAAGCCTTCACTGAAGTAATTGCATGAAGCTGTAACTGTGGAGTTTGAAATCAGACTAAAGACTGTGGGATGGGGGTGGGGTGCATCTCAAGAGAATTCATCATTCTGATTTCCCCATAAATTACTCATCATATGAAGTGGCCAATAATAAGTTGTGTAGAAGTAAGTGGAACTTGCTATAGTTATGACTTTTCCTGTAAAGGAATAATAAAAATAGATCTCCTACTTCTAATTGGGCCAACATCTACTTACTTTAAATATTATATAATTTTATTTAAATTAGGATTGAATTAAAATTCACTAACAGATACTCAAACAGAAAATGACTTTTGGTGTATTAGCCGAATGCATGTAAGTCATTCTACATTCTGCCCTTACCAGCAACAACTGTACTAGGATTCACCTCTTGCAGGGCAAAGTCAAAACATGGATTTAATCCAATTTTTAATCAGCTGTACAGATGGGTTTATTTCACAAATGCGCTATGCTGCACAGATGGAAGTTCCTGAATGCCTGACAAGGTGTTAAAACAGTTACTGATATTACAAAGGAATTAAAAATCAGCATAGGAAATTATAATTAGTAGAGGCTTGGTCTCTGAAGAGTTTATTAGCTCAGCACTTATATTTTGTCCTTGGCACCAAAAGAATACATTTTTTTGTGAAGAAAATTTAAAAGTACACATTAGGCTTATATGATCTTGCATTCTTACACGAATTATTTTTTGGCATGTAAGGACCTTGTGACTTCTGTAAAATACTAAACTAGAAAAAACATATAAATTCATGTATTTTAAAAGGTATTTTTGAGATTTGGATGCTTCAAGTGTCATCCAATCTAAAATATAATGATAAAAGCCATACTTCAATCATGAAGCTGGCACATAAGTAATGAACTTACTTTAGTTATATTCATTTCAATAACATCTATCACATAATAATCAGGAAGAAATGGCTACATCTCGGGCTCAAACAATCAATACCCTCTAGGCACTCTGAAAATCTGCCCCAAACACCTGTGGTTCTTTATTAAGAGCTTATTTTCTTTGTGAAAAAGAACAACTATTAAAGAGATAAGATGCTTTAATTATTTTGTCCAAGTAAATCTCAATATATCAAACTTCTTGGATTCAGAATTTGGTATTTCAATTCTCCCCAATTTTTCTATCATGGACCTATTACACCTTGCCTGGTGAGTCCTTCCCTCTTTCCTCCCAGCCCCACTCTATCTCCTCTGCCAACTGCAGTTGTTGTTAAGAATTTACAAGCATTTTATTGACGAAATGAAAAAAATCTTTAATTCCTACAGACTTGGAATTAGAAGAATTTTAATGGCACAGACATGCCTAACGTATTTTTAAATTTACATTAAATAGTTTATTAAGCATAATTTTTTCCTAGTCCAACAAAAGAACTAAGAAAGCAAGAGAGAATGCAGGAGAGATAGCTGTCAGCTGGCAGATTGATCGATTTTTTTCAAAAGGGTATCAATCATGGTAATCTCTAGAACTAGGCGGCCCAATGTGATATTCACAACACGTGATTAATGAACATTTGAAATCTGACTAAACTGAGATATGTGCTCTAAGTGTAAAATACACATTAGATTTCAAAAGAAAAAATTCAACAATGTCATTGATATTTTTGCAGCAATTTCCTGAAGAAGTGATGTTTTAGGCATATAGGATTAAATTAATATATTATTAAAATCAATTAATTACCATTTATTTTCCCCATTCCTTTTATTTTTATGAATATAGCTACTAAAAAATTAAAATTACAAGTGTGACTCACACTTGTGGCTCATATTATAATTCTATTTTACAGCATTGGTCTAGAGTTTATTCAGAGAGAATATCTCAAGTAAGGGAGTGTGTCCTGTAAGAGGTAATTTATACATAACTTCAGTCAGATAAATAAGCTTGCTTTTCTGTCAAATGGTAATGGATATTATTAATATTTCTAAATTAATGACCCACTATACAGCTATGGCTCATTTAACATAAATTAATCTAAACAATTTCACATTTATGTGTTTTATTTTTGTTTTTCCCATTGCAAGAAAACAAACTTTCTGTAAAACAGCAAGGCAGGTCTACAGTTAGAATCACAGCAGCTCCTTAGGCTGTTTAGCTTGTTTAAGGTCTCAGTTGCTCACATATTTCTACTTCTCTCTGCATGCTACTTCGTCTTTTTATCTAGTACATATCTTCTCGACTCCTCACTGTTTTAGTCCTTGTCCCTCTCAGCTTTGGCCATTACACGACCCCAGAGTGCTGTTCTCCAGACTCTGCATGTGAATTTCTTTTCTTTTTTGCTTTTGTTCCCAGTGTTCTCAGCCAATTCTTTATTTCATAATTTACATTCCATACAGAGGAAATCTGATAGTCCTTGCTCATCTTGTCCTACACTGCCATAGCTCAAAGGTGACTGGCTAGGCTTTGTATGCTGGAGCCAAGAGAGACTAAGTCACCATGCCAGAAAAATTAACAGACACCTCGATCATAATTTAACCCAAAGTATAAGCAGAATAGTTCCTCTTAAAGGTGGTATGTGAAGGCAGGTATATTCTGAACAATGTCATGAACAATAGAAGAAATTAAATAAACCTAATTGAAACCAATACATAGTGTCTTCTACCAAAATCAGAAACGGATGTTTATAAAAAATATGTATAGATTTTAATGGATATTATTTTAAGTAATTCAAATTCATTTACAAAACATACAAAAAACAAACACATAAAAACACTTCGGATATATTACAAAATAGATAAACAAAATGAATGAGATGATCTTTCTGTTATACTTAGCAATGCATAATGTTTGTATTTGACATTATCTATTCTTTCCTCTAAACATTATACGTCCTCTATTTCTTATATATTTACTGACTTATTTTAGGTACAACACAACGGTATTAAAATACCTTTAGTATTATCAAACTGTATACAAAGTCACATATTTATTTCTTTTAAATTCATTTTAATGATGGCCACATCCTTGAACATGATTTAATTTTACCTAAGGGCTGAAATGTAGCAGAATAAATCCCAAAATTCAAAATGGTAAAATGAAATTAAATAATTGAGAAAACCTTCATAAACAAGTTAGATTATACATAAACTTCATTAAGGAAAAAATAGCCATATAAAAATTATTTACCATAGAAGTTTATCACAAATATGTTCAGGATGCTGTTTACCTACCTCCAGAGCCTCTCTTGTCTTCCCCCTTAGAAATAGTACTATAATGTTTAGCAAGGTACATTGCCACCAGATGTAAAAGACTACACCTACCAATATCCCTTACACTTAGGTATTACCAGATGCCTAAATTTGGGTCAATAGGCTATTAGCAGAAATATTTTATGAGACATCTGAAATTTTTCTTTAGAAAAGGATGGTTTTACCTATTTTCCTTCCTTTGTGCTTTAGCTACCTGGACTGAAGAAACACAGTCTAGAGTTGTAAAAACCCTCCTAGGACCTATGGTGAATTTCAGAATGAAAGCCATGTTCCAAGACATTTTCTCAGGACTCTGGCACACCAGGAAGCAATCCAGAAACCCTGGACCACACATCTTCAGACTTAATTTATGTTCAGGTAAATAACCCTCTATATGTCTTAAGTGAGTCTTATTTTGAGTTTTTGTATTACATGCAGCTGAATCTATTCATTACTGATAGAGTGTTTCAAACATTAAAATCATGTTCTTATTTTAATTCACACAACCATTTCCTCAAAGACTTACAAATATAAAACCGTTCCAAAAGTGTCTCCATAGATGTGTATTAAAACAATCAAACTAACAACATTTTATATTTGGTTGGGCATATACTTTATCAATACAAAACAATTTAGATTGCAAATATTATTTTATATAAATAGCCCAGTTAAAATATAGTCCTGAGGTAAATACATTATATTGCTATTTCCAAAAGAGAAATGATACATAATTGCCCTGATCACACTTTATAAACTATAGAAAACCTCTAACTAATAAGCCTCTGTCTTATTCTTTTTAACTTTAAAGGGTTCTTCTGCATACGATCTTTCCCTTTTATTTTGGAAAGTCCTCATTAGTAGTTCTACTATTATTAAAAGTTATAAACCTAACACACGTAAAAATTCTAATATTGTATTTCTTTCTTAAATATTAGATGATGCTAATCACATTTTTTACACCTACTTTATTCAGTTAACAGGATGGCAGCTTCATCAGCCATGGCATTCTTCTCCAAAAGTAAATAACTTTTCATCTAGAGTTAAACCATGCTGTATATATCCATTGGACATTGTAGGTTTGTCTAATGTTTCACTAAAATAAGTCATATTAAAAAGTAAATAAATCCTTGTCTGTATTATCTATTATGCCTCTAGAAAACTGATGAGTGAAATTTTGAGTTAAAAGACTTGAGTGTTTTTAGTATGAATACTTTCAAGTTGATCTGTTGGAAGAGTGTATTATTTTACAGTATTCTTCACTGTACCTTTACTCAGAAAGGTCACTTAATGATTTCTTTTTATTTTACTGATGATAATTTTGCTTTAATTTGGATTAATAAATTTCTCTTTATTTTTAATGTAAGAGAAGTGGAGATATCCTAGAAGTATTTACCCCAGAGAATGTATATTGATCAAAACAAGAAAAGTGTCATTATTTTCAATCTGCTTCAGAGAATTTCATTCTATGAGTAAGTCATAGGATATCAGCAACATTAAGGTGACATTTCTGTATATCTGTCTTTTGGCTGTACCTGCTTTGATTTGTTAATCCAACAGAAAGCTGTTGACAAAAAAGGTGAGTATTAATTCACTCTTTCACCATTTTCCCCAATTCAGGAACGTCACTGAGTAGGGCATGTATGGATCACCCTACATCTTGACTTTTACTCACTGATTATTGTGAAGATTTTGTGGGTTTTTCCAAAAAAAAAAAAAAAAAAGAATTTACTGTTTGAGACTGTTATTTATCTAACTAGGAAGAGATAGCAGTGACCCATTTTTGAGTTTTAAAAATAATATTGATAGAAGTATAATACTGCTATAAAACAACTAGGTAACAATTTTGCCCATAGAGCACTTCCCAGCAATTAAATGATTACTTTATGTTCCATTATCGAATTTAATTTATTAGTTCCTTATGGGGCAAAATTTGAATATCCATACTCATACTGTTCTGATAGCCTAATCAACACTCCCCTGGTTACATGGCTAGTTAGCACCGATGGCAAATTGGTTGAATGGGCAATAACGGTTTCTCTCACTTTCCTAATAGAACCCTGGTATTATCTGAGCTGTTTACCTATGCTACATACGGCCACATTCATCAAGGAAAGCTAGGCACAATTCCCTTGAGAAAGCAATTTCTCATGAGAATCAGCCATGTGGCATTGCCCTGATGACCACCTCCAATCAAGAATTAGGCCCATTATACAATCTGGCCCAATACAATCCGAGGAGAAGGCTTATGCTGTATGCTTAGGCGAAAGCTTGCTTTTATGGACTCCTAGGCATCAAGGAAACTGTCCCAATTGTCACTTGCATTCATCTTGAATGAAACTGATGCTGGATGGCAAAATACAGAAGAAGAAAGTCCTGATTTTCTCAGTGACATTATTGAGCTATTGATCTGATTGCATCAAGATATTTAAGCGAAGTACAAATTTTCTTATCTTTTAGAAAGGCAGTTTAATTCAAGATTTCAATTACTTGCAGCCAAAATCATCCAAAGATACCCCTGACCTATCTTTCAACTGCACTACCCTGCAAGAAGGCAGGACTAGCTTCTTTTGGAAAATATCCCATTTGGGTAACTGTATAATTTAAAGGTAGCAAATACCTTGGAAGCCCTGACAATTAAGACAGACATTAAACAAACAGTAAAGTCATTTGTATTTGGGAAAATTTAACCTTGATTAAACTTCAAAGAAAAGAAAGGAGATAAAAAAACTCTCATCATGCATATTAAGGAGAAGAAAAAATAAAACACAACCGATTATGAACTACAAGAGATGTCGAAGCATTGCACTCAAAAGTACAAAGAAGACAATACATATGATAGTGACAGATTCACAAAAACAAATCAAAATAATATTTATCCAACATCTTAACCAAGCTTCTCCAAATGACAAAAATTTAGTTAAAAAACAGTCCTGACTTTGAATAGTTTAGGTGGGAAGTAGAATAAATTATGGATTCCTAGTCTGCGCTTATTTTTGTGTGCTGTTAATCACAAGACCCTCAACTCCATGCAGTACCACTTGGTGTGACCCCTGTCTCTTTAGACACTACCTCTGATGCACAAATTTAAGACAGCACACGGTAAAGAACACAACACTTTTTATATGTGAGCCTGTATTGTGAGTATTTTTCCAAAGTGAAGACTTTTTTAAAAAGTATATGTTAAGATAACACTGAATCTGGGCCAGGTGTGATGGCTCATGCTTGTAATCGCAGCACTTTGGGAGGCTGAGGTGGGTGGAACACCTGAGGTCAGGAGTTTGAGACCAGCCTGGCCAAGACAGTGAAAGCCCATCTACTAAAAATACAAAAATTAGCCAGGCATGGTAGCGGGTACCTTTAATCCCAGCTACTAGGGAAGTTGAGTTAGGAGAATTGCTTAAACCCAGAGGACGGAGGCTGCAGTGAGCTGAGATCACACCACTGCACTCTAGGCTGGGTGACAGAGCAATACTCCGTCTCAAAAAAAAAAAAAAAAAAGAATAAAAGAAAAAGATAACACTGAATCTGCATTTGCTGCTTTATTTTAGTAATTATTGAATGATACTTTTGAATCATAACCCAGCACTTTCCAAACTTAGCTGACCTTCTGAATCACCTAAAGAGAATTTTTCTTCCCCTCCATCCAACCAGTTGGCGATCCAGTGCCATAACTACCTATTTTTATGTGGAATATAGACCTTCTATTTTACCTATGACACAGTAATAAAGTGTTTAGTATGAAAGCATATCAAGGTAATTAATCCACTTATTAAAAGAGGAGAGTTCTCCAAAGATAAAGGCATAGAAGTTGATAATATACAACCTTTTTGTACCCTCATTTCAGTTCATGTTTGAAACAGGGAACAGTGTAGGCACAGGATACCTAGAGTTTGTGCAAATTTCTCTTGTACTACACTGATATTTAGCAAGTGTCTTCATCCATTTTGTGTTGCTAGAACAAATACCTTGGGTTAGATAATTATAAACACCATCATTTATTTCTTCACAATCCCGAAGTCCAAGATCAAGCCACCAGCATCTGATGAGGGCCTTCTTGTTACATCCTCACATGGTGGTAGGGCAAGAGAGAGCCAAGGTCTTCCTTAAGCCCTTTTTATAATGGCATTAACCCATTTATGGCAGCAGAGCCCTCATCAACTAAATCCCCCTCAAAAGGCCTCGCCTCCCAACCCTGTTGCATTGCAGATTAAGTTTTCAACACATGAATTTCAAGGGGGATACATTCAAACCATAGCATTAACCTTGGGTAAGTTGTATGATTCACTTGACTTTCTCCTGCCTCATCTATAATATAGAATAATAATACACATATAATAAGAATTGATGGTTAAGTTGAATAGTATTTGTAAAGGCATTTATCCTGACATCCAGCATGCTCAGCATCTTCCTATTGTTCCTAATATTAGGTTTTGGAATTGGCATGCTAGCTCACTGACTTCCACTCTGAATTTCAGGATGAAACTTCAGTCTATCATCTCCCGGGGTACAAAGCTAAACAGTATTCTTTTTTTTTTTTTTTTTTTTTTGCTGGGCTCCAAGTCAATATCTTAAAGGCTCAAGGGAAAAATCAAAACAAAATAAAACAAAAAAACATCCAAACAAACTTAACTCATCCTACTACTATCCTCACAGCAGTATTGTAAAAATCAATGATCCATCCCTGTTGTTTTTCCTATTTATTCTTTCCTTTTTTCCCAGCAACACAGGACTCAGGCACAATTTCCTAGAGATAAGACGTCCAGTCTGACTAGCACATGTAGCATTGTCCTGGTTTTCTAAAAATCCACTTGATTTAAGAAAATCTAGCACATCTAGAATTGTCCTGGTTCCCTAAAAATCCACTGGATTTAAAAAATCTGTCTGCTCTTCTTTCTCTCCTGGCCTTCAACCAGAAATCTCAGCAATCCTAAACCCTCAAGCAACAGTTACAGCAACAAACATCTCCCACTTACAAGTGCTTTCTCTGTGTCAATGTCTGAACCAAGACGTTTATAGATAATGTCTTCTTTAATCTTCACAAAATCTCTATGGATTATGGGTAATTCAGACCCTGAGTAACCGGCTCAAATTCAGCAGGGTGAAATCTGACAAAATTGACACGTGAATCAATGTTTGACTTCATAGCCTAGGCTCTTAACCAGCACCCTTTCACCTCAAGGCAATCTCCCCCGTGGCTAATAGTTTCTATTAGCCAGGCCATTAACATTGCAAGAACTTCTATTTCAATTAGTTTCTGCTGTCTTAGTGCATATTGAGACAATTCTTTCCTTGGCAATTGGACAAACTTAAAATTTTACCTCCAGCTTATCAAAAGAGTCTCTATACAATACGGCACAAATCTATCCACAGTGGGTTTATTTTTTTTTTTATTTTTTTCCCAGCTAGGAACTTTTTTGCTCAGAATCTAGCTTTTATTTAAGAGCAACCAAAACTACTTTAAGTCTCCAAAATAGATTATATGTATTTTCTGACTCTATATTCTCCATTAGTAAAGCAAAATTTAAGATTGCAACTTACTCTTAGCACTGTGTATCCCTGTTTTATGCTCTGTTGGTCTTACTAACATTTATCAATTTCTATAGACCATATAATTCACTTGTTTCTTTTGTACAATATCTGGCATCATGAAAGGCAAGCTCCATAAGAATAGAATTTTTGTCAGTGTTGTTTGCTGCTATATTCTTGCATCTAGAACTTTGTCTGTCATATACTTGGTGTCTAACAAATAAGTGAGCAGTGTACAAACTGTTCTATTCTTCAGAAAAATTTCTATTTGAGTAAGGCTGGAGTCTAGTTACCAATATTGTTGTCAACCAAGATTATTTCTAGGGCATCTATCTTCTAATGTAACATCTGGGTGCAGGGTAGTTACTAGGTAATGCTAAACTTTTTAAAGGTGACTCTACCAATTTTTGTTTCCATGATTAATAAGAATTTTACTGAAGCCACGTGCAGACCACTTAACAATGTAAGACATTTTTTTTTGGTTAATAAAGTAAATGTAAAATGGTATTTCATTGTTCTATTACTTGACATTTCTGTAATAAATAATAAGGTGGCACATTATTTTATATAGTTATAAACCTTTATGCTTTCTCCTCTGTAAACATTTTTTGGCAATTTTTTTCCCCAAAAGATTTGGTTGTTTTCTTATTGATTCCTAGCAGTTCATAATATGCTTTGGATAGTAATCATTCATGAGTTAAATAAGTTGCGAATATCTTCTAGTTTGACTTTTTACTCATTTCTCAATCACCTCTCACAAAGAGAGTTCCTAATTTTTTGTAGTTGAGTGTATTAACCTTTTCTGCATAATTTATAATTGTGTCTGCTTTATAAAATTTCTTGTCTATGAAGATATATTTCTATATTGTCTTCTTAAAGTCTATTTGTTTTGCATTATATATTTGGTTCTTTAATTCATCTACAATTGATTTTGTGTATGGTGTGAGGCAGGGGCCTGTTTAATGTTTTTAGTAAAATGAATAACCAACTCTTTCATCAATAGAGTTAATTCTATCCTTTTTCCCATGATATAAATTGCCACCTCTCATATATCAAGTATCCTTATTTATTTTTCAAGTGCCCAATCTCATATATAATTCCAAATAATGTTCCTACCTATGGTCGGAAATCCTTAGCTGTATTATTAATCTATGAAACTTTATGCAGGATTAAAAAAGAAATCTCATGTCATGTGGAAGACTAATCACCCATACTGTTTTTAAAATTGCATTTTATCTTAGCCAGCTAATGTTGGCTCTCTGTAGGAGTCACATTTCTATAAATAATCAATCAAACATAACACAGAAAAGTTAATACTCAAAGGCAAGACAATTTCTAAACAGGCGATTTACCATTACTATGCAAATTCTCTAGCTCTAAGCCTTTAGTGAAGCAGAAGCTATTGTGTGAGGTTAGCTATCATCCTACACCACGCACTGAATTTATTGCAAGAGTAAGTGAAGTAACTTCATTTTCTATTGTAGCTCTGTTCATCTGTAATAATGCAAGAGTGATCCTTTGCACATAAACACATGGAGAAATTAATACATTATAAATAAGTACAGCAAAATCACTGTAGGTGAGTCATAAAATACAGGATTTAATGTTTGACAATTATTAGATATTTGAACTTACGATGAAATTTTCAATATATTATAACTTGAGCAGTGTTTTTTTTTCCTAAATTGAGTACATGTTTAAAAAGGGAATTCATTACTATGCTATGCTGGTAAACATTTCAGTAAAATAATTTTAGTCCATTGACAATGTTTAAATGACGAACTGCAGGACTATAAAGATTTTGTGATTTATATACACACATATATTAAGTTGGTGCAAAAGTAATTGCAGTTTTTGCCATTACTTTCAAATACAAAAAGTAATTGTGATTTTTGCCAATGAAAGTAATAGTATAATTTGTCAATACTTATGTTTTTACATACATGTAAATAATGTATAATAATGGTATTACATACATGTAAATAATGTAGTAATGGTATAATTTGTACATGCTTATGTATGTATTATGTAAATAGTATAATTTGTAAATGCTATCATTTGCCATTACTTTCAATGGCAAAAATCGCAATTACTTTTGGATTAATGTAATAACATTTGCTGTGATTGTTTTCTAAACATATAAACCACACTCTGTAACTCTTTTTTCTATCACGTGGACTTTTCTACAATATAAATAATATAGTGTAACAGATATACACTCTGTATATCACCCATAAATACATTGCATTATGCACACAAAAAATCTTTGTTTTACTGAGCCAAAATCAATACATAGTTATTCCAAGACTCTTAAACACCTGGGTTATGAATTTTATAATAAAAATCAATAATATCCTATTTAGAATGCTTACTTTGCTCTATCAAAGTGCTCTGCAAATTTCAATTCACGAAATTCCAAGGGTATATTAAGGCATATTTGTTTGGTTTTATATAAGTCAGTAATTATATGTAAGTCAGTAATTGAAAATATTTTTCTTGTTGGTCAATCTATCACCTTCGGGATTTACTCCAGGATCACCTGAAGAATTCCACAATAGTAGAAAACTGTATTAACATATACAACTGGATAAATTATTCCAAGTACATGCCATTAAAAATGTTGTGAACATAGATTTTATTAAACATAGAACATATGTATACATTGTACTCCTATAGAGTTAGGAAAACACAGACCATATATATGCAGCTTGTTATAAAACCCAAACCTGGGCCAGGCACGGTGGCTCATGCCTGTAATCCCAGCCCTTTGGGAGGCTGAGGTGGGCAGATCACCTGAGGTCAGGAGTTTGAGACCACCCTGACCAACATGGTGAAACCCTGTCCCTACTAAAAATACAAAATTAGCTGGGGTTGGTGGCGCATGCCTGTAATCCCAACTACTCGGGAGGCTGACGCAGGAGAATCACCTGGACCCAGGTGGCAGAGGTTTCAGTGAGCCAAGATGGTGCCATTGCACTCCAGCATGAGTGACAAAAGTTAAACTCCATCTCAAAACAACAACAACAAAAAGCAAGCCAAAAAACCCCACCAAATCTGTGGTAATTTGTTATATTACTACAGGTTACCTTTGAAAAAATCTGATCATTAAATTGGCCATACATATGAATGCCTAATAAATATATGTACACACTCATACATATATATGTAGGTGTTGCACTTAAGGATAGTGTGCCAAAACAGATTTGATACTAAATTCAAGCAACCTGAGCAGTTACTATAGTGTATTGGTAGTGAAAAGGTTAAATATAATCACAAAAATAATTAGAAATAGATTATTTTCAACAATGAATCAAGCAGTGAAGAATATTTTCACCTTAGTTGATTGGATTACATCATAGTAAGATTCTTTGTGAACCAGAACAAACAGAAATTAAAATTGATTTTTGCTGCCAATTTTAAATTTTCATAATACTGCATATGTAATATATGCATATATATATAAAGATATATATATATATATAAATATATAATGCATTGTCATATGATGGTCATTAGACGTAAAACCTGGGCCTACAGTTAGTCTTCAAACATCCACCACTCACTAAGCACTCCTCTGGAGAGAACATGGACTATTCATTTTAATTAACTTTGATTGTTTGCATGCCCAAGGCTAGTGTCTTTATTCAACAAATACCTTTTGCTATGCATAGATAGAGAGACATTTTCTGGTAAGAACATGGAGTCTAGAATAAAAGAGATAGAAAATAACTTAGTATTACTTTAGGATGAGTCAGTGATTTTATAGGTAAAGTGAAGCAAAGCCCAAGGTATAAATTAATCCTAAATACCATTATATTGGCTTTAGTGGTACCACTCACTTACATTACCACTTCACTGAAATGTATCTAAACAATTTTCATGTTGTCTTTCAACATTTATGATGTATTTATTTATAACTAGTGCCAGAACATTTAATTGAAGTATTATAATATGGTTTATTGGTCCATCACCTTTTTCTCTCTTTCTAGAAAAAAACAAATATGACTGTATGTTTAAAATCAAAGGGAAGGAAAAAAGGGTATAAGGCATTGACTAGTAGAACCTAATTTCTTTTTGAAAGAATTGTGCTGAAAACTTTAACAGCTGTTTTGCTTGATTATTGGAGCTTTATTTTCATTGGCTTCTAAAATAACGCTGTTACATTCAAGCAAGTAGATTAAATGTTATTAGCTTTAATACCTTTTAAAACAAGTAATCTGTTGAAACGATAATGGAATTTAAAGTAAGTACATTTGTTAAATTTGTTTTTACACTATTGTGTTTTCCCTGTTGGCCACATGAATCTCTAAACCCGACATTGCTAATTACAATTATCATATACAGTATATGTATATGTGATTAACTTCACGCTACACTTAAAGCAGACATAAAGGTAACTGAAGAACTCCACTGTCATGTATAATTCTATGAAGGAATAATTCTGTTTGTTATTTTATTTGTCTTAGAAACAAGAAAGATAGTTTTTTTCACATAAATTTATGAACCCATTAAAATAAAAAACGTAGACTGTAATGTTAATTTACTATGAGATGACAGGCATCTGGTCTAATTAGGAAGAAGGAAGGAAGGAAGAAAGGCAAGAAAGAGAAAAGGAAGGAAAGAAGGAAAGAGAGGGAGGGATAGAGCAAGGGAAGAAACATGGATGGGAAAGATCCTAGAGTAATCTTTCCAATTAATACACACCAATTTAGATTTTCAGTTACTTAGGTTTGAAGAATTAGCTCCACCGTCATACATGGTTAGAGGCAAAGTTTCAATACTTCCTTTTGTGTCAAGACACCTGTCTTTTTACTTCAGTGCCAGAAGCGTTTAGCATCTTGTCACTGAAGCGACGCAGCCTGCACATTTATAGGTGTCACTCACTCTACCATCTGTTCGTTAGGATAACAGCCACCATTATCACCCAACCTCCACCTAAGGCTTTAACAATCTCTGTGGATTAAAGTTCAGATCTACAAGGAAGAATGGCTGGCAGTAATGCTGCTGTTCAACTTTGCTTGACCTTAACTCTCCTGCTGTCAATACTGTATTGCAGCCTGTTAACTCTCTTTTTCATCCTATGTGTATATTTCACTATAAAGTTTTTGATGTAGCAGTGAAACAATATAAAATCTTTTGCACTGTTATTACCATTTTTGGTCCCCTTTTCACTTTCAATTCACTAAAACACTCATGACTACATCTATAGTATCTTTAGTAAGTAAATTTCAAGTGAATGAATCCTAAATAGATTTCAGTTCTGGTGTCACTAATCAGACAGCTTCGCAAATGGAACTAACCCAAATGCACACATACAGGTATACACACACACACACACACACACACACACAAATTGAAATAAGAATGAAAAATAGGATATTGTGTTAAATGCCAGCCAATACAGGGTAATAAAGTATCTTAAGAATTTATTTAATATAATTTCACTTATTTTTCTTTCTAGTATAAAATGAATACAGTTTGATTATCTCTTCTCTAACATGCTTGGGACCAGAAGAGTTGTGTATTTGGAATTTGTTTAGATTTTGAAATATTTGCACTATATACTGACTGGATCAGCATCCCTAATCCAAAAATTCAAAATCTAAAATGCTTTGAGCATTCTTTGAGAATCATGTTAATGCTTAAGAAAGTTTCCAATTTTGGAGCATTTCAAATTTCCAGTTTTGGGATTTGGACTGCTCAATCTATAATACTACGTATAAATATATGATAAATTTATTAACAAACACTTATTACTAACACCTTTATGAAAGGTACTGCCTGACAAATAATTTATAAATAACTTTAATCAATTAATTCCGGCCGATATATGACTGGGGGAAAATATGACAGTGCACCATATTCCCATTCTTTTATTAATTTACTTTCTCTCTTTACTGTTGATATGATGCTTCCTGATTAGGAGTAGTATTTTTATGCCTGTTTTTATTTTTGTGGCTTTTATTCTTTCTATATAAGATATTCTGCCACATTCAAATGAAAGAGAAAAGGGAGTGTGTTCTGTTTACTCATTGCCAATCAAACTAATAAAAATGTCTTGCAAAGATGGTAAAACATGATAATGCTGTCAATTTAAAGCAGCTCATTACAGATGGAATGTTTGCACTCATTTTGTTCTACAACTGAACTTTCACTATGGCTATAAAACAGTATCTCTTTGTTACTACAAACACTGAATTCTGCTGAATCCTTTTGCTTTCCCCACTGATTTGTTTGTGTGCTCACTCGCTCATGGCTTTTGGAAGGATTCATCTCCTCTCTCCTCTGGGAAGCAGTAACTGCTGCCCAGTAATGTTCTAGGATGGCTGTCTGCACACTGCCTCCTCCATTTTATAGGCAATATTAGCAAGTTAACCCATGATTTTTCAACAAAATAGATAGTTCAGGATTTTGCTTAAGGATGATATTTCCATAAAAAGTAGCACGGTCTTTGGAAGCATTTTCTACTAGTTTTCACTAGCCCTTGGCTTGGGGGCACTTGTGGCTTTCATCTGCAGTTGGCTAGCACTTATATGTCATGCCCACTCCTGATCCATTTAAATGTGTGTGAAGAAAGCTTATTTATTCAGCCAGCTCCATTTATATACAGCATTGTGGCATTTTTGTCATGTGCACAGAGGCTGGGGAAAAAGCAATGTTGCAGCCCCTTGTCTGTAAAACATGGAAGCCTACCATGGAACAACATGTCAAGGGGATGTTCTCATTAATGCAGTGGTGTTGCTTATACCTAATTAGTCTCTTTTGTTCAATTAGGACCAGTCATTTAAGCAGTACCCCAGTTTTCTGCTGATAGTGACAGCTTCCTCAAACTAGTTGGCTTCTCTGGTTTGAAAAATTAAATAAGTGTAACTGTGTTTTAGCTTGAGATGATATTGAGAAAAAGCAAACATAAAGCAATGTTTCTCATTTATGGGTGCATAAGTAATAAACTGAACAGAGATTTTTAGTAATATGCAGAATATAGGTTCACTGTAGAGAATTAATCCTTTCAACAAATATTTGTTGAGCTTCTAACACACACTGTGAAAATGGTGAATTTTAGTTCTTGCCTTCAAGAAGCACAAAGCCTAGGAGATACAGACATATAAATATACAATTATATTAGATGTATGTTATTAATATAAAATTGATAAAAGTGTATTAACGGTTGAAGAAGAAAATAATTAGCACATTAGGAGAAGTAGGGAAATGCTAGGCAAGATTATAAAAAGGAAGTAAATTTTGATTTCTGTGGCAGTTGAAGACTTTAAAAGATGAGTGAGCACTGGAGAAAAAAATTCTGTGCAATGAATATAAGAGGTGAGAAAACATAAAGTAGTGAAATAATACAGCTTATTAGAGGAATTTTAAGAACTTCAGTAGAGCTAGTTCATAGGTTGAGATAAGGAGAAAGAGTTAGGGAAGTGGACAAAGAAATAATTAAGGGGATAGTTCCACACCATAATTAAGACTCTATTTCTTAGGTTACAGAGTTATTTTGACTGGGAGTTACATTTTACAATATGTGTTGCTCACATTTTTTTTTTAGTATTCTAGACCATTAGTTAGGCATTTCTCCAAAGACTTATTCAACCTACCCACATATAGATTTCATGGGGAAACTGGGGTATGGGAATAATTAAAATGAAAGATGATAATGATTTATGGTTATTTAAAAGTAATTTATACCCCATAATCTACATATATGTAGAATTCCAATTAGACTCCAGCACTTTACCATAGTGACATAGTTCTTTGAGTTGCTAATCTTTGTCTGCTTTATGGTTATTAGAGAATAAATTCCTTATAGAACATAAAGTCCTAACCCTGTAATAATAAACTTTCTAAGTAAACCATCAGTGTAAATTTTAAAACAATTTTACATAAATTGTAAATGGAGATAAATCACTAAGTGCAATCTCTATGTATGCTATGGTGAATAAAACACATGTGATACTTTCTTTAAAATAACTCAACATTAAACCTCTACTATATGAAGACATGTCTTTCATTTGTACATAATATAATCTCCCATATTAATATGTTTGCATTTATAAAGCATGTGTATTTAAATAAAAACACATATTGCTTCTTTTTCTAATATGGGACATCACTGTATATAGAAAAGAACAGAAAGTTGTGACTTTCAGCAGGGTCTTTAAAGCCTTTTCCTAGCTAAGCTGGAACCTATTTCTCTAGCCTCATCTACCAATCTTATCTGACTAAAACACGGTGTCTTCAGGTCATACACACAGAATGCATTAAACAATGTGTTCTGTTTTTGTTTCTTGGGGTGTGTGTGTGTGTGTTTGTGTGTGTGTGTGTAAGAAAGGGAGGGAAGAAAAATAAGAAAAAATAGGGAAAGGAGGAAGAGAGCAAGAGAGAGAAAAAGGAGGAGGAAGAAAATGACAGAGGATAAAAAGAGAGAAGAAAGTCATCCTTGGGAGTTCAACAAAGTCAGTCTTTTTTTCTTGTTTTTCCAAATATGGGCATTAAACATTTACTACACTCTTAACCGACACAAATACAGTCCTATGAAATGTATGGCTTTCTCTGCAAAACCATTAGTTCTAAATATAATTTAACCATAACCTTCTAATAATTTTTGAACATTAAATGCCCTAAATAATTTGATTTAAAAATATCAGCTTTTTATGGCCACTGACTTTCTTGATCCAAATGCTTCTTTAAGACAGTCCCTAATCCCATCTTTTCTTCCTTTGGTCTTCCCTTCTCCTCTGGAGTATATGCAGGCATAGGTGTGCACAGACACCGAATCTAGACAAAAGACTAGTGTCCCAGAGATAAGTGATTCACCTTTCCATGAAAATTAGAAAGAGAAAAAGTGGCTCCCCATGCATTTGTATAATAGGTAGGCCTATTTGAAATGATCTCTTGGCAATAGAAGAGTTATCCTGGAGGAGAGTTTTGCCTAACGGAAATCTACCCTGGGCAACTGACCTCAGGGCTGCTTCATTCAATTTGCTTCATCTTCATCGCCTTCCCAATATCAAACATCTTCATCTTAGACCCACAACATTTTCTACCCGAAGAAGGTGCTTTTAATCTGAAATGCCTGGTATAGCATAGGCACAGAAAGAAAATGGCTCTGAATTATTAGAAATATTTGACTATATGATGCTTATTCCTGTTCCTCGTTTTTTTTTTTTTTTTCATTTTGAGACACAGTCTCACTCTGTCGCTTAGGCTTCAGTGCAGTGGCATGATCTCTGCTAACTGCAACATTTGCCTCCTGGGTTCAAGGATTCTCATGCCTCAATATCCTGAGTAGCTGAGATTACAGCGCGTGCCACCAGGTCCAGCTAATTTTTTGTATTTTTAGTAGAGACGGGGTTTCATCACCTTAGCCAGGTTGGTCTCAAACTCTTGACCTCAAGTGATTGGCCTGCCTCGACTGCCCAAAGTGCTTACAGGGATTACAGGCATGAGTCGCCACACCTGGCCTGTTACTCTTTATTAAGAGACTATTTTACTATGCTTTCTTTTATACATTTCATGACTTTAAACTCCCTTCTTCTCTGGAAGCTCTGTGATTTATGTCCACATATTGCTTTTTGCTAAGTTGGAAAGCACTGGAGATAGTCTGTGCGGTCAAGTGGTCAGTAAGGTAAGCATACTGATGGAACAAAGAAAAGCAGTCACCCTGTTGTGGGGAGCCTGTCACACACATCATGCCAATGACAGATGGTGGGCAAAATGGAGACTGGGCACGATTGGTATCACTTAATAAAATCTTTCTGCATTGAGAGACTGTCACCAATAATCTATTTCCCTGATGAGTCACCTTATAAGCATATGATCTACTTTACTAGCAAGGTGTCCAATAAACTTGTGTTCCTCTAATAGGTAGCAATATTCAGTAATTAACTGCTGAGAACTATAAGGACCAGTATTAATTTCACTCATAATTTATTCTCAGAGCATAAGAAATGTCTATATATTGTCTGTTTTGAGCTGCCCTTTAACACAACTTATGTTATTTAAGTTAAAACATTCAATCACTGATTTGTAATAAGGAACAATCAGTAATTTTAAATTATTTCTCTTAACTTTTGTCAAAACCTCACCTTCTGTTAAATGTCAATTTACAATATCAGAAACCAGGTCAAAAAACTTTATGAGTCTCCTTAAAATGTGGGTTTTGGCAATCTAATGACATCTTTAAAACTCCAGCCATCAGAGAGTTTTGTTGGTCAAATCATTTAACCATTTCCTGAGTCTGACTGTATTCCGCTACATCCATCATGCCATCCGGGCCCTGGTCAACTGGATGGGGACAGGAACTTGCTAGCTTGTCTCCCTGCTTCCCTTCTTGCTGCCTCAGAGTATGTTTTCTACATAGACATCTTTTACAATTATAACCCGTAGCCCCCTCCTTCCTTCCTCAAAATTCTCCATTGGTTTCACATAATATTTAGAATAAAATCCAAACTATTTTTCATCGTCACCAAAGGTTACACTATTTCCCAGATGTTACAATCCCTCTAACCACATAACTCTCTCAATTCCACCCTTCTATCTATTTCCCTGTAATATAAACCCTGCCCTCCCACCCCCAGCCCGGGGTCTATTTCTTCTTTCTGAAGTACTTTCTCTCATGTTGTTTAAAGAATCACTCCTCATTTCATCCAAGTCTTTGTTCAACTCTTCAGCAAAACAATTCCTAACTACTCAAACTGAAATTTAACTTTGCCCTACCCCCACTGGCAATCATTTTGCACTTCATTCTATTTTTTTATCACTACCTGAAAATATATGATACATAGATTTCTTTACTTGTTTATCATTTGTTTCCAGCGCCCTCATGTAAGCACCAAGACTGCAAGGCTTTGTCTGTCTTACTGACCATTACAATCTCCAGTGCCTAGAACGGTCACATTGTAGATGCTCAGGCATATCCTCATATGCCAAATGGATAAATAAAAAGTACTTTGCTAATCTAAAAATTTGTAGGTTAGGATTGCAGTCAGCAAGATGAATCACTTGCATACTGATTTTGGTTGACTGCCTTAGTACATTTAAATCTAGCCAGAAAATCTTGGTGAAAATCAATCTTTGATTTTATATCACAATATAAGTCAAATTGTTCTTTTTACAAACATATTTAACAATCTCATTATTCCTAATTTTCCTCACTTAAAAAGGGGATAATAATTCTACCTATATTTTAGGGTTCTTGTGAAGATCAAACGAGCTAATACATGTCAAGCCGCTGGAAAAATGCTGGCACATCCTAACTATTCAATAAATGTTACCTCTTATTATTACTATTGTTATTTAGTTCAGCTCAAACCAAAATGCATTTGGAGCATTTTCTTTCTTTCTTTTTTTTTGCCACAGCAAATGTATTGTTCTTAACTAAAAATGTGTAGGCTGAAACCTCGAGGAGGGGGATGTAGGTCTGTATATATCCTCAAAACCTCCCACATTGCTTGAAAAACAATAGATATTCAACAAATGCTACTCAACTAAATTAATGAACATAATTGAAAATAAGCTTGAATTTTCCTAGTGAAGGTTAAGCAATAACATTATTTTGAATAATGAAAGCTCCTTTCACTGTACTGTGCTGGAATACCTAGAACTACATGTAAAATGTAAGTAGTGACCAATAGAAAACAAGGTGACCTTAACTTCCTTTTTTCCTGTGTGTTCTAGGACAAAAGTATAGGCATTGCCAAGGTCAGAGAATCAAATGCTCATTGAGACTGATTAATACAATTATACTTACTGATATTTGCCCTGTAACAAATTTCCATCTTAAAGCAAAATGAAGTTTATATATTGCTGCAGGCATTGTGCAAATTAGAGCTCATTGAATATTAATGAATTACTCTTTGTAGCCAATTGTTATGCAAATTACCAGAGTGTCAGAATTTATCATTTTATTTGGTTGAAGATTAAGGGGAAAAACTGCTTTCAAAATCAAGCAGAACTCTATACAAACTAATATGTGAATTCAAGAAAGAAAATGTTATATAATTTCTGAATGTTCAGGATTAACTATCAGTTTTTGGTTATTTAAAAAAATATCAATCTATGTACGTCCTTCAAATTGCAGAAAGGTTAAGATATATTATTAAGCAAGTGGAGAGTAATCTTGTGGCTTTTTGAAAATCTTTAGAACATTAAAAAAATCTATACAGCATGTCTTTCTACAAATAATGTAAAATCACTATAATCATTCTAAAAGTAGTTTAAACTGCATACTCAACAAATTCCAAATCAGGATAAGAAATGTATATATTTATGTATATGTTGAATTTCTAATTTTCATTGTATGTAGACCAGGTATTTTTCTGTTTGTTTGTTTGTTTTTAACTAAAGTGTCTTTAAGTGTAGGAGGAAATATAACTAAATGGCAATACAACTTCTAAACAGGTCAACTGTGCGTAGAATTTATTAACCAGGTTTTTTTTTTCTTAGAGCTGTTTATTATTTGTTTTAGTCTGCCCTTAAAAAATAATTCTAGTTAATATTAACCAAAGTTTCATCAATACAGTTCTAATAAGTGATTTGAACATGAAAAGATCACAGAGACAAAACTTCTCAAAATAATGAATTCCTTTTAAACTGTCTGTGCAATATAATATGTTATGAACAGTCAGGCACATATAAGGCTGTTGATTCATACAGGATAGTTAAAAGAATGAACAATTTCATTGATAAACACTATGCATATTTTTTCATAAAAATAGAAATTGAGATTATTCATCTATTTTACCTTAGGGATTTTAAGAAACAGAGATGTAATAAATGTTATTATAATTACACATTTTGTACTGCATATTTCTTAAAGACAATGGAGAATCTTATTCAACTGAAAAATGTGGCAGGTACTAACCATTTCATTGGTTATTTAATCTGATATAAAAAATGTACACTTCAATGGGTCCTGTAAAGTTTAAAAGTTTGTTAATATTTCTCTCACAAGAGCCATTAAACTTTAAAAATTATACTCAAGTAATTAAAAAACTATTAATATTTGATTTATTAAATGTTTTTTCTATAGCATTGCAGAACAACTGAGAATAACAAAAAATCTTAGCATACAACAATTTCTTACAGTTTTCTCTTTATTTTATCATTTTCCCAATTATTTCAGAGCAAGAGGTGTTTTGCTAGTTAAATAGGGTGACAGTGGGGTCAGCAGCACTCTAATACTATTAATACATTATTTTAAGGGAACATTTTTCTCCCAGATTGAACCAGGTATTTAGGAACTCTAACGGAATCATCTTTAACTTGGCAGTCAAGTAATAAAGCACAGAAGACATTACTAATTTAAAACCATACTTCTAGAATTTGAGTTATTAAATTGAAGTATGTCGGTTTACAAATAGAATCAACTCTGACTACACACAGTGTCAAGGTTGAATTTCATTCCTATGAAAAAAAAATTGGTGTAATTAATTATGATGTCAGCCTCTCTAGAGGGGGCATCCTGTCCCTAGAGGTATACAACTAATGTGTGCTGTTTGCAGCCCTAGGCCATAAAACAAGTATTCTTTTTCTTTTCTCTGCTTTGTATAAACATGCAATTCCAAATACAGTAAATGGTCTGATTAAAAGCTATCACATGCAGAGATGGCGTGTGCATTGCTACTGAGACAGCCAGTAAAGTAACCACCAGGTCAAAAGATAACATTTAAGAGCTAAATTAAACCAGTTATCCCTTTCAACTCCCTCTAATTTCAAATACAATTATGTACTATTCTGGACACCAAAGCCTTAATGTTCCTCACCAACCACTTAATGCCACTCCTGAGCATCCAGTAGAGACCACCTAACTCCACCAATTGCCCCAGCAGAGCTCCTGCAGCAACACTATGAAATCACAAAACCACTTGTTCACTGAAGCACTCCCCTTCTTTCGGCTGTCTTCAGTACCAGGGCAGCAGGTTTTGTTTTATTTTCTCTTTCCTCTCCATTACTCTAGGGTGTTTTGAATTTCATTATAATAATGATTCATTTCATATGCATATTGCAAAAAGTTTTAGGGACCGCTCAGTGCAGAAATGGGTGGATAACGTTACAGAAAATTTGACCCATGAGAAGGAACTGCCATCTATATTCCTTTGCTTAGTAAACTATTTTAAACAGCATCTAAAAATGTGTAGCATAACTATGCTGGCTTATGGAATAATCCACAGAATATGAAGTTGCTTTCCAACTGACTGAGACAGACATGCTGTTAAGTGATCTGTGTGATTTGCTTGGTGTAATAACCAGTTGTCTCTGGCTCACTGGGTGCCAGGGGCTACTAGAACAACTCAGCCTTGAGCTTGACAGGGACTGCTGAGTGACCACACATGATTTTGCTACAAGCAGCCATTTGCCTGGTTAAAATCAATAAAATCCTGCTGTAATAGCAGCATTTGGATATGTGACTCTACTGTTTTCATTGAGAAGTCTTACTATTTAATTTACTCATATGCATCTAATTCTCTCTTGCTCTTCCCCTAGCAGGATGTCACAGTTTACTACGTTGTATTTTGGACAAACACTCTCAAATAATTCAGCTGTAAACTCGTTCCTGGGTTAGCAGCCTTTCCAAGGTTTTGTTTACTGAATCACCAATAATTAGAAAATAAGAGTGTATTTTCACAGTCACACACATGGGGAGAAGAGGAGACTGGTCATTTGGCATAAACTATGAGAAAACAATACCTTTCAAGACACTTTGCATGACTCCTAAATTGCTTAACTTTTAAGAATAAATTTTAAATTATTTTAACAAAGTTTCTTGGTTGGGATAGAGAGGAAGATTGTAAAGGGAATATAGTTTCACAAGCACTATAAGAGATTGCAGAATTGCAAGAGAAGCAGTGTCAATAAACAAACAAATTAATAGGTAAAAATAAATAAACAGCAAGCCTCTTTTGCCCAATTACTGTTCAAAGGAATTTGTTGTTAACTAATTGGAATTAGTCCTGGAAGAGTTAAGTTAGTTCTTATCATAACTCTTATACTATTCCTATGTAAAAATTACTTATTTCATTTTCTGCAAATTTTGGAATATAAACGACACATCCCAACATTTCCAAGAAGAGTAAGAAGAGCAATTTCAAGGCTAGACAGTTTGTGCGGTTTTTTAATACTTCTTATGGGAGGGGGGACTATATATAATTGTTTAATTTCAAACACGTTTGAGAGTGAAAGGGAGTGTTATTCATAATTACGTGAAGACAGTCAATACAGTTCTGGACAGATTGGGAATATATAGTCAACCAGGCAATGTTTCTCAAGGTTCTAAGGACATTGGCTAAGCTTACTAACCGCAGGAGATCCACGGAAGGGGTAGTCTGGTAGGAAGATAAGAATGTATCCTATTCTACCACCTCCCTTATCTTGGCAGACAGTTAATAAATATGTTTCATCCATTATTTACTTATGTTCCTTAGGACTTTCAAATGCCTCAGTCCATGATACTGTACAGAGCCAAATTTGTTCAATGTTACATAAAGTAAATAGTTTGAAAAATTCAATTTTGCAGTGTTTCCTAAAGTATGGATACAACAGAAATCCTACAGGACATGTAGCAGATCTCTAGAGATATTGTTAAGTCCTAATTATCAAACAAGGGAATTAATTCTGCAGTCAAACGTATTCAGGATACTTAGTAGCACAGGTCCTAATGCAATAATTCAGGGATGGTGCACATTTTAGAGAATCCAGAAGTGACAACAGTGTATCCACAGAGTATTTCAATAAAGATGCAACCTGAAAACTAAAATAGGTAAAAATAAAATTGCATGTTAATCTACAAAATTAGAAATATGGATTTTCTCACTGGGAGGAGGTGAGTGGTGATATACTTTAATCCCCTTATGTTGCACAGGATGGACATCAGGTTCACTGACGTTAAATAACAGACACAAAGACACCCAACCAGGTACTTGTCCACTGGGACTGTAACATAACTTTGCCTCCATTTCGTATCTTATGAAAGAAAAAAATAGAATTGTTGATATAGAACACAGAAATATTCCAATTCCTTCCTATGTCCTCATATCAAGATGATACTATTTCTTTCTTATTTATTTTGCTACAGTATTTTTATCCACTCTGGATACAATGCAATCACATTTGAGGTTTGGCAGACTGCCCTTTTGGCTTAGCAGAGTTGATAAAAGGTTGCCAAATACCACAGTAGTTCATATTTATTTTCTGTTTTATGACTTTTTTTCCCCCAAACCCACTGTGCTTTTACTCAGTAAACCATCAATCAACTCTAGAAAAAAAAACATTACTTCTTCTGTGGGTTGCCAATGTGACTCTAGCTGCGAACAGCATGACTTTTATGCACACAAAATATATATGTTTTTAATAGTTCTAATCCAGGGGGGAAATATCACATTTTAGAAACCTTATGTATATATGTGTTTGTGTGAATAGATCTACATCGCTCTGTACATACTAATAAATATGTGTTTATGAATGTGTAAACCTTCCAGCTAAAAATATGTTAAAACTTATATCCCAAATATGTATAAAATTTGATTGAATTTTTTTCTTTTTTGAGACTTGGCATTGGTAGTGGTTCAGTGTTACCAGAAAACCAACAATTTGGAGCTCTGGTAATAAATGCAGAATAGCCCCAGGTGGTATAATCTAATGTTGACTAATTCATGGATTGGAAGATATTTGAGTATATACAATCATCTCTTTTTGCAGAGTTAGGTTTCCAAGCCAGTATCCAATGTGAAATAGACTATTGGTTACTATGTTGGAACAGGCCCATCTGCCGAACATTTGTGCCCAGTATAGTCTTGGCTATGTGTGATTACCTTTGTCATTGTTGTTATGGAAGCAAAGAGCTAGACACCAACTCTACAGTTTCTACAGCCCACACATACTCACTAACATAATTAAGGAGCTAGTATAACGATTAGCAGCATCGTTTCTGGGTTTGTAGTTTGGATCTGCTGTGTACAAATTCTTGCTTACTTTAAGTGAAGCACTTTACCTCTCTAAGTTCTGTATATAAAATTGGGATAATAATATTTCCCCGACTGTGCTGTAGTTAATGAGTCAAGGAAGTACGGTGCTTGGCACAGCACCTGCAGGCAAGCATTCATCAACTAATTCATTTAATTTTCAAATATTGGCAACTAGTATATGCATAATAAATAGTGGCAATTGTTTTGCACTTTTCAAATGGAAAACAGGGCCATTTGTATCCATTTATGATAAAGAATTGTTTTTAATTCTGTCTCTCATCACACTTCCCCTTCTACCCCTATTATATAAATAACTGAATTTAGGAATGATCATAGCAGGCACTTTACTGCTACTTTTTGCTTAAAAATATAGATATAAGCTCCACTAACATTCTCAAAACTCAAGTTTCATTCATAATTGAATGCCAGATTTACAGTGTTGTTTACAGTATGAAATTAGACAATCTTCAACCATCTTACTCCTATAATGAGAAATACCAATACAAATATACTATAACTTACAGGATTACTTAATATCATAAGCTTAAAAGCTACAGTTTTGTCACTCCACCACCATTCCTTTCCTTCACCTAAAACATACATCATTCCAGCCTACAGATTCCCAAACATATATTATTATCATGCTTGAAAGATTAAATGATTACCAGATAGCTGGATTTGTGCAACACTATTATACTATTTTTCAAATTCTTCAAACTGAAAAATTCGAAATAATCAAACTCCGGTCCATCTCATTGTTTAAATAAAAACAAATATTATGGGGTGTTATATAAGAACTTGCAGCTGGGATCAGAAAAGTTTCTAGCCCATTTTTGTTCTTCAAAAGATGTATAAGTTCCTTAACTTCTCTGGCTTCAGTTTCCTACTCTGAAATGGGAATAACTACTGTTTTAATGAGCTTTAAATGAGATAATTTATATAAAGATGTTTACACAATGCACAGCATAAAAAACACTAAGTATTTGTTATTTTATTAATATAATTTTTGAATATTTTCAAATGTATAAAATATTAGACAAAGGAATGTATTATGTTTCTGTTAATAATGTATTTCAGGCCCTTAGAATTTTTAATCCTTTGTGTTATATAAAGTAGAATGTCTTAATTGATAAATATTAAACTTATCAATCTTTCTTTACTTTGCAGAGGTGTTCATAATTATAAGAAGTTTATGAACTTTCATGAACTCATTGATGGTAAAATCTAAAGAAGTCAGATATACAGCATTTCAGTATTTTCTATTTTCTCAATGCATCCTCAGAGGGCTGGGTGTGAGTGTTACGGGGGTAGATGGAGGAGAGTTTGGCAGTCATTGCTCAAACAAACCAGACCAGGGGACAGGTCGTCTGTGCTTAGGAGTGTTTGGAGGTAGTTTCCCCTCCAATTTGCATCTGGACTTAGGCAAGTGGCCATACCTGAAGAAAAACCTAGATGTTACTATCTAATAACAAAAAGTATGTAGAACAATCACAGTCCATGAGTCCATTTTACGGAGCAAAGTCAATCTCTACAGTTATGAGGAAAGAATTGTATTTGGGTAGTTTGATTTCTTTCTGTTATTGCAGGAAAGTAAGGCTGCTGACACTTAATTATTTTCTGAGTTTGATAGTATATCCTCAATAAACTATAAAGCAACATAGATCAGATAAAAAATTTATAAAGATTATGGTCCATAAAAAAAGATATAGGCAATATGGGCTTACTATTTATAACAAATACAAGATATATATTTTTTACATTTACAATAATATCTTTAAAAATAATTACATAGTAATAGGGCAACTTGTTCCAAATTATTTCACTGCTAAAGTAAAACAAAACAAAACAAAAAAACAGAATTAGCACATCGTTAACAGATTTGAGGACATGTAAACCAGTTCTTCATAGTTGCCTGATAAGTCCTTCAAATCCCAGATGATTGCATTCAATTTTCTTGAAAATATTTATATTCCTGCTTCCCTGTAAAGCACTAGTAGGCTGATTGATCACAGGAGTGAAATATGCTAGAGAATGCATATTTATAAATTGTGGTTTATTCATTAATACTATTAGTCCTTGTTACTTAATGTGCAGACCCTAACCCAGTTGCCTCATCAGAACCCAGAAGCTTGAGTAATGCAGTATTTCAGGCCTTACCCAAGATTACTAAAAGCAGATTTGCACCTTAACAAGATTCCCAGGAGATTTGTATGTACATTATATTTTGAGAAGCCCCACTAAAGGTATTCTTGTGATTTAAAATTTTTAAAATACATTCTTGTTTGTTTGTTTTGAGATGGAGTCTTGCTCTGTCACCCACTCTGGAGTGCAGTGGCGCTATCTCGGCTCACTGCAAGCTCTGCCTCCCAGGTTCACGCCATTATCCTGCCTCAGCCTCCTGAGTAGCTGGGACTACAGGCGCCCGCCACCACGCTCGACTAATTTTTTGTATTTTTTTAGTAGAGACGGGGTTTCACGGTGTTAGCCAGGACGGTCTTGATCTCCTGACCTCGTGATCCACCCGCCTCGGCCTCCCAAAGTGCTGGGATTACAGGCGTGAGCCACTGCGCCCGGCCTTTTAAATACATTTTTAATAGAAGAGTACCTTGAGGCTAGGTATAAAAATTACCGTGTATACAATATATTGAATATGTCTTACCTTTTATAGAAAATTTTGTTTAAATTAATATGACAAAACAGGCAAAATGACAAAGATCACACAATCTTCATGGAGTTTGTGGAATCCATTTTTTTTAAAAGTCTACTCTGCAATATAAAACATTGCTTAAATTATTACCAAATCTGTAGTCAAAGTACGAAAAAATCAATACATTCTAGAGATAAACTAAATATGGTAGCAGGGCTTTCTCTCCCCATGGCTTGGATAAATTGCTGCTTAGAATCACCATCAAGGCTACTTTTGTGTGTGTATACGCAGCAATGGGGCATGATTATAACAGTTTAGTTTCTACATGTAGAGACTTTCAGGTCACTGGTTTCTAATTTCAGTGCATTCCTTTGTTTAATGTCTTGCTCTGTTTACAGACTCTTGAAAGCAGGGCCTGTGTTTCATTAGCTTTTGTAATTCCAGCAATAGCTTTAGTCCTTGCAAAAAAAGACGGTGCTTAATGAATATTTATTGAAGGTAACTGAAAATACATTTAACAAAGTGATCAACATAGGATCAAAAGCCTTTTTAAATTTTATAAGAATATTCCATATATTGTCCTTGTCCTTAGTGGCTAAAGAAAGCAACATTTAAAAATAATACTAACTCCAGTATTGAAAAATACACAAGACACAGCAATAAAACAGGTACATGAAATGCTCAGAGAAAAAAAATTAAACATAGACGAGAATATATGTGGAAAATGTTCACCAAAATGACTGCATGTTTGTGGAATTATATTTTATTTGCTATGTTTCTTCCTATCATAAAACCATGTGGACATAATCTATTGAGCATTCATATTTTATAATCATTCTATATTAGCCTTTTTTCTGTTAACTTAAAAATAGTTTTAAGCATAGGACTTAGAATCCTTTTTTATGAATTTAATATCCTTTTTGAAAGCAGAGTGTTAGTATAAATACAGAATTTTTTTTATTTAAAGTGGCTTCTATGTGATATTTTTAATAATTGGCTAATCAAAAGCAATCAACATGGAAGGTTTAGGAGACTTACAGTTCAAAAGATTGACTGAAATTTAAATTCAGCCATCTCATTTATTAGTTATGAGACAATGGATACGTCATTTAAATTCTCAGATTCCCAGTTTCCTCATCTATTGAAAATTAGATAAAAATATAGAGCTTATAATATTCTTGGGAATATAATAAATGTAAAGTACTGGGAGCAGGTAGTTACTCAATATTAGCTATTAATATTGTTTATGCTACTTTATATATACAACAGTGAGCACCTAAGTATATGATGAAACATTCTTATATTAAACTTCTGTCACTAGTATTCTTTATTTCTATCACTCTTCTTAAGAGAGCTTATATTATGCTGCAAAATTTCTGTCCAAAATACACCAGAGATGTAAAGAATCTTATAACTGACTACTACAGAGCAAAATATTTTCAAGTAACAACTATAATTTTGGTGAAATATTTCAAGCTTAAGAAAAAGAGGTATTAATTATTAGAAGCTGAATGTGTGTGTATATATATATAATATATATAGTGTTTCAACACAAGATATATGTTGCTATCTTCTTTTATGGAGGAGGAAACTGAAAAAATACAAAATTCCCTTTACCTAGTATTAATATGATTATTTCATGATATTCATCATTGGTAATTGTCTTAACACTGATAATTACATTGAACCTTTTCTTTTAAAAGATTGAAAATTTATTGTAGTTTCATTGAACATTATTTTAACACAGGCATATTTGGGTCAAAAATAAATCATGCCTATTAAAAATTTTTCCTCAAATTTGTTTACAAATATAATTTTAATTCAGTAAAAAAACTGTTAAAACTGTAAATACCAAGATATTAAGAATGCTGATTTCAATTATTAATTCACAGCCTCTTGAGTCTTATATTGACCAAAGGGAAAAACAAGTGGAAAGAGATATTCTTGCTTGCTATTTTAAAAGGAAATTCTAATTGGCACATGGCCCAAAACCGCTGGATTAACAATTCTGCTATTAAGGCCCTTGTGGTCCTATATTAAGCACCTTCCTGTGCACCAGGTATATGATTGTCAAAGATTTTGTAATCATGAAGGGAATAAGTAGTAAAAATGTTTTACACATAATACTCCCATTCAGCTTCCATAATAATGCTATTTTTCCTATGCTTAAAATGTTACACCAAACTCTAATAGTTGCTACTTGGAAAAAGTTTTGCTCACTGGCAGTCAGTTTCAAGTTTGGATTCATTGCTCCCTTCCTCCCTCCCTCCCTCCCTCTCTTCCTTCCTACCTTCCTTCCTGCCTGCCTGCCTGCCTGCCTGTCTTCCTGCCTGCCTGCCTGCCTGCCTGTCTTCCTGCCTGCCTGCCTGCCTGCCATCTAGCCTGCCTGCCTGCCTAACCTGCCTTCCTGCCTGCCTAACCTGCCTTCCTGCCTGCCTGCCTTCCTTCCATCTGCCTACCTTCTTCACCTTTCTTTCTTTCTCTTTCTCTCCTTCCTTCCTCTTTCTCTTTCTTTCTCTCTCTCTTTCTTTCCTTCTCTTTCTCTTCTTCCTTTCTTCCTTCCTTCTTCCTTCTTCCTTTCTTCCTTTGTTTCTTTTCCTTGATTACAAAGTTTGTGACCCAAAATATCTTCACAAGCCTTGCTAAAGTAAGTAGTAAAGTATAATTAAATATATTTTAAATTTTTTATTTATTTTCCTGTAAGTTACTGGGTTACACACAGTATTTGTTTATGTGAGGAAGTTCTTTAGTGGTGATTTGTGAGATTTTGCTGCACCCATCATCCAAACAGTAAACACTGCACCAAACTTGTAGTCTTTTATACCTCACCCCGCTCCCACTCTTCCCCCTAAGTCCCCAAAGTCCATTGTATAATTCTCATGCCTCTAAAATTGCTTATGGATTGAGCCTCTTCTTTCAATATTTTCTTATGTGCAGAACTTTCAGGATAAGCATAATAATTATGAGAGTTTTTTTAATGGAAGAAAAGGCAGTGCCAAAATATATAATGTGACAACCTATAAAACACGGGAATAAAAATACCTAACATTACTATACAATAAATTGTATGAGAATTGGATAGTACTAAACTAGACATCTAAGGAAAAGCTGAACAAAGGAAAAAATCCTGGAAGGATTAGCCACCATTCCAACCAAATCTTATTGGGCCAGTAGGATTCTAATATTTAAATAACAAAGAATAGACACTGATAAATGACTATGTCAAACACACAAATTAATGTACTCTGATGATACTAAGGAAGAAATTATTTGCATAAAAATGTACCTGATTTGTCTAGAAGCAACTCATTTTCTATTCTGATTTCACTGCCTAGGGCACTGTTGGAGCCTGAGGGGATTAAAAAAGTATGTGCAAGAAACAGAGCAACTAAATACCATAAAATAGAACAAGGCAGAGTACTACATCTAGGTATGGAATGTTGTTTCCATGAGCAGTAACATACATAACAAGGACTAATATTATGACCAAGTGACCACAGTGTAGTTGTTACAGAAGAGAAAATAAAGTTTAGGAAATAATTAGGAATAGGTTTATTTAGTTCCATCATTTTTCTTTGGATTGAACTTTATTTTGTCTTATAAAGGCCAAGTGGTAACATCATGACCTGACATTTATGATTCCGATGGCAACCATCACAGGCACCAGCTTGTCCCAACGCCATCCTAAATCCATGGCTAATCATTTTCAGGCTCATCATTCTGTAGTATCCAAAATGAGGATAGATCTCCAAAAGAGCAAACCACTCTCCCTCCATCAGGCAATCTGTGTAATTCCTCACACCCATAAGTGCAGATTGTTCATCTGGAGCTGTTCATTTTCCTGTTTCCTGACAGGAGCATTAGGAATCGAATCAGTGATGATTGTGGGGACTGATTATTCACCAGTACCAACTCTTTTCACTGGTCAGTAAGAGAGATCACTACCATTGGCCAATTCATATGATGTAATGGAACAGAGATGCACACTCAAGGCATTACAACTCTCAGAATTCCTAAAGTAATTCCGACAGCAATAAAAACTAGAATCAAATTTAACCATAAGCAAAGGAAGCATGAAGAAAAGTGGATGTATCCTACTATTTAACCAAAATATTAATAATAGAGATTATTGCTGTACAACCCCAGGTGTACAGTTGATACTCAAATATTTGTTGAATGTGTAAATGAAGGAGATGAGAGGAAGGAAGGAAGAGAGAAAGGGTGGGAGGGAGGAAGGGAAGAAGGAAGGTAGGAAAGGAGGAAGGAAGAAAAGGAAGGAAGGAAAGAAGGAAAGAAGGAAAGAAGGAAGGAAGGAAAGAAGGAAGGAAGGAGGGAAGGAAACAGGTATCAAGATAAACATAAACAGTATTTATCTAGACTTTATTGTACATATAAATAAAAATCTGAAAGAAAAAAGATATCGTTTGAGAATGTATTTATTTCATGGTGCTTATTTAGGTATTACTCAGTATAATTTGCCTATTATTCTATTCTTTATCAAATATAACAGGTTAACCATTGTTGTCAACAATGCTGTACTATATACTATATGACAAATGGTCCTTCGAGTGTTCTTATAGAAGAACAATAATTAGTGCTTTATTATGCACAATATAGTAAAATTCAGGTTGAAAAATAACCTAGACTTTTTAGATAACTGGTCTAAATTAAAAAAATCAGAGATCAAGTTGAAAAATAGTAAAGATGACTACCAAAGCACAGGCTTTAAAATACCAGCAGGAAAGAGTACAGCAAGTGACACACAAACTACCAGCAGCTTAGTCCTAATTGATAAAAGTCACATTGATGTGTAAATGTAGCACTGAAGTAAAACATACAAATGACACTACTTTTTAGCTTATCCACTGGGGACAGGAAAAAGTAGACACCAAGCCTATTAGCATCTGAAAAGTCAACACGTAATATTTTATGGAGGTACTTAACGCTCTTTTTAGTTAATAAAAATTTTTAAAAGACGGGATATTAAGAAAGTAGTTCCCTCCAAATAAATGGGCCTGTTCAAAATGGATTCAATAACTACTCTCAGAGTAATTACAAATAATCACCATGGAAATTTAAGCTCCAGCAACTGCAGCTTAATTTTTTATTTTCCCCTTATAATTTTCTTTAGCAGAAATTTATTAAGCTATTATTAATTAATGTTGAAGTTTATGAGAAAAATGTACAGTATCTAATGCTATATTCTAAAGTATCCTTAGATATTAATGTAAAAGCTATTAAATGTCTATGCCATTATTGTAAAGGGTTATAATTTTATCAAAATAAATACTTACCAAATTAGTATAATAATAGAAGCCTTTTATTCACCCGTACCTGGAACAATCTTGGTTTGATGCACACACACAAAAAACTTAACGTTTATCTCTCTGGTTACAAAACTCCAAATTTCCATTATTGGGCTCCTAATAAAATATCCGGCTTCCAATGAGGAAAGGAGTTCTCATTCGATAAATGGTGCTGGGATAACTAGCTAGCCATATGCAAAGATTGAAACTGGACTTCTTCCTTACACTGTATTCTAAAACCAACTCAAGATATATTAAAGACTTAAATGTAAAACCTTAAAACTAGAAAACCCTTGGAAGATAATCTAGGAAATACCATTCTAGACATAGGACCTGGCAGAGATTTCATGACAGGGACACCAAAAGCAATTAAAACAAAAACAAAAATTAGCAAATGAAACCAAATTAAAATAAAGAGATTTTACATAGCAGAAGAAACTATGAACAGAGTAGACAGACAACCTACAGTATGGGAGAAAATATTTGCAATCTATGCATCCCACAAAGGTCTAATATCCAGAATCTATAAGGAACATAAACAAATCAACAAGTAAAATGAACAAAAACACAAATAATCTCATTCAAAAGTGGGCAAAGGACCTAAACAGACAATTTTCAAAAGAAGAGATACACACAGCCAACAAGCATATGAAAAAACATGCTCAACATCACTAATCAATAGACAAATACAAATCAAAACCACAATGAGATACCATCTCTCACCAGTCAGAATGACTGTTATTAAAAAGTCAAAAAAATAACAGATGCTGGAGAGTTTGTGAAGAAAAGAGATCACTATACACTGCTGGTGGAAATGTAAATTAGTTCAACCATTGTGGAAAGCAGTTCAGCAATTTCTCAAAGAATTCGAGAAATCCCATTATTCAACCCAACAATCCCGTTATTGGGCATACACCCAAAGGAATATAAACTGATCTCCCATAAAGACACACTTACAGGTAGGTTCATTGCAGAACTGTTCACAATAGTGAAGATATGGAGTCAACCTAAATGCCCATCAAGAGTAGACTGAGTAAAGAAAATGTAGTACATATATACCATGTAATACTACACAGCCATAAAAAGAACAAGACCGTTTCCTTTGCAGGATACTGTAAGCCAGTATCCTAAGTGAACTAACACAGTTACAGAAAACAAAATACCACATGTTCTCACTTATAAGTGGGAGCTAAACATGGACTACGTATGGACACAAAGAAGAGAAAAATAGACACCAGGGCCTACTTGAGGGTGGAGGGACAGAGAACGGTGAGGATCGAAAAAAAGCTACCTATCAAGTACTGTGCTTATTATGTGGGTGGCGAAATAATCTGTACATCAAACCCCCATGATATGTAATTTACCTATATAACAAACCTGTACATGCGCCCCGAACCTAACATGAAAGTTAAAAAAAATAACCAGCTTCAAATGCACTAGATCTATAAATTGAACTCTTAAATTAAATTAAGAACAAATATTACATTGGGCTTGTCCTCCTAATGTTATAACATAACTCTCTCTAACACAAATGCAGTTACTTTCCATGACATTATTTCAAAGTTTAGGCAAAAGTTCATTGAGTGTCACTAGGCATTATGACAGGTGCTTTACATAAATCATTCATGTAAACAAAGCAATTCTAAGCAATTGTAATTCCATCTTACAAAGTGGAAAATTAAGGTGTGAAGAAATTAACTATTCCAAATACATACAAATGTTAGGTGTGCAGAATGGAACATAAACGACTGCACACTATTTCCACGACGCTGTGATCTGGCCCTAGATTAGATGGCACAGGTGTTTATGAAACAAACACACTAAAGCTAAACCTGTCCTAGATCAGTAGGATTATGATCAAGCGGTAATATAGCCCAGGTAGAACCCAAGTGCATGAATATGGGTATGCACACAAGTGGTTTTTTTCTCTCTCTCTCCACCTCCCCCCACACACACTCACACTCACCATTCACAGTCACAATATTTTAAATTTATTCCTTTTTTCTTATCTAAGTTAGCATTAATGTTCTCTTCCTACCCTCTCCAGGCTTGTGCACATCCTGAAGACAGCAGGAGGATAAATTCCTCTTTTGGTATTTCAAAAATTAGGTGTAATATCACAAATATTTTGGGTCGGGTGTGGTTTCTAACGCCTCTAATCTCAGCACTTTGGGAGGCCGAGGCAGGCGGATCACGAGGTCAAGAGTTCGAGACCAGTGTGACAACATGGTAAAACCCCGTCTCTACTAAAAATACAAAAATTAGCTGGGTGCGGTGGCACGCACTATATTTTAAATCCCCGTGGGCTGAAATTATGTTAAAAGACACAAGTTTTTGTAAAACAAGGTTTTTTTTGGTAAGTGTTGATGTGTATTGATGGTATTGCATGTTTAAAGGATAAAGTGAGCTGACTATAAGTCAGCCCTCCTTATCCATCAGAGGGTTCTGCATCCTCGAATTCAACTAACCTACTGTAGATCGAAAATATTAAATAAAAAACACAACTAAAAAAAACAATAAAAAATAAAAATTTAAAAAGCAATACAGCAAACAACTATTTGCATAGCATGTACATTGTATTAGGTATTATAATTAATCTAGAGATGATAAAGTATATGGGAAGATGTGTAAGAGTTATATGCAAATACTATGCTATTTTATATAAGGGCCTTGAGAATACTCAGATTTTGGTATTGCCTGGGGTCCTGACCCCATTCCACAAGGGCTGCATAACGTATTAATGAGGTCACAAAATTTTGGAATTTTATTAACTCCCTTAAGAGAAAGCAGTGTGCAGAAGACATACTGTAAAGGATACTATTTTATTTAGAAATTTTAATTTGTATAAAATATGTTCCCTCTCATTCTCTTTCTGTTTGACACATATTACTGAACTTGTTTCTCTAATGAACCCTTGACAATATTCTACATCATGTCTTACAATACTCATAGATGGAAGCTACATGAGCATATAAATACCTTAGCATTCTCTATTTTTGATGATAATTTTTATAAAATATAATGTAATATTTAATACTTAGACTTTCTTAGTAAAATCACCTTAGTAATGTCATACCAATGATATTATGCACTTAAATTTATTTTCATTTATTTTTATTTACTTATTTATTTACTTTTGGAGACAGAGTCTCACTTTGTCACCCAGGCTGGAATGCAGTGGCATGATGTCAGCTCACTGCAACCTCGACCTCCTGGGCTCAAGCAATCTTCCTGTCTTAGCCCTCCAAGCATTAACAGCTGGCACCACAGATGCACGCCACCACCCCCGGCTAATTTTTTGTAGAGACAGGGTTTCATCATGTTGCCCAGGCTGGCCTTGAACTGATGAGCTCAAATGATTTGCTGGCCTTTGCCTTCCAAAGTGCTAGGATTACAGGAGTGAGCCACCACACCCGGTCTGATTTTTATTTTTATATAGATAAATATTTGATCCCAAGAATTATTTTTAAGATTCTAAAGAACTAGCACACTAGGGGCCAAAATAAGTATATACAAATAAATCACTGATGCTGATTCTAGAATATACAGACTTTCCCCTCAATTGACAGTTTTAATTGGCTTTCTTCATTAATAACATTTTCATTTTAGGACAAATTTTTTATCGAGGTTTGAATTCTTGACTGGTTTCAGCATATTGATTAAATTTAAGTGTATACTTATGTTCCTTTCTCCTAGCCATGGGCAGATTCACTAGCTTGGGCAAATGAGAAAACATATATTTTAATTAAAATGTGTAAAAAAATAAGGACTAAAAACTCCATTTTATATTTGTATTGCTGTTTTTAAGTGGTGTTTAAGTTATTCTGTTTACTTTTTCAATTCAAAACATTTTGATAAGGTTTTTCAGGAGAGAAGGATTTACTTCAAATCCAAATTTAATTAGTATTTAATTTTTTGTTTTTAGAAAAAGTGTTTATACAGAATAAACACAGAAAATGACATCTTAAACTCACATGCTGTGACACAGTATCTGCAGAAAAGAACATGAAAAAAATTAAACTCAAGAATATATAAAATCAATAGACTAATTAATAACTTATTGTAGTCTCCTTCCATATTGTAAATCTCGGTCAAGCCAGAAATATAAGACAAATCAGTATTTTCTGTCAAAAAGGTGTGATGGGCCAGGCGCGGTGGCTCACGCCTGTAGTCCCAGTACTTGGGGAGGCCGAGGTGGGCAGATCACGAGGTCAGGAGATTGAGACCATCCTGGCTAACACGGTGAAACTCCGTCTCTACTAAAAAAATAAAAAAAAATTAGCTGGGCAAGGTGTCGGGCGCCTGTTGTCCCAGCTATGTAGGAGGCTGAGGCAGGAGAATGGCGTGAACCCTGGGGGGGGGAGCCTGCAGTGAGCCAAGATCGTGCCACTGCACTCCAGCCTGGGTCAAAGAGCGAGACTCCGTCTCAAAAAATAAATAAATAAATAAAAATAAAAAATAAAAATAAAAATAAAGTGTGATGATTTCTTTTAAATGCAAATCGAAAAAGTTTAATTTAAACTTAAAATGGGTGTCAATATGCACGATGACAAGAAAATAACCTACAAAGAAGGGGTTCATGAGGGTAGCCAAAACCAACAGATATATTCCAGCTCATCAGGTCCTCCAACTGAGCACAGGAAAGATAAAATGCTTGACTGTGAAAATCATATTCTAAATACAGAAAAGAGCCATTGGTTTTCCAAATTTAATCAGGTGCCCAAATCTTAACAGGATGCCCACTCAAGCTTTATTACTTATGTACCCCATTGTAAAACTTTCCACTTGCTTCCTCCCAAAGTAATTGATGAGGAGAAAAAAAAAAACCTTTCAAAAGGTATTTTTGTTTGACTTTTTCTTTACTGAAATGAATAACCTTGGAAGGACCTTAGAGAAGGGCTTGGGATTTGATTACCTCCTCATTTGTAGTCCAGATGAGTTGAGGATAATGACTTTTACTATGATAAAAAATATGATATCTTTATTATTGGAAATGATTCAATGAAAGGACGACACTTCTCATTGGACTTTCAGGGAGTCCCTTAAAAATAGTTAATTAGGGAGAGTATCTGTTGTAACTTTTAAAATACGCTTTTAACCAGGCACAGTGGCTCACTCCTGTAATCCCAGCTCTTGGGGAAGCTTAGGCGAGAGGACTGCTGGAGGTCAGGAGTTAGACACCAGTCTAGGCAACATAGTGAGACCCCATCTTTACAAAAATGAAAATTAAAAAATTAGCAGTGCATGGTGGCACCTGCCTCTGGTCCCAGCTACTCAGGAGGCTGAGGTGGGAGGATGACCTGAGCCTAGGAAGCCGATGCTACAGTGAGCAGTGATCATGCCACTGCACTCCAGCCTAGGAGACAGAGCAAGACTCTCTTTCAAAAATAAATTAAAAATAAATAAATAGGTTTTACAATAATCTCTTTATTCTAATGTATTAGAAAGAGTAACCACGATGTTCAATAGAAAAGATAATTATGGGTACTTTAAACAAAAAGAATGCTTACCTGTTACTCTTTGCTGGAAGTAATTTTTAAGATAAGTATGATATAATGAATAATCAATAAATTTTTATATTGAATTTGTTCCATACATTCCATATATTAGGGTACAAATATATATATCCTAAATATTTTGTAAATATTTAGGTTAAAATGCTTATCTGACTTTTCAATGACAAATTTAGTCATCAAAAAAACCAAACGTAAGCCATATTATACACTATGCACTGTATTAAATACTACTGCAAGATAAAAGCAGGTTTTTGTTTAACTTATTATTTCTTCTACTCCTAGAAGGATATTTTTAGTCAATACCCCTAGATTTCTATCTTCTGTTTAACTCATTGAGTATTAAAAGATTTCCTCCTAGAAAAAGTAACACTCATACACTGTTGGTGGGAATATAAATTAGTTTAACCATTGTGGAAGACAGTGTGGTAATTGCTCAGGGTCCTAAAGACAGAAATGCCATTCGACCCAGCAATCCTATTACTGGGTATATATCCAATGGAATGCAAATCATTCTCTTATAAAGACACATGCATGTGTGCATTTGTTGCAGCACTATTCACAATAGCAAAGATATGGAATCAACCTAAATGCCGATCAATGATAGACTAGATAAAGAAAATGTGGTACATATACACCATGGAATACTATGCAGCCATAAAAAAAGAATGGGATCATGTCCTTTACAGGGACATGGATGGAGCTGGAGGCCATCATCTTTAGCAAACTAACAGAGGAACAGAAAACTAAATACTTCATGTTCTCACATATAAGTATGAGCTAAATTATGAGAACACATAGAGGGGAGCAACACATAGAGGGGAGCCTGTTTGAGGGTGGAGGATGGGAGGAGGAAAATGATTATGAAAAATAACAAATGGGTATTAGGCTTAATACCTAGGTGATGAAATAATCTGTACAACGAACCCCCATGACACAATGTTTACCTCTGTAACAAACCTGCTCATGTTCCCCTGAACTTAAAATTTTAAAAAAAATTAAAAAGATTCCCTCCTTTGACAAAATTATTCTATTCATAAGCTTCTAATACCAAGTTCTGATTACAGAGCAGATTCAAATTGCACCACATTTCTAGTTATTTACATTTTGTAAATGTTTTATATCACTAGTGACTTTGAATTCTCTATTATACAGTTGTAAGTTAAAGGTGGAAATGTTGATCTCCATTTTTATGTTCAGCTGAAAGCAGTATTTTACACTAGATAAATAAGTATGATTATGTTTTCTCACTCAGATCTTTCTTAGACCTGTGGGTTAGGAAAAAAATGAAGATACTTCAGAGGATCAGAAAGAAATAGGCAACAAGAGGAAAATTGAATCATGGAAATATAGTAGCTATTTCTTTTTGAACCTTACAGAGTAATAGGGTTTATATAAACATAAGCTAAACGGACCATTTTATATCCCTCTGAGACATCCTGGGAAGCCAAACTCATAAGAGTCATACTTCACTAGCAATGGTACAACATATCTCCTACCAAGTACTTAGTCAGTATTCATAGAAAAAGTCAGTATTTTAAATGGCATTCTTAAGAGAGTAAGCCAGACCATTTATTTTCTGGAAGAAATAAATTTGGAGTGGTAAATGATGCAGGAACTTTTTTTTATTAAGTCATCCTAATTTCAAAGTAGTTCTACAAATTCTGTGTCCAGAATCCCCAACTTAAGAATAAAAATATCTATTAATTGTTTCATATGAAATTATTATTCTTATGCAAGGTTTCCTGTTGTTCATTCAATTCCCCATGTGCCTTCATACCATAACTGGAAATAATTAGCAACATGTCTGGAAGATTTAGCTAAGAAACATGTTAATTTTGCCTGGAGACAGTTCTTTTATCCTGCACATTCATTTTCACTTTCTTACTGAGTTTGTCAATGTGATTTTTATCTCAACTGACTACTCTGTAAAATAGCTGTCTATATGAACATTGCTTTTGTAAAATGTTGAGAGCTGTTCCTTTTATTATTGAATTTGATGCCTCAACCTATATCAGGATTTTTAACACATTGGTACACATCAGCATGATTCAGCTCAGTAGTCCCTTGACTTTCCATTCTTCAAGAGTTACAACTATGTAATAAGGTTGACCCATAACATACACACACACACATGCACACACTCATATACAGACATAACTATTAAGATTTTCCACTTATATATACATTCATATGAGATTTAATTGTTTCATGTATTTATTTTTTCTTGGCATGCAGATGTCAATGTTTACTATGTTCTCACATTTATATATAATTACTAGTAAATCAGACATCTCTCATTAAGTTAAATGAAAGTTAAAATGAACATGTTTTATGGATTACCAATATTGATACCAAAGTATCAAGAAAATACTTTCAGTTTGTGACATGTTCAAAGTCATAATTATAAACAGACGTTTCCATGATGTAGTGCTAGAGCTATACTAAACAACAGACTCGTTTGAATTTGTGATGTTCTGGAATTTTTTTTTTTTTTTTTTGAGACGGAGTCTTGCTCTGTCACCTAGGCTGGAGTGCGGTGGCGCTATCTCAGCTCACTGCAGCCTCTCCTCCTGGGTTCAAGGGATTATCTGGCCTCAGGCTCCCAAGTAGCTGGGATTACAAGCATGTGCCACTACGCCTGGCTAATTTTTGTATTTTTAGTAGAGATGAGGTTTCACCATGTTGGCCCCTAACCTCAAGTGATCCGCCCGCCTCCACCTCCCAAAGTGCTGGGATTACAGGTGTGAGCCACTGCACTCGGACGATATTTTGGATCTTTAAAATCATTAACATACTTACACTCTCATTATATTAAAGGGATATATATTAAATAAAAACAATTGAATTTTCTGAATTCTGAATAAATATGCGGTATCACATATATACCATATAGGAATTGCTAATATATTTGTGTATAAAATTCTATTTTAAAATGTTAACTTGTATATGTATTTTAATACATACAAATATTTCATGTATTTTTTAGATATTGTAATACATAATTATACATATATTTAGAAAAATAAGTGAAAACTTTCAATTTATGCAAAATTATTGAGAAATAGAAATGCAGTCTGTCTCATATTCTCCATTAGGTTATGAATTTAACAGTACCAAAGTTGTACATATTAGAGAATTTATTTTTAGAGTCCAAACAGAAGAAAAGCAGTTCTACTTTTTTATAAACATATGCATTTATACATTTTTAGTTCTCCATAAATATCAAAGTGTAAGAATTGCCTTTTTGATGACCACACCGTTTTCATATAATGTATCCAACTAATAAAGGCAGCATCTTGAGTCATGCGCAATTTTTTTAGGAAAGAGAGAAGAAGGTAATACACATGTACTGAACTACACTAACAGTATAAAATATAAAGATAAATTATATTATAAAGATAATATAAAGATAATCACTTCAAAATATTGAATTGTATGCGCAGACACTAATATATGCCATGAACATGCAGGCAAAAATAGACAGATTTTTAAAAGTCAACATTTCACAGTACAGGATGAAGATGATAACTTGCAAATGGCTCCCTTAGGACATCTTTATATAAGTTTAATTGCGTATGATAATGTATGGGTTTTTCAGGAAAATTTAAAAGTTTTTGAGATATGGCTAAAAACTTGTCCTGTCCTCAAAACGTATATTTGGTTCCTCTCAGCATTGGTGCTGTAAATTAAATGTTCTAAATAATTCAATACAGAACTCATACAATTGTCCACAATGTTTATCGTATATTTTATTTTCAGACCATAAAAAGGCTTGTTCTAGTAAACGAAACTGATTTTTTGACACTATATTAGTTAGCAAAAATGTCAAGTTTTTTATTTCCTTTTCTATGTAGTTGTCACATCAAATGTGTTCATCCATTCAACCTAAACTTATAAAACATCTAATATTTATAAAGCAGTCTACTTAGGAAAGTACTATATAGATTCCAAAATTGAATGAAATCTAAACTTGTTTTATAGGGCCCTACTTGTTTTGTATCAAAAATTTCTTTCATAATTTATTGTACAGTCAAAATTAATCATCTCAATAAAAAGCATTTTAAAAAGATTTTCTCCTTCATAGAAAAATGGAATCTTCTTTAAGCATATTAAATCTAGTTAAATAATTTAAATCTATTTTAGAAATACTTGTCTTAACTAATATATTTTCAAAATAATTTGTAAATTTATCCTTATTGATTTGCCAAACATAGCTAGAGCTAATTTTAAAATTTTGCCCTCATTTGTTTGAAATTTTATATATAGATAGTTAAATGTTAAAAAAAAAAATTAAGGCCCGGCGCAGTGGCTCATGCCTGTAATCCCAGCACTTTGGGAGGCCAAGGCAGGTGGAACACCTGAGGTCAGGAGTTTGAGACCAGCCTGGCCAATGTGGTGAAACACTGTCTCTACTAAAGGTACAAAAATTAGTCGGGCATGGTGGCAGGCACCTGTAATCCCAGCTACCCGGTAGGCTGAGGCAGGAGAATTGCTTGAACCCAGGAGGCAGAGGTTGCAGTCAGCCCAGATCATGCCATTGCACTCCAACCTGGGCAACAAGAGTGAAACTCTGTCATATATATACACACACACATATATATATATATTAAGTCCAATCATCAGATGTAGAACATTAAAATTCAATTTTCAACTCAACAAAATGATCAAGGTCAGACAATGGAGCGTAGTCCAGAAATGTCCCCAGTGAAAGTCTTAAATCCATCTAAAAGATTCTATCCTCATAACGGGATAGATTTTGTAGCTGGTTTCGTGTCCCAGTGCCAGGTATCTCAAGCTGCAGGGTACTTCTCTTACCAGCATAGGTGATAAATTGTGAATCAGGGTTAAACTATGCAAGAATGAAATATTTTGAAAGGTTTAAGATGTCCATATTGTTAAGAGAAATAGCATGTCATTCTAAAATTTTAATTTAAATTAATTCTAAATTTATTAGAATTTTTTAAGAATGTAAAAGAGAAAAGTGGTTCTAGAATGTTCTCATTTTATTTAGTCTGCCACTGAATGACCACAGGGGAAAAAATATATATATATATATATTTTCTTCCTTCGAACAGGTATCTTTTTCTTACCATATTGGGGTAATATTAAGAACTCGTAAATCTTATTGTATGAACTGTAATTAACACTAATAGCATAGTGTTATAAAAGCTTTTAAAAACCATAATACAAGTTTGTGAGATTATCTGTTTAGCTAATAAAAATTACAAAGGAAATGATAAAAGTAGACATGTTTCAAAACAAAATCAACATGATAAAATTCTAGTTTCTCACACATCCAACAACTACTCTACATGAATGCAGTGATTCAAGAATATGGCTGATAGACAAACAGCTTGATGCAATAAATGGTGCCAAAATAACTCACAAACTACATGGCATTATAGAAAAAGGTTATTCCTAATTTTTTAAAAAAGAATGATAGTTTTTTTTTGCATATTGATCACAATCATTTGGTGATACATTAATGCTTATCTTTAAAGAAATAATAAAAAGTAACAATTTCATGTATAAATTTATATTTTCAATACTGAATTAAAACCTAAAGACTTCCTAAATATTTCAATGAAAAACTACCCAAAGAATGAATATATTTAACATTCCATAATCATTTTTATGGTGATCTGAAGATAACTTGCATATTAAGGACTATATTGTATAACATATTCAAAAACTTAAAGAAGTCACTCCCTGTGCCTGTATCCACCTCAGAGTCATGGAATGGATTCCAAAATGGCACAATGTCAGAAAAGAAACAAAAATGGTTTCCAAGATTGCTTATCAAAAATATCATTCTCCAGGATTCCCTGAAAGATGTGTTTTTTGGTTTTTTGGTTTTGGTTCTTTCTTCTTGTGGCTTATGTTGATACATTATAAAGGCCATGGATAAAGGATAAAGTTAGAGTCCATTAGTAAAAGAGATAATATAAAGAATGTAGGTTTTTGAGGTCAGACATATCTGAGACAAAATCTCAGTTCTGCCACTAATAGTTCCATGACATTAAATAATTTAATTAACACCTGTTAGGCAGTTTATTTACCTGTATAATTGGAATAGTATATTATTTTACTCAATATCTATTTATGAGATTATTGTGTCCTTGCCAGTACTGTGAATCCAGGAAATTATTCAATGAACAGGACAAATGCTGTCACCTTAGTGTGGTGAAGGCAATAAGATAGTAAAAAAAATAAAATATTAGTGTTATATGAACTATGAAGAAAATAATACAAAACTAAAGAGTGGGAAGAAAGGAAGATTTTAGAAACAGTCACAGAAGATCTTTTTGAGGAAGTGGCTTTGAGCAGAGACTTAAAGGATGAGACTAATCATATGCTGGACAGAAAAAACAACAGAGAAACTTGGAGGCTATAAAACCTTGATTTGCTAAAGAAACCAGCTTTGCTTTCAGCAGAGCAATTCAGAGGATGTGCTAAATTAAATAATGACTCCTCATCCCTACAACTTGTAAATGCTATCTTACATGACAAAAGGGACTTTGTAGATGTGATTAAGAATCTTGAGATGAGGGAATTATTCTGGATTGTAAGGGTGGAATATACTTGTAGTCATATGTATCTTTATAGCATGGAGGCAGAGGAAGATTTGACTATAGAAGAGTGGTGGGAGATACGAAGCAAGAGGTCGGAGTGATGTAAATAAGGGGTCAACAGCTAAGGATGCAGGAAGCAAGAAAAGGCAAGTAATTAGAGTCTCCCCATAACCCCCAGAAGGGCCAAGCCCTGCTGATATCTTGATCTTAGCTCAGTGAAACTGATTTTGGGCTTCTGATCTCCCTCACTGTAAGATAACTTTGTGTTGCTTTAAGCCATTAAGTTTGTGGCAATTTGTTACAGTACTAATAGGATACTAATGCAGAGGAAAATGGCAAAAAAAAAAAAAAAAAAAAAAAAAAAAAAGAAAGCTTAGAGAGGTAGCAGGTACCGGATCACTTGAGGCACTATAGAAGGATAATAGTGAAGAAAAAAAATAAAGACTCTCAGAGGCTTCTATAATACTCTAAGCAGCAGATGGTTATGAGTTGGACGTGGGTGGTGGTGGTGGTGGTGGTTGAAGTGAGGGAAAGTTTCAGGCACCTGCTAAATTCTGAAGGTGGAGTTGGCAGGACTTGTTGATGGTTAGGATATATGGAGTGAAGAAGAAAGCCTTCCAAATACCTAGAGCAACCAGGTAATTTTGCATCATTCATGAGAGATGGTTAAACTTACACAAAGATTTTGACAGCTGGTGGAAAGAAAATCAGAGTTCATATTTTGCCCACGTTCAACTGTAAGCAGTGGAGTCACTTTAAATGTCAACCGATGGGTAAGGAAGAGTCACCTGGAGGATGACCAGGGACAATGAGGATGATAGTCTTTTACATTCCCAATCCCTGTGGGATACTTAGAGATACACCATAAAGGACAAAAGATAAGAAACCTACTCCAGGAATTACATATTTTCTTAAAATGCATTAATTAAACAAAAAAGTTACCTATTATTCCTTTTTATCTTGTTAAAAAATATAAAAATAGATCGCATCTTCTCTCTGTCCAGTTTATTTACATATAAAATGACAAACATAGCCACTGAGAAATTAAATTCAAACTGACATGTGAAGTAACATCTAAGAAAAATACTGGCAGACAAAATAAAAGAAAAACACAGAATACTAAGTTTAAAATGTGAAAGTACTAATAACTAATTTAGAGGGCTGAGCATCAATGAAAGTGTAAGTGAAAATCAGTAACCTCACAGAATAAGAAGGTAAATCAAGGCACTGTTTGGAACTTCAGAAGTTCTATGTGACAGATAATTTTAATCCCCAAAGCATGATAATTTCTGCATTCCACTGATGTAACCATTGCAGAAGAGTGATATGAATTTATAACCATAAAAATGAAACTTCTAAAAAATACTAATGACAATACTACTGACAGAAATAACAAATACTAGATTTACCCCCACTTATCAAGAGTACATGCTTTTTCTACCACTATTCATATCTCTCTTAATTGTGTCACTTAATTGACTTTTCAAGGTTAAGCCATGGGCATCTATAAACAATACTGCATATCATAAATCATCCTGGAAAAGCACTGTTTTTTAAGTCTATCAGATAGTACACAATGTTTTAGAACAGCAGAACAAAGCTAAACTAATTTATATGTCCATAAATCACTGTCTTGTCTTGGTAAATATTAGTATATTAAGAAAAAGAGACAGAGAGAGGGAGAAACATAGAATAACAAAAACATTTCAAAAATACACTGAATAACCTATTAAACATAATTTGGAGAATTACAATGATTGCTCCTTAAATTTTGTCGTAAGCCATACATAAAATAATATTAATAATAATAATAACAATATGGGGATAAAAAAGGTCATATTTATATATATATGAGCAGCATTAAAAGTATACCTTCTACCACACTCAGATTCAATAAGGATGTTTATCTCTATTAGGTGTTATATACAATCATATAAAGGAATTGATAATGGCATTATTGAAAGTGAAAGATTCTGTGGGTATTTTTTTTTGTTTTTTGTTTTTTGTTTTTTGAGACGGAGTTTCACACTTGTCCAGGCTGGAGTACAATGGTAGGATCTCAGCTCACTGCAACCTCCACCTCCTGGGTTCAAGCGATTCTCCTGCCTCAGCTTCCCAAGTAGCTGGGACTACAGGCATGTGCCACCATGCCAGGCTAGTATTGTATTTTTAGTAGAGATGGGGTTTTTCCATGTTGGTCAGGCTGGTCTTGAACTCCGACCTCAGGTGATCTGCCCACTTCGGCCTCCCAAAGTGTTGGGATTACAGGCGTGAGCCATCGCTCCCGGCTGGGAATCTTTTTAAAAAGCAGAACCAAACGATTGCAAACTATAAAATTATATTTATGACAAGAAATATATAGTTGGAAAAGGCAAAAAATATGGGGACAAAAAACTAGTGTTTACACGGGTTGGACTGGGATTGGGGGAGGGATTGACTACAAAGGAACTGGAGAAAATTATTGGAGTGATGTGGTGATAGTTACATAACTGTATATATTTGTCGAACACATTAAATACTGAAAAGGGTGAATTTTACTGTATGTAAATTATTTCTCAATTAAACTGACATTACGAAAAGTAAAATAAATATAAATTTCATTTAGAATATTGAAAAACTATAGATTTTGTTCTAGAAATCTGGGGTTCTATAATTTATTTCAAAATACAAGGTTTTAGCCTATTTTTAACTTATCAAATCTTTCTTCAGAAATCCAAAGTTTAGATTCAAAAATAGCAATTTACATTTGACCCTAAGGCTAACACATGTAAAAATTATGTAAAAGAATAGAAAATTGTTCCAACTTTTTTTCTTTAGTTTTGAATTTGTTGAGGTAAGCAAAATAAAATAACAACAATTTGGTCTAGCCAAGTGATAAACATTACAAAAACGTCAATAAAACCTAATGTAGATAAAGCCAGTGCAAACATTTTCAGCTAGTAAGAAAAATATACAACATGAACTTCGATTCTCAGTGGCTAGCAGCATTCCCATAAAATATAATTTTTGTAATAGAAGTAGGAATGTATTATATTACTTCACATTATATTCTCTTCAATATAATGTGAAGTGAAATGAACACTGGCTGATTAGACAGGTGGCTCATACCCATATGACTGTTCAACCTCTGACTTGGCTTTCTAAAGTCTAGAGGCTACTTCATTTGGGGCACTTTGGCTGATTTGTCAGAGGTCATTAACGCTGCTTCATTACTGACTGCTCCAAAAACAAGCAGGTCACACTAAATTTGTTTTCATAAATAAACAACATCTCAGAATTCTCAATGTTAATAAATATATTCTAATTAAATATAACGGAAACTAAAGATGCAACATTAATATATGCATATGCTTACATATTGGGCACATATAACTAAAAGTATCAATTATATTTACATTATGAGAAAAGATCAAGAAATTAAGTAATGAATCATGAGTCAGTGGGGATTTAAATTAAGGCCTGTTACCTAATTGTAGCTGTCCATATAGTAAAATTCGTAAGTCAATTCTATTAAATTCAAAATGCATTAATTTTAGCTATTTCAATTTAACCATGGCCAACAAATATGTAAGTCAACTCAGGATATTTTAAATAAAGAGTTACATGGTTGATTATTTTTCACAATTGCATAAACAACTTAAAAAATTTCAGGGGGGTCTAGAAAGAGAAGGAAAGAATGCATTAAAGGTGTTAGTATATATGTAAATTAGATCTAGGTAATATTTATGTTAAATTTTAACTTACTTTTTAAATTTTATATTACACAAATTTTGTCCCTGGGACACAAGTGCCATACTGAAAACACTAATAGAAAACACATAAAACGTGAACAGCTGCAGTTATTAAAAAGATCCCTTAGGGTAGGTCAATACACAGACATGAGTTTATATCATAGCTGGTTACATACAGACTCTAGGAGGCTTAAGGGAAATATGAGTTATAGAGAATCAGGCTCTCCATGGATAGATGCATCTACAGATAAGATTAAAATTAATTCTTGGGCAGTAGTGCCTCTTTCTGTCATACTGATCTTTGGTGCATACTAGGTTGTTGACTCAAAGTGTATTACTATTATTCCTATTGGTTTGTGTGCAGCACTTTGCATTTTGAAAATGCATCTACAACCTCTTTTTTGTTTCTAGCTAAAAAGCTCTTTAACATTGACAGAGTACTGCATGAGATGTGGCTTCTGGACACCAATCTTTCCTAGAAATTAAGCTGCAATAAGCAGGCATTGTTTTACTTATTTTTCATATCCTGAATTTTTACAAGGGAATTCCAGAGTGATAGCAGCTGTGACAAGCATACTAATTTGTATTCACCATTTGTGTTTATTAGCTGGTTTGAGGAAGTGAGTCAGGAAGATGACACCGACACAAACAGAAATAAAACCTGGATGTCACAGTGTGTCATATTAAAGCCGAGAACATTTAAAAAGCAGAACAGCCCAATCTTCAGTTAACCTCTATTTAATTTTCATAAATAGAATTTCATCTCAAGCACCAAATTAAAACTGAGGCTGAGAAATGAGCCTGTATATTAAGATGTGTCCAAATCAATTATTGTCATGATGAGTTGCTCGTTTTCAACCTCCGATTTACAATGTGAGTCACCAGGTTAGTATATTGGGGTTACAATTAGTGGGGAGCATTTAAGTATGGATTTTACCCTAGTATAAGAAAATGACACTGAGCATCTGGGACAACACTGTTTATAGAATTACAAGTCATTAGTGTAATGAAAACTTCTGTGGGAAAAAAAGCGCCAAAATGTCTGCATAATTCCTTATAAATCATTTTTTTAGGGAATTTAACATTGGGAAATGATTTCAAATACATTCTTTGTCTTTTCCTACAGCTGAGTGCCTGTATTGGGTACAGATCAAAACATAGGAGGCCACTACAGTTTTCAGAGTTAGAGGATGACAGTAACTAATTAACTGCCTAAAAAAATTTCTCTTTGACATAATAACAGTACAACCAGGGAATATTGCTAGCTGAGAGGAACAAAATTCAAGATTAAAAGACTAACGATTATAAATAAAAATTGTATTGTTTGTTTTCAACAGAACTGGAATTTACAATAAATGTATGCCATATGAAAGTTTTATACAGAGTTGAATTTACTCTATTTAAATGTGATTAATAACTGAAACAGAATTAGAATATTCTTACATTTAATGAGGTATCTAAAACACATTGCAAAAATTTACACACTTTAACTCTCTAAAATACCACATGTTTTTCCCTACATTTTATCTTGAATAATGATAAATTATAATTATTAATACTTCATAGACATTTATGCAAAATCAAATCTCTACAAAATATGAATATTTTATAGAAATATTTTTCAAACACATCTATATATGTGTATATTGAGTATACACATGCACAGATATGCATGAATAAGTGTATTAAGAATGAGTAATCGTTATCCACTTACAACCTCATTATGTATTTTGCTCCATATGGGATGATACCATTTGGATAAGTTTAGGCTACAATGCATAAATTCCCAAATATTCAATAAAACAAAATTTAAAATGTATTTTTTTTTCCGTGATTGGAATCTTATAAAATAGCTGTTAATGTCAATTCAGAGATGTTTAACCATTAGCTTAAATCAGATGATTAACAAATGTTTCTCTGGTCCTGTGCACTACCAAGATCTTGAGTCACTGTGATGCGATACTAGTTATATACTAATCATAAACAGCACTGAACTTATTTCTACTAGCCCCTGTATTCCTCCTTTACTACCTATACTTGTTGATGGAACCAACATGCCCCAAATTGCTCTGGCTCTGAATCTTAGTGTCCCAGCTCTTCACATCATAACAGAATCAGCTGTCAACTCTATTTCTATCTCAAAGTTTTCCTTTCTTTTCATTCTCATTGTCCATATTTTAAATCGTATACTCTACCATGTGGTCTCGCAGCCAACAAATATTTCCCCTTCCTAACAATCCTGCCCATTAATGCCAGGTACATATACCTTGAGGAGAGCTATGCTGCTCTAACCTTGCTACTCTGATGTTGTTGCTGATTTCTCAGAATAACATTACATAATATGCCCAAACTTATTTCCTTTCTTTCTTCTAACAAAACGGAGCTGAATCTCTTCATTGGATTCCATATCTTGTCTTGTTCACACTGATACCTTTGACTTCTTTCGGTCCTTTATTTGTATTCCTATATGTGTAAATTCAGCTTGTTTTCAGTCTGACATGCCAACTCCTCCATAACATTTCATTTGATCCTGTTTCCACCCCAAGGCAGAGGGTACCCTAATATTGTCTTCCTCACTCACTTTGTACCTCTCTGGTACATAACATTCTATGTTTTCTATACTGACAGTGTTGCTGTCCTTATTTAGAGAGTGGAATCACATTTGAATTGGGCACAATTTCTCATCTTTGTAGTCTTCACAATGTCTAAAGATTATATTTACAAGGGCATGTGACAGATACCTAATTTTTAATAGGTGAATGATTGAAATATAGTAATTTTGACATTTCTCCTTATTTCTTCCTATAGTTTGAGTTTAAATTAACAACTTTTTTATATAGAATAAAAGATCAAATGTTTGCAGAATAGGCATTTATCAGTATATGATCATTAGTTTCCAGATTTAAACCTTGGAAAGGATGAAGAAACCAGTTTTATAAATTTGTAATTTAAGTAAATTATTTATTGTGCTATTTAGGAAAATATGGATAGTAGCCAATCAGTGACAGAAATGACTTGTCTGTGACCTGTGCTGGTTGAATAGCTGATAATGAGCTGGCAAATACCAAAGTTCATTGAAACTGCTACCAAAATATCTGCTTCTATGGGGAGAAAAAACTTTTGTAGAATGAAAAAAATCTAATTTATTAATCAATTTTTTGCAATATGGCACACTTCATATATACATAATCTTTATACTTTGATGTCCCCTCAACATTTGTTTGGCAACTTGTTATTCGTTATCCTGAATATAATTTTATACACCTATGGTCTTTTTTTTTTTTTTGAGACAGAGTCTTGCTCTGTTGCCAAGGCTGGAGGGCAGTGGTGCAGTCTCGGCTCACTGCAACCTCTGTCCCCCCAGCTCAAGCAATTTTCGTGCCTCAGCCTCCCGAGTAGCTGGGATTACAGAAGTCCACCACCACACCCAGCTAATTTTTTACTTTTAGTAGAGATGGGGTTTTACCATATTGGCCAGGCTGGTCTCGAACTGCTGACCTCAGGTGATCCACCCGCCTCGGCCTCCCAGAGTGCTGGGATTACAGGCATGAGCCACCACTCTCAGCCCCTGATGTTCTTTTGGTTTCTGAACTTTTCGAGGAATGCATTTTATACAACTGTACCCCAAATCACTATTTATAGATATCTTAAATGTTGTAGAATCTCACAAAAACACTAGAATGCTCTCGAAACCTTGGACATTTGCTTTGAAGGAAGTACAATGTAGTATACTGTATTGTTCATATATGTAGCTATTATACACTGACTGTAAGATGCCAATTCATTGCACATTGGGGAATCTAAAAATTAACCTTTCTGGTTGTGTTTCAGCTAGAACACTCTATGAAAAGAAATATAGCAAAGAATCAAAATGCATAACGTTTACTCAAATGCCACTAATATTTAAATACATCTGTAAGTGAAGCTTCCTACTGATCCACTTAACACTTCAGCAAAAGGCTAATGAACCACAGAACGCTTTGCTCCTCTTCCTAACCTGGATGCTATGTTTAAGAGAATGCTCTCTTTTAAGTTATAGCAAGAATACTATTTAAGTTGAGGTCAGAAAATATCTGTCTAGTTAGCTAAATTTTAAACTTAAAAACAATAACTTAAATAATTGGGACAGATCCATAATCATTACAGAAGTGTATTTACATATGCGGGCTTCACTGGGCTTGGTTCTGTGGAGAGACAGAACCCAAGGACAAGGCCTGGTATGTCCTGCGGACTGACTACCAAATTGACATAGTCACTGAAGACAATCGTCAGCCAGGCCTAGTTCCAATGGGAAACAATTTCCTCTGGCAGCTTTTAAAGTCTGTTTTTGTAGGAAATTGCCTCTTGGAGCATATAAAGCTAATTCATGGCGGTTCCCAGAACTCCCGCACACCCGGCTGGAGCTCCCCTGTGGATGAGGCTGTCTTGTTGACATAATCAAGCTCGGCTGTTGGCAAAGCTCCAGCTGTTTGTGTGGAGCCAGTCAGATTAGGCTGAAAGCCTCTAAATCTTCCAAAGTGTCCCCAGGAAGGGAATATAAAATGGTGATGGTGATATGGCAAGACCCAGGGAACACAGCAAAGTCACGACATTTGTATTTGGGTCTGTCATTGTGATTAAATAACACAGAATTTGTTAGTAGATTTAGCAGAGGTCACGACACAAAAGTGATGGATGATCTGCAGTTCTATTTTTGCCCACTGAATCTGTGTTATATGCCAGGTTAACTTTTCTTTGGGGATTTGTTATGGTGTTACAAAACCTGTCCTCCTGCTAACCATCCAACAATGTTTTTTATGCTAGAATGTCTATAAACATCTGAATTAATACATTTACAACCAAAGGACTTTATTTCTTTGGCAGGAAAAACATTAGAAGACTGTTATATATTATACAACTGAAAGAGAGGACTGCTTTTAATTTGACTATCCTCTCCCCAATCCGTTTAATACATACTTATTAAAGATTGTCAAGGGCAAAAAAGGTTATTTACCTCAACTATAAAAAGCAAGGATGAAAAAAACTTAAATATGACCCTAGACATTTAATTTGAGATAAAAGTTAAAAATCAAAAGCATATCAGTTTAAAATATAAAAGAACCAGCATATCTTTTTCCAGGTGTGAGAAATACCAAAGTTTGTACATTAAAGTAATATTAAGTGAGTTGAAACATCAGAAACAAAGAAAGCAGCAGCTATACACAGAATAGATAGAAATAAAAATGAGAAAAACATTTAGTCACATGGGGAAACAAAGTTGAAATAAAGTGTATATTTGTTTGAATTTGATATTGTCCACAATAGTGGACACTGAAGTTCAAAACAAAAAGCAATTTCTCTTATACTCTTGAACCCTCTTTCTTGATAATCAAAATCTGACATGAGACCTCTCCCCAATAGTTTAGGATAAATTTGACCACTGGAGATTCAAAAATCTTTATGTTATCCAAATTTTACAAACTATCCTTCTTTTATCATATTCCTTCCTTATTGAAATATTATTTTCATGTTTTTTTTAAAAAATTACATAATGTTCCTTTTGTTTGAAATGTCTTGCTGATACCTAGTCTTATCTGCCTATCAAACTTGACCCTCTTAATAATTCCATTCAATTTCCTTTATTTGTTATATCTTTACCTGAATCCTACACTTCACAGAAGCGGAAGTTAAATCTATTCTCTGTGCACCTACATCAGCACTGATTTCACTAAGCGGTAATTTTTACTATTAATCTGTGTTATCCAACAGAAACTGAGCTGTTTGAAACCAGAAATGCCATTTTCCCCAACTTTTGCTATATTGTTGTCTAGAAGAGTTTCTAGCCCTTTGTGGAATTTGAGTAATGTTTCCTAATAAATCCATCATGGACTTGCCTTGTTTCTGACTTTCCATATGTTACAATCGGTGGGTAAAAGTAAAATCCTTGGTCAGATTTTCTTTTCTTGAATTCCAGATCTCTGATGTACCATCTGGAATAAGTGACTTTTCTGAGCTTCAAAACTTTCCTATAAAATAGTCTACCTCATGTAGTTCACCAGAGGAATAACAGCGCTCGAGTACAAAATTTGCTTAGAAAAGCTCCAGTATTTAAAATGTGCCCAAGTATATGCTAAAAATCAGCACCCTCCCCATCACCTCTTGTCAGCATCCACATAAGAGACCACCTGTGTGGAAACAATGAGGATTTCCTTGGCATGTGTTCTCATGCATGGATGGAATTGCTAGGTTATAGAACATGCTGAATTTCTGAAGGTCAACTGCTTCAGCTTGCACTTTTGAGGTATACTGTTAGCTGATGCTTTTTATTTTAAAAATTTTCTTCCTTAATTCCAAAATCTCCCCAAAATGAGTTCTCTTTTGAGTTTCTCTTTATTTTGTACTTAATGAATACAGAGCATTTAAAATTTCCCAGGTCCTTTTCTGAATGTTCCACAAGTGTTCATTCCCTTGGTTTTCATGAAGTAAGATACTGTTAGTGGCTTCGTTTTACAGCAGGGAAAAGTGAGGAATGAAGAAGTTAATTGACCTGCCCACAACGAGGCAAAAACGTATGGTGGAGCTGGAGCAGTGTAGCTCCAAAGACCCTGCTCACGACGGCTGCGTTCCTCTGCGCCAACTCTGAGTTGTTCTGCCTTTTTAATGACTTTACTGCCCTCCTTTACTTTACTCTCTTTTCCTTGTCCCTTTCTCCTTCCCTTCTCTAAATTAAGTAACGAGGAAGGGAAGGAGGAGAACAACACTGTGTAGGGGACAGAAAACTTTGATTTCTTTCTGTTCTTATTTCCAATGTCGCTCTGTTCTGATGCCTACTAAGAAGAAGTGCAAAATATTTCAATTCTTTATGCCCAAATGACTTTCTGTTTAAAAAACAAACTTTCCAGTCATCTTTGTGTAACTATGAGGTCTTGGTAATATTTTCATCAAATAGGCTTCAAGGAGATAAAAGCACTCCCCAGGCAATAGAGTTTCAGGACACAACTGCCAAACACACACCCAGGGGAATGAACACAGGGTTTCTTCCTCTCCCATTTCAATCAAAGAGTGCCAGGAAACGCAATGGTAATAAAAAGATGATGTAAATGAAATTGAACACTAAATTTTCACCGAAATATAATGAAAAAAATTAAACATGAAAAATTAAAATTAAAGCATAAAAAATTTAAAATGAAATTAATCCACTATGCCAAATTTTCCAGTTTTGTACTTTTTACCATGACTTCCAGGTTTCTAAATATGTATTCATGTTACATAACATATATTTCAATCTATAATTTTTTTTCTCCTCTTTAATTCTTCTGCAAACCTCAACAACTCATTATAGTCTAACTGGAAAGCTATTTCCATTTTCTTCTTGAAAGGTCTCTTTGGGTACACTGTAGACATTTGAGAAATGTAGACCAGCAAAATCAACTGAGTAGTACCATGCACGTTACACTTTTATATTTGCAGCAGTATTTTTATTTCCCTTAATCTTTAAAAATATTCAATTCTTTTTTAAAAAAAAAATTCATTGTCAGTGCAGAGTTATTTGGAAAAAAATAAGGTCTGAATTTTTTATAAATAAAATAAATACTTTGTACACATTCATAGATCCACTAAGAATAATGTTAAATTTAGCCAGGTTTTCAAAAGAGAATCTGCTCTGATACTAATAGCTAAAAGGTATTTGATATATTTTACAACCTTTTGTTCTACTTCATTAAAATTAAACCAATATTAACACAATTTTTCATGACAGCATGAAAAACTCTGGTACATAAAAACCCATGTGAATGTTTGCATTTTAATATCACAGTTGAAATAAAATGTATGAGTTTATAGCCATGTCTTATTACAAACACAGTTAAATATAAGTGTTGTGATTTTATTCTTTTTTTCATTTAAAAGGAAAACATGATGTACTAGAATTATTTAGAGCAACTCATTTCTCTCTTCTGCTTAAAATGTATGATGCACTAATCTCTAGTAACAGACTTTTATTCAAAAGGGAGAAATGATCACTTTAAAAATAATGTCACTTATTTAAATAATTCAGAACCCAAAAAAGGCACTGCAAATACATTTTGAAATAGTGCAAAGAAACTAACTCCCTCAAATGATTATCCAATCTGTGCTTTTGTAAAGTGAAAAACATAATAATGAAATTTTAATCAGTTTCCTAATACATTTTGTATAAACATTATTTATTCCAAAAGACAGAGTATTAAAAAAAACTTTAAAAATATTATAAAATTTTCAACATTCTGATGTTCAAAAATATCATCTTATAGAATACTCTGAGATAGATAGATATATATATTATGTAACTTATTAATGTGCAACAATCACTTTGTATTTTTTATTTTTATTTATTTATTTATTTATTTTTGTTATTCTCAAATTGTTTACTCAGTAGAATTTCTTTTTTTTAAAATTATTATTATACTTTAAGTTTTAGGGTACATGTGCACAATGTGCAGGTTAGTTACATATGTATACATGTGCCATGCTGGTGTGCTGCACCCATTAACTCGTCATTTAGCATTAGGTATATCTCCTAAAGCTATCCCTCCCCCCTCCCCCTACCCCCCAACAGTCCCCAGAGTGTGATGCTCCCCTTCCTGTGTCCATGTGATCTCATTGTTCAATTCCCACCTATGAGTGAGAACATGCGGTGTTTGGTTTTTTGTCCTTGCGATAGTTTACAGAGAATGACGATTTCCAATTTCATCCATGTCCCTACAAAGGACATGAACTCATTATTTTTTATGGCTGCATAGTATTCCATTGTGTATATGTGCCACATTTTCTTAATCCAGTCTATCATTGTTGGACATTTGGGTTGGTTCCAAGTCTTTGCTATTGTGAATAGTGCCACAATAAACATGCGTGTGCATGTCTTTGTAGGAGCATGATTTATAGTCCTTTGGGTATATACCCAGTAATGGGATGGCTGGGTCAAATGGTATTTCTAGTTCTAGATCCCTGAGGAATCGCCATACTGACTTCCACAATGGTTGAAGTAGTTTACAGTCCCACCAACAGTGGAAAAGTGTTCCTATTTCTCCACATCCTCTCCAGCACCTGTTGTTTCCTGACTTTTTAATGATTGCCATTCTAACTGGTGTGAGATGGTATCTCATTGTGGTTTTGATTTGCATTTCTCTGATGGCCAGTGATGATAAGCATTTTTTCATGTGTCTTTTGGCTGCATAAATATCTTCTGTTGAGAAGTGTCTGTTCATATCCTTTGCCCACTTTTTGATGGGGTTGTTTTTTTCTTGTAAATTTGTTTGTGTTCATTGTAGATGCTGGATATTAGCCCTTTGTCAGATGAGTAGGTTGAGAAAATTTTCTCCCATTCTGTAGGTTGCCTGTTCACTCTGATGGTAGTTTCTTTTGCTGTGCAGAAGCTCTTGAGTTTAATTAGATTCCATTTGTCAATTTTGGCTTCTGTTGCCATTGCTTTTGGTGTTTTAGACATGAAGCCCTTGCCCATGCCTATGTCCTGAATGGTAATGCCTAGGTTTTCTTCTAGGGTTTTGATGGTTTTAGGTCTAACGTTTAAGTCTTTAATCCATCTTGAATTAATTTTTGTATAAGGTGTAAGGAAGGAATCCAGTTTCAGCTTTCTACATATGGCTAGCCAGTTTTCTCAGCACCATTTATTAAATAGGGAATCCTTTCCCCATTGCTTGTTTTTCTCAGGTTTGTCAAAGATCAGATAGTTGTAGATATGCGGCGTTATTTCTGAGGGCTCTGTTCTGTTCCATTGATCTATATCTCTGTTTTGGTACCAGTACCATGCTGTTTTGGTTACTATAGACTCGTATTTTTTAGATCCAACTAGACATCTATCTTTCTTGCACTCCAGTTTCTTGCTTCTGAAAAATTACCTTACATTGTCTCTAGATATTTCAACAGAGTTTCCAAGATATGATGTTCCAATTTTAAAAAATGTATCCCCAAATCTATTGTTTTCTTTTCTCTAGTGTCTTTCTTCTTTTACTAATGGCAAAGCATTTCTAGTCAGTCAGGCTACAGATACCTAGGTCATTTTCTAGTTTTTGCTTCATACTTCACAGAGTGCTGCAGCCAGTCACGCCAGTTACGCCTCTGAAACGTCTTCCTGTGTGATGGGTACTTGCAGTGGCTTTGCCATTTTCTTCTTCAGTTCAGGTATCTTACCTGCATATTTTAACAAGCTTTGTCTTCATCTCCCTGTCTCCACTTCTGCATCTTCAGATGTACTCACTATCATATTATCAATCATTTTTCAAAAATACCTCTCTGATACCGTCAGTCATGCAGTCCTCTGCCCGAGTTAGCTAATTAGCCCTTCATGTCTCCACCAGGGCTTAGAGTTCTGATGTGCATCCTAAAGCCCTTGGCTGGTGTGCTGTCACACCTCCAAACACTTGTCAATTATTTTTCACTGCCACCCTAGTCCTCACATTCTCAGGGATTGCCTGGGGTTCTGAAAAAAACTGAAAAGAATAGTTGGAACTGTGAAGTAGCCATTCATTATATTTTCTGATTCACAACTATTCAAATATTTTTCTTTCATATTTTGCCTTCTTGATCTGACTTCATGAGACTTTTGCCTAAAAATCTTAGTGCCATGGACACTGCATTTGGGCATCTCACTCCACCTGGACAGGTTGTTGGCCATTCCTAGGATGTGGTCAATTCCCTTAGCCCTCGTGGTGCTCTGTTCACACCATCTCGTCCCACAATAGTCAAGCCACTGAGGGCCCAATATACCCATACAAAAGTCTGTCAAACAATATTAAAAAAAATCTAGCACCATTTTCTGAATACTGAATATATCCTCTAATATGGAATCAACTACTCAAAGATCTTTTATATTACATTAGAAAGGTAGTATTTCTTTTCAAAGCAAAAACTCCGGCTCTTGAATAGAGTTGTAATTAGAATTAGATGACTTGGAGATTCCTTTTGCATTTGCAAGTATTTGGAAAATAAAAATATAGTTAAATATTCAAATACATCTTGACTTATTCATGGGCATTGATATGCTTATGTAAGGTTAATTATTTAATCAAAATAATTTAAAATAATTTGACAAGAGAATTATACAGAGAACCCTGTTTTATTTAACATGTCTATCTTATTCTGTGTAACCCTTACTATATGCAACCATGTAACAAAGTTAAAGAAGAAACATTCTATACTAAATAACTACCAGAATTTTATATTGACTTGTGCAGCAACAAAGCACTTGCAAGGAGGCAGAAACCTAAACTGTTGAGAGAATGGGAGCTGTGCTATAGGAATGGCTCTGATTTCACTCTAGTAGGGCAGTTTTTCCATATGCCACATTGAGTGTTTCTGTTGTACATCTGTTGCATGACAAACATAAAATGGTTGGGTTCACTATCAATTATAGGCTGGAACAAGTAAGATTTCAATTACAACAGGAGAGCAAAACAGCTGGGAAATCCCCGAAGGGAGGTGCAAGAACTAAGGGGGTGAAGCAGGCATCATAATGGTACATTGCACACTACTAATTAGAGAGAGATGAAGTCAAGTTAAAAGAAAATATACCCCTGGATGCTCTGTTTTGTAGAAGCCATTTGGGTACTGAAAACGGTACCTCGGTGGCTTGTCTCTCTGAATTCTCATGTAATTGTTGCCTCATGAGCAGCTTAAATAAAAACTCTAGCATGAAGATATGTTATTTTTTAAGGATAATTTATTTTTCAAAAAATAAATGTGATTACATCTAAGCACTTCTATAATATCCAAATTTATTAAAAGACAGATATCTTTAAAAGGTAGCAAAATTTAAAAATGAAGAAAATGACGATGCGTTTTACAATAGCCTACAGCCACCTAAATAAGGGATGCATAAATATAGGCACATATAAAAGTCTTCTTGACAAACATATGTATGAAAAAATCAGGGGTCATTCTACTACTATGTGTACTGCATGAAAATTATGTGATTTCCCCCCACGCTTGTTTTTCATGTTGAACTAAGTGAACTAGAAGCAGTGAAAATTAAAACAGCATAAGATGCTATTGAAAAGAAATTCTTTTCTCACATAGTTAAGATCAAGGAATATAATTAGGAATTAGCTATAGGTTATAAAATGTTAGGCAATTTAAACAGCAAATTTTCTCTTTCATTTTTATACTCAACATATTTCATAACAATAAAGAAAACAAGAATAATAATAATTTTAAAATGATGCCATATTTGAAAAGTCTGATCTATAACCCATTCCATCCACTTTTGTTGGAGACTCACTTTTGTTGAGCTATGTGAGTACCTTACATAATAACAATATCGAATATAACAAAAAATTATTATTTTGACAAATGTTAATGGAAACACTCTAATGTTTACTTTGTAGCTCAAAAATGGCTGCTATGAAATATGGAGGGTTTAACATAAATGTGAAGTTTTATCTGGAGTCCTCCCACAATGACTCTATTGCTTTATTTTCCTACTAGAAAAGTACTTGGGAAAATATAAAATCATGGCATTAGTTCAGGTAAAAGTGATTATGGGATCAGTTAAGACAATGTGAGAAAAACTATGACATTTCAAAAGGAGAAATTACAGATGTTAGAGAACAGTTGGAGGTGAAGACGAGGGGAGGGAAAACCTAGCATAACTCCAGGATTCTTAGCTTGCGAAATTAGGAGCAGAAAAGGTAGGAGAGAATTTGATAGGAATATTAGCATGGACTTCTCTAGGCACACAATATGATACTTTACTAACATCAAATGTAGCTTCATTTAACTTCATAATTTAAAAATTATGTTTTTCCTTAATTTTTCTTCTACATGGTATGGTCATTTTTGAAATCCAATAAATCCTCATATAGTCACCTTTATGTCTGAGGGCAACATCTGCTACGAAATAATTTACCTATGACCTAAGTCTTATTTAAACAGTATACTGAAAAAGAATATTTATTTCCCTTACTTGCTCTCCTTATATATACATAGTAAATTAATTCTAATGTGGTTCAAATCCCACTCCTGAAAGCTACCTGCATTGAACAGAAAAGTGTAATTCTTGGCCCCTCTTCCTCTCTCGCCCTTTTCTTTTAAAACTTTTTTAGGCTTTGTATGAGACTTCCAAAAAAGCCCAGCATGGGTCCCATTGACGATTTGACCTCTTTTAGCCCCCAAAATTCTGTGTTATTTTCCTCATATTATAGAAATAAGGACATTTCATCTCTTTTCTGAACTTAGAATAGCATAAAATTACTTCCAATTGGAGAATAAAATGACAAAATAGCATCAATTTTTGTACACATCAGTGTTTTTGTAATGACGTTAACTGTTAATCCTAAGATTTCAAAAATAAGAATAAAATATTATCTCCTGTTTTGGGTAATGGGAATTCAATATTATAAAACTATTCCAAGCACTAATGAAGAGGGAAAGTAATGAATTGGATGAGGGTGAAGGGAGTGATTTTCTTTTCAGATCTGGTAGTGTGAGATGTCTCTCTAACTCAGATGTATAGGAAGGAATCAGGCAGTGTTTCAAAATTAAATTCAGAAACATGCCCAGCCTCTATGGAAACCACGAAAGAAGGGCTCTGTATGACAGGCAACAGCAAAATTGCAGCTGCTGAGATTGTGTGTGTAGCCAAGTGCCACTTCACTCTTGATCTATGTTAAGCTGACTGAAGGAAGAAAATCAATTACTATCGGCAGAGAACTTCAGGTAGACCCAGGTTTGAGATGCCAGCTACACACAGGTGTGTGCCCTCAGCAAAGATAATTCTGACTGAACATTCATTAAGAAGGAGTGCTACTGTATTCCCTGGTTTGAGATTTAAGTGGTTGTATTTTACATGTAGACAGAGACAGATGGAGAAGCCCAAATATTGTAAACCTCCCAACATCACCAACAAAAATATCTGCCTTTACTAGTTAAAACTTTTCTAGAAGACTAGGTCTATTAAAGGAGTATTCAGCTACACACATGCACATACACACAAACACACACATATACATGCAATTATACACACATTATAAAATGCTCTGGTGAACACAGTCTAAACTTATTAAAATTAAAATACAAAGGCCACATGTATTGAATATCTGCTGTTGCCTTCAGACTGGAATCCACTTCATTTATTTTAGTAACAGTGTCCAAATTTCCTCTGGACAGACGTCTTCACCTTCAGTCTCTGAATCTGAGGCCAAGGGCAAGCAAGGCCCATTAGAAACAGCAACTTCTGTCCTCACAGACACTAATATTTGTTCAGGGATGGCCTTGTGGCTCATTTTCAGAGGGAGATGGGGTGAATATCACAGCTAATGTGTGTACTCTGGAGAAGACTGCATGCTGAGAACATATGAGCTGGGCCTACTTCTGGGGCCCCATAGCAAAGTCTTTCAAAGGAACAACCCAGAGGAATGAGGTTAAAAGATGGTACCTGTTGGTGACAGTGTTTGGCTCTGAAATGAATGTATCCAAACTACAAGTCAACAAATGTCCTTATAAATGCCCTTTTGGGGTGATATCAGGTATGTAAGTGCATTCATGGCTTAAATTACCAAACTTACTTCTGTGGTGTCCAATGCATGATGGAACTAATAGACTGACTCTAAAATGTAGCAATGCTTCACTTTCTAATACATTTTTTTTCAAGAATATCTGAGCAACTACTGACAAAATGAAAAATGGGGAGTGAGTAGTACGTGAAAATCTGTGATTGAGTTTAGTTCTCAATCTAGTTAATTTAGAGAGGAAACCGTACAAATATTCAAATTACCATTTAATCCTGTATTTGATTTTATTTTCCAAATTCTTCATATTCAACACCATACAAAAGATTAGTTTCTAGCTTGAAGCAGTGGATAAAATTTCAGAGAAATAAGAATATACTCCAAACACTACAAATGGCATAAAAGTCCCTAAAATTGGCCAGGCACGGTGGCTCACTCCTGTAATCTCAGCACTTTGGGAAGCTGAGGCGGGCGGATCCTGAGGTCAGGAGTTCAAGACCAGCCTGGCCAACATGGTGAAATCCTGTCTCTACTAAAAACACAAAAAATAGCTGGGCATGGTGGGGGTGCCTGTAATCCCAGCTACTCAGGAGGCTGAGGCAGGAGAATCGTTTGAACCTGGGAGGTGGAGGTTGCAGTGAGCCGAGATCGTGCCACTGCACTCCAGCCTGGGTGACAGGGCGAGACTCTGTCTCAAAAAAAAAAAAAAAAAAGTCCCTAAAATTGACATAACCTAAGTAGCATGGTAACCATGGGTATCCAGCCTGTAAGAATTCTTTGTAAAGTGGAGAAAGTCTAAAAATCGTATTTCATGCAGTGATTGTTTTGGTTATTAGAGAAGTTACCTCATCCTGCCAAGTATCCATGCTTTTGAAGTAATTTAGTCCAAAAAAGAAAAATAAAATCCAAAAAGCACTTCTCATATTCTTATAGAATCTTATGTAGTATGTTCATACTTTTTAGGGCAAAGAAAATAAAATGTTAAGAGAAAGCCCAAAACCCACGAGCATATTGTTTAGGGAAACTTGGGGTGTTGCTTCACCAGTCAGAAGACTCTATGGCCAGTGGTGCCTTTGCCTGAGTTTTGCTTGTCTGGATGAGTCTGGGTTTTTTTATGGGTTTCAGAGGGGAAAAGTGTACGCTGATTCGTCCATAGGCAGCCATGGGTGGGCCTGAAAAATGAGCCATAAGTTCTCACTCCAGTCTGCAGCCAGGCCCCCAGCCTTCAAGCCGCCCTGGCTTGAAGGTGGGGCTTCACCAGGGACCTGCCCCTTTCTGCCCAGGAACCTGTCTGCCTCCGACCGCTGTTCATAGTGCTCAGGCTTATGCTAAGGAGCAGCTGTAGGCCAGTGCCAAGCTGCCCTCAGCCCCACTTCAGCCTCCCTCCCATGCTCATCGGTGCCCAAAGTCCAGAGGGGGCTGAGGTAGCAGGGAGCTGGCATCTCAGCGCTGCCGTGAGCGTGTGTTCACTTGACCAGGTTGTGACAGCGCCGTGGATCAGCCTCACCTTTGCTTTGAGATCTGGCGCGGGAAGCAGGGAGAGGCTAAGCAGCAGGACCAGGCATTTCTGAGTCCGTGTGGGCAGGGAGGCTTCCTGGGTCCCCAAGAGTGAAGAGATGCCTGGGTCCACAGCCATGGGTTGGGTGGCTGTAGCTGCGACTGGGAAGTCAGGGATCCTGCCAGCTCCCGGCCCCCAAGTGCACAGGGATGCCTGAATCCACAGCGCTAGCTTGGGCAGCAGCCGCTGCACCTAGGAGGGCAGTGCTCCTGCTTGCTCGGTGGAGGACACAGTGCCAACTGCGCCTCCCTCACTGCAGCTGGCATCACGGCAGTGGCTGCTCCATATGGGCCGCCACTGCCATCAATACTTTTGCCATAGGTTGTGGAACAATTCCCCCAAAAGGAAAATGTTAAGTTCTCAAACTCAGTGTGTTCCTTATAGTTAAATGTACCTTATAGCTTTGTGTATTATTTTAATACTACTACTAATAATAAATAGTTACAATATGCATAAATATACTTTACCATATAAACACACACGTATGGGCCTTTCAAGACACAGATTAAGCTGGTAAATATGTATTTACATACAAGTGGGGATCAGTACAATGATAGCTGATAATGTCATCCATGTATTTAGAGAGTTTAAAATATGGATTATCAACAAGATGGGCCATAATACTTCTACTGAGGCCATTACAATCCAGGATGTAAACACACATAGATAATGCAGGGGGAAAAAAAAGACCAAAAAAAAAAAAAAAAGAAACAGCTTATATACAAGCAGTGAATTAAAGCTTTCTGGGAGCTAAATACAGGATACTGGTATATATTTAGAAAATGATTTGTAAAGAACTTGGAAAAAAATTACTAAACACGTAATACCTTGTCAATAGCAAAACCTAATTTTGTTTTGTCTAAATATACAAGGAAATCTCAAATGTCAATAAAAGTTAGTTAACATACTTTGTTAATAAGCAGATTTCAATCTCGCTGACTGATAGAATATATGAATGCCTTTTTTCACTACCAACATGTTGAACCAGATGTTTTTTTAGCCACTTAAAATACTAGAAGTGGAAAACAATTAAATCACTTAAAATAATGTAAATATTTCTTACATATTTTTAAAAACTTTATTTTTAGGAATATGATTTGCATTGTCTTGTGAGAGTTATTACATTCCTTTTTCTTTATTTTTCTCGTTTTATATTTTATCTTCGCTTTCCTTCTTTCACTTCTTGTCAGAAATAAAATTATTATTCACTATATTAAGCTAGAGTCCCTTTATATCAGGTGAATATCCATCTCTGAAAAACATATGCCTATGACTAAGAAAGTTTTTTAAATGCTGAGCAAAATTGTCAACAATTTTTAAAGTATACTTTCTTTTCGTTGATTTTCTGTGTAAAGGCTGTAATAGTAAAACTTGCCATGAAAAAGAACAAAATCTTCCTCTGGGCATTCTATCAATCTCTCTCCCTTTCTCATGATACAAACACACACACACACACACACACACACACACACACAGAGTATATCACTAAATCCAGTTTTTCCTGATAAATAAGATAACTTATTAAAAGCTGATTTCAAAATTCAAATGAATGATTTCCCCCATTTTTTTAAATCAGGTAAATAAATAAATATTAGAAACTATACACACAAAATAAAAATATGTCTAAATAACACATCTTCTAAGTTCAATACACTAAACCTATTAAGTAACCTCTCTTTTAGAAAAGATTTGCATTAATGTTGTCACCAAAAAGATTGATTTAAAATTATTTTCATACACCTAAATATTCATGTAAAGCACTCAAGTTGTTTCTTTAATAAAATTGATTCCATAATAGGTTGTTTTCCTTTTTACTATGATTATAAGCCATTTTAAAGTAAGACATTTGCTATTTCACGCCAACAAGTTTTTATAAAATACATTTATATTTGTATGTATTTAAACCGAATATCCCCCCTTATGAGGGGGATGTGTTCTAAGACCCCAGTGGGTGCCTGAAACTGCAGATGTTTTTTTTTTTTCCTGTACATACATACATAATAAAGTTTCTAAGTTAGGCACAGTAAGAGATTAATGACAATAACTAATAATGAAATAGAAAATTCTAACAACATACAGTTCAACAATTTCACAAATAGAAGATTCATTCTTATAGATCTTAGCTATCTCAGCATACTGTTTTTTTTCCTTATTAATTCCAGAGCTTTCACATATTTACTTAAAAGGAAGCATTTTATGATGTCTTTTTGACATATCTGAAGTGCCAGCATCACTACTTACGAGCTTTGGGGGCCGTTATTAAGTAAAATAAAAGTTACTTGAACACAATCATTGCAATATTGCAGGTCAATCTGCTACTAACTGATTAATGAGCAGGCAGCATATAGAGCCCAGAGACAGAAGATGCACAAGCCACATGGGACAGAGAAGGACAGTGTGAGATTTCATTACGCTACTCAGAGGCGGCAATGTAAAAGTTGTTGTTTATTTCCAAAGTTTTCCATATAATATATTCAAATGGTGGTTGACCATGGGTAACTGAATCTGCAGAAAGGGAAATCTTTTATAAGAGGAGCCACTATGATTATTTGTGTATTTGTGTGTGCGTGTTTATGACTGTGCTTATGTGTGTTTATGTTTTTAGTTTGATTCTTCCACTATCTCTGATTTCTTATTACCCATGGCTTACAAGAAACAGAAATCTCCTGTATTTCAGCGTATCTCCTATATTCGTGCCTAAAAAGCAAGTAATATTTGAATAACAGATGTATTGCTTTTATTTAAAAGAATGATTTTCCCGTCCTATTTTGCTATATTAGAAGAGAATACTAAAATTATTAAGCTTAATAAAAATAAGCTATATTTATAATTATGGGACATTTACAATTTAGAAATAGCTAACATACTTTTTAAACTCTACAATTATATTTTTCACCTCTGCTTTTGCTAAAACCAGGCAAGATTATATTCAAGTGGCCATTCACATTTTATTGTTTTCTTACATTACCAAAAGATAAAAAATGTCATTTTAATTATTTGTTAGAACTTAATCAATCAAACATTTACACTTAAAAAGCAATAACAGCAGATCCTGAGTAGTATAATTTAATTGGTTTAATGTGGGAGTATTAATAAATATCCGCAGTCTGTCGCTAATGGCTAAATATAAATAGCACACTATAACCCAAATCTTGTCATCAGTATGCAGTTTAGATAACACCACATACTCTGGGAACATGATTTCTAGAATGTATAAGAGGAGCCCAAATAGGCCGGGCGTGGTGGCTCACGCCTGTAATCCCAGCACTTTGGGAGGCTAAGGCGGGCGGATCACGAGGTCAGGAGAGCGAGACCATCCTGGCTAACACAGTGAAACCCCGTCTCTACTAAAAATACAAAAAATTAGTCAGGCGTGGTAGTGGGCGCCTGTAGTCCCAGCTACTTGGGAGGCTGAGGCAGGAGAACGGCGTCAACCCAGGAGGTGGAGCTTGCAGTGAGCCAAGATCGCGCCACTGCACTCCAGCCTTGGTGATAGAGCGAGACTCCGTCTCAGAAAAAAAAAAAAAAGAGGATCCAAAATATGTTTTCATTGGTTATAAAGAGCATACAGTAACTTCACTACCAAATACTCTGTGTGATCTCCTTTAAGTTAACAGTTCTAATAAATTAGTGTTTTAGTATATGGTTCCTTTGTAGCAACTTTTGTCATCTGTTCAAGTCATAATAATTGGGTATACAAAGATTTCTATTGCTTAATTTTTCTTCCATGTTAATATATTGATGATATGTGGTCATTTGACCAATATTACTATAACCACTACTATTAAGGTGCGAAATGCAGTGACATTCATCTGTTCTGTTAAACCAGAAAGAATACTTTATTTGGCAATGCATGTGGTTTTGTTAAATTATAGGTTGCAATACATTCTTCTTCAGGGTACAATGAATTTGATGAATTATCAGGTTTGTATCTACACATCTACACAGGTGTTTTATGGGATCCCATGTGATAAGACATTTAAGGATGATACCATATATATATGAAAATATATGACTATATATGAGACAATATATGACATCTATGACAATCATAGGTAGGTAGAGATATATATATATATATATATATATAGAGAGAGAGAGAGAGAGAGAGAGATTGCAAATCTTACCTGGAAATGCCTTTAAGGCATGAGTGGGATGGGAGAACTGTGCCACTTAAAGTAATGAAATCTAGGAGAATCAGTAAATCTAACATCTAGCCTCAGGGAAGAGTGTGTGATTAAGTCATTTGAAGAAGGCAAAGAAGCAGAAATCAGAGGTGTGTAATTATGACTCGGACTCAGTGCCAATGAGAAATGAGATTGGAAGAAATCTCTGGTAATATAAGGAGCTACCAAGAGATGCTGCTTTTAGCCCCCGTAAGTCTTCAAGAAGAGCTACCAGAAACAGACATTGCTGAGAATGATGACTGACCTTGGTGCTGGCACATTAGCATACAGGGAATGTCAGGTCAGGCTGCATAGATGCCTGGGCACAACTGTTCTTTAGTACGCATCACTCTTCAGGGAAGGAAAGGTCAGTCCCTAATGGCCACTTAATATCCTGGGGGAGAAATAGATAGTTGTTCTTGCAATTTTCCACTTACCAATTTCCTTTTTAGTGGCACAAAATTATTGTTGTATTATAATATTACAACGATAATTTTGTGCCACTAAAAAGGAGGTACAGAAATCTTGACTGATTGCTTAAGAACACTAAAGTGACACAACTAGAGAAACATATTATTTTGATGGTAAGGTACAACTATCAGAAAGTAAGTTCAATTGGCCAGTCCTGGTGGCTCACGCCTGTTATGCCAGCATTTTGGGAGACCGAGGCAGGCGGATCACCTGAGGTCAGGAGTTAAAGACAGCCTGGCCAATATGGCGAAGCCCTGTCTCTACTAAAAATGCAGAAACTAGCTGGGTGTGGTGGCAGGCACCTGTAATCCCAGCTACTCAGGAGGCTGATGCAGGAGGAACCTGGGAGGCGGAGGTTGCAGTGAGCTGAGATTGTGCCATTGCACTCCAGCCTGGGCAACAAGAGTGAAACTCTGTCTCAAAAAACAGAAAAAAAAAAAGTAAGTTAAATTAGCAACATAATAGGAAAAGACACTAAATAACAAGGCATGGTTATCATTTCCTTTGTTCAGAAAATTATCTCATAAATTTAAAATCTGTTGAAGTTTCACTTAAAGAAGATAACAAAAATGACTTCTTCCCTTGATGTGAAAATACATTCCAATGATTAGCCCCCTCATATTTGTTATTTTCCATTTGCAATGACTGCAAATTCTGATATGACTGTACATTGAGCTGAAGCATTAAAAAAGTTTTAGTTCAAACAAAGGAATCAATCTTTGTAGGAAACATTTCTGTTTGAAAATACGCCCAGCTGATCTTTCAGATCATCTTACATGGAGTCTCGTGTTCTTCTCAAGTTATATCACAGTGTAAAATGCCTTGAAACAGTGTACTTATAGACAAGCTAGTCTTTTCTGAACTGAAGTTTTGGACCTCCTTGAGGAAATTGTGCCTCTGCCAACTTACATATTTTCAAAGAACTGTTGAATTAAACCAATAGAAATCTAGTTTAGGTTCTTCTAACATCTTTTGAATATGAGGCAATGTACCTACTTTCAAAGAACTTGAAAACATAAAGTATAACAAAAGACAGGAAAGCATTTGAGAAACTCTTCTAAAATACATGCTGCCCTTAGACAACTTTCCTTTGAATTCTGCAACAAAAGCGTTAGTATCTAGAAATATTTCAACCTATTAGAGAAAAAAAAAATCTCCTCTGAATGAATTGCAAAATTCTTGTCTGTATTATAAAGACTCGCAAACTCTTTAAAACAGAAATACGAATAAATTTATTGATAAAGGGCCTATTCAACATGTAACAGTAGGTTTATACAATGATGAATTGCAAAGCTTCTCAAAAAATAAATAACTTAAAATGAACAGTGATTTTTAAAAATAAAATCTTTAAATTGTATGTCCATACTAAAAATTTAAGAGTTAAATTACATTCATCTATGGGAAGTATGTATTGTTTAATCTCTAGGAGTTTAGATTCTGAAGTTAAACTGCCTGAGTTCTATGTAACACCCACCCCCATCACCCTCACACACACACATTTTATTGACTCTGTGAACTTGAGCAAGTTATTAGGTTGGTGCAAAAGTTATTGCGGTTTTTGCCATTACTTTTAATAACTTACTCTAGACTTGGGTTCTTTGACAACCAATGGCTTATACTAATTTGTCTTAGAATTTATAGCACAACAAAATGAGAATATTTTAAAACTCTTTTCTTGGTCTGCCAAGAAACTTGACAAAATACTGTAGACTAGGTGGCTTAAAAAACAGAAATTTAATTCTCACAGCTCTAGAGGCTGGGAAGTCCAATATCAAGGTGTCAGCCAATCTGGTTTCTGGTAAAGGTTCCCTTCCTACCTTGCATATACAGCTGTCTTTTTCCTATGTCTTCATATGGCCTTTCCTCTGATTGTGGGTATGAAGAGAGAGCTCTGGTCTCTCTTCTTCTTCTTATGTGGACTTTAATTTTATCAGTTCATGGCTCTACCCTTATAACCTCATTTAACCTTTATTACTGCCATAAAGACCCCATCTCCAAATAGTCACACTGGGGGTCAAGACTTCAACATATCATTCTACAAGGCAGTAATAGTAGGCCTTAGTCCTCAATCAATAGTAGCTTTATATGTTGATAACTATTATAATATTGATGATGATGATGACAGTGATGATAATGATAATGTTGCTCACTCACTAACAGAGGGACATCTTCCTAGAAAGTGTCATTCAGCTACGTTATCTGTTAGACAGACTTATTAATCATTTTCCCTCTCAATCTGTTGATGTAAGCATTGTCAATCATCCTCCTCTGACCTTAGTTTCTCTCTTCCTATTCTACTTAAACCCTATAAAGGTAAAACATTTAATGACCTAATTACCAGTTAAAAGAGAAAAAAAGAAGGTGTGAACAGGAAAGATACATATGTATAATCTCTCATTTTCCTCTTGAGAACTGAGGCTGAGAGGAATAACTTCTCCAAGGCCAAATTCACAACACCCCTTCCCCCAAAATGACGCCATTCTTACCAACTTCCTCTTCCTAATAACGTGATCAGATATTTTATAGAACTTGTTCCTGGCCTCTCTGAAATGCTGATTGCATTTACTTTGGCATATTTGCAAGTAAAGTTTCTTTGGTAACATTCATGTATGAACTTCATTTTCTTTTACGCTCCAAGTCACATGACTCAAGTAGACAGTGTACCATATCATCTCTATGCCAAACACCTGGGATACAGGTTACAAATACAGATTCCTGAACTCCATAGCAAATCTACTTGATCAGACTATCAGGAGGTGACGTCCACATATCTATACATTTTTTTTTTAACAATACAGTCCTTAGGTGATTTTTATTTACACTAAAATTTGAGACACGGCAAATGCAGAAGGAAAAAAGAGAAGAACAGAAATAGTAAGAAATCACTTGAAAAGCTTGTTTCTTTTCATTAACAGCACTAAATACTCTAATTATTGATATAATCTGAACATTAGAGATAAGAATATAAATTATAATTTTAAAATCTGTAGAATTATTTTTTCCAGTATAGTACAGAAATAGTCAAAAACAACAAATGGTGGTTATAAAAAAAGTTAGTTTACCAGTCAAAATCCGAGGTCAGTAGCAATAATAATAATAATAATAATAAAATATACCAGTTAGGTAGTATCTGATTATAAGAGGATCTAAAGAGTGCTAAAATGACTAGGAATCTTTCTGGTCTCCATTCCTTACTCTCAGCTACTTCTCTCTTTCCAAATTTCAGATCTCAGTGTTTCCTTCTTTTCACACTCTCCTGCCCCAAAGTTTCTGGAGTCCCATCCATTTCCTTTCTCAGACCTCCAGCAATGTCTTTGATCTGGAGGACTCTCCATACCTGTCATTTGTCAAGTGAATGTGAGCTCCTAATCAATTGCACTAGGGATATATATTTTTAGCATTTCAACTAGGAACTGTGTTTTCTCAAGGAAACATTGTCGTAGAGAGTGGTTCCAAAAGTGCTATTGGTGTTCTTTTTCCAGTATAGTTTCACTTTGAGATAAATGGGCTTAGAGGGGCTGGTTTAGGACACTACCTGCTGTGTTTATATAGAAAATTTCCAAAAGACTCACTTACAAATAAACCATGGGATAATGACTGATTCATAAATCATTTCCTTTTTTTTTTTTCAGGAGACAGGGTCTTGCTATATATCACCCAGACTGGACTTGAACTCCTGGGCTCAAGCAATCAACCTGCCTCACCATGCTGATTAGCTGGGACTACAGGCACATGCCACCACACCCAGCTATGAATCATTTTTAATGGGAATATACATTGAGAAAACTATGAAACTATTTAAATGATGTAAGTTGGAGAAAAATATAGCCTCACAAAATATACAAAGAGGAAAATACTATTTTACATTTCAATAGCATAGTCAAAGATGTGAGGTAAAGCTTTGAACATGAGATTCAAAAATCAAAGAAGCACTAAAATGCAAAATGCTGTTCTTTTAGCTACTAGCATTGTTCTATTGTGAATAATTGAGTATTGTACTGCTTATAATGAGAAGTATAGCATAGTGGTTGAAGCTTTGAACTTGAGCAGATGTTGGTTCCAACCCTGCCTAGTCCACTTGTAGTTGTATGACCTTAGTTTTATTTCTTTAAGCCTTTACTTTTCTTTGTCTGTAAAAGAGCAGTATAGTCATGGCTGTTAAATGAATATAAAGTCCCTGACCTGACATTTACTCAATAAATGCTTTCGTTATTATTTTTTATTATAAAATCATCTCTGTACCATTGTTCTCCTAAATGGTTCTGAATAAAGAATCTTCATTATTCATGGATTCTATATTCGTGAATGTATATCCTTGCTAAAATTTGTAATGCACAAATCAATATTCACAACATTTTTGCAGTTATTCACAGACATGTAGAGCTCTGAAAAATTTGAGTCACGGATGCACATGTTCCCAGCTGAGGTTGAACAAGGCAATGCTGTTTCAGCTCTCATATTGTAACCAAGTGTCTTTTTTAATGTCTATTTAGTGCCACTTTTTTTTTTTTTGCATGTTTTTGCTTTTGTTGGTGATTTTGCCATTTGAAATAGACCCCAAACATGGTGCTGCAGTGCTGTTTAATGTTCCCAAGCACAAAAACTCTGTGATATGCCTTACAGAGGAAATGTGTTAGATAAGCTTTATTCAGGAACGAGTTATACTGTTGTTGGCCAGGAGTTCAACGTTAACGAATCAACAGTATGTGTGAAATAAGGTGTCTTTAAACAGAAATGTATATAAAACAAGGGTATGTATTGATTGATATATGGAAATGTAATCAGAGTTTTCCAGGAACCCAACTCTTTATTTCCCCTAGGAGCAATGTTTCAGAATTCACAAATAAAGTGTTTGAGGTGACTTTATAGAACATAACTACTGCATATAACAAGACCTGAATGCATTCCTTTCTAAATGGAAATCTAAACACAGAGTTTGAAAATTTAGGTAACACTAAATTCCTCTTTCTTGTACTTCATAAGTAACGAAGTATGAGGAAATTATAAAAGGTGTAAAAGTGGGTTTGGCATTGTGCTACCAATGCTAATTGGAAGATGACTCGTCTGTGCCCTTGAATCATGTCCTTCTGATTCTATTGTATTTAACAATAATGTGAATTTGGTCCATGAGAAAGATGTCATTTCTCTCATTCACTACAAAATGATAACATAAGATGAGTAATCAGCTCCAACCTTTGCCTTACAACTAGTATTTCAGAAATGAATAATGGATTACAGATTGCTGTGTTGTAATAATGTCTTGATTGATTGTTTCCTTAATACGTGCTGAGTGCCGACAAAGTGCAAATCTCCCAATCTGCTGTGATGGGACCACTGTTATTAAAGAGTACAATTATGCTTTTGGAGCCTTCATTCATTTTCTGATTTTGCTAGACTTTTTCTTGAAGAAATATAAACAGCTCTTTAACTGACAAAGTACTGAAATAGTGAACATATATTGAGCTATTATTCAAGACACTGTTAAAGAATATATATATATCACAAACCTATTAATTATGTGTTATTATTGTCCTTATTATCCCAACTTACTGACAAAAAAAAGGCTTAGAGAGTTCAGGAATTTGTACAAAGTGAATGACTGATAAAGCTGGGAAGTCAAACCCTTGGATAATGTAACTGGTTTACTGTCTTTTCTGTTCTTTTCACAGGGAATGATAATTTGTTGGTATTTATATATGAATAAACATAAAAAACTCATATACTATCTACTTGTATAAAAATGAGACATTTTTATCATGGATAAGATCTATTGAAAGGATAAAATCTTAGAAATTCTATAAATGACTTCAAAATAAAATAAAAAGACATGAAATCATGAATCTCAAAAAAATTATGAACACGGTTTTACTAAATTTTTTTATAGAGAGGTAAATAGAGAAAGGTGGATTACTTGAATACATTATAGGTATAGGTTTTTACTTCAATAAATACTGTTTTATTTTCAGATTTTCTTTATTCCTTTCACTTTCCATAATAATAAATAATTTACTAACTTCAATAACGCATATAAATAGGAACGTTAAAAAGTGATAGTGTCTTGGTAATTTCTCACACATTGAAGCAGGTTTGACAGATAATAGATTAGTTTAAACTAAAGTTTGTATTACCATCTTAGAGACTGTAAAAGAAGAGTAAAACACACTACACATTAAGGGGATATGAGAAAGTTGCAGGTAATCTCTTTTCAACTTATGAAAGCAATGGGAGTTCAAATGCATGTAAGACACTGAGCCTTACAGAATAAATATGGAACAAAGTAATAATTAGTTTCTCTGATCTCTTGAAAATAGGTTATCAACCACAATAAATAACTTATTTTGAAAAAAATAGTTTCTGCCTTGAAAGTATTTTTTAAAACCTGTAGCAACAATAACAGGAAGTTAATTTTCTCCCAGTGTTTTTTTAGACACAGGATATGTGTTTTTTCTCATTATCCTTCCTCTGAAAAATCATGAGTCCCCATTAAATTTTTTTATAAGAGGTTTATCCACCCTGTCTCTTTGATTAGCACTATTGCCAGAGGCCCACAAATTAGCAGGTGATGTAAGCCTACCATGGCATTATAAAAATAAAACTTTTATTGTAAATATGGATTTTCAGTAACCGTCTTAGCATTGATATTTATAATATCTTACGTCGAACGTATGATATTCATCACTTAATCTCATCTATACTTATGTGCTTTCACCAAAATAGCATTTCTACAATCATATACCCTAATAACCAGGTACAAGTCTTTTTACCTTGAAAAGGAATGGATTTACCTTGTAGGTGGGGCATACACTATTGAACATTTCTTTTTTTCATATAAAAATAAAGTCTTTCTCTTCAAAAACCACATAATTGAGTATAAGGAATCTGTCAGTCCCTGTATAATATTCAACATCTTAACCCATCAACCTCTTCACTTTAAAATAATTCTGTATTATTTTAGTCCTTTTAATTTTTTATTTAACTTTCTATTTTTCAAGAATTTAATCATGCCAATTAAATTTCTCTAGCCATGATGCTAAATTCTCTGCATCTATCTTAAATTCTAAGGTACCTGAATGTTAACAACATTTGGTAGCAAAGTCTTTGAAGAGGTCAGAGGCTATCGAGAGAGGTGTGCTTTATTATAAATTCATAATGTATGTTTCACGTTTGAAGTTCAAAGGACTAATTTGCCTTGGGGCAAATAAGCATTATTCCATTGGTACAGTTCATTTACTGAAATCCCTTAGAAAATAAATGAGCAGTCAAGAATTTTTTTTCATCTTATTGATTAGCAATAAGTGTGCAAAGGAGTGAGAGTGGAGGAGGTAAGAAAAAATAATCTTAAGAAACAAGAAAGCAGTCTATGAAAATGTAGCTGCTCTACCTGTACATTGCAGAAAATTGGTGTGCTAAAAGCAACAATGTCTAGAGGTCACCAGGAAACAAATACAGAACTTTATTCATATTGACCTATTGATACCCTAATATAAAGTACATATTTTTCATCAGAAGTTTAAACTAATTCATTCTTTATTTGGGGGCTGTATATTCATATATTTTTTTCTATGTATAATCATCCTATTGTGACTAAATGAGTGATTTCAGACTGGTTAGTATTATTTGACAGGGAAATGAAATGTAGTACACATGAAAGCTTCATAGATCATTTTGTCCCATAATTATTTCTTACAAAATATGATCCACACACTGAAAGTACAGCACCTTTTCCTCCCAATTCATAGACATACTGATATTATCTGCTTTGTCACAGCAGTATCCCCAAAGCCTCAAAGCCAGGGACAAAACAAAAAACACGCCCTCAATCATTGAGCTGCTTATCTCCTACCTTGCGCCTAATAACCCAGGAAGCATCCCACTATCAAAGTGCTGGGATGACTAGACTCTGTGGAATCTTCCTTTCATCAAATTAGTTAATGTGCCTTTAAAATAGCATCCTTACTAAGATAAATAACACAATTAAATTACTAAAGTCACCTCTGCCTCTTCCCAAAGCTTAAACATTGTAAATTTATTCCATTTTTATTTGATTTGTTTTTTCTCTTTTGGTTCCTAGAGATTACACTGTGGAGAGTATGCCATTAAATAACAAGTTCCATAAACCTGATAAAAACAATAGGACAGTTATTTTCAAAAACTTACTTGAGTTTTCGTTTTGTTTATTTTATCTAGAAATCAGTTTTGATCCTTATAAACTTTGCTTAAATTACGCCATTGTTCTTCTTGTGGTACAGATGAAATGTCCAAATTCGTTAGATGACATACAAGGTTACAAGTGGCCTGTACTTCTGTCTTTTCAAATCCATCTTGTGCCATGTCCACACTAACACCATTGGGCCAGCCACTTTGATTACTTACATTTACATTAAGCCTACACCCATTGGTACATAATTTCCCTCTGTGTAGAATTTCCTAGCTTCTCCTTCTTCTTCCTCCCCTTTTATTTCCTGAATACTCTTTTATATCTTAAGAATCAGTTCAAATTTTAACATATCTTTGAAGCCTTCTCTGCCCTGCCACCTTCATGTCATGGCACCCATGAGACAGAGTTTGCTAAGTATTTCTGAATATTCCTAGAAATCTCTATTTAATTGATATGAATTTAATAAAAAATTAATTGTAATAATTCTCATAAGATGTAATTATTTGTTTACATGTTTGCCTCCTTGATTAGGTAACAACTCCTCATACTTCTATTGATATTTGTTTCACAGTGCTTAGAAGAATGTCTGGCTGGCAACAGACAATGCCTCATAAGGCCCCTTCTGTTGTCTGTCCGACTTCCTCTGATATCAATTTTATGATGTCTACAACATCACTACATAGTTTTATTTAATATTTTACAGTAATTATTGGTATAAATGAGCTTTGTGAAGTCGACTGTTCAGTGCCCTGAATATCACCTGCTTGAAAAAAATCTCAAAACAAAGACATTTATTTACATCTCTGTCCATGTCACCTTCCTGAACATGAGTGCCTGATAAGTCCTGATTTTTATAAAGAACAACAAATGGCTGTCATGTTAGTTTATACATTTGAAAGTAGGAAATACAAGTGAAACTCTTTCTTCTCCCAATCACTAATTAGACCTTTCTATTTGCAGAACACTTGGGACTCTACTCCACCACTGCTAACATTTTCTTTTTGGTGTAGTTATAGGCAGTATGATTCATCTTTCCTTTGGTTGGCATTTCCTCATTTTAATTTCTATTAGTGTTTGTATTTGAACAAGAAGGGCCTTTGAAATGCCAACTCTTAACTAACACTTCAGCTTACATACAGTTCAAGGGTAAAATTTGGGTTAAGTTGATTAATTGTATTTATGCAAAACCTTATAAAAACTATCTATGGGTTTTACATTCACTATTTAAATGCTCACAGGAAAAGAAAGTCTGCATGTGTTTTCAGGCACAAAAATCATTTGAGTGCAACTTTAGTGAAGAAATTTTGTGATTAAACCAGTATATAATACTGTTTCAGGTAAAGTAATATAAAGTAACCAAAGTTTAATGAAGTAATTTCTTCCTGTATCAGTATTAACCTGAGTGTGAAGGCATTTCTAAATGCAAATTTAAAATTATTTTGAGAAAATACAGTATAAGAGCAACTATATAATCCACGAAGAAGGTACATGCGGAAAATTCATGCTGGTGTCATTGTCACATAATTACTGATTGCTTTGTAACCCTTTGTCTTTAAGGAAATGCACCCCTACTAATACAAAAGTTAACTTGTTTGTAACCTAAGAAAGCACAAGCCATTTGAATGAAATGGATTTTCAAATTTTAAAAATTTACAAACATCTGCACCCTAGATTTATTATGGCCGCTGTATTTTTAGGTCGTTAGTCAGTCTGTTGCACTACAAGGTAGATTGGGTTATAAAGAAGTATATAGGGAAGTATGCAGTAGGCCAATCATTCAATGTTATGTAAATGAAATGAGGGTAATAGAGTCAAGGACCCCAGAGCAAATAACTTATATTTCCAAACAATGCCAATGTCTACTCCAGTCTAACAAAGCCTGTCCTGAGTGGTGTCTGTTTTTGGCTAGGGATAAAAAGAAGAATCTTCTCCCTCCTAACCTTCAGCTATGTGAATGAACCCACAGTCCATAAGACCTCACTCTACCTAAAGCTATATAAGCATTCACAGCAGCTTCTGGAAAGATGCCACTTCTGTGCTTTATTGGCTGGGGGAGGGAAGGGGTGGTGGAGGGGAGCTGCTACCTTTGTCCCAAGGTTTAGCTTGCTGGTGAACATAGCTAACACCAGTTTCCGGTCCCAATTTTACAGGAAGCTAATATAAGGAGGCATTGTGGGAGGCTCCTGTCAGTGCCACAGCACTTGATCTGAAAAGACATGGAAAAATTCAAATTCCAAAGCTGTCAGCTTGCAAACTTCAAGCAGAGAGAAAAGCCTCACTTTAAGAATGTAAACAAGGACAGTGAAGGTCTTGCTATCTAAAGGTATCAGCATGCAAGAAGTGCTCTGGCAGCTTGAACACGCTGAGGCAGTGGCAAACCCCAGCGCCCTGTTGTGAGACTGAGCCTACCTTAGAGACTCATGGCACTGTCTTCTTCCTGCTAAGTACTTTACCTGTGATTGCAATGGCAGATTCTTCAAAAGAGAGAAACAGAGGTCTGACTCTTTAGAAGCAACAGCAGTCTCTCTGAAAGAAGCAGTTTGGCATTTCCAGGGGAAAGGTCATTTCTTTACACCTCTGAAGAGGATAGATAACAATAATAGAAAGAATATCAGGCATGAAAAGCTACATTTTCCTAGACCCCTAAAGGAAATCATGACACAGCTGTGAAGCTGGTACTATGAGCCAATGCACTAATTTATCCCACTTGAGCGCATTGACTTTCCTCTTCTCTGAACTGGCATCCCAGCTGGGAAAAGAAATGTTTACTGAGACTTGCTGAATTTTATTTACAGGTCTAGTGGCTCCTTCTAAGTTGCAAAGAAGAGGTACCTCTAGTGTAGGTGAGATATGGGGTGGTGTGAAAATCACCCAAATGTACTTGAAAGATAGTACTCTTGTGACCTAAGGAAGGATAATATCGAGTTAAGTGCGGCACTTTCAGTTCATCCAGCATAAATATCAGTGCCAAGGCAATCACATGGAGGACCCTTGGGATACTGGGGTGATAAATCAGAACTTGGAAGGAAGCCTCCAAAATTACCCTGATTGCAGTGTCTAAGGAACAACTGATTGAGCCCTCTATTAGAAACTTTTCCCCATCAGAAAACAGAGAAATATTTTGTCACACATTATCTAAAAGAGCTGCATTGTTACAGACATTCCTATTCAATTATTTATATATCCTCTTTCTGGTAAATCTCATCTGGTTCTCTCTCCTTTCTAAATGTCACGAGTTTTACTCTCCCACTGGCACTGATGTTAACATTTGAAGGGGGGAAAGGTTGTACTTAAGTTTAATAGATTTCATATTTAATAATGTAGTCAATAAAGTCTGTCCACTTAATCAGTCAAAGGCTATTCCACTCTGGACAGTAAATGTCTCCAGTGGGCCATGTTGCTTCCATTACATACAATTCACCCATTATTTTTAACTCTTAGAAAAATATTTTAATATTTCCAGAGCTTTACATGTCTATAAATAAATAAAATGGCACTACTTTCGAAGAAATGAAATAGTGCCTACATTATACTTCATACATTACCACTAACAAAATCACAGGACAAAGAAAGAAATTCACATCTGTATTGAAGTTGATGGTTTCCAGCCCTTGTGGAAAAAAAAATATTGTTATAAATTTTTATCTCCTCTCTTTTCTCTTGCAATCCCCATTTCATAAAAGAAGGACTGCTGCAAAAGTGAGAACAAAATGAGAATTCCATAACCCAATTATGGACTTTAACAGTCTCATTTGTTGTTTGTGTCACATTCAACTTACAGCAATATGCCATCATTAGTCACAGCAATATTATTCTAAACAGTATTAGCAGCATGGCTCTGTTTCCTTTACATTAGCTTTGTAGTCATTTAAATAATATGTTCTCAAACTTCAATTACTAGTACCTAACAATCTTTGGAGAAAGGGATGGTGCATTTCCAAGCATTTCTTTTTCTTATCTTGTGGGTGTTCTATTAGCTCAAAACAAAGTGCATGCAAGAAGAATCACTGCTGAAACCTTCAAGTCAGCAAAGCATCTACTCGTGGCATATGTATATAGTGTGTGGGTGTAGGGTTGTAAAGCATGATATGTCTAGCAATTTTCAGAATTGAGAAATTGAGAAAAATACTGTTTTGTTAACTGAGCACGTATTTCCCTGTTATAGAGAAACAAAAAGATTTACATTCCCTGCATCATTGCTTATCACGGACTCCCATATTCTTCTGCTGTGTAGACAGCCTGCACCCAACTGCCTGTTAAATTTAAAACTCCTGCTTTAACTTGATATGGATAGATGTATTTTACTTTTGCTAGTTTTATAGTAGTGCAATGAAAATTAGTTGTTTATTCTTTATTAACTCTTTTTAAACTATCTGAAATGTAAACTGCTAAGGAAATGAAGTCCATTTTTTCCTAATTTATTGAATATCAGTTGAGGGTCCTCTTCTCAAAAAGAATGACCTATGACTCATCATTGTTGTGTCTATCATTCTCAATTAATAGGTATGTGCCACTTATTCTGTATATTATCATTTTAATAAACACCCCAGTAGAAAGAATAGTTATAAGATAGCATAATTTTTTTAAATAACAAAAGAAAAACTAAATATTGAAAAATGTATTATATATTTTTTGGATATTTGGGAAAATAAAAATTTGTGTTTATTTTTAGCAGTCCATCACAGGTAAGAAATTCTTATCTGTATAATATTGCATGTGTCTTAACAGTGGAATGTTTGAAAGTCACATTTTCAAGTACATAAAATTCTATTTCTTTAAAAATAGTTGGTACCTTTAAAATATGTAAATATTTGTACTCAGAGGCTAATTTAAATATACAATAGGGCTGCAGTAGTGTTAATAAACAAACGAAAGCAAGATATAAATAAAAACTGCTTAGATTTTAATTCTGGATCTGTCCTCTCTGGTAATGAAACTTTTAGAAAGTTGTCTAATCTCTCTGGACTTCAGTTTTCTTATCTGTAAAACAATGGAAATAATAGTGACTACCTCAAAATTTGATTTTGAGGATTAATTGAGATAATGCATGGAAAATGCACTTAGTATACTGCCTAGCAAATAATAAATGATCATTAAGCAAATCCCAGAAAATCAATTTATGAATTTCAGTTGTTTAAATAAAACATATGATTAAGTACACATTGAAACTGACTTGGTATAATACCAATTTTTGTTTATTTGTTTTGTTTTGTTTTTCTGAGATGGAGTCTCACTCTGTCGCCCACCTGGAGTGCAGTGGCGCGATCTTGGCTCACTGAAAGCTCTGCCTCCCGGGTTCACGCCATTCTCTTGCCTCAGCCTCCCAAGTAGCTAGGATTACAGGCGCCCACCACCACGCCCAGCTAATTTGTTTGTATTTTTAGTAGAGACGGGGTTTCACCGTGTTAGCCAGGATGGTCTTGATCTCCTGACCTCGTGATCTGCCCACCTCGGCCTCCCAAAGTGAATACCAATTTTTTTAATGTCACTTTATGAACTGTGACATGCAAAATTTCTAGGGAAATTTTGGTACTATAAGACACTGTATTGGTCTGTTCTCCTGCTGCTAATAAAGACATACCCGAGACAGGGTAATTTATAAAGGAAAGAGGATTAATTGACTCACAGTTCAGCATGGCTTGGGAAGCCTCAGAAAACTTACAATTATGGTGAAATGGAAAGCAAACACGTTCTTCTTCACATCATGGCAGCAAGGACAAGTGCCGAGTAAAAGGGGGAAAAGCCCCTTATAAAACCATTAGATCTTGTGAGAACTCATTACCTATCACGGAGGTAACTGCCCCCATCATTCAATTATCCTCCCAGGACACATGGGAATTATGGGAACTACAATTTAAGATGAAATTTGGTGGGGACACAGCCAGAGCATATCAGATATTATGGGTCATTATAATATAAAGATAGTTCATAGGATTGTGAGAAGTCATAGTGAAAACATTCTGCATCGCATGTCTCATTTTGTTGGTCACAATGGCAATATTTCTGAGGTTCTTCTGTCATTCAGAACCATTCAGTTCCTGAGGTTCACGCCAGGCACCTTCCTCTCCTCAAAAAGGGGGGTGGGGGGCGTGAAAAGACAAAAGCAAATATCAGATGTTTTGAAACAAGACCAATTTTATTCTAAAATCTGCATAGGCTTCTTTTTGGTTGTTGTGTTATCCTTTAAGTTATTAAATAACAGATGTGATTGTGGATGATTTAGTCTCAATATCTCATTATATCACTATCAAAACACATTTCAAAATGTATTTGGACATTTAGAATGTTTGTTATATTTCACTTTATCCAAAATGTGTGAGCAAACTAACTTTCTCCATAGCCAAACTCTGCCCACTTTTTTCCTGCCCCCAAAATTTCTCTGGAATTCTCTTTCCCACTAATCACAACACTCATTTAGTGTTTTGCAGGTGGCTGGACTGCACTGCTTGTTTGTTTGTTTTAGAAGTGAAACTAGGAAGTATTAATCAGATCTGAGGGTGTTTTATTTTGTGCATCGTTTTAAAAATGCATATAAACTTGAAAGCGGACCAGTTGCCTGGAAAGTAGCAAAAATGAACAGTTGTTGAACAAAAGTACTAAGAAAGAAAACCCAACACATGTTCTCAATCACTTTGTCATGGTGAGAAGCTGGAGGAAAGACGAGAACTACAGAAGGAGGACAAATACAAGAGAAAGAATTATGCCAAGATCTTTAAATCAAATTCTTCTCATTAAGTTTTGCAAATATATTAAAAATTAAAAGTGTATATCCCTAAAACAGAATCTTCATACTTTTATGAAGTTTTTGCTTCATACAATAAAGTTTTATTCTTTTCCAAAAGATACTGTCTAAATAGTTTGGAAACATGGCCAAAAATTTTAAAATGAATTTTTAGACCTGGTTAAAATATTTGACCCTTAAGTATATTACAGGCACATTAAAATCCGTTGTACTAATTATGGGCATTAACGGACACTTCAGGTATGTGGACACATTTGCCTCACAAGAGAATACTAATAATGTACCAACAGGCCATTCAATTCCAGGATGTTGTATTATTTTTGTATATAGCCAAATTGTTCTTTACAATTTTAAACATTTCTTTTCATGCTATTATCAATTGAATTTTGTTTCACTAAAATGACTAAATAATTGTATTCGAGTAAGTAGAACCTATGGAAAAATTATATCTTTTGATCCTTTTCAGCTTTTCTTTTACAGAGGCAGTTTTAATTTGATTTTTCCATTGGTCAGAAGTATTAGATAATAGAGATTTGATAATTTCCAGTGGGTCTCTGCTAAGACACTTTACAAAATGTATCTTCCCTCTGGTGTAGGTATGCCTGATGAACATTACAGGGAGGGATGTGGGATACATTGGAAATGTCCGCTTCCTTCGCAGTGTCCTATGGTAAAGCCTCATTCCAGTGTGGTAAAGATCATTTTCATTTTATACTTCTTTCAAGTTACTTCCAAAGTAAACTCTTGAATTATGGCAGCTGTAACAGAATTTATATGTAGTAACATTAAGTTGTCAAGTTTTTTGAAAATGCACCCTTTTCTGTTTTTACAAATAATTTGAATGAGAAATGTATACGGCCTGTGTAGAATTCAAGGCTATCCTTAAATTTCATTGTATCAGGTTCATTCGTTTACCACACATTTTCATTTTCATTAAACTTTTCCATTTCTATACAAGAACAAATTGTGAATAGAAGCTGTGTGGCAGATTGCTTTGCTATGGTGGGAGAAAAGTGAAACAAGAACATGAGAGAAGAAAAGGCGGGAATAAATATGTGCACACAATATTTGTTGAATCAGAATCACTTTAAACCTGTTCATCACTCTGTCTGGGCAATATATGATGTTGGAGACAAAAATGTAAAACTTGCTCGGCCATGCGCGGTGGCTCACGCCTGTAATCCCAGCACTTTGGGAGGCCGAGGTGGGCTGATCACGAGGTCAGGAGATCAAGACCATCCTGGCTAACACGGTGAAACCCCGTCTCTATTAAAAATACAAAAAATTAGCCGGGCGTGGTGGCGGGCGCCTGTAGTTCCAGCTACTCGGGAGGCTGAGGCGAGAGAATGGCGGGAACCCGGGAGGCAGAGCTTGCAGTGAGCCGAGATTGCGCCACTGCACTCCAGCCTGGGGGACAGAGCGAGACTCAAACACAAAAACAAAAACTTGCTCATGGCTGGGCATAGTGGTTCACGCCTGTAATCCCAGCACTTTGGGAGGCTGAGGTAGGCGGATCACTTGAGATCAGGAGTTCAAGACCAGGTTGGCCATTATGGCGAAACCCTATCTTTACTAAAAATACAAAAATTAGCCGGCCATGGTGGCGAGCGCCTATAGTCCCAGCTACTCAGGAAGCTGAGGCAGAAGAATCACTTGAACCCAGCATACGGAGGTTGCAATGAGCCAAAATTGTGCCACTGCACTCTAGCCTGGGAGACAGAGTGAGATTCTGTCTCAATAAAATAAAATAATAAAATAAAACAAAACTTGCTCACATGTATGTGGATACCATCATTTCACAGTAGAGAGATATATTTCTGACATTTCTGAAATACAGTAAGTCTTATAAAAAAGCACAATTCTTCTAAGAAAATGGCATATTATTACTGGAAAACCAAACACTAACTGTGGATGGTTTTCAAATTGTTTATGTTAATGACCAAATCAGTTTCTTATGATTTTTTTTTTTTTTTGGCATTTAACAATTAATAGCGCTGAGGGCTGTATTGCTCTTTCAGTTTTGTATTTTAAGCTTTTTATTCTTGAACTCACACAGAAAGAGCAAACTAAAAGATAAATGATCATTTTCTTGTTAGTGGTTATCTCTCAGATCCTAAGGATCCATTGCAAAGTAAGTGTTACTCACAGTTGGTCTTCATTTAAGTTAAAATCCCATTAAACTATTTCCCAGTTTCTACTGAGGCACATATCTAATGATTATTAATGTTCTCTCTGGTGATGTTTATGGATGCAGAAACAGGGAACAAATTGTCTCAATAAGAGAGACTAAGACTGTAGAATGATATTTGGGTATCTAAATATTTAAAATACCTAATTGCTTATCTCTAAGTAATATATCCTCCCTTTAGGGAGGCTGCAGTGTGTGATGTTGAGCTACTGAAAAGGACATAATTTAATATTTTCATATGAATGATCAAATGCAAAAGATAAAGCAGAGGTATGTATGTTTGATGAGAATAGCTATGAAAAAAACTTATAAACATAGAATGTGCTGAATAATTGAAAGTGGAACAAAAAATAATTTATTAACCCATGCTATTGAAAAATACATCCAAAATGTATTATCAAGGGATGTATATTAACCTATCATCTTTCTTTGATAACTTGGGTTTTGCTTTTACCAAAAAGTAATCATTTCAAAAACCTTATAATGTTCATAATGTGAATTTATAATGTAAATAATTTTGTTGGGATCAAGTATAGAATCTGACCCTACAAGTGTTATGAACTTTTTGAAAAAAATCCATTTTTTTACCCTTCTGTCATTGTTTTTCATTTTCCTTTTAAAATCAAGCACAAAAAGCCTCCTGTTCTTTTTGTAAGTTGATGGACAAATTAATGTGGATTTCAATTAATTTGATTCTGATTAATTAAAAGCATAATTTATTGTATGTATTCATATAAATATAATTGGTAGATTGCTGAAATATATATTATTTAAATAATAAATTAGCTAAAATTAAAATCTCTTTAAATAGGTTTCCTAGACTGATTTACTGTCATAATATAAATGATGAAATGTAATGAGTGATTCAAATTTCACTGATATAAAATGACATCTGACAGTTAATACTGGGTTCCTGAAACTGCTGCTAAAATGTAATATGCAGTACAAATTTAGCATGGCTAAATTCAATACTACTCTATGAAGATAACAGTACAACTGGGCAAATTAGGTAATTTTACCATGACAAAATACTATAATTAGTTTTATAATTACATTTATTTAGGTGGTGAATTTTGATAACATTGACTAACTCGTTTTCAAGTCATCATCAAATTTTTTATAGAAGATAATATACAATTATAATGAAATACTAGAATCATTTATAATCATTGGCTGTGGTTTTCATATTCTCATAGATACATTTACACAAATTTACCCATGTACTTTTACATATTTTTAATAAATATTTGAGGAACATCAACCATGTGCAAAAAAATATTAAGAACTGTGAGAACAAAAATGTGTTGGGTGTTCTGTGGAAGGTGTTCATACTATTTATCTGTCATCATGTGAAGAAAGAACATCACAGACATGAGCGCAGAGTAAATAAAAACCAAAGATAAATACCTGTGAAATTTGCCAGTGAAATAAATTTGCAGTAAAGTACAATGATTAAGAGACATATGACATGAAAGTATGGCAAGAGTGGATTGAATCCTAGTTGGTAAATTCTGTTCACTTCAAGGCGAAGTTGGGAAAAATTAGTTGTATATCAGACTTAGTGAACAGATATTACATGCTTACCATTTGCCTGACACTTTGCTAGGAATTGTAGTTTTAAAACGTGAGAAAAATATGATTATCTTTGAGTAACTTATAGACTAGCATGATAAATATACACTTAAGAACTGCATACAATAATGTAATATAAGCAAATATGTTATGCTGTGGGAGAAAAATTTATTAATTCATAGGTTTGGCTCAACTGACTATACAATGAAATTCAGATTATATTAAACCACACAATATTTTCTTTTATGAGTTTACTCAATGAAAATAAGCATACATTCAGTATCTTTTCTCAGTCAGTCATGGTTCAAGACTGCCTATAGTAAGATGTCCTTCATCACAGTTCCTGGCCCCTCACTAAAGATGGGACACTTGAAGAGGTGATTGAAAGGTGACAAAATTAAAGCTGATTTTAACAATTAACAGTAGTAGCAATGAAGAGTTTTAATAGTGTCCTTGCATTAAAAGAAACTTCATCATCATCATCATTGTCAAAACTGGCATTTCTTGAAGTCCTACCGTAGGCTAAATACTACTTGCATTTATTTGTTTTATTTTTGCAACACTTCTAGGGAAGAAAACTGAAGCACCTTTTTCTCTTCTCTTTGAAGAGAGGTCAAATAAATTTCCTAAGGTTTTACACCAGAAGCAAGAGAATTGGGATTTAAACATAGGTTTCTTAGATTACAAAGACTGGAATGTTCCCTTTCTAAATTGTCTGGTTTCCAATCTTTCTTTTTTGCCCACATGCTGTTCTCTAATAGAAGTATTTTGAACAATGATAATATTTATGCAAAAATCTGAGGACTTATTCTGTGTGTCTGTATGTTTAGTTGCTATAAAAGAACTGTTAAAAAATTAGACTGATGTTTTATTGCTGGTCAAGTATGTGTTCATTCCACTTGAATTTGAGAAACCTCGTCAACACCACCACGTCAACCCCCAGCACACAAACATATACACATTCCCTGTCAACCTTTTCTTACTTTGTTCACTACTATTTCCTTAGTAGCTAAAAGACTGGGCTTAGACTAGAGAATCAAAAATATTTTGGGATGGAAGGAAAGAAGAGAAGTGAAGGTAAGAATGAGTCCATAGAGAGCAATCAAAATCAAAGTCCTGTTCACACACGATACTCTTAAATTCCTCTTCACACAGAGGAGAAATTGAACATAAAGGATAAGAATAGTAAGATGATCATGATGGTCTACCGTCGTCAGTACCTCTGTTACTTATTGCTTATTAATTATCACTTTTTGTGATGGTTTTCTAATTCATCCTTCTAAATCAGGAAAAGACATGCTTTAATCCCTCTATCAATATGCAGCCAAAGTGGTCTTCTACCATACATGTATGGCACTGTCAATAACAGCTTAATGTTTACATTATATATATTTGTTATATGAGGCATATCTTGATCTATCCTTGGGCAAATTTTCAGACCTATTTCCTGGCAGGCAGACAAAGTCAAATGTATTTTCTAGCCAATGATATTTCATTCCCGCACTCCCCCCCCCGCCCACGTTTCTTATTCCCTTTGTCTGAAATATACTCCCCTACTTTCACTGCATAATAAATTTAACCTTCCAGGCACAGGTTGAAATTTATCTCTATGAAATACCTTCTCCAAGCTCCACAGTTAGAATGAGCCACAATTCTTTTTACACATTCCTCTGGAATATTTGTAAAACTGCATTTTGATTATTTTAACATGTCTGTCTACTACTAGACTTTGAACTCTTATAGAACTGTCTGAAACAGCACTAGAGACTGAAAAGTCCTCATAAAGGACATATGACTAAATTATGAAAGTATATGCCAAATCTGAGGACAGTGTCAAAATTAATGATGTCGCTGATATATTGTAGATCTTTGACTTCAATATGGTGAAATATAGCTTTCATTATGTGCTGCAACTATGTTATTGCCAGATTTGGATGAGTATTAGTAAAAGTAATTTATTTTCATTGAGTTAGTGAATCAATTCATAGGGCAACAAAAGATTCTACTTTTTTTCCCTCTAGAATTTTCACATGCCCTTTTCAATTCTAATTTTGATGGATAAAGTTGAAACAATTTTACCGTATCTGGCTGTGCTCATGTCTTCAGCACACATCTAGCAAGGATATAATGTTTAGAGAAGCATTAAGCATACAGTACTTCTTTACAAAATCATACAGTCCTAGGAAAAGGAGCATAGTAAGTTAAAAAGTTTAAAAACAGCATGAAGAAATTTTATTAAAATTTAATAAAGGCTTTTTTTTTACAATAAATTGTTTCCTGTATTTATTCTCTTAAAACATTATTTCATCTTTCATATTATATTCTTCAGTGAGAACAACTGAATGCAAAACTAAAAAATCAATATGATATTTTAACACAGATATCCCATAGATCAAATTCTGTGGGATTCAACTTGCAAGTCTTTGAAATTAAATAGATGTACTCAAATATATTGGCTAATTGAATCTCCTCTACTTCTCCCTCTAGTTATATACATACTCAAAGAACGTGCCCTTCTGAAATCAGAAATATTTTTGAGAAGCAATACCTGTAAACTTGGATTGTAGTGTCTGAAAGGATGATGGCAACATACACACTAATTAAATATAGAGATGGCTCACACCATTCATCTGTGAATGATGATAGGAAGAAGATAGCTTCTCATTTTTAATTTATAAGTCTAAAACTTGAGTTCTAATATCTAACCTCTTAATGTGTATATAGATGCATTTGTAAAAGTTACTTTTAAATATTATAAAGCATTCCTTTTCTCCCATTTATTCTGAAAAACATTACCTTGGCAAGTTAAGCAAAAAAGTAAAGTCAACCTAAGCCGTGTCTGAATAAGATCTTATTTTTGTTAGCAATATTCATGCGTCAGTCTACTTTGTTATTTTATGTTATAATTCCCTGCTATGAAATGTCACCCTAATATCTATAAAATCATTTAAAATAAAAATTAAATTATAGGGGGAATGACATTTTTATGTATTTAAAATATGCATAAGCTATTTTCTCTCTACTTCATCCTACATTTAAAGTATAAAATCTTAAGCATTCATAGGGGAAGGAATAGTGAATGTCAAACAGTCCAATTTATTTTTAAACATGAGAAATGCATTACCAAGGACAAGAAGCTCTTTACTCACCAAGCCAACCTGTTCCATTGTGGGCTTGATATTCTATTGTGGTTCTCCCTGTTTGAAAGATTTGTCTTTCAGTGTGTCAGGTTTTTCTCCTAATCTCCCTGTACAGGTTCTATCGAATGCTATAAATGTGTTTACTATACTTCCTCAAGATGATCTTTTTAACATTGAAGGATACATAGATAAAACATAGCTCCTCCCACACTCCCACTCCCATCCCCAGCTTCCCAAGCCTTCCTGTTTTCCAGATATACCATATTCCTGGTTGCCACAGGAAATGGGGTCCAGATTGCTTTGCTCCAAGTGTTCCTCCTTTGCACACACTACACTCTAGATATGCGTCATTGAAAATTTGGTGTCCAGATTGAATATAAGACTTTATATATGATCTGGCCAACCTAATTTAAGGTCAATCACATCATTACATTTCTTCTTTTTCTTTTTGTTTCTTTTTTTTTTTTCTTTCCTTTTTTTTATGAGATAGCATCTCACTCTGTTAGCCAGGCTAGAGAGTGAAGTGGCACAGGCATGACTCACTGAAGTCTGTGTCTCCTGAACTCAAGTGATCCTCCCACTTCCACCTCCCAAGTACCTGTGGCTACAGGTGTGTGCCACCATGTCCAGCTGATTTTTATATTTTTAGTAGGGACAGTATTTCTCCATTAAATTTCTTAATATACATCCTGAGCATTTCTTAATCTGATGTAAGAGAATATTATCATTTTCAGTAACAATCTAAACTTACTGGATTGTAATAGATTATGACAAACTCAGCCCTGCAAATCTTAACATCATTTTTTTCAGCTTTACTGAAAAGCTAGGTCAAAGGCATTTTGTATTTACATTTTTCTTTGGCTCTAACTCGTATTGAACATCACATGTAAGCCTGTTATTTTTTATCTTTTTTATTGTAGTCACATAGCGATCATTTTTTCCCTGATTCTGTCATCTGCCTTATAGATTTTACTTTACACTATGTGCAGATATGATAAACATACTTTATGGATCTTTACCAAAGTCAGTCATTAATTAAAATAAGGCCAGGCTAAACTAGAGGCAGGGCAGCACTGTGTCCCCTAGGAAAATTTAGAACTCCTTTCTCTTGACATAGCTATCACACGGTAATGATTACATTAAAAACTAAGAGAAGTAAATGAGATGAATGAGGATACGCAGGGAAACATTTAACATAAGATAGGTGCTCAGCACCCAGATTCCTAAAGCAAGTCCTGACTGACCTACAAAGAGACTTAGACTCCCACACAATAATAATGGGAGACTTTAACACCCCACTGTCAACATTAGACAGATCAAGGAGACAGAAAGTTAACAAGAATACCCAGGAATTGAACTCAGCTCTGCATCAAGTGGACCTAATAGACATCTACAGAACTCTCCACCCCAAATCAACAGAATATACATTTTTTTCAGCACCACACCACACCTATTCCAAAATTGACCACATAGTTGGAAGTAAAGCACTCCTCAGCAAATGTAAAAGAACAGAAATTATAACAAACTGTCTCTCAGACCACAGTGCAATCAAACTAGAACTCAGGATCAAGGAGCTCACTCAAAACTGCTCAACTACATGGAAACTCAACAACCTGCTCCTGAATGACTAATGGGTACATAACAAAATGAAGGCAGAAATAAAGATGTTCTTTGAAACCAACGAGAACAAAGACACCATGTACCAGAATCTCTGGGACACATTCAAAGCAGTGTGTAGAGGGAAATTTATAGCACTAAATGCCCACAAGAGAAAGCAGGAAAAATCCAAAATTGACACCCTAACATCACAATTACAAGAACTAGAAAAGCAAGAGCAAACACATTCAAAAGCCAGCAGAAGGCAAGAAATAACTAAAATCAGAGCAGAACTGAAGGAAATAGAGACACAAAAAACCCTTCAAAAAATTAATGAATCCAGGAGCTGGTTTTTTGAAAGGATCAACAAAATTGATAGACCACTAGCAAGACTAATAAAGAAAAATAGAGATAAGAATCAAATAGATGCAATAAAAAATGATTAAGGGGATATCACCACCGATCCCACAGAAATACAAACTACCATCAGAGAATACTACAAACACCTCTACGCAAATAAACTAGAAAATCTAGAGGAAATGGATAAATTCCTGGACACATACACTCTCCCAAGACTAAACAAGGAAGAAGTTGAATCGCTGAATAGACCAATAACAGGATCTGAAATTGTGGCAATAAGTAATAGCTTACCAACCAAAAAGAGTCCAGGACCAGATGGAGTCACAGCCGAATTTTACCAGAGGTACAAGGAGGAACTGGTACCGTTCCTTCTGAAACTATTCCAATCAATAGAAAAAGAGGGAATCCTCCCTAACTCATTTTATGAGGCCAGCATCATCCTGATACCAAAGCCTGGCAGAGACACAACCAAGAAAGAGAATTTTAGACCAATATCCTTGATGAACATTGATGCAAAAATCCTCAATAAAATACTGGCAAACAGAATCCAGCAGCACATCAAAAAGCTTATCCACCATGATCAAGTGGGCTTCATCCCTGGGATGCAAGGCTGGTTCAATATACGCAAATCAATAAATGTAATCCAGCATATAAACAGAACCAAAGACAAAAACCACATGATTATCTCAATAGATGCAGAAAAAGCCTTTGACAAAATTCAACAACCCTTCATGCTAAAAACTCTCAATAAATTAGGTATTGATGGGACGTATCTCAAAATAATAAGAGCTATCTATGAGAAACCCACAGCCAATATCATACTGAATGGGCAAAAACTGGAAGCCTTCCATTTGAAAACTGGCACAAGACAGGGATGCCCTCTCTCACCACTCCTATTCAACATAGTGTTGGAAGTTCTGGCCAGGGCAATTAGGCAGGAGAAGGAAATAAAGGGTATTCAATTAGGAAAAGAGGAAGTCACGTTGTCCCTGTTTGCAGATGACATGATTGTATATCTAGAAAACCCCATTGTCTCAGCCCCAAATCTCCTTAAGCTGATAAGCATCTTCAGCAAAGTCTCAGGATACAAAAATCAATGTCCAAAAATCACAAGCATTCTTATACACCAATAACAGACAAATGAAGAGCCAAATCATGAGTGAACTCCCATTCACAATTGCTTCAAAGAGAATAAAATACCTAGGAATCCAACTTACAAGGGACGTAAAGGATCTCTTCAAGGAGAACTATAAACCACTGCTCAATGAAATAAAAGAGGATACAAACAAATGGAAGAACATTCCATGCTCATTGGTAGGAAGAATCAATATCGTGAAAATGGCCATACTGCCCAAGGTAATTTATAGATTCAATGCCATCCCCATCAAGCTACCAATGACTCTTCACAGAATTGGAAAAAACTACCTTAAAGTTCATATGGAAGCAAAAAAGAGCCCACATCGCCAAGTCAATCCTAAGCCAAAAGAACAAAGCTGGAGGCATCACACTACCTGACTTCAAACTATACTACAAGGCTACAGTAACCAAAACAGCATGGTACTGGTACCAAAACAGAGATATAGATCAATGGAACAGAACAGAGCCCTCAGAAATAATGCCACATATCTACAACTATCTGATCTTTGACAAACCTGAGAAAAACAAGCAATGGGGAAAGGATTCCCTATTTAATAAATGGTGCTGGGAAAACTGGCTAGCCATATTTAGAAAGCTGAAACTGGATCCCTCCCTTACACCTTATACAAAAATTAATTCAAGATGGATTAAAGACTTAAACGTTAGACCTAAAACCATCAAAACCCTAGAAGAAAACCTAGGCATTACCATTCAGGACATAGGCGTGGGCAAGGACTTCATGTCTAAAACACCAAAAGCAATGGCAACAGAAGCCAAAATTGACAAATGGAATCTAATTAAACTCAAGAGCTTCTGCACAGCAAAAGAAACTACCAACAGAGTGAACAGGCAACCTACAAATTGGGAGAAAATTTTCGCAACCTACTCATCTGACAAAGGGCTAATATCCAGAATCTACAATGAACTCCAACAAATTTACAAGAAAAAAACAAACAACCCCATCAAAAAGTGGGCAAAGGATATGAACAGACACTTCTCAAAAGAAGACATTTATGCAGCCAAAAGACACATGAAAAAATGCTTATCATCACTGGCCATCAGAGAAATGCAAATCAAAACCACAATGAGATACCATCTCACACCAGTTAGAATGGCGATCATTAAAAAGTCAGGAAACAACAGGTGCTGGAGAGGATGTGGAGAAATAGGAACACTTTTACACTGTTGGTGGGACGGTAAACTTCTTCAACCATTGTGGAAGTCAATATGGCAATTCCTCAGGGATCTAGAACTAGAAATACCATTTGACCCAGCCATCCCATTACTGGGTATATACCCAAAGGACTATAAATCATGCTGCTATAAAGACACATGCACACGCATGTTTATTGCGGCACTATTCACAAT